>NW_027362982.1:815000-2015000 GCF_046119375.1 Phyllobates terribilis
CCTCTTGGCCCTCGTTCCTTCTCCCGTTCTCCATCTAACCCCTTGGCTCTGGGGTTTCCGCGCTCGCTCTCTCTCTCCTTCTCCCTGCCGAGCCGCCAGGGAGGATGAGGGTCGAAGGGGAAAGGTGACGGTCGGGCTGGGGCACACCACACGGTGAGAACCCCCTTCGCCTGCCTCCACACATCTGTCGTCCTCCCCACTGACGTAGGGGCCCGGGAAAAGACTGGAAATCGCGAAGCTCGGCAGTGGCGCGGAGACGCCACCCACCGCCGCCGCTGTCGCCACCGCCGCGGAGGCCGCCCTGTCGGACGCGAGGGGCGGCGCGGGCCTCCGCTGGCCGGTTACGCATCTGGAAGAAAAGGGCCGCCCTCGGAGAAGATCGGTGTGCTTCCCCGCACAGGAAGCGATTCGGACGACGGCCCCCACGCCTGGGTGGGTGGGCGCCACGCCGTTCGCCCGTGCGGGTCGTCGGACCGCTGCCTTCGCTCGGGTCGGGCCAATCTCCCCACGGCTCGGCCACCTCCGCGGACGGGAGGCGAGGCCGGCGTGCGCGCCCAAAGATAGGTGTCGAAAGCCCGGGGGTAGAGGAGGAAGGGGACCGCTCACCTTAAGCCAGCGCGAGCTCCAAAGCCCGGGCCGAGCGAGCGGCGCCACCTCCCCACCCGGGAGCGCTGCGCCAGATCGATCGGAGGAAGAGCAGGGGTGCGTGGAGGGACTTGCCCAAGTACGGAGGCTGCTAACCCCTGTCGTCGGGAAATACGTGCCCAAGAGTCCTGGAAGCGAGACTCGGGTACAGGCGCCCTTGCAGAGGGGGTACTGGATGTGGAACTGGGGTCAAAGCCACAAAAGCATCCGCCCTCATGGAGCCTCTCCCGGGCCTAAAAATCCAGATTTTAGCCTTGACGGCGCCCCCATGTGGAGAACCAGGGCCCGTGGGGGGGGTCTGGCCAGGCTCACTTCAACCCAGGAACACCTCTCTGACTTGGGATAGGCGACCGGCAAAAGTCCCCCCACGCAGCTGCGGAAGCCTGGGTTCAGCCAAGGTGCAGACCTCCAGCCGAACAGGGACTCATAGCCAAAACGCGTACCCGGGCCTACGGAGGTGAAAACCTGCTTAAATGAGTCAAAATGTGTCGGGGCTGAGAGGTACCTCTCTCTCATATATTCTGCCGGTGGTGTGCAAAACTGGATCTTTGTATGGAGTGTCACCCTATACCCACTTTAGGGACGCATTCCAAAAAGTACCCGATCGCCTGGAACTGTCAGGCGGATTCGGCTCCCTGGAATTTCCTCATTCTGGTTCTTTTTCACTTTTTGTCTCTTTTGCGACATCTAGTGGGCAGGCTGCATTACTGCAACCAGGGACACCTCAAAACGCTTGGAACTGGGGAGCGGGCTCAATTTACTAACGTTTTGCGGGTCCTGGAAGTCAAAATTGTGACTTCTGAAAACGACTAAGTATGAAGGACTCATCGGGCGAATCGCTCTGGAACTGAAATCGGATGCGCTCACTCACATTTTCCCCTCTCTGGAAGTCTGACACAAGTTGAAAAATTTTCTAAGTCCACAAAAAAATTTTTTTCAACTTTTTTTCAATTTTCCCCCTGTGGGATATATATTTTACCCACACATTTGGAGCTCTCCTGGGATGCCCTCTAACATATTATAACCTCATTTTGTGGAAGTTTTCACAAAATTGTGAAATTTTCAAAAAGTCAGAAATTTTGACAAAAACGACTAAGTATGAAGGACTCATCGGATGAATCGCTCTGCAACTGAAATCGGATGCGCGCACTGACATGCTCCCCTCTCTGGAAGTCTGACAAATGTGTGAAAATTTTCTAAGTCCACAAAAAAATTTTTTTACAACTTTTTTTCAATTTTCCCCCTGTGGGATATATATTTTACCCACACATTTGGAGCTCTCCTGGGATGCCCTCTAACATAGTATAACCTCATTTTGTGGAAGTTTTCACAAAAAAGAGAAATTTTCAAAAAAGTCCAAAATTTTGCAAAAACTACTAAGTATGAAGGACTCATCGGATGAATCGCTCTGGAACTGAAATCGGATGCGCTTACTTACATGCTCGCCTCTCTGGAAGTCTGACACATGTGTGAAAATTTTCTAAGTCAACAAAAAAAAATTTTTTCAACTTTTTTTCAATTTTCCCCACGTGGGATATATATTTTACCCACACATTTGGAGCCCTCCTGGGATGCCCTCTAACATAGTATAACCTCATTTTGTGGAAGTTTTCACAAAAAAGTGAAATTTGCAAAAAGTCAGAAATTTTGCCAAAAACGACTAAGTATGAAGGACTCATTGCGCGAATCGCTCTGGAACTGAAATCGGATGCGCTTACTCACATGCTCCCCTCTCTGGAAGTCTGACACATGTGTGAAAATTTTCTAAGTCCACAAAAAAAATTTTTTTCAACTTTTTTTCAATTTTCCCCCTGTGGGATATATATTTTACCCACACATTTGGAGCTCTCCTGGGATGCCTTCTAACATAGTATAACCTCATTTTGTGGAAGTTTTCACAAAAAAGTGAAATTTTCAAAAAGTCAAAAATTTTGACAAAAACGACTAAGTATGAAGGACTCATCGGATGAATCGCTCTGGAACTGAAATCGGATGCGCGCACTGACATGCTCCCCTCTCTGGAAGTCTGACACATGTGTGAAAATTTTCTAAGTCCACAAAAAAAATTTTTTACAACTTTTTTTTCAATTTTCCCCCTGTGGGATACATATTTTACCCACACATTTGGAGCTCTCCTGGGATGCCTTCTAACATAGTATAACCTCATTTTGTGGAAGTTTTCACAAAAAGGTGAAATTTTCAAAAAGTCAGAAATTTTGCCAAAAACGAATAAGTATGAAGGACTCATCGGATGAATCGCTCTGGAACTGAAATCGGATGCGCGCACTGACATGCTCCCCTCTCTGGAAATCTGACACGTGTGCAAATTTTCTAAGTCCTCAAAAAAAATTTTTTTTTCGACTTTTTTTCAATTTTCCCCCTGTGGGATATATATTTTACCCACACATTTGGAGCCCTCCTGGGATGGCCTCTAACATAGTATAACCTCATTTAGCGGAGATTTTCACAGAAAAGTGAAATTTTCAAAAAAGTCCAAAATTTTGCAAAAACGACTAAGTATGAAGGACTCATCGGATGAATCGCTCTGGAACTGAAATCGGATGCGCGCACTGACATGCTCCCCTCTCTGGAAGTCTGACACATGTGTGAAAATTTTCTAAGTCCACAAAAAAAAATTTTTTAAACTTTTTTTCAATTTCCCCCCCCGAGGGATATATATTTTACCCACACATTTGGAGCCCTCCTGGGGTACCTTCACACATATTTCCCCTCTCTATAGAGGAAGACTGGAGGGCCTCAGCCCAAAATTCTGGAACTGTTTCTGTACACCGCAGCACTATTAACCACTTCGCACCAGAGCCTGTTTTTGCCTTCGTGACCAGGCCAATTTTTTCAATTCTGACCACTGCCAGTTTATGAAGTAATTACTCTGGAACGCTTCAATGTATTCCCCTGACTCTGAGATTGTTTTTTTCATGACATATTGTACTTCATGATAGTGGTAAAATTTCTTCGATATAACTTGTGTTTATTTGTGAAAAAATCGGAAATTTGGCGAAAATTTTGAAATTTTCAAACTTTGAATTTTCATGCCCTTAAATCAGAGAGATATGTCACACAAAATAGTTAATAAATAACATTTCCCACATGTCTACTTTACATCAGCACAATTTTGGAACCAAAATTTTTTTTTGTTAGGGAGCTATAAGGGTTAAAAGTTGACCAGCGATTTCTCATTTTTCCAACAAAATTTACAAAAACATTATTTTAGGGACCACATCATATTTGAAGTCACTTTGAGGGGTCTTTATGACAGAAAATACCCAAAAGTAACAACATTCTAAAAACTGCACCCCTCAAGGTGCTCAAAACCACATTCAAGAACTTTATTAACCCTTCAGATGCTTCACAGGAATTTTTGGAATGTGGAAGAAAAAAATTAACATTTAACTTTTTTCACAAAAATGTTACTTTAGACCCAATTTTTTTTATATTCACAGGGGTAACAGGAAAAAAATGGACCCCAAATTTTTTTGTGCAATTTCTCTTGAGCGTGCTGATACCCCATATGTGAGGGAAAATCACTGTTTGGGCGCACTGCAGGGTTCGGAAGGGAAGGAGCGCCATTAGACTTTTTGAATGTAAAATTTGTCTGAATAATTAGCAGACGCCATGTTGCGTTTGGAGAGCTCCTGATGTACCTAAACCCCCACAAGTGACACCATTTTGGAAACTAGACCCCTTAGGGAACTTATCTAGATGTGTGGTGAGCACCTTGAACCCCAAGGTGCTTCACAGAAGTTTATAATATTGAGCTGTAAAAATAAAATTTTCACATTTTTCCCACAAAACTGTTTTTCATCCCTTAATTTTGCATTATCATAAGGGTAATAGGATAAATTGCACCATGAAATTTGTTGTGCAATTTCTCCTGAACACGCTGATACCCCATATGTGGAGGCAAATTACTGTTTGGGCGCATGGTAGGGTTTGAAAGGGAAGGAGCGCCATTTGACTTTTTGAATGTAAAATTTGTTTGAATAATTAGCAGACGCCATGTCGCATTTGGGGAACCCCTAATGTGCCTAAACAGTGGAAACCCCCCACAAGTGCCACCATTTTGGAAACTAGACCCCTTAGGGAACTTATCTAGATGTGAGGTGAGCACCTTGCACCCCCAGCTGCTTCACAGAAGTTTATAATATTGAGCCGTAAAAATAAAATTTTCACATTTTTCCCTCAAAAAATGTTTTTCATTCCCTAATTTTGTATTATCATAAGGGTAACAGGATAAGTTGCACCATGAAATTTGTTGTGCAATTTCTCCTGAACACGCCGATACCCCATATGTGGAGGCAAATTACTGTTTGGGCACATGGCAGGGTTTGAAAGGGAAGGAGCGCCATTTGACTTTTTGAATGTAAAATTTGTTTGAATAATTAGCGGACGCCATGTCACATTTGGGGAGCCCCTAATGTGCCTAAACAGTGGAAACCCCCCACAAGTGCCACCATTTTGGAAACTAGACCCCTTAGGGAACTTATCTAGATGTGTGGTGAGCACCTTGCACCCCCAGCTGCTTCACAGAAGTTTATAATATTGAGCCGTAAAAATAAAATTTTCACATTTTTCCCATAAAAAATGTTTTTCATTCCCTAATTTTGCATTATCATAAGGGTAACAGGATAAATTGCACCATGAAATTTGTTGTACAATTTCTCCTGAGTACGCCGATACCCCATATGTGGGGGAAAACCACTGCTTTGGTGTACGGCAGGGTTCGGAAGAGAAAGGAGCGCTATGTTGGCTGGGATAGGCAGCAGACACCATGTCACATTTGAAGAGTCGCTGACATGTCAAAACAGCAGAAACCCCCACAAGTGACCCCATTTTGTAAACTACACCTCTCAAGGAATTCATCTAGGGAAGTAGTGAGTATTTTTTAATTTTTAAATTTATACCATTGGGCAGTGAAAAAAGCATAATTATATTTTTACCACAAAAAAATGTTTTACCCTCAGATTTTACATTTTCACACAGGGCAATGGGTAAAAATGGTGCCGAAATGTGTCACACAATTTCTTCTAAAAGTGGCAATACCCCATATGTGGCTGTATCGTACCACTTAGCCATACGGTGAGATCTGGGGGGTACGGAGTGCTATTTGACAATTGGAGAACAAATTATTGTAGAATAGGCATTTGGATTTGGGAGCACAAAATTTTCTGAATTTCTTTTGGGGGGCAAGGGTCATTTTGCTTTTCCAGAGCCTTTCTGCTACCAGTAACTTGGAAGTCCCTTATATTTTTAACAGATGACGGACCTGAGTGGGGACTAGCTTTTTTTGAGGACTGAGTTGAAGCTTTTATTGGGAACATTTTACGTAACATTTATCCGGCGCTCTAGGCTGAGCACTTACATCGGGGTTTCCATCTAAATTTCCAAGTGATGTAATTCAGATGAAACCCCTGCAGGATCCATTCACTATAATGAGGCAGCAGAGTTACTCTCTACTCCGTCTGGCCTCTGTTTAGCGGTGTCCTTTTTTTCAGAAGTGCACAAAACTGTGGCCAACCGCACTTTTATGCATGCCTAAAACAAATGACACCGTGGGATCCCAGGCTAGACGGCGTCCACAGTGCCTATATCTGCCTCATTACAGGGAATCTTCCATCATGGGTTCCGGCTGAATCACGTATTTCAGAGATTTACACGGAAACTCTGGTGTAAGTGCTCAGCGCAGAGCACAGGATAAATATGAGCAGAGCCTTACTGGGATCTTTGGGAGACATAATAAACAAATCAGTAGCAGGTGAAGAATTGGTTTAATTTATTTTTTACGCCGTTCCTAGTGTGATATAACTGATTAGATTACTTTATTCTTCGGGTCGGTGCGATTACAGAGATACCAGATTTATATCGGGTTTTTATGACTGACAGCTGTCACACACTAAAATACGCTTTTTTTGCAAAATCTAGTTTTTGCATCACCATATTTTGAGAGCTATAATTTTTCCAGATTTCGGCCGACAGAGTCATGTGACGGCTTGTTTTTTGCGGGACGAGTTGACATTTTTATTGGTACCATTTTTGGGTACGTGACATTTTTTGATCGCTTTCTATTCTGTTTTTTGGGAGGTAAAATTAACAAAAACAAACACTTCAGGAATTGTTTTTTGAGTTTTTTTCTATGCCGTTCTGCGTGTGGTAAAAGTGATCAGGCAGCGTTATTCTTCGGGTCAGTACGTTTACAGCGATACTACACTTACTGTATTTTTTTTAATGTTTTGGCACTTTTACACAATAAAACAATTTTATAGAAAAAAAAAATTTTTTTGCATTGCTTTATTCTGAGCGCTATAACTTTTTTATTTTTCGTCTGATGGAGCTGTATGGCGGCTTTTTTTTATGACGTTTTCAGTGGTACCATTTTTATTTCTATTCTGCTTTTTGATCGCATTTTTTTCCACTTTTTGTTTGGCGATATGATGAAAAAGCATATTTTTTTGCTCCGTTTTTTTATTTATTTTTATTACGGTATGCACAGAAGGAGTTAATTAGTGTGACAGTTTTATAGCTCGGGTTGTTTCGGACGCGGCGATACCAAATATGTGTACTTTTTTTGGTTTTGTAAAAATATATGGATTTATTGGTTTAATATTTTATTTATTTATTTTTATTTATTTTGTGATTTTTTTTTTAATAGTTTTAAAACTTTTTTTTTACTTTTTTTTTACATTTTTACTTAGTCCCTGTATGGGACATTAATTTTTATTTTTCTGATCACTGATCTCATGTAATGTAATAGACATGTATTACATTACATGAGATCTTCACTGACTGTTTCAGTCAGTCTCCTCTCTGGCTCAGCTTGCAGGCTGAGCCAGACAGGACACCATATATGGCAGAGCTGGAGGCGGTCATGTGACCTCCAGCTGCCATAGCAACCCCAGGCCCTGAAAGGAAACGGAGGTCTTCGGAGGTAAGACGACCCCCTCTCCTCCTGCTGTCTCCTATTTGCCGCGATCACTATAGATCGCAGCATATAGAAGACAGCAAAGGGTTAACATCACCGGGACCTGATCTAATCAGGGCCTGATGATGTTCCCTGTCAGAGCTAACGCTCTGCACCGGAATCGCAGTGCTTGCAGGACCCTGGGGGTCCTGAGCGCTGCGCGACCACCCACCGTTTTTAAACGTCGGCGCTGCACAGAGTCCAGGCAGCGCGGACGTTTATCTACAGTGGGCGGTCGGGAACCGGTTAAGTTTTACTTTGGCTGTGTTCACACATGTTGTGTTTTTCAGCTTCAGAAAACTGCATCAAAACACAATCTCTGGCAGGAAATCAGCTGCGTCAAAAACGTTTTGCTGCGTTTTTTGATGCATTTTTTGTGAGTTTTTTCAGCGATTTTTTTCACTGTCCTGTCTCTATTTATGCATGTACATAAAGTTCTGTTAAAAAAGAACCCCATTCTATTTCACCATCAAAAACGCTGCTGCAAATTTTGGTGCATTTTTTTAGCGTTTTATTCATCACTGTATAATGACGTGATTTTCCTCCAAAATATCAGTAATTAATGGGGGCACTCTCCTACACCTCTACTGAGGTCCGATATTAAGGCTATGTGCACACTATGCAGAAATGCTCAGGATTTTTTCCTGAGCGTTTCTGCATCTTTCTGGCAGGAAAAAAAGCATGCGGATTGTACATGTGGTTTCCTGCCAGGGACATGCGGAAATGAAGCGGTCTTCACTTTCATTTCCGCATGCGGGTTGACAAGTGCTTCCCAAGCGATTTTAGCATCACTTGGAAAGTGCTTGTCAACTTCACACTATATAAATCCATGCAACCGGCATGGATTTATATAGTGTGTGAATGTCAAAAAATAAAAAATAAATATATACTTTACACTCTGATGGCCCCCGGTGTCCTGCTTCATCGGTTCCGGATGCCGGCAGTGAAGACTTTAGGACCTTCCGACGTCAGCGTCACGTGACCCGTCACATGACTCTGACGTCAGCGAAGGTCCTTCATTCAACCGCGAAGTGCGCGGGAAGCCGGCAGGACGCAGCGCGGGCCGTCAGAAGGTGAGAATATATATATTTTTTATTTTATTCTTTTTTTTTTAATGGTACCTGGGTCTGGATGAGAGTCCTCTCCTCCACACCCGGATACCATCCGCACATTAGACCGCATGAAAAGCGCATCAACATATACAGTGATGCGGATTCCATGCGGTCTAATGCAAGTCAATGGCGGCAAAAGAGCAGCGTTTCCGCAAAATTAATTGACATGCTGCGGATTTTTGACCGCAGCATTTACGCTGCGGAAAAATCCGCATCATGGGCACAGCACATGCGTATTTCAATTGGGGAACATTGCTGCCCTTCTACCATGCGTTTTTCATGCGTTTCCGCGGTGTTTACGCAACTGCAAAAACGCCGCGGAAACGCATGAAAAACGCATCGTGTGAACTCAGCCTCACTATTAACATCAAACTTGACTATTAATAATTAATTTCCACTAATGTTATCTGGGCCTTATACTATATACCAACTGAGACAAAATCGTGTGCTAATAAAAGGTATTTATTACACAAAAGTCTACAGTTAATATATTACTAGGTATCACACTAACACAGTACACAAAACGGATTCACAATTCCCAATTATCTAATATATTTTCCACCCACGTTTGCTAATCACTCATGCAATATCGGCCCACCCAACTATACCAACTTTGCCTATATATATCTATCAATATCTAGGAGGGTTAGTACAGGGTATGTAGGGCTAGTAAGTAAAGAAGTTACAGGGGAAGAGAGATACTCAGCCATGTGTTGTTATGTCCATCTTCAAGAGTCTAAGGGGCCTTAGCACATGTGCATTCTGGGGTTTTAAGTCCAGCCAGTGTCCAGCTTCATGTCACAGGAAATGATGTATTATTCCCTGCCCACTGGCTAAGATCTTTGTTCATGTCCAACCATACTCGCAAAACCTGTTTTAGCACATGGCTGGACATTCTATTGAAACCTCCCCCAGCAGCAAACAGACTGAAACACATGGGGAGATGTGGGGCCAATATATACATGTATACT
Organism: Phyllobates terribilis; assembly: GCF_046119375.1. Classification (NCBI taxonomy): domain Eukaryota; kingdom Metazoa; phylum Chordata; class Amphibia; order Anura; family Dendrobatidae; genus Phyllobates; species Phyllobates terribilis. The sequence continues at coordinate 824,705 of NW_027362982.1, forward strand.
TATCTGCAAGCATGGCTAGCATGCAGATACGTATATACATGTACAACCTGGAACACTTCCCTTTACAACCACCCATTATTTCCCATGGGTGAAAAAACACTGACAAAAATGCTGAAAGTGACATGCTCTATTTTCCAAAAACCCAACCAAGGCACAAAATACGCAACAACAAAAAAGCATGATGTGTGAACAGACAATTCTGGTTTCTCATAGACTTTGCTGGTAGGTACTGCAAAACACAGCTGAAAATTTGCATAAAAATCTGCAGCAAAAAATGCTAAAAAAAACACAACATGTGTGAACATAGCTTTTAAGTGAAGTTTAACTTGAACTTATTATATGTTGTCAAAATTACTCACAAAACGTCGCTTTCAAAAGCCACAAAAGACGAAGGAGGGGTTTCCTCATTTCTTGTGAATTTCTTTCTGTAGAAACATACAAATCAAGGTCTGTGTTAAGAGTCAAAGTGAAAAGAAAAATACTATTTTAAATGATAAAACCATCAAGGTAGAGGGAGTTGTACTTGCAAATGTGGAGTGAAGAAATGTTCATTGTTCTTATGGGTCTTAATTCACCAACAACTACTTGGATATTGCATTTTACCTAACCAGGTGGGTGTCAAAAAGGGCAGATAGACACCTACACCATCACAAGACCCTACAATTACCATGAAAGGCAGCACCCACCACTTCCTCACTGATACCTCAGATGCCTCTCCTAGATAAGAGCAGTCTATGCGGTATGCAATGTATCGTCCTTCAGGGAGCGCTTCTTCCCAGACCATTTCAACGTCTCCAGCATATCCAACTCCTTTTGAGTACCAGCCTACTGCTCCAATCATGCATTCCCCGTCACCTCTTTTGCCATACTTACGGATGCAAAGTCTGCTTCCAATATCACAGGCTGGAGTGACTTGTAAGTTTCGTAATAGTGAGATCACAGATGTCTATGCAAGCACCGTGTAACGCATGTTACACAAGTCTTGAATGGTGGCTCAAAAAAAGATGAAGAAGCATCGACTTCAATATCATCATAAGAAGCGTCGACACAAGTTTGCAAAAAGGTATGAAAAGTGAACTGTAGAAGATAGGAAACGGGTGGTTTGGAGCTATGGGACAAAAGTCAATAGACTAGGCTATGATGGGTGAAAATGGGTCTGGAAGAAACAAAGGAAAATGGGGCTAAAGGATGGAGAAATTGAAGGAACTGTCAAGTTCGGTGAAGGAAGCCTGATGATATGGGGTTGTTTCACAGCTAAAGGCGTTGGATACTTTACCAGAATCGATGGTGGTCTCAATGCTGAGCTATATGTGAGTATCCTACAAGACTAATTACTTTGTACACTCGAGTACCATCGGTATGAAAAGGACAACATAGTGTTCCAGTAGGACAACGAACCAAAGCATATGTTGAGATTGGCAAATAAATGGTTCAATGACAATGAAGTCGAAGTGCTGGATTGGCCCCCACAGACCTCAGACCTTAATCCAATTTAACACTTGTGGGTAGAATGGAATAAAAAACTATATACATATCCAAGCGAGTCGAAGAGCATGCACCAACTGGGAACATGTAAAAGAGACCCGGAATTAGATGTCGGTCAAGACATGTTTGAATCTGATCGAGAGCATGCCCAGAAGGATTCAGGCAGTGTTGAAAGCCAAAGGTGGATTTACAAAATACTAATAAAATAATAAAAAATTGTATTTAGATTTTTAGGAGCAAAACAGTAACAGTGCAGTGACATGACAAGAATCTGCATAATTAATCATATGCCAAATAGTTGCAACTCAAGTTTATATATGAGATAGACAAGATGATTGTCTATAAAATGAGGGTAGTCTCACAATAAAATAAGTAGTGGATGGTGAGATATGGAGCCTGAAAGTCAAAAGTTCAAAAGATTGATACTCTTTTGCTCTTCACTGTATTCATGTGCAGTTGGTGGTTCTGGCGATGTATTCAATTAATAATGATGGTCCCAGTGCTATATTCAATTACCGATTATGGTTTTAATAATGAATTAGTGTATTAATGGTTGTTTTGGTGCTGTATCTAAGTACTGATGAGGATGCTGGTGCCATTCATGTACTGATGGAATGTTCTGGTGATGTATTCATTTAATGATCATGGATCTGGTGCGGTCTTCCCTCATTAAAAAAAAATTAAACAATTAAAAAAAATTTGGTATGTCCACATCCTTAAAAGTCTGATCTATCAAAATATAAAAAGAACTAACATATGCAGTAAAGAGAAAAAAAAATAGAAGAACTACTTTTTTTTGTCACCACACCTCTTACAGCAAAAAGCCATCCAAATGTATGCACCCTGAATTGATAGCAAAAAATATTTCAACTTACTATGCAAAAAACAGCCCTCACATAGCTTCATAGATATATTTTTATTGTTCTAACAGGTCCTTAAAAGAGCATCACAAGCTAAATGTTGTTTTTTTTAACAAAAATAAGAATCTCTGAAAGTTTGGGATTACTGTAATCACAAAGACCTAAAGAATCATGTTCACACGTCACTTTTACCACATAATGAATATCTTAAAAGCAAAACCTAAAAAACAATGATGGGATTGTGTTTATTCACTGCAGGTATACCATGAACTGCTGGGAGGGGTGCCACTTGAATTTTCGCCTTGGGCACCAAAAAAAAAAGCTAGAATCAGGCCTGTCCCCACAGACGTTAGGAAGCTAACCGATTCAAGCCAAAATCACCGGGTTTAGCCAACTTCTATCTCATGAGTCTGAGGGCATTTAGAATTAAATAACTTTTTGATCGCTGGGCATCAAAACAGCTCAGACCCCAAGTGATAAAGTCACAATATGATGCTGTTTTTCAGTTACAGTATGGTGGTTCTAAAATCATGTTATAAAAGTATAATTTAGTAACTATATGGCAGTATTAGTTACGGTATTAACCACACATGGTATAGAGAGATTCAGTAATGCTATGGTGGTATGTGGTGGTACTGTTCAATCACTATAGCTGAGGATTTCTGTCCTTTAACCCTTTCACGACCTTGGGATTTTCCGTTTTTCGCTCCCCTTTTTCCCAGAGGCATAACTTTTTTATTTTTTAATATGTCCCTGTGATGGTTTATTTTTTCTGGGACGAATTGTAATTTTGAACGACATCATTGGTTTTACAATGTCGTGTACTGGACAAAAAGGAAAAAATTCAAAAGTGCGTCAAAATTGCAAAAAAAAGTATAATTCTACACTTGTCTCTTGGTTGTTTTTTTTTTTTACCATGTTCACTAAATGCTAAAACTGACCTGCAATTATGATTCTCCAGGTCATTATGAGTTTGTAGATACCAAACATGAATAGGTTATTTTTTTTAAAGTGGTGAAATAAATTCTAAAGTTTGTAAAAAAAATTATAATGGCGCCATATTCCGAGACCCGTAGCGTCTCCCTTTTTCAGGATCTGGGGCTGGGTGAGGGCTTATTTTTCGCACGCTGAGCTGAAGGTTTTATTGATAATATTTTTAGGTAGATATAATGTTTTAATCGCTTGTGATTGCGTTTTATTGCGATGTTGCAGCGACCAAAAAAACTTAATTCTGGTGTTTTGATTTTTTTTCTCGTTACACAGTTTACCATTTGGATTAATTCTTTTTATATCTTGATAGATCGGGCGATTCAGAATGCAGCAATATATGTATATTTTAGTTTTATTATTAATTTATTTTGAATGGGGCAAAAGGGGGGTGATTTGAACGTTTATATTTTTAAAAAAAACAACATTTTTTTTTTTTTACTTTTTTCTGGCCTTAATAGTTTCCTTAGAAGACTTGAAGGTGCTTTCATCCGATCACTTGTGCTACACATGGTTAAAATGATCATCTGCTATGAGCGATGGCCAACGGGTAACGCTCATGGCAAATCGTCACATGATCATGCTAAAAAACAGATTGCAGTAAAAAAGAAAACAATTTAAGACATTCCCGTCCTTATTTGAATGAACTAATTTTGCATTGTATCTTTTCATTTTTTATCACCCCTAACAAATCCAAAAACAGGTATAACTACCAGACATGTGAACATAGCCTTACAATACAATGTAACGAATGATAGTCGTATTTAGTGCTTACGTTGGCTGCACCTCCTCCTCACTGTCGTCCTCAATAATCGGACGCTTTCTGCCTCTTATTCTGGACGTCCTTCCTAAAATATATAACAAAACTGATTATGATTCTCATTCACCTCCAGATTTACACATCATCAGAGAAGCAGTCTCCACCTCTCACCATGGAAGAAGCAGAACCTATTACACACTGTAGGGATAAAATTATTGGGACACATACACATTACTCCTGGAGGAAATTTTATGACATTGCTTTTTAAATCCAGGGTCATTAACATGGAGTTGATCTCCCTTTGCAGCTAATAAAGCTTCCACTCTAAAAAAAAAAATTGGGGGATATTTCTGTGCAATTTGTTGTCCATTCTTCCAGAAGAGCAGTTATCAGGTCAGACACTGATGTTGGACAAGGGGACCTGGCTTGTAATCTCTGGTTAATCCAAAAGGTATCTATCTGATGGAGTTGAGGTTAGGTCTCTTGAAGGGTCAGTCATGTTCTTCCACACCAAACTCACCCAGCCATGTCTTATTTGAACTTTCATGAACTGACTTGTGACAACATATGACAGCAAGATGCTGAATTCAGGGAGCTCTTTAGAACAAGCCATTTTATCACAACTGTTCGCACAGGCAGACTACATGCTTAGATGCTGGATTTTATACCCATGGCAATGAACCAAAAGAGAAAACCTTAATTCAATGATTAAGAGGTGACTTTTCATACTTGTTCACACAGTGTGTAAAGCTTCCTTCACATGTACATGTTTTCAGCACGTGTGGCATTCGCTTTCACATGCACTGAAGACACGTATCCACACATACCTATCATAATCTATGGAGATCTTTGCATGAGACCCGTCCGCATGGATTACAAGGGCCAATACACATTTCGGGCTCCGTGTGAAACATCCTTGTGACAACCGTGTGCTGTACATGTTTAACACTGCAAAGTATAGGAGAAGCTTTGGAATTGATATTTAAGTCATGGTGGAAAAAAAATGAATTGCACACGGATGGAACACTGATGGCACACGGATGACACACTGATCCAAAATACTTATGACACCGGTACCATTTTTCCAGTACCGGTATTATATGGACATGTGAAGGGTGGTTTAGTCAAAGGAATCTGTTAAACATGTCGTCGGTCGGGTAACAAACCCTGAGCTGGAGGTTTTCAGGAGGCAGACACAGAGCTTTTCCCCAGGATATTGTAACTTACTTTTTCCTCTCCTTGTAACAAGAATCATAACCTTTCTAATATTTCGACATAGCCGCAAGAGGGCTTGTTTTTTTGCAGAACACAACTTATTCTATGAAATAAGTGGAAACGGTGAGGAAAAAAACTGTAATTCCACATTTTCTTTTTCAAGGTTTTGTACTAGCGCCGCTTACTTTGTGGTAATCAGGTGGTGATCTGTTACCTTTGCTCTATGGGTCAGTATGGTTACGGGATCCCAAATCTATATATTTCTATTCATGATTTACTAATTAAAAATAAAATAAAAACATTTACAAAAACAATTTGGCTTTTGTCACCATATTCTGAGAGCCATATATATATTTTTTTAAAGTGGTCATCCGGCAGTCAAGGTAACCCTTCGTCAATGTGCATTCATACTGCACGGTGGCCCCATGTTCATTAGAACTGATGGCCATTATGTTAAAGTCTGTTACATGTCACCATCACACTTGACAGCGGTATTAACCCCATAACGCCCAATGACGGACACTGCACGGCATGAGCAGGTGTAAGTTAATGCTTCTTGCCGTGCAGTGTCCGTTATGGCTTTAAACTGTCACAGCGTGTAAACACGCAGTGACAGATAAGTGCGGACAGCTATCTGTGACAGCTGAGCAGCACAAGATGGGGTGCAGGGAGCCATATGGTCGGTCCGCACACCTAGATCGCTGCGATCGGTCAGTCAATCTGACTGACCGATCTCAGCATGATCGTGCAGAAGATGCTGAAATATCAGCGTCTCCAGCCCGATCAGTGCCGGAGTTCAGCACCACCAGTGGCTGAGCTCCGGCACTAAACAGCTAGTAGCCGTGTCAGCACCATCCCTGGCTGTTAAATCCGCTGACAGATCGGTGGCCCTGCGATGTCGTGGGGCCCAATCATTGCCATGGTGACCAGGGGTCGTCATGACGACCCCCGGGTCACCAAGCTACGGAAAGCTGCTGAAACCATGCTCACAGCATGGGCTCAGGAGCTTTCACTAAAGGTATAATGAATGCACTGCAATCTAGTACATTGCAATACATTATATCTGTGATCAAAGAGAAACAAGTGAAGGTCCCATAAAGGGACTAAGTAAAAAGTAAAAAATAAATGGCAAAAAATGTGTAAAAATATGTAAAAAAAATTAAATAAATAATAATAATTTTAAAAAAATATTCACTAATAAATACACATTTTTATGTAAAAAATAAATAAAATAAAAAAAAGTACACATATTTGGTATTGCCGAGTCTGGAACAACCCGACCTATAAAAGTGTCACACTAGTTAACCCCTTCAGTGAACGCCGCACAAAAAAAACTTAAAAAAACGAGGCTAACGATGCTTTATCATCATGCCACTGGGAAAAAAAGGGGAATGAAACACGATAAAAAAAACAAATATATATAAAATTAGCACCGCTGAAAACGTCATCTTGTCCCACAAGAAACAAGCCGCCATACAGCCCCATCAGTGGAAAGATAAAAAAATTATAGCTCTCAGAATAAAGCGATGCAAAATATATATATATTTTTTGTATAAAAACGCTATTAATGTGGTACCGCTGTAAACGTACAGAGCTGAAGAATAACTCTGCCTTATCAATTTTACCACACGCGGAACGGCATAAAAAAAAAAAAAAAAAAAACACAATTCCTGAATTGCCAGTTTTTGTTTATTTTCCCTCCCCAAATTTAGAATAGAAAGCAATCAAAAAATGACATGTGACCAAAAATGGTACCAATAAAAACGTCAAATCGTCCCGCAAAAAACAAGCCCTTACATGACTGTCCCAGAGGACGATTCCCTAAAACAAGGCAGATGGCAACACTGGACGCTGTCTGGCCTGTGAGTCGGTATTGTCCGTCTTTTTAGGTGTGCATAAATGCGCGATCGGCCGCAGTTTTGGACACCTCTGAAAAGTAGGACGACGCTGAACAGAGGTAAGATGGAGCCCAGAAGAGTAACTCTGCTGCCTCATTATAATGAATGGATCCACTGGGGGGTGTCACCTGAATCACGTCACCCAGAGATTTCAATGGAAACTTCAAAATAAGTGCTCAGCATAGAGCACCGGATAAATATGATCCAAAATGTTATGTAAAATGTTCCCAATAAAAGCTTCAAATCTATCCATAAAACAAACAAAACACTCAGATCCATAGAATCATACAATTGTAGAGTTGGAAGGGACCTCCTGGGCCATCTGGTCCAACCCCCTGCTCAAAGCAGGATTCACTAAATCATCTCAGACAGATGTCTGTCCAGCCTCTGCTTGAAGACGTCCATTGAAGGAGAACTCACCACCTCTCGTGGCAGCCTGTTCCACTCGTTGATCATCCTAACTGTCAAAAAGTTTTTTCTAATATCTAATCTGTGTCTCCTCCCATTCAGTTTCATCCCATTGCTTCTTGTGCAAATGAGAATAAAGATGATCCTTCTACAATGTGACAGCCCTTGACATATTTGTAGACAGCTATTAAGTCTCCTCTCAGTCTTCTTTTTTGCAAGCTAAACATTCCCAAATCCTGCAACCGTTCCTCATAGGACATGGTTGCAGACCGGTCACCATTCTGGTCGCTCTTCTCTGAACTTGCTCCAGTTTGTCGATGTCTTTTTTAAAATGTGGTGCCCAAAACTGGACACAGTATACCAGATGAGGTCTGAACAAGGAGGAGTAAAGTCCGATAATGACTTCACATGATCTAGATTGTATGCTTCTGTTAAAACATCCCAGAATTGTATTTGTCTTTTTTAGCTGCTGCATCACACTGTTTACTCATGTTCAGTCTATGATCTATTAGTATAACTAAGTATTTTTCACATGTACTGTTGCTTAGCTCTATTCCTCCCATTTTGTACATGCTTTTTTCATTTTTATTGCCCAGATGTAGTACTTTGAATTTTTCCCTGTTAAAAAACATTCTGTTACTTGCTGCACACTGCTCCAGTTTATTTAGGTCTTTTTGAATCCTCTCTTTCTCTTCTCTAGTGTTAGCTATCCCTCCTAGCTTTGTGTCATCAGCAAATTTAATCAGTTTACCCTCAATTCCTTCATCTAAATCATTGATAAAGATGTTGAACAATACAGGTCCCAGGACAGAGCCCCGTGGTACCCCACTTCAGACATTCATCCAGCTGGATGTGAAGCCATTTACGACCACCCGTTGAGTCCGATCACTAAGCCAGTTATGAATCCACCTAACAGTTGCCTTGTCCTTTCAATACTTGGTCATTTTTTCAATAAGGATGGTGTGAGATACTTTGTCAAATACTTTGCTGAAGTCAAGATATACTATATCTACGGCATTTCTGTTAGGCGTCAGGTGTTTGCTAGATTTGAAATAGGTTCAGAACCATCAGTGGATTCTGTAGTCTCCCATTCCAGTCCAGCCAGGGATGATGCTGCTCAACATCATCATCAGTCCCAACGCCTAGCTGGTGCACGAGATGTACAGGTTGTCTCTTGGGTCTTTGTTCCTAGCAACATGAAGGATAGGTTGCGGAGGGAAACAGGGCTGCTAAAGCTTAAGTCCAGGATTCTCTGCACTGAGCATGCCTGTGACATGGTGGACCGTGATTGGTGGTTTGGGAGTCAGCTGATCCGGTGACCTGGCGCCGCCTGATTGGTTGCGGGTGACGTCACCAATAGTGCGACGGTGGGCAGGGCTTAATCTTTAAATAGCCCGCCCACAAACATGGCGGCGCGCTCTGATCATTGAGCTGTGATGGTGTTGTGTGGACGCTTGGTCTTTTGGGCTCCAGGTGTGCTTTAGTTTCTGGCAGGCAGGTTTAGTGGAAATAGGCAGGCTTAGATGAAATAGGCAGGTAGCTTCATCTGACAGTCTGGCTCCGACAAAGGGGTCGCCATACACCCCGAGCAGTCTGCAGACACCCTATTCCCAGCACCGCCTGTAAGCCACGTGGAGAGATACTCCTCAGTGCGGTAGCACGCCGGCTGGGAGCACATATTCGCCGACGTGAGTCACACACGCATCCTAGCGTCTGCTGTGTAGTCCCTGTGCAGTTAACAGGGCTACAGATATATTATTTATCGCACATCTCTCGTGCTGTTAACGGAGATAGTGCGAATCCCTATTCCCGTTCCGGTGTGCAGTAACACGGAAGGGATTGTTATTTAAGTTGGTTGTTTTACCTTCTCACCCGGAAGGTGTTTGGCCGCAGTCCACCAGGCTGCATCGCGGACCCTGTGTAAGGTTGCTTTCCATTATTGAATAAAAGTTGTTTGCAACCGTCCCCTTAACAATTTCCCTGATCCACCCAGTCAGTGATTCTGTCATAGAAGGAAATTAAGTTAGTCTGACTTGATTTGTTAGTTACAAACCCATGCTGACTCTGGTTAATCACTTCATTCTTATCCAGGTACTTACATACATGTTGTTTAATAATTTGTTCAAAGATCTTTCCTGGTATAGCAGTCAGACTCACCGGCCTATAGTTCCCTGGGTCCACTTTCTTCCCCTTTTTGAAGATAGGAACAACATTTGCTCTTCTCCAGTCTTCTGGGATTTCTCCTGTTCTCCAAGAATTTTCAAAGATTATGGAGAGTTGTTCTAAAATTTCTTCTACGATCTCCTTCAGTACTCTGGGGTTTAATTCATCTGGACCTGGAGACTTGAACTCATTTATGTTAGCTAAATATTCCCTCACAATCTTTCTGTTTACAGATAACCTGGATTCTTCAATTCCTTTAATAGGACAGTGAAGATCAGTTGATGTTCCATTTTCTTTCTGAGAGAAAACAGATGCAAAATAGGAATTAAAAAGTTCGGCCTTCTCAACATCCTTTCTTACCATTTCACCATTTTCATCCTGTAAAAATCCTATAGCATCATTGACTTTTCTTTTACTTTTGACATACCCTCAAAATCCTTTTTTATTGCTTTTGACATCTCTTGCAAGCCTTAATTCATTGTCAGCTTTAGCTGACCTGATACGTGCCCTGCAGGATCTGCAGACTGCATTATAATCTTCTTTAGATATGACTCCTTCTTTGCATTTGATAAACATTTCTTTCTTTCTTTTTAGCATGTGTTTAAGTTCTGTGTTCATCCATCCTGGTTTCCTTAAATGCTTCCCATTCTTCCTACTTTTCGGGATTGTTAACGATTGTGCTTTGAGAATCTCATTTTTAAAAATTTCCCATCCTTCCTGGACATTTTTGTCCTTAAGGACATCCAGCCATTGGATCCCTCCTATTCTCTTTCTGAGTCTCTTAAAATCTGCCTATTTAAAATCTAACCTTGAAGTTTGAGTCTTCACATGTCTTCCTCCTCTAGTTATCCAAAATTCTATAATAGCATGATCGCTGCTTCCTAGGGTCCCAGCCACTTTTATCTCCTCAACCATTTCCTCCCTGTTTATAAGGATTAGATCCAAAGTAGCAGATCCCCTTGTTTTCTCCCCTACCTTTTGGAAGATAAAGTTGTCAGCAAGAGAGGATAAGAATTTGCTTGACCTGTTAGTTTTACTTGAGAGAGATTCCCAACAAATGTATGGATAGTTGAAATCTCCCATGACCACTACGTCATATTTTTTGGAGAACTTGGTCATTTGATACATAAAGAGTTCATCCATATCTTCAGCTTGCCCAGGTGGCCTGTAGTAAATGCCTACAATGGTGTCCTTTCCGTTGTTCTCTCCTTGTATTCTTACCCAAACACTTTCCACAGAACTCCCAGTCTCTGCTTCAATCTCTCTGCAGATATACGCTTTTCTAACATACAATGCGACACCTCCTCCTCGTTTATCAAGTCTGCTTCTTGCAAATAAGTTGTATCCTTTTAGCCTTGTATTCCAATCATGTGTATCGTCCCACCAAGTTTCAGTGATTCCAATGACATCATATTTCTTTTCCTGCGTTAGTAGTTCCAATTCTCCTTGTTTGTTGCCCATGCTTTGTGCATTTGTATAAAAACATTTTAGTTTGTGATTGGTTTCTCTTCCTCCCATATTTTTATTACTTAGATTTTTTTGTCTTTGTTCTTCCTTTCCGCTTCCAATAGCAGAGATCTCAATAGTATTTGTCAGCTGTATGGCTTTTTCTGGCCTTTTGCTTCCCTTCCCACATTGATCTAGTTTAAAGCTCTCCTGATGAGTGTAGCAAGGCGACTTCCAAATACATGTTTTCCAGTCTTCGTAAGGGGCACCCCATCTCTAGCAAGTAGTCCATCATATAGATAATTCATTCCGTGATCCAGAAATCCAAATCCTTGTTGACAGCACCATCGACGTAGCCAGTTGTTCACCTGTAGAATCTTATTCCACCTCATTGTTCCATGGCCATCCACTGGGAGGATGGATGAGAAGACCACCTGCGCTCCCAATTCTTTCACTTTCTTGCCTAAGTCTTCAAAGTCACTGCAGATGGTTTCCAGGTCCTTTCTTGCAGGGTCATTTGTCCCCACATGTATTAGCAGGAATGGGTAGTGATCTGTAGGTCTGAAAAGTCTTGATATCCTGTCAGACACATCTTTAATTTTTGCTCCTGGAAGACAGCACATTTCTCTTGAGGTTATGTCTGGTCTGCAGATAGCGGCCTCTGTTCCTCTCAACAGGGAATCCCCCATGACCACCACTCTCCGTTTTTCCTTCACAACATTTTCTTTCTCTATCCCGGAGGATTCTGAGGGCTTACAAGGTTATTCATTGTGGGCAAAGTCTTATCTTGCTGTATTTCTTCATGGTTCTCCTGTGTGAGAGCCTGGTACTGGTTCCTGAGCAGTATGGGTGCTGACTGCCTCTCGATACTCCTGCTTCTCTGGGTCACATGCTTCCATTCCTCTGTTTCATCAGGTGCAGTTGGAATTTCTTCTCTTCCTGTATCATGAAGGGATAATTATCCTCTGTCTAAGAACTCTTCACCTTCCTTAATGATTTTCAAGGTAGTTAACCTCTCTTCTAGATTTCGCAACTTTTCCTCCAACAGGGACACAAGCTTGCATTTCTGGCATGTGAAGTTTGGCTTTTCCCTGGCAAGTATGTGAACATGTATCAGGATATGCAGCTCACCAAATGGCTCCTGGACTCTTCCATGTTCTTATTGTTAATGTGTTATGAAAACAGTGAAATACGCTCCAAAATTCGGTTTACCGATGTCCTCCTTTCAGCTCCAACGGCCAAAATCCAGTGTTCTTTGAGCTCGCGGAGACTCTTCACTTATCCCAAAATGCAGTGGGAATATGCAAATTATCTCCTCAGGACTCCTCCCCTGGTTTCATCTGTCAATGTAAATATAGGGTGCTTCCACGTTACTGGTAGCACAAGGGCACTGGAAAAGTGAAATAACTCCTCGCCCCCAAAAGAAATATAGCAAATTCTGTGCTCCGAAATTTTAATGCTACCCCCCACCCCCGTCCTCCAGAGCTTCAGTGTGTGCCTACATCAGATTTACCATCCACATGTTTGGCAGGGGTATAACTTACAAAATGGGGTCACTTGAGGGGGGGTATTCTGCTCTTTTAGCATTTAGGGTCTCTGTATATGGAGTCCGCAAACTATTCTAGGAAAACCTATACTCCAGCAGTCAAATAGCGCTCCGTCCTTCCCGAGTGTCGCCGTGTGGCTAAGCAGTACTGTACAGTCACATATGAGGTATTTCCACATTCAGCAGAAATTGTGGGCCACATTTTAGGGGCCAGTTGTATCCATTAACCCCATTTAAAATGTAAAATCTGGGGCTAAACAAAATATTTGAGATAAAAATGTAATTATTTTTTCTTCACTGCCCAATGGTATAAAATTCTGTGACACACCCATGGTGTTAATATGATCATTGCACCCCTAGATGAGTTCACTGAGAGGTGTACTTTGTAAAATGGGGTCCTCAGGCTGTTATGGCACCTCAGGGGATCTCCCAGTGTATGATGGCACCCGATGCAGATCACGTAGGAGAGGGAGCCCTCTCCCTCCTCAAGCCTTCTAAATGCTGTTATTTCTATTGATAATGACATTTAAGGGGTTAAAAAGCTGGGAATGGTGAGGGCAATGCTCCTGACAGTGACAGCCGAGGCTCTGCTATCACTTAAGCCAAGCTCCCGACGATGATGGTGAGGGCACAGCCCCTGGGCCCGGCACAATCGTCATGATGTTACTGTATGTCAGTGGTTGGGAATCCCTTCCCGATCAGGACGTATAGGTATGTCAAAGGTCATGAAGGGGTTACAATTTTAGCAGCAATTTTTCATATTTCCAAGGAAATTTAAAATAAACTGCACTTTTATGGACCTATTCACTTTTGAAGTGACTTTGAAGGGCCTTTTATTGTAACCCCCTAAAAAACACCCCAATTTAAAGAATGGAGGTTTCAAAGCATACAAGAAGTTTGCTATTCCTTGAGGTGCTTTGCATTAATGAAAATATAAGGAAAAAAAATTAATAATTCCATTTAGTCAAATTCCATTCAGCTAAAATGTTACTTCAGCCCTAATATTTAGACTGCACAATTTATTAAACAATTTATCCTGAATGCAGCATTACTCCTTGTATAGCAGACACTAATATTGTATAGCTACTGTACGGTTTGGTACTCACTCGGCTGCGGCTGAGGTAGGCACAGGAAGCATTTTCATTGAAATCCAGGCTAGTTTATTCAGACAGCATAAACTGCTCAGGTAGCAAAACTAAAACACCCTTTTCCGGCACAAAGTGGAAATACAAAGTAAAATGTCCATACAATGTTGCGGGTTCGACCGCTCAGGTCAGTTTCAAATCCTTAGGTGTTTAGCACAGACCAGCATCCTGGAGATCCACATATCTCCAGACACAGAATGAGACAATTGGTCTCCATTTTATTTACCAAACCACGCCCCCGGGGTGGGGATATGTGAGCAGCCATTCCCACCAATCTCTTATGACTGCTCATAAAAGCGGCCCTCATACGTCCTATTAACCCTTTCAGTACTATATGTGCTGGAGCATGCTTTTCTGGGTTTACATCACCGAAGTTAACAACCTCGAGGACCTGTCCGGTGGCCATCTTACATACCCTCCTCTGCCCAAAGCTGGCGGGCTTGGCTATCAATAAGCAAAAAAACTCAAAATTCGAAAATGACGATACACATGAAGATTAGAAGAAGAATAATCAGTTCTGAGAAGGAAATGTATTAAGCATAACACTGTGTGTGTGTGTATGTATGTATGCATGCATATGTATGTATATATGTATATATATACATACATACATACACTACCTAGTCAGGATGCATGTTTAAAAAGGACTGTATAGACCAATCGGTAACTAAAACACAGAAAACCAATGATATAGAACCAAAAAGAAGACCAGAGTATGCTAAAATATAACAAATTTTAATGGATCAAGCTAAAATACGAATAGGGGTGGGAACAAAGCAACCAGGAGAAAGCGCTGAACAACATGTGTTTCCCACATGCAAATGTACAGTACAAATCAATGGAATATATACCATTGCCACCATTGCCACCAGAATACATATATATACATACAGTGGGCACGGAAAGTATTCAGACCCCTTTAAATTTTTCAATCTTTGTTTCATTGCAGCCATTTGATAAATTCTAAAAAGTTCATTTTTTTTCTCATTAAAGTACACTTTGCATCCTATCTTGACAGGAAAAAAAACAGAAACCTAGAAATTTTTGCAAATTTATTAAAAAAGAAAAACTGAAATATCACATGGTCATAAATATTCAGCCCCCTTGCTCGGTATTTGAATTAGTACAGCCATGAGTCTTCTTGGGTATGAAGCAACAAGTTTTTCACACCTGGATTTGGGGATCCTCTGCCATTCTTCCTTGCAGTTCCTGTCCAGTTCCGACAGGTTGGATGGTGAACGTTGGTGGACAGCCATTTTCAGGTCTCTCCAGAGATGCTCAATTAGGTTTAGGTCAGGGCTCTGGCTGGACCAGTCAAGAATGGTCACAGAGTTGTTGTGAGGCCACTCCTTTGTCATTATAGCTGTGTGCTTAGGGTCATTGTCTTGTTCGAAGGTGAACCTTCGGCCAAGTCTGAGGTCCAGAGCACTCTGGAAGAGGTTTTCACTCAGGATATCTCTGTACTTGGCCGCATTCATGTTTCCTTCAATTGCAACCAGTCGTCATGTCCCTGTAGCTGAAAAACACCCCCATAGCATGATGCTGCCACCACCATGTTTCACTGTTGGGATTGTATTGGGTAGGTGATGAGCAGTGCCTGGTTTTCTCCACACATACCGCTTAGAATTATCATCAAAAAGATCTATCTTCATCTCATCAGACCAGAGAATCTTATTTCTCATAGTCTGGGAGTCCTTCATGTGTTTTTGAGCAAACTCTATGCGGACTTTCATTTGTCTTGCACTGAGGAGAGGATTCCGTCGGGCCACTCTGCCATAAAGGCCTGACTGGTGGAGGGCTGCAGTGATAGTTGACTTTGTGGAACTTTCTCCCATCTCCCTACTGCATCTCTGGAGCTTAGTCACAGTGATTTTGGGGTTCTTCTTTACCTCTCTCACCATGGATATTCTCCCACGATTGCTTTGTTTGACTGGATGGCCAGGTCTAGGAAGACTTCTGGTGGTCCCAAACTTCTTCCATTTAAGGATTATGGAGGCCACTGTGCTCTTAGGAACCTTGAGTAATGCAGAAATTATTTTGTAACCTTGGCCAGATCTTTGCCTTGCCACAATTCTGTCTCTGAGCTCCTTGGGCAGTTTCTTTGAGCTCATGGTTTTCATTTGGTCTGACATGCATTGTGAGCTGTGAGGTCTTAAGCCCCCGTCTCACATAGTGATATCGCTAGCGAGATCGCTGCTGTGTCACGGTTTTGGTGACTCACCAGCGACCTCACCAGCGATGTCGCTATGTGTTACACTTTGCAACGATCAGGCCCCTGCTGTGAGGTCGCTGATCGCTGCAAAGTGTCCTGGACCATTTTTTGGTCGTTGGCCTCCCGCTGGCCAGCACACATCGCTGTGTGTGACCAGCGGGACCAAAGAACTGGCTGGTAACCATGGTAAATATCGGGTTACTAGGGGCACGCGCGCACTTAGTAACCCGCTGTTTACCATGGATACCACTCTGCTACTGTGCGCGGAGGCTCCCGCGCACCGTAGCAGAGTGGTATCCATGGTAAACAGCGGGTTACTAGGGGCACACGCGCACTTAGTAACCCGATGTTTACCATAGTTACCAGCCTGCTCCTGCTTAAGCAGCAGGCTGGTGACGGGAGCAGGACATCGTGGAACGATTCTTTCCACGATATCGCTGCTCCCCTGATCGCTGGTGAGCCTGCCTGTTTGACAGCTCACCAGCGATGTATTAGCGATGCAGCAACGATCCCTGACAGGTCGTAACGTTGTCGGGATCGCTGTTGCATCGCTTAGTGTGACGGGGCCTTTATACAGACAGGTGTGTGCCTTTCCAAATCAAGTCCTATCAGTTTAATTAAACACAGCTGGACTCCAATGAAGGAGTAGAACCATCTCAAGGAGGATCACAAGGGGTCTGAATACTTTCCATACCCATTATGTATATGTGTATATATATATACATATATATATATATTTATATATATATATATATATAATACACATATAAATAAAACAATAAGAAACCAGGTGTATATCAATACAGATTATATGTATTAGATATGGGGAAAACATATGTACTACCTCTATCAGGGTGTAAATATATATTGTGCAAAAGAACCACAGGATGCAAGAGAGGGGCAATGATGGAAATAGCTCCTAACGTATAAACTATTCCATAATAATAAACCAATATAGGCGGGTATAGAATAGTCTATATACCTGTGTATGAGTCTGGAGTAGAGGGGGCATACGGTGCAGAGTCACCACCCCGACAGCAGTGGACCCTCGACAGTGCATCAGCATTGCCATGCAGTTTCCCGGGCCTATGCTCTGCATGGAAGCTAAAATCCTGAAGGGCTAGGGACCATCTGGTCACTCCGGCATCGTTCCCCTTCTTGTCCCTCATCCACCTTAGTGCGGCATGGTCTGACACTAGCCTGAACTTCCTGCCTAAGAGGTAGTATCTTGAAGTGTCCAACACCCACTTGATGGCCTTTTCCACAATGGAGTAATTCTTCCCACAGGATGTCACATTCTGACTTAAATACATTATGGGATGCTCTTCCCCATTCACTTCCTGTGATAGGACAGCACCCAGCCCGACATCTGACATGTCTGTCTGGACCACAAACTTATTTGAGAAATCCGGTGCCACCATAACTGTCTGTTTACACAGAGCTACCTTCAGTTCCGCGAAGGCAG
This sequence comes from Phyllobates terribilis, assembly GCF_046119375.1. Taxonomy (NCBI): domain Eukaryota; kingdom Metazoa; phylum Chordata; class Amphibia; order Anura; family Dendrobatidae; genus Phyllobates; species Phyllobates terribilis. The sequence goes on from NW_027362982.1 coordinate 842,295, forward strand.
TCTCAGCTTCTGGAGATTACTTAGCCATAACCGACTTTGTCCCTGTAAGGAGGTCTGTCAAAGGGGCCGCTATCATGACGAAGTTAGGGATGAACCGGCGGTAATAGCCCACGATGCCTAGGAACGCTTTGACCTGTTTCCCTGAGAGGGGTAGTGGCCAACTCTTCTTGATCACGTCGACTTTATTTGGGGCTTTATTTCACCTCTCCCTACGACATAACCCAAGTATTTGGTTTCTTCAATGCCCATGGCACATTTCTTCAGGTTTATAGAAAACCCTGCCTTCTTTAAAGAATCAAGTATCGCCTGGACTTTGCTCAGATGGCTTCCCCAATCCTGGCTATAGATCACGATGTCATCCAAGTAGGCTGCTGCATACTTCTTGTGGGGAGCTAGAATCAAGTCCATGGTCCTCTGGAAGGTAGCCAGGGCTTCTTGCAACCCAAACAACATCCTTGTGTACTAGAATCAACAATCTGGCGTTGAGAAGACAGTCTTCTCCTTGGCATCTTGGGACATGGGTATTTGCCAATTCCTTTAGCGAGGTCAAGGGTGGTAATATACCTGGCTGGCCCCAACCTTTCAAACAGTTCATCTACACTGGGCATTGGGTAGGTGTCAAACTTCAAGAATTTGTTGAGTTTCCTATAGTCATTGCAAAACTGCCATTCTCTATTTGGTTTTGGCACTAAGACTATGGGACTGGACCAGCCACTCCTGGACTCCTCAATGACTCCCATGCTCAGCATCCGCTTCACCTCTTTTGCAATCACCTCTCGGTGGGCTTCGGGAATCCGATACGGCTTCATATTTACTTGGACATGATGACCCGGAAGAAACTCATGCTCTATGATCCGAGTACGCCCTGGTAGTTCTGAGAACAGGTCTCAGTTCCGCTATAGCAACTCTCGGCACTGTGGCATCTGGGCATGTGACAGCGACTCTGCCAGCTTGACTTCCTTCACGTGGGCTTTGGTCTTCGCCACCAAACAGGAGCTTCCACAAACTCCCTATGTCGCCATGGCTTGATCAGGTTGACCTGGTACACCTGGTAGGGCTTCCTTTTCCCTGGTTAGTGGACTCTATAGTTGACATTGCCAAGCTTTTCAAGAACTTCATAGGGGCCCTGCCACTTGGTCAGGAATTTGCTCTCCACCGTAGGCACTAGTACCCAATTTCCAAGGTGGAAGTGTCTCACCCTCGCTGATCTTTAGTACACCCTTGACTGTGCCTCTTGTGCTTTGAGGAGGTGTTCTTTCACAATAGGCATCGCCTCAAAAATCCTTTCTTGCATCTGGGCCACATGTTTGATTACATTCCTGTAGGGTGTAGACCCCGCCTCCGAAGTCTCCTTTGCTACATCCAGGAGTCCAAGGGGCTGTCAGCTATATAACAGCTCAAATGGTGAGAAGCCAGTAGAGGCCTGTGGGACTTCTCTAATAGAAAACAGAAGGTACGGCAGTAGACAGTACCAGTTCCGGCAGTCTTTCTCTACGACCTTCTTCAACATGGCCTTCAAGGTTTTATTAAACCTCTCCACTAAGCCGTCTGTCTGGGGGTGGTAGACTGAGGTCCTGAGTTGTGTGATTTGCAGGATTTTTCACAACTCCCTCATCCCCCTTGACATAAATGGGGTCCCTTGGTCCGTTAGGATCTCCTTAGGCAACCCCATTCTAGAAAAGATGTGGACTAGCTCCTGGACTATGCACTTGGCAGAGGAGTTTCGTGGTGGTACAGCCTCCGGGTAACATGTAGCGTTGTCCAGTACCACCAAGATATACTGATGTGCTCTGGCGGACTTGACCAGGGGTCCCACTAGATCCATGGTGATGCGATCGATTGGGACCTCAATGACAGGTAGTGGCACTAAAGGGCTACGGAAGTGAGCCACAGGGGAGGTCAACTGATAGGTGTGACAGGACCTACAGTAATTCACAATCTCTCGGTGACAACTGGGCCAGTAGACCCTCTGGAAGATTCTTTCCTGGGCTTTTTCTACCTCCAGATGACCACCTAAGACATGTACATTGGCCATATCTAACACCCTGCGTCTGTACGGCCCTGGCACTAGTAACTGATCGATTACCTCTCTTCTGAGCTTCGTGACCTGACATAGTAACTCCCCAATTCCAGCAAAGTACGGATATCAGGTATCAGCCCTAGACTCTTGAGCAACACCATTCAGAACAGTGACATTATTAAACACACCTTTTAGAGTTCAGTCCCTGAGCTGGGCGTTTCCAAAGTATCCCCACCTCCAGCTCAGGGATGCTGCTTCATCCTCACCCCCAACAAGCACATGAAAGGGAAAACTGTCGGTTGCGGCCTGCGACGAGGTTTCTTTAGGAGCGACCTGGTTGTGGTCTGGACAACCCAGCTTCCTCCCTTTCTCCCACAAGTCCCAAAGCAAGGCAAAGTCCTGCCCTATTATAACAGGGTGCAACAGGTCCTTGACTACGCCCACCTCATGGGACTCGGTGCTACAGTTTGTGCCTATGACCACTAGGACCACAGGGTAGTCCTTAGCGTCTCGATGGATACAGCAGATGTCCACTTTTTTCTGCAGAATCAGACGATGAGGAATTATGGCCCTCACTAGGGTTACCAAACTCCCAGAATCGAACAGACCAGTCATTTGCGCTCCATTCACTGACACGGGGCATGCCTGTGGTCCCACGCCTCGTGGAGGGACAGCACTACAAGCAGGATATGCAAAGTAGCGCCGTCCTGTGCTGCAGTCTACTGGCTCGTTGGTCATAGGGCAACAGGCCACTATTAGACCCGGGGTGTGACATCGCCAACAAATTAAGTTATTGGATGGGGCCTTTGGTAGCAACTCGGGACCCCTCCTGAACTCTAGGATGCCCCCCAGATGTGGTTCTAGTTCCCCACTTTTGGGTGTCCATCCCCCCTGTTGGTAACCACAGTATGGAGATGCTCCCACCCCTTACTTCCCCAAAGCACTCTCGACCGCCTGGTACCTTTCTACCAACCTCACAAGGTCATTGGCATTATGGGGATCTCCCTGGGCAACCCAGGATGGCACCAGCCTTGGAAGGGAGTGTATGAACCTGTCCATCACAATCCTCGCCACTATATGTGCTGGAGAGGAAGATTCCGGTTGCTACCACTTTTGGACCAAGTGTAGGAGGTAAAACATTTGGGACCGGGAAGGTTTGTCACTGCAATAGGCCCAGTGGTACACCCGCATCATGTCAGTCAGAGTCACTCCTAAGCACGCCAAAATCTCAGTCTTCAACTTGATGTACTCTTTTGCATCTTGCAAGGCCAAGTTATAATAGGCCTTCTGCTGTTGCCCTGTTAAATATGGTGCCAGAACCTCCGCCCACTGCTCTGGAGGCAATATCTCTCGCCCCGCCACCCTCTCAAAAATTGTCAGAAACGCCTCGTCCTCATCACCCGGGATCATCTTTTGTAAGGCTCTTCTTAACGTCTTCCTGGCAAGTGAGTCATCACTTGGACTTGGGGGTGGGGCGATTGAACTGCCATGGATTAACTCGGCTAGGAGGTTTATCTGCTGCTTGTACTGCTGCTGCTGCCACTGCTGCGGTTGATGCTGCCGGAGATTAGCCTGCACCAGTTGCTTTATCAGCTCCTCCATGATGCCAGACGTCCCCTACTGGCTGACGGCCTTCACCCAAGACATAAAAGGTTTCCTGTAGCAGTCACACTGCCCCTTGGGATTTGTGACTGTGCTTCTAGCACCAATTGTAGGGTTTAATACTCACTCGTCTGCGGTTGAGGTAGACACAGGAAGCATTTTCATTGAAATCCAAACTGGTTTATTCAGACAGCATAAACAAAAATAGCGTTTTCCGGCACAAAGTGGAAGCACAAAGTAAAATGTCCACACAATGTTACCGGTTCGCCTGCTCAGGTCAGTGTCCAATCCTTAGTACAGACTAACGCCTTGGAGATCCACAGGTCTCCAGACACAGACACTGAATGAGACATTTGGTCTCTATTTTATTTACCAAACCACGCTCCAGAGGTGGGGATATGTGGGCAGCCATTCCCACCCATTTTTTATGACTGCTCTTAAAACCGGCCTGATACGCCCTATTAACCCTGTCAGCAGTATACGTGCTGGAGCATGCTTTCTCGGGTTTACATCACCGAAGCTACCAACCTCGATGATACATATTTCCCCTCAAGGACCTGTCCGTCAGCCATCTTACACTATATACATGTCATTAAGGGTATACAAGTTTAAAGATTGCACATTTTTCAAAATTTTCAGAAAATTTGGAATATTTTCATGAACAAAGACAAAACAACAGATCTGAATTTACCGGTAGTAACAGGTAAAATGTTTTACAACAACAAAATCACAATCTCAGAATCACTGACAGAAGCATTTTAAAGTTATTACCGCAGAAAGTGACGTATCAGACTTGAAAAATGGGGCTATCAGGAAGGTTAATGCTGATTTACACGAGACAGGGTTAAGAAACATGGAATGGTATTGTGCAGTACATACCTATAGGTGAAGCATCATCTCCCTCAGAATCTTCCTCTGTATAGTAATGAAACACTTATTAGTAAGGGTGAAAAAATAATATATATATACATTATATATACAGTACAGACCAAAAGTTTGGACACACCTTCCCATTTAAAGATTTTTCTGTATTTTCATGACTTTGAAAATTGTACATTCACACTGAAGGCATCAAAACTATGAATTACCACATGTGGAATTATGTACTTAACAAAAAAGTGTGAAACAACTGAAAATATGTCTTATATTCTAGGTTCTTCAAAGTACCCACCTTTTGCTTTGATGACTGCTTTGCACACTCTTGGCATTCTCTTGATGAGCTTCAAGAGGTGGTCACCGGAAATGGTTTTCACTTCACAGGTGTGCCCTGTCAAGTTTAATAAGTGGGATTTCTTGCCTTATAAAAGGGGTTGGGACCATCAGTTGTGTTGTGCAGAAGTCTGGAGGATACACAGCTGATAGTTCAACTGAATAGACTGTTAGAATTTGTATTATAGCAAGAAAAAAGCAGCTCTTCTAGGAGTGGAATAAACAACTTGGCGGCATAAAAGCAATCTTTTTAGAGACTGGATGCTGGATGCAGCGTGATGCTCAACTTATCTCTTCAGAATTTCTCCCATAGGTGTTTCATTTGGGTTCAGATTAGAAGACATACTCACTGAATCATTTTCAATCTGTTCTTCAGAAATGCAACATATGTGTGCTTTGGATCATAGTCATGTAGCTCCCGACATCAGCAGCACTCATGCAGCCTCACTTAAGGATACTGATGCAACCACCATGTTTCACTGTAGGCATCATGCATTTTTCTAATTTCATATTTGTAAATGCATAATGCCAACACTAAAACATGGTGGCAGCAGTATCCTTATGTGGAGCTCTATGAGTACTGCTGGTGCTGGGGAGCTATATTTCATTGAAGGTATCATGAGTTCAAAGATGTACTGCTCTATATTGAAAGAAAATCTGCAACCATAACTCTGTGCCCTTGGTAGACATGCAATTTCCAACATGACAATGATCCAAAACACACATAAGTTGCATTTTTGAAAAAGAACAGGGTGAAAGAGATTCAGTCGCCAAGAATTAATCTGAGCCCAATCAAAAGACCTTCAGGGAATTCTGAAGAGACAAAATAAAGGGGTTTTCCCACAAACAATAGTACATTTTAATCAATATATCTTGGAATACTAATAATTTCCACAATTGGATATGTTTAAAAAATGTTCCTGTGCTGAGATAATCTTATAAATGTGTCCCTGCTGTGTACTGTGTAATGGCTGTGCCTGACCAGGAACGAACATGGTCTGATTATACCACAGCTCTTGGGCAGGGGGTAGAAAAAAATGTGCACTGATATTACATCAGGGGATCGCAGATGATTCTTTCTTTGAAGTAAAACATTGTTTAAAAACAGGCAGGGAAATGTTTTACCTCACAAAAAGAATCAGTTGTGACCCCATGCTGTAATGTTTGTATATTCTTTTGCTTCCCCCTGCCCAGGAGCTATGGAATGATCAGACCAGGTCCCTGTACGATCAGACACGGCCATTACGCCATACATAGCAGGGGCACATTTATAACATCATCTCAACACAGGAACATTTTATTTAAACACATACAATTGTGGAACTTATTATTACAAAATCTATTGATTAAAATGTACTTTTTTTGTGAGGAAAACCCCTTTAAGCATCACTCTCCATCCAGCATCCAGGCTCTAAAGAGGTTGTTCTTGAAGAAAGGGAAAAAATAGATGTTGCAGTATGTCTCCAACTTGTTCATTCCATGCCTAGAAAACTTGTTGCTGTCCTTAAAAGTCATGGCGGTCATACAAAACACTACAAGTAGTAGTTTTTGATGTGGGGTGTATACATTTTTGCATTAACAAATTTGAGAAAAACTGAAGATTTTGTAAAAAAAAAATCCTATTTTTATTCTTAATTTAACTGCTGGATACAGACAAACTCCAGGGATAAAAGATGGGAGGTAGCACAGGTGCAACATACTGATGAACAACCACTCACACCGACCATTCATAGGGAAAGGGGTGAATGATTAGAATTTAAATGCACATGAATAAAACCTGTATAATGTGCCAGTCACATAGATGCATGTAGTGCACCATGCTGGCTTATTATGTATAAGAACACACTACAGGGACAAGCATCCTATTTCCCCAACCAACACTACAGAGCCTGGTTGTATCCTGCAAAGATGAAAAATACTAGAGTTATTGGTTTATATTTTGATTATATTAAGAGGAATCTTTGTGTGTGTGAATGAATGCAGAATGGGATGGGGGCCTGGCTGGATACACAAGGGGGGGCCTGGCTGGACACACAAGGGGGGGGGCCTGGCTGGACACACAAGGGGGGGCCTGGCTGGACACACAAGGGGGGGCCTGGCTGGACACACAAGGGGGGGCCTGGCTGGACACACAAGGGGGGAGGCCTGGCAGGACACACAAGGGGGGCCTGGCTGGACACACAAGGGGGGGGCCTGGCTGGACACATGGGAGGGGGAGCCTCCCTGGACACATAAGGGGGGGGCCTGGCTGGACACACAAGGTGGGCCTGGCTGGACACACGAGGGGGAGCCTGGCTGGACACACAAGGGGGGGGGGCCTGGCTGGACACACAAGAGGGCCTGGCTGGACACACAACTGAGACCTGGCTGGACACATGGGAGGGGGAGCCTGCCTGGACACATAAGGAGGGAGCCTGGCTGGACACATAAGGAAGGAGCCTGGCTGGACACATAAGGAAGGAGCCTGGCTGGACACATGAGGGAGCCTGGCTGGACACACAAGGGGGTGCCTGGCTGGACACATGGGAGGGGTGGCTGGCTGGACACATAAGGGGGAGATTAGCTGGACACATAAGGGCGGAGCCTGGCTGGACACATGGGAGGGGAGGGAACCTGGCTGGACACATAAGGGGGAGCCTGCCTGGACACATAAGGGGGAGCCTGCTGGACACATAAGGGGGTGCCTGGCTGGACACATGGGTGAGGGGGCCTGGCTGGACACATAAATGGGGGGGCTGGCTGGATACATAAGGGGGGGCCTGGCTGAACATGTAAGGATGGGGGGTTTGGCTGGACACATGGGAAGGGGGGCAGGATGGATATATGGGGGGGGGCAGGTTGGATATATGGGGGGGCAGGCTGGACACATGGAGGCCAGGATGGATATATGGGGGGGCAGGCTGGACAGATGGAGACCAGGATGGATATATGGGGGGGGGGAATGGACACAGAGGCCAGGATGGATATATGGGGGGCAGCTGGACACATGAAGGCCAGGATGGATATATGGGGGGGGCAGGCTCGACACATGGGGGCCAGGATGGATATATGGGGGGGGGGGGCGCAGGCTCGATACACGTGGGCTAGGATAAATATAAAGGGGCCACGCTGGACATATGGGGAACAGAAGGGATATATGGGGGGGAGCCAGGCTGGACAAGCGACTTAATTACTGTTTATGGTGGCGAGTGGGGAACATAATTACTTTAGATTCCAATTATGAACATTATTACTTCTGTAATATAATTTACTTTTTAGGAAACTGTTTTCCATGGGAGGGACCAAAAGTGGGGTCCTGTTACTGTGCAGGGCGGCACTATGTCGCTTTTTTTTCTTCAACTGGTGTAGTGTAGAAGTCAGGGGGGAAAAAGTGGGAATGTGCTCTAGAAGAGATCAGTTATTGATAACTGTGTGTTATTTTCTGCAGAGATGATTCATGACTTGAAGAAGTGATGGCGGTCTGTACCAGATGAAGAAGAAAAGCGAAGATGAAGGACTTCACCTAGAGACATCATTGGTGAGTCAGTGTATTACATGAACACTTACACTATATAGTATATACAGAGCTCCTGTGTATAATGTCACTGGTGATCACTGTATTATTTGTACACTATACACAGAGCTCCTGTTTATAATGTCACTAGTGATCACTATATTATCTGTACACTGACACTACACTGTGTGCAGAATTATTAGGCAAATTGTATTTTAGAGGATTATTTTTATTATTGATCAACAACTATCTTCTCAATCAACCCAAAAGACTCAAATATCCAAGCTTAATATTTTTGGAAGTTGGAGTGGTTTTTTTTTAAGATCTTAGGAGGATATCTGTTTGTGCAGGTAACTATTACTGCGCAGAATTATTAGGCAACTTAATGAAAAAATGAAAAACAAATATAATCCCATCTCACTTGTTTATTTTCACCAGGTAAACCAATATCAGTGCACAAAATTTAGAAATAAACATTTCTGACATGCAAAAACAAAAAAATTAGTGATCAATATAGCCACCTTTCTTTATGATGACACTCAACAGCCTTCCATCCATAGTTTCTGTCAGTTGCTTGATCTGTTGTCGATCAACATTGCGTGCAGCAGTCACCACAGCCTCCCAGACACTGTTCCAAGAGGTGTACTCTTTTCCTTCCCTGTACATCTCACATTTTATAATGGACCACAGGTTCTTTATGGGGTTCAGATCAGGTGAACAATGGGGCCATGTCATTATTTTTTCTTCTTTTAGACCTTTACTGGCCAGCCACTCTGTGGAGTAGTTGAATGCATGTGATGGAGCATTGTCCTGCATAAAAATCATGTTTTTCTTCAACGATACCGACTTCTTCCTGTACCACTGCTTGAAGTGAAGAAGTTGTCTTCCAGAAACTGGCAGTAGGTCTGGGAGTTGAGCTTCACTCCATCCTCAACCCGAAAAGGTCCCACAAGTTCATCTTTGATGATACCAGCCCATACCAGTACCCCACCTGCACCTTGCTGGCGTCTGAATCGGAGTGGAGCTCTCTGCCCTTTACTGATCCAGCCTCTGGCCCATCCATCTGGCCCATCAAGAGTAACTCTCATTTCATCAGTCCATAAAACCTTTGAAAAATCAGTCTTAAGATATTTCTTGGCCCATTCTTGAAGTTTTATCTTATGTTTCTTGTTCAAAGGTGGTCGTTTTTCAGCCTCCCTTACCTTGACTATGTCCCTGAGTATCGCACACCTTGTGCTTTTTGATACTCCAGTAACGCTGCAGCGCTGAAATATGGCAAAACTGGTGGCGAATGGCATCTTGGCAGCTTCACGCTTGATTTTCCTCAATTCATGGGCACTTATTTTGCGCCTTTTTTGGCCAACATGCTTGCGACCCTGTTGGCTATTTGCCATGAAACGCTTGATTGTTCGGTGATCACGCTTCAAAAGTTTGGAAATTTCAAGACTGCTGCATCCCTCTGCAAGACATCTCACAATTTTGGACTTTTCAGAGCCAAACAAATCTCTCTTCTGACCCATTTTGCCAAAGGAAAGGAAGTTGCCTAATAATTAAGCACACCTTATATAGGGTGTTGATGTCATTAGTCAACACCCCTCCTCATTACAGAGATGCACATCACCAGATTTACTTAATTGGTAGTTGGCTCTCAAGCCTATGCAGCTTGGAGTAGGACAACATGTATAAAAAGTATCTCGCGATCAAAATACTCATTTGCCTAATAATTCTGCACGCGGTGTATATACAGAACTCCTGTGTATAATGTCGCTGGTGGTAATAACAGTGTTGTTAGTATTGTGGTTTGTATTCATGATCAGCATTGTAGTATTTGGTCACTTTGTGGTGGTGGTAATATGTAGTCCGGTCATGGCGTGGCAGTATTTTTTCCTTGCATGTGGTATTATTGTCACTTTGTGGTGGTAATATGTGGTCTGGTCATGGTGTGGCCGTACTTGTTCTTTGTATGTGGTATTATTCGGTCAGTAAGTGGCGGTAATATGCAGGGCTGTGGAGTCGGTAAGCCAAACCTTCGACCCAGACTCTGATTCCTCAATTTCCATCTTTCCGACTCCGACTCCCTCATACATGGTTCATATTTAAGTGATGAATTTAAAAAAGTCTAGATCCTTAGAACAGGAATAGGACAGACATTTATAGAACATTTCATAACTTTCCCAAATTCTTATGAAAAAAATATTTTCCACAAACTGCATTGAACTACTGTACCCAATTTAGTATATATTTTAGGAGTTGTACCAGAGCGTCAGAGGTACACTTACAAGGGTCTCTGGTGAAAACAAGTAATCACCTCTCCACAGGATAAGTGATAAGTTACTGATTGGTCGGGTCCTGACTGCTGGCATACAATCGGCAGAATGTGAAGCTTTTCTCCCCATTAGACTGGAGCTCATGTGCGACTCGATCACTGATCCAATCATTCCCACAGTGGCTGCGAGCGCTGCTCTTTTTTTGGAAGCCCCCAAGAGAATGAATGGAGCTGCGGTCAGACATCCCATCTGTCACTGCATTTTAAAATGGGGATAAGTGTCCTGACAGGGATAAAACTTCCCCATGCTTCCGATGCTTTTCCAATGTTCGGACCAAAACGATCAATAAGTGATCACCTATCCTGTGGAGCCCATGGATCGGTGATAACTTGCTTTAACCAAAGAACCCCTTTAATGCATACTATCGTAATTGTACATCCCAGTTATAGTATATGCACGGCAGATGTGCCGGAGCCGTCAGTCAATGCTCCACTATAACAGGGATAGCGGATAACAGATATTTGCATATTGCTGTAGGTGGGCACCTAGAGTCAATTACCCCTGTGGGCCCCAGACTCCCCAGTCCGATCCTGGACTACGTCTGGAGACCAGGCTTTTCTGAAATGGAAAACCCCTTTAATAAGTGTTATTTAGTAAAATCATCTTTGATGAATATTAGTATTCAAGCTATATCAAATGGACAGTCATATTTTCTGTGTCCTTCCAATCTCACCTTCTTTATAGCTCGCTCTCCTGCGGTTCGGAGACGTCTTTTCTAACAGCTTCCTAACCTGTCATGTAGAGAGGAGAAAATCTTCTAACATGGAGCACTTAGGCAGACTTTCTTTTTAATGAAACATGAATAGAACCAATCTATCACAACAAATATTGGCAGAATGTAAATTTAAATATAGACATCAACATGAAGGATGAAACAATGTAGTGCTTCACTTGGTCATGCCCATACCCAATACATTTAAATTATGTGTTGAAACAGTTCAAAATGCGTCACACAGACTATCATACACAGTATTTTACCTGCGGTATAAGGAATGGTTCTGGCAATTCGGGAGAGCTGTTCATATTCCCAAAATAAGGATCCGGGTCATCCTCCAGCATGTCAGGAAGTAAGTAGTGTCTAAATATGCACAAAATGTGTCACTATATAATGCAGAAACTAGTTTTACCTTCTATAAATACAGTATTTGCAACAACACATACTACATTAGGAAAAAATATTAGTAATTTAACTAACTACATGGAAAGGTATTATGCCATTCAATATGAGTGCTTTCATTTCCACATACAGTACAGACCAAAGGTTTGCATACACCTCATTTAAATATTTTTCTGTATTTTCTTGACTATGGAAATTGTACATTCACACTGAAGGCATCAAAACTATGAATTAACACATGTGGAATTATATACTTAACAAAAAAGTGTGAAACAACTGAAAATATGTCTTATATTCTAGGTTCTTCAAAGTAGCCACCTTTTGCTTTGATGACTGCTTTGCACACTCTTGGCATTCTCTTGATGAGCTTCAAGAGGTAGTCAACGGAAATGGTTTTCACTTCACAGGTGTGCCCTGTCAGGTTTAATAAGTGGGATTTCTTGCCTTATAAATGGGGTTGGGACCATCAGTTGTGTTGTGCAGAAGTCAGGTGGATACACAGCTGATAGTCCTACTGAATAGACTGTTAGAATTTGTATTATGGCAAGAAAAAAGCAGCTAAGTAAAGAAAAACGAGTGGCCATCATTACTTTAAGAAATGAAGGTCAGTCAGTCCAAAAAAATGGGCAAACTTTGAAAGTGTCCCCAAGTGCAGTTGCAAAAACCATCAAGCGCTACAAAGAAACTGGCTCACATGAGGAGCACCCCAGGAAAGGAAGACCAAGAGTCACCTCTGCTTCTGAGGATAAGTTTATCCGAGTCACCAGCCTCAGAAATCGCAGGTTAACAGCAGCTCAGATTAGAGACCAGGTCAATGGTACACAGAGTTCTAGCAGCAGACACATCTCTTCAACAACTGTTAAGAGGAGACTTTGTGCAGCAGGCCTTCATGGTAAAATAGCTGCTAGGAAACCACTGCTAAGGACAGGCAACAAGCAGAAGAGACTTGTTTGAGCTAAAGAACACAAAGAATGGACATTAGACCAGTGGAAATCTGTGCTTTGGTCTGATGAGTCCAAATTTGAGATCTTTGGTTCCAACCACCGTGTCTTTGTGCGACGCAGAAAAGGTGAATGGATGGACTCTACATGCCTGGTTCCCACCGTGAAGCATGGAGTAGGAGGTGTGATGGTGTGGGGGTGCTTTGCTGGTGACACTGTTGGGCATTTATTCAAAATTGAAGGCATACTGAACCAGCATGGCTACCACAGCATCTTGCAGCGGCATGCTATTCCATCCAGTTTGGATTTAGTTGGACCATCATTTATTTTTCAACAGGACAATGACCCCAAACACACCTCCAGGCTGTGTAAGGGCTATTTGACCAAGAAGGAGAGTGATGGGGTGCTACGCCAGATGACCTGGCCTCCACAGTCACCAGACCTGAACCTAATCGAGATGGTTTGGGGTGAGCTGGACCGCAGAGTGAAGGCAAAAGGGCCAACAAGTGCTAAGCATCTCTGGGAACTCCTTCAAGATTGTTGGAAGACCATTTCTGGTGACTACCTCTTGAAGCTCATCAAGAGAATGCCAAGAGTGTGCAAAGCAGTCATCAAAGCAAAAGGTGGCTACTTTGAAGAACCTAGAATATAAGACATATTTTCAGTTGTTTCACACTTTTTTGTTAAGTATATAATTCCACATGTGTTAACTCATAGTTTTGATGCCTTCAGTGTGAATGTACAATTTTCATAGTCATGAAAATACAGAAAAATCTTTAAATGAGAAGGTGTGTCCAAACTTTTGGTCTGTACTGTATGTAATCCATGTCAATAAAGTATTAGAAGACAATAATACAGCTGAGACTGTGCACCACTAAAGTAGCGTTTTCTCCAATAGACAAATATGATTAAAAGTGCAGAACAGAGGCTCATTTTTAGGCACCGTGCTATGTAAGCGCATGACTGAGGACATAAACCAGCTTATTCCAACGCATTGTCTACTATACCTCATGGGTTATATATACTGAAAGTGAATGAAGTGAGGCTGAATGGCACCAGCCAAGACGTGGAGAGATGAAACCAAGACTAATTGCCCCAACTACTCCCCCATAAAGCCCTCTATGCTCTCCAGCTTAACCTGTCAGAATTTGCCACCACCAATACATGATTAGATTACAACTATTTAGTGAGGATGGCTAAACTGTCTTTATCTTCTTCATACATGTGTGCCAGGAGCAGTCTTATTCTCATCAGTAACTGTCATAGGTCATTTTGCTTTTCACAGTGTAGATCTTGTGTGGTACAGACCATGCAATTCAATCAAATGCACTCATTTCTTGTGACCCTCCTCAGGAAAGACAAAGACATGTAATTCTGAAGGAGTCTCTATGAGAACAACTTAATAAATTAATACTAGCAAAATGATGTAGTCTGGTGGACAAGTGACCGAATGAATTAAAAAAAAAGTTTTACTAGTCTGCTACTTTTAGTTAAAAAATATCTACAAATTGTAAAACACTTACTGTACAGTAGGTGGTAAATCCAGGTGGGCTGTAGATAGAGGGGTGACAAAAAAGGGAAGGGATGGTCACTTCCTCTGAGAGATGAACAGATTTTTAAAGGATGAAAATGGCACAAATAAAACAGCAACAGGAGACATCAGAAAACATGTTTGAAATAAAAGAAAACTCTCTTCTAAACTCTAGCAGCTCTGGGCCTAGCTGGTTTGATTCACATCCCTTGCCTGGCGCATGTGCTGAATTTGGTGGTGTAGAGCTTCCTTAAAAATGACCCACATATGTCAGAGGTGCTGCTGAAAGTGAGGGCAGCATGTGCATGCTTTTGGCGTTCTCACCCTGCGGCTGCCGACCTGCCTGCGCTGCAGCATCACTTCTACCTTCACACTCACTGCCTCATATGCAATGTGCCAAGATGGAACTGCACCTTACATATGCTGGAGAGACTGTGTGAGCAGCAGCAGGCAATGGTGGAGTTTCAGCTGCAGCACGCACGGGGGTGGGATGCTGTGAAGAACAACACCACTTAACCACCAATGAATGGGCTTCCATGAAGGACGTTTGTGCCGTGTTGCGCTGCTTCGAATACTCCAATATAGCCAGTGCTGATGACACCATCATGAGCGTTACTATACCTCTTCTATTAAGAAATTGAAAAAACTGATAAATAGCCTATTTTGGGGAAAAGGGGTGGTTATGTGGGAGAGAATAATCGCCCTAGTAGTCTATATCCCAATCCACGTGTTAGTGGACCCCAGAAGGACAAAAGAGGGATTTAATTCCAAAAATATCAATTTTATTAGAAATTTTAAAAATTACATCATAATTCACAATATAAGAGAAGGGAAGAAGAAGAGGTGGTAGGTAAACCATAGGGGCAGGTTTTAAGGAATAAAATCCTGCCAGGAGACTAATATACCTAAACCAGCATAGAAGGTAAGCCAGGTACGCGTACTAGCTGCTATTTAAAAGATAATGGAAGGATCATATCAATCTATGTCCACACTAGTAATAACAGTGAGGTATAAAGCATGGTATACAAGATAATAATATTGATATGTGGGCATATGGCAGCATATATCAGATCATATAGCAGTGATATATGGGTAAGAGCATTAAACAAATAGCATTAGATAGATAGCATAAAACATGTACACCGGTGATACATAAGTGTAAATAGATCGATAGTGCTATTGATATAGTATTACTGTCTAGTCTGGAGCTGTCTAGTCTGGAGCTGCGGCTCTATAGAAAATCAATTACCTTGTGCCATATGAGAAGTGAGCTCCACATCCCCCCCAGCTCTCCAGGACACGCTGCTTTATCACTTCTCATATGGCACAAGGTAATTGATTTTCTATAGAGCCGCAGCTCCAGACTAGACAGCTCCAGACTAGACAGTAATACTATATCAATAGCACTATCGATCTATTTACACTTATGTATCACCGGTGTACATGTTTTATGCTATCTATCTAATGCTATTTGTTTAATGCTCTTACCCATATATCACTGCTATATGATCTGATATATGCTGCCATATGCCCACATATCAATATTATTATCTTGTATACCATGCTTTATACCTCACTGTTATTACTAGTGTGGACATAGATTGATATGATCCTTCCATTATCTTTTAAATAGCAGCTAGTACGCGTACCTGGCTTACCTTCTATGCTGGTTTAGGTATATTAGTCTCCTGGCAGGATTTTATTCCTTAAAACCTGCCCCTATGGTTTACCTACCACCTCTTCTTCTTCCCTTCTCTTATATTGTGAATTATGATGTAATTTTTAAAATTTCTAATAAAATTGATATTTTTGGAATTAAATCCCTCTTTTGTCCTTCTGGGGTCCACTAACACGTGGATTGGGATATAGACTACTAGGGCGATTATTCTCTCCCACATAACCACCCCTTTTCCCCAAAATAGGCTATTTATCAGTTTTTTCAGTTTTCTAGGGATTACTGACCATATATATATTCTTTATGGCCAGCTTGTAGGTTTTCATTCTATTAAGAAATTGACAGAGAAATTAATTGGGTATCTTGAAAATAATTTCATGTAAATATCATTATACCCTATTTACATTAATTTCAAGGATCACATTTAGAAGAAATTCATATTCAATTATATAAATATAATGAAAAAAATGGAGTGCTGACTTCATACAATGCTGGCCAAAAGTATTGGCACACCTGCAATTCTGTCAGATAATACTCAGTTTCTTCCTGAAAATGATTGCAATCACAAATTCTTTGGTATTATTCTCTTCATTTAATTTGTCTTCAATGAAAAAAACACAAAAAGAATTGTCCTAAAGCCAAATTGGATATAATTCCTCACCAAACCTATAAATGGGGGTGGACAAAAGTATTGGCACCCTTTGAAAAATCATGTGATTCTTCTCTAATTCGTGTAATTAACAGCACCTGTAACTTACCTATGGCACCTAACAGGTGTTGGCAATAACTAAATCACACTTGCAGCCAGTTAACATGGATTAAAGTTGACTCAACCTCTGTCCTGTGTCATTGTGTGTACCACATTGGGCATGGAGAAAAGAAAGAAGACCAAAGAACTGTCTGAGGACTTGAGAAACCAAATTGTGAGAAAGCATGAGCAATCTCAAGGCTACAAGTCCATCTCCAAAGACCTGAATGTTCCTGTGTCTTCCATGCGCAGTGTCATCAAGAAGTTTAAAGCCCATGGCACTGTAGCTAACCTCCCTAGATGTGGACGGAAAAGAAAAATTGACGAGAGATTTCAACGCAAGATTGTGCGGATGGTGGATAAAGAACCTCGACTAAAATCCAAACAAGTTCAAGCTGCCCTGCAGTCCGAGGGTACAACAGTGTCAACCCGTACTATCACTCAGCGTCTGAATGAAAAGGGACTGTATGGTAGGATACCCAGGAAGACCGCACTTCTTACCCCGAGACATAAAAAAGCCAGGCTGGAGTGTGCCAAAACTTACCTGAGAAAGCCTAAAACGTTTTGGAAGAATGTTCTCTGGTCAGATGAGACAAAAGTAGAGCTTTTTGGGAAAAAGCATCAACATAGAGTGTACAGGAAAAAAAAAGAGGCTTTCAAGAAAAGAACACGGTCCCTACAGTCAAACATGGCGGAGGTTCCCTGATGTTTTGGGGTTGCTTTGCTGCCTCTGTCACTGGACTGCTTGACCGTGTGCATGGCATTATGAAGTCTGAAGACTACCAACAAATTCTGCAGCATAATGTAGGGCCCAGTGTGAGAAAGCTGGGTCTCACTCAGAGGTCATGGGTCTTCCAGCTGGACAATGACCCAAAACACACTTCCAAAAGCACTATAAAATGGTTTGAGAGAAAGCACTGGAGACTTCTAATGTGGCCAGCAATGAGTCCATACCTGAATCCCATAGAACACCTGTGGAGAGATCTCAAAATGGCAGTTTGGAGAAGGCACCCTTCAAATATCAGGGACCTGGAGCAGTTTGCCAAAGAAGAATGGTCTACAATTCCAGCAGAGCATTGTAAGAAACTCATTGATGGTTACCGGAAGCGGTTGTTCGCAGTTATTTTGGCTAAAGGTTGTGCAACCAAGTATTAGGCTGAGGGTGCCAATACTTTTGTCTGGCCCATTTTTGGAGTTTTGTGTGAAATGATCAATTATTTGATTTTTGCTTCATTCTCTTTTGTGTTTTTTCCTTGCAAGCAAATTAAATGAAGAGAGTAATACCAAAGAATTTGTGATTGCAATCATTTTCAGGAAGAAACTGAGTATTATCTGACAGAATTGCAGGGGTGCCAATACTTTTGGCCACCACTGTGTATACATGGATTGGTGGGGGGGAGGAAGCATATATACATGGATTGGTGGGGGGGGGCAACATATATACATGGATTTTGGCATATACCAAGATGGGAGTGAGCACATTCTTTATTTCTGCAGTCTCATACCCTGCTCCTTTCTGTGGCTGCTCTATGCTGCCCTCACCAGCTCTCTGTACGAGTTGTTTTTCCTAAACTAAATCCTCAGTATTCGGGTTAATTTGCCATATTGGCACTTTACGATAAATAAGTGGGTTTTGGGTTGCAGTTTGGGCACTCGGTCTGTAAAAGGTTTGCCATCACTGCAATATACTGTTGAGACAGTTGACCCCCGAGAGCATGGATTGGGACACTCCGCTACCATCCCAGAAACAACAAAGGTGGGAGATATGGAAGAAGTCTCTGAAGGTCTTAGAGCATGTCCAAGTCTCACGCAGTTATTCCCTAAGCACCCTTTCAGCCTCCACCAGGAGAGAAATCCACATTTTCTCCGACGCATCTACAGAGGCCATAGCTGCAGTAGCCTACCTGAAAACCTCAGAAAGCAACAACAAGGTACATTGTGGATTCATCCTTGGCAAGGCAAAACTAACACTGAAACCGTCTCACTCTGTACCAATACTCAAACTTTGTGCTGCCGTACAGGCAGTGGAATTAGCTGAAGCTATAAAGGATGAAATGGACATTGTGATTGATTCATTTACATTCTACACAGACAGTAGAGCGGTACTTGGTTACATTTACAACCAAAAAAACAATTTTACGTCTACATCAGCAATAGAGTAGAGCGTATCAGAAGCTTTTCTATCCCTGAATACTGGCACTACGTCTCTACTGACCTGAACCCAGCTGACCGAGGGACAAGATTCACAGCCGCGTCTAAGCTCAATGACAACATGTGGCTGTCACCTCCAAGTCTCTTATATAAGGATTCTAGTTCAAAGGACATCAACAACACTTATAAGCTGGTGGAACCGGAGTCTGAAAAAGAGATCAGACCAATCACCTCTACTCGCTACACTTCTGTGATGCCAAAATCAAAACTAAGATCTCACTGCTTTGAAAGCTTCTCAAAATGGTCAGCTGTTGTGCGGGCCATAGCTCGTCTTGTTCACATCGCTCATTCCTTTGCCAGTGACAAATCATCAGTGTTGTGGCTGGCACATGTGTAGAGGATACCCTACTGTTGCTGACATCAGACATGCCGAGCAATTCAGCGGTGAGTGCAACAAGAATATGGTCACGAGATCGACAGTATCACAAAAGGGTACCAGCCTGTCCAAGAACAGTTTACTGCTTGAATTGAACCCAGTGGTCGATCATTACGGACTGTTAAAGGTGGATGGTCATATAGAGAAGTCTGATCTATGTAATAAGGAGCAGAATCGTATCATCATTCCGGGTCGGCACTACAATGCTACGCTATTGTTCCATCACCATCATGAAAAAGTGCAGCACCAAGGCAGACAGTTTACCGAAGGCATCATAAGGTCCGCTGGCCTCTGGATCGTGGGGATGAAGAGATGTGTCTCCTCAGAGCTCCATAAATGCTTTATGTGAGAAAAAGTAAGAAGAAAACACTAACATCTACAGATGGCAAATCTCCCAGCAGATCAGCTAAACACAGACCAGCCATGCACATATGTCGGAGTAGATGTTTTTGGACCATGGTCGGTTGTTACAAGAAGGACCCGTGGTGGAGCCGCAAAAAGTAAGTGGTGGGCTGTGCTTTTCACCTGTCTTAGCATCCAAGCAGTTCACATTGAGGTAATTGAATCCATGGATTCCTCTTGCTTCATAAATGCTCTCAGAAGATTCTTTTCTATCTGGGGACCAGCCAAATAGCTCAGATCTGACTGTGGCACTAACTTTGTGGGAGCGTGCAAGGAACTACAGTTAGACAACTTCTAGACTGACAATGGGTGCACTTGGGTGTTCAACCCTCCTCATTCATCGCATATGGGAGGATCCTGGGAACGCATGATTGGCATTGCTCGAGGAATCCTTGATTCGATGTTGCTGGATCATAAGCTACCTCTCACCCATGAAGTCCTGGTTACCTTCCTTGCTGAAGTGTCTGCTGTGATAAATGCAAGACCATTGGTACCATTATCATCGGACCCCAAAGCTCCAATGATTCTTACTCCTGCCACACTTCTTACTCAGAAGGTTGGAGATGCTGAAATCCCTCCAGGGAAGTTTGTGGACAGAGACATTTACAGGTGTCAGTGGAAACAGGTACAACACTTTTCTAATGTCTTTTGGCACCGCTGGAAGGCTGAATACCTGCACTTACTTCAAACCAGTCACAAATGGCAGACTGCAAAACCTAACCTCCAAGAGGGAGACCTCATCCTCCTTAAAGATAAAGAAGCTCATCGCAATGACTGGCCAATGGGTCTTATCACCAAGGTTACACCAAGCAATGATGGAAAGACTTGTAAGGTAGAAGGCAAGGTCATCTCGCGTTTTCTTTCGTCCAGTCACTGAACTTCTACTCCTTTTACAAAAGGAGGTCATCACATGAAAGACACTGCTTCAGGACACAGCTTACGACGGAGAGCCTACCGCCATATACTTCCAGCTGTGTTGGGACATTTGAACTTTTCCCAGTGGATTCTTAGGTTGGTGGAAGTGTTTGCACATTGCGGCTTCCCCAATCCGAAGATGGGTTTCTGTTTTGGACTCGGATCCGGCTGTTGAAGACTTCAATGGAAAATTGGACTACAACTATTACTGTTATTGTTGTTTGCTTGTGTATTTTCTTTTGTCTTTCAGGTCTACCATGACATTCCCAGAAAACATCACATTAAACGAATCATTAAAATCTAAAGATTTCAGACGGGGAGTGTTACGTCCCATGAATGGGAAATTTGCTGACTATACACTGAACTTTTTACAGTTGCTGTGTATTACTGTTTGATTGCATTGCTGCAAGGTTCACCTTCCTTGAAGTTTGTCCCTTCTCTCTCCCTGTCTCCCTCTTATGTGACTGTGATGTAGCTAGCCCCTCCCTTCTTCTTCCAGCCTTTCCTAATTCTCAATCTTGCAACAATTAGGAGCTCATGTGCTTACAGCCTGTCTCAGGAAAAGTTATTTTTACTTGCTGTTGATGCATGCATTCTTACAAGATTTCTCAAGATAAATAAAGCTTCTTCTGAATTCTTTACAACGTGCCTGCCTGCAGCCGAGTTAAAGCTATCTGTGTCCATCTCCCTTGTAAGTAAAGGTGAAGACACAGCACCCTATATTTACAGCACAGCCATGGGGACAGAATATTCCTCTTGGAGATTATTGTAGGTTTAATCGTTTTCTTTTTGTTTGACAGCTGTCACACACTAAAAGACGCTTTTTTTTTGGCATCACTATATTTTGAGAGCTATAATTTTTCCAGATTTTGTCCAACAGCGTCATGTGAGGGCTTGTTTTACGGAACGAGTTGACATTTTATTGGTATCATTCTCAGGCACATGACATTTTTTGATCGCTTTCTATTCTGATTTTTGGGGCGCCAATCCAAGGGCAGAGAGGGCTTCCTCCCTATACAAGCTCTCTAAATGCTCCGATCGATGTCTATCGCCATGAGGTATCCATACGTCCAAGTTTGTTAAAGTGAACCTGTCAGCAGGATTGTGCTTAGAAAACTACATACACTGTCAGGTGGGCGCCGTTAAACTGAGTAAAATGATACCTTGGATGTTGTAATACGTCCAGTGGTTCTTTTATCATCTTTAGTTTCAGTTCTGCTGCCATAATGATATGTATGTGCTCTGGTGCTCTGCTTCTGTATTCATGTATTCCTATCTCTTTCCTCTGACAGGTCACTGTCTTTTCAGTGACCTGCCTACTCTTTTACATACTGCCTGTGTAATTTCTCTGCCCATGTGAAATTTACATCCCCAACATGGATGCCCGCGCATGTGCAGTAGCATCTTTTGGTTGCCGAGAGATGCTACTGTGCACACGCGAGCACCATTTTACTCAAAAGTCTGAGCATAGGGAACATGGTACCATAGAGCAGGACTTGAAAGAAGAGCACCATGAATCTAGCACTCAAGGTTAAACGGCGCACACGCGAACAACATAATTAAAGAAATAGGGCATGGTAGATGTGTAGAATGAGTCAGAAGGATAAAACAAAGAAAAAGAAAGAATACAGAAAAGGGGAAATGGGATGGCAAACATAGACAAGAAAAGTAAGAGCCAAAAGTAAGTTTTTTTTTATACCTGGTGAAGCGTTCAAATGACCTAAAGGGAGACAAAAGGGGGAAAAAAACAATTAGGATATATATGTAGGAAACACATAAAATTACAGTACAGACCAAAAGTTTGGACACACCTTCTCATTTAAAGATTTTTCTGTATTTTCATGACTATGAAAATTGTACATTCACACTGAAGGCATCAAAACTATGAATTAACACATGTGGAATTATATACTTAACAAAAAAGTGTGAAACAACTGAAAATATGTCTTATATTCTAGGTTCTTCAAAGTAGCCACCTTTTGCTTTGATGACTGCTTTGCACACTCTTGGCATTCTCTTGATGAGCTTCAAGAGGTAGTCACCGGAAATGGTTTTCACTTCACAGGTGTGCCCTGTCAGGTTTAATAAGTGGGATTGCCTTATAAATGGGGTTCGGACCATCAGTTGTGTTGTGCAGAAGTCAGGTGGATACACAGCTGACAGTCCTACTGAATAGACTGTTAGAATTTGTATTATGGCAAGAAAAAAGCAGCCAAATAAAGAAAAATGAGTGGCCATCATTACTTTAAGAATTGAAGGTCAGTCAGTGCGAAAAATTGGGAAAACTTTGAAAGTGTCCCCAAGTGCAGTTACAAAAACCATCAAGCGCTACAAAGAAACTGGCTCACATGAGGACCGCCCCAGGAAAGGAAGACCAAGAGTCACCTCTGCTTCTGAGGATAAGTTTATCCGAGTCATCAGCCTCAGAAATCGCAGGTTAACAGCAGCTCAGATTAGAGACCAGGACAATGCCACACAGAGTTCTAGCAGCAGACACATCTCTACAACAAGTGTTAAGAGAAGACTTTGTGCAGCAGGCCTTCATGGTAAAATAGCTGCTAGGAAACCACTGATAAGGACAGGCAACAAGCAGAAGAGACTTGTTTGGGCTAAAGAACATAAGGAATGGACATTAGACCAGTGGAAATCTGTGCTTTGGTCTGATGAGTGCAATTTGAGATCTTAGGTTCCAACCACTGTGTCTTTGTGCGACGCAGGAAAGGTGAACGGATGGACTCTACATGCCTGGTTCCCACCGTGAATTATGGAGGAGGAGGTGTGATGGTGTGGGGGTGCTTTGTTGGTGACACTGTTGGGGATTTATTCAAAATTGAAGGCATACTGAACCAGCATGGCTACCACAGCATCTTTCAGGGGCATGCTATTCCATCCAGTTTGCGTTTAGTTGGACCATCATTTATTTTTCAACAGGATAATGACCCCAAACACACCTCCAGGCTGTGTAAGGGCTATTTGACCAATAAGGAGAGTGAAGGGGTGCTACGCCAGATGACCTGGCCTCCACAGTCACCAGACCTGAACCCAATCAAGATGGTTTGGGGTGAGCTGGACCGCAGAGTGAAGGCAAAAGGGCCAACAAGTGCTAAGCATCTCTGGGAACTCCTTCAAGATTGTTGGAAGACCATTTCCGGTGACTACCACTTGAAGGTCATCAAGAGAATGCCAAGAGTGTGCAAAGCAGTCATCAAAGCAAAAAGTGGCTACTTTGAAGAACCTAGAATATAAGACATATTTTCAGTTGCTTCACACTTTTTTGTTAAGTATATAATTCCACATGTGTTAATTCATAGTTTTGATGCCTTCAGTGTGAATGTACAATTTTCATAGTCATGAAAATACAGAAAAATCTTTAAATGAGGTGTATCCAAACTTTTGGTCTGTACTGTATGTATTTAACAGTAAAATTATGTCAACAGATATCGCTAATCCACTGGTTAAATAACACAGAGGAAACAAAGGAATATGTTAATCAATAAGACAGTTCATACTCTGGATTGAGGCCATATGCCTGCCTCTCCTTCAATCTGTGTATTCTGTTGCCACCTCGCCTTTTCAAAGGAATAGACTCCAAGTAGCGTAATTGTGAAACGTTATGTCCGGCAGAAACAAGATGAAAGGGAACTGGCAGCATTGTCCTCTTACACCTAATGGTAGATTTATGCTGAGGTGCGCTTTTAAGGGGTTGTACACTAATATTTAAAATATGCCAAAGCGTTTTTATAATGAAAAGCAACTTCTTTATAATTACCTTCCTCTGTCAGTGAGCGGCGCTATCACTGGCCGCTCACAGGCAGCACGTGAACCCCCGCTGACGTCCCGTTTATTGAGGCGTGACTCAGCGCTGGGGTCCCCGTGGTGGCTTCTGGGTTGAAGGCGGGGTTACCCCACCGTGTCACACCCAGCATCCACCGTGCGTTTTCCCAATGAATGGGGAGAGGGACAGCATGCGGTGGATGCTGGGTATGACTTGAGGGGATAACCCCGCACACAACCCAGCAGCCACCATGGAACGCGGAAGAGAGAGATCCCCGGCAGCAGTCTGGACTTGTCGTGACATCAGCGGATGTCAGTGTCGGCTGCAGCCGGGGGTTAAGTGATGCCTGTGAGCGGTCAGTCATAGCGCCACTCACAGGCAGAAAAGGAAGAGGGAGGCAATTACAAAGAAGCAGCTTTTCAACATAAAAATGCTTTGCCATATTTTACATAGTAGTGGACAACCCCTTTAAGTACCAGGGACCTGGGTGTATGGATATGTCCAAGTCCATAAAGGGGTTAATTAATGCAAAATGGAATGAAAGAATTAAAAATGCCATTAAGTCAAATTCCATTTAGCTAATATGTTACTTTAGACCCAAATTTTAGCCTGCACAATTTATTATGTAATTTCTCCTAAACGCAGCATTGCCCCATACATAGCAGACACTAATATTTTCTAGCTATATACAGTACATAGCATTAAGGGTAAACAATTAAAGCGGTTGTGCCACCATAAAGAATACAGTTAACCAACCAGAAAAGGTGGAAATAAATAGTTTTGTAATTTACAGTGATTCAAAATTATGCTTCATTCAAAAGTTACCAAGCTTTTACTTTTATGAATGCTGCTCTCTGGCGCCCCCTGGCGTTATTCCATTACATCCTGGTAGTGGGTGATCAGCTGGTCGGGTTTGGGCAGTTCCTGTCATAAGAGCTCCCAACCGGCAGTCTGCACAATGTATTGCAAGAAAAGAAATGAAAAATTCCATCTCCAAAAACGTTGTATTAAAAAATTCCAAGTTGTTATTACATCATTTTAAAATCTGATGAGGTCACAAGGTACATGGGGATTCACATAGCAACGCGTTTCCAATGCCAACCAGCTTTCTTTGTCAAGCTACTATGACATGATTCTGTGATCTTTTAAATATTTCTGAAACCAATATGATGCAGTGACTGGGATTGTATACGAGGGATGTGATATATCCCCCAGAATGTGTACAGAGACCTATTAAATCCATTGGAGTGCATTGCAGTCACACGCTCACCTCCGGCTGCAATGCAGGAATGAAGGTGAGCATTGACCTGGTCAGGCTATCTGGCTAAGGCAGATTAAGTAAAACCCGGCAGGGCCTTCATTTCTTGGGGGAGGCTACAGGAAGGCAGTGGGGCGGCCTCCTCCCTCCAAGCCGGGTTTTCCAGTGGCTCTTGCCACAGGTCCTTTAAAAACCCTGCACTAAGGATTAGTGTGGTTCTATGTTGGAACCTGCTAGGAGCATAGCAGGAAAGCTCATCAGGATTGAGTGTGGCTGAACCCACGCCTGGGAAGGCTCTGCACCTGTCAGGCTCTGAGTGGCCCGGCGCGGCCGTTGCCTATGGCAACCGTTGTTTAAGGACTTGTGTTATCCCAGAGGACTTTTCTGTTTACCGGTGAGTTGCTGAATAAAGCTGTTTATATTGGACTTGCTTGGGTCACTGCCTCAGTTACTGCACGGTGTGAACACCGCTGCCTTACAGCTTGGTGGAGAATGCTGGCATAGTGACTGAGGCATACCCCACTGGCCGCTGCATGACCACAATCCGGCCGGCCACCTTTCAGCCCCACCCCGTGGACAAAATGGAGGAGCTGTTAAAGCAGCTGGTACTTACCCAGCAGCAGCAGCTGCAGTCTCAGAGGTAGGAGCTGGAACAGCAGCATAATCAGCAGCAGCAGCTACTGTACCAGCAGCAGCAAAAACCAAAGAACTGTTGCTGCAACAGATTGCTGCCCTGTGGGAGACGCCGACGGCACCAGCCCCGGAACGTCGCGAGGCCAGGGACAAGGTTCGCTCAGCGTTGAGGAAGATGGGACCGGAGGACGATGTGGAAGCCTTCCTGACCATTTATGAGCGCACAGAGGAGCGGGAAAACCTACCGGATGGCCAGTGGGCAGAAGTGGTGGCTCAGTTTCTGGTCGGCGATGCCCAAAAGGCCTTCTTCGACCTCAGTCGGGAGGACGCCCAGGACGACCAGAGACTGAAAGGTGAGATCCTTGCCCGACTGGGAGTCAATACATACGTGAGGGCTCAGCATGTATTTTCATAGGCTTATGTGGAGACCCGACACGCCCGGTCTCAGGCTTATGACCTCCTGCAGCTGGTAAAGAGGTTGCTCCAGCCTGAGACTTTGTCTCCAGCCCAGATGGTGGAGAGGGTGGTGGTTGACCGGCTGGTGAGGACTCTGCCAGCCGCTATCCAAAGTTGGCTGGGGCAAGGGGACTCCAGCACACTCGACCAGGTGGTCAGCCTGATCGAGCGCTACTCGGCCATTCAGGACTTTATCCAGGACTCTGCCCCCTCGCAGCTGTCACGCCGATCCCTGCCAACTCAGGAACCTGGAAAGGGGTCGCGCCCCTCTGCTGAGGACAGTCAGCACCGTACCCGTGCTGAAGGGGTACCCCGAAATGAGAGTCGCAGGAGACCTGTTCCCTCCCAAACAGTCAGAAGACCTAACAGTACTTCCACCATTAGGTGCTGACGGTGTCAGGGGAAGGGACATGTGGTTGCTAACTGCCCCCTAACTACGGAACCCATGGACTGCGGGATTATCCACCGGGTCTCAATGTACGCCCAGACTGTCTGCACTGCGAGCGCCGACCCCCCTGACAATGAACCCCAACTGTGCCAGGTACTGGTTAATGGGTACCCCACAGAGGCCCTCCTAGATTCGGGGAGCCTAGTGACTTTGGTACATGGGTCGATGGTGGCAGGAGACAACCTCAGTGGACGGACTGTCGGGGGTTGTGTGCATCCATGGGGACCTCCGAGAGTACCCAACCACAGGTAGTTTTATCCAAGCCAAGTGGAGACATAAAACATGTGGTGGGGGTGGTAAAAACTCTTCCCTATGGGACTGTGTTGGAAAGAGACTTGCCCCTGTTCTGGACTCTGTGGAAAAACAAAATCCACTCTCCCCCGATAAAATGTATTACAGGCGCTGTACCCGACGAACCTGATTCAGGGGTACCTGCCGTAGTGGTATCCAACCTAGGGACAGAGTGTGACCCCGATAGGTTTCCCCTAGAGGTGCTGGCAGGAGAGGTCGAGGAGACCCCATCGATCCCTGAGCTGGAAGTGTCCCGGGACACGTTTGGGACAGTTCAGCTACAGGATGCCACTCTGACTCGCGGGAAAGGGTGTTAGAGGTAAATGGCGTAGCTCAACAGCCCCGTGCAGATACTGTATTTACACGCATGGTAGTCAAGAGTGAGTTGCTCTATAGGGTAGACAAAATCAGGGACCAGGTCGTGGAACAGTTAGTGGTATCTCAGTTGTACCGTCTGCAGTTGGCACACACACACCAGCTGGGTGGACAATTGGGGGTTAAAAAGACGTAAGAGCGTATCTTGCAGCGGTTCTTTTGACTGGGGATTTACGCGGAGGTCCAAAAGTACTGTGAATCCTGCCCTGAATGTCAGTTGACCACACCCACCACAAGTTTCCGTAGCTCATTGGTACCCCTGCCAGTAATAGAGGTACCTTTTGAACGGATTGCAATGTACTTGGTAGGGTCCATTGTAAAATCCGCTCGTGGCCACCAACATATACTGGTGGTCGTTGACTGTGCCACCCGGTGCCCGGAGGCTATACCGCTATGCCACACCTCGGCATAACAAATTGCACAGGAGCTGTTTGCTATGTTCTGTCGCCTTGGACTACCTAAGGAGATCCTGATGGATCAGGGGACCCCTTTTATGTCCAAAATGACAAGGGAACTGTGCAAACTGCTAAAAATTAAACAACTGCGCACCTCGGTGTACCAACCTCAAACCGACGGGCTAGTAGAACGGTTCAATAAAACCCTCAAGTTCATGTTAAAAAAGGTGGTTTCTAAGGACGGAAGGGATTGGGACATGTTGCTACCCTATTTGATGTTCGCCATCCGTGAGGTACCCCAGGCTTCCACAGGGTTCTCTCCCTTTCAGTTATTGTACGGCAGACACCCTAGAGGTCTGTTGGACGTAGCCAAAGAGACGTGGGAACAAGAGCCGACTCCACATAGGAGTATAACTGAACACGTGGCTAGCATGCAGGACCGGATCGCGGCGGTCATGCCCATCGTGAAAGAACATTTTTTAGATGCCCAGGCAGCCCAGAGGTGCACATATATTAAAATAGCCAGAGTCAGGTCTTTTAACAAGGGCGATTGGGTGTTAGTACTTGTACCCACAGCCGAGAGTAAGCTCATGGCCAAGTGGCAAGGGCCATATGAGGTTCGAGAAAAGGTGGGGGAGATAAATTACCGGTGTATCAGCCCGGAAGGAGGAAACGGGAGCAGCTTTATCATGTAAACCTGCGAAAACCTTGGAAAGATCGAGAGTGGTTAGTTACAGACATCACTCCGGGCATATCACCAGAGAGTTCTCTACCTTCAGCCAGGGATGCGTCCGGGGGAGAGGTCAGGATAAGTGATGCTCTTACTAAACAGCAGCGACGGGCGGCTCGCTCACTGGTGCAGCAGAATACCGACGTGTTCTCAGAGCTACCGGGTAGGACTACAGTTCTCCAACATGACATTGTCACCGAACCTGGGGTAAGGGTGCGAATGAGACCGCACCGGGTACCCGAAGCCCGGAGGCAAGCCATCACGGCTGAGGCAAAACAGATGCTCCAGTTAGGCGTCATTGAGAAATGACGGAGTGGGCTAGCCCCATCGTACTGATTACAAAACCAGACGGATCGTTACGCTTCCGTAACGATTTCCGAAAACTAAATGAAGTGTCGAAGATTGACCTTTATCCAATGCCCAGGGTGGATGAGCTGATTGAGAGACTGGGGTAGGCCCAGTACTTTACCACGCTCGATCTCACCAAGGGTTACTGGCAGGTACCTCTCACGAAATCGGAGGAGGAAAAGACCGCCTTCATAACTCCGGAGGGTCTATATCACTATGCGGTCTTACCTTTTGGGTTACATGGGGCCCTGGCTACATTCCAGAGGTTGATGGACATAGTGCTCAAGTCTCATCAGGAGTACGCCTCCGCATATCTAGATGATATTATCATCTTTAGCACCGACTGGCATACGCATCTATCCCAGGTACAAGCAGTGCTGGATTCTCTCAGAGCAGCGGAGTTAACGGCAAACCCGAAAAAATGTGCGATAGGGCTAGAGGAAGCCCGATATTTGGGGTATGTGATTGGCCGAGGAGTTATCAAGCCCCAAATCAATAAAGTTGAGGCCATAAAAAATTGGCCTAAACCGTCAAGTACACAGCAGGTGAGGGCGTTCCTTGACATCCTTGGGTATTACCGCTGGTTTATACCTAATTTTGCTGGGAGAACGGCGGCCCTGACCGATCTCTTGAAAGGAAAAAAATCAGTAATGGTTCAGTCGAACCTTCAGGCAGAAGAAGCCTTTCAGTCCATGAAGTTGGCCCTGTATGGACAGCCGGTCCTCATCAGCCCCAACTTCAAGGAAACTTTCATTGTACAGACAGATGCCTCAGAAGTAGGCCCAGGGTGCCAGTGGCGACTTTGCCAATCCTGGTGTTATGTGGCAAATGCCAAGCGTCCTGCACGGTGTTGGGCTGTGAGCACAACCCCCATCTGTGGACGTCAGACCATCATACCACCCTCATGGAGTCGGTTTCCAACCGATTGTGCAGACACATGCACATTTGTGACCTGCTGGAGGTCATTTTGCACGGCTCTGGCAGTGCTCCTCCTGTTCCTCCTTGCACAAAGGCGGAGGTAGCGGTCCTGCTGCTGGGTTGTTGCCCTCCTACGGCCCTCTCCACGTCTCCTTTTGTACTGGCCTGTCTCCTGGTAGTGCCTCCAGCCTCTGGACACTACGGTGACAGACACAGCAAACCTTCTTGCCACAGCTTGCATTGATGTGCCATCCAGAATGAGCTGCACTACCTGAGCAACTTCTGTGGGTTGTCGAGTCCGTCTCATGCTACCACAAGTATGAAAGTACAACCAACATTCAAAAGTGACCAAAACATCAGCCAGAAAGCATTGGTACTGAGATATGGTCTGTGCTCCCCACCTGCAGAACCACTCCTTTATTGAGGGTGTCTTGAAAATTGACAATCATTTTCATCTATTGTCTATTCCATTTGCAAAACAGCATATGAAATTGATTGTCAATCAGTGTTGCTTCCTAAGTGGACAGTTTGATTTCACAGAAGTTTGATTTACTTGGAGTTATATTCTGTTGTTTAAGTGTTCCCTTTATTTTTTGAGCAGTGTATTTGATATGTAACTTTCTATGTATTTGTCTCTACTTGTTCTTATTGGGGTTTGTTGTTAAGAGTTTTTTTTTAATATGGGTGTGATCTCATTGGTCATGTAATCGGTGTATTACTTGTAATTGGTTTCGGAAATATTTAAAAGATCACAGAACCATGTCATAGTAGCTTGACAAAGAAAGGTGGTTGGCATTGGAAACGCGTTGCTATGTGAATCCCCATGTACCTTGTGACCTCATCAGATTTTAAAATGATGTAATAACAACTTGGAATTTTTTAATACAACGTTTTTGGAGATGGAATTTTTCATTTCTTTTCTTGCAATACATTGTGCAGACTGCCGGTTGGGAGCTCTTATGACAGGAACTGCCCAAACCCGACCAGCTGATCACCCACTACCAGGACGTAATGGAATAACGCCAGGGGGCGCCAGAGAGCAGCATTCATAAAAGTAAAAGCTTGGTAACTTTTGAATGAAGCATAATTTTGAATCACTGTAAATTACAAAACTATTTATTTCCACCTTTTCTGGTTGGTTTACTGTATTCTTTATGGTGGCACAACCGCTTTAATTGTTTACCCTTAATGCTATGTACTGTATATAGCTAGAAAATATTAGTGTCTGCTATGTATGGGGCAATGCTGCGTTTAGGAGAAATTACATAATAAATTGTGCAGGCTAAAATTTGGGTCTAAAGTAACATATTAGCTGAATGGAATTTGACTTAATGGAATTTTTCACTTCTTTTTTTGCATTGATTCCAAGTGTGACCACACGTTGTTCCTGGCTTCAACACACTGAAATCCCTGGAGGGTGAGCTGACTTCCATTTGTTCTCTATTGTTATGCACCATGTACTCTTGGTCACAAGGCCCCCTGCTGTAAGCACAGAGTGTCTGTCATTCACCCCCTCCCCCTGTGCTCATAGCTGATCTCCAGGTGGGACACCTCCTCCCCCTGCTTCATAGCTGATCTCGGGGTGAGACACTCCCCCCCCCCCTGCACTCACAGCTGATCAACGGGTGAGATACCTCCCCCCTGTGTTCACAGATGATCTCCAGGTGAGATACTCCCTCCCATTGTGCTCACAGCTCATAGCTCATCTCCAGGTTAGACACCCTCTCCCCCTGCGCTCACAGCTCATCTCCGGGTGAGATCATCTGCTTCACAGACTTGAGAGCCCGATAGCAGGGAAACACTTCCCATGCTTAGTCTGTGAAGCAGATGATCTCATCCAGAGCTGAGCTGTGAGCACAGGGGGAGGAGGTGTCTCACCTGGAGATGAGCTGTGAGTGCAGGGGAGTATCTCACCTAGAGATCAGCAGTGAGTCAGTTGACCACACCCACCGCAAGTTTCCGTAGCTCATTGGTACCCCTGCCAGTAATAGAGGTACCTTTTGAACGGATTGCAATGGACTTGGTAGGGTCCATTGTAAAATCCGCTCGTGGCCACCAACATATACTGGTGGTCGTTGACTGTGCCACCCGGTGCCCGGAGGCTATACCGCTATGCAACACCTCGGCATAACAAATTGCACAGGAGCTGTTTGCTATGTTCTGTCGCCTTGGACTACCTAAGGAGATCCTGATGGATCAGGGGACCACTTTTATGTCCAAAATGACAAGGGAACTGTGCAAACTGCTAAAAATTAAACAATTGCGCACCTCGGTGTACCAACCTCAAACCGACGGGCTAGTAGAACGGTTCAATAAAACCCTCAAGTTCATGTTAAAAAAGGTGGTTTCTAAGGACGGAAGGGATTGGGACATGTTGCTACCCTATTTGATGTTCGCCATCCGTGAGGTACCCCAGGCTTCCACAGGGTTCTCTCCCTTTGAGTTATTGTACGGCAGACACCCTAGAGGTCTGTTGGACGTAGCCAAAGAGACGTGGGAACAAGAGCCGACTCCACATAGGAGTATAACTGAACACGTGGCTAGCATGCAGGACCGGATCGCGGCGGTCATGCCCATCGTGAAAGAACATTTGTTAGATGCCCAGGCAGCCCAGAGGTGCACATATATTAAAATAGCCAGAGTCAGGTCTTTTAACAAGGGCGATTGGGTGTTAGTACTTGTACCCACAGCCGAGAGTAAGCTCATGGCCAAGTGGCAAGGGCCATATGAGGTTCGAGAAAAGGTGGGGGAGATAAATTACCGGTGTATCAGCCCGGAAGGAGGAAACGGGAGCAGCTTTATCATGTAAACCTGCGAAAACCTTGGAAAGATCGAGAGTGGTTAGTTACAGACATCACTCCGGGCATATCACCAGAGAGTTCTCTACCTTCAACCAGGGATGCGTCCGGGGAGAGGTCAGGATAAGTGATGCTCTCACTAAACAGCAGCGACGGGCGGCTCGCTCACTGGTGCAGCAGAATACCGACGTGTTCTCAGAGCTACCGGGTAGGACTACAGTTCTCCAACATGACATTGTCACCGAACCTGGGGTAAGGGTGCGAATGAGACCGTACCGGGTACCCGAAGCCCGGAGGCAAGCCATCACGGCTGAGGTAAAACAGATGCTCCAGTTAGGCGTCATCGAGAAATGACGGAGTGGGCTAGCCCCATCGTACTGATTACGAAACCAGACGGATCGTTACGCTTCCGTAACGATTTCCGAAAACTAAATGAAGTGTCGAAGATTGACCTTAATCCAATGCCCAGGGTGGATGAGCTGATTGAGAGACTGGGGTAGGCCCAGTACTTTACCACGCTCGATCTCACCAAGGGTTACTGGCAGGTACCTCTCACGAAATCGGAGGAGGAAAAGACCGCCTTCATAACTCCGGAGGGTCTATATCACTATGCGGTCTTACCTTTTGGGTTACATGGGGCCCTGGCTACATTCCAGAGGTTGATGGACATAGTGCTCAAGTCTCATCAGGAGTACGCCTCCGCATATCTAGATGATATTATCATCTTTAGCACCGACTGGCATACGCATCTATCCCAGGTACAAGCAGTGCTGGATTCTCTCAGAGCAGCGGAGTTAACGGCAAACCCGAAAAAATGTGCGATAGGGCTAGAGGAAGCCCGATATTTGGGGTATGTGATTGGCCGAGGAGTTATCAAGCCCCAAATCAATAAAGTTGAGGCCATAAAAAATTGGCCTAAACCGTCAAGTACACAGCAGGTGAGGGCGTTCCTTGACATCCTTGGGTATTACCGCTGGTTTATACCTAATTTTGCTGGGAGAACGGCGGCCCTGACCGATCTCTTGAAAGGAAAAAAATCAGTAATGGTTCAGTCGAACCTTCAGGCAGAAGAAGCCTTTCAGTCCATGAAGTTGGCCCTGTATGGACAGCCGGTCCTCATCAGCCCCAACTTCAAGGAAACTTTCATTGTACAGACAGATGCCTCAGAAGTAGGCCCAGGGTGCCAGTGGCGACTTTGCCAATCCTGGTGTTATGTGGCAAATGCCAAGCGTCCTGCACGGTGTTGGGCTGTGAGCACAACCCCCATCTGTGGACGTCAGACCATCATACCACCCTCATGGAGTCGGTTTCCAACCGATTGTGCAGACACATGCACATTTGTGACCTGCTGGAGGTCATTTTGCACGGCTCTGGCAGTGCTCCTCCTGTTCCTCCTTGCACAAAGGCGGAGGTAGCGGTCCTGCTGCTGGGTTGTTGCCCTCCTACGGCCCTCTCCACGTCTCCTTTTGTACTGGCCTGTCTCCTGGTAGTGCCTACAGCCTCTGGACACTACAGTGACAGACACAGCAAACCTTCTTGCCACAGCTTGCATTGATGTGCCATCCAGAATGAGCTGCACTACCTGAGCAACTTCTGTGGGTTGTCGAGTCCGTCTCATGCTACCACAAGTATGAAAGTACAACCAACATTAAAAAGTGACCAAAACATCAGCCAGAAAGCATTGGTACTGAGATATGGTCTGTGCTCCCCACCTGCAGAACCACTCCTTTATTGAGGGTGTCTTGAAAATTGCCAATCATTTTCATCTATTGTCTATTCCATTTGCAAAACAGCATGTGAAATTGATTGTCAATCAGTGTTGCTTCCTAAGTGGACAGTTTGATTTCACAGAAGTTTGATTTACTTGGAGTTATATTCTGTTGTTTAAGTGTTCCCTTTATTTTTTGAGCAGTGTATTTGATATGTAACTTTCTATGTACAGTCATGGCCAAAAGTTTTGAGAATGACACCAAAATTATATTTTCACATGATCTGCTGGCCTCTGGTTTTTATTAGTGTTTGTCTGATGTTTATATCACATACAGAAATATAATTGCAATCATATTATGAGTACCAATAGGTTACATTGACAGTTAGAATGAGCTAATGCAGCAAGTCAATATTTGCAGTGTTGCCCCTTCTTCTTCAAGACCTCTGTAATTCTCCCTGGCATGCTCTCAATCAACTTTTGGACCAAATCCTGACTGATAGCAGTCCATTCTTGCATAATCAATGCTTGCATTTTGCCAGAATTTGTTGGTTTTTGTTTGTCCACCCGTAACTTGATGATTGACCACAAGTTCTCAATGGGATTAAGATCTGGGGAGTTTCCAGGCCATGGACCCAAAATCTCTATGTTTTGTTCCATGAGTCATTTAGTTATCACCTTTGCTTTATGGCAAGGTGCTCCATCATGCTGGAAAAGGCATTGTTGGGCGCCAAACTGCTCTTGGACGGTTGGGAGTAGTTGTTCTTGGAGGACATTCTGGTACCATTCTTTTTTCATTTCTGTGTTTTTAGGCAAGACTGTGAGTGAGCCGATTCCCTTGGCTGAGAAGCAACCCCACACATGAATGGTTTCAGGATGCTTTACAGTTGGCATGAGACAAGACTGGTGGCAGCGCTCACCTCTTCTTCTCCGAATAAGCTGTTTTCCAGATGTCCCAAACAATCGAAAAGGGGATTCATCAGAGAAAATGACTTTGCCCCAGTCCTCAGCAGTCCACTCCCTGTACCTTTTTCAGAATATCAGTCGGTCCCTGATGTTTTTTCTGGAGAGAAGTGGCTTCTTTGCTGCCCTCCTTGAAACCAGCACTTGCTCAAAGAGTCTCCGCCTCACAGTGCGTGCAGAAGCACTCACACCAGCCTGCTGCCATTCCTGAGCAAGCTCGGCACTGCTGGTAGTCAGATCCCACAGCTGAAACAGTTTTAAGATACGGTCCTGGCGCTTGATGGTCTTTCTTGGGCGCCCTGGAGCCTTTTTGACAACAATGGAAGCTCTCTCCTTGAAGTTCTTGATGATGCGATAGATTGTTGACTGAGGTGCAATCTTTGTAGCTGCGATACTCTTCCCTGTTAGGTCATTTTTGTGCAGTGCAATGATGGCTGCACATGTTTCTTTAGAGATAACCATGGTTAACTGAAGAGAAACAATGATACCAAGAACCAGCCTCCTTTTAAAGTGTCCAGTGATGTCATTCTTACTTAATCATGACTGATTGATCGCCGGCCCTGTCCTCATCAACACCCACACCTGTGTTAATGGATCAATCACTAAAACGATGTTAGCTGCTCCTTTTAAGGCAGGACTGCACTGATGTTGAAATGTGTTTTGGGGGTTAAAGTTCATTTTCTGGGCAAATATTGACTTTGCAAGTACAGTAATTGCTGTTAAGCTGATCACTCTTTGACATTCAGGAGTATATGCAAATTGCCATTACAAAAAATGAAGCAGTAAACTTTGGAAAAATTACTATTTGTCTCATTCTCAATACTTTTGGCCATGACTGTATTTGTCTCTACTTGTTCTTATTGGGGTGTGTTGTTAAGAGTTTTTTTTTAATATGGGTGTGATCTCATTGGTCATGTAATCGGTGTATTACTTGTAATTGGTTTCGGAAATATTTAAAAGATCACAGAACCATGTCATAGTAGCTTGACAAAGAACGGTGGTTGGCATTGGAAACGCGTTGCTATGTGAATCCCCATGTACCTTGTGACCTCATCAGATGTTAAAATGATGTAATAACAACTTGGAATTTTTTAATACAACTTTTTTGGAGATGGAATTTTTCATTTCTTTTCTTGCAATACATTGTGCAGACTGCCGGTTGGGAGCTCTTATGACAGGAACTGCCCAAACCCGACCAGCTGATCACCCACTACCAGGACGTAATGGAATAACGCCAGGGGGCGCCAGAGAGCAGCATTCATAAAAGTAAAAGCTTGGTAACTTTTGAATGAAGCATAATTTTGAATCACTGTAAATTACAAAACTATTTATTTCCACCTTTTCTGGTTGGTTTACTGTATTCTTTATGGTGGCACAACCGCTTTAATTGTTTACCCTTAATGCTATGTACTGTATATAGCTAGAAAATATTAGTGTCTGCTATGTATGGGGCAATGCTGCGTTTAGGAGAAATTACATAATAAATTGTGCAGGCTAAAATTTGGGTCTAAAGTAACATATTAGCTGAATGGAATTTGACTTAATGGAATTTTTCACTTCGACCACAGGTTGTTCCTGGCTTCAACACACTGAAATCCCTGGAGGGTGAGCTGACTTCCATTT
This sequence comes from Phyllobates terribilis, assembly GCF_046119375.1. NCBI lineage: Eukaryota > Metazoa > Chordata > Amphibia > Anura > Dendrobatidae > Phyllobates > Phyllobates terribilis. Next base: position 879,581 of record NW_027362982.1, read on the forward strand.
GTTCTCTATTGTTATGCACAATGTATTCTTTGTCACAAGGCTCCCTGCTGTAAGCACAGAGTGTCTGTCATTCACCCCCTCCCCCTGTGCTCATAGCTGATCTCCAGGTGGGACACCTCCTCCCCCTGCTTCATAGCAGATCTCGGGGTGAGACACTCCCTCCCCCTGCACTCACAGCTGATCAACGGGTGAGATACCTCCTCCCCTGTGTTCACAGATGATCTCCAGGTGAGATACTCCCTCCCATTGTGCTCACAGCTCATAGCTCATCTCCAGGTTAGACACCCTCTCCCCCTGCGCTCACAGCTCATCTCCGGGTGAGATCATCTGCTTCACAGACTTGAGAGCCCGATAGCAGGGAAACACTTCCCATGCTTAGTCTGTGAAGCAGATGATCTTATCCAGAGCTGAGCTGTGAGCACAGGGGGAGGAGGTGTCTCACCCGGAGATGAGCTGTGAGTGCAGGGGAGTATCTCACCTAGAGATCAGCAGTGAGCGCAGGGGGAAGCTCACTCTGAGATGAGCTGTGAGGGCAGGGGGAGGAGGTGTCTCACCTGGAGATGAGCTGTGAGTGCAGGGGAGTATCTCACCTAGAGATCAGCAGTGAGTGCAGGGGGAATCTCACTCTGAGATGAGCTGTGAGTGCAGGGGGAGGCTGTGTCTCACCCGGAGATCAGCAGTGAGCGCAGGAGGAGGGGGTGTCTCACCCGGAGATCAGCAGTGAGCGCAGGAGGAGGGGGTATCTCACCCGGAGATCAGCAGTGAGCGCAGGGAAAGGGTTTATCTCACTCAGAGATGAGCTGAGAGGGCAGTGGAGTATCTCACTCGGAGAAGAGCTGTGAGGGCAGGGGAGTAACTCACTCGGAGATGAGCTGTGAGGGCAGGGAAGTATCTCACTCAGAGATGAGCTGTGAGGGCAGGGGAGTATCTCACTCGGAGATGAGCTGAGAGGGCAGTGGAGTATCTCACTCGGAGATGAGCTGTGAGGGCAGGGAAGTATCTCACTCGGAGATGAGCTGTGAGGGCAGGGGAGTTTCTCACTCGGAGATGAGCTGAGAGGGCAGTGGAGTATCTCACTCGGAGATGAGCTATGAGGGCAGGGGAGTATCTCACTCGGAGATGAGCTGTGAGGGCAGGGGAGTATCTCACTCGGAGATGAGCTGTGAGGGCAGGGGAATATCTCACTCGGAGATGAGCTGTGAGGGCAGGGGAGTATCTCACTCGGAGATCAGCTGTGAGGGCAGGGGAGTAACTCACTCGGAGATGAGCTGTGAGGGCAGGGGAGTATCTCACTGGGAGATGAGCTGTGAGGGCAGGGGAGTATCTCACTGGGAGATGAGCTGTGAGGGCAGGGGAGTATGTCACTGGGAGATGAGCTGTGAGGGCAGGGGAGTATCTCACTCGGAGATGAGCTGTGAGGGCAGGGGAGTATCTCACTCGGAGATGAGCTGTGAGGGCAGGGAAGTATCTCACTCGGAGATGAGCTGTGAGGGCAGTGGAGTATCTCACTCGGAGATGAGCTATGAGGGCAGGGGAGTATCTCACTCGGAGATGAGCTGTGAGGGCAGTGGAGTATCTCACTCGGAGATGAGCTGTGAGGGCAGGGGAGTAACTCACTCGGAGATGAGCTATGAGGGCAGGGGAGTATCTCACTCGGAGATGAGCTGTGAGGGCAGGGGAGTATCTCACTCGGAGATGAGCTGTGAGGGCAGGGGAGTATCTCACTCGGAGATGAGCTGTGAGGGCAGGGGAGTATCTCACTCGGAGATGAGCTGTGAGGGCAGGGGAGTATCTCACTCGGAGATGAGCTGAGAGGGCAGTGGAGTATCTCACTCGGAGATGAGCTGTGAGGGCAGGGGAGTAACTCACTCGGAGATGAGCTGTGAGGGCAGGGAAGTATCTCACTCAGAGATGAGCTGTGAGGGCAGTGGAGTATCTCACTCGGAGATGAGCTGTGAGGGCAGGGAAGTATCTCACTCGGAGATGAGCTGTGAAGGCAGGGGAGTTTCTCACTCGGAGATGAGCTGAGAGGGCAGTGGAGTATCTCACTCGGAGATGAGCTATGAGGGCAGGGGAGTATCTCACTCGGAGATGAGCTGTGAGGGCAGGGGAGTATCTCACTCGGAGATAAGCTGTGAGGGCAGTGGAGTATCTCACTCGGAGATGAGCTGTGAGGGCAGGGAAGTATCTCACTCGGAGATGAGCTGTGAGGGCAGGGGAGTATCTCACTCGGAGATGAGCTATGAGGGCAGGGAAGTATCTCACTCGGAGATGAGCTGTGAGGGCAGGGGAGTATCTCACTCGGAGATAAGCTGTGAGGGCAGGGGAGTATCTCACTCGGAGATGAGCTGAGAGGGCAGTGGAGTATCTCACTCGGAGATGAGCTATGAGGGCAGGGGAGTATCTCACTCGGAGATGAGCTGTGAGGGCAGGGGAGTATCTCACTCGGAGATAAGCTGTGTGTATACCTTGACTTCTCCAAAGCGTTTGATACCGTGCCACACAAAAGGTTGGTATATAAAATGAGAATGCTTGGTCTGGGGGATAATGTGTGCAAGTGGGTAAATAGCTGGCTGAGTGATAGAAAGCAGAGGGTGGTTATCAATGGAGTAAGCTCAGGGTGTGTCAGGGTTACTAGCGGGGTGCCTCAAGGGTCTGTCTTGGGCCCTATATTATTTAATATATTTATTAATGATCTAGTGGAAGGGTTGCATAGTAAAATAGCAATATTTGCAGATGATACTAAACTTTGTAAAGTAGTTAATACAGATGAGGACAGGGCACAGCTACAGGAGGATTTAGATAAATTGGGGAGTTGGGCCAAAAAATGGCAAATGGGGTTCAATGCCGATAAATGTAAGGTCATGCACATGGGAAAGAAAAACAGCAGTCACCCATACATATTAAATGGGAAACCGTTGGGGAAATCTGACATGGAGAAGGACCTGGGCGTCTTGGTTAACAGCAAATTAAATTGGAGTGCCCAGTGTCAGGCAGCAGCTGAGAAGGCAAAAAGAGTCATGGCATGCATCAGAAGAGGAATAGGGGCATATGATGAGAACATTGTTCTTCCTCTGTATAAAGCGCTGGTAAGGCCGCACTTAGAATATTGTGCACAGTTCTGGGCTCCGGTGCTCAGGAAAGACATATTGGAGCTAGAGAGGGTACAAAGGAGGGCGACTAAGGTAATAAAGGGAATGGAGGGACTAGAATACCCAGAGAGGTTGTCAAAATTAGGCCTATTTACATTGGAAAAGAGAAGGCTTTGGGGAGACCTCATAAACATGTATAAATACATCAGGGGGCAGTACAGAGATCTCTCCCATGACCTGTTTATACCAAGTACCAAGGATGGTGACAAAGACGAGGGGGCACACTATGCGTCTGGAGGAAAGGAGGTTCCTGCACCAGCATAAAAGGGGATTCTTTACGGTCAGAGCCGTGAGACTCTGGAACTCTCTGGGAGAGGAAGTGGTGATGTCCAACTCACTTAAAGAGTTCAAGAGAGGCCTGGACGCCTTTCTTGAGAACAATAAAATTACATCTTATGCTTAGTTAATTAATCCAGGGATTTAATCTTACTGCCAGATTGGTGTCGGGAAGTGAATTTTTCCTCAGTGATGTAAATTGGCCTATACCTCATGGTTTTTTGTTGCCTTCCCCTGGATCAACGCTGCGGAATAGCTGCAGTGCACAAGAAATAGGCTGAACTGGATGGACGCTTGTCTTTTTTCGGCCTTATAAACTATGTAACTATGTAACTATGAGGGCAGGGGAGTATCTCACTCGGAGATGAGCTGTGAGGGCAGGGGAGTATCTCACTCGGAGATGAGCTGTGAGGGCAGGGGAGTATCTCACTCGGAGATGAGCTGTGAGGGCAGGGGAGTATCTCACTCGGAGATGAGCTGTGAGGGCAGGGGAGTATCTCACTCGGAGATGAGCTGTGAGGGCAGGGGAGTATCTCACTCGGAGATGAGCTGTGAGGGCAGGGGAGTATCTCACTCGGAGATGAGCTGTGAGGGCAGCGGAGTATCTCACTCGGAGATGAGCTGTGAGGGCAGGGGAGTATCTCACTCGGAGATGAGCTGTGAGGGCAGGGGAGTATCTCACTCGGAGATGAGCTGTGAGGGCAGGGGAGTATCTCACTCGGAGATGAGCTGTGAGGGCAGGGAAATATCTCACTCGGAGATGAGCTGCGAGGACAGGGAAGTATCTCACTCGGAGATGAGCTGTGAGGGCACGGGAGTATCTCACTCGGAGATGAGCTGTGAGGGCAGGGGAGTATCTCACTCGGAGATGAGCTGTGAGGGCAGGGGAGTATCTCACTCGGAGATGAGCTGTGAGGGCAGGGGAGTATCTCACCTAGAGATCAGCAGTGAGTGCAGGGGGAGGGGGTATCTCACTCGGAGATGAGCTGTGAGTGCAGAGGGAGGCCATGTCTCACCCGGAGATCAGCAGTGAGCACAGGGGGAGGGGGTATCTCACCCGGAGATTAGCTATGAGCTCAGGGGGAGGGGGTATCTCATCCGGAGATCAACTGAGAGCTATGAGCAGAGGAGGAGGGGGTTTTCTGACCCAGAGGTGAGCTGTGAGCGCATTGGGAGGGGGTATCTCACCCGGAGATCAGCTGTGAGCTATGAGCACAGGGGGAGGGGGTGAATCACACACACTCTGTGCTTACAGCAGGGAGTGTTGTGACAGAGAATACATTTTGCATGCTGCGGGTAGGGAGCTCTTACGCAAGGAACTGCGCAAACCCGACCAGCTGATCACCTACTACCAGGACATAGTGGAATAACGCCAGGGGGCGCCAGAGAACAGCATTTGAAAAATAAAAGCTTGGTATCTTTTGAATGAAGCATAATTTTGAATCACTATACATTACAAAACAATTTATTTACACCTTTTCTGGTTGGTCAATTGTATTCTTTATGGTGGCACAACCGCTTTAAGTTTAAAATTTCACATTTTTCTAAATTTTTAGAAAATCTGGGATATTTTCATGAATAACAACAAAACGTATTAATTTAAAATTTACCAGCTGCAACAGGTACAATTTGTTCCAAAAAGAAGATCAGAAATATCAGACTGACTAGCAGAAGCATTTCAAAGTTATTACCAAATAAAGTGACGTTTCAGATATGAAAAATGGGGCTGTCAGAAAGGTTAATACTGATTACCATGAGACAGGGTTAAGAAACATGAAATGGTAATGTGCAGTACATACCTATGCTCAAAAGTGCAGGCATATCATGCCAGTAATAAAAGGAAATACTGATTAGTCAGGGTGATAAAACAATGTATGTAACATGTAGGTGTGTGGTATGTATAAATATCTTTTTTTTTTTCAGTGCCCAGCATAAAGTGACTACAAGAAGTAGGATTTTAGTTAATACCTCACTGAACACAAGAACAGTTTCCAAAATACTGACAAGACGGAGTTTCACAGAACATTTTTTTCACCCATAGCATGAAAGTAATGTTAATATTATAACTTTCATTACAAAATCTTCAGTTTTACCCAAATTCAGTGATGCACCCTACACCAAAACTACTACATCTAGTATTTTGTATGACCTCTATGATTGTTAAGGACAGCACCAAGTCTTCTACACATGGAACGAATAAGTTGGTGACATAAAGTAACATCTATCTCTTTCTATTCCTCCAGAACGACCATTTTAGAACCTGAATGTAGAGCCATTCTAACTTGTCTCTTCAGAATTCCTCGGTATGTCCTGCACTTCTGTGATGCGTGTTGGAGTACTTGTAAGATGTGTGCAGCTTATTCTTGTGATCTTTCTGATATGTGCACATCTACTTGTGTGATTTGTGCACTGTGCTTGTGTGACATCTCTCAAGTCTACGCTGTGCTTGTGTGACATCTCTCAAGTCTGCGCTGTGCTTGTGTGACATCTCTCAAGTCTGCGCTGTGCTTGTGTGACATCTCTCAAGTCTGCGCTGTGCTTGTGTGTCATCTCTCAAGTCAGAGCTGTGCTTGTGTGACATCTCTCAAGTCTGCGCTGTGCTTGTGTGACATCTCTCAAGTCAGAGCTGTGCTTATGTGACATCTCTCAAGTCTGCGCTGTGCTTGTGTGACATCTCTCAAGTCTGCGCTGTGCTTGTGTGACATCTCTCAAGTCTGCGCTGTGCTTGTGTGACATCTCTCAAGTCAGCGCTGTGCTTGTGTGACATCTCTCAAGTCTGCGCTGTGCTTGTGTGACATCTCTCAAGTCTGCGCTGTGCTTGTGTGACATCTCTCAAGTCTGCGCTGTGCTTGTGCGATTTGTCTGGTGTGTGACAAGTGATTTTTTGATGTGTGCCTAACATGTTTTTATTGCATCAAATAATGTTACTTAAAGTGAATTTCTGTTTCAATTCTTTTACCGCCCTTAGGCTTGCCCTAGAGAAAAACAATAAAATCAGGGATACTCTCAGGGTCAGCAATTCCTCTTCCGCTACTGCCCTGGTCTTTGTTTTCAGGCTGCAGCCGTGATGTCCTGACTAAAACACGTGACTGCTGGAGCTTAAAGGGGTTTTCCCACAAACAAAAGTTCATTTTAAAAATGGTCTGTGTCTGACCGTGTATGGAAAATACCACAGCTCCTGAGCGGAGGAGGAAGCCAAAGACAATACAGACATTACATCAGGGGATCACAAAGGATTCACATAGGATTCATTTTGAGAGGTAAAATATTGTTTAAACACAGGCAGTGAAATATTTTACCTCACAAAATGAATCAATCCTATGCGATCCCGTGCTGTAATGTCTGCATTGTATTTTGCAGCCTTCCCTGGTAGATGGAACAAGCTGATGACCCTATGATTGGCTACAGTGGTCACATGAGATATTACCACTGCAGCCTGTAAACACGGACAGGCCAGGAGCACAAACACATCAATAGACTAGGTGAAAATGAGTAACTCTGATTTTATTATTTTTAGACCAGGTGAAAATGAGTAACTCTGATTTTATTATTTTTAGACTAGGTGAAAATGAGTAACTCTGATTTTATTATTTTTAGACTAGGTGAAAATGAGTAACTCTGATTTTATTATTTTTAGACCAGGTGAAAATGAGTAACTCTGATTTTATTATTTTTAGACCAGGTGAAAATGAATAACGCTGATTTTATTGTTTTTAGACTAGGTGAAAATGAGTAACGCTGATTTTATTATTTTTAGACTAGGTGAAAATGAGTAACTCTGATTTTATTATTTTTAGACCAGGTGAAAATGAGTAACTCTGATTTTATTATTTTTAGACTAGGTGAAAATGAGTAACTCTGATTTTATTATTTTTAGACTAGGTGAAAATGAGTAACTCTGATTTTATTATTTTTAGACTAGGTGAAAATGAGTAACTCTGATTTTATTATTTTTAGACTAGGTGAAAATGAGTAACTCTGATTTTATTATTTTTAGACTAGGTGAAAATGAGTAACTCTGATTTTATTATTTTTAGACTAGGTGAAAATGAGTAACTCTGATTTTATTATTTTTAGACCAGGTGAAAATGAGTAACTCTGATTTTATTATTTTTAGACTAGGTGAAAATGAGTAACTCTGATTTTATTATTTTTAGACCAGGTGAAAATGAGTAACTCTGATTTTATTATTTTTAGACTAGGTGAAAATGAGTAACGCTGATTTTATTATTTTTAGACTAGGTGAAAATGAGTAACGCTGATTTTATTATTTTTAGACTAGGTGAAAATGAGTAAAGCTGATTTTATTATTTTTAGACTAGGTGAAAATGAGTAACGCTGATTTTATTATTTTTAGACTAGGTGAAAATGAGTAACTCTGATTTTATTATTTTTAGACTAGGTGAAAATGAGTAACGCTGATTTTATTATTTTTAGACTAGGTGAAAATGAGTAACGCTGATTTTATTATTTTTAGACTAGGCGAAAATGAGTAACTCTGATTTTATTATTTTTAGACTAGGCGAAAATGAGTAACTCTGACTTTATTATTTTTAGACTAGGTGAAAATGAGTAACGCTGATTTTATTATTTTTAGACTAGGTGAAAATGAGTAACGCTGATTTTATTATTTTTAGACTAGGTGAAAATGAGTAACTCTGATTTTATTATTTTTAGACTAGGTGAAAATGAGTAAAGCTGATTTTATTATTTTTAGACTAGGTGAAAATGAGTAACGCTGATCTTATTATTTTTAGACTAGGTGAAAATGAGTAACTCTGATTTTATTATTTTTAGACTAGGTGAAAATGAGTAACGCTGATTTTATTATTTTTAGACTAGGTGAAAATGAGTAACTCTGATTTTATTATTTTTAGACTAGGTGAAAATGTGTAACTCTGATTTTATTTTTTTTTTTCCCTAGCGCAAGCCGATGAGCACAAAAATAATTAAAATGAAAGTCCCCTTTAAGAAGGGGGGGGGCATACACAATTCTTGCACAGGGACCCTTTGGTCTCAGTGCCCGCCCCTGCATGAGACGTTATAATAATTCATAAATCATATGGTTTTGATTGGCTGCTCCTAGTAAGAACACAATAAAATAAGCTCTAGTGGGCTGTGTGCCCACTATGCATTTTTTAAGCGTTTCCGCAGCGGCAATTACGCTTAAAAAACGCTTGGTAGGAGGTCTGCAATGTTCCCCAATGATAATCCACATGTGCTGTGCACATGCTGCAGAAATTTCCGCTGCGGATTATTATTACGGAAAAAAGCGCAGCACTACCAACTATTTTGCGTAAGCGCAGCGTTTTTGCCGCCATTGACTTGCATTGAATCGCATAATATCCGCATGACTACATGAACACATGTGGAAATTAAGCAATTCAATGTGCGGATGGATTAGAGGAGACTCTCATCCAGACCCGGGTACCATAGTACCTGTAAAAAAAAAATTAAAATAAAAAAAAACATTATACTCACCTTCTGATGGCCTGCGGTCTTCTCTCCGGTGTGTCTTGGCTCCCCGGTGGCTCGTCAACGTCAGCGGTCATGTGACCTGTCACCTGACTAAATTACATCATGGAAGGTCCTTTTACACCACCGCGGGCCACCAGGGAGAACGGAGAAGGAAACCGGGGGCCATCGGAAGGTGAGTATAATGTTTTTTTTTATAGCTTTTACCATTTTTATTCTTTTTTTTAACTAACTTGGTCACACGGTTGCATGGATTTATATAGTGTGACCAAGTTGTCAAGCACTTTTCCAAGCCAAAATCTTTTAGAAAACGCTTGACAACCCGCATGGGAAATCGCATGTGCTAAAGGCGTGACAAACACTTGTCCCGGGCTGAAAATACGCATGTAAAATCCACATGAGTTTTTTCTGCCAAGGAGATGCAGAAACGCTCAGGAAAAATCCAGAGCGTTTCTGCATTGTGGGCACATTGCCTAATAGTGGCAGTGGATCAACATACTTAATTCTCATCAATAGTAAGCAGTATAAATTAATATAACTTTGCTTAATATTTCCACTAATATTCTTAAATTCAGTGTGTTGGTTTAGCCCTGCACTACAGTCACAGTATTTCATGTGAGCCCTTGAGAAAACTAATTGCCGACCCCCGATCCATGCTCTGTTAACCCCTTTACACCCCTTCACAGCAGAGGTCCCCAACCGCCGGTCCGCGGACCAGGACTGGGCCGTTGGGGTTTTTCAGCCGGTCCGCGGCACCGCCACAGACAATCACAAAGCAAAGCGCCGGGTCCAGGACATCTCATAATTCCTCTGACTTCCGGTCATGTGACGGCGCCGTCACATGACCGGAAGGCAGGAGAACCTGGTGTCAGCGATTTGGACGAGCGCCAGGATTCTGCAGGGATCGCATGGGGGTAAGTATAACAAGTTTTATTTTTTTTTAAATACAATTAACTAGGAGTGGGGGGAATGGGAGATGCACATGGGGGGGAGGGGAGAGATGCACATGGGGGGAAGGGGGAGAGATGAGAGATCCACATGGGGGGGAGGGGAGAGATGAGAGATGCACATGGGGGGGAGGGGAGAGATGAGAGATGCACATGGGGGGGAGGGGAGAGATGAGAGATGCACATGGGGGGGAGGGGAGAGATGAGAGATGCACATGGGGGGAGGGGAGAGATGAGAGATGCACATGGGGGGCAGGGGAGAGATGCACATGGGGGGGAGGGGAGAGATGAGAGATGCACGGGGGGGATGAGAGATGCACGGGGGGATGAGAGATGCACGGGGGGGATGAGAGATGCACGGGGGGGATGAGAGATGCACGGGGGGGATGAGAGATGCACAGAGGGGGATGATAGATGCACGGAGGGGGATGAGAGATGCACGGGGGGGATGAGAGATGCACGGGGGGGGATGAGAGATGCACGGAGGGGGATGAGAGATGCACGGGGGGATGAGAGATGCACGGGGGGTGGATGAGAGATGCACGGAGGGGGATGAGAGATGCACGGAGGGGGATGAGAGATGCACGGAGGGGGATGAGAGATGCACGGGGGGTGGATGAGAGATGCACGGAGGGGGATGAGAGATGCACGGAGGGGGATGAGAGATGCACGGAGGGGGATGAGAGATGCACGGGGGGTGAGCTGCACATGGGGGGGTGAGAGATGCACATGGGCGGGGGTTATGTTAACATAACTTTGTTGCCTTATGAAGGGCGGGGGGGGCCCCCAAAAATTTCTTGCACAGGGGCCCACTACAGTCTGTGTCCGCCCCTGGGATGAAGTAAATGCAGCTGAACAGCAGCTGTTAGGACAGCTGCCCTGTCTTGCTGCAGGGCGTGATGGGGCCTCAGTGATGCGGCTCCTGGCACAGCACATTATGTGGGGCTCCTGGCATAGCTCCTGGCGGGGACCTGGTCTACACTATATGATAAGTATGCACTAAACTCCAAATCCCTCCATTACCCTGCCCCCATATGACCAAAGCCCCGCCCACCCCACCCCCTCCTTGCTGGGCCATGGAAAAATGATCTTGCTTCAAGCCGGTCCCTGGTGCAAAAAAGGTTGGGGACCACTGCTTTACAGCATTTCTCACTGTTTCCGGCAATGTGATTGCCGGAAACAGAGGAGCACCGATCCTAGGCTGCAGATCAAACAGCACCGATCCTAGGCTATTGCTAGGACACCCCAGCCCTGGCCCCAGACGGCTATGATCGGTGCGATCGCCGATTACATCGATCGCACCGATCGTAGCGCGACCGCGCGGTGACAGGGCGGTCATGGGGCGGTGACCAGCTTGTGACCTGCCTGTCACTGCCCCATGACCCCCTGTAATGTAATCAAAGTCCCCAGACTGCTGTGATTGGAGCGATCGATGATGACATCGATCGCTCCAATCAGAGTTCCTGAATAGAGGTGACCGGGCTGTCATAGGGAGGTGTCACCTCTCTGTTACCCCCTGTGGTGCGTGCTCTGCTACAGCCATGTCTGATTGGTGCAATCAATGTCACCAATCAGATGACTGGGGCACAGCATGCACCACAGGGGGTCACAGAGAGGTGACACCTCCTTGTGACCGCCCGGTCACCTGTATTCAGGAACTCTGATTGGAGCAATCATTGGTGACATTGATTGCTCCAATCAGATTACCTGACTACCTCCACCTGTCACCACCCCATCATCACCCTGTGACCGCCCTGCAGACCCTCACACTTGGTGAGGATTTCTACAGAGCGGTCACATCTGATGTGTCTGTGCTGGGCCTTGTAGTGCCACAGAATATTCTGTGACACCACAAGACCATTTTCTCACCTGTTCCAGTCGCTGCTGCTGCTGCTCCTGGATCTTCTGCTCCACCGTCCTGGGTATCCTGCTCCAGAGCCTGCTGCTGATCCTGCTGCTGATCCTGCAGAGAAGACTTTGGTAAGTCTGTTCTCCCCTCATCCACCCCAATCCCCCCTCCCCGCTCTTTTTACCCCTCCCCCCTTTACCACCATTTTTTTTTTTGCGTCCTGCAGCAGTCTCCTGCTCCGGACTCCCGGTCTCTTGCTCTGGGCTCCCGGTCACCAGCGCTGGTCTCCTGCTCCGGGCTCCCGGTTTCCTGCTCCAGGCTCCCAGTCTCCTGCGCCGGGCTCTTGGTCACCAGCACCGGGCTCCCAGTCACCAGCGCCGGGCTCCCGGTCACCAGCGCAGGGCTCCCGGTTACCAGCGCAGGGCTCCCGGTCACCAGCGCAGGGCTCCCGGTCACCAGCGCCGGGCTCCCGGTCCAGGCTCCTGATCCTGAAAGAAGAACAGAGAGGACTTTGGTAAGTCATCTCTGATCTCCCCTCATCCACGCCAATTCCCCTCTTCCCACTCCCCACACATCCGTGCGCACATCCAGCAGCCGCCGAGTATTGATCAGTGACATCATTGCTGTTTGCACCACATACAGTATTTCCCTTTTCCACACACTCTAAAAAAAGTATTGACACACACACACTCTAAATAAAGTATTGACACACACGCACCACATACATAACAAACAATGTCCCGCTCATCCCAAACTCGCTATTCAGCGGAGGAGGCATACGCTATTCTTGCCACCGACACTGACAGCGAGGGCGAGGATCCCACATTTATTTATTTTTCCGACTCCTCGTCGTCTTCCTCTTCTTCCTCCGGTTCTGCTGGACTGCCCCGCCGTCGTCGCAGGAGAGACAATGATCCAGCGCTCCCCACTACTGATCCCATATGGACCTCGCCCCCCGAAAATTATGAACCACTGATTTCTGATTTTGTGGCGGAATCAGGAATCAAGTTTGACACCACCGGCCTCACAGAAATAGACTTTTTCAAAGTCTTTTTCTCTGAGGATTTTGTAAACCTCATGGTGGGCCAAACTACTTTATACGCTCATCAATTTTTGGAACAAAACCCCTCTTCATCATTTTCTAACTGGTCTCCTGTAGACACAGTAGAAATGATGAAGTTTTGGGGCCTGGTCCTTCTTATGGGGATCCTGAACAAGCCCGAGCTTCGGCAATACTGGAGTGTTGACGTTTTGTATAACACTCCAGTGTTCCGAATGGCCATGATCTGGAGACGCTTTCAGGCCATCCACAAGTTCTTGCATTACCAAGATAATGCAAGGTGTCCTGCACGCGATGACCCGAACTTTGATCGTCTTTTCAAAGTTCGGCCGGTCATCGAACACTTCAACAACAAGTTTGCTGAAGTGTACATGCCCCAAAGGGACATCTGTGTGGATGAGTCCTTAATCTCTTTTAAAAGGCGGCTTGGATTGCGGCAGTACCTGCCCAGTAAGAGGTCCAGGTACGGGATCAAGCTGTATAAACTTTTTGAGAGTACCTCAGGGTACACTCACAAGTTTAGAGTTGATGAAGGGAAGGACTCCCGGATTGAACCCCCTGAATGCCTCCCCGTTCTGGGAGTGAGTGGGAAAATTGTGTGGGACTTGGTGCACCCACTGCTGGATAAAGGTTATCACCTCTTTGTGGATAACTTTTATACAAGTATCCTGCTCTTCAAGTCCCTCTCTGCGCGACGTACTGCAGCCTGCGGTACTGTCCGCAAAAATTAGAAAGGCCTCCCAAAGACGCTAATTGGGCAGCTGCTCAGAAGGGGTGAGAGCAGAGCCTAATGTAGCGACCACCTGCTGATGGTCAAGTACAAGGACAAAAGGGATGTCCTTTTGTTGACCACCATACATGGTGATGGCAGCACCCTCAGCTCTGTAAGAGGTTCCACTACACAGGTCGCCAAACCAGACTGTGTAGTGGGGTACAACAAGTACATGGGGGGAGTTGATCTTTCAGATCAAGTCCTCCAGCCGTACAGTGCTTTGAGAAAGGCCAAGGTATGGTATAAGAAGCTGGCCGTGCACATTGTACAGATGGCAATGCACAACGCTTTCCTTCTGTCACAATGTGCAGGCCAGACTTCTACGTCGTACCTTCACTTCCAGGAGACTGTTATCAAGGCCCTGATATTTGGCAGCGGTGACAGAGCAGGCCCTAGTAGTTCCGGAATTGAAGGACTGAGAATTGTACCAGGCCAGCATTTCCCAGGGCAGATCCCTCACAGCGGGAAAAAAGGAAAGTCACAAAAGAGGTGCTGAGTGTGTTATAAAAGTGGAATACGCAAGGACACCATTTATCAATGTGACAACTGCCCTGACAAACCTGGCCTGTGTATGAAAGACTGCTTGAAAAGGTACCATACTTTGATGGACTATTAAATTAATTTCTGACGTATGAGAACCTGACAAACACTACACAACTGACGTAGTGTTCGTCAGGTTGTCATACGTCAGTTGTGCAGTGCTCGTCAGGTTGTCCTACACAACTGATGTATAACACTACTGTTAGGTGTCGGTCTGGTGCTGGATTCGAAATGGGTCCAAGACCTTATATGGGCTCCCATTTCAGTCCAGCCAGGGATGATGCTGCTCAGAATCACCATCAGCCCCAACACCTAGCTGGTCCACGAGCACTGTTTATCTCCCAGGTAGTTGTGCCTAGCAATGTTAAGCCTGGGTTGCAGAAGGAGACAGGGCTTGTGGAATCTAAGTCCAGGATTTGCCGAACTGAGCATGTCCGTGACCTGGCGGATCATGATTGGTGGGTTGGCACTCACCTGACCCGGTGGTGACCTGCCACCGCCTGATTGGTCCACGGGTAACATCACCAATGGCGCGTCGGTGGGCAGGGCTTAGTCTTTAAAAGGCCCGCCCACAAAAATGGCGACGCGCTCAGATCATTTTGCAAGTGTTGTTTGTGTGGACGAGTGTATTCCACGTGCTCTCTACCTGCTCTCTCCGTGACCTGCCGATGCCAGAGTTAGCTCGGCTAATTAGCGTAGGTCACTCAGGCAGGCTTAGATTTGCTTAGGCAGGTAGCTACGTCTAGCAGCCTGGCTCAGCCAAAGGGGTCTCCTAATACCTCGAGCAGCCTGCAGACACCCTGTCCACGGCTATCGCCTGTCAGCCACGTGGAGTAGTACCCTTCAGTCCGGTGGCACGCCGGCTGGAGGCACGTGTACCCGTCGCGTAGTCACACACGCATCTAGCGCCAATCCCTACAGAGTAGCGCCTGTATCGAAGACAGGGCTACTGCTTTCCCTCCAGTCGCACGTCTCCCTGCAGTTCTTGGAGATTGTGTGAACCGCTGAAGCCCGCTCCGTGTGCATTAACACGGAGTGGTTCTTCAGTTAAGTAGGTGCTATCCCAGTCACTCTTCTCCCGTGCAGTTAACGGAGATAGAGCGAACCGCTATACCCGTTCCTGTGTGCGGTAACACGGAAGGGTTTAACATTTAAGATGGTTGCGTACCTTTCCACCCGGAAAGTGTTCGGCAGCAGTCCTCCAGGCCGAATCGCGGACCCCGGGGTCGGTTGCGTTCCATTTTAATAAAGTTGTCTGCAACCGCCCTCCTAACAACTACATTATAAAATTCAAAAATCAACTACCACTACCAAAAGGGGGGCACTTGTTGGGCATTTCCACTGTTTAGGCACATCAGGGGTTCTGAGAACGTGACATGACGCCCGCAGACAATTCCATCAAAGTCTGCGTTCAAAAGCGTCACTCCTTCCCTTCCGAGCCCTGACATGCGCCCAAACAGTAGTTTTCTCCAACACATGGGGTATCTGCGTACTTAGGAGAAATTGCACAACAACTTATGGGGTGCAATTTCTCCTGGTACCCTTGTGAAAATAAAAAAATTGGGGTCTAAAATAAAATGTTAGTGAAAAAAAGTTAAATGTTAATTTTTTCCTTTCATGTTCAATTAATTGGTGTGAAGCATCTGAAGGGTTAATAAAGTTCTTGAATGTGGTTTTGAGCACCTTGAGGGGTGCAGTTTTTAGAATGGTGTCACTTTTGGGTATTTTATGTCATATAGACCCCTCAAAGTGACTTCAAATGTGATGTGGTACCTAAAAAAAATGTTTTTGTAAATTTTGTTGTAAAAATGAGAAATCGCTGGTCAACTTTTAACCCTTATAGCTCCCTAACAAAAAAAAAATTTTGGTTCCAAAATTGTGCTGATGTAAAGTAGACATGTGGGAAATGTTATTTATTGCAAAATTTTCTAAATTTTCGCCAAATTTCCATTTTTTTCACAAATAAACGCAAGTGATATCGAAGAAATTTTACCACAATCATGAAGTACAATATGTCACGAAAAAACAATCTCAGAATCAGGGGGATCCGTTGAAGCGTTCCAGAGTAATTACCTCATAAAGTGACAGTGGTCAGAATTGTAAAAATTGGCCCGGTCATTAACGTGCAAACCACCTTAGGTTGTAAAGGGGTTAAAGGGAATCCGTCAGCAGGTTTTTGCTATGTAATCTGAGGACAGCAGGAGATAGGGGCTGAAACACAGAATTCAGAGATGTGTCACTTGTCAAAGTGCGTGCGGTGTTGCTTAGTAATTGTCAAGGATTTATCACGAAGAGATTAACATTGCCGGACAACACTAGTCCAGCAACGCCCCCTGCTGTGATAAGCAGCACACCGTCTATGGACTTTGTACATGGAGAGCCTGGTGTGGGTGGGGACAGCTTTCTCAGCTCTGCTTCATTCTAAATCTAAAAGCTCTGATTGGGTCAGAACTGCTGCACCCAGTAATCTAAGTGATACATTGATAGATTCAGCTTCTATTTGTCTACATTACGCTCCTCTCAGATGAGTAGTAAAACCTGCCGACAAATTCCCTTTTAGATTTTGTTGCCGGTGTCAAGCTATTGTTTATATGTACCTTTTATAAAACCTATAAAAAGTTTGGAATCAATAAAATATAAAGTCAAAGATTTCATTATACCTTCTGAATGCTCGTAGAGTTGTCCGCTAGGCCCACTTGCACTGCAGATTTAAGAAAAAAAAAGACATTACTACATGCATGTAAGAATTATTAACTACAATAAAAAATGGTTCTTTCCTTAAAGGGAACCTGTCACCTGAAAAAAACACAATCAGCCTGCAGATATGGGGATAATCTCCAGATTAACCCTGCTCTGAACTTTATTTCTCCCGGCATCCATTGGATTCAGTCACCGCTCTGTGTATAGTGAGAAGTGGCAGCAAACACTCCCCCTGCACTGACTTACAGCAGCTCAGCAGTAGGGTCGGCTGTCAATCACTGCCGGGGACGAGGTTACAGCCGCCGCTCTCTATACAGAGAACGGTGACTGAACCCACGCCGGCGCCACCCGTGACTGAAACCAGAATGCTAAAAGGAGGAATAAAGATCATTTCCTCATGACAGTAGGGGTCTAAGTGCTGGGCAGGTTCAGAACGCTATTAATCTGCAGATTAACTCCATATATGCAGAAAAATAGCTTCTTTCATGTCACAGGTTCCCTTTAAGGAAAGAAAAAATAATATTACATCAGTTGAGACACTAGAAAGACCTAGGTGCATTCTGACCATAGGAAGAATCACCAAATACCACAAGGTTCAGGAAGAACCAAATAGAGGACAATATACAGTAGGTATGGAAAGTATTCAGACCCCTTTAAATTTTTCACTCTTTGTTTCATTGCAGCCATTTGGTAAATTCTAAAAAGTTCATTTTTTTCTCATTAAAGTACACTCTGCGCCCCATCTTGACTGAAAAAAAAACAGAAATGTAGAAATTTTTGCAAATTTATTAAACAAGAAAAACTGAAATATCACATGGTCATAAATATTCAGCCCCTTTGCTCGGTATTGAGTAGAAGCACCCTTTTGAGCTAGTAGAGCCATGAGTCTTCTTGGGAATGATGCAACAAGTTTTTCACACCTGGATTTGGGGATCCTCTGCCATTTTTCCTTTCTCCAGTTCTGTCAGGTTGGATGGTGAACGTTAGTGGACAGCCATTTTCAGGTCTCTCCAGAGATGCTCAATTGGGTTTAGGCCAGAGCTCTGGCTGGACCAGTCAAGAATGGTCACAGAGTTGTTCTGAAGCCACGCCTTTGTCATTATAGCTGTGTGCTTAGGGTCATTGTCTTGTTCGAAGGTGAACCAAGTCTGAGGTCCAAAGCACTCTGGTAGAGGTTTTCATCCAGGATATCTCTGTACTTGGCCACATTCATGTTTCCTTCAATTGCAACCAGTCGTCATGTCCCTGCAGCTGAAAAACACCCCCATAGCATGATGCTGCCACCACCATGTTTCACTGTTGGGATTGTATTGGGCAGGTGATGAGCAGTGCCTGGTTTTCTCCACACATACCGCTTAGAATTATCACCAAAAAGTTCTATCTTCGTCTCATCGGTCCAGAGAATCTTATTTCTCATAGTCTGGAGTCCTTCATGTGTTTTTCAGCAAACTCTATGCAGGCTTTCATATTTCTTGCACTGAGGAGAGGCTTCCATTGGGCCACTCTGCCATAAAGGCCCAACTGGTGGAGGGCTACAGTGACTTTGTGGAACTTTCTCCCATCTCCCTACTGCATCTGTGGAGCTCAGCCAGTGATCTTGGGGTTCTTCTTTACCTCTCTCACCAAGGCTCTTCTCCCATGATTGCTCTGTTTGGCTGGACGGCCAGGTCTAGGAAGACTTCTGGTGGTCCCAAACTTCTTCCATTTAAAGATTATGGAGGCCACATTGCTTTTAGGAACCTTGGGTAATGCAGAAATTCATTTGCAACCTTAGCCAGATCTGTGCCTTGCCACAATTCTGTCTCTGAGCTCCTTGGGCAGTTCCTTTGAGCTCATGATTCTCATTTGGTCTGACATGCACTGTGAGCTGTGAGGTCTTAAACAGACAGCTGTGTGCCTTTTCAAATCAAGTCCTATCAGTTTAATTAAACACAGCTGGACTCCAATGAAGGAGTAGAACCATCTCAAGGAGGATCACAAGGAAATGGACAGCATGTGACTTAAATATGAGTGTCTGAGCAAAGGGTCTGAATATTTATGACCATATGATATTTCAGTTTTTATTTTTTAATAAATTTGCAAAAATGTCTACATTTCTGTTTTTTTTTCAGTCAAGATGGGGTGCAGAATGTACTTTAATGGGAAAAAAATGAACATTTTAGAATTTACCAAATGGCTACAATGGAAAAAAGAGTGAAAAATTTAAAGGGGTCTGAATACTTTCCATACCCACGGTATCTGTTTGCACTTAGCAGTGAGAGATGTCACCAGTAGCAGTGCAGGAAGGATTGTGAAATCTGGAGACAGATCCACTTTAACCATTCACATACACATACATGAAACCAAGTAAATTTAAAGGGGTTGTCTGGTCAAAAGTGATAAGTCTGCAGTCACTCTATGTGACTTCAGACTTATGAATCCCAACCCCCAGCACAGGCACTGTGCGATGCGGTGATTTGCCGGTATGAGACCTGGTAATGGAGGGTATGCATGTGTTATACATACCCTTGGCCAGTGGACAGGCCTCACTCTCCATACACTTGTATTGAGCGAGGCTGCGTCTTCTAGTCGAAGCTCCTACTGGCAATCCACGGCACTAGACAGGGCCTGGCCTCACTCCATACAAGTGAACGAAGCGAGGCGGCGCTGACTGGCCAGGGGTATGTATAACACATACATAGCCTCCGGTCCCGGGTCTCATATCGGCAAATCCCCATAGCGCAAAGTGCCTGCGCTAGGGGGATTCATGAGTCTGCAGTCACACAGTGTGACTGCAGACTTATCCATTTGGACCGGACAACCCCTTCAACATTTAGAACTTCAGGATATATGAGAAAAGAGGACAGCTTCTTGAGTAATAAATTACAAAGAGAAGAAAAAGTAACAGCACTGAAGGGGTTCACTATAAGGCTTAGTTCACACGATGCGTATTTCATGCGTTTCCGCGGCGTTTTTGCAGTTGCGTAAACGCAGCGGAAACGCATGAAAAACGCATGGTAGAAGGGAAGCAATGTTCCCCAATGGAAATCCGCATGTGCTGTGCCCATGATGCGGATTTTTCCGCAGCGTTAACGCTGCGGTCAAAAATCCGCAGCATGTCAATTAATTTTGCGGAAACGCGGCGATTTCGCCGCCATTGACTTGCATTAGAACGCGCCAATTCCGCAAGACAGCATTTGTACTTGCGTTATTGGCGCGTTCTAATATGCGGATGGTACCCGGGTGTGGAGGAGAGGAGAGTCTCATCCACACCCAGGTACCATTAAAAAAGCTGTAAAACAAGAATAAAATAAAAAATAAATGTATTCTTACCATCTGTCGGCCCGCGCAGCGCTCCCGCTTGGTTCCCGGCACTTGCATTGAGTTGTAGGACCTGATCTGACGTCAGAGTCATGTGACGGGTCACGTGACGCTGACGTCGGCAGGTCTTTCAATTCAAAGTTGCCGGCGAGGGAGAACAGATTGAGCAGGACAGCGCGGGCCATCGGAGGTAAGTATATACACTCTCTCTGGTCACACTATATAAATCCATGCTGTTTGCATGGATTTATATAGTGTGACCTAGTTGTCAAGCACTTTCCAGGTGATGCTAACATCGCCTGGAAAGCGCTTGTCAATCTGCATGCGGAAACGCATGTGAATCTGCATGTGGATCCGCATGTATTCTGCAGGAAAAACGCATGCACAATCTGCATGCGTTTTTTCTGCCAGGGAGATGCAGAAATGATGCAGAAATTTTCTGCTTCATTTCTGCATCGTGTGCACATACCCTAAAGGGATGCTCATGTACAATACCAATAAAAAGTTTGAACACAACAGTTGATGAAATAGTTTACCTTCATTTTATTGGAATGGGCTCATAGGTCGCTTCACGGGTCACTCCCGGTCATGTCTCATGAGTAGTGTTGAGCATTCCGATACTGAAAAATCGGGTATCGAACGATATTCGCGGTATCGGAGTTCTGATACTGAGTTCCGATACTTTTAGAATATCGAATACCGGAATCGGAAGTTCCCATAATGCCTGCGCTCTGCAGTGTCTCTGAAGGATGACAAGCTGGATGGCAGCGCTCAGCTTACTGTACTTGTCATTTAGTGTAAAGGATTTATTAAAAAAAATAATAGTGTTTTCATGCACCGTATCTTAAAAAAAGCCGGCCGGCAATTCAGCAGCGGTACCCGACAATTTAGAATAGAAAGAATAGAGCATCACACATAGATTAGATACATTGAAACATGTCAGTCACATATATAATAAGTACAGTGACAGTGTTGCTTACTGTACTTGTCATTTAGTGTAAAGGATTTATTAAAAAAAATAATAGTGTTTTCATGCACCGTATCTTAAAAAAAGCCGGCCGGCAATTCAGCAGCGGTACCCGACAATTTAGAATAGAAAGAATAGAGCATCACACATAGATTAGATACATTGAAACATGTCAGTCACATATATAATAAGTACAGTGCCAGTGTTGCTTACTGTACTTGTCATTTAGTGTAAAGGATTTATTTAAAAAAATAATAGTGTTTTCATGCACCGTCTCTTTAAAAAAGTCGGCCGGCAATTCAGCAGCGGTACCCGACAATTTAGAACAGAAAGATAGAGCACCACACATCGATTAGATAGATATTATGTATGTGACTGACATGTTTCTAAGTACAGAGACAGTGTTGGTTACTGTACTTGTCATTTAGTGTTAAAATAAAGGATTTATTAAAAAAAAAATTGGCGTAGGGTTCCCCGTAATTTTAGGCTCTAGCGGAGGTTAAGCAGACGGCTGGGGCAGATGTTTGAAGTCTGGGAAGGGGGTAATACCCATGGAGCTTCCCAGGCTACTAATATCAGCCCCCAGCTGAATACCTAGCCTTTACTAGCTATTAAAATGGGGGACCCCCCCAAAAAAATGACGTGGGGTCCCTCTATTTTAATAACTAGCAAAGGCTAGGCAGACAGCTGGGGGCTGATATTAATAGCCCAGGAAGGGTGCCATGAATATTGGCACCCTCCCAGGCTAGAAACATCAGCCGTCAGCCGCCCCCAGATATTTCCTGATACCGGAAGGTATCACTCAACACTACTCATGAGCGATGACATTACTAAGTTACTGACGTTATCGGTTGTGAGACATAACCGGGAGTGACCTATGAAGCATGGTTCTCAAAACGACGCTCCATAGCTTGCTGTACAGAATCGTTAGATGTCGTGGGAACCCCAATGGGTTACGTCGCAGGTGCAGAGATTGTAATTTAAAAATAAATTGGCGAATGAGCGAGAGTTTCTTCCTTTTATTTATTTAACTTTCCTTTTATGTCTTTCAGGTTCCCATTTTTGGACTTCTTCTGATTGGCTGGATTACGTTGGATCTTCATGGTTTTTTTTTGCTTTTTAATAAATAGGTGAACGAGGTGTGGGGGAGTGTTCTTTAAAATAAACTATGTTTTCCTGTGTATGTGTTTTTTTTTATTTTTTATTACTGGGTTAGTAATGGGGGTGTCTGATAGACACCACTCCATTACTAACCCTTGGTTTTGATGCCAGCTGACATTACAAGGCTTAAAATGACAAATCCCGTCACTCATGTGGTTGATTAAAAGTTCTTTTTAATGGAGGTCCACATACAAAACATTTCAGCCCATCCCAGACTTTTGTCAATCATTACATTACAAAGCTGACATCAACCTGATAAAACTACTACCCCAATTGCCACTGCACCATCGCAATCAGGAAAAGCCAGCAAAGAGCCTGAGTTGGCGCATCTCATCGATGCACCAATTCTGGGGTAACTGCAGGCTTTTATTTTTAGGCTAGGAAAGGGCCAATATCTATGGACCTTCCTATCTTGTTAATACAAGAGCACACCTCTGTTCTTTACATAGGCTGGTTATAAAAAGTAGGGGGGAACATACATCATTTTTTTTTATTTATTTATGATATGCATGTGTTTTTGGGTGCATTTGCGCTGTGAAAACACACGTTACAAAGTGTGTTCTTTTTTTACTGCAGTGCTGTTGGAAAGTTCTCACCGCACATGCGTTAATGTCAGTGAGGTGAACAGAGTTCATTGGATAAGGACTCCGATGACCTTTCTGCCAGCACGGGAGACACTGAGGTGCGCAAGCTTGCACAGCTAATTGTCTCTGCAGGATGGCAGACTGTATAGTTGTATCTTGTGACAATACAGCCTGCCATCTTGATGTAGCAGACCTAGACCTGTCGCGCAACAAATGGATGATTTTATTCACGTCAGGGACAGGTGAGGATGATGATGCTTTATTATTTTATTTCAATTGACATCGGCTTCAATGGAATGGGTGTTATGTTATTAGTTAAATTTAGATTTATTAAAGGAGTCTATGCGTTTCTTTCAAATAAATTAATTGATTCTAGGTATTTAAAAATTGAACGGCACTCGCAAGGTCCGAGAGCCGTGTGATTTTATTTTTCTCGCACCCATTGACTTGCGATTTTTTTTCTAAGTCCGATTTCAGCTGTGAAAAAAATCACAGATGAGCTGTAACTCATAGATTAATATTGGTCAAAGTAGAATCCAATTTTTTATCGGATTGCACTCGTTCGTTTTCCTTGAAAATGAATGTGAGATAAAACATTTCCCTGCCTGTTTTTAAAAAATGTTTTACCTCAAAGAAAGAATTTTTTGTGATCCAGTCCTGTAATGTCTGTAGACTCTTTTGCGTCTCCCCCTTCCCAGGAGCTGTGGAATTATCTGTCCATGTCCCTGTACCGTCAGACAAAGCCATTACACAGTACACAGCAGGGGCCCATTTATAAGATTAAATAAAATGTTCCTGTGCTGAGATAAACACATCCAATTGTGGAATTTATTATTATCAAGATCTATTGATTAAAATGAACTTTGCGGGTAAACCCCTTTAACTTTTTTACTTTGGCTGTGTTCACACATGTTGTGTTTTTCAGCTTCAGAAAACTGCATCAAAACACAATCTCTGGCAGGAAATCAGCTGTGTCAAAAACGTTTTGCTGTGTTTTTTGAGTTTTTTCAGCGATTTTTTTCACTGTCCTGTCTCTATTTATGCATGTACATAAAGTTCTGTTAAAAAAGAACCCCATTCTATTTCACCATCAAAAACGCTGCTGCAAATTTTAGTGCATTTTTTCAGCGTTTTTTTCACCACTGTATAAGGATGCGATTTTCCTCCAAACTATCAGTAATTAATGGGGGAACTCTCCTACACCTCTATTGAGGTCCGATATTAACTATTAACATCAAACTTGACTATTAATAATTAATTTCCACTAACGTTATCTGAGCCCTATACTATATACCAACTGAGACAAAACCGTGTGCTAATAAAAGGTATTTATTACACAAAAGTCTACAGTTAATATACTGCTATGTATCACACTAACACAGTACACAAAACGGATTCACAATTCCCAATTACCTAATATATTTTCCACCCACGTTTGCTAATCACTCATGCAATATCGGCCCACCCAACTATACCAACTTTGCCTATATATATCTATCAATATCTAGGAGGGTTAGTACAGGGTATGTAGGGCTAGTAAGTAAAGAAGTTACAGGGGAAGAGAGATACTCAGCCATGTGTTGTTATGTCCATCTTCAAGAGTCTAAGGGGCCCTAGCACATGTGCATTCTGGGGTTTTAAGTCCAGCCAGTGTCCAGCTTCATGTCACAGGAAATGATGTATTATTCCCTGCTCACTGGCTAAGGTCTTTGTTCAAGTCCAACCATACTCGCAAAACCTGTTTTAGCACATGGCTGGACATTCTATTGAAACCTCCCCCAGCAGCAAACAGACTGAAACACATGGGGAGATGTGGGGCCAATATATACATGTATACTTATCTGCAAGCATGGCTAGCATGTATATACATGTACAACCTGGGACACTTCCCTTTACAACCACCCATTATTTCCCATGGGTGAAAAAACACTGACAAAAATGCTGAAAGAAGTGACATGCTCTATTTTCCAAAAACCCAACCAAGGCACAAAATACACAACAACAAAAAAGCATGATGTGTGAACAGACAATTCTGGTTTCTCATAGACTTTGCTGGTACTGCAAAACACAGCTGAAAATTTGCATAAAAATCTGCAGCAAAAAATGCTAAAAAAAACACAACATGCGTGAACATAGCTTTTAAGTGAAGTTTAACTTGAACTTATTATATGTTGTCAAAATTACTCACAAAACGTCGCTTTCAAAAGCCACAAAAGACGACGGAGGGGTTTCCTCATTTCTTGTGAATTTCTTTCTGTAGAAACATACAAATCAAGGTCTGTGTTAAGAGTCAAAGTGAAAAGAAAAATACTATTTTAAATGATAAAACCATCAAGGTAGAGGGAGTTGTACTTGCAAATGTGGAGTGAAGAAATGTTCATTGTTCTCATGGGTCTTAATTCACCAACAACGACTTGGATATTGCATTTTACCTAACCAGGTGGGTGTCAGAAAGGGCAGATAGACACCTACACCATCACAAGACCCTACAATTACCATGAAAGGCAGCACCCACCACTTCCTCACTGATACCTCTCCTAGATAAGAGCGGTCTATGCGGTATGCAATGTATCGTCCTTCAGGGAGCGCTTCTTCCCAGACCATTTCAAGGTCTCCAGCATATCCAACTCCTTTTAAGTACCAGCCTACTGCTCCAATCATGCATTCCCCGTCACCTCTTTTGCCATACTTACGGATGCAAAGTCTGCTTCCAATATCACGGGCTGGAGTAACTTGTAAGTTTCGTAATAGTGAGATCACAGATGTCTATGCAAGCACCGTGTAACGCATGTTACACAAGTCTTGAATGGTGGCTCAAAAAAAGATGAAGAAGCATCAACTTCAATATCATCATAAGAAGCGTCGACACAAGTTTGCAAAAAGGTATGAAAAGTGAACTGTAGAAGATAGGAAACGGGTGGTTTGGAGCTATGGGACAAAAGTCAATAGACTAGGCTATGATGGGTGCAAATGGGTCTGGAAGAAACAAAGGAAAATGGGGCTAACGGATGGAGAAATTGAAGGAACTGTCAAGTTCGGTGAAGGAAGCCTGATGATATGGGGTTGTTTCACAGCTAAAGGCGTTGGATACTTTACCAGAATCAATGGTGGTCTCAATGCTGAGCTATATGTGAGTATCCTACAAGACGAATTACTTTGTACACTCGAGTACCATCGGTATGAAAAGGACAACATAGTGTTCCAGCAGGACAACGACCCAAAGCATACGTTGAGATTGGCAAATAAATGGTTCAATGACAATGAAGTCAAAGTGCTGGATTGGCCCCCACAGACCTCAGACCTTAATCCAATTTAACACTTGTGGGTAGAATGGAATAAAAAACTATATACATATCCAAGCGAGTCGAAGAGCATGCACCAACTGGGAACATGTAAAAGAGAACCGGAATTAGATGTCGGTCAAGACATGTTTGAATCTGATCGAGAGCATGCCCAGAAGGATTCAGGCAGTGTTGAAAGCCAAAGGTGGATTTACAAAATACTAATAAAATAATAAAAAATTGTATTTAGATTTTTAGGAGCAAAACAGTAACAGTGCAGTGACATGACAAGAATCTGCATAATTAATCATATGCTAAATAGTTGCAACTCAAGTTTATATATGAGATAGACAAGATGATTGTCTATAAAATGAGGGTAGTGTCACAATAAAAGAAGTAGTGGATGGTGAGATATGGAGCCTGAAAGTCAAAAGTTCAAAACATTGATACTCTTTTGCTCTTCACTGTATTCATGTGCAGTTGGTGGTTCTGGCGATGTATTCAATTAATAATGATGGTTCCAGTGCTATATTCAATTACCGATTATGGTTCTAATAATGAATTAGTGTATTAATGGTTGTTTTGGTGCTGTATCTAAGTACTGATGATGATGCTGGTGCCATTCATGTACTGATGGAATGTTCTGGTGATGTATTCATTTAATGATCATGGATCTGGTGCGGTCTTCCCTCATTAAAAACAAATTAAACAATTAAAAAAAATTTGGTATGTCCACATCCTTAAAAGTCTGATCTATCAAAATATAAAAAGAACTAACATATGCAGTAAAGAGAAAAAAAAATAGCAGAACTACTTTTTTGTGTCACCACACCTCTTACAGCAAAAAGCCATCCAAATGTATGCACCCTGAATTGATAGCAATAAATATTTCAACTTACTATGCAAAAAACAGCTCTCACATAGCTTCATAGATATATTTTTATTGTTCTAACAGGTCCTAAAAAAAGCATCACAAGCTAAATGTTGTTTTTTTTTTTACAAAAATAAGAATCTCTGAAAGTTAGGGATTACTGTAATCACAAAGACCTGGAGAATCATGTTCACACGTCACTTTTACCACATAAAGAATATCTTAAAAGCAAAACCTAAAAAACAATGATGGGATTGTGTTTATTCACTGCAGGTATACCATGAACTGCTGGGAGGGGTGCCACTTGAATTTTCGCCTTGGGCACCAAAAAAAAAGCTAGAATCAGGCCTGTCCCCACAGACGTTAGGAAGCTAACCGATTCAAGCCAAAATCACCGGGTTTAGCCAACTTCTATCTCATGAGTCTGAGGGCATTTAGAATTAAATAACTTTTTGATCGCTGGGCATCAAAACAGCTCAGACCCCAAGTGATAAAGTCACAATATGATGCTGTTTTTCAGTTACAGTATGGTGGTTCTAAAATCATGTTATAAAAGTATAATTTAGTAACTATATGGCAGTATTAGTTACGGTATTAACCACACATGGTATAGAGAGATTCAGTAATGCTATGGTGGTATGTGGTGGTACTGTTCAATCAATACAATCAATATAGTTGAGGATTTCTATCCTTTAACCCTTTCACGACCTTGGGATTTTCCGTTTTTCGCTCCCCTTTTTCCCAGAGGCATAACTTTTTTATTTTTTAATATGTCCCTGTGATGGTTTATTTTTTCTGGGACGAATTGTAATTTTGAACGACATCATTGGTTTTACAATGTCGTGTACTGGAGAAAAAGGAAAAAATTCAAAAGTGCGTCAAAATTGCAAAAAAAGTATAATTCTACACTTGTTTCTTGGTTGTTGTTATTTTACCATGATCACTAAATGCTAAAACTGACCTGCAATTATGATTCTCCAGGTCATTATGAGTTTGTAGATACCAAACATGAATAGGTTATTTTTTTTAAAGTGGTGAAATAAATTCCAAAGTTTGTAAAAAAAATTATAATGGCACCATATTCCGAGACCCGTAGCGTCTCCCTTTTTCAGGATCTGGGGCTGGGTGAGGGCTTATTTTTCGCACGCTGAGCTGAAGGTTTTATTGATAATATTTTTAGGTAGATATGTTTTAATCGCCGGTGATTGCGTTTTATTGCGATGTTGCAGCGACCAAAAAAACTTAATTCTGGTGTTTTGATTTTTTTTCTCGTTACACCGTTTACAATTTGGATTAATTCTTTTTATATCTTGATAGATCGGGCGATTCAGAATGCAGCAATATATGTATATTTTTGTTTTATTATTCATTTATTTTGAATGGGGCAAAAGGGGGGTGATTTGAACGTTTATATTTAAAAAAAAAATAATTTTTTTTTTTTACTTTTTTCTGGCCTTAATAGTTTCCTTAGAAGAATTGAAGGTGCCTTCATCCGATCACTTGTGCTACACATGGTTAAAATGATCATCTGCTATGAGCGATGGCCAACGGGTAACGCTCATGGCAAATCGGCACATGATCCTGCTAAAAAACAGATTGCAGTAAAAAAGAAAACTATTTAAGACATTCCCGTCCTTATTTGAATGAACTAATTTTGCATTGTATCTTTTCATTTTTTATCACCCCTAACAAATCCAAAAACAGTTATAACTACCAGACATGTGAACATAGCCTTACAATACAATGTAACGAATGATAGTCGTATTTAGTGCTTACGTTGGCTGCACCTCCTCCTCACTGTCGTCCTCAATAATCGGACGCTTTCTGCCTCTTATTCTGGACGTCCTTCCTAAAATATATAACAAAACTGATTATGATTCTCATTCACCTCCAGATTTACACATCATCAGAGAAGCAGTCTCCACCTCTCACCATGGAAGAAGCAGAACCTATTACACACTGTAGGGATAAAATTATTGGGACACACACACATTACTCCTGGAGGAAATTTTATGACATTCCTTTTTAAATCCAGGGTCATTAACATGGAGTTGATCTCCCTTTGCAGCTAATAAAGCTTCCACTCTAAAAAAAAAAATTGGGGATATTTCTGTGCAATTTGTTGTCTATTCTTCCAGAAGAGCAGTTATCAGGTCAGACACTGATGTTGGACAAGGGGACCTGGCTTGTAATCTCTGGTTAATCCAAAAGGTATCTATCTGATGGAGTTGAGGTTAGGTCTCTTGAAGGGTCAGTCATGTTCTTCCACACCAAACTCACCCAGCCATGTCTTATTTGAACTTTCATGAACTGACTTGTGACAACATATGACAGCAAGATGCTGAATTCAGGGAGCTCTTTAGAACGAGCCATTTTATCACAACTGTTCGCACAGGCAGACTACATGCTTAGATGCTGGATTTTATACCCATGGCAATGAACCAAAAGAGAAAACCTTAATTCAATGATTAAGAGGTGACTTTTCATACTTGTTCACACAGTGTGTAAAGCTTCCTTCACATGTACATGTTTTCAGCACGTGTGGCATTCGCTTTCACATGCATTGAAGACACGTATGCACACATACCTATCATAATCTATGGTGATCTTTGCATGAGACCCGTCCGCATGGATTACAAGGGCCAATACACATTTCGGGCTCCGTGTGAAACATCCTTGTGACAACCGTGTGCTGTACATGTTTAACACTGCAAAGTATAGGAGAAGCTTTGGAATTGATATTTAAGTCATGGTGGAAAAAAAATGAATTGCACACGGATGGAACACTGATGGCACACGGACGGCACACTGATCCAAAATACTTATGACACCGGTACCATTTTTCCAGTACCGGTATTATATGGACATGTGAAGGGTGGTTTAGTCAAAGGAATCTGTTAAACATGTCGTCGGTCGGGTAACAAACCCTGAGCTGGAGGTTTTCAGGAGGCAGACACAGAGCTTTTCCCCAGGATATTGTAACTTAGTTTTTCCTCTCCTTGTAACAAGAATCATAACCTTTCTAATATTTCGACATAGCCGCAAGAGGGCTTGTTTTTTGCAGAACACCACTTATTCTATGAAATAAGTGGAAACGGTGAGGAAAAAAACTGTAATTCCACATTTTCTTTTTCAAGGTTTTGTACTAGCGCCACTTAGGGTATGTGCACACGATGCAGAAATGCTCAGGATTTTTTCCTGAGCGTTTCTGCATCTCTCTGGCAGGAAAAAACGCATGCGGATTGTACATGCGGATTGTACATGCGGTTTCCTGCCAGGGACATGCGGATGTGAAGCGTTCTTCACTTGCATTTCCGCATGCGGGTTGACAAGCGCTTCCCAAGCGATTTTAGCATCACTTGGGGAAAGTGCTTGTCAACTTCACACTATATAAATCCATGCAAACGGCATGGATTTATATAGTATGTGAATGTCAAAAAATAAAAAATAAATATATACTTTACCCTCTGATGGCCCCCGGTGTCCTGCTTCATCGGTCCCGGCTGCCGGCAGTGAAGACTGTAGGACCTTCCGACGTCAGCGTCACGTGACCCGTCACATGACTCTGACATCAGCGAAGGTCCTTCATTCAACCGCAAAGTGCCCGGGAAGCCTGGAGGACGCAGCGCGGGCCGTCAGAAGGTGAGTATATATGTTTTTTTATTTTATTCTTTTTTTTTTAATGGTACCTGGGTCTGGATGAGAGTCCTCTCCTCCACACCCGGGTACCATCCGCACATTAGACCGCATGAAAAGCGCATCAACATATACAGTGATGCGGATTCCATGCGGTCTAATGCAAGTTAATGGCGGCAAAAGAGCAGCGTTTCCCCAAAATTAATTGAAATGCTGCGGATTTTTGACCGCAGCGTTTACGCTGCGGAAAAATCCGCATCATGGGCACAGTACATGCGGATTTCAATTGGGGAACATTGCTGCCCTTCTACCATGCGTTTTTCATGCTTTTCCGCGGCGTTTACGCAACTGCAAAAACGCCGCGGAAACGCACGAAAAACGCATCGTGTGAACTCAGCCTTACTTTGTGCTAATCTAGTGGTGATCTGTTACCTTTGCTCTATGGGTCAGTATGGTTACGGGAAACCAAATCTATATATTTCTATTCATGATTTACTAATTAAAAATAAAATAAAACATTTACAAAAACAATTTGGCTTTTGTCACCATATTCTGAGAGCCATATATATATTTTTTTAAAGTGGTCATCCGGCAGTCAAGGTAACCCTTCGTCAATCTGCATTCATACTGCACGGTGGCCCCATGTTCATTAGAACTGATGGCCATTATGTTAAAGTCTGTTACATGTCACCATCACACTTGACAGCGGTATTAACCCCATAACGCCCAATGACGGACACTGCACGGCATGAGCAGGTGTAAGTTAATGCTCCTTGCCGTGCAGTGTCCGTTATGGCTTTAAACTGTCACAGCGTGTAAACACGCAGTGACAGATACGTGTGGACAGCTATCTGTGACAGCTGAGCAGCACAAGATGGGGTGCAGGGAGCCATATGGTCGGTCCGCACACCTAGATTGCTGCGATCGGTCAGTCAATCTGACTGACCGATCTCAGCATGATCGTGCAGGAGATGCTGAAATATCAGCGTCTCCAGCCCGATCAGTGTCGGAGTTCAGCGCCGCCAGTGGCTGAGCTCCGGCACTAAACAGCTAGTAGCCGTGTCAGCACCACCCCTGGCTGTTAACCCCCTGACAGATCGGTGCCCCTGCGATGTCGTGGGGCCCAATCATTGCCATGGTGACCAGGGGTCGTCATGACGACCCCCTGGTCACCAAGCTACGGAAAGCTGATGAGACCATGCTCACAGCATGGGCTCAGGAGCGTTCACTAAAGGTATAATGAATGCACTGCAATCTAGTACATTGCAATACATTATACCTGTGATCAAAGAGAAACAAGTGAAAGTCCCATAAAGGGACTAAGTAAAAAAGTAAAAAATAAATGGCAAAAAATGTGTAAAAAAAAAATAATAATAATAATAATAATAATTAAAAAAAATATTCACTAATAAATACACATTTTTATGTAAAAAAAAATAAAAAAATAAAAAAAAGTACACATATTTGGTATTGCCGAGTCTGGAACAACCCGACCTATAAAAGTGTCACACTATTTAACCCCTTCAGTGAACGCCGCACAAAAAAAACTTAAAAAAACGAGGCTAACGATGCTTTATCATCAAAAAAAAAAGGGGAATAAAACACGATAAAAAAACCAAATCTAAATAAAATTAGTACCGCTGAAAACGTCATCTTGTCCCACAAGAAACAAGCCGCCATACAGCCCCATCAGTGAAAAAATAAAAAAATTATAGCTCTCAGAATAAAGCGATGCAAAAAATATATATATTTTTTGTATAAAAACGCTATTAATGTGGTACCGCTGTAAACGTACAGAGCTGAAGAATAACTCTGCCTTATCAATTTTACCACACGCGGAACGGCATTAAAAAAAAAAAAAACACAATTCCTGAATTGCCAGTTTTTGTTTATTTTCCCTCCCCAAATTTAGAATAGAAAGCAATCAAAAAATGACATGTGACCAAAAATGGTACCAATAAAAACGTCAAATCGTCCCGCAAAAAACAAGCCCTTACATGACTGTCCCAGAGGACGATTCCCTAAAACAAGGCAGATGGCAACACTGGACGCCGTCTGGCCTGTGAGTTGGTATTGTCCGTCTTTTTAGGTGTGCATAAATGCGCGATCGGCCGCAGTTTTGGACACCTCTGAAAAGTAGGACAACGCTGAACAGAGGTAAGATGGAGCCCAGAAGAGTAACTCTGCTGCCTCATTATAATGAATGGATCCACTGGGGGGTGTCACCTGAATCACGTCACCCAGAGATTTCGATGGAAACCCCAAAATAAGTGCTCAGCATAGAGCACAGGATAAATATGATCCAAAATGTTATGTTAAATGTTCCCAATAAAAGCTTCAAATCTATCCACAAAACAAACAAAACACTCAGATCCATAGAATCATACAATTGTAGAGTTGGAAGGGACCTCCTGGGTCATCTGGTCCAACCCCCAGCTCAAAGCAGGATTCACTAAATCATCTCAGACAGATGTCTGTCCAGCCTCTGCTTGAAGACGTCCATTGAAGGAGAACTCACCACCTCTCGTGGCAGCCTGTTCCACTCGATGATCATCCTAACTGTCAAAAAGTTTTTTCTAATATCTAATCTGTGTCTCCTCCCATTCAGTTTCATCCCATTGATTCTAGTCTTTCCTTGTGCAAATGAGAATAAAGATGATCCTTCTACAATGTGACAGCCCTTGACATATTTGTAGACAGCTATTAAGTCTCCTCTCAGTCTTCTTTTTTGCAAGCTAAACATTCCCAAATCCTGCAACCGTTCCTCATAGGACATGGTTTGCAGACCGGGCACCATTCTGGTCGCTCTTCTCTGAACTTGCTCAGTTTGTCGATGTCTTTTTTAAAATGTGGTGCCCAAAACTGGACACAGTATTCCAGATGAGGTCTCACCAAAGAGGAGTAAAGTCCGATAATGACTTCACGTGATCTAGATTGTATGCTTCTGTTAAAACATCCCAGAATTGTATTTGCCTTTTTTTGCTGCTGCATCACACTGTTGACTCATGTTCAGTCTATGATCTATTAGTATAACTAAGTATTTTTCACATGTACTGTTGCTTAGCTCTATTCCTCCCATTTTGTATATGCTTTTTTCATTTTTATTGCCCAGATGTAGTACTTTGCATTTTTCCCTGTTAAAAAACATTCTGTTACTTGCTGCCCACTGCTCCAGTTTATTAAGGTCTTTTTGAATCCTCTCTTTCTCTTCTCTAGTGTTAGCTATCCCTCCTAGCTTTGTGTCATCAGCAAATTTAATCAGTTTACCCTCAATTCCGTCATCTAAATCATTGCTAAAGATGTTGAACAATACAGGTCCCAGGACAGAGCCCTGTGGTACCCCACTTGAGACATTCATCCAGCTGGATGTGAAGCCATTTACGACCACCCGTTGAGTCCGATCACTAAGCCAGTTATGAATCCACCTAACAGTTGCCTTGTCCTTTCAATACTTGGTCATTTTTTCAATAAGGATGGTGTGAGATACTTTGTCAAATACTTTGCTGAAGTCAAGATATACTATATCTACAGCATTTCTGTTAGGCGTCGGGTGTTTGCTGGATTTGAAATGGGTTCAGAACCATCAGTGGATTCTGTAGTCTCCCATTCTGGTCCAGCCAGGGCTGATGGTGCTCAGCATCATCATCAGTCCCAACGCCTAGCTGGTGCACGAGATATACAGGTTGTCTCTTTGGTCTTTGTTCCTAGCAACATGAAGGATAGGTTGCGGAGGGAAACAGGGCTGCTAAAGCTTAAGTCCAGGATTCTCTGCACCGAGCATGCCCGTGACATGGTGGACCGTGATTGGTGGTTTGGGAGTCAGCTGATCCGGTGACCTGGCGCCACCTGATTGGTTGCGGGTGACGTCACCAATAGTGCGATGGTGGGCAGGGCTTAATCTTTAAATAGCCCGCCCACAGATATGGCGGCGCGCTCTGATCATTGAGCTGTGATGGTGTTGTGTGGACGCTTGGTCTTTTGGGCTCCACGTGTGCTTTAGTTTCTGGCAGGCAGGTTTAGTGGAAATAGGCAGGCTTAGATGAAATAGGCAGGTAGCTTCATCTGACAGTCTGGCTCCGACAAAGGGGTCACCATACACCCCGAGCAGTCTGCAGACACCCTATTCCCAGCACCGCCTGTAAGCCACGTGGAGAGATTCTCCTCAGTCCGGTAGCACGCAGGCTGGGAGCACGTATTCGCCGACGTGAGTCACACACGCATCCTAGCGTCTGCTGTGTAGTCCCTGTGCAGTTAACAGGGCTACAGATATATTATTTATCGCACATCTCTCGTGCTGTTAACGAAGATAGTGCGAATCCCTATTCCCGTTCCGGTGTGCAGTAACACGGAAGGGATTGTTATTTAAGTTGGTTGTTTTACCTTCTCACCCGGAAGGTGTTTGGCCGCAGTCCACCAGGCTGCATCGCGGACCCCGTGTACGGTTGCTTTCCATTATTTAATAAAAGTTGTTTGCAACCGTCCCCTTAATAATTTCCCTGATCCACCCAGTCAGTGATTCTGTCATAGAAGGAAATTAAGTTAGTCTGACATGACTTGTTAGTTACAAACCCATGCTGACTCTGGTTAATCACTTCATTCTTATCCAGGTACTTACATACATGTTGTTTAATAATTTGTTCAAAGATCTTTCCTGGTATAGAAGTCAGACTCACCGGCCTATAGTTCCCTGGGTCCACTTTCTTCCCCTTTTTGAAGATAGGAACAACATTTGCTCTTCTCCAGTCTTCTGGGACTTCTCCTGTTCTCCAAGAATTTTCAAAGATTATGGAGAGTGGTTCTAAAATTTCTTCTACGATCTCCTTCAGTACTCTGGGGTTTAATTCATCTGGACCTGGAGACTTGAACTCATTTATGTTAGCTAAATATTCCCTCACAATCTTTCTGTTTACAGATAACCTGGATTCTTTAATTCCTTTAATAGGACAGTGAAGATCAGTTGATGTTCCATTTTCTTTCTGAGAGAAAACAGATGCAAAATAGGAATTAAAAAGTTCGGCCTTCTCAACATCCTTTCTTACCATTTCACCATTTTCATCCTGTAAAAATCCTATAGCATCTTTGACTTTTCTTTTACTTTTGACATACCCCCAAAATCCTTTTTTATTGCTTTTGACATCTCTTGCAAGCCTTAATTCATTGTCAGCTTTAGCTGACCTGATACGTGCCCTGCAGGATCTGCAGACTGCATTATAATCTTCTTTAGATATGACTCCTTCTTTCCATTTGATAAACATTTCTTTCTTTCTTTTTAGCATGTGTTTAAGTGCTGTGTTCATCCATCCTGGTTTCCTTAAATGCTTCCCATTCTTCCTACTTTTCGGGATTGTTAACGATTGTGCTTTGAGAATCTCATTTTTAAAAAATTTCCCATCCTTCCTGGACATTTTTGTCCTTAAGGACATCCAGCCATTGGATCCCTCCTATTCTCTTTCTGAGTCTCTTAAAATCTGCCTATCTAAAATCTAACCTTGAAGTTTGAGTCTTCACATGTCTTCCTCCTCTAGCTATCCAAAATTCTATAATAGCATGATCGCTGCCTCCTAGGGTCACAGCCACTTTTATCTCCTCAACCATTTCCTCCCTGTTTATAAGGATTAGATCCAAAGTAGCAGATCCCCTTGTTTTCTCCCCTACCTTTTGGAAGATAAAGTTGTCAGCAAGAGAGGATAAGAATTTGCTTGACCTGTTAGTTTACTTGAGAGAGATTCCCAACAAATGTCTGGATAGTTGAAATCTCCCATGACCACTACGTCATATTTTTTGGAGAACTTGGTCATTTGATACATAAAGAGTTCATCCATATCTTCAGCTTGCCCAGGTGGCCTGTAGTAAATGCCTACAATGGTGTCCTTTCCGTTGTTCTCTCCTTGTATTCTGACCCAAACACTTTCCACAGAACTCGAAGTCTCTGCTTCAATCTCTCTGCAGATATACGCTTTTCTAACATACAATGCAACACCTCCTCCTCGTTTATCAAGTCTGCTTCTTGCAAATAAGTTGTATCCTTTTAGCCTTGCATTCCAATCATGTGTATCGTCCCACCAAGTTTCAGTGATTCCAATGACATCATATTTCTTTTCCTGCGTTAGTAGTTCCAATTCTCCTTGTTTCTTGCCCATGCTTTGTGCATTTGTATAAAAACATTTTAGTTTGTGATTGGTTTCTCTTCCTCCCATATTTTTATTACTTAGATTTTTTTGTCTTTGTTCTTCCTTTCCACTTCCAATAGCAGAGATCTCAATAGTATTTGTCAGCTGTATGGCTTTTTCTGGCCTTTTGCTTCCCTTCCCATATTGTTCTAGATTAAAGCTCTCTTGATGAGTGTAGCAAGGCGACTTCCAAATACATGTTTTCCAGTCTTCGTAAGGGGCATCCCATCTCTAGCAAGTAGTCCATCATATAGGTAATTTATTCCATGATTCAGAAATCCAAATCCTTGTTGACAGCACCATCGAACTAGCCAGTTGTTTACCTTTAGAATCTTATTCCACCTCATTGCTCCATGGCCATCCACTGGGAGGATGGATGAGAAGACCACCTGCGCTCCCAATTCTTTCACTTTCTTGCCTAAGTCTTCAAAGTCACTGCAGATGGTTTCCAGGTCCTTTCTTGCAGGGTCATTTGTTCCCACATGTATTAGCAGGAATGGGTAGTGATCTGTAGGTCTGAAAAGTCTTGGTATCCAGTCAGACACATCTTTAATTTTTGCTCCTGGAAGACAGCACATTTCTCTTGAGGTTATGTCTGGTCTGCAGATAGCGGCCTCTGTTCCTCTCAACAGGGAATCCCCCATGACCACCACTCTCCGTTTTTTCTTCACAACATTTTCTTTCTCTATCCAGGAGGATTCTGAGGGCTTACAAGTTTATTCATTGTGGGCAAAGTCTTATCTTGCTGTATTTCTTCATGGTTCTCCTGTGTGAGAGCCTGGTACTGGTTCCTGAGCAGTATGGGTGCTGACTGCCTCTCGATACTCCTGCTTCTCTGGGTCACATGCTTCCATTCCTCTGTTTCATCAGGTGCAGTTCGAATTTCTTCTCTTCCTGTATCATGAAGAGATAATTCTCCTCTGTCTTAAGAACTCTTCACCTTCCTTAATGATTTTCAAGGTAGTTAACCTCTCTTCTAGATTTTGCAACTTTTCCTCCAACAGGGACACAAGCTTGCATTTCTGGCATGTGAAGTTTGGCTTTTCCCTGGCAAGTATGTGAACATGTATCAGGATATGCAGCTCACCAAATGGCTCCTGGACTCTTCCATGTTCTTATTGTTAATGTGTTATGAAAACAGTGAAAAACGCTCCAAAATTCGGTTTACCGATATCCTCCTTTCAGCTCCAACGGCCAAAATCCAGTGTTCTTTGAGCTCGCGGAGACTCTTCACTTATCCCAAAATGCAGTGGGAATATGCAAATTATCTCCTCAGGACTCCTCCCCTGGTTTCATCTGTCAATGTAAATATAGGGTGCTTCCACGTTACTGATAGCACAAGGGCACTGGAAAAGTGAAATAACTCCTCGCCCCCAAAAGAAATATAGCAAATTCTGTGCTCCGAAATTTTAATGCTAGCCCCCCTTTCCCACCCCACCCCCGCCCTCCAGAGTTCCAGTGTGTGCCTACATCAGATTTACCATCCACATGTTTGTCAGGGGTATAACTTACAAAATGGGGTCACTTGAGTGCGGGTATTCTGCTCTTTTAGCATTTAGGGTCTCTGTATATGGAGTCCGCAAACTATTCTAGGAAAACCTATACTCCAGCAGTCAAAAAGCGCTCCGTCCTTCCCGAGTGTCGCCGTGTGGCTAAGCAGTACTGTACAGCCACATATGAGGTATTGCCACATTCAGCAGAAATTGTGGGCCACATTTTAGGGGCCAGTTTTATCCATTAACCCCATTTAAAATGTAAAATCTGGGGCTAAAACAAAATATTTGAGATAAAAATGTAATTATTTTTTCTTCACTGCCCAATGGTATAAAATTCTGTGACACACCCATGGTGTTAATATGATCATTGCACACCTAGAAGAGTTCACTGAGAGGTGTACTTTGTAAAATGGGGTCCTCAGGCTGTTATGGCACCTTAGGGGTTCTCCCAGTGTATGATGGCACCTGATGCAGATCACGTAAGAGAGGGAGCCCTCTCCCTCCTCAAGCCTTCTAAATGCTGTTATTTCTATGGATAACGACATTTAAGGGGTTAAAAAGCTGGGAATGGTGAGGGCAATGCTCCTGACAGTGACAGCCGAGGCTCTGCTATCACTTAAGCCAAGCTCCTGACGATGATGGTGAGGGCACAGCCCCTGAGCCCCGCGCAATCGTCATGATGTTACTGTATGTCAGTGGTCGGGAATCCCTTCCCGATCAGGACGTATAGGTATGTCAAAGGTCATGAAGGAGTTACAATTTTAGCAGCAATTTTTCATATTTCCAAGGAAATTTAAAATAAACTGCATTTTTATGGACCTATTCACTTTTGAAGTGACTTTGAAGGGCCTTTTATTGTAACCCCCTAAAAATCACCCCAATTTAAAGAATGGAGGTTTCAAAGCATACAAGAAGTTTGCTATTCCTTGAGGTGCTTTGCATTAATGAAAATAGAAGAAAAAAAATTAATAATTCCATTTAGCCAAATTCCATTCAGCTAAAATGTTACTTCAGCCCTAATTTTTAGACTGCACAATTTATTACGCAATTTCTCCTGAATGCAGCATTACTCCTTGTATAGCAGACACTAATATTGTATAGCTACTGTACGGTTTGGTACTCACTCGGCTGCGGCTGAGGTAGGCACAGGAAGCATTTTCATTGAAATCCAGGCTAGTTTATTCAGACAGCATAAACTGCTCAGGTAGCAAAACAAAAACACCCTTTTCCGGCACAAAGTGGAAATACAAAGTAAAATGTCCATACAATGTTGCGGGTTCGCCCGCTCAGGTCAGTTTCCAATCCTTAGGTCTTTAGCACAGACCAGCATCCTGGAGATCCACACATCTCCAGACACAGAATGACACAATTGGTCTCCATTTTATTTACCAAACCACGCCCCTGGGTTGGGGAGATGTGAGCAGCCATTCCCACCCATCTCTTATGACTGCTCGTAAAAGCGGCCCTCATACGACCTATTAACCCTTTCAGTACTATATGTGCTGGAGCATGCTTTTCTGGGTTTACATCACCGAAGCTAACAACCTCGAGGACCTGTCCGGTGGCCATCTTACATACCCTCCTCTGCCCAAAGCTGGCGGGCTTGGCTATCAATAAGCAAAAAAGCTCAAAATTCGAAAATCACGATACACATGAAGATTAGAAGAAGAATAATCAGTTCTGAGAAGGAAATGCATTAAGCATAACACTGTGTGTGTGTGTATGTATGTATGCATGCATATGTATGTATATATGTATATATATACATACATACATACACTACCTAGTCAGGATGCATGTTTAAAAAGGACTGTATAGATCAATCGGTAACTAAAACACAGAAAACCAATGATATAGAAACAAAAAGAAGACCAGAGTATGCTAAAATATAACAAATTTTAATGGATCAAGCTAAAATACGAATAGGGGTGGGAACAAAGCAACCAGGAGAAAGCGCTGAACAACATGTGTTTCCCACATGCAAATGTACAGTACAAATCAATGGAATATATACCATTGCCACTAGAATACATATATATACATACAGTGGGAATGGAAAGTATTCAGACCCCTTTAAATTTTTCACTCTTTGTTTCATTGCAGCCATTTGATAAATTCTAAAAAGTTCATTTTTTTCTCATTAAAGTACACTCTGCATCCTATCTTGACTGGAAAAAAAACAGAAATCTAGAAATTTTTGCAAATTTATTAAAAAAGAAAAACTGAAATATCACATGGTCATAAATATTCAGCCCCTTTGCTCAGTATTGAGTAGAAGCACCCTTTTAAACTAGTACAGCCATGAGTCTTCTTGGGTATGAAGCAACAAGTTTTTCACACCTGGATTTGAGGATCCTCTGCCATTCTTCCTTGCAGTTCCTGTCCAGTTCCGACAGGTTGGATGGTGAACGTTGGTGGACAGCCATTTTCAGGTCTCTCCAGAGATGCTCAATTAGGTTTAGGTCAGGGCTCTGGCTGGACCAGTCAAGAATGGTCACAGAGTTGTTGTGAAGCCACTCCTTTGTCATTATAGCTGTGTGCTTAGGGTCATTGTCTTGTTCGAAGGTGAACCTTCGGCCAAGTCTGAGGTCCAGAGCACTCTGGAAGAGGTTTTCACCCAGGATATCTCTGTACTTGGCCGCATTCATTTTTCCTTCAATTGCAACCAGTCGTCATGTCCCTGCAGCTGAAAAACACCCCCATAGCATGATGCTGCCACCACCATGTTTCACTGTTGGGATTGTATTGGGTAGGTGATGAGCAGTGCCTGGTTTTCTCCACACATACCGCTTAGAATTATCATCAAAAAGATCTATCTTCATCTCATCAGACCAGAGAATCTTATTTCTCATAGTCTGGGAGTCCTTCATGTGTTTTTGAGCAAACTCTATGCGGACTTTCATTTGTCTTGCACTGAGGAGAGGATTCCGTCAGGCCACTCTGCCATAAAGGCCTGACTGGTGGAGGGCTGCAGTGATAGATGACTTTGTGAAACTTTCTCCCATCTCCCTACTGCATCTCTGGAGCTCAGTCACAGTGATTTTGGGGTTCTTCTTTACCTCTCTCACCATGGCTCTTCTCCCACGATTGCTCTGTTTGACTGGATGGCCAGGTCTAGGAAGACTTCTGGTGGTCCCAAACTTCTTCCATTTAAGAGCCACTGTGCTCTTAGGAACCTTGAGTAATGCAGAAATTATTTTGTAACCTTGGCCAGATCTGTGCCTTGCCACAATTCTGTCTCTGAGCTCCTTGGGCAGTTTCTTTGAGCTCATGGTTTTCGTTTGGTCTGACATGCATTGTGAGCTGTGAGGTCTTATACAGACAGGTGTGTGCCTTTTCAAATCAAGTCCTATCAGTTTAATTAAACACAGCTGGACTCCAATGAAGGAGTAGAACCATCTCAAGGAGGATCACAAGGAAATGGAAAGCATTTGACTTAAATATGAGTGTCTGAGCAAAGGGTCTGAATACATATGATAAAGTGATATTTCAGTTTTTCTTTTTTAATACATTTGCAAAAATTTCTACATTTGTTTTTTTTTTTCAGTCAAGATGGGGTGCAGAGTGTACTTTAATGAGAAAAAAAAATGAACTTTTTAGAATTTACCAAATGACTGCAATGAAACAAAGAGCGAAAAATTTGAAGGGGTCTGAATACTTTCCATACCCATTATGTATATGTGTGTATGTATGTATGTATATATATATATATACCGTATATTCCGGCGTATAAGACGACCTGGTGTATAAGACGACCCCCCTACTTTCCTGTTAAAATATAGAGTTTAGGATATATTCACCGTATAAGACTACCCCTTTTCCAACGCATACCAAACACCGGTAAAAATTAAAAAAAAACAGATTTGAATTTAACATGGTCCTTTTTTAATTTAAATTCTTATGACATGCAGGTATATAGCAGGAAAACTGTCACTCATAAACATATTAAAATAGGGGGGACCCCACGTCATTTTTTGGGGGGGTCCCCCATTCTAATAGCTAGTAAAGGCTAGGTATTCAGCTGGGGGCTGATATTAGTAGCCTGGGAAGCTCCGTGGGTATTACCCCCTTCCCAGACTTCAAACATCTGCCCCAGCCGTCTGCTTAACCTCCGCTAGAGACTATAATGATGGTGGATCCCACGCCAATTTTCTTTTTAAAAAATCCTTTATTTTAACACTAAATGACAATTGAGGGGTTAATAAAGATGCAGTCCCTAAATTATTAATTTTGTAATTAATTTTTCCCAAAAATGTTGACGTGGGGCTTCGCCATATTTTTGTGTCCAGCCAGGTACAGCAGGCAGGAACGGGCTGCCCCCAACCACCAGCTGCCTATTTGTACCTGGCCGGACACAACAATATAGGGAAGCCCTTTTTTTTTTAATTATTTCATGAAATAATAAAAAAAAAAAATACGTGGGGCTTCGCCCTATTTTTGTGTCCAGCCAGGTACAACTAGGCAGCTGGGGGCTGGAATCTGCAGCGCAGGGAGGCCCAAGCTTTCTGGGCCCCCCCTGCTGCAAATTGCAGTCCGCAGCCACCCCGGAAAATGGCGCGTTCATAGAAGCGCCATCTTCTGGCGCTGTACCCAACTCATCCAGGGCCCTGGTGCGGTGGCTCACTGGGTAATAAAGGGGTTAGGGCCAGCTTGGCATTATCAGCTGGCCCTAAGCCCGAAATTCATGGGGTCACGCCAATATTAGACATGACCGCCATGAATTTCTAGTAAAGTAATTAAAAAAAACACAACACCCAGAATAAAGTCCTTTAATTGAAATAAAGACACAATTTTTTAATGTTCTAAATTAAACCATACTTACCATCACACCCATTCCAGCTGAAGCCAACGATCTCCTGCAATAAAAGTAAAATAATAAAGCAACATCATCCTTACCTCTCCATGGTTCCCAGGACCGGTCCAGCTCTGCTACATTCACATGACAGGCTGCACCGCAGCAGAACGCTGCCGTTCAGCTTGCCATGCGGCAGACACTGAGAAGCGCAGGCATACTTGTGCTCCTCAGTGTCTGACTGTGACGGCATCCAGATGAGCCGAGATCATGTCCAATGAACTCGGCTCACCTCATGCACGTCACTGACAGCGTGGGAAAATTCTCCTGCTCCCCGCATGCGCAGTAGAAGTTTCCCACGCTGTCAGTGACGGACGTCCAGGAGGTGAGCTGAGTTCATTGTCGGCTCATCTGGATGCCGTCACAGTCAGACACTGAGGAGCGCAAGCATGCCTGCCCTTCTCAGTGTCTGCGGGATGACAGGCTGGATGGCAGCGTTCTGCTGCGGTCCAGCCTGTCATCTCGATGTAGCAGAGCTGGAGCGGTCCTGGGAACCATGGAAAGGTAAGGATGAGGTTGCTTTATTATTTTTCTTTTATTGCAGGAGATCGTTGGCTTCAGCTGGAATGGGCGTGACGGTAAGTATGGTTTAATTTAGAACAATAAAGAATTGTGTGTTTATTTCAATTAAA
Source organism: Phyllobates terribilis (assembly GCF_046119375.1). Taxonomy (NCBI): domain Eukaryota; kingdom Metazoa; phylum Chordata; class Amphibia; order Anura; family Dendrobatidae; genus Phyllobates; species Phyllobates terribilis. Next base: position 923,302 of record NW_027362982.1, read on the forward strand.
GGACTTTATTCTGGGTGTTTGTGTTTTTTTTAACTTTGACTATGGGGTTAGTAATGGGGGTGTCTTATAGACGCCTCTCCATTACTAACCTGGGCTTGATGTCAGCTGGCATTATAAGCTGACATCAACCCCAGCCCTATTACCCCCTGCCACCGCACCAGGGCAGCGTGGAAGAGCGAGGCTAAGTGCCAGAATTGGCGCATCCTATGGATGCGCCATTTCTGGGGCGGCTGACGGCTGGTGTTTCTAGCCTGGGAGGGGGCCAATATTCATGGCTCCCTTCCTGGGCTATTAATATCAGCCCCCAGCTGTCTGCCTAGCCTTTGCTAGCTATTAAATTAGGGGGGACCCCACGTCATTTTTTGGGGGGGGTTCCCCATTTTAATAGCTAGTAAAGACTAGGTATTCAGCTGGGGGCTGATATTAGTAGCCTGGGAAGCTCTGTGGGTATTACCCCCTTCCCAGGCTTCAAACATCTGCCCCAGTCGTCTGCTTAACCTCCGCTAGAGCCTAAAATTAAGGGGAACCCCACGCCAATTTTTTTAATAATAAATCCTTTATTTTAATACTAAATGACAAGTACAGTAATCAACACTGTCACTGTACTTCATATATATGTGACTGACATGTTTCTATCTATCTAATCTATGTGTGAAGCTCTATTCTTTCTATTCTAAATTGTCGGGTGCCGGCTTATGCCGCTGCTGAATTGCCGGCTTTTCATATATTGTCACAGAAGCGATGCGAACTTCCCAGCTCCGGACACAGCGCAGCGCTTCTGTGACAAGTGAAAGCTGTCGGCACAGAAGCCCTGCGCTGTGTCCGGAGCTGGGAATACGCAGCGATGTGTCAGTTTCAGCACAGAAGCGCTGACTGTCTGGACGTACCGCCGCCGTATTTTAACTCCCTCCACCTTATATTAACTCCGACATGGCAGGGATACGGCCACGGCAGCTTATTAACACCCCCAGAGTATCCCCGCATGTCAATTTCTGAAAGTTCAAAAGCATTACCGGCGTATAAGACGACCCCAGACTAGACAGAAGATTTTTCAGTCTTCAAAAGTCGTCTTATACGCCGGAATATACGGTATATATATATATATATATATATATATATATATATATATAATACACATATAAATAAAACAATAAGAAACCAGGTGTATATCAATACAGACTATATGTATTAGATATGGGGAAAACATATGTACTACCTCTATCAGGGTGTAAATAAATATTGTGCAAAAGAACCACAGGATGCAAGAGAGGGGCAATGATGGAAATAGCTCCTGACGTATAAACTATTCCATAATAATAAACCAATATAGGCGGGTATAGAATAGTCTATAAACCTGTGTATGAGTCTGGAGTAGAGGGGGCATACAGTGCAGCGTCTCCACCCCGACACGCTATCAAGCAGTGGACCCTCGACAGAGCGTCAGCATTGCCATGCAGTTTCCCGGGCCTATGCTCTGCATGGAAGCTAAAATCCTGAAGGGCTAGGGACCATCTGGTCACTCCGGCATCGTTCCCCTTCTTGTCCCTCATCCACCTTAGTGGGGCATGGTCTGACACTAGCCTGAACTTCCTGCCTAAGAGGTAGTATCTTGAAGTGTCCAACACCCACTTGATGGCCTTTTCCACTATGGAGTAATTCTTCCCACAGGATGTCACATTCTGACTTAAATACATTATGGGATGCTCTTCCCCGTTCACTTCTTGTGATAGGACAGCACCCAGCCCGACATCTGACATGTCTGTCTGGACCACAAACTTATTTGAGAAATCCGGTGCCACCATAACTGTCTGTTTACACAGAGCTACCTTCAGTTCCGCGAAGGCAGTCTCAGCTTCTGGAGATTACTTAGCTATAACCGACTTTGTCCCTGTAAGGAGGTCTGTCAAAGGGGCCGCTATCATGACGAAATTAGGGATGAACCGGCGGTAATAGCCCACGATGCCTAGGAACGCTTTGACCTGTTTCCCTGAGAGGGGTAGTGGCCAACTCTTCTTGATCACGTCGACTTTATTTGCGGCTTTATTTCACCTCTCCCTACGACATAACCCAAGTATTTGGTTTCTTCAATGCCCATGGCACATTTCTTCAGGTTTATAGAAAACCCTGCCTTCTTTAAAGAATCAAGTATCGCCTGGACTTTGCTCAGATGGCTTCCCCAATCCTGGCTATAGATCACGATGTCATCCAAGTAGGCTGCTGCATACTTCTTGTGGGGAGCTAGAATCAAGTCCATGGTCCTCTGGAAGGTAGCCAGGGCTTCTTGCAACCCAAACGACATCCTTGTGTACTAGAATCAACCATCTGGCGTTGAGAAGACCGTCTTCTCCTTGGCATCTTGGGACATGGGTATTTGCCAATTCCTTTAGCGAGGTCAAGGGTGATAATATACCTGGCTGGCCCCAACCTTTCAAACAGTGCATCTACACTGGGCATTGGGTAGGTGTCAAACTTCAAGACTTTGTTGAGTTTCCTATAGTCATTGCAAAACTGCCATTCTCTATCTGGCTTTGGCACTAAGACTATGGGACTGGACCAGCCACTCCTGGACTCCTCAATGACTCCCATGCTCAGCATCCGCTTCACCTCTTTTGCAATCACCTCTCGGTGGGCTTTGGGAATCCTATACGGCTTCATATTTACTTAGACATGATGACCCGGAAGAAACTCATGCTCTATGATCCGAATACACCCTGGTAGTTCTGAGAACAGGTCTCAGTTCCGCTGTAGCAACTCTCGGCACTGTGGCTTCTGGGCATGTGACAGCGACTCTGCCAGCTTGACTTCCTCCACGTGGGCTTTGGTCTTCGCCACCAAACAGGAGCTTCCACAAACTCCCTATGTCGCCATGGCTTGATCAGGTTGACGTGGTACACCTGGTAGGGCTTCCTTTTCCCTGGTTAGTGGACTCTATAGTTGACATTGCCAAGCTTTTCAAGAACTTCATAGGGGCCCTGCCACTTGGTCAGGAATTTGCTCTCCACCGTAGGCACTAGTACCCAATTTCCAAGGTGGAAGTGTCTCACCCTCGCCGATCTTTAGTACACACTTGACTGTGCCTCTTGTGCTTTGAGGAGGTGTTCTTTCACAATAGGCATCGCCTCAGCAATCCTCTCTTGCATCTGGGCCACATGTTCGATTACATTCCTGTAGGGTGTAGACCCCGCCTCCCAAGTCTCCTTTGCTACATCCAGGAGTCCAAGGGGCTGTCAGCTATATAACAGCTCAAATGGGGAGAAGCCAGTAGAGGCCTGTGGGACTTCTCTAATAGAAAACAGAAGGTACGGCAGTAGACAGTCCCAGCCCCGGCCGTCTTTCTCTACGACCTTCTTCAACATGGCCTTCAAGGTTTTATTAAACCTCTTCACTAAGCCGTCTGTCTGGGGGTGGTAGACTGAGGTCCTGAGTTGTGTGATTTGCAGGATTTTTCACAACTCCCTCATCCCCCTTGACATAAATGGGGTCCCTTGGTCCGTTAGGATCTCCTTAGGCAACCCCATTCTAGAAAAGATGTGGACTAGCTCCTGGACTATGCACTTGGCAGAGGAGTTTTGTGGTGGTACAGCCTCCGGGTAACAGGTAGCGTTGTCCAGTACCACCAAGATATACTGATGTGCTCTGGCGGACTTGACCAGGGGTCCCACTAGATCCATGGTGATGCGGACCTCAATGACAGGTAGTGGCACTAAAGGGCTACGGAAGTGAGCCACAGGGGAGGTCAACTGATAGGTGTGACAGGACCTACAGTAATTCACAATCTCTCGGTGACAACTGGGCCAGTAGACCCTCTGGAAGATTCTTTCCTGGGCTTTTTCTACCTCCAGATGACCACCTAAGACATGTGCATTGGCCATATCTAACACCCTGCGTCTGTACGGCCCTGGCACTAGTAACTGATCGATTACCTCTCTTCTGAGCTTCGTGACCTGACATAGTAACTCCCCAATTCCAGCAAAGTACGGATATCAGGTATCAGCCATAGACTCTTGAGCAACACCATTCAGAACAGTGACATTATTAAACACACCTTTTAGAGTTCAGTCCCTGAGCTGGGCGATTCCAAAGTTTCCCCACCTCCAGCTCAGGGATGCTGCTTCATCCTCACCCCCAACAAGCACATGAAAGGGAAAACTGTCGGTTGCGGCCTGCGACGAGGTTTCTTTAGGAGCGACCTGGTTGTGGTCTGGACAACCCGGCTTCCTCCCTTTCTCCCACAAGTCCCAAAACAAGGCAAAGTCCTGCCCTATTATAACAGGGTGCAACAGGTCCTTGACTACGCCCACCACCAGGACCACAGGGTAGTCCTTAGCGTCTCGATGGATACAGCAGATGTCCACTTTTTTCTGCAGAATCAGACGATGAGGAATTATGACCCTCACTAGGGTTACCAAACTCCCAGAATCGAACAGACCAGTCATTTGCGCTCCATTCACTGACACGGGGCATGCCTGCGGTCCCACGCCTCGTGGAGGGACAGCACTGCAGGCAGGATATGCAAAGTAGCGCCGTCCTGTGCTGCAGTCTACTGGCTCGTTGGTCATAGGGCAACAGGCCACTATTAGACCCGGGGTGTGACATCGCCAACAAATTAAGATATTGGATGGGGCCTTTGGTAGCAACTCAGACCCCTCCTGAACTCTAGGATGCCCCCCAGATGTGGTTCTAGTTCCCCTCTTTTGGGTGTCCATCCCCCATGTTGGGAACCACAGTATGGAGATGCTGCCACCCCTTACTTCCCCAAAGCACTCTCGACCGCCTGGTAGCTTTCTACCAACCTCACAAGGTCATTGGCATTATGGGGATCTCCCTGGGCAACCCAGGATGGCACCAGCCTTGGAAGGGAGTGTATGAACCTGTCCATCACAATCCTCGCCACTATCTGTGCTGGAGAGGAAGATTCCGGTTGCAACCACTTTTGGACCAAGTGTAGGAGGTAAAACATTTGGGACCGGGAAGGTTTGTCACTGCAATAGGCCCAGTGGTACACCCGCATCATGTCAGTCAGAGTCACTCCTAAGCACGCCAAAATCTCAGTCTTCAACTTGGTGTACTCTTTTGCATCTTGCAAGGCCAAGTTATAATAGGCCTTCTGCTGTTTCCCTGTTAAATATGGTGCCAGAACCTCCGCCCACTGCTCTGGAGGCAATATCTCTCGCTCCGCCACCCTCTCAAAAATTGTCAGAAATGCCTCGTCCTCATCACCCGGGATCATCTTTTGTAAGGCTCTTCTTAACGTCTTCCTGGCAAGTGAGTCATCACTTGGACTTGGGGGTGGGGCGATTGAACTGCCATGGATTAACTCGGCTAGGAGGTTTATCTGCTGTTTGTACTGCTGCTGCTGCCACTGCTGCTGTTGATGCTGCCGGAGATTAGCCTGCACAAGTTGCTTTATCAGCTCCTCCATGATGCCAGACGTCCCCTACTGGCTGACGGCCTTCACCCAAGACATAAACGGTTTCCTGTAGCAGTCACACTGCCCCTTGGGATTTGTGACTGTGCTTCTAGCACCAATTGTAGGGTTTAATACTCACTCGTCTGCGGTTGAGGTAGACACAGGAAGCATTTTCATTGAAATCCAAACTGGTTTATTCAGACAGCATAAACAAAAACATCCTTTTCCGGCACAAAGTGGAAGCACAAAGTAAAATGTCCACACAATGTTGCAGGTTCGCCTGCTCAGGTCAGTGTCCAAACCTTAGTACAGACTAACGCCTTGGAGATCCACAGGTCTCCAGACACAGACACTGAATGAGACATTTGGTCTCTATTTTATTTACCAAACCACGCTCCAGAGGTGGGGATATGTGGGCAGCCATTCCCACCCATTTTTTATGACTGCTCTTAAAACCGGCCTGATACGCCCTATTAACCCTGTCAGCAGTATACGTGCTGGAGCATGCTTTCTCGGGTTTACATCACCGAAGCTACCAACCTCGATGATACATATTTCCCCTCAAGGACCTGTCCGTCAGCCATCTTACACTATATACATGTCATTAAGGGTATACAAGTTTAAAGATTGCACATTTTTCAAAATTTTCAGAAAATTTGGAATATTTTCATGAATAAAGACAAAACAACAGATCTGAATTTAAAGGTAGTAACAGGTAAAATGTTTTACAACAACAAAATCACAATCTCAGAATCACTGACAGAAGCATTTTAAAGTTATTACCGCAGAAAGTGACGTATCAGACTTGAAAAATGGGGCTGTCAGGAAGGTTAATGCTGATTTACACGAGACAGGGTTAAGAAACATGGAATGGTATTGTGCAGTACATACCTATAGGTGAAGCATCATCTCCCTCAGAATCTTCCTCTGTATAGTAATGAAACACTTATTAGTAAGGGTGAAAAAATAATATATATATACATTATATATACAGTACAGACCAAAAGTTTGGACACACCTTCCCATTTAAAGATTTTTCTGTATTTTCATGACTTTGAAAATTGTACATTCACACTGAAGGCATCAAAACTATGAATTAACACATGTGGAATTATATACTTAACAAAAAAGTGTGAAACAACTGAAAATATGTCTTATATTCTAGGTTCTTCAAAGTACCCACCTTTTGCTTTGATGACTGCTTTGCACACTCTTGGCATTCTCTTGATGAGCTTCAAGAGGTAGTCAACGGAAATGGTTTTCACTTCACAGGTGTGCCCTGTCAAGTTTAATAAGTGGTATTTCTTGCCTTATAAAAGGGGTTGGGACCATCAGTTGTGTTGTGCAGAAGTCTGGAGGATACACAGCTGATAGTCCAACTGAATAGACTGTTAGAATTTGTATTATGGCAAGAAAAAAGCAGCTAAGTAAAGAAAAACAAGTGGCCATCATTACTTTAAGAAATGAAGGTCAGTCTGTTCGAAAAATTGGGCAAACTTTGAAAGTGTCCCCAAGTGCAGTGGCAAAAACCATCAAGCGCTACAAAGAAACTGGCTCACATGAGGACCGCCCAGGAAACGAAGACCAAGAGTCACCTCTGCTTCTGAGGATAAGTTTATCCGAGTCACCAGCCTCAGAAATCGCAGGTTAACAGCAGCTCAGATTAGAGACCAGGTCAATGCCATACAGAGTTCTAGCAGCAGACACATCTCTTCAACAACTGTTAAGAGGAGACTTTGTGCAGCAGGCCTTCATGGTAAAATAGCTGCTAGGAAACCACTGCTAAGGACAGGCAACAAGCAGAAGAGACTTGTTTGGGCTAAAGAACTCAAGGAATGGACATTAGACCAGTGGAAATCTGTGCTTTGGTCTGATGAGTGCAATTTGAGATCTTAGGTTCCAACCACTGTGTCTTTGTGCGACGCAGAAAAGGTGAACGGATGGACTCTACATGCCTGGTTCCCACCGTGAATTATGGAGGAGGAGGTGTGATGGTGTGGGGGTGCTTTGTTGGTGACACTGTTGGGGATTTATTCAAAATTGAAGGCATACTGAACCAGCATGGCTACCACAGCATCTTGCAGGGGCATGCTATTCCATCCAGTTTGCGTTTAGTTGGACCATCATTTATTTTTCAACAGGATAATGACCCCAAACACACCTCCAGGCTGTGTAAGGGCTATTTGACCAATAAGGAGAGTGAAGGGGTGCTACGCCAGATGACCTGGCCTCCACAGTCACCAGACCTGAACCCAATCAAGATGGTTTGGAGTGAGCTGGACCGCAGAGTGAAGGCAAAAGGGCCAACAAGTGCTAAGCATCTCTGGGAACTCCTTCAAGATTGTTGGAAGACCATTTCCGGTGACTACCACTTGAAGCTCATCAAGAGAATGCCAAGAGTGTGCAAAGCAGTCATCAAAGCAAAAAGTGGCTACTTTGAAGAACCTAGAATATAAGACATATTTTCAGTTGTTTCACACTTTTTTGTTAAGTATATAATTCCACATGTGTTAATTCATAGTTTTGATGCCTTCAGTGTGAATGTACAATTTTCATAGTCATGAAAATACAGAAAAATCTTTAAATGAGGTGTATCCAAACTTTTGGTCTGTACTGTATGTATTTAACAGTAAAATTATGTCAACAGATATCGCTAATCCACTGGTTAAATAACACAGAGGAAACAAAGGAATATGTTAATCAATAAGACAGTTCATACTCTGGATTGAGGCCATATGCCTGCCTCTCCTTCAATCTGTGTATTCTGTTGCCACCTCGCCTTTTCAAAGGAATAGACTCCAAGTAGCGTAATTGTGAAACGTTATGTCCGGCAGAAACAAGATGAAAGGGAACTGGCAGCATTGTCCTCTTACACCTAATGGTAGATTTATGCTGAGGTGCGCTTTTAAGGGGTTGTACACTAATATTTAAAATATGCCAAAGCGTTTTTATAATGAAAAGCAACTTCTTTATAATTACCTTCCTCTGTCAGTGAGCGGCGCTATCACTGGCCGCTCACAGGCAGCACGTGAACCCCCGCTGACGTCCCGTTTATTGAGGCGTGACTCAGCGCTGGGGTCCCCGTGGTGGCTTCTGGGTTGAAGGCGGGGTTACCCCACCGTGTCACACCCAGCATCCACCGCGCGTTTTCCCAATGAATGGGGAGAGGGACAGCATGCGGTGGATGCTGGGTATGACTTGAGGGGATAACCCCGCACACAACCCAGCAGCCACCATGGAACGCGGAAGAGAGAGATCCCCGGCAGCAGTCTGGACTTGTCGTGACATCAGCGGATGTCAGTGCCGGCTGCAGCCGGGGGTTAAGTGATGCCTGTGAGCGGTCAGTCATAGCGCCACTCACAGGCAGAAAAGGAAGAGGGAGGCAATTACAAAGAAGCAGCTTTTCAACATAAAAATGCTTTGCCAATTTTACATAGTAGTGGACAACCCCTTTAAGTACAAGGGACCTGGGTGTATGAATATGTCCAAGTCCATAAAGGGGTTAATTAATGCAAAATGGAATGAAAGAATTAAAAATGCCATTAAGTCAAATTCCATTTAGCTAATATGTTACTTTAGACCCAAATTTTAGCCTGCACAATTTATTATGTAATTTCTCCTAAACGCAGCATTGCCCCATACATAGCAGACACTAATATTTTCTAGCTATATACAGTACATAGCATTAAGGGTAAACAATTAAAGCGGTTGTGCCACCATAAAGAATACAGTTAACCAACCAGAAAAGGTGGAAATAAATAGTTTTGTAATTTACAGTGATTCAAAATTATGCTTCATTCAAAAGTTACCAAGCTTTTACTTTTATGAATGCTGCTCTCTGGCGCCCCCTGGCGTTATTCCATTACGTTCTGGTAGTGGGTGATCAGCTGGTCGGGTTTGGGCAGTTCCTGTCATAAGAGCTCCCAACCGGCAGTCTGCACAATGTATTGCAAGAAAAGAAATGAAAAATTCCATCTCCAAAAACGTTGTATTAAAAAATTCCAAGTTGTTATTACATCATTTTAAAATCTGATGAGGTCACAAGGTACATGGGGATTCACATAGCAACGCGTTTCCAATGCCAACCACCGTTCTTTGTCAAGCTACTATGACATGGTTCTGTGATCTTTTAAATATTTCTGAAACCAATATGATGCAGTGACTGGGATTGTATACGAGGGATGTGATATATCCCCCAGAATGTGTACAGAGACCTATTAAATCCATTGGAGTGCATTGCAGTCACACGCTCACCTCCGGCTGCAATGCAGGAATGAAGGTGAGCATTGACCTGGTCAGGCTATCTGGCTAAGGCAGATTAAGTAAAACCCGGCAGGGCCTTCATTTCTTGGGGGAGGCTACAGGAAGGCAGTGGGGCGGCCTCCTCCCTCCAAGCCGGGTTTTCCAGTGGCTCTTGCCACAGGTCCTTTAAAAACCCTGCACTAAGGATTAGTGTGGTTCTATGTTGGAACCTGCTAGGAGCATAGCAGGAAAGCTCATCAGGATTGAGTGTGGCTGAACCCACGCCTGGGAAGGCTCTGCACCTGTCAGGCTCTGAGTGGCCCGGCGCGGCCGTTGCCTATGGCAACCGTTGTTTAAGGACTTGTGTTATCCCAGAGGACTTTTCTGTTTACCGGTGAGTTGCTGAATAAAGCTGTTTATATTGGACTTGCTTGGGTCACTGCCTCAGTTACTGCAGGTTGTGAACACCGCTGCCTTACAGCTTGGTGGAGAATGCGGGCATAGTGACTGAGGCATACCCCACTGGCCGCTGCATGACCACAATCCGGCCGGCCACCTTTCAGCCCCACCCTGTGGACAAAATGGAGGAGCTGTTAAAGCAGCTGGTACTTACCCAGCAGCAGCAGCTGCAGTCTCAGAGGTAGGAGCTGGAACAGCAGCATAATCAGCAGCAGCAGCTACTGTACCAGCAGCAGCAAAAACCAAAGAACTGTTGCTGCAACAGATTGCTGCCCTGCGGGAGACGCCGACGGCACCAGCCCCGGAACGTCGCGAGGCCAGGGACAAGGTTCGCTCAGCGTTGAGGAAGATGGGACCGGAGGACGATGTGGAAGCCTTCCTGACCATTTATGAGCGCACAGAGGAGCGGGAAAACCTACCGGATGGCCAGTGGGCAGATGTGGTGGCTCAGTTTCTGGTCGGCGATGCCCAAAAGGCCTTCTTCGACCTCAGTCGGGAGGAAAAAAGGACTACCAGAGACTGAAAGGTGAGATCCTTGCCCGACTGGGGGTCAATACATACGTGAGGGCTCAGCATGTATTTTCATAGGCTTATGTGGATACCCGACACGCCCGGTCTCAGGCTTATGACCTCCTGCAGCTGGTAAAGAGGTTGCTCCAGCCTGAGACTTTGTCTCCAGCCCAGATGGTGGAGAGGGTGCTGTTGACCGGCTGGTGAGGACTCTGCCAGCCGCTATCCAAAGTTGGGTGGGGCAAGGGGACTCCAGCACACTCGACCAGGTGGTCAGCCTGATCGAGCGCTACTCAGCCATTCAGGACTTTATCCGGGACTCTGCCCCCTCGCGGCTGTCACGCCGATCCCTGCCAAATCAGGAACCTGGAAAGGGGTCGCGTCCCTCTGCTGAGGACAGTCAGCACCGTACCCGTGCTGAAGGGGTAACCTGAAATGAGAGTCGCAGGAGACCAGTTCCCTCCCAAACAGTCATAAGACCTAACAGTACCTCCACCATTAGGTGCTGACGGTGTCAGGGGAAGGGACATGTGGTTGCTAACTGCCCCCTAACTACGGAACCCATGGACTGCGGGATTATCCACCGGGTCTCAATGTACGCCCAGACTGTCTGCACTGCGATCGCCGACCCCCCTGACAGTGAACCCCAACTGTGTCAGGTACTGGTTAATGGGTACCCCACAGAGGCCCTCCTAGATTCGGTGAGCCTAGTGACTTTGGTACATGGGTCGATGGTGGCAGGAGACAACCTCAGTGGACGGACTGTCGGGGGTTGTGTGCATTCATGGGGACCTCCGAGAGTACCCAACCGCAGGTAGTTTTATCCAAGCCATGTGGAGACATAAAACATGTGGTGGGGGTGGTAAAAACTCTTCCCTATGGGACTGTGTTGGAAAGAGACTTGCCCCCCGAGCCGGAAGTGTCCCGGGGCACGTTTGGGACAGTTCAGCTACAGGATGCCACTCTGACTCGGGCGCGGGAAAGGGTGTTAGAGGTAAATGGCGTAGCTCAACAGCTCCGTGCAGATACTGTATTTACACGCATGGTAGTCAAGAGTGAGTTGCTCTATAGGGTAGACAAAATCAGGGACCAGGTCGTGGAACAGTTAGTGGTATCTCAGTTGTACCGTCTGCAGTTGGCACACACACACCTGCTGGGTGGACACTTGGGGGTTAAAAAGACGTAAGAGCGTATATTGCAGCGGTTCTTTTGGCTGGGGATTTACGCGGAGGTCCAAAAGTACTGTGAATCCTGCCCTGAATGTCAGTTGACCACACCCACCGCAAGTTTCCGTAGCTCATTGGTACCCCTGCCAGTAATAGAGGTACCTTTTGAAAGGATTGCAATGGACTTGGTAGGGTCCATTGTAAAATCCGCTCGTGGCCTTCAACATATACTGATGGTCGTCGTCGGAGGCTATACCGCTACGCCACACCTCGGCATAACAAATTGCACGGGAGCTGTTTGCCATGTTCTGTCGCCTTGGACTACCTAAGGAGATCCTGATGGATCAGGGGACCCCTTTTATGTCCAAAATGACAAGGGAAGTGTGCAAACTGCTAAAAATTAAACAATTGCGCACCTCGGTGTACCAACCTCAAACCGACGGGCTAGTAGAACGGTTCAATAAAACCCTCAAGTTCATGTTAAAAAAGGTGGTTTCTAAGGACGGAAGGGATTGGGACATGTTGCTACCCTATTTGATGTTCGCCATCCGTGAGGTACCCCAGGCTTCCACAGGGTTCTCTCCCTTTGAGTTATTGTACGGCAGACACCCTAGAGGTCTGTTGGACGTAGCCAAAGAGACGTGGGAACAAGAGCCGACTCCAAATAGGAGTATAACTGAACACGTGGCTAGCATGCAGGACTGGATCGCGGCGGTCATGCCCATCGTGAAAGAACATTTGTTAGATGCCCAGGCAGCCCAGAGGCGCACATATAATAAAAGAGCCAGAGTCAGGTCTTTTAACAAGGGCGATCGGGTGTTAGTACTTGTACCCACAGCCGAGAGTAAGCTCATGGCCAAGTGGAAAGGGCCATATGAGGTTCGAGAAAAGGTGGGGGAGGTAAATTACCAGGTGTATCAGCCCGGAAGGAGGAAATCTTAGAAAGATCGAGAGTGGTTAGTTACAGACATCACTCCGGGCATATCACCAGAGAGTTCTCTACCTTCAGCCAGGGATGCGTCCGGGGGAGAGGTCAGGATAAGTGATGCTCTCACTAAATAGCAGCGACGGGCGGCTCGCTCACTGGTGCAGCAGAATACTGACGTGTTCTCAGAGCTACCGGGTAGGACTACAGTTCTCCAACATGACATTGTCACCAAACCTGGGGTAAGGGTGCGAAAGAGACCGTACCGGGTAACCGAAGCCCGGAGGCAAGCCATCACGGCTGAGGTAAAACAGATGCTCCAGTTAGGCGTCATCGAGAAATGACAGAGTGGGCTAGCCCCATTGTACTGATTACGAAACCAGACGGATCGTTACGCTTCCGTAACGATTTCCGAAAATTAAATGAAGTGTCGAAGTTTGACCTTTATCCAATGCCCAGGGTGGATGAGCTGATTGAGAGACTGGGGTAGGCCCAGTACTTTACCACGCTCGATCTCACCAAGGGTTACTGGCAGGTACCTCTCACGAAATCGGCGGAGGAAAAGACCGCCTTCATAACTACGGAGGGTCTATATCACTATGCGGTCTTACCTTTTGGGTTACATGGGGCCCTGGCTACATTCCAGAGGTTGATGGACATAGTGCTCAAGTCTCATCAGTAGTACGCCTCCGCATATCTAGATGATATTATCATCTTTAGCACCGACTGGCATACGCATCTATCCCAGGTACAAGCAGTGCTGGATTCTCTCAGAGTCGCTGAGTTAACGGCAAACCCAAAAAAATGTGCGATAGGGCTAGAGGAAGCCCGATATTTGGGGTATGCGATTGGCCGAGGAGTTATCAAGCCCCAAATCAATAAAGTTGAGGCCATAAAAAATTGTCCTAAACCGTCAAATACACAGCAGGTGAGGGCGTTCCTTAACATCCTTGGGTATTACCGCCGGTTTATACCTAATTTTGCTGGGAGAACGGCGGCCCTGACCGATCTCTTGAAAGGAAAAAAATCAGTAATGGTTCAGTGGAACCTTCAGGCAGAAGAAGCCTTTCAGTCCATGAAGTTGGCCCTGTGTGAACAGCCGGTCCTCATCAGCCCCAACTTCAAGGAAACTTTCATTGTACAGACAGATGCCTCAGAAGTAGGCCCAGGGTGCCAGTGGCGACTTTGCCAATCCTGGTGTTATGTGGCAAATGCCAAGTGTCCTGCACGGTGTTGGGCTGTGAGCACAACCCCCATCTGTGGACGTCAGACCCTCATACCACCCTCATGGAGTCGGTTTCCAACTGATTGTGCAGACACATGCACATTTGTGACCTGCTGGAGGTCATTTTGCACGGCTCTGGCAGTGCTCCTCCTGTTCCTCCTTGCACAAAGGTGGAGGTAGAGGTCCTGCTGCTGGGTTGTTGCTCTCCTACGGCCCTCTCCACATCTCCTTTTGTACTGGCCTGTCTCCTGGTAGTGCATCCAGCCTCTGGACACTACGGTGACAGACACAGCAAACCTTCTTGCCACAGCTTGCATTGATGTGCCATCCAGAATGAGCTGCACTACCTGAGCAACTTCTGTGGGTTGTCGAGTCCGTCTCATGCTACCACAAGTATGAAAGTACAACCAACATTCAAAAGTGACCAAAACATCAGCCAGAAAGCATTGGTACTGAGATATGGTCTGTGCTCCCCACCTGCAGAACCACTCCTTTATTGAGGGTGTCTTGAAAATTGCCAATCATTTCCATCTATTGTCTATTCCATTTGCACAACAGCATGTGAAATTGATTGTTAATCAGTGTTGCTTCCTAAGTGGACAGTTTGATTTCACAGAAGTTTCATTTACTTGGAGTTATATTCTGTTGTTTAAGTGTTCCCTTTATTTTATGAGCAGTGTATTTGATATGTAACTTTCTATGTATTTGTCTCATTGGTCATGTAATGGGTGTGATCTCATTGGTCATGTAATTGGTGTATTACTTGTAATTGGTTTCGGAAATATTTAAAAGATCACAGAATCATGTCATAGTAGCTTGACAAAGAAAGCTGGTTGGCTTTGGAAACGAATTGCTATGTGAATCCCCATGTACCTTGTGACCTCATCAGATGTTAAAATGATGTAATAACAACTTGGAATTTTTTAATACAACTTTTTTGGAGATGGAATTTTTCATTTCTTTTCTTGCAATACATTGTGCAGACTGCCGGTTGGAAGCTCTTATGACAGGAACTGCCCAAACCCGACCAGCTGATCACCCACTACCAGGACGTAGGATAATAACGCCAGGGGGCGCCAGAGAGCAGCATTCATAAAAGTAAAAGCTTGGTAACTTTTGAATGAAGCATAATTTTGAATCAATGTAAATTACAAAACTGTTTATTTCCACCTTTTCTGGTTGGTTAACTGTATTCTTTATTGTGGCACAACCGCTTTGTTTACCCTTAATGCCATGTACTGTATATAGCTAGAAAATATTAGTGTCTGCTATGTATGGGGCAATGCTGCGTTTAGGAGAAATTACATAATAAATTGTGCAGGCTAAAATTTGGGTCTAAAGTAACATATTAGCTGAATGGAATTTGACTTAATGGAATTTTTCACTTCTTTTTTGCATTGATTCCAAGTGTGACCACACGTTGTTCCTGGCTTCAACACACTGAAATCCTGGAGGGTGAGCTGACTTCCATTTGTTCTCTATTGTTATGCACAATGTATTCTTTGTCACAAGGCTCCCTGCTGTAAACACAGAGTGTCTGTCATTCACCCCCTCCCCCTGTGCTCATAGCTGATCTCCAGGTGGGACACCTCCTCCCCCTGCTTCATAGCTGATCTCGGGGTGAGACACTCCCTCCCCCTGCACTCACAGCTGATCAACAGGTGAGATACCTCCCCCCTGTGTTCACAGATGATCTCCAGGTGAGATACTCCCTCCCATTGTGCTCACAGCTCATAGCTCATCTCCAGGTTAGACACCCTCTCCCCCTGTGCTCATAGCTGATCTCCGGGTGAGATACCTCCCCCCTGTGTTCACAGATGATCTCCAGGTGAGATACTCCCTCCCATTGTGCTCACAGCTCATAGCTCATCTCCAGGTTAGACACCCTCTCCCCCTGCGCTCACAGCTCATCTCCGGGTGAGATCATCTGCTTCACAGACTTGAGAGCCCGATAGCAGGGAAACACTTCCCATACTTAGTCTGCGAAGCAGATGATCTCACCCAGAGCTGAGCTGTGAGCACAGGGGGAGGGGGTATCTCACTCGGAGATCAGCAGTGAGCGCAGGGGGAGTATCTCACCTAGAGATCAGCAGTGAGCACAGGGGGAGGGGGTATCTCACCTAGAGATCAGCAGTGAGCGCAGGGGGAGGGGGTATCTCACTCAGAGATGATCTGTGAGTGCAGGGGGAGGGGGTGTCTCACCTAGAGATCAGCAGTGAGCGCAGGGGGAGGGGGTATCTCACTCAGAGATGATCTGTGAGTGCAGGGGGAGGGGGTATCTCACCCAGAGATCAGCTGTGAGTGCAGGGGGAGAGGGTATCTCACTCGGAGATGAGCTGTGAGTGCAGGGGGAGTATCTCACCTAGAGATCAGCAGTGAGCGCAGGGGGAGGGGGTATCTCACTCGGAGATGAGCTGTGAGTGCAGGGGGAGGGGGTGTCTCACCTAGAGATCAGCAGTGAGCGCAGGGGGAGGGGGTATCTCACCCGGAGTTGAGCTGTGAGTGCAGGGGGAGAATCTCACCTAGAGATCAGCTGTGAGTGCAGGGGGAGGGGGTATCTCACCTAGAGATCAGCAGTGAGCGCAGGGGGAGGGGGTATCTCACCTAGAGAGCAGCAGTGAGCGCAGGGGGAGGGGGTATCTCACCTAGAGATCAGCAGTGAGCGCAGGGGGAGGGTGTCTCACCTAGAGATCAGCAGTGAGCGCAGGGGGACGGTGTCTCACCTAGAGATCAGCAGTGAGCGCAGGGGGAGGGTGTCTCACCTAGAGATCAGCAGTGAGCGCAGGGGGAGGGTGTCTCACCTAGAGATCAGCAGTGAGCGCAGGGGGAGGGGGTATCTCACCTAGAGAGCAGCAGTGAGCGCAGGGGGAGGGGGTATCTCACCTAGAGATCAGCAGTGAGCGCAGGGGGAGGGTGTCTCACCTAGAGATCAGCAGTGAGTGCAGGGGGAGGGTGTCTCACCTAGAGATCAGCAGTGAGCGCAGGGGGAGGGTGTCTCACCTAGAGATCAGCAGTGAGTGCAGGGGGAGGGTGTCTCACCTAGAGAGCAGCAGTGAGCGCAGGGGGAGGGGGTATCTCACCTAGAGATCAGCAGTGAGCGCAGGGGGAGGGTGTCTCACCTAGAGATCAGCAGTGAGCGCAGGGGGAGGGTGTCTCACCTAGAGATCAGCAGTGAGCGCAGGGGGAGGGAGGTATCTCACTTGGAGATGAGCTGTGAGTGCAGGTGGAGGGGGTATCTCACCTAGAGAGCAGCAGTGAGCGCAGGGGGAGGGGGTATCTCACCTAGAGATCAGCAGTGAGCGCAGGGGGAGGGGGTATCTCACCCGGAGATTAGCTATGAGCTCAGGGGGAGGGGGTATCTCACCCGGAGATCAGCTGTGAGCTATGAGCAGAGGAGGAGGGGGTTTTCTGACCCAGAGGTGAGCTGTGAGCACATTGGGAGGGGGTATCTCACCCGGAGATCAGCTGTGAGCTATGAGCAGAGGAGGAGGGGGTTTTCTGACCCAGAGGTGAGCTGTGAGCGCATTGGGAGGGGGTATCTCACCCGGAGATCAGCTGTGAGCTATGAGCACAGGGGGAGGGGGTGAATCACACACAGGTTGTGCTTACAGCAGGGAGTGTTGTGACAGAGAATACATTGTGCACGCTGCGAGTAGGGAGCTCTTACGCCAGGAACTGCGCAAACTCGACCAGCTGATCACCCACTACCAGACGTAATGGAATAATGCAAGGGGGCGCCAGAGAACAGCATTTGAAAAATAAAAGCTTGGTATCTTTTGAATGAAGCATAATTTTGAATCACTATAAATTACAAAACGATTTATTTCCACCTTTTCTGGTTGGTCAATTGTATTCTTTATGGTGGCACAACCGCTTTAAGTTTAAAATTTCACATTTTTCTAAATTTTTAGAAAATCTGGGATATTTTCATGAATAACAACAAAACGTATTAATTTAAAATTTACCAGCTGCAACAGGTACAATTTGTTCCAAAAAGAAGATCAGAATATCAGACTGACTAGCAGAAGCATTTCAAAGTTATTACCAAATAAAGTGACGTTTCAGATATGAAAAATGGGGCTGTCAGAAAGGTTAATACTGATTACCACGAGACAGGGCTAAGAAACATGAAATGGTAATGTGCAGTACATACCTATGCTCAAAAGTGCTGGCATATCATGCCAGTAATAAAAGGAAATACTGATTAGTCAGGGTGATAAAACAATGTATGTAACATGTAGGTGTGTGGTATGTATAAATATCTTTTTTTTTTTCAGTACCCAGCATAAAGTGACTACAAGAAGTAGGATTTTAGTTAATACCTCACTGAACACAAGAACAGTTTCCAAAATACTAACAAGACGGAGTTTCACAGAACATTTTTTTCACCCATAGCATGAAAGTAATGTTAATATCATAACTTTCATTACAAAATCTTCAGTTTTACCCAAATTCAGTGATGCACCCTACACCAAAACTACTACATCTAGTATTTTGTATGACCTCTATGATTGTTAAGGACAGCACCAAGTCTTCTACACATGGAACGAATAAGTTGGTGACATAAAGTAACATCTATCTCTTTCTATTCCTCCAGAACGACCATTTTAGAACCTGAATGTAGAGCCCTTCTAACTTGTCTCTTCAGAATTCCTCGGTATGTCCTGCACTTCTGTGATGCGTGTTGGAGTACTTGTAAGATGTGTGCAGCTTATTCTTGTGATCTTTCTGATATGTGCACATCTACTTGTGTAATTTGTGCACTCTGCTTGTGTGACATCTCTCAAGTCTACGCTGTGCTTGTGTGACATCTCTCAAGTCTGCGCTGTGCTTGTGTGACATCTCTCAAGTCTGCGCTCAGCTTGTGTGACATCTCTCAAGTCTACGCTGTGCTTGTGTGACATCTCTCAAGTCTGCGCTGTGCTTGTGTGACATCTCTCAAGTCTGCGCTGTGCTTGTGTGACATCTCTCAAGTCTGCGCTGTGCTTGTGTGACATCTCTCAAGTCTGCGCTGTGCTTGTGTGACATCTCTCAAGTCTGCGCTCTGCTTGTGTGACATCTCTCAAGTCTACGCTGTGCTTGTGTGACATCTCTCAAGTCTGTGCTGTGCTTGTGTGACATCTCTCAAGTCTGCGCTGTGCTTGTGTGACATCTCTCAAGTCTGCGCTGTGCTTGTGTGACATCTCTCAAGTCTGCGCTGTGCTTGTGTGACATCTCTCAAGTCTGCGCTCTGCTTGTGTGACATCTCTCAAGTCTACGCTGTGCTTGTGTGACATCTCTCAAGTCTGCGCTGTGCTTGTGTGACATCTCTCAAGTCTGTGCTGTGCTTGTGTGACATTACCAAGATAATGCAAGGTGTCCTGCACGCGATGACCCGAACTTTGATCGTCTTTTCAAAGTTCGGCCGGTCATCGAACACTTCAACAACAAGTTTGCTGAAGTGGACGTGCCCCAAAGGGACATCTGCGTGGATGAGTCCTTAATCTCTTTTAAAAGGCGGCTTGGATTCCGGCAGTACCTGCCCAGTAAGAGGTCCAGGTACGGGATCAAGCTGTATAAACTTTTTCAGAGTACCTCAGGGTACACTCACAAGTTTAGAGTTTATGAAGGGAAGGACTCCCAGATTGAACCCCCTGAATGCCTCCCCGTTCTGGGAGTGAGTGGGAAAATTGTGTAGGACTTGGTGCACCCACTGCTGGATAAAGGTTATCACCTCTTTGTGGATAACTTTTATACAAGTATCCCGCTCTTCAAGTCCCTCTCTGCGCGACGTACTGCAGCCTGCGGTACTGTCCGCAAAAATTAGAAAGGCCTCCCAAAGACGCTAATTGGGCAGCTGCTCAGAAGGGGTGAGAGCAGAGCCCAATGTAGCGACCACCTGCTGATGGTCAAGTACAAGGACAAGAGGGATGTCCTTTTGTTGACCACCATACATGGTGATGGCAGCACCCTCAGCTCTGTAAGAGGTTCCACTACACAGGTCGCCAAACCAGACTGTGTAGTGGGGTACAAGTACATGGGGGGAGTTGATCTTTCAGAAAGGCCAAGGTATGGTATAAGAAGCTGGCCGTGCACATTGTACAGATGGCAATGCACAACGCTTTCCTTCTGTCACAATGTGCAGGCCAGACTTCTACGTCGTACCTTCACTTCCAGGAGACTGTTATCAAGGCCCTGATATTTGGCAGCGGTGACAGAGCAGGCCCTAGTAGTTCCGGAATTGAAGGACTGAGAATTGTACCAGGCCAGCATTTCCCAGGGCAGATCCCTCACAGCGGAAAAAAAGGAAAGTCACAAAAGAGGAGCCGAGTGTGTTATAAAAGTGGAATACGCAAGGACACCATTTATCAATGTGACAACTGCCCTGACAAACCTGGCCTGTGTATGAAAGACTGCTTCAAAAGGTACCATACTTCGATGGACTATTAAATTAATTTCTGACGTATGAGAACCTGACAAACACTACACAACTGACGTAGTGTTCGTCAGGTTGTCATACATCAGTTGTGTAGTGTTCATCAGGTTGTCCTACACAACTGATGTATAACACTACTGTTAGGTGTCGGTCTGGTGCTGGATTCGAAATGGGTCCAGGACCTTCTATGGTCTCCCATTTCAGTCCAGCCAGGGCTGATGCTGCTCAGAATCACCGTCAGCCCCAACGCCTAGCTGGTCCGCGAGCACTGTTTATCTCCCAGGTAGTTGTGCCTAGCAATGTTAAGCATAGGTTGCAGAAGGAGACAGGGCTTGTGGAATCTAAGTCCAGGATTTGCCGAACTGAGCATGTCCGTGACCTGGCGGATCATGATTGGTGGGTTGGCACTCACCTGACCCGGTGACCTGCCACCGACTGATTGGTCCACGGGTAACATCACCAATGGCGCGTGGGTAAGGGCTTAGTCTTTAAAAGGCCCCCCCACAAACATGGCGCAGCGCTCAGATCATTTTGCAAGTGTTGTTTGTGTGGACGAGTGTATTCCACGTGCTCTCTAGCTGCTCTCTCCGTGACCTGCCGATGCCAGAGTTAGCTTGGCTAATTAGCGTAGGTCACTCAGGCAGGCTTAGATTTGCTTAGGCAGGTAGCTACGTCTAGCAGCCTGGCTCAGCCAAAGGAGTCTCCTAATACCTCGAGCAGCCTGCAGACACCCTGTCCACGGCTATCGCCTGTCAGCCACGTGGAGTAGTAACCTTCTGTCAGGTGGCACGCCGGCTGGAGGCACGTGTACCCGTCGCGTAGTCATACACGCATCTAGCGCCAATCCCTACAGCGTAGCGCCTGTATCGAAGACAGGGCTACTGCTTTCCCTCCAGTCGCACGTCTCCCTGCAGGTCTTGGAGATTGTGTGAACCGCTGAAGCCAACTCCGTGTGCATTAACACGGAGTGGTTCTTCAGTTAAGTAGGTGCTATCCCGGTCACTCTTCTCCCGTGCAGTTAACGGAGATAGAGCGAACCGCTATACCCGTTCATGTGTGCGGTAACACGGAAGGGTTTAACATTTAAGTTGGTTGCGTACCTTTCCACCCGGAAAGTGTTCGGCAGCAGTCCTCCAGGCTGCATCGCGGACCCCGAGGTCGGTTGCGTTCCATTTTAATAAAGTTGTCTGCAACCGCCCTCCTAACAACTACATTATAAAATTCAAAAATCAACTACCACTACCAAAAAGGGGGCACTTGTTGGGCATTTCCACTGTTTAGGCACATCAGGGGTTCTGAGAACGTGACATCACGCCCACAGACCATTCCATCAAAGTCTGCGTTCAAAAGCGTCACTCCTTCCCTTCCGAGCCCTGACATGCGCCCAAACAGTAGTTTTCTCCAACACATGGGGTATCTGCATACTTAGGAGAAATTGCACAACAACTTATGGGGTGCAATTTCTCCTGGTACCCTTGTGAAAATACAAAAATTGGGGTCTAAAATAAAATGTTAGTGAAAAAAAGTTAAATGTCCATTTATTCCTTTCACGTTCAATTAATTGGTGTGAAGCACCTGAAGGGTTAATAAAGTTCTTGAATGTGGTTTTGAGCACTTTGAGGGGTGCAGTTTTTAGAATGGTGTCACTTTTGGGTATTTTATGTCATATAGACCCCTCAAAGTGACTTCAAATGTGATGTGGTCCCTAAAAAAATTGTTTTTGTAAATTTTGTTGTAAAAATGAGAAATCGCTGGTCAACTTTTAACCCTTATAGCTCCCTAACAAAAAAAAAATGTTGGTTCCAAAATTGTGCTGATGTAAAGTAGACATGTGGGAAATGTTATTTATTGCAAAATTTTCAAAATTTTTGCCAAATTTCCATTTTTTTCGCAAATAAACGCAAGTGATATCGAAGAAATTTTACCACAATCATGAAGTACAATATGTCACAAAAAAACAATCTCAGAATCAGGGGGATCCGTTGAAGCGTTCCAGAGTAATTACCTCATAAAGTGACAGTGGTCAGAATTGTAAAAATTGGCCTGGTCATTAACGTGCAAACCACCTTGGGTTGTAAAGGGGTTAAAGGGAATCTGTCAGCAGGTTTTTGCTATGTAATCTGAGGACAGCAGGAGATAGCGGCTGAAACACAGAATTCAGAGATGTGTCACTTGTCAAAGTGCGTGCGGTGTTGCTTAGTAATTGTCAAGGATTTATCAAGAAGAGATTAACATTGCCGACAACACTAGTCCAGCAACGCCCCCTGCTGTGATAAGCAGCACACCGTCTATGGACTTTGTACATGGAGAGCCTGGTGTGGGTGGGGACAGCTTTCTCAGCTCTGCTTCATTCTAAATCTAAAAGCTCTGATTGGGTCTGAACTGCTGCACCCAGTAATCTAAGTGATACATTGATAGATTCAGCTTCTATTTGTCTACATTACGCTCCTCTCAGATGAGAAGTAAAACCTGCCGACAAATTCCCTTTTAGATTTTATTGCCGGTGTCAAGCTATTATTTATATGTACATTTTATAAAACCTATAAAAAGTTTGGAATCAATAAAATATAAAGTCATAGATTTCATTATACCTTCTGAATGCTCGTAGAGTTGTCCGCTAGGCCCACTTGCACTGCAGATTTAAGAAAAAAAAAGACATTACTACATGCATGTAAGAATTATTAACTACAATAAAAAATGGTTCTTTCCTTAAAGGGAACCTGTCACCTGAAAAAAACACAATCAGACTGCAGATATGGGGATAATCTCCAGATTAACCCTGCTCTGAACTTTATTTCTCCCGGCATCCATTGGATTCAGTCACCGCTCTGTGTATAGTGAGAAGTGGCTGCAAACACTCCCCTGCACTGACTTACAGCAGCTCAGCAGTAGGGCCGGCTGTCAATCACTGCCGGGGACGAGGTTACAGCCGCCGCTCTCTATACAGAGAACGGTGACTGAACCCGCGCCGGCGCCGCCCGTGACTGAAACCAGAATGCTAAAAGGAGGAATAAAGATCATTACCTCATGACAGTAGGGGTCTAAGTGCTGGGCAGGTTCAGAACGCTATTAATCTGCAGATTAACCCCATATATGCAGAAAAATAGCTTCTTTCATGTCACAGGTTCCCTTTAAGGAAAGAAAAAGTAATATTACATCAGTTGAGACCCTAGAAAGACCTAGGTGCATTCTGACCATAGGAAGAATCACCAAATACCAAGGTTCAGGAAGAACCAAATAGAGGACAATATACAGTAGGTACGGAAAGTATTCAGACCCCTTTAAATTTTTCACTCTTTGTTTCATTGCAGCCATTTGGTAAATTCTAAAAAGTTAATTTTTTTCTCATTAAAGTGCACTCTGCATTCCATCTTGACTGAAAAAAAAAACAGAAATGTAGAAATTTTTGCAAATTTATTAAACAAGAAAAACTGAAATATCACATGGTCATAACTATTCAGCCCCTTTGCTCGGTATTGAGTAGAAGCACTCTTTTGAGCTAGTACAGTCATGAGTCTTCTTGGGAATGATGCAACAATTTTTTCACACCTGGATTTGGGGATCCTCTGCCATTCTTCCTTTCTCCAGTTCTGTCAGGTTGGATGGTGAACGTTAGTAGACAGCCATTTTCAGGTCTCTCCAAAGATGCTCAATTGGGTTTAGGCCAGAGCTCTGGCTGGACCAGTCAAGAATGGTCACAGAGTTGTTCTGAAGCCACGCCTTTGTCATTATAGCTGTGTGCTTAGGGTCATTGTCTTGTTCGAAGGTGAACCTTCGGCCAAGTCTGAGGTCCAAAGCACTCTGGTAGAGGTATTCATCCAGGATATCTCTGTACTTGGCCACATTCATGTTTCCTTCAATTGCAACCAGTCGTCATGTCCCTGCAGCTGAAAAAGACCCCCATAGCATGATGCTGCCACCACCATGTTTCACTGTTGGGATTGTATTGGGCAGGTGATGAGCAGTGCCTGGTTTTCTCCACACATACCGCTTAGAATTATCACCAAAAAGTTCTATCTTCATCTCATCGGTCCAGAGAATCTTATTTCTCATAGTCTGGAGTCCTTGATGTGTTTTTCAGCAAACTTTATGCAGGCTTTCATATTTCTTGCACTGAGGAGAGGCTTCCATCGGGCCATTCTGCCAAAAAGGCCCAACTGGTGGAGGGCTACAGTGATAGTTGACTTTGTGGAACTTTCTCCCATCTCCCTACTGCATCTCTGGAGCTCAGCCACAGTGATCTTGGGGTTCTTCTTTACCTTTCTCACCAAGGCTCTTCTCCCATGATTGCTCTGTTTGGCTGGACGGCCAGGTCTAGGAAGACTTCTGGTGGTCCCAAACTTCTTCCATTTAAAGATTATGGAGGCCACTTTGCTTTTAGGAACCTTGGGTAATGCAGAAATTCATTTGCAACCTTAGCCAGATCTGTGTCTTGCCACAATTCTGTCTCTGAGCTCCTTGGGCAGTTCCTTTGAGCTCATGATTCTCATTTGGTCTGACATGCACTGTGAGCTGTGAGGTCTTATACAGACAGGTGTGTGCCTTTTCAAATCAAGTCCTATCAGTTTAATTAAACGCAGTTGGACTCCAATGAAGGAGTAGAACCATCTCAAGGAGGATCACAAGGAAATGGACAGCATGTGACTTAAATATGAGTGTCTGAGCAAAGGGTCTGAATACTTATGACCATATGATATTTCAGATATTATTTTTTAATAAATTTGCAAAAATGTCTACATTTCTGTTTTTTTTTCAGTCAAGATGGGGTGCAGAGTGTACTTTAATGAGAAAAAAAATGAACATTTTAGAATTTACCAAATGGCTACAATGAAAAAAAGAGTGACAAATTTAAAGGGGTCTGAATACTTTCCGTACCAGCATCTGTTTGCACTTAGCAGTGAGAGATGTCACCAGTAGCAGAAGAGGAAGGATTGTGAAATCTGGAGACAGATCCACTTTAACCATTCACATACACATACATGAAACCATACATAGCCTCCGGTCCCGGGTCTCATATCGGCAAATCCCCATAGCGCAAAGTGCCTGTGCTAGGGGGATTCATGAGTCTGCAGTCACACAGTGTGACTGCAGACTTATCCATTTTGACCGGACAACCCCTTCAAGATTTAGAACTTCAGGATATATGAGAAAAGAGGACAGCTTCTTGAGTAATAAATTACAAAGAGAAGAAAAAGTAACAGCACTGAAGGGGTTCACTATAAAGGGATGCTCATGTACAGTACCAATAAAAAGTTTGAACACAACAGTTGATGAAATAGTTTACCTTCATTTTATTGGAATGGGCTCATAGGTCGCTTCACGGGTCACTCCCGGTCATGTCTCATTAAAATGGGGGACCCCCCAAAAAAATGACGTGGGGTCCCCCCTTTTTTAATAGCTAGCAAAGGCTAGGCAGACAGCTGGGGGCTGATATTAATAGCTCAGGAAGGGTGCCATGAATATTGGCCCCCTCCCAGGCTAGAAACACCAGCCGTCAGCCGCCTCAGAAATGGCGCATAAATAGAATGCGCCAATTCTGGCACTTAGCCTCGCTCTTCCCACTGCCCTGTAGCGGTGGCAGTGGGGTAATAGGGCTGGGGTTGATGTCAGCTTATAATGCCAGCTGACATCAAGCCCAGGTTAGTAATGGAGCATAGTCAAAGTTAAAAAAAAAACATAAACACCCAGAATAAAGTCCTTTAATTGAAATAAAGACACAATTCTTTATTGTTCTAAATTAAACCATACTTACCATCACGCCCATTCCGACTGAAGCCAACGATCTCCTGCAATAAAAGTAAAATAATAAAGCAACATCATCCTTACCTTTCCATGGTTCCCACGACAGCTTCAGCTCTGCTACATTCACATGACAGGCTGGATCGCTGCAGAAAGCTGCCATCCAGCTTGCCATGCAGCAGACACTGAGAAGCGCAGGCATGCTTGCGCTCCTCAGTGTCTGGCTGTGACGGCATCCAGATGAGCCGAGTTCATGTTCAATGAACTCAGCTCATCTCATGCACGTCACTGACAGCGTGGGAGAATTCTCCTGCTGACGCGCTGAGTGCAGGAGAATTTTCCCACGCTATCAGTGACGTGCATGAGATGAGCTGAGTTCATTGGACATGAGCTCACCTCATGCACGTCACTGACAGCGTGGGAAAATTCTACTGTACTCAGCGCTTCAGAGTGAGAAATTTCCCACGCTGTCAGTGACGTGCATGTCCAATGAACTCAGCTCACCTCATGCAGCGTGGGAGAATTCTCACGCTGAAGCGCTGAGTGCAGGAGAATTTTCCCACGCTGTCAGTGACGTGCATGAGGTGAGCTGAGTTCATTGGACATGACCTCGGCTCATCTTTGTGCCGTTACAGCCAGACACTGAGGAGCGCAAGCATGCCTGCGCTTCTCAGTGTCTGCGTCATGGCAAGCTGGATGGCAGCTTTCGGCTGCGATCCAGCCTGTCATGTGAATGTAGCAGAGCTGAAGCTGTCCTGGGAACCATGGAAAGGTAAGGATGATGTTGCTTTACTATTTTACTTTTATTGCAGGAGATCGTTGGCTTCAGCTGGAATGGGCGTGATGGTAAGTATGGTTTAATTTAGAACAATAAAGAATTGTGTGTTTATTTCAATTAAAGGACTTTATTCTGGGTGTTGTGTTTTTTGAAATACTTTACTAGAAATTCATGGCGGTCATGTCTAATATTGGCGTGACCCCATGAATTTCGGGCTTAGGGCCAGCTGATAATACCAAGCTGGCCCTAACCCCTTTATTACCCAGTGAGCCACTGCACCAGGGCCCTGGATGAGTTGGGTACAGCGCCAGAAGATGACGCTTCTATGAACGCGCCATTTTCCGGGGTGGCTGCGGACTGCAATTTGCAGCGGGGGTGGGGGGGGGGGGCAGAAAGCTTGGGCCTCCCTGCACTGCAGATTCCAGCCCCCAGCTGCCTAGTTGTACCTGGCTGGACACAAAAATAGCGCGAAGCCCCACGTATTTTTTTTTTAATTATTTCATGAAATTCATGAAACAATTAAGAAAAAAAGGGCTTCCCTATATTGTTGTGTCCGGCCAGGTAAAAATAGGCAGCTGGTGGTTGGGGGCTGCCCCTTCCTGCCTGCTGTACCTGGCTGGACACAAATATAGTGCGAAGCCCCATGTCAATTTTTAAAAAATTATTTCAGGAAATTCACGAAATAATTTTAAAAAAAAATTGACGTGGGGCTTCGCACTATATTTGTGTTCAGCCAGGTACAACTAGGCAGCTGGGGGCTGGTATCCGCAGAGCAGGGAGGCCCAAGCTTTCTGCCCCCCCCCCCCCCGCAGCAAATTGTAGTTCACAGTCACCCCGGAAAATGGCACGTTCATAGAAGCGCCATCTTCTGGCGCTGTACCCAACTCATCCAGGGCCCTGGTGCGGTGGCTCACTGGGTAATAAAGGGTTTAGGGCCAGCTTGGCATTATCAGCTGGCCCTAAGCCCGAAATTCATGGGGTCACGCCATTATTAGACATGACCGCCATGAATTTCTAGTAAAGTATTTAAAAAAAACACAACACTCAGAAAAAAGTCCTTTAATTGAAATAAACACACAATTCTTTATTGTTCTACATTAAGCCATACTTACCATCACGCCCATTCCAGCTGAAGTCAATGATCTCCTGCAATAAAAGAAAAATAATAAAGCAACATCATCCTTACCTTTCCATGGTTCCCACGACAGCTTCAGCTCTGCTACATCGAGATGACAGGCTGGACCGCAGCAGAAAGCTGCCATCCAGCCTGTCATCCCGCAGACACTGAGAAGAGTACGCATGCTTGCGCTCTGCAGTGTCTGGCTGTGACGGCATCCAGATGAGCCGAGGTTATGTCCAATGAACTCAGCTCACCTCATGCACGTCACTGACAGCGTGGGAAAATTCTGCTGCGCTAAGCGCTTCAGCGTGAGAATTCTCTCAAGCTCGCCGCATGCGCAGGAGAATTCTCCCACGCTGTCAGTGACGTGCATGAGGTGAGCTGAGTTCATTGTCGGCTCATCTGGATGCCGTCACAGCCAGAAACTGAGGAGCGCAAGCATACCTGCGCTTCTCAGTGTCTGCGGGATGACAGGCTAGATGGCAGCTTTCTGCTGCGGTCCAGCCCGTCATCTCGATGTAGCAGAGCTGGAGCTATCCTGGGAACCATGGAAAAGTAAGGATGATGTTGCTTTATTATTTTTCTTTTATTGCAGGAGATCGTTGGCTTCAGCTGGAATGGGCGTGATGGTAAGTATGGTTTAATTTAGAACAATAAAGA
Source organism: Phyllobates terribilis (assembly GCF_046119375.1). Lineage (NCBI taxonomy): Eukaryota > Metazoa > Chordata > Amphibia > Anura > Dendrobatidae > Phyllobates > Phyllobates terribilis. The sequence goes on from NW_027362982.1 coordinate 951,951, forward strand.
ATTGTGTGTTTATTTCAATTAAAGGACTTTATTCTGGGTGTTTGTGTTTTTTTGTAACTTTGACTATGGGGTTAGCAATGGGGGTGTATTATAGACGCCTCTCCATTACTAACCTGGGCTTGATGTCAGCTGGCATTATAAGCTGACATCAACCCCAGCCCTATTACCCCACTGCCACCGCTACAGGGCAGTGGGAAGAGCGAGGCTATGTGCCAGAATTGGCGCATCCTATGGATGCGACATTTCTGGGGGCGGCTGACGGCTGGTGTTTCTAGCCTGGGAGGGTGCCAATATTCATGGCACCCTTCCTGGGCTATTAATATCAGCCCCCAGCTGTCTGCCTAGCCTTTGCTAGTTATTAACATAGGGGGGACCCCACGTCATTTTTTTGGGGAGGTCCCCCATTTTAATAGCTAGAAAAGGCTAGGTATTCAGCTGGGGGCTGATATTAGTAGCCTGGGAAGCTCCGTGGGTATTACCCCCTTCCCAGACTTCAAACATCTGCCCCAGCCATGTGCTTAACCTCCGCTAGAGCCTAAAATTACGGGGAACCCCACGCCAATTTTTTTTTTAATAAATCCTTTATTTTAACACTAAATGACAAGTACAGTAACCAACACTATCACTGTACTTAGAAACATGTCAGTCACATACATAATATCTATCTAATCTATGTGTGATGGTCTATCTTTCTGTTCTAAATTGTCGGGTACCGCTGCTGAATTGCCGGCCAGCTTTTTTAAAGAGACAGTGCATGAAAACACTATTTTTTTAAATAAATCCTTTACACTAAATGACAAGTACAGTAAGCAACACTGTCACTGTACTTATTATATATGTGACTGACATGTTTCTATCTATCTAATCTATGTGTGAAGCTCTATTCTTTCTGTTCTAAATTGTCGGGTACCGGTGTATGCCGCTGCTGAATTGCCGGCTTTTCATGTTTCACTGTGAGCACTGTTCCCATCGATTTGGGCAACCACCTCCCCCAATACATTCTACATTATTGTTAGTTGTTTTCCTTCATGTAGAATTAACCTACAAGGAAAGAAAGGGTTTATTTTCATTCCGATATTTGTGTCCCATTGACTTGCATTGGTTTCCGGTATCGGAATCGGCGATATCCGATACTTTTTGAGTATCGGCCCGATCCAATCCGATCCGATATTTCCTGATATCGGAAGGTATCACTCAACACTACTCATGAGCGATGACATTACTAAGTTACTGACGTTATCGGTTGTGAGACATAACCGGGAGTGACCTATGAAGCATGGTTCTCAAAACGACGCTCCATAGCTTGCTGTACAGAATCGTTAGATGTCGTGGGAACCCCAATGGGTCACGTCGCAGGTGCAGAGATTGTAATTTAAAAATAAATTGGCGAATGAGCGAGAGTTTCTTCCTTTTATTTATTTAACTTTCCTTTTATGTCTTTCAGGTTCCCATTTTTGGACTTCTTCTGATTGGCTGGATTACGTTGGATCTTCATGGTTTTTTTTTTGCTTTTTAATAAATAGGTGAACGAGGTGTGGGGGAGTGTTCTTTAAAATAAACTATGTTTTCCTGTGTGTGTGTGTGTGTTTTTGTTTTTTTTTATTACTGGGTTAGTAATGGGGATGTCTGATACACACCACTCCATTACTAACCCTTGGTTTTGATGCCAGCTGACATTACAAGGCTTAAAATGATGAATCCCGTCACTCACGTGGTTGATTAAAAGTTCTTTTTAATGGAGGTCCACATACAAAACATTTCAGCCCATCCCAGACTTTTGTCAATCATTACATTACAAAGCTGACATCAACCTGATAAAACTACTACCCCAATTGCCACTGCACCAACGCAATCAGGAAAAGCCAGCAAAGAGCCTGAGTTGGCGCATCTCATTGATGCGCCAATTCTGGGGTAACTGCAGGCTTTTATTTTTAGGCTGGGAAAGGGCCAATATCTATGGACCTTCCTATCTTGTTAATACAAGAGCACACCTCTGTTCTTTACAAAGGCTGGTTATAAAAAGAAGGGGGGAACCCACATCATTTTTTTTTATTTATTTATGATATGCATGTGTCTTTGGGTGCATTTGCGCTGTGAAAACACACGTTACAAAGTGTGTTCTTTTTTTACTGCAGTGCTGTGGGAAAGTTCTCACCGCACATGCGTTAATGTTAGTGAGGTGAACAGAGTTCATTGGATAAGGACTCCGATGACCTTTCTGCCAGCACACTGAGGTGCGCAAGCTTGCACAGCTAATTGTCTCTGCAGGATGGCAGACTGTATAGTCGTATCTTGCGACAATACAGCCTGCCATCTTGATGTAGCAGACCTAGACCTGTCGTGCAACAAATGGATGATTTTATTCACGTCAGGGACAGGTGAGGATGATGATGCTTTGTTATTTTATTTCAATTGACATCGGCTTCAATGGAATGGGTGTTATGTTATTAGTTAAATTTAGATTTATTAAAGGAGTCTGTGTGTTTCTTTCAAATAAATTAATTGATTCTGGGTATTTAAAAATTGAACGGCACTCGCAAGGTCCGAGAGCCGTGTGATTTTTTTTTCTCGCACCCATTGACTTGCGATTTTTTTTCTAAGTCCGATTTCAGCTGTGAAAAAAATCACAGATGAGCTGTAACTCATAGATTAATATTGGTCAAAGTAGAATCCAATTTTTTATCGGATTGCACTCGTTCGTTTTCCTTGAAAATGAATGTGAGATAAAACATTTCCCTGCATGGTTTTAAAAAATGTTTTACCTCAAAGAAAGAATTTTTTGTGATCCAGTCCTGTAATGTCTGTAGACTCTTTTGCGTCTCCCCCTTCCCAGGAGCTGTGGAATTATCTGTCCATGTCCCTGTACCGTCAGACAAAGCCATTACACACTACACAGCAGGGGCCCATTTATAAGATTATCTCAGCACAGGAACATTTTATTTAAACACATCTAATTGTGGAATTTATTATTATCAAGATCTATTGATTAAAATGAACTTTGCAGGTAAACCCCTTTAAGTTTTACTTTGGCTGTGTTCACACATGTTGTGTTTTTCAGCTTCAGAAAACTGCATCAAAACACAATCTCTGGCAGGAAATCAGCTGCGTCAAAAACGTTTTGCTGCGTTTTTTGATGCATTTTTTGTGAGTTTTTTCAGCGATTTTTTTCATTGTCCTGTCTCTATTTATGCATGTACATAAAGTTCTGTTAAAAAAAAAACCCCATTCTATTTCACCATCAAAAACGCTGCTGCAAATTTTGGTGCATTTTTTCAGCATTTTTTTCACCATTGTATAAGGATGTGATTTTCCTCCAAAATATCAGTAATTAATGGGGGCACTCTCCTACACCTCTACTGAGGTCTGATATTAGCTATTAACATCAAACTTGACTATTAATAATTAATTTCCACTAACGTTATCTGTGCCTTATACTATATACCAACTGAGACAAAACCGTGTGCTAATAAAAGGTATTTATTACACAAAAGTCTACAGTTAATATACTACTAGGTATCACACTAACACAGTACACAAAACGGATTCACAATTTCCAATTACCTAATATATTTTCCACCCACGTTTGCTAATCACTCATGCAATATCGGCCCACCCAACTATACCAACTTTGCCTATATATATCTATCAATATCTAGGAGGGTTAGTACAGGGTATGTAGGGCTAGTAAGTAAAGAAGTTACAGGGGAAGAGAGATACTCAGCCATGTGTTGTTATGTCCATCCTCAAGAGTCTAAGGGGCCTTAGCACATGTGCATTCTGGGTTTTTAAGTCCAGCCAGTGTCCAGCTTCATGTCACAGGAAATGATGTATTATTCCCTGCCCACTGGCTAAGATCTTTGTTCATGTCCAACCATACTCGCAAAACCTGATTTAGCACATGGCTGGACATTCTATTGAAACCTCCTCCAGCAGCAAACAGACTGAAACACATGGGGAGATGTGGGGCCAATATATACATGTATACTTATCTGCAAGCATGGCTAGCATGCAGATACGTATATACATGTACAACCTGAGACACTTCCCTTTACAACTACCCATTATTTCCCATGGGTGAAAAAACACTGACAAAAATGCTGAAAGTGACATGCTCTATTTTCCAAAAACCCAAGCAAGGCACAAAATACACAACAACAAAAAAGCATGATGTGTGAACAGAGAATTCTGGTTTCTCATAGACTTTGCTGGTACTGCAAAACACAGCTGAAAATTTGCATAAAAATCTGCAGCAAAAAATGCTAAAAAAACACAACATGTGTGAACATAGCTTTTAAGTGAAGTTTAACTTATACTTATTATATGTTGTCAAAATTACTCACAAAACGTCGCTTTCAAAAGCCACAAAAGACGACGGAGGGGTTTCCTCATTTCTTGTGAATTTCTTTCTGTAGAAACATACAAATCAAGGTCTGTGTTAAGAGTCAAAGTGAAAAGAAAAATACTATTTTAAATGATAAAACCATCAAGGTAGAGGGAGTTGTACTTGCAAATGTGGAGTGAAGAAATGTTCATTGTTCTCATGGGTCTTAATTCACCAACAACTACTTGGATATTGCATTTTACCTAACCAGGTGGGTGTCAAAAAGGGCAGATAGACACCTACACCATCACAAGACCCTACAATTACCATGTAAGGCAGCACCCACCACTTCCTCACTGATACCTCAGATGCCTCTCCTAGATAAGAGCAGTCTATGCGGTATGCAATGTATCGTCCTTCAGGGAGCGCTTCTTCCCAGACCATTTCAAGGTCTCCAGCATATCCAACTCCTTTTGAGTACCAGCCTACTGCTCCAATCATGCATTCCCCGTCACCTCTTTTGCCATACTTACGGATGCAAAGTCTGCTTCCAATATCACGGGCTGGAGTGACTTGTAAGTTTCGTAATTGTGAGATCACAGATGTCTATGCAAGCACCGTGTAACGCATGTTACACGAGTCTTGAATGGTGGCTCAAAAAAAGATGAAGAAGCATCGACTTCAATATCATCATAAGAAGCGTCGACACAAGTTTGCAAAAAGGTATGAAAAGTGAACTGTAGAAGATAGGAAACGGGTGGTTTGCAGCTATGGGACAAAAGTCAATAGACTAGGCTATGATGGGTGAAAATGGGTCTGGAAGAAACAAAGGAAAATGGGGCTAAAGGATGGAGAAATTGAAGGAACTGTCAAGTTCGGTGAAGGAAGTCTGATGATATGGGGTTGTTTCACAGCTAAAGGCGTTGGATACTTTACCAGAATCGATGGTGGTCTCAATGCTGAGCTATATGTGAGTATCCTACAAGACTAATTACTTTGTACACTCGAGTACCATCGGTATGAAAAGGACAACATAGTGTTCCAGCAGGACAACGACCCAAAGCATATGTTGAGATTGGCAAATAAATGGTTCAATGACAATGAAGTCGAAGTGCTGGATTGGCCCCCACAGACCTCAGACCTTAATCCAATTTAACACTTGTGGGTAGAATGGAATAAAAAACTATATACATATCCAAGCGAGTCGAAGAGCATGCACCAACTGGGAACATGTAAAAGAGACCCGGAATTAGATGTCGGTCAAGACATGTTTGAATCTGATCGAGAGCATGCCCAGAAGGATTCAGGCAGTGTTGAAAGCCAAAGGTGGATTTACAAAATACTAATAAAATAATAAAAAATTGTACTTAGATTTTTAGGAGCAAAACAGTAACAGTGCAGTGACATGACAAGAATCTGCATAATTAATCATATGCCAAATAGTTGCAACTCAAGTTTATATATGAGATAGACAAGATGATTGTCTATAAAATGAGGGTAGTCTCACAATAAAATAAGTAGTGGATGGTGAGATATGGAGCCTGAAAGTCAAAAGTTCAAAAGATTGATACTCTTTTGCTCTTCACTGTATTCATGTGCAGTTGGTGGTTCTGGCGATGTATTCAATTAATAATGATGGTCCCAGTGCTATATTCAATTACCGATTATGGTTCTAATAATGAATTAGTGTATTAATGGTTGTTTTGGTGCTGTATCTAAGTACTAATGAGGATGCTGGTGCCATTCATGTACTGATGGAATGTTCTGGTGATGTATTCATTTAATGATCATGGATCTGGTGCGGTCTTCCCTCATTAAACACAAATTAAACAATTAAAGAAAATTTGGTATGTCCACATCCTTAAAAGTCTGATCTATCAAAATATAAAAAGAACTAACATATGCAGTAAAGAGAAAAAAAAATAGAAGAACTACTTTTTTTTGTCACCACACCTCTTACAGCAAAAAGCCATCCAAATGTATGCACCCTGAATTGATAGCAATAAATATTTCAACTTACTGTGCAAAAAACAGCCCTCACATAGCTTCATAGATATATTTTTATTGTTCTAACAGGTCCTTAAAAAAGCATCACAAGCTAAATGTTGTTTTTTTTAACAAAAATAAGAATCTCTGAACGTTTAGGATTACTGTAATCACAAAGACCTGGAGAATCATGTTCACACGTCACTTTTACCACATAATGAATATCTTAAAAGCAAAACCTAAAAAACAATGATGGGATTGTGTTTATTCACTGCAGGTATACCATGAACTGCTGGGAGGGGTGCCACTTGAATTTTCGCCTTGGGCACCAAAAAAAAAAGCTAGAATCAGGCCTGTCCCCACAGACGTTAGGAAGCTAACCGATTCAAGCCAAAATCACCGGGTTTAGCCAACTTCTATCTCATGAGTCTGAGGGCATTTAGAATTAAATAACTCTTTGATCGCTGGGCATCAAAACAGCTCAGACCCCAAGTGATAAAGTCACAATATGATGCTGTTTTTCAGTTACAGTATGGTGGTTCTAAAATCATGTTATAAAAGTATAATTTAGTAACTATATGGCAGTATTAGTTACGGTATTAACCACACATGGTATAGAGAGATTCAGTAATGCTATGGTGGTATGTGGTGGTACTGTTCAATCACTATAGTTGAGGATTTCTGTCCTTTAACCCTTTCACGACCTTGGGATTTTCCGTTTTTCGCTCCCCTTTTTCCCAGAGGCATAACTTTTTTATTTTTTAATATGTCCCTGTGATGGTTTATTTTTTCTGGGACGAATTGTAATTTTGAACGACATCATTGGTTTTACAATGTCGTGTACTGGAGAAAAAGGAAAAAATTCAAAAGTGCGTCAAAATTGCAAAAAAAGTATAATTCTACACTTGTCTCTTGGTTGTTGTTTTTTTTTACCATGTTCACTAAATGCTAAAACTGACCTGCAATTATGATTCTCCAGGTCATTATGAGTTTGCAGATACCAAACATGAATAGGTTATTTTTTTTAAAGTGGTGAAATAAATTCTAAAGTTTGTAAAAAAAATTATAATGGCACCATATTCCGAGACCCGTAGCGTCTCCCTTTTTCAGGATCTGGGGCTGGGTGAGGGCTTATTTTTCGCACGCTGAGCTGAAGGTTTTATTGATAATATTTTTAGGTAGATATAATGTTTTAATTGCTTGTCATTACGTTTTATTGCGATGTTGCAGCGACCAAAATAACTTAATTCTGGTGTTTTGTTTTTTTTTCTCGTTACACAGTTTACCATTTGGATTAATTCTTTTTATATCTTGATAGATCGGGCGATTCAGAATGCAGCAATATATGTATATTTTAGTTTTATTATTCATTTTTTTTGAATGGGGCAAAAGGGGGGTGATTTGAACGTTTATATTTTTAAAAAAAAACAAACATTTTTTTTTTACTTTTTTCTGGCCTTAATAGTTTCCTTAGAAGACTTGAAGGTGCTTTCATCCGATCACTTGTGCTACACATGGTTAAAATGATCATCTGCTATGAGCGATGGCCAACGGGTAACGCTCATGGCAAATCGGCACATGATCCTGCTAAAAAACAGATTGCAGTAAAAAAGAAAACAATTTAAGACATTCCCGTCCTTATTTGAATCAACTATTTTTGCATTGTATCTTTTCATTTTTTATCGCCCCTAACAAATCCAAAAACAGGTATAACTACCAGACATGTGAACATAGCCTTACAATACAATGTAACGAATGATAGTCGTATTTAGTGCTTACGTTGGCTGCACCTCCTCCTCACTGTCGTCCTCAATAATTGGACGCTTTCTGCCTCTTATTCTGGACGTCCTTCCTAAAATATATAACAAAACTGATTATGATTCTCATTCACCTCCAGATTTACACATCATCAGAGAAGCAGTCTCCACCTCTCACCATGGAAGAAGCAGAACCTATTACACACTGTAGGGATAAAATTATTGGGACACATACACATTACTCCTGGAGGAAATTTTATGACATTGCTTTTTAAATCCAGGGTCATTAACATGGAGTTGATCTCCCTTTGCAGCTAATAAAGCTTCCACTCTAAAAAAAAAAATTGGGGATATTTCTGTGCAATTTGTTGTCCATTCTTCCAGAAGAGCAGTTATCAGGTCAGACACTGATGTTGGACAAGGGGACCTGGCTTGTAATCTCTGGTTAATCCAAAAGGTATCTATCTGATGGAGTTGAGGTTAGGTCTCTTGAAGGGTCAGTCATGTTCTTCCACACCAAACTCACCCAGCCATGTCTTATTTGAACTTTCATGAACTGACTTGTGACAACATATGACAGCAAGATGCTGAATTCAGGGAGCTCTTTAGAACGAGCCATTTTATCACAACTGTTCGCACAGGCAGACTACATGCTTAGATGCTGGATTTTATACCCATGGCAATGGAACCAAAAGAGAAAACCTTAATTCAATGATTAAGAGGTGACTTTTCATACTTGTTCACACAGTGTGTAAAGCTTCCTTCACATGTACATGTTTTCAGCACGTGTGGCATTCGCTTTCACATGCACTGAAGACACGTATCCACACATACCTATCATAATCTATGGAGATCTTTGCATGAGACCCGTCCGCATGGATTACAAGGGCCAATACACATTTCGGGCTCCGTGTGAAACATCCTTGTGACAACCGTGTGCTGTACATGTTTAACACTGCAAAGTAGAGGAGAAGCTTTGGAATTGATATTTAAGTCATGGTGGAAAAAAAATGAATTGCACACGGATGGAACACTGATGGCACACGGATGACACACTGATCCAAAATACTTATGACACCGGTACCATTTTTCCAGTACCGGTATTATATGGACATGTGAAGGGTGGTTTAGTCAAAGGAATCTGTTAAACATGTCGTCGGTCGGGTAACAAACCCTGAGCTGGAGGTTTTCAGGAGGCAGACACAGAGCTTTTCCCCAGGATATTGTAACTTAGTTTTTCCTCTCCTTGTAACAAGAACCATAACCTTTCTAATATTTCGACATAGCCGCAAGAGGGCTTGTTTTTTGCAGAACACAACTTATTCTATGAAATAAGTGGAAACGGTGAGGAAAAAAACTGTAATTCCACATTTTCTTTTTCAAGGTTTTGTACTAGCGCCGCTTACTTTGTGGTAATCAGGTGGTGATCTGTTACCTTTGCTCTATGGGTCAGTATGGTTACGGGATCCCAAATCTATATATTTCTATTCATGATTTACTAATTAAAAATAAAATAAAAACATTTACAAAAACAATTTGGCTTTTGTCACCATATTCTGAGAGCCATATATATATTTTTTTAAAGTGGTCATCCGGCAGTCAAGGTAACCCTTCGTCAATGTGCATTCATACTGCACGGTGGCCCCATGTTCATTAGAACTGATGGCCATTATGTTAAAGTCTGTTACATGTCACCATCACACTTGACAGCGGTATTAACCCCATAACGCCCAATGACGGACACTGCACGGCATGAGCAGGTGTAAGTTAATGCTCCTTGCCGTGCAGTGTCCGTTATGGCTTTAAACTGTCACAGCGTGTAAACACGCAGTGACAGATAAGTGCGGACAGCTATCTGTGACAGCTGAGCAGCACAAGATGGGGTGCAGGGAGCCATATGGTCGGTCCGCACACCTAGATTGCTGCGATCGGTCAGTCAATCTGACTGACCGATCTCAGCATGATCGTGCAGAAGATGCTGAAATATCAGCGTCTCCAGCCCGATCAGTGCCGGAGTTCAGCACCGCCAGTGGCTGAGCTCCGGCACTAAACAGCTAGTAGCCGTGTCAGCACCACCCCTGGCTGTTAACCCCCTGACAGATCGGTGGCCCTGCGATGTCGTGGGGCCCAATCATTGCCATGGTGACCAGGGGTCGTCATGACGACCCCCGGGTCACCAAGCTACGGAAAGCTGCTGAAACCATGCTCACAGCATGGGCTCAGGAGCTTTCACTAAAGGTATAATGAATGCACTGCAATCTAGTACATTGCAATACATTATATCTGTGATCAAAGAGAAACAAGTGAAAGTCCCATAAAGGGACTAAGTAAAAAGTAAAGAATAAATGGCAAAAAATGTGTAAAAATATGTAAAAAAATTAAATAAATAATAATAATTTAAAAAAAATATTCACTAATAAATACACATTTTTATGTAAAAAATAAATAAATAAATAAAATAAAAAAAAGTACACATATTTGGTATTGCCGAGTCTGGAACAACCCGACCTATAAAAGTGTCACACTAGTTAACCCCTTCAGTGAACGCCGCACAAAAAAAACTTAAAAAAACGAGGCTAACGATGCTTTATCACCATGCCACTGGGAAAAAAAGGGGAATGAAACACGATAAAAAAAACAAATATAAATAAAATTAGTACCGCTGAAAACGTCATCTTGTCCCACAAGAAACAAGCCGCCATACAGCCCCATCATTGATAAAGATGTTGAACAATACAGGTCCCAGGACAGAGCCCCGTGGTACCCCACTTCAGACATTCATCCAGCTGGATGTGAAGCCATTTACGACCACCCGTTGAGTCCGATCACTAAGCCAGTTATGAATCCACCTAACAGTTGCCTTGTCCTTTCAATACTTGGTCATTTTTTCAATAAGGATGGTGTGAGATACTTTGTCAAATACTTTGCTGAAGTCAAGATATACTATATCTATGGCATTTCTGTTAGGTGTCAGGTGTTTGCTGGATTTGAAATGGGTTCAGAACCATCAGTGGATTCTGTAGTCTCCCATTCCAGTCCAGCCAGGGCTGATGCTGCTCAGCATCATCATCAGTCCCAACGCCTAGCTGGTGCACGAGATGTACAGGTTGTCTCTTTGGTCTTTGTTCCTAGCAACATGAAGGATAGGTTGCGGAGGGAAACAGGGCTGCTAAAGCTTAAGTCCAGGATTCTCTGCACTGAACATGCCCGTGACATGGTGGACCGTGATTGGTGGTTTGGGAGTCAGCTGATCCGGTGACCTGGCGCCGCCTGATTGGTTGCGGGTGACGTCACCAATAGTGTGACGGTGGGCAGGGCTTAATCTTTAAATAGCCCCCTCACAAACATGGCGGCGCGCTCTGATCATTGACCTGTGATGGTGTTGTGTGGACGCTTGGTCTTTTGGGCTCCACGTGTGCTTTAGTTTCTGGCAGGCAGGTTTAGTGGAAATAGGCAGGCTTAGATGAAATAGGCAGGCTTAGATGAAATAGGCAGGTAGCTTCATCTGACAGTCTGGCTCCGACAAAGGGGTCGCCATACACCCCGAGCAGTCTGCAGACACCCTATTCCCGGCACCGCCTGTAAGCCACGTGGAGAGATACTGCTCAGTCCGGTAGCACGCCGGCTGGGAGCACGTATTCGCCGACGTGAGTCACACACGCATCCTAGCGTCTGCTGTGTAGTCCCTGTGCAGTTAACAGGGCTATAGATATATTATTTATCGCACATCTCTCGTGCTGTTAACGGAGATAGTGCGAATCCCTAATCCTGTTCCGGTGTGCAGTAACACGGAAGGGATTGTTATTTAAGTTGGTTGTTTTACCTTCTCACCCGGAAGGTGTTTGGCCGCAGTCCACCAGGCTGCATCGCGGACCCCGTGTAAGGTTGCTTTCCATTATTTAATAAAAGTTGTTTACAACCGTCCCCTTAACAATTTCCCTGATCCACCCAGTCAGTGATTCTGTCATAGAAGGAAATTAAGTTAGTCTGACATGATTTGTTAGTTACAAACCCATGCTGACTCTGGTTAATCACTTCATTCTTATCCAGGTACTTACATACATGTTGTTTAATAATTTGTTCAAAAATCTTTCCTGGTATAGCAGTCAGACTCACCGGCCTATAGTTCCCTGGGTCCACTTTCTTCCCCTTTTTGAAGATAGGAACAACATTTGCTCTTCTCCAGTCTTCTGGGACTTCTCCTGTTCTCCAAGAATTTTCAAAGATTATGGAGAGTGGTTCTAAAATTTCTTCTACGATCTCCTTCAGTACTCTGGGGTTTAATTCATCTGGACCTGGAGACTTGAACTCATTTATGTTAGCTAAATATTCCCTCACAATCTTTCTGTTTACAGATAACCTGGATTCTTCAATTCCTTTAATAGGACAGTGAAGATCAGTTGATGCTCCATTTTCTTTCTGAGAGAAAACAGATGCAAAATAGGAATTAAAAAGTTCGGCCTTCTCAACATCCTTTCTTACCATTTCACCATTTTCATCCTGTAAAAATCCTATAGCATCTTTGACTTTTCTTTTACTTTTGACATACCCCCAAAATCCTTTTTTATTGCTTTTGACATCTCTTGCAAGCCTTAATTCATTGTCAGCTTTAGCTGACCTGATACGTGCCCTGCAGGATCTGCAGACTGCATTATAATCTTCTTTAGATATGACTCCTTCTTTCCATTTGATAAACATTTCTTTCTTTCTTTTTAGCATGTGTTTAAGTTCTGTGTTCATCCATCCTGGTTTCCTTAAATGCTTCCCATTCTTCCTACTTTTCGGGATTGTTAACGATTGTGCTTTGAGAATCTCATTTTTAAAAATTTCCCATCCTTCCTGGACATTTTTGTCCTTAAGGACATCCAGCCATTGGATCCCTCCTATTCTCTTTCTGAGTCTCTTAAAATCTAACTATTTAAAATCTAACATTGAAGTTTGAGTCTTCACATGTCTTCCTCCTCTAGTTATCCAAAATTCTATAATAGCATGATCGCTGCCTCCTAGGGTCCCAGACACTTTTATCTCCTCAACCATTTCCTCCCTGTTTATAAGGATTAGATCCAAAGTAGCAGATCCCCTTGTTTTCTCCCCTACCTTTTGGAAGATAAAGTTGTCAGCAAGAGAGGATAAGAATTTGCTTGACCTGTTAGTTTTACTTGAGAGAGATTCCCAACAAATGTCTGGATAGTTGAAATCTCCCATGACCACTACGTCATATTTTTTGGAGAACTTGGTCATTTGATACATAAAGTGTTCATCCATATCTTCAGCTTGCCCAGGTGGCCTGTAGTAAATGCCTACAATGGTGTCCTTTCCGTTGTTCTCTCCTTGTATTCTTACCCAAACACTTTCCACAGAACTCCCAGTCTCTGCTTCAATCTCTCTGCAGATATACGCTTTTCTAACATACAATGCGACACCTCCTCCTTGTTTATCAAGTCTGCTTCTTACAAATAAGTTGTATCCTTTTAGCCTTGTATTCCAATCATGTGTATCGTCCCACCAAGTTTCAGTGACATCATATTTCTTTTCCTGCGTTAGTAGTTCCAATTCTCCTTGTTTGTTGCCCATGCTTTGTGCATTTGTATAAAAACATTTTAGTTTGTGATTGGTTTCTCTTCCTCCCATATTTTTATTACTTAGATTTTTTTGTCTTTGTTCTTCCTTTCCGCTTCCAATAGCAGAGATCTCAATAGTATTTGTCAGCTGTATGGCTTTTTCTGGCCTTTTGCTTCCCTTCCCACATTGTTCTAGTTTAAAGCTCTCCTGATGAGTGTAGCAAGGCGACTTCCAAATACATGTATTCCAGTCTTCGTAAGGGGCACCCCATCTCTAGCAAGTAGTCCATCATATAGATAATTCATTCCGTGATCCAGAAATCCAAATCCTTGTTGACAGCACCATCGACGTAGCCAGTTGTTCACCTGTAGAATCTTATTCCACCTCATTGTTCCATGGCCATCCACTGGGAGGATGGATGAGAAGACCACCTGCGCTCCCAATTCTTTCACTTTCTTGCCTAAGTCTTCAAAGTCACTGCAGATGGTTTCCAGGTCCTTTCTTGCAGGGTCATTTGTCCCCACATGTATTAGCAGGAATGGGTAGTGATCTGTAGGTCTGAAAAGTCTTGATATCCTGTCAGACACATCTTTAATTTTTGCTCCTGGAAAACAGCACATTTCTCTTGAGGTTATGTCTGGTCTGCAGATAGCGGCCTCTGTTCCTCTCAACAGGGAATCCCCCATGACCACCACTCTCCGTTTTTCCTTCACAACATTTTCTTTCTCTATCCAGGAGGATTCTGAGGGCTTACAAGGTTATTCATTGTGGGCAAAGTCTTATCTTGCTGTATTTCTTCATGGTTCTCCTGTGTGAGAGCCTGGTACTGGTTCCTGAGCAGTATGGGTGCTGACTGCCTCTCGATACTCCTGCTTCTCTGGGTCACATGCTTCCATTCCTCTGTTTCATCAGGTGCAGTTCGAATTTCTTCTCTTCCTGTATCATGAAGAGATAATTCTCCTCTAAGAACTCTTCACCTTCCTTAATGATTTTCAAGGTAGTTAACCTCTCTTCTAGATTTCACAACTTTTCCTCCAACAGGGACACAAGCTTGCATTTCTGGCATGTGAAGTTTGGCTTTTCCCTGGCAAGTATGTGAACATGTATCAGGATATGCAGCTCACCAAATGGCTCCTGGACTCTTCCATGTTCTTATTGTTAATGTGTTATGAAAACAGTGAAAAACGCTCCAAAATTCGGTTTATCGATGTCCTCCTTTCAGCTCCAACGGCCAAAATCCAGTGTTCTTTGAGCTCGCGGAGACTCTTCACTTATCCCAAAATGCAGTGGGAGTATGCAAATTATCTCCTCAGGACTCCTCCCCTGGTTTCATCTGTCAATGTAAATATAGGGTGCTTCCACGTTACTGGTAGCACAAGGGCACTGGAAAAGTGAAATAACTCCTCGCCCCCAAAAGAAATATAGCAAATTCTGTGCTCCGAAATTTTAATGCTACCCTCCCACCCCCGCCCTCCAGAGCTCCAGTGTGTGCCTACATCAGATTTACCATCCACATGTTTGGCAGGGGTATAACTTACAAAATGGGGTCACTTGAGGGGGGGTATTCTGCTCTTTTAGCATTTAGGGTCTCTGTATATGGAGTCCGCAAACTATTCTAGGAAAACCTATACTCCAGCAGTCAAATAGCGCTCCGTCCTTCCCGAGTGTCGCCGTGTGGCTAAGCAGTACTGTACAGCCACATATGAGGTATTGCCACATTCAGCAGAAATTGTGGGCCACATTTTAGGGGCCAGTTTTATCCATTAACCCCATTTAAAACGTAAAATCTGGGGCTAAAACAAAATATTTGAGATAAAAATGTAATTATTTTTTCTTCACTGCCCAATGGTATAAAATTCTGTGACACACCCATGGTGTTAATATGATCATTGCACCCCTAGATGAGTTCACTGAGAGGTGTACTTTGTAAAATGCGGTCCTCAGGCTGTTATGGCACCTCAGTGGATCTCCCAGTGTATGATGGCACCCGATGCAGATCACGTAGGAGAGGGAGCCCTCTCCCTCCTCAAGCCTTCTAAATGCTGTTATTTCTATTGATATCGACATTTAAGGGGTTAAAAAGCTGGGAATGGTGAGGGCAATGCTCCTGACAGTGACAGCTGAGGCTCTGCTATCACTTAAGCCAAGCTCCCGACGATGATGGTGAGGGCACAGCCCCTGGGCCCCGCACAATCGTCATGATGTTACTGTATGTCAGTGGTTGGGAATCCCTTCCCGATCAGGACGTATAGGTATGTCAAAGGTCATGAAGGGGTTACAATTTTAGCAGCAATTTTTCATATTTCCAAGGAAATTTAAAATAAACTGCATTTTTATGGACCTATTCACTTTTGAAGTGACTTTGAAGAGCCTTTTATTGTAACCCCCTAAAAAACACCCCAATTTAAAGAATGGAGGTTTCAAAGCATACAAGAAGTTTGCTATTCCTTGAGGTGCTTTGCATTAATGAAAATATAAGAAAAAAAAATTAATAATTCCATTTAGTCAAATTCCATTCAGCTAAAATGTTACTTCAGCCCTAATTTTTAGACTGCACAATTTATTACGCAATTTCTCCTGAATGCAGCATTACTCCTTGTATAGCAGACACTAATATTGTATAGCTATTGTACGGTTTGGTACTCACTCGGCTGCGGCTGAGGTAGGCACAGGAAGCATTTTCATTGAAATCCAGGCTAGTTTATTCAGACAGCATAAACTGCTCAGGTAGCAAAACAAAAACACCCTTTTCCGGCACAAAGTGGAAATACAAAGTAAAATGTCCATACAATGTTGCGGGTTCGACCGCTCAGGTCAGTTTCCAATCCTTAGGTGTTTAGCACAGACCAGCATCCTGGAGATCCACATATCTCCAGACACAGAATGAGACAATTGGTCTCCATTTTATTTACCAAACCACGCCCCCGGGGTGGGGATATGTGAGCAGCCATTCCCACCAATCTCTTATGACTGCTCGTAAAAGCGGCCCTCATACGACCTATTAACCCTTTCAGTACTATATGTGCTGGAGCATGCTTTTCTGGGTTTACATCACCGAAGCTAACAACCTCGAGGACCTGTCCGGTGGCCATCTTACATACCCTCCTCTGCCCAAAGCTGGCGGGCTTGGCTATCAATAAGCAAAAAAACTCAAAATTCGAAAATCACGATACACATGAAGATTAGAAAAGGAATAATCAGTTCTGAGAAGGAAATGTATTAAGTATAGCACTGTGTGTGTGTATGTATGTATGTATGTATGTATGTATGCATGCATGTACAGTACAGACCAAAAGTTTGGACACACCTTCTCATTTAAAGATTTTTCTGTATTTTCATGACTATTAAAATTGTACATTCACACTGAAGGCATCAAAACTATGAATTAACACATGTGGAATTATATACTTAACAAAAAAGTGGGAAACAACTGAAAATATGTCTTATATTCTAGGTTCTTCAAAGTAGCCATCTTTTGCTTTGATGACTGCTTTGCACACTCTTGGCATTCTCTTGATGAGCTTCAAGTGGTAGTCACCGGAAATGGTTTTCACTTCACAGGTGTGCCCTGTCAGGTTTAATAAGTGGCATTTCTTGCCTTATAAATGGGGTTGGGACCATCAGTTGTGTTGTGCAGAAGTCTGGTGGATACACAGCTGGTATAGTCCTACTGAACAGACTGTTAGAATTTGTATTATGGCAAGAAAAAAGCAGCTAAGTAAAGAAAAATGAGTGGCCATCATTACTTTAAGAAATGAAGGTCAGTCAGTCTGAAAAACTGGGAAAACTTTGAAAGTGTCCCCAAGTGCAGTTGCAAAAACCATCAAGCGCTATAAAGAAACTGTCTCACATGAGGACCGCCCCAGGAAAGGAAGACCAAGAGTCACCTCTGCTTCTGAGGATAAGTTTATCCGAGTCACCAGCCTCAGAAATCGCAGGTTAACAGCAGAGACCAGTTCAATGCCACACAGAGTTCTAGCAGCAGACACATCTCTACAACAACTGTTAAGAGGAGACTTTGGGCAGCAGGCCTTCATGGTAAAATAGCTGCTAGGAAACCACTGCTAAGGACAGGCAACAAGCAGAAGAGACTTGTTTGGGCTAAAGAACAGAAGGAATGGACATTAGACTAGTGGAAATCTGTGCTTTGGTCTGATGAGTCCAAATTTGAGATCTTTGGTTCCAACCACCGTGTCTTTGTGCGACTCAGAAAAGGTGAACAGATGGACTCTACATGCCTGGTTCCCACGATGAAGCATGGAGGAGGAGGTGTGATGGTGTGGGGGTGCTTTGCTGGTGACACTGTTGGGGATTTATTCAAAATTGAAGGCATACTGAACCAGCATGGCTACCACAGCATCTTGCAGCGGCATGCTATTCCATCCGATTTGTGTTTAGTTGGACCATCATTTATTTTTCAATAGGACAATGACCCCAAACACACCTCCAGGCTGTGTAAGGGCTACTTGACCAAGAAGGAGAGTGATGGGGTGCTACGCGAGATGACCTGGCCTCCACAGTCACCAGACCTGAACCCAATCGAGATGGTTTGGGGTGAGCTGGACCGCAGAGTGAAGGCAAAAGGGCCAACAAGTGCTAAGCATCTCTGGGAACTTCTTCAAGATTGTTGGAAGACCATTTCCGGTGACTACCACTTGAAGCTCATCAAGAGAATGCCAAGAGTGTGCAAAGCAGTCATCAAAGCAAAAGGTGGCTACTTTGAAGAACCTAGAATATAAGACATATTTTCAGTTGTTTCAGACTTTTTTGTTAAGTATATAATTCCACATGTGTTAATTCATAGTTTTGATGCCTTCAGTGTGAATGTACAATTTTCATAGTCATGAAAATACAGAAAAATCTTTAAATGAGAAGGTGTGTCCAAACTTTTGGTCTGTACTGTATGTATATATATTATATATATAAACATATATATATATATATATATATATATATATATACACACATACATACATACATACATACATACACTACCTAGTCAGGGTGCATGTTTAAAAAGGACTGTATAGACCAATCGGTAACTAAAACACAGAAAACCACTCATATAGAACCAAAAAGAAGACCAGACTATGCTAAAATATAACAAATTTTAATGGATCAAGCTAAAATACGAATAGGGGTGGGAACAAAGCAACCAGGAGAAAGCGCTGAACAACATGTGTTTCCCACATGCAAATGTACAGTACAAATCAATGGAATATATACCATTACCACCAGAATACATATATATACATACAGTGGGTACAGAAAGTATTCAGACCCCTTTAAATTTTTCACTCTTTGTTTCATTGCAGCCATTTGATAAATTCTAAAAAGTTCATTTTATTCTCATTAAAGTACACTTTGCATCCTATCTTGACTGGAAAAAAAACAGAAATCTAGAAATTTTTGCAAATTTATTAAAAAAGAAAAACTGAAATATCACATGGTCATAAATATTCAGCCCCCTTGCTCGGTATTGAGTAGAAGCACACTTTTGAATTAGTACAGCCATGAGTCTTCTTGGGTATGAAGCAACAAGTTTTTCACACCTGGATTTGGGGATCCTCTGCCATTCTTCGTTGCAGTTCCTGTCCAGTTCCGACAGGTTGGATGGTGAACGTTGGTGGACAGCCATTTTCAGGTCTCTCCAGAGATGCTCAATTAGGTTTAGGTCAGGGCTCTGGCTGGACCAGTCAAGAATGGTCACAGAGTTGTTGTGAGGCCACTCCTTTGTCATTATAGCTGTGTGCTTAGGGTCATTGTCTTGTTCGAAGGTGAACCTTCGGCCAAGTCTGAGGTCCAGAGCACTCTGGAAGAGGTTTTCACTCAGGAAATCTCTGTACTTGGCCGCATTCATGTTTCCTTCAATTGCAACCAGTCGTCATGTCCCTGCAGCTGAAAAACACCCCCATAGCATGATGCTGCCACCACCATGTTTCACTGTTGGGATTGTATTGGGTAGGTGATGAGCAGTGCCTGGTTTTCTCCACACATACCGCTTAGAATTATCATCAAAAAGATCTATCTTCATCTCATCAGACCAGAGAATCTTATTTCTCATAGTTTGGGAGTCCTTCATGTGTTTTTGAGCAAACTCTATGCGGACTTTCATTTGTCTTGCACTGAGGAGAGGATTCCGTCGGGCCACTCTGCCATAAAGGCCTGACTGGTGGAGGGCTGCAGTGATAGTTGACCTTGTGGAACTTTCTCCCATCTCCCTACTGCATCTCTGGAGCTTAGTCACAGTGATTTTGGGGTTCTTCTTTACCTCTCTCACCATGGATATTCTCCCACGATTGCACTGTTTGACTGGATGGCCAGGTCTAGGAAGACTTCTGGTGGTCCCAAACTTCTTCCATTTAAGGATTATGGAGGCCACTGTGCTCTTAAGAACCTTGAGTAATGCAGAAATTATTTTGTAACCTTGGCCAGATCTGTGCCTTGCCACAATTCTGTCTCTGAGCTCCTTGGGCAGTTTCTTTGAGCTCATGGTTTTCATTTGGTCTGACATGCATTGTGAGCTGTGAGGTCTTATACAGACAGGTGTGTGCCTTTCCAAATCAAGTCCTATCAGTTTAATTAAACACAGCTGGACTCCAATGAAGGAGTAGAACCATCTCAATGAGGATCACAAGGGGTCTGAATACTTTCCATACCCATTATGTATATGTGTATATACATATATATATATATATATAATACACATATAAATAAAACAATAAGAAACCAGGTGTATATCAATACAGACTATATGTATTAGATATGGGGAAAACATATGTACTACCTCTATCAGGGTGTAAATAAATATTGTGCAAAAGAACCACAGGACGCAAGAGAGGGCAATGATGGAAATAGCTCCTAACGTATAAACTATTCCATAATAATAAACCAATATAGGCGGGTATAGAATAGTCTATATACCTGTGTATGAGTCTACAGTAGAGGGGGCATACGGTGCAGCGTCGCCACCCCGACACGCTATCAAGCAGTGGACCCTCGACAGTGCATCAGCATTGCCATGCAGTTTCCCGGGCCTATGCTCTGCATGGAAGCTAAAATCCTGAAGGGCTAGGGACCATCTGGTCACTCCGGCATCGTTCCCCTTCTTGTCCCTCATCCACCTTAGTGGGGCATGGTCTGACACTAGCCTGAACTTCCTGCCTAAGAGGTAGTATCTTGAAGTGTCCAACACCCATTTGATGGCCTTTTCCACAATGGAGTAATTCTTCCCACAGGATGTCACATTCTGACTTAAATACATTATGGGATGCTCTTCCCCGTTCACTTCTTGTGATAGGACAGCACCCAGCCCGACATCTGACATGTCTGTCTGGACCACAAACTTATTTGAGAAATCCGGTGCCACCATAACTGTCTGTTTACACAGAGCTACCTTCAGTTCCGCGAAGGCAGTCTCAGCTTCTGGAGATTACTTAGCCATAACCGACTTTGTCCCTGTAAGGAGGTCTGTCAAAGGGGCCGCTATCATGACGAAGTTAGGGATGAACCGGCGGTAATAGCCCACGATGCCTAGGAACGCTTTGACCTGTTTCCCTGAGAGGGGTTGTGGCCAACTCTTGATCACGTCGACTTTATTTGGGGCTTTATTTCACCTCTCCCTACGACATAACCCAAGTATTTGGTTTCTTCAATGCCCATGGCACATTTCTTCAGGTTTATAGAAAACCCTGCCTTCTTTAAAGAATCAAGTATCGCCTGGACTTTGCTCAGATGGCTTCCCCAATCCTGGCTATAGATCACGATGTCATCCAAGTAGACTGCTGCATACTTCTTGTGGGGAGCTGGAATCAAGTCCATGGTCCTCTGGAAGGTAGCCAGGGCTTCTTGCAACCCAAACGACATCCTTGTGAAGTAGAATCAACCATCTGGCGTTGAGAAGAAAGTCTTCTCCTTGGCATCTTGGGACATGGGTATTTGCCAATTCCTTTAGTGAGGTCAAGGGTGATAATATAAATGGCTGGCCCCAATCTTTCAAACAGTTCATCTACACTGGGCATTGGGTAGGTGTCAAACTTCAAGACTTTGTTGAGTTTCCTATAGTCATTGCAAAACTGCCATTCTCTATCTGGTTTTGGCACTAAGACTTTGGGACTGGACCAGCCACTCCTGGACTCCTCAATGACTCCCATGCTCAGCATCCGCTTCACCTCTTTTGCAATTACCTCTCGGTGGGCTTCAGGAATCCGATACGGCTTCATATTTACTTGGACATGATGACCCGGAAGAAACTCATGCTCTATGATCCGAGTACACTCTGGTAGTTTTGAGAACAGGTCTCAGTTCCGCTGTAGCAACTCTCGGCACTGTGGCTTCTGGGCATGTGACAGCAACTTTGCCAGCTTGACTTCCTCCACGTGGGCTTTGGTCTTCGCCACCAAACAGGAGCTTCCACAAACTCCCTATGTCATTTGGCTTGATCAGGTTGACGTGGTACACCTGGTAGGGCTTCCTTTTCCCTGGTTAGTGGACTCTATAGTTGACATTGCCAAGCTTTTCAAGAACTTCATAGGGGCCCTGCCACTTGGTCAGGAATTTGCTCTCCACCGTAGGCACTAGTACCCAATTGCCAAGGTGGAAGTGTCTCACCCTCACCGATCTTTAGTACACCCTTGACTGTGCCTCTTGTGCTTTGAGGAGGTGTTCTTTCACAATAGGCATCACCTCAGCAATCCTCTCTTGCATCTGGGCCACATGTTCCATTACAATCCTGTAGGGTGTAGACCCTCCTTTGCTACATCCAGGAGTCCAAGGGGCTGTCAGCTATATAACAGCTCAAATGGGGAGAAGCCAGTAGAGGCCTGTGGGACTTCTCTAATAGAAAACAGAAGGTACGGCAGTAGACAGTCCCAGTCCCGACCGTCTTTCTCAACGACCTTCTTCAACATGGCCTTCAAGGTTTTATTAAACCTCTCCACTAAGCCGTCTGTCTGGGGGTGGTAGACTGAGGTCCTGAGTTGTGTGATTTGCAGGATTTTTCACAACTCCCTCATCCCCCTTGACATAAATGGGGTCCCTTGGTCCGTTAGGATCTCCTTACGCAACCCCATTCTAGAAAAGACGTGGACTAGCTGTTATGATCTGCTACAGAGACTAAGGAAAGAGAGGAGATCTGTCCCTACAATAGAACTAAACTAGATCCCTACGATGTAACGGGGAACCTGATCCTGCGATCAGACCCGCTAAAGTCCTCGGCTAGTCTGAACGCAGGCCTATAGATGTGAGGGAGGGATCCCTACAAGATCTAGGGACTGGGAAAAGTTGGACACCTCCTAGCAGAAATAGTAGCAGTCAAAGACAAACACACAACAAAAAGGCATAGGGGTCAGAAGACCTAGCAAAACTAACAGAGAACGGCAACAGAGCAACAAGCTAGCTCAACAGTAGTAAATACAAATGAAGTCCAGCAAAGCCAGGAGGGCGGAGCCGGATTAAATAGGCAAAAATGGTCATGTGACCAGCAAACTAAAAAAAACTAACAGGAGAGTTGTAACAGTACCCCCTCTTCTAAGAGGATCCTCCGGATCCCCTAGGCCCAGGCTTACCAGGAAACCTCCTGTGAAACGCTCGGACAAGTCTGGAAGCAGAAACATCATCCGCCCTCACCCATGAGTTATCCTCAGGTCCGAAACTCTTCCAAGCGACGAGATACTGCAAACTCCCTCTATACCGTCTAGAATTTAGGATGCGGGAAATTTCATATTCCCCGTCCTCCACCACAGGAGGAACAGTGACAGAGGCATCACCATCCGACACATCAGCTTTTTTCAACAGAGAAACATGAAACACCGGATTAATCCTCCAGGACGTAGGAACCTCCAGCCTAACAGCAGATTGGCTAACTATCTGAAGTACATTAAAGGGCCCTACGAACTTGGGACCCAATTTTTTAGAAGGAATCCTCAATCGCAGATTCTTAGAGGACAACCAAACCATGTCACCAACAGCAAACAAAACCTCTTGCCGTTTCCTATCAAAGTACCTCTTAGATTTTTTGTTAGCCTCCTGAAGATTACCACGCACATCCGTCCAAACTCTCTCCAAATCACAGGAAAAACTCTCCTCCTCAGGCACAGCCGAAACCAATTTGGAGAATGACCAAAAAGACGGATGTCTCCCAGAACAACAAAAAAAAGGCGAACACCCAGCAGAAGAGGATGTATGGTTGTTAAGAGCAAATTCAGCAAGTGGCAGAAACTCAGACCACCCCTCTTGATTGTCTGCCACAAAACAACGCAAGAACTGCTCAACATCCTGGTTCTTCCTTTCTGTCTGGCCATTAGACTCAGGATGATATCCGGATGAAAACGACAAATGAACTCCCAACCTGTCACAAAAGGCACGCCAAAAACGAGCCACGAACTGAGGTCCCCTATCAGAAACAATGTCAGTAGGAACACCATGTAGTCTGACAATTTCCTTGACAAAGGCCTTGGCGAGTGTCTTAGCGCAAGGCAGTTTGATGAAGGGAACCAAGTGACACATCTTGCTAAAACGGTCCACGACCACCCAGATGACCGTGAAACCTTCAGAGGGAGGAAGGTCAGTAATAAAGTCCATAGCCAGATGTGTCCAAGGTGCACTAGGAACCTCCAGAGGGCAAAGCAACCCCGCAGCAGGAGCATGCGAAGACTTGGATCTTGCACACACAGTACATTGGCGCACCCACTTAATGACTTCCTTCTGCCATCCAGGCCACCAAAAACTGCGACCCACAAGTCTCTTGGTCTCAGAAATTCCTGGATGACCTGCCAACCGAGACTCATGACACTCAACAAACAAATCTCTCCTAAAGGTCCTAGGCACAAACAACCTCCCATGGGGAGTGTTAGATGGGGCATTCTCCTGTGCTTTAAGAATCTCATCCTCCAAAACGGAGTCCAAAGCAGCAATCACAACACCTTCTTGTAAAATGGTCTCCTCTTCCTCCTCAACACCGACCATGGGAGAAAAGCTGCGAGACAAAGCATCCGCTTTAACATTCTTGGTACCCGGGATGTAAGTAACGGAAAAATTAAACCGCGAGAAAAAAAGTGCCCACCTAGCCTGACGGGCATTCAAGCGCTTGGCAGCATCAAGATAGATCAGATTTTTATGATCAGTGAAAACCTGAATGGGAAATTCAGCACCTTCCAAGAGATGACGCCAGTGTTCAAATGCGAGTTTAATCGCCAGCAATTCCCGATTACCAATATCGTAATTAAGTTCAGTCTCGGAAAATTTTTTTGAAAAAAAGGCACAGGGATGTACTCCATCCTTGTTTTCCTGAGACAACACCGCACCGACCCCCACCGAAGAAGCATCAACCTCAACCAAAAACGGCTTAGTCACATCAGGCTGCATAAGGATGGGAGCAGAGGTGAACCTCTCCTTTAGAAACACAAAAGCTTCAATGGCTTCAGAAGTCCACTGAACCGCATTAGCACCTTTCCTGGTGAGATCGGTCAGCGGTTTGACAATAATAGAAAAATTTTTTATGAATTTTCTGTAATAATTGGCGAAACCCAAAAACCTCTGTATCGATTTGAAACCAATAGGCCTAGGCCATTCCTGCACAGCTTGAACTTTAACCGGGTCCATCTCAAAACCTTCACTGGAGATAATGTAGCCCAAAAAACTAATTCTCTGTACAGCGAACTCACATTTCTCCAGCTTAGCAAAAAGCGAATTGTCCATTAATAACTGTAATACCTCACATACGCTCTGCCAATGAGACTCCAGATCCGGCGAATAAATCAAAATGTCATCCAAATACACAACCACATTTTTGCCGATTAAAGGTCTAAGGATATCATTGATAAGATTCTGAAAAAATGCTGGAGCATTGGTGAGACCAAAAGGCATAACCAGATTCTCAAAATGACCCACAGGAGTGTTAAAAGCAGTCTTCCATTCATCACCCTCCTTCATGCGCAACAAATTGTATGCCCCCCGGAGATCAATTTTAGAGAACCACTTGGCCCCCACTAACTGGTTAAATAAATCAGGAATCAATGGCAGTGGGTAAGGATTGCGTACAGTAATTTTATTAATCTCACAAAAGTCCAGACAAGGACGTAAACCGCCATCTTTTTTTTTTACAAAAAAAAATCCAACAGCCACAGGAGACTTGGAAGGCCTAATGTGACCGGCAGCCAAGCTTGTCTGTATGTATTCTTCCAAAGCCTTTCTCTCAGGAATAGTAAGATTAAATAAACGACTCTTAGGAAGAGTCGCGCCAGGGACAAATTCAATGGTACAATCATAGTCTCTAGGGGGAGGCAAAACCTGCGACTCCTCCTCAGAAAAAACTCTCCAAAAATCCTGAATAGGTACAGGCAATTCCCCTCTATCCACAGCAGCAATGCGCCCGTTACAACACTTGTCATAACACTTAGGGCTCCAGGACTTAATTTCATTGGTAGACCAATCCAGTACAGGATTGTGCAATTTTAACCAGGGTAACCCCAATATTACTGGAGAAGGCAAATTATCCAATACCACCAAATCCAAATTCTCTTGATGAATACCATTAATAGTGAGGGGAAATTCACAGACCTTGTGAGTAACACTCTTCAAGGGAGAGCCATCGACAGAAACCACAGCAATAGGGGATGACAAAGTTTTAGGTCCTAATCTAAGTTTTTCCAAGAATCCCCCATCAATCACATTTAGAGTAGATCCACAATCCACAAATACCCGAAATTCAATTAATTCATCCTGAGCAGCAGTAGTGGCAGATAGGAATACTCCCTTAGAATTTAAACAGGCAATACGAGCATGACTGACCTTTTTTTTTTCTTTCTTCTTACGAAGTACACAGCTCTTAATAAAATGACCAGAATTTCCGCAATAGAAACACAAGCCTTCAGAAAGCCTGCGGTCTTTTTCCTGAGAGCGGGGTGTCATCGCCCCAATCTCCATCGGCTCTCCATTGTCAGCACAGACCCTCTCAGGACTCGGAGCTGACATAGCAGAGGATTTGCTCTCATTAACCCTTTCACGCAGTCTCCTGTCCACCCGTATAGCTAATTGCATTGCCTCCTGCAAGTTTCCAGGTGTGGGATAAGCAATCAGTAAATCCTTTACCCTTTCACATAGCCCTGCAAGAAACAAGCTTTTCAAAGCAGAATCGTTCCACCCCACCTGGGCAGACCACCGACGGAAGTGAGAACAATATTTTTCCACATTACCTGATCCCTGCCTCAAACGTCTTAATTCAGACTCAGCAGATGAGACACGATCAGGATCATCGTACAACAAACCCAAAGCAGAAAAAAAACTATCCACTGATCTAAAGCACGGATCACTAGAATGGAGAGAGAAGGCCCATCCCTGAGGATCTTTGCGCAAAAGTGACATTATGATCCCTATGCGCTGTGATTCATCACCAGAGGATCCGGGTCTCAAATGAAAATATATAAGACAAGCATTTTTAAAAGAAAAAAAATCTTGTTGTTCGCCAAAAAATAGATCAGGCAGACGTACCTTTGGTTCCACAAAATGCGCTCCAGAACAGCTACTCACGTGTTGTTGGAGCTTGGTCACCTCCAGAGAGAGTCAATGCAAGCGTTGAGAAAAATCTTGCACCGAGACCATGATGGAAAACTGGAGGTCTTTCCTTAGAGAAAATTTTTTTTTTTTTTTTTCTTTTATGGCTGGACTTACTGTTATGATCTGCTACAGAGACTAAGGAAAGAGAGGAGATCTGTCCCTACAATAGAACTAAACTAGATCCCTACGACGTAACGGGGAACCTGATCCTGCGATCAGACCCGCTAAAGTCCTCGGCTAGTCTGAACGCAGACCTATAGATGTGAGGGAGGGATCCCTACAAGATCTAGGGACTGGGAAAAGTTGGACACCTCCTAGCAGAAATAGTAGCAGTCAAAGACAAACACACAACAAAAAGGCATAGGGGTCAGAAGACCTAGCAAAACTAACAAAGAACGGCAACAGAGCAACAAGCTAGCTCAACAGTAGTAAATACAAATGAAGTCCAGCAAAGCCAGGAGGGTGGAGCCGGATTAAATAGGCAAAAATGGTCATGTGACCAGCAAACTAAAAAAAACCTAACAGGAGAGTTGTAACACTAGCTCCTGGACTATGCACTTGGCAGAGGAGTTTCGTGGTGGTACAGCCTCCGGGTAACATGTAGCGTTGTCCAGTACCACCAAGATATACTGATGTGCTCTGGCGGACTTGACCAGGGGTCCCACTAGATCCATGGTGATGCGATCGATTGGGACCTCAATGACAGGTAGTGGCACTAAAGGGCTACGGAAGTGAGCCACAGGGGAGGTCAGCTGATAGGTGTGACAGGACCTACAGTAATTCACAATCTCTCGGTGACAACTGGGACAGTAGACCCTCTGGAAGATTCTTTCCTGGGTTTTTTCTACCTCCAGATGACCACCTAAGACATGTGCATTGGCCATATCTAACACCCTGCGTCTGTACGACCCTGGCACTAGTAACTGATCGATTACCTCTCTTCTGAGCTTCGTGACCTGTCATATTAACTCCTCAATTCCAGCAAAGTACGGATATCAGGTATCAGCCATAGACTCTTGAGCAACACCATTCAGAACAGTGACATTATTAAACACACCTTTTAGAGTTCAGTCCCTGAGCTGGGCGTTTCCAAAGTTTCCCCACCTCCAGCTCAGGGATGCTGCCTCATCCTCACCCCCAACAAGCACATGAAAGGGAAAACTGTCGGTTGCGGCCTGCGACGAGGTTTCTTTAGGAGCGACCTGGTTGTGGTCTGGGCAACCCGGCTTCCTCCCTTTCTCCCACAAGTCCCAAAACAAGGCAAAGTCCTGCCCTATTATAACAGGGTGCAACAGGTCCTTGACTACGCCCACCTCATGGGACTCAGTGCTACAGTTTGTGCCTATGACCACTAGGGTAGTCCTTAGCGTCTCAATGGATACAGCAGATGTCCACCTTTTTCTGCAGAATCAGACGATGAGGAATTATGGCCCTACTAGGGTTACCAAACTCCCAGAATCGAACAGACCAGTCATTTGCGCTCCATTCACTGACACGGGGCATGCCTGCGGTCCCACACCTCGTGGAGGGACAGCACTGCAGGCAGGATATGCAAAGTAGCGCCGTCCTGTGCTGCAGTCTACTGGCTCGTTGGTCATAGGGCAACAGGTCACTATTAGACCCGGGGTGTGACATTGCCAACAAATTAAGTTATTGGATGGGGCCTTTGGTAGCAACTCAGACCCCTCCTGAACTCTAGGACGCCCCCCAGATGTGGTTCTAGTTCCCCTCTTTTGGGTGTCCATCCCCCCTGTTGGGAACCACAGTATGGAGATGCTCCCACCCCTTACTTCCCCAAAGCACTCTTGACCGCCTGGTACCTTTCTACCAACCTCACAAGGTCATTGGCATTATGGGGATCTCCCTGGGCAACCCAGGATTGCACCAGCCTTGGAAGGGAGTGTATGAACCTGTCCATCACAATCCTCGCCACTAACTGTGCTGGAGAGGAAGATTCCGGTTGCAACCACTTTTGGACCAAGTGTAGGAGGTAAAACATTTGGCACCGGGAAGATTTGTCACTGCAATAGGCCCAGTGGTACACCCGCATCATGTCAGTCAGAGTCACTCCTAAGCACGTCAAAATCTCAGTCTTCAACTTGGTGTACTCTTTTGCATCTTGCAAGGCCAAGTCATAATAGGCCTTCTGCTGTTGCCCTGTTAAATATGATGCCAGAACCTCCGCCCACTGCTCTGGAGGCAATATCTCTCGCTCCGCCACCCTCTCAAAAATTGTCAGGAACGCCTCGTCCTCATCACCCGGGATCATCTTTTGTATGGCTCTTCTTAACGTCTTCCTGGCAAGTGAGTCATCACTTAGACTTGGGGGTGGGGCGATTGAACTGCCATGGGTTAACTCGGCTAGGAGGTTTATCTGCTGCTTGTACTGCTGTTGCTGCCACTACTGCTGTTGATGCTGCCGGAGATTAGCCTGCACAAGTTGCTTTATCAGCTCCTCCATGATGCCAGACGTCCCCTACTGGCTGACGGCCTTCACCCAAGACTTAAACGGTTTCCTGTAGCAGTCACACTGCCCCTTGGGATTTGTGACTGTGCTTCTAGCACCAATTGTAGGGTTTAATACTCACTCGTCTGCGGTTGAGGTAGACACAGGAAGCATTTTCATTGAAATCCAAACTGGTTTATTCAGACAGCATAAACAAAAACAGCCTTTTCCGGCACAAAGTGGAAGCACAAAGTAAAATGTCCACACAATGTTGCAGGTTCGCCTGCTCAGGTCAGTGTCCAATCCTTAGTACAGACTAACGCCTTGGAGATCCACAGGTCTCCAGACACAGACACTGAATGAGACATTTGGTCTCTATTTTATTTACCAAACTACGCTCCAGAGGTGGGGATATGTGGGCAGCCATTCCCACCCATTTTTTATGACTGCTCTTAAAACCGGCCTGATACGCCCTATTAACCCTGTCAGCAGTATAAGTGCTGGAGCATGCTTTCTCGGGTTTACATCACCGAAGCTACCAACCTCGATGATACATATTTCCCCTCAAGGACCTGTCCGTCAGCCATCTTACACTATATACATGTCATTAAGGGTATACAAGTTTAAAGATTGCACATTTTTCAAAATCTTCAGAAAATTTGGAATATTTTCATGAATAAAGACAAAACAACAGATCTGAATTTACCGGTAGTAACAGGTAAAATGTTTTACAACAACAAAATCACAATCTCAGAATCACTGACAGAAGCATTTTAAAGTTATTACCACAGAAAGTGACGTATCAGACTTGAAAAATGGGGCTGTCAGGAAGTTTAAGGCTGATTTACACGAGACAGGGTTAAGAAACATGGAATGGTATTGTGCAGTACATACCTATAGGTGAAGCATCATCTCCCTCAGAATCTTCCTCTGTATAGTAATGAAACACTTATTAGTAAGGGTGAAAAAATAATATATATATACATTATATATACAGTACAGACCAAAAGTTTGGACACACCTTCCCATTTAAAGATTTTTCTGTATTTTCATGACTTTGAAAATTGTACATTCACACTGAAGGCATCAAAACTATGAATTACCACATGTGGAATTATGTACTTAACAAAAAAGTGTGAAACAACTGAAAATATGTCTTATATTCTAGGTTCTTCAAAGTAGCCAAGTTCATGTTAAAAAAGGTGGTTTCTAAGGACGGAAGGGATTGGGACATGTTGCTACCCTATTTGATGTTCGCCATCCGTGAGGTACCCCAGGCTTCCACAGGGTTCTCTCCCTTTGAGTTATTGTACGGCAGACACCCTAGAGGTCTGTTGGACGTAGCCAAAGAGACGTGGGAACAAGAGCCGACTCAACATAGGAGTATAACTGAACACGTGGCTAGCATGCAGGACCGGATCGCGGCGGTCATGGACATCGTGAAAGAACATTTGTTAGATGCCCAGGCAGCCCAGAGGCGCACATATAATAAAAGAGCCAGAGTCAGGTCTTTTAACAAGGGCGATCAGGTGTTAGTACTTGTACCCACAGCCGAGAGTAAGCTCATGGCCAAGTGGCAAGGGCCATATGAGGTTCGAGAAAAGGTAGGGGAGGTAAATTACCAGGTGTATCAGCCTGGAAGGAGGAAACGGGAGCAGCTTTATTATGTAAACCTGCGAAAACCTTAGAAAGATCGAGAGTGGTTAGTTACAGACATCACTCCGGGCATATCACCAGAGAGTTCTCTACCTTCAGCCAGGGATGCGTCCGGGGGAGAGGTCAGGATAAGTGATGCTCTCACTAAACAGCAGCGACGGGCGGCTCGCTCACTGGTGCAGCAGAATACCAACGTGTTCTCAGAGCTACCGGGTAGGACTACAGTTTTCCAACATGACATTGTCACCGAACCTGGGGTAAGGGTGCGAAAGAGATCGCACCGGGTACCCAAAGTCCGGAGGCAAGCCATCACGGCTGAGGTAAAACAGATGCTCCAGTTAGGCGTCATCGAGAAATGACAGAGTGGGCTAGCCCCATTGTACTGATTACGAAACCAGACAGATCGTTACGCTTCCGTAACGATTTCCGAAAACTAAATTAAGTGTCGAAGTTTGACCTTTATCCAATGCCCAGGGTGGATGAGCTGATTGAGAGACTGGGGTAGGCCCAGTACTTTACCACGCTCGATCTCACCAAGGGTTACTGGCAGGTACCTCTCACGAAATCAGCGGAGGAAAAGACCGCCTTCATAACTCCGGAGGGTCTATATCACTATGCGGTCTTACCTTTTGGGTTACATGAGGCCCTGGCTACATTCCAGAGGTTGATGGAAATAGTGCTCAAGTCTCATCAGGAGTACGCCTCCGCATATCTAGATGATATTATCATCTTTAGCACCGACTGGCATACGCATCTATCCCAGGTACAAGCAGTGCTGGATTCTCTCAGAGTCGCTGAGTTAACGGCAAACCCGAAAAAATGTGCGATAGGGCTAGAGGAAGCCCGATATTTGGGGTATGCGATTGGCCGAGGAGTTATCAAGCCCCAAATCAATAAAGTTGAGGCCATAAAAAATTGGCCTAAACCGTCAAATACACAGCAGGTGAGGGCGTTCCTTAACATCCTTGGGTATTACCGCCGGTTTATACCTAATTTTCCTGGGAGAACGGCGGCCCTGACCGATCTCTTGAAAGGAAAAAAATCACTAATGGTTCAGTGGAACCTTCAGGCAGAAGAAGCCTTTCAGTCCATGAAGTTGGCCCTGTGTGGACAGCCGGTCCTCATCAGCCCCAACTTCAAGGAAACTTTCATTGTACAGACAGATGCCTCAGAAGTAGGCCCAGGGTGCCAGTGGCGACTTTGCCAATCCTGGTGTTATGTGGCAAATGCCAAGCGTCCTGCACGGTGTTGGGCTGTGAGCACAACCCCCATCTGTGGACGTCAGACCCTCATACCACCCTCATGGAGTCGGTTTCCAACTGATTGTGCAGACACATGCACATTTGTGACCTGCTGGAGGTCATTTTGCACGGCTCTGGCAGTGCTCCTCCTGTTCCTCCTTGCACAAAGACGGAGGTAGAGGTCCTGCTGCTGGGTTGTTGCCCTCCTACAGCCCTCTCCACGTCTACTTTTGTACTGGCCTGTCTCCTGGTAGTGCCTCCAGCCTCTGGACAGTACGGTGACAGACACAGCAAACCTTCTTGCCACAGCTTGCATTGATGTGCCATCCAGAATGAGCTGCACTACCTGAGCAACTTCTGTGGGTTGTCGAGTCCGTCTCATGCTACCACAAGTATGAAAGTACAACCAACATTCAAAAGTGACCAAAACATCAGCCAGAAAGCATTGGTACTGAGATATGGTCTGTGCTCCCCACCTGCAGAACCACTCCTTTATTGAGGGTGTCTTGAAAATTGCCAATCATTTCCATCTATTGTCTATTCCATTTGCACAACAGCATGTGAAATTGATTGTTAATCAGTGTTGCTTCCTAAGTGGACAGTTTGATTTCACAGAAGTTTCATTTACTTGGAGTTATATTCTGTTGTTTAAGTGTTCCCTTTATTTTATGAGCAGTGTATTTGATATGTAACTTTCTATGTATTTGTCTCATTGGTCATGTAATGGGTGTGATCTCATTGGTCATGTAATTGGTGTATTACTTGTAATTGGTTTCGGAAATATTTAAAAGATCACAGAATCATGTCATAGTAGCTTGACAAAGAAAGCTGGTTGGCTTTGGAAACGAATTGCTATGTGAATCCCCATGTACCTTGTGACCTCATCAGATGTTAAAATGATGTAATAACAACTTGGAATTTTTTAATACAACTTTTTTGGAGATGGAATTTTTCATTTCTTTTCTTGCAATACATTGTGCAGACTGCCGGTTGGAAGCTGTTATGACAGGAACTGCCCAAACCCGACCAGCTGATCACCCACTACCAGGATGTAGGGGAATAACACCAGGTGGCGCCAGAGAGCAGCATTCATAAAAGTAAAAGCTTGGTAACTTTTGAATGAAGCATAATTTTGAATCACTGTAAATTACAAAACTATTTATTTCCACCTTTTCTGGTTGGTTAACTGTATTCTTTATGGTGGCACAACCGCTTTGTTTACCCTTAACCCCTTACTTACCGGGGACGTATTAGTACGCATATTTGCGTACCCCCCGTTCAGTGAGGGCTGCTGCGCTGAGCCTTCACTGAACGGAGCACATGTCAGCTGATTCTTACAGCTGACATGTGCCCGCAACAGCCGCGGGTGGAATCGCGATCCACCCGCGGCTGTTAACCAGTTAAATGCTGCTGTCAATCTCCGACAGCAGCATTTAACGCGCGCTTCCGGGTAGCGCGTCATAAGCCCCGCCCACCGGTAACCCCGTCACGTGATCGCGGGTCGCCGATGGGCGTGCATGACAACCCAGGGTCTGCAGCAGACGCCTGTGGTTGTCATGATCTTGTCGCTATGAGCGCCACCTAGTGGTCGGCGCTCATAGCACAGGACCATTTCTGCTGCATGCAGGGGACCTGCTCGTCCCTTGTATGTAGCAGAGGCGATCGGACAGTTGCTGCTTCTAGTCTCCTATGGAGACTATAGAAGCATGCAAAAAGTAAAAAAAAAAAGTTTTTAAAAATATTAAAAAAAATAAAAAAATATAAAAGTTTAAATCACCCCCCTTTCGCCCCATTCAAAATAAAATATATATAAAAAAAACCCACATACACATATTTGGTATCGCCGCGTTCAGAATCGCCCGATCTATCAATATAAAAAAAGAATTATTCCGATCGGTAAACGGCGTAGCGAGAAAAAAATTCTAAACGCCAGAATTACGTTTTTTGGTCGCCGCAAAATTGCAATAAAATGCAATAACGGGCGATCAAAACATCGGATCTACCCCAAATGTTATCAATAAAAACGTCAGCCTGGCACGCAAAAAATAAGCCATCAACCAGCCCCAGATCACGAAAAATGGAGACGCTACGGGTCTTAGAAAATGGCGCTATTTTTTTATTTTATTTTTTTACCAAATTTTGGAATTTTTTTCCACCACTTAAATATAAAAGAACCTATACATGTTTGGTGTCTATGAACTCGTAATGACCTGTAGAATAAGAAGGGCAAGTCAGTTTTAGCATTCAGTGAACATGGTAAAAAAAATAAATAAAAAACAACTGTGGTATTGCACGTTTTTTGCAATTTTACCGCACTTGGAATTTTTTTCCCGTTTTCCCGTACAGGATATGATAAAACTAGTAATGGCGTTGAAAAGTACAACTCATCCCGCAAAAAATAAGCCCTCACATGGCCATATTGACCAAAAAATAAAAACGCTATGGCTCTGGGAACAAGGGGAGCAAAAACGAAAATGCAAAAACGAAAAATGCTCCGGGGCTTAAGGGGTTAATGCCATGTACTGTATATAGCTAGAAAATATTAGTGTCTGCTATGTATGGGGCAATGCTGCGTTTAGGAGAAATTACATAATAAATTGTGCAGGCTAAAATTTGGGTCTAAAGTAACATATTAGCTGAATGGAATTTGACTTAATGGAATTTTTCACTTCTTTTTTGCATTGATTCCAAGTGTGACCACACGTTGTTCCTGGCTTCAACACACTGAAATCCTTGAGGGTGAGCTGACTTCCATTTGTTCTCTATTGTTATGCACAATGTATTCTTTGTCACAAGGCTCCCTGCTGTAAACACAGAGTGTCTGTCATTCACCCCCTCCCCCTGTGCTCATAGCTGATCTCCAGGTGGGACACCTCCTCCCCCTGCTTCATAGCTGATCTCGGGGTGAGACACTCCCTCCCCCTGCACTCACAGCTGATCAACAGGTGAGATACCTCCCCCCTGTGTTCACAGATGATCTTCAGGTAAGATACTCCCTCCCATTGTGCTCACAGCTCATAGCTCATCTCCAGGTTAGACACCCTCTCCCCCTGTGCTCATAGCTGATCTCCGGGTGAGATACCTCCCCCCTGTGTTCACAGATGATCTCCAGGTGAGATACTCCCTCCCATTGTGCTCACAGCTCATAGCTCATCTCCAGGTTAGACACCCTCTCCCCCTGCGCTCACAGCTCATCTCCGGGTGAGATCATCTGCTTCACAGACTTGAGAGCCCGATAGCAGGGAAACACTTCCCATACTTAGTCTGCGAAGCAGATGATCTCACCCAGAGCTGAGCTGTGAGCACAGGGGGAGGGGGTATCTCACTCGGAGATCAGCAGTGAGCGCAGGGGGAGTATCTCACCTAGAGATCAGCAGTGAGCGCAGGGGGAGGGGGTATCTCACCTAGAGATCAGCAGTGAGCGCAGGGGGAGGGGGTATCTCACCTAGAGATCAGCAGTGAGTGCAGGGGGAGTATCTCACCTAGAGATCAGCAGTGAGTGCAGGGGGAGGGGGTATCTCACTCAGAGATCAGCTGTGAGTGCAGGGGGAGAGGGTATCTCACTTGGAGATGAGCTGTGAGTGCAGGGGGAGTATCTCACCTAGAGATCAGCAGTGAGTGCAGGGGGAGGGGGTATCTCACCCAGAGATCAGCTGTGAGTGCAGGGGGAGAGGGTATCTCACTTGGAGATGAGCTGTGAGTGCAGGGGGAGTATCTCACCTAGAGATCAGCAGTGAGCGCAGGGGGAGGGGGTATCTCACTCGGAGATGAGCTGTGAGTGCAGGGGGAGGGGGTGTCTCACCTAGAGATCAGCAGTGAGCGCAGGGGGAGGGGGTATCTCACCCGGAGTTGAGCTGTGAGTGCAGGGGGAGAATCTCACCTAGAGATCAGCTGTGAGTGCAGGGGGTGGGGGTATCTCACTCGGAGATGAGCTGTGAGGGCAGGGGAGTATCTCACTCGGAGATGAGCTGTGAGGGCAGGGGGAGGCTGTGTCTCACCTAGAGATCAGCAGTGAGCGCAGGGGGAGGGGGTATCTCACTCGGAGATGAGCAGTGAGTGCAGGGGGAAGCTGTGTCTCACCTAGAGATTAGCAGTGAGCGCAGGGGGAGGAGGTGTCTCACCTAGAGATCAGCAGTGAGCGCAGGGGGAGGGGGTATCTCACCCGGAGTTGAGCTGTGAGTGCAGGGGGAGAATCTCACCTAGAGATCAGCTGTGAGTGCAGGGGGTGGGGGTATCTCACTCGGAGATGAGCTGTGAGGGCAGGGGAGTATCTCACTCGGAGATGAGCTGTGAGGGCAGGGGGAGGCTGTGTCTCACCTAGAGATCAGCAGTGAGCGCAGGGGGAGGGGGTATCTCACTCGGAGATGAGCTGTGAGTGCAGGGGGAGGCTGTGTCTCACTCGGAGATCAGCAGTGAGCGCAGGGGGAGGGGGTATCTCACTCGGAGATGAGCTGTGAGTGCAGGGGGAGTATCTCACCCGGAGATCAGCAGTGAGCGCAGGGGGAGGGGGTATCTCACTCGGAGATGAGCTGTGAGTGCAGGGGGAGTATCTCACCCGGAGATCAGCAGTGAGCGCAGGGGGAGGGGGTATCTCACTCGGAGATGAGCTGTGAGTGCAGGGGGAGGCTGTGTCTCACACGGAGATCAGCAGTGAGCGCAGGGAGAGATGGGTATCTCACTCGGAGATGAGCTGTGAGTGCAAGGGGAGGGGGTATCTCACCCGGAGATGAGCTGTGAGTGCAGGGGGAGAATCTCACCTAGAGATCAGCTGTGAGTGCAGGGGGTGGGGGTATCTCACTTGGAGATGAGCTGTGAGTGCAGGGGGAGGCTGTGTCTCACCCGGAGATCAGCAGTGAGAGGGGGATATCTCACTTGGAGATGAGCTGTGAGTGCAGGGGGAGGCTGTGTCTCACCCGGAGATCAGCAGTGAGCGCAGGGAGAGGGGGGTATCTCACCCGGAGATGATCTGTGAGTGCAGTGGGAGGCTGTGTCTCACCCGGAGATCAGCAGTGAGCGCAGGGAGAGGGGGGTATCTCACCCGGAGATGATCTGTGAGTGCAGGGGGAGGCTGTGTCTCACCCGGAGATCAGCAGTGAGCGAACGAAAAATGGGGTATCTCACTCGGAGATGAGCTGTGAGTGCAGGGGGAGGCTGTGTCTCACCCGCAGATCAGCAGTGAGCGCAGGAAGAGGGGGTATCTCACCCGGAGATGATCTGTGAATGCAGGGGGAGGCTGTGTCTCACCCGGAGATCAGCAGTGAGCGCAGGGAGAGGGGGTATCTCACCCGGAGATGATCAGTGAGCGCAGGGGGAGGGGGTATCTCACTTGGAGATGAGCTGTGAGTGCAGGGGGAGTATCTCACCCGGAGATCAGCAGTGAGCGCAGGGGGAGGGGGTATCTCACTCGGAGATGAGCTGTGAGTGCAAGGGGAGGGGGTATCTCACCCGGAGATGAGCTGTGAGTGCAGGGGGAGAATCTCACCTAGAGATCAGCTGTGAGTGCAGGGGGTGGGGGTATCTCACTCGGAGATGAGCTGTGAGTGCAGGGGGAGTATCTCACCTAGAGATCAGCAGTGAGTGCAGGGGGAGGGGGTATCTCACTCGGAGATGAGCTGTGAGTGCAGGGGGAGGCGAGGCTGTGTCTCACCCGGAGATCAGCAGTGAGAGCAGGGAGAGGGGGATATCTCACTTGGAGATGAGCTGTGAGTGCAGGGGGAGGCTGTGTCTCACCCGGAGATCAGCAGTGAGCGCAGGGGGAGGGGGTATCTCACTCGGAGATGAGCTGTGAGTGCAGGGGGAGGCTGTGTCTCACCCGGAGATCAGCAGTGAGCGCAGGAAGAGGGGGTATCTCACCCGGAGATGATCTGTGAATGCAGGGGGAGGCTGTGTCTCACCCGGAGATCAGCAGTGAGCGCAGGGAGAGGGGGTATCTCACCCGGAGATGATCTGTGAGTGCAGGGGGAGGGGGTATCTCACTCGGAGAAAAGCAGTGAGCGCAGGGGGAGGGGGGTATCTCACTCGGAGATGATCTGTGAGTGCCGGGGGAGGCTGTGTCTCACCCGGAGATCAGCAGTGAGCGCAGGGAGAGGGGGTATCTCACCCGGAGATGATCTGTGAGTGCAGGGGGAGGGGGTATCTCACTCGGAGAAAAGCAGTGAGCGCAGGGGGAGGGGGTATCTCACTTGGAGATGAGCTGTGAGTGCAGGGGGAGTATCTCAACCGAAGATCAGCAGTGAGCGCAGGGGGAGGGGGTATCTCACTCGGAGATGAGCTGTGAGTGCAGGGGGAAGCTGTGTCTCACCCGGAGATCAGCAGTGAGCACAGGGAAAGGGGGGTATCTCACTCGGAGATGAGCTGTGAGTGCAAGGGGAGGGGGTATCTCACCCGGAGATCAGCAGTGAGCGCAGGGAGAGGGGGGTATCTCACTCGGAGATGAGCTGTGAGTGCAGGGAGAGGGGGTATCTCACCCAGAGATCAGCAGTCAGCGCAGGGGGAGGGGGTATCTCACCCGGAGATCAGCAGTGAGCGCAGGGGGAGGGGGTATCTTACTCGGAGATGAGCTGTGAGTGCAGGGGGAGGCTGTGTCTCACCCGGAGATCAGCAGTGAGCGCAGGGGGAGGGAGTATCTCACTCGGAGATGAGCTGTGAGTGCAGGGGGAGGCTGTGTCTCACCCGGAGATCAGCAGTGAGCGCAGGAAGAGGGGGTATCTCACCCGGAGATGATCTGTGAATGCAGGGGGAGGCTGTGTCTCACCCGGAGATCAGCAGTGAGCGCAGGGAGAGGGGGTATCTCACCCGGAGATGATCTGTGAGTGCAGGGTGAGGGGGTATCTTACTCAGAGAAAAGCAGTGAGCGCAGGGGGAGGGGGGTATCTCACTCGGAGATGATCTGTGAGTGCCGGGGGAGGCTGTGTCTCACCCGGAGATCAGTAGTGAGCGCAGGGAGAGGGGGTATCTCACCCGGAGATGATCTGTGAGTGCAGGGGGAGGGGGTATCTCACTCGGAGAAAAGCAGTGAGCGCAGGGGGAGGGGGTATCTCACTTGGAGATGAGCTGTGAGTGCAGGGGGAGTATCTCACCCGGAGATCAGCAGTGAGCGCAGGGGGAGGGGGTATCTCACTCGGAGATGAGCTGTGAGTGCAGGGGGAGGCTGTGTCTCACCCGGAGATCAGCAGTGAGCGCAGGGAGAGGGGGGTATCTCACTCGGAGATGAGCTGTGAGTGCAAGAGGAGGGGGTATCTCACCCGGAGATCAGCAGTGAGCGCAGGGAGAGGGGGGTATCTCACTCGGAGATGAGCTGTGAGTGCAGGGAGAGGGGGTATCTCACCCAGAGATCAGCAGTGAGCGCAGGGGGAGGGGGTATCTCACCCGGAGATCAGCAGTGAGCGCAGGGGGAGGGGGTATCTTACTCGGAGATGAGCTGTGAGTGCAGGGGGAGGCTGTGTCTCACCCGGAGATCAGCAGTGAGCGCAGGGGGAGGGGGTATCTCACTCGGAGATGAGCTGTGAGTGCAGGAGGAGGCTGTTTCTTACCCGGAGATCAGCAGTGAGCGCATGGGGAGGGGGTATCACACCCGGAGATGATCTGTGAGTGCAGGGGGAGGGGGTATCTCACCCGGAGATCAGCAGTGAGCGCAGGGAGAGGGGGTATCTCACCCGGAGATGATCTGTGAGTGCAGGGGGAGGGGGTATCTCACCCGGAGATCAGCAGTGAGCACAGGGAAAGGGTTTATCTCACTCAGAGATGAGCTGTGAGGGCAGGGGAGTTTCTCACTCGGAGATGAGCTGTGAGGGCAGGGGAGTATCTCACTGGGAGATGAGCTGTGAGGGCTAGGGAGTATCTCACTCGGAGAAGAGCTGTGAGGGCAGGGGAGTATCTCACACGGAGGTGAGCTGTGAGTGCAGGGAGATGGGGGTGTCTCACCCGGAGATGATCTGTGAGTGCAGGGGGAGGGGGTATCTCACTCGGAGATGAACTGTGAGTGCAGGGGGAGTATCTCACCTAGAGATCAGCTGTGAGTACAGGGGGAGGGGGTATCTCACTCGGAGATGAGCTGTGAGTGCAGAGGGAGTATCTCACCTAGAGATCAGCAGTGAGTGCAGGGGGAGGGGGTATCTCACTTGGAGATGAGCTGTGAGTGCAGGGGGAGGCTGTGTCTCACCCGGAGATCAGCAGTGAGCGCAGGGGGAGGAGGTATCTCACTCGGAGATGAGCTGTGAGTGCAGGGGGAGGCTGTGTCTCACCCGGAGATCAGCAGTGAGCGCAGGGAGAGGGGGTATCTCACCCGGAGATGATCTGTGAGTGCAGGGGGAGGCTGTGTCTCACCCGGAGATCAGCAGTGAGCGCAGGGAGAGGGGGGTATCTCACCCGGAGATGATCTGTGAGTGCAGGGGGAGGCTGTGTCTCACCCGGAGATCAGCAGTGAGTGCAGGGAGAGGGGGTATCTCACCCGGAGATGATCTGTGAGTGCAGGGGGAGGGGGTATCTCACTCAGAGATCAGCAGTGAGCGCAGGGGGAGGGGGTATCTCACTCGGAGATGAGCTGTGAGTGCAGGGGGAGTATCTCACCCAGAGATCAGCAGTAAGCGCAGGGGGAGGGGGTATCTCACTCGGAGATGAGCTGTGAGTGCAGGGGGAGTATCTCACCCGGAGATCAGCAGTGAGCGCAGGGGGAGGGGGTATCTCACTCGGAGATGAGCTGTGAGTGCAGGGGGAGGCTGTGTCTCACACGAAGATCAGCAGTGAGCGCAGGGAGAGATGGGTATCTCACTCGGAGATGAGCTGTGAGTGCAGGGGGAGGCTGTGTCTCACCCGGAGATCAGCAGTGAGCGCAGGAAGAGGGGGTATCTCACGCGGAGATGATCTGTGAATGCAGGGGGAGGCTGTGTCTCACCCGGAGATCAGCAGTGAGCGCAGGGAGAGAGGGTATCTCACCCGGAGATGATCTGTGAGTGCAGGGGGAGGGGGTATCTCACTCGGATAAAAGCAGTGAGCGCAGGGGGAGGGGGTATCTCACTTGGAGATGAGCTGTGAGCGCAGGGGGAGTATCTCACCCGGAGATCAGCAGTGAGCGCAGGGGGAGGGGGTATCTCACTCGGAGATGAGCTGTGAGTGCAAGGGGAGGGGGTATCTCACCCGGAGATGAGCTGTGAGTGCAGGGGGAGAATCTCACCTAGAGATCAGCTGTGAGTGCAGGGGGTGGGGGTATCTCACTCGGAGATGAGCTGGGAGTGCAGGGGGAGTATCTCACCTAGAGATCAGCAGTGAGTGCAGGGGGAGGGGGTATCTCACTCGGAGATGAGCTGTGAGTGCAGGGGGAGGCTGTGTCTCACCCGGAGATCAGCAGTGAGAGCAGGGAGAGGGGGATATCTCACTTGGAGATGAGCTGTGAGTGCAGGGGGAGGCTGTTTCTCACCCGGAGATCAGCAGTGAGCGCAGGGAGAGGGGGGTATCTCACCCGGAGATGATCTGTGAGTGCAGGGGGAGGCTGTGTCTCACCCGGAGATCAGCAGTGAGCGCAGGGAGAGGGGGGTATCTCACCCGGAGATGATCTGTGAGTGCAGGGGGAGGCTGTGTCTCACCCGGAGATCAGCAGTGAGCGCAGGGAGAGGGGGGTATCTCACCCGGAGATGATCTGTGAGTGCAGAGGGAGGCTGTGTCTCACCCGGAGATCAGCAGTGAGCGCAGGAAGAGGGGGTATCTCACCCGGAGATGATCTGTGAATGCAGGGGGAGGCTGTGTCTCACCCGGAGATCAGCAGTGAGCGCAGGGAGAGGGGGTATCTCACCCGGAGATGATCTGTGAGTGCAGGGGGAGGGGGTATCTCACTCGGAGAAAAGCAGTGAGCGCAGGGGGAGGGGGGTATCTCACTCGGAGATGATCTGTGAGTGCCGGGGGAGGCTGTGTCTCACCCGGAGATCAGCAGTGAGCGCAGGGAGAGGGGGTATCTCACCCGGAGATGATCTGTGAGTGCAGGGGGAGGGAGTATCTCACTCGGAGAAAAGCAGTGAGCGCAGGGGGAGGGGGTATCTCACTTGGAGATGAGCTGTGAGTGCAGGGGGAGTATCTCACCCGGAGATCAGCAGTGAGCGCAGGGGGAGGGGGAATCTCACTCGGAGATGAGCTGTGAGTGCAGGGGGAGGCTGTGTCTCACCCGGAGATCAGCAGTGAGCGCAGGGAGAGGGGGGTATCTCACTCGGAGATGAGCTGTGAGTGCAAGGGGAGGGGGTATCTCACCCGGAGATCAGCAGTGAGCGCAGGGAGAGGGGGGTATCTCACTCGGAGATGAGCTGTGAGTGCAGGGAGAGGGGGTATCTCACCCAGAGATCAGCTGTGAGTACAGGGGGAGGGGGTATCTCACTCGGAGATGAGCTGTGAGTGCAGAGGGAGTATCTCACCTAGAGATCAGCAGTGAGTGCAGGGGGAGGGGGTATCTCACTTGAAGATGAGCTGTGAGTGCAGGGGGAGGCTGTGTCTCACCCGGAGATCAGCAGTGAGCGCAGGGAGAGGGGGTATCTCACCCGGAGATGATCTGTGAGTGCAGGGGGAGGCTGTGTCTCACCCGGAGATCAGCAGTGAGCGCAGGGAGAAGGGGGTATCTCACTCGGAGATGAGCTGTGAGTGCAGGGGGAGGCTGTGTCTCACCCGGAGATCAGCAGTGAGCGCAGGGGGAGGGGATATCTCACTCGGAGATGAGCTGT
The DNA here is from genome assembly GCF_046119375.1 of Phyllobates terribilis. NCBI lineage: Eukaryota > Metazoa > Chordata > Amphibia > Anura > Dendrobatidae > Phyllobates > Phyllobates terribilis. The sequence continues at coordinate 995,174 of NW_027362982.1, forward strand.
GAGTGCAGGGGGAGGCTGTGTCTCACCCGGAGATCAGCAGTGAGCGCAGGGAGAGGGGGTATCTCACCCGGAGATGATCTGTGAGTGCAGGGGGAGGCTGTGTCTCACCCGGAGATCAGCAGTGAGCGCAGGGAGAGGGGGGTATCTCACCCGGAGATGATCTGTGAGTGCAGGGGGAGGCTGTGTCTCACCCGGAGATCAGCAGTGAGCACAGGGAGAGGGGGTCTCTCACCCGGAGATGATCTGTGAGTGCAGGGGGAGGGGGTATCTCACTCGGAGATCAGCAGTGAGCGCAGGGGGAGGGGGTATCTCACTCGGAGATGAGCTGTGAGTGCAGGGGGAGTATCTCACCCGGAGATCAGCAGTGAGCGCAGGGGGAGGGGGTATCTCACTCGGAGATGAGCTGTGAGTGCAGGGGGAGTATCTCACCTGGAGATCAGCAGTGAGCGCAGGGGGAGGGGGTATCTCACTCGGAGATGAGCTGTGACTGCAGGGGGAGGCTGTGTCTCACACGGAGATCAGCATTGAGAGCAGGGAGAGGGGGATATCTCACTTGGAGATGAGCTGTGAGTGCAGGGGGAGGCTGTGTCTCACCCGGAGATCAGCAGTGAGCGCAGGGAGAGGGGGGTATCTCACCCGGAGATGATCTGTGAGTGCAGGGGGAGGCTGTGTCTCACCCGGAGATCAGCAGTGAGCGCAGGGAGAGGGGGGTATCTCACCCGGAGATGATCTGTGAGTGCAGGGGGAGGCTGTGTCTCACCCGGAGATCAGCAGTGAGCGCAGGGAGAAGGGGGTATCTCACTCGGAGATGAGCTGTGAGTGCAGGGGGAGGCTGTGTCTCACCCGGAGATCAGCAGTGAGCGCAGGGGGAGGGGGTATCTCACTCGGAGATGAGCTGTGTGTGCAGGGGGAGGCTGTGTCTCACCCGGAGATCAGCAGTGAGCGCAGGAAGAGGGGGTATCTCACCCGGAGATGATCTGTGAATGCAGGGGGAGGCTGTGTCTCACCTGGAGATCAGCAGTGAGCGCAGGGAGAGGGGGTATCTCACCCGGAGATGATCTGTGAGTGCAGGGGGAGGGGGTATCTCACTCGGAGAAAAGCAGTGAGCGCAGGGGGAGGGGGTATCTCACTTGGAGATGAGCTGTGAGTGCAGGGGGAGTATCTCACCCGGAGATCAGCAGTGAGCGCAGGGGGAGGGGGTATCTCACTCGGAGATGAGCTGTGAGTGCAGGGGGAGGCTGTGTCTCACCCGGAGATCAGCAGTGAGCGCAGGGAGAGGGGGGTATCTCACTCGGAGATGAGCTGTGAGTGCAAGGGGAGGGGGTATCTCACCCGGAGATCAGCAGTGAGCGCAGGGAGAGGGGGATATCTCACTCGGAGATGAGCTGTGAGTGCAGGGAGAGGGGGTATCTCACCCAGAGATCAGCAGTGAGTGCAGGGGGAGGGGGTATCTCACCCGGAGATCAGCAGTGAGCGCAGGGGGAGGGGGTATCTTACTCGGAGATGAGCTGTGAGTGCAGGGGGAGGCTGTGTCTCACCTGGAGATCAGCAGTGAGCGCAGGGGGAGGGGGTATCTCACTCGGAGATGAGCTGTGAGTGCAGGGGGAGGCTGTTTCTTACCCGGAGATCAGCAGTGAGAGCAGGGGGAGGGGGTATCACACCCCGAGATGCTCTGTGAGTGCAGGGGGAGGGGGTATCTCACTCGGAGATGAGCTGTGAGTGCAGGGGGAGGCTGTTTCTTACCCGGAGATCAGCAGTGAGCACAGGGGGAGGGGGTATCACACCCCGAGATGCTCTGTGAGTGCAGGGGGAGGGGGTATCTCACCCGGAGATGATCTGTGAGTGCAGGGGGAGGGGGTATCTCACCCGGAGATCAGCAGTGAGCACAGGGAAAGGGTTTATCTCACTCGGAGATGAGCTGTGAGGGCAGGGGAGTATCTCACTCGGAGATGAGCTGTGATTGCAGGGGAGTATCTTACTGGGAGATGAGCTGTGAGGGCTAGGGAGTATCTCACTTGGAGATGAGCTGTGAGTGCAGGGGGAGTATCTCACCCGGAGATCAGCAGTGAGCGCAGGGGGAGGGGGTATCTCACTCGGAGATGAGCTGTGAGTGCAGGGGGAGGCTGTGTCTCACCCGGAGATCAGCAGTGAGCGCAGGGAGAGGGGGGTATCTCACTCGGAGATGAGCTGTGAGTGCAAGGGGAGGGGGTATCTCACCCGGAGATCAGCAGTGAGCGCAGGGAGAGGGGGATATCTCACTCGGAGATGAGCTGTGAGTGCAGGGAGAGGGGGTATCTCACCCAGAGATCAGCAGTGAGTGCAGGGGGAGGGGGTATCTCACCCGGAGATCAGCAGTGAGCGCAGGGGGAGGGGGTATCTTACTCGGAGATGAGCTGTGAGTGCAGGGGGAGGCTGTGTCTCACCCGGAGATCAGCAGTGATCGCAGGGGGAGGGGGTATCTCACTCGGAGATGAGCTGTGAGTGCAGGGGGAGGCTGTTTCTTACCCGGAGATCAGCAGTGAGCGCAGGGGGAGGGGGTATCACACCCGGAGATGATCTGTGAGTGCAGGGGGAGGGGGTATCTCACCCGGAGATGATCTGTGAGTGCAGGGGGAGGGGGTATCTCACTCGGAGATCAGCAGTGAGCACAGGGAAAGGGTTTATCTCACTCGGAGATGAGCTGTGAGGGCAGGGGAGTATCTCACTCGGAGATGAGCTGTGAGGGCAGGGGAGTATCTTACTGGGAGATGAGCTGTGAGGGTTAGGGAGTATCTCACTGGGAGAAGAGCTGTGAGGGCAGGGGAGTATCTCACTCGGAGATGAGCTGTGAGGGCAGGGGAGTATCTCACTCGGAGATGAGCTGTGAGGGCAGGGAAGTATCTCGGAGATGAGCTGTGAGGGCAGGGGAGTATCTCACTCGGAGATGAGCTGTGAGGGCAGGGGAGTATCTCACTCGGAGAAGAGCTGTGAGGGCAGGGAAGTATTTCACTCGAAGATGAGCTGTGAGGGCAGGGGAGTATCTCACTCGGAGATGAGCTGTGAGGGCAGGGGAGTATCTCACTCGAAGAGCTGTGAGGGCAGGGAAGTATCTCACTCGGAGATGAGCTGTGAGGGCAGGGTAGTATCTCACTCGGAGATGAGCTGTGAGGGCAGGGAAGTATCTCGGAGATGAGCTGTGAGGGCAGGGGAGTATCTCACTCGGAGATGAGCTGTGAGGGCAGTGGAGTACCTCACTCGGAGATGAGCTGTGAGGGCAGGGCAATATCTCACTCGGAGATGATCTGTGAGTGCAGGGGGAGGGGGTATCTCACTCGGAGATGAACTGTGAGTGCAGGGGGAGTATCTCACCTAGAGATCAGCTGTGAGTACAGGGGGAGGGGGTATCTCACTCGGAGATGAGCTGTGAGTGCAGAGGGAGTATCTCACCTAGAGATCAGCAGTGAGTGCAGGGGGAGGGGGTATCTCACTTGGAGATGAGCTGTGAGTGCAGGGGGAGGCTGTGTCTCACCCGGAGATCAGCAGTGAGCGCAGGGAGAGGGGGTATCTCACCCGGAGATGATCTGTGAGTGCAGGGGGAGGCTGTGTCTCACCCGGAGATCAGCAGTGAGCGCAGGGAGAAGGGGGTATCTCACTCGGAGATGAGCTGTGAGTGCAGGGGGAGGCTGTGTCTCACCCGGAGATCAGCAGTGAGCGCAGGGGGAGGGGATATCTCACTCGGAGATGAGCTGTGAGTGCAGGGGGAGGCTGTGTCTCACCCGGAGATCAGCAGTGAGCGCAGGGAGAGGGGGTATCTCACCCGGAGATGATCTGTGAGTGCAGGGGGAGGCTGTGTCTCACCCGGAGATCAGCAGTGAGCGCAGGGAGAGGGGGGTATCTCACCCGGAGATGATCTGTGAGTGCAGGGGGAGGCTGTGTCTCACCCGGAGATCAGCAGTGAGCGCAGGGAGAGGGGGTCTCTCACCCGGAGATGATCTGTGAGTGCAGGGGGAGGGGGTATCTCACTCGGAGATCAGCAGTGAGCGCAGGGGGAGGGGGTATCTCACTCGGAGATGAGCTGTGAGTGCAGGGGGAGTATCTCACCCGGAGATCAGCAGTGAGCGCAGGGGGAGGGGGTATCTCACTCGGAGATGAGCTGTGAGTGCAGGGGGAGTATCTCACCTGGAGATCAGCAGTGAGCGCAGGGGGAGGGGGTATCTCACTCGGAGATGAGCTGTGAGTGCAGGGGGAGGCTGTGTCTCACACGGAGATCAGCATTGAGAGCAGGGAGAGGGGGATATCTCACTTGGAGATGAGCTGTGAGTGCAGGGGGAGGCTGTGTCTCACCCGGAGATCAGCAGTGAGCGCAGGGAGAGGGGGGTATCTCACCCGGAGATGATCTGTGAGTGCAGGGGGAGGCTGTGTCTCACCCGGAGATCAGCAGTGATCGCAGGGAGAGGGGGGTATCTCACCCGGAGATGATCTGTGAGTGCAGGGGGAGGCTGTGTCTCACCCGGAGATCAGCAGTGAGCGCAGGGAGAAGGGGGTATCTCACTCGGAGATGAGCTGTGAGTGCAGGGGGAGGCTGTGTCTCACCCGGAGATCAGCAGTGAGCGCAGGGGGAGGGGGTATCTCACTCGGAGATGAGCTGTGAGTGCAGGGGGAGGCTGTGTCTCACCCGGAGATCAGCAGTGAGCGCAGGAAGAGGGGGTATCTCACCCGGAGATGATCTGTGAATGCAGGGGGAGGCTGTGTCTCACCTGGAGATCAGCAGTGAGCGCAGGGAGAGGGGGTATCTCACCCGGAGATGATCTGTGAGTGCAGGGGGAGGGGGTATCTCACTCGGAGAAAAGCAGTGAGCGCAGGGGGAGGGGGTATCTCACTTGGAGATGAGCTGTGAGTGCAGGGGGAGTATCTCACCCGGAGATCAGCAGTGAGCGCAGGGGGAGGGGGTATCTCACTCGGAGATGAGCTGTGAGTGCAGGGGGAGGCTGTGTCTCACCCGGAGATCAGCAGTGAGCGCAGGGAGAGGGGGGTATCTCACTCGGAGATGAGCTGTGAGTGCAAGGGGAGGGGGTATCTCACCCGGAGATCAGCAGTGAGCGCAGGGAGAGGGGGATATCTCACTCGGAGATGAGCTGTGAGTGCAGGGAGAGGGGGTATCTCACCCAGAGATCAGCAGTGAGTGCAGGGGGAGGGGGTATCTCACCCGGAGATCAGCAGTGAGCGCAGGGGGAGGGGGTATCTTACTCGGAGATGAGCTGTGAGTGCAGGGGGAGGCTGTGTCTCACCCGGAGATCAGCAGTGAGCGCAGGGGGAGGGGGTATCTCACTCGGAGATGAGCTGTGAGTGCAGGGGGAGGCTGTTTCTTACCCGGAGATCAGCAGTGAGCGCAGGGGGAGGGGGTATCACACCCCGAGATGCTCTGTGAGTGCAGGGGGAGGGGGTATCTCACTCGGAGATGAGCTGTGAGTGCAGGGGGAGGCTGTTTCTTACCCGGAGATCAGCAGTGAGCGCAGGGGGAGGGGGTATCACACCCCGAGATGCTCTGTGAGTGCAGGGGGAGGGGGTATCTCACCCGGAGATGATCTGTGAGTGCAGGGGGAGGGGGTATCTCACCCGGAGATCAGCAGTGAGCACAGGGAAAGGGTTTATCTCACTCGGAGATGAGCTGTGAGGGCAGGGGAGTATCTCACTCGGAGATGAGCTGTGACGGCAGGGGAGTATCTTACTGTGAGATGAGCTGTGAGGGCTAGGGAGTATCTCACTCGGAGAAGAGCTGTGAGGGCAGGGGAGTATCTCACTCGGAGATGAGCTGTGAGGGCAGGGGAGTATCTCACTTGGAGATGAGCTGTGAGGGCAGGGGAGTATCTCACTCGGAGATGAGCTGTGAGGGCAGGGAAGTATCTCGGAGATGAGCTGTGAGGGCAGGGGAGTATCTCACTCGGAGATGAGCTGTGAGGGCAGGGGAGTATCTCACTCGGAGAAGAGCTGTGAGGGCAGGGAAGTATCTCACTCGAAGATGAGCTGTGAGGGCAGGGGAGTATCTCACTCGGAGATGAGCTGTGAGGGCAGGGGAGTATCTCACTCGGAGATGAGCTGTGAGGGCAGGGGAGTATCTCACTCGGAGAAGAGCTGTGAGGGCAGGGAAGTATCTCACTCGGAGATGAGCTGTGAGGGCAGGGGAGTATCTCACTCGGAGATGAACTGTGAGGGCAGGGGAGTATCTCACTCGGAGATGAGCTGTGAGGGCAGGGAAGTATCTCGGAGATGAGCTGTGAGGGCTGGGGAGTATCTCACTCGGAGATGAGCTGTGAGGGCAGGGGAGTATCTCACTCGGAGATGAGTTGTGAGGGCAGGGGAATATCTCACTCGGAGATGAGCTGTGAGGGCAGGGGGAGGCTGTGTCTCACCCGGAGATCAGCAGTGAGCGCAGGGAGAGGGGGTATCTCACCCGGAGATGATCTGTGAGTGCAGGGGGAGGCTGTGTCTCACCCGGAGATCAGCAGTGAGCGCAGGGAGAGGGGGGTATCTCACCCGGAGATGATCTGTGAGTGCAGGGGGAGGCTGTGTCTCACCCGGAGATCAGCAGTGAGCGCAGGGAGAGGGGGTATCTCACCCGGAGATGATCTGTGAGTGCAGGGGGAGGGGGTATCTCACTCGGAGATCAGCAGTGAGCGCAGGGGGAGGGGGTATCTCACTCGGAGATGAGCTGTGAGTGCAGGGGGAGTATCTCACCCGGAGATCAGCAGTGAGCGCAGGGGGAGGAAGTATCTCACTCGGAGATGAGCTGTGAGTGCAGGGGGAGTATCTCACCCGGAGATCAGCAGTGAGCGCAGGGGGAGGGGGTATCTCACTCGGAGATGAGCTGTGAGTGCAGGGGGAGGCTGTGTCTCACACGGAGATCAGCAGTGAGCGCAGGGAGAGGTGGGTATCTCACTCGGAGATGAGCTGTGAGTGCAAGGGGAGGGGGTATCTCACCCGGAGATAAGCTGTGAGTGCAGGGGGAGAATCTCACCTAGAGATCAGCTGTGAGTGCAGGGGGTGGGGGTATCTCACTCGGAGATGAGCTGTGAGTGCAGGGGGAGTATCTCACCTAGAGATCAGCAGTGAGTGCAGGGCGAGGGGGTATCTCACTCGGAGATGAGCTGTGAGTGCAGGGGGAGGCTGTGTCTCACCCGGAGATCAGCAGTGAGAGGGGGATATCTCACTTGGAGATGAGCTGTGAGTGCAGGGGGAGGCTGTGTCTCACCCGGAGATCAGCAGTGAGCGCAGGGAGAGGGGGGTATCTCACCCGGAGATGATCTGTGAGTGCAGGGGGAGGCTGTGTCTCACCCGGAGATCAGCAGTGAGCGCAGGGAGAGGGGGGTATCTCACTCGGAGATGAGTTGTGAGTGCAGCGGGAGGCTGTGTCTCACCCGGAGATCAGCAGTGAGCGCAGGGGGAGGGGGTATCTCACTCGGAGATGAGTTGTGAGTGCAGCGGGAGGCTGTGTCTCACCCGGAGATCAGCAGTGAGCGCAGGGGGAGGGGGTATCTCACTCGGAGATGAGCTGTGAGTGCAGGGGGAGGCTGTGTCTCACCCGGACATCAGCAGTGAGCGCAGGAAGAGGGGGTATCTCACCCGGAGATGATCTGTGAATGCAGGGGGAGGCTGTGTCTCACCCGGAGATCAGCAGTGAGTGCAGGGAGAGGGGGTATCTCACCCGGAGATGATCTGTGAGTGCAGGGGGAGGGGGTATCTCACTCGGAGAAAAGCAGTGAGCGCAGGGGGAGGGGGGTATCTCACTCGGAGATGATCTGTGAGTGCTGGGGGAGGCTGTGTGTCACCCGGAGATAAGCAGTGAGCGCAGGGAGAGGGGGTATCTCACCCGGAGATGATCTGTGAGTGCAGGGGGAGGGGGTATCTCACTCGGAGAAAAGCAGTGAGCGCAGGGGGAGGGGGTATCTCACTTGGAAATGAGCTGTGAGTGCAGGGGGAGTATCTCACCCGGAGATCAGCAGTGAGCGCAGGGGGAGGGGGTATCTCACTCGGAGATGAGCTGTGAGTGCAGGGGGAGGCTGTGTCTCACCCGGAGATCAGCAGTGAGCGCAGGGAGAGGGGGGTATCTCACTCGGAGATGAGCTGTGAGTGCAAGGGGAGGGGGTATCTCATCCGGAGATCAGCAGTGAGCGCAGGGAGAGGGGGGTATCTCACTCGGAGATAAGCTGTGAGTGCAGGGAGAGGGGGTATCTCACCCAGAGATCAGCAGTGAGCGCAGGGGGAGGGGGTATCTCACCCAGAGATCAGCAGTGAGCGCAGGGGGAGGGGGTATCTTACTCGGAGATGATCTGTGAGTGCAGGGGGAGGCTGTGTCTCACCCAGAGATCAGCAGTGAGCGCAGGGGGAGGGGGTATCTCACTCGGAGATGAGCTGTGAGTGCAGGGGGAGTATCTCACCCGGAGATCAGCAGTGAGCGCAGGGGGAGGAAGTATCTCACTCGGAGATGAGCTGTGAGTGCAGGGGGAGGCTGTTTCTTACCCGGAGATCAGCAGTGAGCGCAGGGGGAGGGGGTATCACACCCGGAGATGATCTGTGAGTGCAGGGGGAGGGGGTATCTCACCCGGAGATCAGCAGTGAGCGCAGGGAGAGGGGGTATCTCACCCGGAGATGAGCTGTGAGTGCAGGGAGAAGGGGTATCTCACCCGGAGATGATCTGTGAGTGCAGGGGGAGGGGGTATCTCACCCGAAGATCAGCAGTGAGCACAGGGAAAGGGTTTATCTCACTCGGAGATGAGCTGTGAGGGCAGGGGAGTATCTCACTCGGAGATGAGCTGTGAGGGCAGGGGAGTATCTCACTGGGAGATGAGCTGTGAGGGCTAGGGAGTATCTCACTCGGAGAAGAGCTGTGAGGGCAGGGGAGTATCTCACTCGGAGATGAGCTGTGAGGGCAGGGGAGTATCTCACTCGGAGATGAGCTGTGAGGGCAGGGGAGTATCTCACTCGGAGATGAGCTGTGAGGGCAGGGAAGTATCTCGGAGATGAGCTGTGAGGGCAGGGGAGTATCTCACTCGGAGATGAGCTGTTAGGGCAGGGGAGTATCTCACTCGGAGAAGAGCTGTGAGGGCAGGGAAGTATCTCACTCGGAGATGAGCTGTGAGGGCAGGGGAGTATCTCACTCGGAGATGAGCTGTGAGGGCAGGGGAGTATCTCACTCGGAGATGAGCTGTGAGGGCAGGGAAGTATCTCGGAGATGAGCTGTGAGGGCTGGGGAGTATCTCACTCGGAGGTGAGCTGTGAGGGCAGGGGAGTATCTCACTCGGAGATGAGCTGTGAGGGCAGGGGAGTACCTCACTCGGAGATGAGCTGTGAGGGCAGGGAAGTATCTCGGAGATGAGCTGTGAGGGCAGGGGAGTATCTCACTCGGAGATGAGCTGTGAGGGCAGGGGAGTATCTCACTCGGAGATGAGCTGTGAGGGCAGGGGAGTATCTCACTCGGAGATGAGCTGTGAGGGCAGGGAAGTATCTCGGAGATGAGCTGTGAGGGCTGGGGAGTATCTCACTCGGAGGTGAGCTGTGAGGGCAGGGGAGTATCTCACTCGGAGATGAGCTGTGAGGGCAGGGGAGTACCTCACCCGGAGATGAGCTGTGAGGGCAGGGGAATATCTCACTCGGAGATGAGCTGTGAGGGCAGGGGAGTATCTCACTCGGAGATGAGCTGTGAGGGCAGGGGAGTATCTCACTCGGAGATGAGCTGTGAGGGCAGGGGAGTATCTCACCTAGAGATCAGCAGTGAGCGCAGGGGGAGGGGGTATCTCACTAGGAGATGAGCTGTGAGTGCAGAGGGAGGCTGTGTCTCACCCGGAGATCAGCAGTGAGCTCAGGGGAGGGGGTATCTCACCTGGAGATGAGCTGAGAGGGCAGGGGGAGGGGGTATCTCACCTGGAGATCAGCTGTGAGTGCAGGAGGAGAGGGTATCTCACCGGAATATGAGCTGTTAGCACAGGGGGAGGGGGTGTCTCACACGGAGATCAGCTGTGAGCCCAGGGGGAAGGTGTCTCACCCGGGGATCAGCTGTGAGTGCAGGAGGAGGGGGTATCTCACCTGGAGATGAGCTGAGAGGGCAGGGGGAGGGGGTATCTCACCTGGAGATGAGCTGTGAGGGCAGGGGAGTATCTCACTCGGAGATGAACTGTGAGGGCAGGGTAGTATCTCACTCGGAGATGAGCTGTGAGGGCAGGGGAGTATCTCACTCGGAGATGAGCTGTGAGGGCAGGGGAGTATCTCACTCGGAGAAGAGCTGTGAGGGCAGGGAAGTATCTCACTCGAAGATGAGCTGTGAGGGCAGGGGAGTATCTCACTAGGAGATGAGCTGTGAGGGCAGGGGAGTATCTCACTCGGAGAAGAGCTGTGAGGGCAGGGAAGTATCTCACTCGGAGATGAGCTGTGAGGGCAGGGGAGTATCTCACTCGCAGATGAGCTGTGAGGGCAGGGGAGTATCTCACTTGGAGATGAGCTGTGAGGGCAGGGAAGTATCTCGGAGATGAGCTGTGAGGGCTGGGGAGTATCTCACTCGGAGATAAGCTGTGAGGGCAGGGGAGTATCTCACTCGGAGATGAGCTGTGAGGGCAGGGGAGTACCTCACTCGGAGATGAGCTGTGAGGGCAGGGGAATATCTCACTCGGAGATGAGCTGTGAGGGCAGGGGAGTATCTCACTCGGAGATGAGCTGTGAGGGCAGGGGAGTATCTCACTCGGAGATGAGCTGTGAGGGCAGGGGAGTATCTCACCTAGAGATCAGAAGTGAGCGCAGGGGGAGGGGGTATCTCACTAGGAGATGAGCTGTGAGTGCAGAGGGAGGCTGTGTCTCACCCGGAGATCAGCAGTGAGCTCAGGGGGAGGGGGTATCTCACCTGGAGATGAGCTGAGAGGGCAGGGGGAGGGGGTATCTCACCTGGAGATCAGCTGTGAGTGCATGAGGAGGGGGTATCTCACCCGAATATGAGCTGTTAGCACAGGGGGGGGGGGGGGTCTCACCCGGAGATCAGCTGTGAGCCCAGGAGGAAGGTGTCTCACCCGGGGATCAGCTGTGAGTGCAGGAGGAGGGAGTATCTCACCTGGAGATGAGCTGAGAGGGCAAGGGGAGGGGGTATCTCACCTGGAGATGAGCTGAGAGGGCAGGGGGAGGGGGTAACTCACCCGGAGATGAGTTGTGAGCGCATTGGGAGGGGGTGTCTCACCCTGAGATCAACTGTGAGCGCATTGGGAAGGGGTATCTCACCCGGAGATTAGCTATGAGCTCAGGGGGAGGGGGTATCTCACCCGGAGATCAACTGAGAGCTATGAGCAGAGGAGGAGGGGGTTTTCTGACCCAGAGGTGAGCTGTGAGCGCATTGGGAGGGGGTATCTCACCCGGAGATCAGCTGTGAGCTATGAGCACAGGGGGAGGGGGTGAATCACACACAGGCTGTGCTTACAGCAGGGAGAGTTGTGACAGAGAATACATTTTGCATGCTGCGAGTAGGGAGCTCTTACGCCAGGAACTGCGCAAACTCGACCAGCTGATCACCCACTACCAGACGTAATGGAATAATGCAAGGGGGCGCCAGAGAACAGCATTTGAAAAATAAAAGCTTGGTATCTTTTGAATGAAGCATAATTTTGAATCACTATAAATTACAAAACGATTTATTTCCACCTTTTCTGGTTGGTCAATTGTATTCTTTATGGTGGCACAACCGCTTTAAGTTTAAAATTTCACATTTTTCTAAATTTTTAGAAAATCTGGGATATTTTCATGAATAACAACAAAACGTATTAATTTAAAATTTTCCAGCTGCAACAGGTACAATTTGTTCCAAAAAGAAGATCAGAATATCAGAATGACTAGCAGAAGCATTTCAAAGTTATTACCAAATAAAGTGACGTTTCAGATATGAAAAATGGGGCTGTCAGAAAGGTTAATACTGATTACCACGAGACAGGGCTAAGAAACATGAAATGGTAATGTGCAGTACATACCTATGCTCAAAAGTGCTGGCATATCATGCCAGTAATAAAAGAAAATACTGATTAGTCAGGGTGATAAAACAATGTATGTAACATGTAGGTGTGTGGTATGTATGAATATCATTTTTTTTTTCAGTGCCCTGGATAAAGTGACTATAAGAAGTAGGATTTTAGTTAATACCTCACTGAACACAAGAACAGTTTCCAAAATACTAACAAGACGGAGTTTCACAGAACATTTTTTTCACCCATAGCATGAAAGTAATGTTAATATCATAACTTTCATTACAAAATCTTCAGTTTTACCCAAATTCAGTGATGCACCCTACACCAAAACTACTACATCTAGTATTTTGTATGACCTCTATGATTGTTAAAGACAGCACCAAGTCTTCTACACATGGACCGAATAAGTTGGTGACATAAAGTAACATCTATCTCTTTCTATTCCTCCAGAACGACCATTTTAGAACCTGAATGTAGAGCCCTTCTAACTTGTCTCTTCAGAATTCCTCGGTATGTCCTGCACTTCTGTGATGCGTGTTGGAGTACTTGTAAGATGTGTGCAGCTTATTCTTGTGATCTTTCTGATATGTGCACATCTACTTGTGTAATTTGTGCACTGTGCTTGTGTGACATCTCTCAAGTCTACGCTGTGCTTGTGTGACATCTCTCAAGTCTGCGCTGTGCTTGTGTGACATCTCTTAAGTCTGTGCTGTGCTTGTGTGACATCTCTCAAGTCTAAGCTGTGCTTGTGCGACATCTCTCAAGTCTAAGCTGTGCTTGTGTGATATCTCTCAAGTCTGTGCTGTGCTTGTGTGACATCTCTCAAGTCTAAGCTGTGCTTGTGTGACATCTCTCAAGTCTACGCTGTGCTTGTGTGACATCTCTCAAGTCTGCGCTGTGCTTGTGTGACATCTCTCAAGTCTGTGCTGTGCTTGTGTGACATCTCTCAAGTCTAAGCTGTGCTTGTGTGACATCTCTCAAGTCTGCGCTGTGCTTGTGTGACATCTCTCAAGTCTGTGCTGTGCTTGTATGACATCACTCAAGTCTGCGCTGTGCTTGTGTGACATCTCTCAAGTCTGCGCTGTGCTTGTGTGACATCTCTCAAGTCTGCACTGTGCTTGTGTGACATCTCTCAAGTCTGCGCTGTGCTTGTGTGACATCTCTCAAGTCTGCGCTGTGCTTGTGTGACATCTCTCAAGTCAGAGATGTGCTTGTGTGACATCTCTCAAGTCAGAGCTGTGCTTGTGTGACATCTCTCAAGTCAGAGCTGTGCTTGTGTGACATCTCTCAAGTCTGCGCTGTGCTTGTGCGATTTGTCTGGTGTGTGACAAGTGATTTTTTGATGTGTGCCTAACATGTTTTTATTGCATCAAATAATGTTACTTAAAGTGAATTTCTGTTTTAATTCTTTTACTGTCCTTAGGCTTGCCCTAGAGAAAAACAATAAAATCAGGGATACTCTCAGGGTCAGCAATTCCTCTTCCGCTACTGCCCTGGTCTTTGTTTTCAGGCTGCAGCCGTGATGTCCTGACTAAAACACGTGACTGCTGGAGCTTAAAGGGGTTATCCCAGAAACAAAAGTTCATTTTAAAAATGGTCTGTGTCTGACCGTGTATGGAAAATACCACAGCTCCTGAGCGGAGGAGGAAGCCAAAGACAATACAGACATTACATCAGGGGATCACAAAGGATTCATTTTGAGAGGTAAAATATTGTTTAAACACAGGCAGTGAAATATTTTACCTCACAAAATGAATCAATCCTATGAGATCCCGTGCTGGAATGTCTGCATTGTCTTTTGCAGCCTTCCCTGCCCAGGAGCTGTGGTATGATCAGACCATGTTCCGCACACGGTCAGACACAGCCAATTTATAAAATTAACTTTTGTTTGTAGGAAAACCCTTTTAATGACTGAGCTCAGCAGTAATGCCAAGGTAGATGGAACAAGCTGCTGACCCTATGATTGGCTACAGTGGTCACATGAGATATTACCACTGCAGCCTGTAAACACGGACAGGCCAGGAGCATAAAGACATCAATAGACTAGGTGAAAATGAGTAACTCTGATTTTATTATTTTTAGACCAGGTGAAAATGAGTAAATCTGATTTTATTATTTTTAGACTAGGTGAAAATGAGTAACGCTGATTTTATTATTTTTAGACTAGGTGAAAATGAGTAACTCTGATTTTATTATTTTTAGACCAGGTGAAAATGAGTAACTCTGATTTTATTATTTTTAGACTAGGTGAAAATGAGTAACGCTGATTTTATTATTTTTAGACTAGGTGAAAATGAGTAACTCTGATTTTATTATTTTTAGACTAGGTGAAAATGAGTAACGCTGATTTTATTATTTTTAGACTAGGTGAAAATGAGTAACGCTGATTTTATTATTTTTAGACTAGGTGAAAATGAGTAACTCTGATTTTATTATTTTTAGACTAGGTGAAAATGAGTAACTCTGATTTTATTATTTTTAGACTAGGTGAAAATGAGTAACTCTGATTTTATTATTTTTAGACTAGGTGAAAATGAGTAACGCTGATTTTATTATTTTTAGACCAGGTGAAAATGAGTAACGCTGATTTTATTATTTTTAGACTAGGTGAAAATGAGTAACTCTGATTTTATTATTTTTAGACTAGGTGAAAATGAGTAACTCTGATTTTATTATTTTTAGACTAGGTGAAAATGAGTAACTCTGATTTTATTATTTTTAGACTAGGTGAAAATCAGTAACTCTGATTTTATTATTGTTAGACTAGGTGAAAATGAGTAACTCTGATTTTATTATTTTTAGACTAGGTGAAAATGAGTAACTCTGATTTTATTATTTTTAGACTAGGTGAAAATGAGTAACTCTGATTTTATTATTTTTAGACTAGGTGAAAATGAGTAACTCTGATTTTATTATTTTTAGACTAGGTGAAAATGAGTAACTCTGATTTTATTATTTTTAGACTAGGTGAGAATGAGTAACTCTGATTTTATTATTTTTAGACTAGGTGAAAATGAGTAACTCTGATTTTATTATTTTTAGACTAGGTGAGAATGAGTAACTCTGATTTTATTATTTTTAGACTAGGTGAAAATGAGTAACTCTGATTTTATTATTTTTTTTCCCTAGCGCAAGCCGATGAGCACAAAAATAATTAAAATGAAAGTCCCCTTTAAGAAGGGGGGATCATACACAATTCTTGCACAGGGACCCTTTGGTCTCAGTGCCCGCCCCTGCTTGAGACGTTATAATAATTCATAAATCATATGGTTTTGATTGGCTGCTCCTAGTAAGAACACAATAAAATAAGCTCTAGTGGGCTGTGTGCCCACTATGCGTTTTTTAAGCATTTCCGCAGCGGCAATTACGCTTAAAAAACGCTTGGTAGGAGGTCTGCAATGTTCCCCAATGATAATCCACATGTGCTGTGCACATGCTGCGGAAATATCCGCTGCGGATTATTATTACAGAAAAAAGCGCAGCACTACCAACTATTTTGCGTAAGCGCAGCGTTTTTGCCGCCATTGACTTGCATTGATTCGCATAATATCTGCATGACTACATGTACACATGCGGAAATTAAGCAATTCAATGTGCGGATGGAGAAGAGGAGACTCTCATCCAGACCCGGGTACCATAGTACCTGTAAAAAAAAAATTAAAATTAAAAAAAACATTATACTCACCTTCTGATGGCCTGCGGTCTTCTCTCCGGTGTGTCTTGGCTCCCCGGTGGCTCGTCAACGTCAGCGGTCATGTGACCTGTCACCTGACTAAATTACATCATGGAAGGTCCTTTTACACCACCACGGGCCACCAGGGAGACCGGAGAAGGAGACCGTGGGCCATCGGAAGGTGAGTATAATGTTTTTTTTTATAGTTTTTACCATTTTTATTATTTTTTTTTAACTAACTTAGTCACACGGTTGCATGGATTTATATAGTGTGACCAAGTTGTCAAGCACTTTTCCAAGCCAAAATCTTTTAGAAAACGCTTGACAACCCGCATGGGAAATCGCATGTGCTAAACGCGTGACAAACGCTTGTCCCGGGCTGAAAATACGCATGTAAAATCCGCATGAGCTTTTTCTGCCAAGGAGATGCAGAAACGCTCAGGAAAAATCCGGAGCGTTTCTGCATTGTGGGCACATTGCCTAATAGTGGCTGTGGATCAACATACTTAATTCTCATCAATACTAAGCAGTATAAATTAATATAACTTTGCTTAATATTTCCACTAATATTCTTAATTTCAGTGTGTTGGTTTAGCCCTGCACTACAGTCACAGTATTTCATGTGAGCCCTTGAGAAAACTAATTGCCGACCCCCGATCCATGCTCTGTTAACCCCTTTACACCCCTTTACAGAATCTCTCACTGTTTCCGGCAATGTGATTGCCGGAAACAGAGGAGCACCGATCCTAGGCTGCAGATCAAAGAGCACCGATCCTAGGCTATTGCTAGTACACCACAGCCCTGGCCCCAGACTGCTATGATCGGTGCGATCGCCGATCACATCGATCGCAGCGCGATAACAGGGCGGTCATGGGGCGGTGACCGGCTTGTGACCTGCCTGTCACTGCCCCATGACCCCCTGTAATGTAATCAAAGTCCCCAGACTGCTGTGATTGGAGCGATCGATGATGACATCGATCGCTCCAATCAGAGCTCCTGAATACAGGCTGTCATAGGGAGGTGTCACCTCTCTGTGACCCCCTGTGGTGCGTTCTCTGCTACAGCCATGTCTGATTGGTGCAATCAATGTCACCAATCAGATGGCTGGGGCACAGCATGCACCACAGGGGGTCACAGAGAGGTGACACCTCCCTGTGACCGCCCGGTCACCTGTATTCAGGAACTCTGATTGGAGCAATCATTGATGACATTGATTGCTCCAATCAGATTACCTGACTACCTCCACCTGTCACCACCCCATCATCACCCTGTGACCACCCTGCAGACCCTCACACTTGGTGAGGATTTCTACAAAGCGGTCACATCTGATGTGTGTGTGCTGAGCCTTGTAGTGCCACAGAATATTCTGTGACACCACAAGACCATCTTCTCACCTGTTTCAGTCGCTGCTGCTGCTCCTGGATCTTCTGCTCCAGCGTCCTGGGTATCCTGCTCCAGAGCCTGCTGCCGATCCTGCTGCTGATCCTGCAGAGAAGACTTTGGTAAGTCTGTTCTCCACTCATCCACCCCAATCCCCCCTCCCCCCTCTTTTTACCCCCCCTTACCACCATTTATTTTTCTGCGTCCTGCAGCGGTCTCCAGCTCCGGTCCGAGTCTCCAGCTCCGCTCCCAGCGCCGGGCTCTCGTTCCGGGCTCCCGGTCAACAGCACCGGTCTCCTGCTCCGGGCTCCGTCTCCTGTTCCGGTCCTGCTGCTGATCCTGTTGACCCCTTGGTAAGTCCATCTCTGATCTCCCCTCATCCACCCCAATCCCCCTCTCCCCACTCCCCCATCTTTTTACCCCCCTTCCCACCTCAATCTCCCTCACTTCAGTGTCCCTGTTAATTCTCTCGTTTCTGGTCTCCAGCGCCAGTACCGGACTCCTGCTCTGGGCTCCCGGTCTCCTGCTCCGCGCTCCCGGTCTCCAGCGTCGTGCTCCCAGTCTCCTGCTCCGGGCTCCCGGTCTCCTGCTCCGGGTCTTCTGTTCCAGTCCTGCTGACCCTTTGGTAAGTCCATCTCTGATCTCCCCTCGTCCACCCCAATCCCCCTCTTCCCACTCCCCCATCTCTGAAGTTTTGGGGCCTGGTCCTTCTTATGGGGATCCTGAACAAGCCCGAGCTTCGGCAATACTGGAGTGCTGACGTTTTGTATAACACTCCAGTGTTCCGAATGGCCATGATCTGGAGACGCTTTCAGGCCATCCACATGTTCTTGCATTACCAAGATAATGCAAGGTGTCCTGCACGCGATGACCCGAACTTTGATCGTCTTTTCAAAGTTCGGCCGGTCATCGAACACTTCAACAACAAGTTTGCTGAAGTGGACGTGCCCCAAAGGGACATCTGCGTGGATGAGTCCTTAATCTCTTTTAAAAGGCGGCTTGGATTCCGGCAGTACCTGCCCAGTAAGAGGTCCAGCTCCGGGATCAAGCTGTATAAACTTTTTCAGAGTACCTCAGGGTACACTCACAAGTTTAGAGTTTATGAAGGGAAGGACTCCCGGATTGAACCCCCTGAATGCCTCCCGTTCTGGGAGTGAGTTGGAAAATTGTGTGGGACTTGGTGCACCCACTGCTGGATAAAGGTTATCACCTCTTTGTGGATAACTTATATACAAGTATCCCGCTCTTCAAGTCCCTCTCTGCGTGACGTACTGCAGCCTGCGGTACTGTCCGCAAAAATTAGAAAGGCCTCCCAAAGACACTAATTGGGCAGCTGCTCAGAAGGGGTGAGTGTTACAACTCTCCTGTTAGGTTTTTTTTAGTTTGCTGGTCACATGACCATTTTTGCCTATTTAATTCGGCTCCGCCCTCCTGGCTTTGCTGGACTTCATTTGTATTTACTACTGTTGCGCTAGCTTGTTGCTCTGTTGCCGTTCTCTGTTAGTTTTGCTAGGTCTTTTGACACCTTTGCTTTTTGTTGTGTGTTTGTCTTTGACTGCTACTATTTCTGCTAATGGGTGTCCAACTTTTCCCAGTCCCTAGATCTTGTAGGGATCCCTCCCTCACATCTATAGGTCTGCATTCAGACTAGCCTAGGACTTTAGCGGGTCTGATCGTTACATCGTAGGGATCTAGTTTAGTTCTATTGTAGGGACAAATCTCCTCTCTTTCCTTAGTCTCTGTAGCAGATCATAACAGTAAGTCCAGCCATAAAAAAAAAAAAAAAATTTTTTCTAAGGAAAGACCTCCAGTTTTCCATCATGGTCTTGGTGCAAGATTTGGCTCAACGCTTGCAGGGACTCTCTCTGGAGGTGACCAAGCTCCAACAACACGTGAGTAGCTGTTCTGGAGCGCATTTTGTGGAACCAAAGGTACGTCTGCCTGATCTATTTTTTGGCGAACAACAAGATTTTTTTTCTTTTAAAAATGCTTGTCTATTATATTTTCGTTTGAGACCCGGATCCTCTGGTGATGAATCACAGCGCATAGGGATCATAATGTCACTTTTGCGCAAAGATCCTCAGGGATGGGCCTTCTCTCTCCAACCTAGTGATCCGTGCTTTAGATCAGTGGATAGTTTTTTTTCTGCTTTGGGTTTGTTGTACGATGATCCTGATCGTGTCTCATATGCTGAGTCTGAATTAAGACGTTTGAGGCAGGGATCAGGTAATGTGGAAAAATATTGTTCTCACTTCCGTCGGTGGTCTGCCCAGGTGGGGAGGAACGATTCAGCTTTGAAAAGCTTGTTTCTGGCAGGCCTAGGTGAAAGAGTTAAGGATTTACTGATTGCTTATCCCACACCTGGAAACTTGCAGGAGGCAATGCAATTAGCTATACGGGTTGACAGGAGACTGCGTGAAAGGGTTAATGAGAGCAAATCCTCTGCTATGTCAGCTTCGAGTCCTGAGAGGTTCTGTGCTGACAATGGAGAGCCGATGGAAATTGGGGCGATGACAACCCGCTCTCAGGAAAAAGACCGCCGACTTTCTGAAGGCTTGTGTTTCTATTGCGGAAATTCTGGTCATCTTATTAAGAGCTGCGTGCTTCGTAAGAAGAAAGAAAAAAAATGGTCAGTCATGCTCGTATTGCCTGTTTAAATTCTAAGGGGGTATTCCTATCTGCCACTACTGCTGCTCAGGATGAATTAATTGAATTTCGGGTATTTGTGGATTGTGGATCTACTCTGAATGTGATTGATGGGGGGATTCTTGGAAAAACTTAGATTAGAACCTAAAACTTTGTCATCCCCTATTGCTGTGGTTTCTGTCGATGGCTCTCCCTTGAAGAGTGTTACTCACAAGGTCTGTGAATTTCCCCTCACTATTAATGGTATTCATCAAGAGAATTTGGATTTGGTGGTATTGGATAATTTGCCTTCTCCAGTAATATTGGGGTTACCCTGGTTAAAATTGCACAATCCTGTACTGGATTGGTCTACCAATGAAATTAAGTCCTGCTGTGGATAGAGGGGAATTGCCTGTACCTATTCAGGATTTTTGGAGAGTTTTTTCTAAGGAGGAGTCGCAGGTTTTGCCTCCCCATAGAGACTATGATTGTACTATTGAATTTGTCCCTGGAGCGACTCTTCCTAAGAGTCGTTTATTTAATCTTACTATTCCTGAGAGAAAGGCTTTGGAGGAATACATACAGACAAGCTTGGCCGCTGGTCACATTAGGCCTTCCAAGTCTCCTGTGGCTGTTGGTTTTTTTTTTGTGAAAAAAAAAAGATGGCGGTTTACGTCCTTGTCTGGACTTTCGTGAGATTAATAAATTTACTGTACGCAATCCTTACCCACTGCCATTGATTCCCGATTTATTTAACCAGTTAGTGGGGGCCAAGTGGTTCTCTAAAATTGATCTCCGGGGGGCATACAATTTGTTGCGCATGAAGGAGGGTGATGAATGGAAGACTGCTTTTAACACTCCTGTGGGTCATTTTGAGAATCTGGTTATGCCTTTTGGTCTCACCAATGCTCCAGCATTTTTTCAGAATCGTATTAATGACATCCTTAGACCTTTAATCGGCAAAGATGTGGTTGTGTATTTGGATGACATTTTGATTTATTCACCGGATCTGGAGTCTCATTGGCGGAGCGTACGTGAGGTATTACAGTTATTAATGGACAATTCGTTTTTTGCTAAGCTGGAGAAATGTGAGTTCGCTGTACAGAGAATTAGTTTTTTGGGCTACATTGTCTCCAGTGAAGGTTTTGAGATGGACCCGGTTAAAGTTCAGGCTGTACAGGAATGGCCTAGGCCTATTGGTTTGAAATCGATACAGAGGTTTTTGGGTTTCGCCAATTATTACAGAAAATTCATAAAAAATTTTTCTATTATTGTCAAACCGCTGACCGATCTCACCAGGAAAGGTGCTAATGCGGTTCAGTGGACTTCTGAGGCCATTGAAGCTTTTGTGTTTTTAAAGGAGAGGTTCACCTCTGCTCCCATCCTTATGCAGCCTGATGTGACTAAGCCGTTTTTGGTTGAGGTTGATGCTTCTTCGGTGGGGGTTGGTGCGGTGTTGTCTCAGGAAAACAAGGATGGAGTACATCCCTGTGCCTTTTTTTCAAAAAAATTTTCCGAGACTGAACTTAATTACGATATTGGTAATCGGGAATTGCTGGCGAATAAACTCGCATTTGAACACTGGCGTCACCTCTTGGAAGGTGCTGAATTTCCCGTTCAGGTTTTCACTGATCATAAAAATCTGATCTATCTTGATGCTGCCAAGCGCTTGAATGCCCGTCAGGCTAGGTGGGCACTTTTTTTCTCGCGGTTTAATTTTTCCGTTACTTACATCCCGGGTACCAAGAATGTTAAAGCGGATGCTTTGTCTCGCAGCTTTTCTCCCATGGTTGGTGTTGAGGAGGAGGAGACCATTTTACAAGAAGGTGTTGTGATTGCTGCTTTGGACTCCGTTTTGGAGGATGAGATTCTTAAAGCACAGGAGAATGCCCCATCTAACACTCCCCATGGGAGGTGGTTTGTGCCTAGGACCTTTAGGAGAGATTTGTTTGTTGAGTGTCATGAGTCTCGGTTGGCAGGTCATCCAGGAATTTCTGAGACCAAGAGACTTGTGGGTCGCAGTTTTTGGTGGCCTGGATGGCAGAAGGAAGTCATTAAGTGGGTGCGCCAATGTACTGTGTGTGCAAGATCCAAGTCTTCGCATGCTCCTGCTGCGGGGTTGCTTTGCCCTCTGGAGGTTCCTAGTGCACCTTGGACACATCTGGCTATGGACTTTATTACTGACCTTCCTCCCTCTGAAGGTTTCACGGTCATCTGGGTGGTCGTGGACCGTTTTAGCAAGATGTGTCACTTGGTTCCCTTCATCAAACTGCCTTGCGCTAAGACACTCGCTAAGGCCTTTGTCAAGGAGATTGTCAGACTACATGGTGTTCCTACTGACATTGTTTCTGATAGGGGACCTCAGTTCGTGGCTCGTTTTTGGCGTGCCTTTTGTGACAGGTTGGGAGTTCATTTGTCGTTTTCATCCGGATATCATCCTGAGTCTAATGGTCAGACAGAAAGGAAGAACCAGGAAGTTGAGCAGTTCTTGCGTTGTTTTGTGGCAGACAATCAAGAGCGGTGGTCTGAGTTTCTGCCACTTGCTGAATTTGCTCTTAACAACCATACATCCTCTTCTGCTGGGTGTTCGCCTTATTTTTGTTGTTCTGGGAGACATCCGTCTTTTGGGTCATTTTCCAAATTGGTTTCGGCTGTGCCTGAGGAGGAGAGTTTTTCTGGTGATTTGGAGAGAGTTTGGACGGAAGTGCGTGGTAATCTTCAGGAGGCTAACAAAAAATTTAAGAGGTACTTTGATAGGAAACGGCAAGAGGTTTTGTTTGCTGTTGGTGACATGGTTTGGTTGTCCTCTAAGAATCTGCGATTGAGGATTCCTTCTAAAAAATTGGGTCCCAAGTTCGTAGGGCCCTTTAAGGTACTTCAGATAGTTAACCAATCTGCTGTTAGGCTGGAGGTTCCTACGTCCTGGAGGATTAATCCGGTGTTTCATGTTTCTCTGTTGAAAAAAGCTGATGTGTCGGATGGTGACGCCTCTGCCACTGTTCCTCCGGTGGTGGAGGACAGGGAATATGAAATTTCCCGCATCCTAAATTCTAGACGGTATAGAGGGAGTTTGCAGTATCTCGTCGCTTGGAAGGGTGTCGGACCTGAGGATAACTCATGGGTGAGGGCGGATGATGTTTCTGCCCCCAGACTTGTCCGAGCGTTTCACAGGAGGTTTCCTGGTAAGCCTGGGCCTAGGGTATCCGGAGGATCCTCTTAGAAGAGGGGGTACTGTTACAACTCTCCTGTTAGGTTTTTTTTAGTTTGCTGGTCACATGACCATTTTTGCCTATTTAAACCGGCTCCGCCCTCCTGGCTTTGCTGGACTTCATTTGTATTTACTACTGCTGAGCTAGCTTGTTGCTCTGTTGCCGTTCTCTGTTAGTTTAGGTCTTTTGACCCCTTTGCTTTTTGTTGTGTGTTTGTCTTTGACTGCTACTATTTCTGCTAGGGGGTGTCCAACTTTTCCCAGTCCCTAGATCTTGTAGGGATCCCTCCCTCACATCTATAGGTCTGCGTTCAGACTAGCCTAGGACTTTAGCGGGTCTGATCGCAGGATCAGGTTCCCCGTTACATCGTAGGGATCTAGTTTAGTTCTATTGCAGGGACAGATCTCCTCTCTTTCCTTAGTCTCTGTAGCAGATCATAACAGTGAGAGCATAGCCCAATGTAGCGACAACCTGCTGATGGTCAAGTACAAGGACAAGAGGCATGTCCTTTTGTTGACCACCATACATGGTGATGGCAGCACCCTCAGCTCTGTAAGAGGTTCCACTACACAGGTCGCCAAACCAGACTGTGTAGTGGGGTACAACAAGTACATGGGGGGAGTTGATCTCTCAGATCAAGTCCTCCAGCCCTACAGTGCTTTCAGAAAGGCCAAGGTATGGTATAAGAAGCTGGCCGTGCACATTGTACAGATGGCAATGCACAACGCTTTCCTTCTGTCACAACTTGCAAGCCAGACTTCTACGTCGTACCTTCACTTCCAGGAGACTGTTATCAAGGCCCTGATATTTGGCAGCGGTGACGGAGCAGGCCCTAGTAGTTCCGGAATTGAAGGACTGAGAATTGTACCAGGCCAGCATTTCCCAGGGCAGATCCCTCACAGCGGAAAAAAAGGAAAGTCACAAAAGAGGTGCCGAGTGTGTTATAAAAGTGGAATACGCAAGGACACCATTTATCAATGTGACAACTGCCCTGACAAACCTGGCCTGTGTATGAAAGACTGCTTCAAAAGGTACCATACTTCGATGGACTATTAAATTAATTTCTGACGTATGAGAACCTGACAAACACTACACAACTGACGTAGTGTTCGTCAGGTTGTCATACGTCAGTTGTGTAGTGTTTGTCAGGTTGTCCTACACAACTGATGTATAACACTACTGTTAGGTGTCGGTCTGGTGCTGGATTCGAAATGGGTCCAGGACCTTCTATGGTCTCAGAATCGCCGTCAGCCCCAACGACTAGCTGGTCCGCGAGCACTGTTTATCTCCCAGGTAGTTGTGCCTAGCAATGTTAAGCCTGGGTTGCAGAAGGAGACAGGGCTTGTGGAATCTAAGTCCAGGATTTGCCGAACTGAGCATGTCCGTGACCTGGCGGATCATGATTGGTGGGTTGGCACTCACCTGACCCGGTGACCAGCCACCGCCTGATTGGTCATTTGTCAAAGTGCGTGCTTAGTAATTGTCAAGGATTTATCATGAAGAGATTAACATTGCTGGACAACACTAGTCCAGCAACGCCCCCTGCTGTGATAAGCAGCACACCGTCTATGGACTTTGAACATGGAGAGCCTGGTGTGGGTGGGGACAGCTTTCTCAGCTCTGCTTCATTCTAAATCTAAAAGCTCTGATTGGGTCAGAACTGCTGCACCCAGTAATCTAAGTGATACATTGTTGGATTCAGCTTCTATTTGTCTACATTACGCTCCTCTCAGATGAGTAGTAAAACCTGCCGACAAATTCCCTTTTAGATTTTATTGCCGGTGTCAAGCTATTATTTATATGTACATTTTATAAAACCTATAAAAAGTTTGGAATCAATAAAATATAAAGTCATAGATTTCATTATACCTTCTGAATGCTCGTAGAGTTGTTCGCTAGGCCCACTTGCACTGCAGATTTAAGAAAAAAAAAGACATTACTACATGCATGTAAGAATTATTAACTACAATAAAAAATGGTTCTTTCCTTAAAGGGAACCTGTCACCTGAAAAAAACACAATCAGACTGCAGATATGGGGATAATCTCCAGATTAACCCTGCTCTGAACTTTATTTCTCCCGGCATCCATTGGATTCAGTCACCGCTCTGTGTATAGTGAGAAGTGGCAGCAAACACTCCCCCTGCACTGACTTACAGCAGCTCAGCAGTAGGGCCGGCTGTCAATCACTGCCGGGGACGAGGTTACAGCCGCCGCTCTCTATACAGAGAACGGTGACTGAACCCGCGCCGGCGCCGCCCGTGACTGAAACCAGAATGCTAAAAGGAGGAATAAAGATCATTTCCTCATGACAGTAGGGGTCTAAGTGCTGGGCAGGTTGAGAACGCTATTAATCTGCAGATTAACCCCATATATGCAGAAAAATAGCTTCTTTCATGTCACAGGTTCCCTTTAAGGAAAGAAAAAGTAATATTACATCAGTTGAGACCCTAGAAAGACTTAGGTGCATTCTGACCATAGGAAGAATCACCAAATACCAAGGTTCAGGAAGAACCAAATAGAGGACAATATACAGTAGGTACAGAAAGTATTCAGACCCCTTTAAATTTTTCACTCTTTGTTTCATTGCAGCCATTTGGTAAATTCTAAAAAGTTCCTTTTTTTCTCATTAAAGTGCACTCTGCATTCCATCTTGACTGAAAAAAAAAACAGAAATGTAGAAATTTTTGCAAATTTATTAAACAAGAAAAACTGAAATATCACATGGTCATAAATATTCAGCCCCTTTGCTCGGTATTGAGTAGAAGCACCCTTTTGAGCTAGTACAGCCATGAGTCTTCTTGGGAATGATGCAACAAGTTTTTCACACCTGGATTTGGGGATCCTCTGCCATTCTTCCTTTCTCCAGTTCTGTCAGGTTGGATGGTGAACGTTAGTAGACAGCCATTTTCAGGTCTCTCCAGAGATGCTCAATTGGGTTTAGGCCAGAGCTCTGGCTGGACCAGTCAAGAATGGTCACAGAGTTGTTCTGAAGCCACGCCTTTGTCATTATAGCTGTGTGCTTAGGGTCATTGTCTTGTTCGAAGGTGAACCTTCGGCCAAGTCTGAGGTCCAAAGCACTCTGGTAGAGGTTTTCATCCAGGATATCTCTGTACTTGGCCACATTCATGTTTCCTTCAATTGCAACCAGTCGTCATGTCCCTGCAGCTGAAAAAGACCCCCATAGCATGATGCTGCCACCACCATGTTTCACTGTTGGGATTGTATTGGGCAGGTGATGAGCAGTGCCTGGTTTTCTCCACACATACCGCTTAGAATTATCACCAAAAAGTTCTATCTTCGTCTCATCGGTCCAGAGAATCTTATTTCTCATAGTCTGGAGTCCTTCATGTGTTTTTCAGCAAACTCTATGCAGGCTTTCATATTTCTTGCACTGAGGAGAGGCTTCCATCGGGCCATTCTGCCAAAAAGGCCCAACTGGTGGAGGGCTACAGTGATAGTTGACTTTGTGGAACTTTCTCCCATCTCCCTACTGCATCTCTGGAGCTCAGCCACAGTGATTTTGGGGTTCTTCTTTACCTTTCTCACCAAGGCTCTTCTCCCATGATTGCTCTGTTTGGCTGGACGGCCAGGTCTAGGAAGACTTCTGATGGTTCCAAACTTCTTCCATTTAAAGATTATGGAGGCCACTTTGCTTTTAGGAACCTTGGGTAATGCAGAAATTCATTTGCAACCTTAGCCAGATCTGTGTCTTGCCACAATTCTGTCTCTGAGCTCCTTGGGCAGTTCCTTTGAGCTCATGATTCTCATTTGGTCTGACATGCACTGTGAGCTGTGAGGTCTTATACAGACAGGTGTGTGCCTTTTCAAATCAAGTCCTATCAGTTTAATTAAACACAGCTGGACTCCAATGAAGAAGTAGAACCATCTCAAGGAGGATCACAAGGAAATGGACAGCATGTGACTTAAATATGAGTGTCTGAGCAAAGGGTCTGAATACTTATGACCATATGATATTTCAGTTTTTATTTTTTAATAAATTTGCAAAAATGTCTATGTAGCGCCCCGAGGGTTCGGCCGCTACAGGGGTATTGCACCTCAGACCAGAGGTGTGATATTCCACTCCCAGGTAAGGATGGAGTATGGACCAGGGCTCAGTTAGCTGCATACAGCACACACACACCATTTCCGAGGGACAGCTCAACGGTGCTCCCACTAGACAGAAGTGCAGGCACGCCCGACTATGTCCCTGCCTGGAGTGGGGAGGGGGGTGGAACACCCAGTGCTGTAGGGGCAGATAGGGGTTGGTTCCTGAGCGTAGGAAGGAGCTCATTGGTTGCTGGTCACCTGGGCTCATGGTCAGGGGGAGGTATAAAAGGTGGGCACCATCTTAGATCTAGGTTCGTTCAACCAGAGGAGAAGACCGGGAGTGGAGGCTCTGTAGGAGCTCCACTCTGGAGCGGGCCTAGAGAGAGGCCGAGGGAGAGAGAGAGAGGAGGTGAAAGGGAGCTGTGATTAAGTCTCATCCCAGCTCCATGAGAAAGGAACAGAAAGGAACAGAGAAAGAGAAGAAGAGAGAGAGAAACAGAAGGGCTCAGGAACAAGAAGGTGGAAGGGACCCTAAGAACCCACGAGAATCCAGGGTGAAGGGTCAGGCAGATTAAGGGTACCGGATCCCAAGTTGGTGGAGGAGAAACTACCCTCAGCCAAAGACCGGTCGTCGTGATCATTTATTGGTGCTACACCTCATCAAACCTGCTAGGAAGGCACCATATAGGACAGCGGAGGACGGGGCCACGTTTAACCGCACAGGTCCACGGCAGCTGGACAAAAGCGGGTCACTGGTGAGGCAGGCCAGAGAAAGGATTAAAGGGGGTCCTGTGCCATGCTCCTGAACTGCCTGGGAGTTGACCGAGCCCCTCACCTGGTGGACGCAGCACGGCTCGGGCGGTCAGTGCCGAAGGAAGTGACCCGAAACAAACGAACTGTGAGTAAAGACCCTGGACTGTAACTTGTTGTCCGTGTGCTCCTTCACTCCTCCGGCACTACCGGTACTGGGACTCTCACCACCATCACCCCCTACATCCACTACACTGCCCTGGGGCCGCACTCTTCCCGTGGGGAATCACACCATCCCAGCTGCACACATCATCAGCCCCAGCGGTCTGCCTTGCAGTGGCGGTACCTAATGACCGCAAATCCACGGGTGGCGTAGTCGGACATCATCTGAAGCACGTAGCAGACTACCATTGGTCTGACCACCCTGAGCCGCGGGATCGGGCCGCCACTACTACCCCCATCGTCTCCCTATCGCCCGGATCCGCGTGCCCCACGGCCCAGGGGGCGAGTCAGCTTTGGTGTATTTCGTGCCCGCTAACAACGGGTACTGCGCGCCTGAAAAGAGACTGTTTAGTTGTACTAAAGATGGCGCCCGCCCTAGAAGAACGAGCGCCATAATGTGCGCGCCAAAAGACCACAGGAGGCCGCCTCCCATCGTGGGCCGAGTCCCAGAATGGCGCCAAAGAGGAAGGGGCTGCCCCTGAGAGTGATTGTCAGCAGAATACCCCAGGACCACCCCCCATGGGGGCGGAAAGAGAAGAAAACTGCGGGGCAGGGGGTGGTCTGGATCAGTTTGGCCAGGCCACACCCAGAGATGGAGAAAGAAATCAGCTCCAGTACTTTGGCTAGGGGCCTGCTGCAAGCTACACCACCATGCAGCCTCACCGAGCTGCTAGCCCATCTCCCCAAGGAGGACCCCGAATATACGCTGGAGGAGCTGGACCGGAGGATGGTCCGGGCGCAGCAGGACGTGATCGCCGGGTGGAAAGAGGAAGTGGCTCGGCGGGCTGTGGCCCTGCAGCAGGAGGCGCCAGCGACATCCAGCGGTACACCAGCCACCGAGGGCAGTGAAGACAGAGCGGAGGCTGAAGACGACGCCGCGGAGGAAGCCGCGACAGCAGAGGCAGGTAACGGAGACGCCCCTACCCCGAACCCTGGGGCCGCTGATCTGCCCCTGCACCCCGCTGCGGAGCCCAACACACCTGGACCCGCCGTCGACACTGTGCCTCCACCGCC
The DNA here is from genome assembly GCF_046119375.1 of Phyllobates terribilis. NCBI lineage: Eukaryota > Metazoa > Chordata > Amphibia > Anura > Dendrobatidae > Phyllobates > Phyllobates terribilis. The sequence continues at coordinate 1,024,064 of NW_027362982.1, forward strand.
ATCAACCGGCCTCCAGGCCGTCGACACTGCCAGTGAGCCCCGCCCCACGCCGTGCCCTCTGACCCCGGGCGTGCTCGGCCAACCGCCATCGCAGGCCCGGCCGCAAGGCCCAGCGCCCCCGGGCGCCGCTGCCCTGACGGAACCCCCTGCACCCGCTGTACCACCCCTGGGAGCAACAAGGAAACAACCAGCACGGGCCTGGTCGCAAGGCCACGTGCCCCCGGGCGCCGCCAACCCGCTTGCACCCCCTGCTGCTGCAGTACCACCACTGGGCGCAGATCTCTTCGCCCAACACACCAGTCCGGATGGGCTGTCTTTCATCTGGCCCCCCGAATTTGTCAACCCCCGCTTTCGGAGGAGCCCGCCCGCGGAGGTTGAAGTACCATCTGAGCCCCTTATACCTGCTCCGGCGCCTCAGGAAATCCCCCAGCTACCATTGGAGGACGCCCAGTTTGAATGGGACCCCACCGGGGAGGACCTAATGGGGTTCACAAGGGAGACACGAGCGGGCGCAGCCGAACGGCGGGAGGCCTGCCGCCAACAGCTGGAAATGTTTGAGAAGGAGCAGCGAGAGCGGCGGGTGAAGCAAGAGAAGCTGCAGGTCCAGAGCGCGGAGCAGAAAATGAAGGCCCGGCGAGATCCCCGAACTGCCCGCAGTCCCCGAGTCACCGGGACTGTTGTGAAGTTCCAGATGGAGCGCGGCTGGGGTTTCATCCGAGACCCTGAGACCATCAGCGATGTATTTGTGACAAGGAGGGATGTGGAGAGTCACCTGCCGGAAGGCCATCGTGGGCGGGATCTATTTCCAGGTGATGTGGTGTCTTACACCCGACACCAAGGCGTGAAGGGATGGTACGCCCTCCACGTCCACAGAGTAGTAGAGGAGGAGGAACAGCACTACTCGGACGCTGAGTACCCAGAGGACCCGGATGGGCCTGAAGACAACGAGGAGGAGCAAGGCGCATATGGAGGACGACGATAGAAAGTAAGAAGAAGCGCCAATGTAAATAGTTACCCGTCAGGGTACAAAGGAACTGTGTGGGACTGTTTTAAATTGAGTGTGGTCCCCGTTGGGACTGATATAGGACTGTTTGACTGTTACCCTATCCCCTAAGTAACCAGGCTGAGGACTGAGAACAGCCATCCCTCTTCCCTTTACCAGGCTGAAGACTGTGAGTAGCCATTTCCCTTCCCAAAACTGGCCGAGGACTGAGAGCGGCCAATCCCCTTGTATATAGTTGCGCTTCCTAAAGCGCCCCCTACTGGTTTTATAAAAAGACTGCAACGTCTACCTCAAGACAAGTTTACTGGACTGTTGCACCTTTAAGAAGAAAGAACACCTGGTCGCAAGTTGCACCGCGACCATGAACCAAGAATTCAAGAATGTGCTTTACTTAAAAATGTTTTATATGAAGAGTTTAATATGCTGCTAGAAAATGTTTTACATAATCTTGAAACCGTTTTATATGATAAGTGACAAAAGAGTTCCAGAAGTATTAGCATGTGTTTTATAATAGTATAATAGTGTGACAAAAAAAGAAAAGTGTGTCCCATAAAGGAAGTTGAACAATGTCGTCCGTTTCTAAATGTAAAAAGTTATTGAAAAAGTTTTGCATGTCCTGTAATCAACTGTTTTTGCTCTTTTCCAGCCCGAGGACGTGATGTGCTTTACCAGGGGGGAATGTAGCGACCCGAGGGTTCAGCCGCTACAGGGGTATTGCACCTCAGACCAGAGGTGTGATATTCCACTCCCAGGTAAGGATGGAGTATGGACCAGGGCTCAGTTAGCTGCATACAGCACACACACCCCATTTCCGAGGGACAGCTCAACGGTGCTCCCACTAGACAGAAGTGCAGGCACGACCGACTATGTCCCTGCCTGGAGTGGGGAGGGGGGTGGAACACCCAGTGCTGTAGGGGCAGATAGGGGTTGGTTCCTGAGCGTAGGAAGGAGCTCATTGGTTGCTGGTCACCTGGGCTCATGGTCAGAGGGAGGTATAAAAGGTGGGCACCATCTTAGATCTAGGTTCGTTCAGCCAGAGGAGAAGACCGGGAGTGGAGGCTCTGTAGGAGCTCCACTCTGGAGCGGGCCTAGAGAGAGGCCGAGGGAGAGAGAGAGAGGAGGTGAAAGGGAGCTGTGATTAAGTCTCATCCCAGCTCCACGAGAAAGGAACAGAAAGGAACAGAGAAAGAGAAGAAGAGAGAGAGAAACAGAAGGGCTCAGGAACAAGAAGGTGGAAGGGACCCTAAGAACCCACGAGAATCCAGGGTGAAGGGTCAGGCAGATTAAGGGTACCGGATCCCAAGTTGGTGGAGGAGAAACTACCCTCAGCCAAAGACCGGTCGTCGTGATCATTTATTGGTGCGACACCTCATCAAACCTGCTAGGAAGGCACCATATAGGACAGCGGAGGACGGGGCCCACGTTTAACCGCACAGATCCACGGCAGCTGGACAAAAGCGAGTCACTGGTGAGGCAGGCCAGAGAAAGGATTAAAGGGGGTCCTGTGCCATGCTCCTGAACTGCCTGGGAGTTGACCGAGCCCCTCACCTGGTGGACGCAGCACGGCTCGGGCAGTCACTGCCGACGGAAGTGACCCGGAACAAACGAACTGTGAGTAAAGACCCTGGACTGTAACTTGTTGTCCGTGTGCTCCTTCGCTCCTCCGGCACTACCGGTACTGGGACTCTCACCACCATCACCCCCTACATCCACTACACTGCCCTGGGGCCGCACTCTTCCCGTGGGGAGTCACACCATCCCAGCTGCACACATCATCAGCCCCAGCGGTCTGCCTTGCAGCGGCGGTACCTAATGACCGCAAATCCACGGGTGGCGTAGTCGGACATCATCTGAAGCACGTAGCAGACTACCATTGGTCTGACCACCCTGAGCCGCGGGACCGGGCCGCCACTACTACCCCCATCGTCTCCCTATCGCCCGGATCCGCGTGCCCCACGGCCCAGGGGGCGAGTCATCTATATTTCTGTTTTTTTTCAATCAAGATGGGGTGCAGAGTGTACTTTAATGAGAAAAAAAATGAACATTTTAGAATTTACCAAATGGCTACAATGAAAAAAAGTGACAAATTTAAAGGGGTCTGAATACTTTCCATACCCACGGTATTTGTTTGCACTTAGCAGTGACAGATGTCACCAGTAGCAGAAGAGGAAGGATTGTGAAATCTGGAGACAGATCCACTTTAACCATTCACATACACATACATGAAACCAAGTAAATTTAAAGGGGTTGTCTGGTCAAAAGTGATAAGTCTGCAGTCACTCTATGTGACTTCAGACTTATGAATCCCAACCCCCAGCACAGGCACTGTGCGATGCGGGGATTTGCCAGTATGAGACCTGGTAATGGAGGGTATGCATGTGTTATACATACCCTTGGCCAGTGGACAGGCCTCACTCTCCATACACTTGTATTGAGCGAGGCTGCGTCTTCTAGTCGAAGCTCCTACTGGCAATCCACGGCACTAGACAGGGCCTGACCTCGCTCCATACAAGTGAACGAAGCGAGGCGGCGCTGACTGGCCAGGGGTATGTATAACACATACATAGCCTCCGGTCCCGGGTCTCATATCGGCAAATCCCCATAGCGCAAAGTGCCTGTGCTAGGGGGATTCATGAGTCTGCAGTCACACAGTGTGACTGCAGACTTATCCATTTTGACCGGACAACCCCTGCAACATTTAGAACTTCAGGATATATGAGAAAAGAGGACAGCTTCTTGAGTAATAAATTACAAAGAGAAGAAAAAGTAACAGCACTGAAGGGGTTCACTATAAAGGGATGCTCATGTACAGTACCAATAAAAAGTTTGAACACAACAGTTGATGAAATAGTTTACCTTCATTTTATTGGAATGGGCTCATAGGTCGATTCACGGGTCACTCCCGGTCATGTCTCATGAGTAGTGTTGAGCATTCCGATACTGAAAAATCGGGTATAGACCGATATTCGCGGTATCGGAGTTCCGATACTGAGTTCCGATACTTTTAGAATATCGAATACCGGAATTGGAAGTTCCCATAATGCCTGCGCTCTGCAGTGTGTCTGAAGGATGACAAGCTGGATGGCAGCGCTCAGCTTACTGTACTTGTCATTTAGTGTAAAGGATTTATTAAAAAAAATAATAGTGTTTTCATGCACCGTCTCTTAAAAAAAGCCGGCCGGCAATTCAGCAGCGGTACCCGACAATTTAGAATAGAAAGAATAGAGCATCACACATAGATTAGATACATAGAAACATGTCAGTCACATATATAAGAAGTACAGTGACAGTGTTGCTTACTGTACTTGTCATTTAGTGTAAAGGATTTATTTAAAAAAATAATAGTGTTTTCATGCACCGTCTCTTTAAAAAAGCCGGCCGGCAATTCAGCATCTGTACTCGATAATTTAAAATAGAAAGAATAGAGCATCACACATAGATTAGATACATAGAAACATGTCAGTCACATATATAAGAAGTACAGTGACAGTGTTGCTTACTGTACTTGTCATTTAGTGTAAAGGATTTATTTAAAAAAAATAATAGTGTTTTCATGCACCGTCTCTTTAAAAAAGCCGGCCGGCAATTCAGCAGCGGTACCCGACAATTTACAACAGAAAGAATAGAGCATCACACATAGATTAGAGAGATAGAAACATGTCAGTCACATATATAAGAAGTACAGCGACAGTGTAGCTTACTGTACTTGTCATTTAGTGTTAAAATAAAGGATTTATTTAAAAAAAAATTGGCGTGGGGTTCCCCGTAATTTTAGGCTCTAGCGGAGGTTAAGCAGACAGCTGGGGCAGATGTTTGAAGCCTGGGAAGGGGGTAATACCCACGGAGCTTCCCAGGCTACTAATATCAGCCCCCAGCTGAATACCTAGCCTTTACTAGCTATTAAAATGGGGGACCCCCCAAAAAAATGACGTGGGGTCCCCCCTATTTTAATAGCTAGCAAAGGCTAGGCAGACAGCTGGGGGCTGATATTAATAGCTCAGGAAGGGTGCCATGAATATTGGCCCCCTCCCAGGCTAGAAACACCAGCCGTCAGCCGCCTCAGAAATGGCGCATCCATAGGATGCGCCAATTCTGGCACTTAGCCTCGCTCTTCCCACTGCCCTGTAGCGGTGGCAGTGGGGTAATAGGGCTGGGGTTGATGTCAGCTTATAATGCCAGCTGACATCAAGCCCAGTTTAGTAATGGAGCATAGTCAAAGTAAAAAAAAAACCACAAACACCCTGAATAAAGTCCTTTAATTGAAATAAAGATGCAATTCTTTATTGTTCTAAATTAAACCATACTTACCATCACGCCCATTCCGGCTGAAGCCAACGATCTCCTGCAATAAAAGTAAAATAATAAAGCACATCATCCTTACCTTTCCATGGTTCCCACGACAGCTTCAGCTCTGCTACATTCACATGACAGGCTGGATCGCTGCAGAAAGCTGCCATCCAGCTTACCATGCAGCAGACACTGAGAAGCGCAGGCATGCTTGCGCTCCTCAGTGTCTGGCTGTGACGGCATCCAGATGAGCCGAGTTCATGTCCAATGAACTCAGCTCATCTCATGCACGTCACCGACAGCGTGGGAGAATTCTCCTGCTGAAGCGCTGAGTGCAGGAGAATTTTCCCACGCTATCAGTGACGTGCATGACGTGAGCTGAGTTCATTGGACATGAGCTCACCTCATGCACGTCACTGACAGCGTGGGAAAATTCTCCTGCACTCAGCGCTTCAGAGTGAGAATTTTCCCACGCTGTCAGTGACGTGCATGTCCAATGAACTCAGCTCAACTCATGCAGCGTGGGAGAATTCTGACGCTGAAGCGCTGAGTGCATGAGAATTTTCCCACGCCGTCAGTGACGTGCATGAGGTGAGCTGAGTTCATTGGACATGACCTCGGCTCATCTTTATGCCGTCACAGCCAGACACTGACGAGCGCAAGCATGCCTGAGCTTCTCAGTGTCTGCGTCATGGCAAGCTGGATGGCAGCTTTCGGCTGCGATCCAGCCTGTCATGTGAATGTAGCAGAGCTGAAGCTGTCCTGGGAACCATGGAAAGGTAACGGTGATGTTGCTTTATTATTTTACTTTTATTGCAGGAGATCGTTGGCTTCAGCTGGAATGGGCGTGATGGTAAGTATGGTTTAATTTAGAACAATAAAGAATTGTGTGTTTATTTCAATTAAAGGACTTTATTCTGGGTGTTGTGTTTTTTGAAATACTTTACTAGAAATTCATGGCGGTCATGTCTAATATTGGCATGACCCCATGAATTTCAGGCTTAGGGCCAGCTGATAATACCAAGCTGGCCCTAACCCCTTTATTACCCAGTGAGCCACCGCACCAGGGCCCTGGATGAGTTGGGTACAGCGCCAGAAGATGACGCTTCTATGAACGCGCCATTTTCCGGGGGTGGCTGCGGACTGCAATTTGCAGCGGGGGGGGGGGGGCAGAAAGCTTGGGCCTCCCTGCACTGCAGATTCCAGCCCCCAGCTGCCTAGTTGTACCTGGCTGGACACAAAAATAGTGCGAAGCACCACATATTTTTTTTTTAATTATTTCATGAAATTCATGAAACAATTAAGAAAAAAAGGGCTTAACTATATTGTTGTGTCCGGCCAGGTACAAATAGGCAGCTGGTGGTTGGGGGCAGCCCGTTCCTGCCTGCTGTACCTGGCTGGACACAAATATAGTGCGAAGCCCCATGTCAATTTTGAAAAAATTATTTCAGGAAATTCATGAAATAATTTAAACAAAAAAATACGTGGGGCTTCGCCATATTTTTGTGTCCAGCCAGGTACAACTAGGCAGCTGGGGGCTGGTATCCGCAGCGCTGGGAGGCCCAATCTTTCTGCCCCCTCCCCCCCCACTGCAAATTGCAGTTCACAGTCACCTCGGAAAATGGCGCGTTCATAGAAGCGCCATCTTCTGGCGCTGTACTCAACTCATCCAGGGCCCTGGTGCGGTGGTTCACTGGGTAATAAAGGAGTTAGGGCCAGTTTGGCATTATCAGTTGGCCCTAAGCCCGAAATTCATGGGGTCACGCCACTATTAGACATGACCGCCATGAATTTCTAGTAAAGTATTTAAAAAAAACACAACACCCAGAAAAAAGTCCTTTAATTGAAATAAACACACAATTCTTTATTGTTCTACATTAAGCCATACATACCATCACGCCCATTCCAGCTGAAGCCAACGATCTCCTGCAATAAAAGAAAAATAATAAAGCAACATCATCCTTACCTTTCCATGGTTCCCACGACAGCTTCAGCTCTGCTACATCGAGATGACAGGCTGGACCGCAGCAGAAAGCTGCCATCAAGCCTGTCATCCCGCAGACACTGAGAAGAGCAGGCATGCTTGCGCTCTGCAGTGTCTGGCTGTGACGGCATCCAGATGAGCCGAGGTCATGTCCAATGAACTCAGCTCACCTCATGCACGTCACTGACAGCGTGGGAAAATTCTGCTGCGCTATGCGCTTCAGCGTGAGAATTCTCTCATGCTCACCGCATGCGCAGGAGAATTCTCCCACGCTGTCAGTAACGTGCATGAGGTGAGCTGAGTTCATTGTCGGCTCATCTGGATGCCGTCACAGCCAGAAACTGAGGAGCGCAAGCATACTTGCGCTTCTCAGTGTCTGCGGTATGTCAGGCTGGATGGCAGCTTTCTGCTGCGGTCCAGCCCGTCATCTCGATGTAGCAGAGCTGGAGCTGTCCTGGGAACCATGGAAAAGTAAGGATGATGTTGCATTATTATTTTTCTTTTATTGCAGGAGATCGTTGGCTTCAGCTGGAATGGGCGTGATGGTAAGTATGGTTTAATTTAGAACAATAAAGAATTGTGTGTTTATTTCAATTAAAGGACTTTATTCTGGGTGTTTGTGTTTTTTTGTAACTTTGACTATGGGGTTAGCAATGGGGGTGTCTTATAGACGCCTCTCCATTACTAACCTGGGCTTGATGTCAGCTGGCATTATAAGCTGACATCAACCCCAGCCCTATTACCCCACTGCCACCGCTACAGGGCAGTGGGAAGAGCGAGGCTAAGTGTCAGAATTGGCGCATCCTATGGATGCGCCATTTCTGGGGGCGGCTGACGGCTGGTGTTTCTAGCCTGGGAGGGTGCCAATATTCATGGCACCCTTCCTGGGCTATTAATATCAGCCCCCAGCTGTCTGCCTAGCCTTTGCTAGTTATTAAAATAAGGGGGACCCCACGTCATTTTTTTGGGGGGGTCCCCATTTTAATAGCTAGTAAAGGCTAGGTATTCAGCTGGGGGCTGATATTAGTAGCCTGGGAAGCTCCATGGGTATTACCCCCTTCCCAGACTTCAAACATCTGCCCCAGCCGTCTGCTTAACCTCCGCTAGAGCCTAAAATTACAGGGAACCCCAAGCCAATTTTTTTTTTAATAAATCCTTTATTTTAACACTAAATGACAAGTACAGTAACCAACACTGTCTCTGTACTTAGAAACATGTCAGTCACATACATAATATCTATCTAATCTATGTGTAATGCTCTATCTTTCTGTTCTAAATTGTCGGGTACCGCTGCTGAATTGCCGGCCGGCTTTTTTAAAGAGACCGTGCATGAAAACACTATTATTTTTTTAAATAAATCCTTTACACTAAATGACAAGTACAGTAAGCAACACTGTCACTGTACTTCTTACATATGTGACTGACATGTTTCTATCTATCTAATCTATGTGTGAAGCTCTATTCTTTCTATTATAAATTGTCGGGTACCGGTGTATGCCGCTGCTGAATTGCCGGCTTTTCATGTTTCACTGTGAGCACTGTTCCCATCGATTTGGGCAACCCCCTCCCCCAATACATTCTACATTATTGTTAGTTGTTTTCCTTCATGTAGAATTAACCTACAAGGAAAGAAAGGGTTTATTTTCATTCCGATATTTGTGTCCCATTGACTTGCATTGGTTTCCGGATTCGGAATCGGCGATATCCGATACTTTTTGAGTATCGGCCCGATCCAATCCGATCCGATATTTCCTGATATCGGAAGGTATCACTCAACACTACTCATGAGCGATGACATTACTAAGTTACTGACGTTATCGGTTGTGAGACATAACCGGGAGTGACCTATGAAGCATGGTTCTCAAAACGACGCTCCATAGCTTGCTGTACAGAATCGTTAGATGTCGTGGGAACCCCAATGGGTTACGTCGCAGGTGCAGAGATTGTAATTTAAAAATAAATTGGCGAATGAGCGAGAGTTTCTTCCTTTTATTTATTTAACTTTCCTTTTATGTCTTTCAGGTTCCCATTTTTGGACTTCTTCTGATTGGCTGGATTACGTTGGATCTTCATGGTTTTTTTTTTGCTTTTTAATAAATAGGTGAACGAGGTGTGGGGGAGTGTTCTTTAAAATAAACTATGTTTTCCTGTGTGTGTGTGTGTGTGCTTTTGTTTTTTTTTTATTACTGGGTTAGTAATGGGGATGTCTGATAGACACCACTCCATTACTAACCCTTGGTTTTGATGCCAGCTGACATTACAAGGCTTAAAATGACGAATCCCGTCACTCACGTGGTTGATGAAAAGTTCTTTTTAATGGAGGTCCACATACAAAACATTTCAGCCCATCCCAGACTTTTGTCAATCATTACATTACAAAGCTGACATCAACCTGATAAAACTACTACCCCAATTGCCACTGCACCATCGCAATCAGGAAAAGCCAGCAAAGAGCCTGAGTTGGCGCATCTCATTGATGCGCCAATTCTGGGGTAACTGCAGGCTTTTATTTTTAGGCTGGGAAAGGGCCAATATCTATGGACCTTCCTATCTTGTTAATACAAGAGCACACCTCTGTTCTTTACAAAGGCTGGTTATAAAAAGTAGGGGGGAACCCACATCATTTTTTTTATATGCATGTGTTTTTGGGTGCATTTGCGCTGTGAAAACACACGTTACAAAGTGTGTTCTTTTTTTACTGCAGTGCTGTGGGAAAGTTCTCACCGCACATGCGTTAATGTCAGTGAGGTGAACAGAGTTCATTGGATAAGGACTCCGATGACCTTTCTGCCAGCACACTGAGGTGCGCAAGCTTGCACAGCTAATTGTCTCTGCAGGATGGCAGACTGTATAGTCGTATCTTGCGACAATACAGCCTGCCATCTTGATGTAGCAGACCTAGACCTGTCGCGCAACAAATGGATGATTTTATTCACGTCAGGGACAGGTGAGGATGATGATGCTTTATTATTTTATTTCAATTGACATCGGCTTCAATGGAATGGGTGTTATGTTATTAGTTAAATTTAGATTTATTAAAGGAGTCTGTGTGTTTCTTTCAAATAAATTAACTGATTCTGGGTATTTAAAAATTGAACGGCACTCGCAAGGTCCGAGAGCCGTGTGATTTTATTTTTCTCGCACCCATTGACTTGCGATTTTTTTTCTAAGTCCGATTTCAGCTGTGAAAAAAATTACAGATGAGCGGTAACTCATAGATTAATATTGGTCAAAGAAGAATCCAATTTTTTATCGGATTGCACTCGTTCGTTTTCCTTGAAAATGAATGTGAGATAAAACATTTCCCTGCCTGTTTTTAAAAAATGTTTTACCTCAAAGAAAGAATTTTTTGTGATCCAGTCCTGTAATGTCTGTAGACTCTTTTGCGTCTCCCCCTTCCCAGGAGCTGTGGAATTATCTGTCCATGTCCCTGCACCGTCAGACAAAGCCATTACACAGTACACAGCAGGGGCCCATTTATAAGATTATCTCAGCACAGGAACATTTTATTTAAACACATCCAATTGTGGAATTTATTATTATCAAGATCTATTGATTAAAATGAACTTTGCGGGTAAACCCTTTAAGTTTTACTTTGGCTGTGTTCACACATGTTGTGTTTTTCAGCTTCAGAAAACTGCATCAAAACACAATCTCTGGCAGGAAATTAGCTGCGTCAAAAACGTTTTGCTGCGTTTTTTGATGCATTTTTTGTGAGTTTTTTCAGCGATTTTTTTCACTGTCCTGTCTCTATTTATGCATGTACATAAAGTTCTGTTAAAAAAGAACCCCATTCTATTTCACCATCAAAAACGCTGCTGCAAATTTTGGTGCATTTTTTCAGCGTTTTTTTCACCACTGTATAAGGATGTGATTTTCCTCCAAAATATCAGTAATTAATGGGGGCACTCTCCTACACCTCTACTGAGGTCCGATATTAACTATTAACATCAAACTTGACTATTAATAATTAATTTCCACTAACGTTATCTGTGCCTTATACTATATACCAACTGAGACAAAACCGTGTGCTAATAAAAGGTATTTATTACACAAAAGTCTACAGTTAATATACTACTAGGTATCACACTAACACAGTACACAAAACGGATTCACAATTCCCAATTACCTAATATATTTTCCACCCACGTTTGCTAATCACTCATGCAATATCGGCCCACCCAACTATACCAACTTTGCCTATATATATCTATCAATATCTAGGAGGGTTAGTACAGGGTATGTAGGGCTAGTAAGTAAAGAAGTTACAGGGGAAGAGAGATACTCAGCCATGTGTTGTTATGTCCATCTTCAAGAGTCTAAGGGGCCTTAGCACATGTGCATTCTGGGTTTTTAAGTCCAGCCAGTGTCCAGCTTCATGTCACAGGAAATGATGTATTATTCCCCGCCCACTGGCTAAGATCTTTGTTCATGTCCAACCATACTCGCAAAACCTGATTTAGCACATGGCTGGACATTCTATTGAAACCTCCTCCAGCAGCAAACAGACTGAAACACATGGGGAGATGTGGGGCCAATATATACATGTATACTTATCTGCAAGCATGGCTAGCATGCAGATACGTATATACATGTACAACCTGGGACACTTCCCTTTACAACCACCCATTATTTCCCATGGGTGAAAAAACACTGACAAAAATGCTGAAAGTGACATGCTCTATTTTCCAAAAACCCAACCAAGGCACAAAATACACAACAACAAAAAAGCATGATGTGTGAACAGAGAATTCTGGTTTCTCATAGACTTTGCTGGTACTGCAAAACACAACTGAAAATTTGCATAAAAATCTGCAGCAAAAAATGCTAAAAAAACACAACATGTGTGAACATAGCTTTTAAGTGAAGTTTAACTTGAACTTATTATATGTTGTCAAAATTACTCATAAAACGTCACTTTCAAAAGCCACAAAAGACGACGGAGGGGTTTCCTCATTTCTTATGAATTTCTTTCTGTAGAAACATACAAATCAAGGTCTGTGTTAAGAGTCAAAGTGAAAAGAAAAATACTATTTTAAATGATAAAACCATCAAGGTAGAGGGAGTTGTACTTGCAAATGTGGAGTGAAGAAATGTTCATTGTTCTCATGGGTCTTAATTCACCAACAACTACTTGGATATTGCATTTTACCTAACCAGGAGGGTGTCAAAAAGGGCAGATAGACACCTACACCATCACAAGACCCTACAATTACCATGAAAGGCAGCACCCACCACTTCCTCACTGATACCTCAGATGACGCTCCTAGATAAGAGCAGTCTATGCGGTATGCAATGTATCGTCCTTCAGGGAGCGCTTCTTCCCAGACCATTTCAAGGTCTCTATCATATCCAACTCCTTTTGAGTACCAGCCTACTGCTCCAATCATGCATTCCCCGTCACCTCTTTTGCCATACTTACGGATGCAAAGTCTGCTTCCAATATCACGGGCTGGAGTGACTTGTAAGTTTCGTAATAGTGAGATCACAGATGTCTGTGGAAGCACCGTGTAAAGCATGTTACACAAGTCTTGAATGGTAGCTCAAAAAAAGATGAAGAAGCATCGACTTCAATATCATCATAAGAAGCGTCGACACAAGTTTGCAAAAAGGTATGAAAAGTGAACTGTAGAAGATAGGAAACGGGTGGTTTGGAGCTATGGGACAAAAGTCAATAGACTAGGCTATGATGGATGAAAATGGGTCTGGAAGAAACAAAGGAAAATGGGGCTAAAGGATGGAGAAATTGAAGGAACTGTCAAGTTCGGTGAAGGAAGCCTGATGATATGGGGTTGTTTCACAGCTAAAGGCGTTGGATACTTTACCAGAATCGATGGTGGTCTCAATGCTGAGCTATATGTGAGTATCCTACAAGACAAATTACTTTGTACACTCGAGTACCATCGGTATGAAAAGGACAACATAGTGTTCCAGCAGGACAACGACCCAAAGCATATGTTGAGATTGGCAAATAAATGGTTCAATGACAATGAAGTCGAAGTGCTGGATTGGCCCCCACAGACCTCAGACCTTAATCCAATTTAACACTTGTGGGTAGAATGGAATAAAAAACTATATACATATCCAAGCGAGTCGAAGAGCATGCACCAACTGGGAACATGTAAAAGAGACCCGGAATTAGATGTCGGTCAAGACATGTTTGAATCTGATCGAGAGCATGCCCAGAAGGATTCAGGCAGTGTTGAAAGCTAAAGGTGGATTTACAAAATACTAATAAAATAATAAAAAATTGTATTTAGATTTTTAGGAGCAAAACAGTAACAGTGCGGTGACATGACAAGAATCTGCATAATTAATCATATGCCAAATAGTTGCAACTCAAGTTTATATATGAGATAGACAAGATGATTGTCTATAAAATGAGGGTAGTCTCACAATAAAATAAGTAGTGGATGGTGAGATATGGAGCCTGAAAGTCAAAAGTTCAAAAGATTGATACTCTTTTGCTCTTCACTGTATTCATGTGCAGTTGGTGGTTCTGGCGATGTATTCAATTAATAATGATGGTCCCAGTGCTATATTCAATTACCGATTATGGTTCTAATAATGAATTAGTGTATTAATGGTTGTTTTGGTGCTGTATCTAAGTACTGATGAGGATGCTGGTGCCATTCATGTACTGATGGAATGTTCTGGTGATGTATTCATTTAATGATCATGGATCTGGTGCGGTCTTCCCTCATTAAACACAAATTAAACAATTAAAGAAAATTTGGTATGTCCACATCCTTAAAAGTCTGATCTATCAAAATATAAAAAGAACTAACATATGCAGTAAAGAGAAAAAAAAATAGAAGAACTACTTTTTTTTGTCACCACACCTCTTACAGCAAAAAGCCATCCAAATGTATGCACCCTGAATTGATAGCAATAAATATTTCAACTTACTGTGCAAAAAACAGCCCTCACATAGCTTCATAGATATATTTTTATTGTTCTAACAGGTCCTTAAAAAAGCATCACAAGCTAAATGTTGTTTTTTTTTTTACAAAAATAAGAATCTCTGAAAGTTTGGGATTACTGTAATCACAAAGACCTGGAGAATCATGTTCACACGTCACTTTTACCACATAATGAATATCTTAAAAGCAAAACCTAAAAAACAATGATGGGATTGTGTTTATTCACTGCAGGTATACTATGAACTGCTGGGAGGGGTGCCACTTGAATTTTCGCCTTGGGCACCAAAAAAAAAAGCTAGAATCAGGCCTGTCCCCACAGATGTTAGGAAGCTAACCGATTCAAGCCAAAATCACCGGGTTTAGCCAACTTCTATCTCATGAGTCTGAGGGCATTTAGAATTAAATAACTTTTTGATCGCTGGGCATCAAAACAGCTCAGACCCCAAGTGATAAAGTCACAATATGATGCTGTTTTTCAGTTACAGTATGGTGGTTCTAAAATCATGTTATAAAAGTATAATTTAGTAACTATATGGCAGTATTAGTTACGGTATTAACCACACATGGTATAGAGAGATTCAGTAATGCTATGGTGGTATATGGTGGTACTGTTCAATCAATACAATCAGTATAGTTGAGGATTTCTGTCCTTTAACCCTTTCACGACCTTGGGATTTTCCGTTTTTCGCTCCCCTTTTTCCCAGAGGCATAACTTTTTTATTTTTTAATATGTCCCTGTGATGGTTTATTTTTTCTGGGACGAATAGTAATTTTGAACGACATCATTGGTTTTACAATGTCGTGTACTGGAGAAAAAGGAAAAAATTCAAAAGTGCGTCAAAATTGCAAAAAAAGTATAATTCTACACTTGTCTCTTGGTTGTTTTTTTTTTTTTACCATGTTCACTAAATGCTAAAACTGACCTGCAATTATGATTCTCCAGGTCATTATGTGTTTGCAGATACCAAACATGAATAGGTTATTTTTTTTAAAGTGGTGAAATAAATTCTAAAGTTTGTAAAAAAAATTATAATGGCGCCATATTCCGAGACCCGTAGCGTCTCCCTTTTTCAGGATCTGGGGCTGGGTGAGGGCTTATTTTTCGCACGCTGAGCTGAAGGTTTTATTGATAATATTTTTAGGTAGATATATATATATATATGTTTTAATCGCTTGTGATTGCGTTTTATTGCGATGTTGCAGCGACCAAAAAAACTTAATTCTGGTGTTTTGATTTTTTTTCTCGTTACACCGTTTACCATTTGGATTAATTCTTTTTATATCTTGATAGATCGGGCGATTCAGAATGCAGCAATATACAGTTATATGAAAAAGTTTGGGCACCCCTATTAATCTTAAGCTTAATGTTTTATAAAAATTGGTGTTTTTGCAACAGCTATTTCAGTTTGATATATGTAATAACTGTTGGACACAGTAATGTTTCTGCCTTGAAATGAGGTTTATTGTACTAACAGAAAATGTGCAATCTGCATTCAAACAAAATTTGACAGGTGCATAAGTATGGGCACCTCACCAGAAAAGTGACATTAATATTTAGTAGATCCTCCTTTTGCAAAAATAACAGCCTCTAGTCGCTTCCTGTAGCTTTTAATGAGTTCCTAGATCCTGGATGAAGGTATGTTTGACCATTCCTCTTTACAAAACAATTCCAGTTCAGTTAAGTTTGATGGTCGCCGAGCATGGACAGCCCTCTTCAAATGATCCCACAGATGTTCAATGATATTCAGGTCTGGGGACTGGGATGGCCATTCCATAACATTGTAATCGCTCCTCTGCATGAATGCCTGAGTAGATTTGGAGCGGTGTTTTGGATCATTGTCTTGCTGAAAGATCCATCCCCTGCTTAACTTCAACTTAATCACTGATTCTTGAACATTATTGTCAAGAATCTGCTGATACTGAGTGGAATCCATGCGCCCCTCAACTTTAACAAGATTCCCGGTGCCGGCATTGGCCACACAGCCCCAAAGCATGATGGAACCTCCACCAAATTTTACTGTGGGTAGCAAGTGTTTTTCTTGGAATGCTGTGTTTTTTTGCCGCCATGCATAACGCCTTTTTGTATGACCAAACAACTCAATCTTGGTTTCATCAGTCCACAGGACCTTCTTCCAAAAAGAAATTGGCTTCTCCAAATGTGCTTTTGCATACCTCAGCCGACTCTGTTTGTGGCGTGCTTGCAGAAACGGCTTCTTTCGCATCACTCTCCCATACAGCTTCTCCTTGTGCAAAGAGCGTTGTATAGTTGACCGATGCACAGTGACACCATCTGCAGCAAGTTGATGCTGCAGCTCTCTGGAGGTGGTCTGAGGATTGTCCTTGACTGATCTCACCATTCTACTTCTCTGCCTTTCTGATGTTTTTCTTGGCCTGCCACTTCTGGCCTTAGCAAGAACTGTCCCTGTGTTCTTCCATTTCCTTACTATGTTCCTCACAGTGGAAACTGACAGGTTAAATCTCTGAGACAGCTTTTTGTATCCTTCCCCTGAACAACTATGTTGAATAATCTTTGTTTTCAGATCATTTGACAGTTGTTTTGAGGAGCCCATGATGCCACTCTTCAGAGGAGATTCAAACAGGAGAACAACTTGCAAGTGGCCACTTTAAGTAGCTTTTCTCATGATTGCATACACCTGGCAATGAAGTTCAAAGCTCAATGAGGTTACAAAAACAAAAAGAGTGCTTTAGTAAGTCAGTAAAAAATAGGTAGGAGTATTTAAAACAAGAAAATGATAAGGGTGCCCATACTTATGCACCTGTCAAATTTTGTTTGAATGCAGATTGCACATTTTCTGTTAGTACAATAAACCTCATTTCAAGGCAGAAACATTACTGTGTCCAACAGTTATTACATATATCAAACTGAAATAGCTGTTGCAAAAACACCAATTTTTATAAAATACTAAGCTTAAGATTAATAGGGGTGCCCAAACTTTTTCATATAACTGTATGTATATTTTAGTTTTATTATTCATTTATTTTGAATGGGGCAAAAGGGGGGTGATTTGAACGTTTATATTTTTAAAAAAAAAAAACATTTTTTTTTTACTTTTTTCTGGCCTTAATAGTTTCCTTAGAAGACTTGAAGGTGCTTTCATCCGATCACTTGTGCTACACATGGTTAAAATGATCATCTGCTATGAGCGATGGCCAACGGGTAACGCTCATGGCAAATCAGCACATGATCCTGCTAAAAAACAGATTGCAGTAAAAAAGAAAACAATTTAAGACATTCCCGTCCTTATTTGAATGAACTAATTTTGCATTGTATCTTTTCATTTTTTATCACCCCTAACAAATCCAAAAACAGGTATAACTACCAGACATGTGAACATAGCCTTACAATACAATGTAACGAATGATAGTCGTATTTAGTGCTTACGTTGGCTGCACCTCCTCATCCTCACTGTCTTCAATTATTGGGTGCTTTAAGCCTTTTATTCTGGACGTCCTTCCTAAAATATATAACAAAACTGATTATGATTCTCATTCACCTCCAGATTTACACATCATCAGAGAAGCAGTCTCCACCTCTCACCATGGAAGAAGCAGAACCTATTACACACTGTAGGGATAAAATTATTGGGACACATACACATTACTCCTGGAGGAAATTTTATGACATTCCTTTTTAAATCCAGGGTCATTAACATGGAGTTGATCTCCCTTTGCAGCTAATAAAGCTTCCACTCTAAAAAAAAAATTGGGGGACATTTCTGTGCAATTTGTTGTCCATTCTTCCAGAAGAGCAGTTATCAGGTCAGACACTGATGTTGGACAAGGGGACCTGGCTTGTAATCTCTGGTTAATCCAAAAGGTATCTATCTGATGGAGTTGAGGTTAGGTCTCTTGAAGGGTCAGTCATGTTCTTCCACACCAAACTCACCCAGCCATGTCTTATTTGAACTTTCATGAACTGACTTGTGACAACATATGACAGCAAGATGCTGAATTCAGGGAGCTCTTTAGAACGAGCCATTTTATCACAACTGTTCGCACAGGCAGACTACATGCTTAGATGCTGGATTTTATACCCATGGCAATGGAACCAAAAGAGAAAACCTTAATTCAATGATTAAGAGGTGACTTTTCATACTTGTTCACACAGTGTGTAAAGCTTCCTTCACATGTACATGTTTTCAGCACGTGTGGCATTCGCTTTCACATGCATTGAAGACACGTATCCACACATACCTATCATAATCTATGGTGATCTTTGCATGAGACTCGTCCGCATGGATTACAAGGGCCAATACACATTTCTGGCTCCGTGTGAAACATCCTTGTGACAACCGTGTGCTGTACATGTTTAACACTGCAAAGTATAGGAGAAGCTTTGGAATTGATATTTAAGTCATGGTGGAAAAAAAATGAATTGCACACGGATAGAACACTGATGGCACACGGATGACACACTGATCCAAAATACTTATGACACCGGTACCATTTTTCCAGTACCGGTATTATATGGACATGTGAAGGGTGGTTTAGTCAAAGGAATCTGTTAAACATGTCGTCGGTCGGGTAACAAACCCTGAGCTGGAGGTTTTCAGGAGGCAGACACAGAGCTTTTCCCCAGGATATTGTAACTTAGTTTTTCCTCTCCTTGTAACAAGAACCATAACCTTTCTAATATTTCGACATAGCCGCAAGAGGGCTTGTTTTTTGCAGAACACAACTTATTCTATGAAATAAGTGGAAACGGTGAGGAGAAAAACTGTAATTCCACATTTTCTTTTTCAAGGTTTTGTACTAGCGCCGCTTACTTTGTGGTAATCAGGTGGTGATCTGTTACCTTTGCTCTATGGGTCAGTATGGTTACGGGATCCCAAATCTATATATTTCTATTCATGATTTACTAATTAAAAATAAAATAAAAACATTTACAAAAACAATTTGGCTTTTGTCACCATATTCTGAGAGCCATATATATATTTTTTTAAAGAGGTCATCCGGCAGTCAAGGTAACCCTTCGTCAATGTGCATTCATACTGCACGGTGGCCCCATGTTCATTAGAACTGATGGCCATTATGTTAAAGTCTGTTACATGTCACCATCACACTTGACAGCGGTATTAACCCCATAACGCCCAATGACGGACACTGCACGGCATGAGCAGGTGTAAGTTAATGCTCCTTGCCGTGCATTGTCCGTTATGGCTTTAACCCCTTAAGCCCCGCGGGTGGTTTGCACGTTAATGACCGGGCCAATTTTTATAATTCTGACCACTGTCACTTTATGAGGTAATTACTCTGGAACGCTTCAACTGATCCCCCTGATTCTGAGATTGTTTTTTCGTGACATATTGTACTTCATGATTGTGGAAAAATTTCTTCAATATCACTTGCGTTTATTTGTGAAAAAAACGGAAATTTGGTGAAAATTTTGAAAATTTTGCAATTTTCAAAATTTGAATTTTTAAGCCCTGAAATCAGAGCGATATGTCACACAAAAGAGTTAATAAATAACATTTCCCACATGTCTACTTTACATCAGCACAATCTTGGAACCAAAATTTTTTTTGTTAGGGAGCTATAAGGGTTAAAAGTTGAACAGCGATTTCTCATTTTTCCAACAAAATTTACAAAACCATTTTTTTAGGGACCACATCACATTTGAAGTCACTTGGAGAGGTCTTTATGACAGAAAATACCCAAAAGTGACACCATTCTAAAAACTGCACCCTTCAAGGTGCTCAAAACCACATTCAAGAACTTTATTAACCCTTCAGGTGCTTCACAGGAATTTTTTGAATGTGGAAGAAAAAAATGAACATTTAACTTTTTTCACAAAAATGTTACTTTAGACCCAATTTTTTTATTTTCACAGGGGTAACAAAAAAAATTGACCCCAAAATTTGTTGTGCAATTTTCCCTGGGCACGCAGATACCCAATATTTGGGGAAGAAACACTGTTTGGGCGCACGGCAGGGCTCGGAAGGGAAGGAGCGCCATTTCACTTTTTGATTGTAAAATTTGCTTGAATAATTAGCGGACGCCATGTTGTGTTTGGAGAGCCCCTGTGTGCCCAAACTTTGGAGCTCCCCCACAAGTGACCCAATTTTGGAAACTAGACCCCCCAAGGCACCTTTATAGATGCATAGTGAGCACTTGGAACCCCCAGGTGCTTCACAAATTGATTCGTAAAAATGAAAAAGTGAAAAAAAAAACACTTTTTCATTTTTACGAATCAATTTATGAAGCACTTAGGGGTTCCAAGTGCTCACTATGCATCTAGATAGGTGCCTTGGGGGGTCTAGTTTCCAAAATGGGGTCACTTGTGGGGGAGCTCCAATGTTTGGGCACACAGGGACTCTCCAAATGCAACATGATATCCGCTAACAATTTGAGCCGACAATTTGTTAGCGGATATCATGTTGCATTTGGAGAGTCCCTGTGTGCCCAAACATTGGAGCTCCCCCACAAGTGGCCCCATTTTGGAAACTAGACCACCCAAGGCACCTATCTAGATTGATAGTGAGCACTTGGAACCCCAGGTGCTTCCCAAATTGATTCATAAAAATGAAAAAGTGTTTTTTTTTTCACTTTTTCATTTTTACGAATCAATTTGTGAAGCACCTGGGGGTTCCAAGTGCTCACTATGCATATAGAAAGGTGTCTTGGGGGGTCTAGTTTCCAAAATGGGGTCACTTGTGGGGGAGCTCCAAAGTTTGGGCACAGAGGGGCTCTCCAAACGCAACGTGGTGTCCGCTAACAATTTGAGCCGATTTTCCATTCAATTTGTTAGCGGATATCATGTTGCATTTGGAGAGCCCCTGTGTGCCTAAACATTAGAGCTCCCCCACAAGTGACCCCATTTTGGAAACTAGACCCCCCAAGGCACCTATCTAGATGCATAGTGAGCACTTGGAACCCCAAGTGCTTCACAAATTGATTCATAAAAATTAAAAAATGTTTTTTTTTTCACTTTTTCATTTTTACGAATCAATTTGTGAAGCACCTGGGGGTTCCAAGTGCTCACTATGCATCTAGATAGGTGCCTTGGGGGGTCTAGTTTCCAAAATGGGGTCACTTGTGGGGGAGCTCCAATGTTTGGGCACACAGGGGCTCTCCAAACGCAACATGGCGTCCGCTAACAATTTGAGCGGACTTTCCATTCAATTTGTTAGCGGACACCATGTCGCGTTTAGAGAGCCCGTGATGTGCCTAAACAGTGGAGCTCCCCGACAAGTGTCCCCATTTTGGAAACTATACCCCTCAAGGATTTTATTAAGGTGTATAGTGAACATTTTGAACCCAGAGGTACGGCACAGAATTTGTTTACATTAGGTCATCATATTGAATAAGTTGTCATTATTCTTGAGCGCAAGTGCTCGCTACTTGAGTTTGCATCGGGTACTCAGGTATGCACCATGTAAAGCGTGTGCTCGAGTGACATGCTCGAGTCCCTGCTCCGCATGTTTCACGGTTATTAGACACCGAAAAAAAAACATGCGGGGATCGCTCGTGCATGGCAGGCAATCCCTGTAAACTTTTTTGGCCGCGAAGCATATGGGGCAGAGACTCGAGCATGTCACTCAAATACCCACGATACTCAATACATACCAGAGCACCCGATGCAAACTCAAGTAGCGAGCACTTGCTCTCAACACTAGTCGCCATATCGTCATCTTTTTTTCTTACTTTTGAAAAAAATCCCAACCCCAGCCCTAACCCTAGCACAACCCTAACCATAGTGCAACCCTTGCCCTAGCACAACCCTAGCCCTAGCACAACCCTAGCCCCAGCACAACCCTAGCCCCAGCACAACCCTAGCCCCAGCACAACCCTAGCCCCAAACCCAGCCCTAACCCTAGCCCAATCCTAACCCAAGAGTTTATTTTTGACGCTGTTCCTTGTGCGGTATAAGTGATTAGACGACTTTATTCTTCGGGTCGGTGTGATTACAGCAATGCCAGAATCATATGGGGTTTTTATGACTGACAGCTGTCACACACTAAAAGACGCATTTTTTGTAAAATCTAGTTTTTGCATCGCCATATTTTGAGAGCTATAATTTTTCCAGATTTTGGCAGACAGTCATGTGACGGCTCGTTTTTTGCGGGATGACTTGACGTTGTTATTGGTGCCATTTTCAGGCACGTGACATTTTTTGATCGCTTTCTATTCCGATTTTTGGGAGGCAGAATAAACAAAAACCAACAATTCAGGAATTGTTTTTTTTTTTTTTTTTTTTTTATTCTGTTCCGCGTGTGGTAAAATTGATGAGGTAGCTTTATTCTTCGGGTCAGTACGTTTACAGCGGTACCACATTTGTATAATTTTTCTATGTTTTGACGCTTATACACAATAAAAGCTATTTTATAGAAAAAAATATTTTTTAGCATCGCTTTATTCTGAGAGCTATAACTTTTTTATTTTTCGGCTGATGGACGCGGCGATACCAAATATGTGTACTTTTATTGTTTTTTTGTGTTTTTTTATAATAATATTTATTGATGGGTACATTATATTTTTATTTTTGGTGGATTATTTTTTTTATTTTTTTTTTTATATTTTTGCAAATGTTTTTTTTATTTTTTTTTCCACTTTCACACAGTTTATACACTTTCTTACTTTGTCCCACTCTGGGACTTTCACTTTTTTTTCTCTGATCGCCTGCATGGCACAGGAATGCAGCACCATCCCTATGCCATGCAAGCTGTCAGAAATGCACAGTGTGAAGATTGCTTGGAGATGCACTGCGCATGTCCAAGCAATCTTCCTGCTGTCTGGTGACCCGGATGTTGTCATGACGACATCGGGTCGTCATGGCAACACCCAGGAAGCCTTTGCAGACTGCGCTGGAAGCCGGAAGAGGAGGTGAGTATCGGCGATCACCTCCGCTTGCCCCCGCAATGCCGCGATCGACTTCGATCGCAGCATCGCGGGGGTTAATGTGCTGGGAGCGATGCAGGACCGCTCCCTGCACATAGTACCGGGTGTCAGCTGTGACAATCAGCTGACACCCAGCGGCGATCGCGCCCGCACAGCCTGTGTGCGCGCGCGATCGCCATGACGTCCTTATACGGGTCTGGCTCTTAAGTCCCAGGGCACAGACGCGTATTAGTACGGCAAATGTTGTTAAGGGGTTAAACTGTCACAGTGTGTAAACACGCAGTGACAGATAAGTGCGGACAGCTATCTGTGACAGCTGAGCAGCACAAGATGGGGTGCAGGGAGCCATATGGTCGGTCCGCACACCTAGATCGCTGCGATCAGTCAGTCAATCTGACTGACCGATCTCAGCATGATCGTGCAGGAGATGCTGAAATATCAGCGTCTCCAGCCCGATCAGTGCCGGAGTTCAGCGCCGCCAGTGGCTGATCTCCGGCACTAAACAGCTAGTAGGAGTGTCAACACCACCCCTGGCTGTTAACCCCCTGACAGATCGGTGGCCCTGCGATGTCGTGGGGCCCAATCATTGCCATGGTGACCAGGGGTCGTCATGACGACCCCCTGGTCACCAAGCTACGGAAAGCTGCTGAAACCATGCTCACAGCATGGGCTCAGGAGCTTTCACTAAAGGTATAATCAATGCACTGCAATCTAGTACATTGCAATACATTATACCTGTGATCAAAGAGAAACAAGTGAAAGTCCCATAAAGGGACTAAGTAAAAAGTAAAGAATAAATGGCAAAAAACTTATACAAATACATAAAAACAAATATTAAATAATATTAATTAAAAAAAACATATTCACTAATAAATACACATTTTTATGTAAAAAAATAACAATAAAATAAAAAAAGTACACATATTTGGTATTGCCGATTCTGGAACGACCCGACCTATAAAAGTGTCACACTAGTTAACCCCTTCAGTGAACGCCACACAAAAAAACCTTAAAAAAACGAGGCTAACGATGCTTTATCATCATACCACTGGGAAAAAAAAGGGGAATGAAACACGATAAAAAAAACAAATATAAATAAAATTAGTACCGCTGAAAACGTCATCTTGTCCCACAAGAAACAAGCCGCCATACAGCCCCATCAGTGGAAAAATAAAAAAATTATAGCTCTCAGAATAAAGCGATGCAAAAAATATATATATATTTTGTATAAAAACGATATTAACCACTTCGCACCAGAGCCTGTTTTTGCCTTCGTGACCAGGCCAATTTTTACAATTCTGATCACTGTCACTTTATGAGGTAATTACTCTGAAACGCTTCAACGGATCCCCCTGATTCTGAGACTGTTTTTTCGTGACATATTGTACTTCATGATAGTGGTAAAATTTCTTCAATATCACTTGCGTTTATTTGTGAAAAAATCGGAAATTTGGCAAAAATTTAGAAAATTTTGCAATTTTCAAACTTTGAATTTTCATGCCCTTAAATCAGAGAGATATGTCACACAAAATAGTTAATAAATAACATTTCCCACATGTCTACTTTACATCAGCACAATTTTGGAACCAACATTTTTTTTTGTTAGGGAGCTATAAGGGTTAAAAGTTGACCAGCGATTTCTCATTTTTCCAACAAAATTTACAAAAACATTTTTTTAGGGACTACATCATATTTGAAGTCACTTTGAGGGGCCTTTATGACAGAAAATACCCAAAAGTGACACCATTCTAAAAACTGCACCCTTCACGGTGCTCAAAACCACATTCAAGAACATTATTAAACCTTCAGGTGCTTCACAGGAATTTTTGGAATGTGGAAGAAAAAAATTAACATTTAACTTTTTTCACAAAAATGTTACTTCAGACCCAATTTTTTTTATTTTCACAGGGGTAACAGAAAAAAATGGACCCCAAAATTTTTTGTGCAATTTCTCTTGAGCGCGCTCATACCCCATATGTGAGGGAAAACCACTGTTTGGTTCGGAAGGGAAGGGTTCGGAAGGGAAGGAGCGCCATTAGACTTTTTGAATGTAAAATTTGTCTGAATAATTAGCAGACGCCATGTTGCGTTTGGAGAGCCCCTGATGTTCCTAAACAGTGGAAACCCCTGTATTGAGCTGTAAAAATAAAATTTTCACATTTTTCCCACAAAAACGTTTTTCATCCCTTAATTTTGCATTATCATGAGGGTAATAGGATAAATTGCACCATGAAATTTGTTGTGCAATTTCTCCTGAACACGCCAATACCCCATATGTGGGGGAAAACCACTGCTTTGGTGCACGGCAGGGTTTGAAAGGGAAGGAGCGCCATTTGACTTTTTGAATGTAAATTTTTTGGAATAATTAGCAGATGCCATATCGCATTTGGGGAGCCCCTAATGTGCCTAAACAGTGGAAACCCCCCACAAGTGCCACCATTTTGGAAACTAGACCGCTTAGGGAACTTATCTAGATGTGTGGTGAGCACCTTGCACCCCCAGCTGCTTCACAGAAGTTTATAATATTGAGCCATAAAAATAAAATTTTCATATTTTTCCCACAAAAAATGTTTTTCATTCCCTAATTTTGCATTATCATAAGGGTAACAGGATAAATTGCACCATGAAATTTGTTGTGCAATTTCTCCTGTGTACGCCGATACCCCATATGTGGGGGAAAACCACTGCTTTGGTGTACGGCAGGGTTCGGAAGAGAAAGGAGCGCTATGTTGGCTGGGATAGGCAGCAGACACCATGTCACATTTGAAGAGTCGCTGACATGCCGAAACAGCAGAAACCCCCACAAGTGACCCCATTTTGTAAACTACACCTCAAGGAATTCATCTAGGGAAGTAGTGAGTATTTTTTAATTCTTAAATTTATACCATTGGGCAGTGAAAAAAGTATAATTATATTTTTACCACAAAAAAATGTTTTACCCTCAGATTTTACATTTTCACACAGGGCAATGGGTAAAATTGGTGCCGAAATGTGTCACACAATTTCTTCTAAAAGTGTCAATACCCCATATGTGGCTGTATTGTACCGCTCAGCCATACGGTGAGATCTGGGGGGGACGGAGTGCTATTTGACAATTGGAGAACAAATTATTGTAGAATAGGTATTTGGATTTGGGAGCACAAAAATTTCTAAATTTCTTTTGGGGGGCAAGGGCCATTTCGCTTTTCCAGAGCCTTTCTGCTACCAGTAACTTGCAATATTTTTAACAGATGACGGACCTGAGTGGGGACTAGCTTTTTTTGAGGACTGAGTTGAAGCTTTTATTGGGAACATTTTACGTAACATTTATCCAGCGCTCTAGGCTGAGCACTTACATCGGGGTTTCCATCTATATTTCCAAGTGATGTAATTCAGATGAAACCCCTGCGGGATCCATTCACTGTAATGAGGCAGCAGAGTTACTCTGGACTCCGTCTGGTCTCTGTTTAGCGGTGTCCTTTTTTTCAGAAGTGCACAAAACTGTGGCCAACCGCACTTTTACTAACGCCTAAAACAAATGACACCGTGGGATCACAGGCCAGACGGCATCCACAGTGGCATATATTTGCCTCATTACAGGGAATCTTCCGTCATGGGTTCCGTCTGAATAACGTATTTCAGAGATTTACACGGAAACTCTGGTGTAAGTGCTCAGCGCAGAACGCAAGATAAATGTGAGCAGAGCCTTACTGCGATCTTTGGGAGACATAATAAACAAATCAGTAGCAGGTGAAGAATTGGTTTTATTTATTTTTTACGCCGTTCCTCGTGTGATATAACTGATTAGATTACTTTATTCTTCTGGTCGGTGCGATTACAGAGATACCAGATTTATATCGGGTTTTTATGACTGACAGCTGTCACACACTAAGAGACGCCTTTTTTGCAAAATCTAGTTTTTGCATCGCCATATTTTGAGACCTATAATTTTTCCATATTTCGGCCGACAGAGTCATGTGACGGCTTGTTTTTTGCGGGACGAGTTGACATTTTTATTGGTACCATTTTTGGGTACGTGACATTTTTTGATCGCTTTCTATTCCGTTTTTTGGGAGGTAAAATTAACAAAAACAAACACTTCAGGAATTGTTTTTTGAGGTGTTTTTTTTTATGCCGTTCTGCGTGTGGTAAAAGTGATAAGGCAGAATTATTCTTCGGGTCAGTACATTTACAGCGATACTACACTTACTGTATATATTTTTTTATGTTTTGGCGCTTTTACACAATAACACAATTTTATAGAAAAAATATTTTTTTTGCATTGCTTTATTCTGAGAGGTATAACTTTTTTATTTTTCGGCTGATAGAGCTGTATGGTGGCTTTTTTTTCCGGAACAAGATGACGTTTTCAGCGGTACCATTTTTATTTCCATTTTGCTTTCTGATCGCATTTTTTTCCACTTTTTGTTTGGCGATATGATGAAAAAGCATATTTTTTTGCTCCGTTTTTTATTTATTTTTATTACGGTGTGCACAGAAGGAGTTAATTAGTGTGACAGTTTTATAGATTGGGTAGTTTCGGACGCGGCGATACCAAATATGTGTACTTTTTTTGGTTTTGCATAAATATATGGATTTATTGGTTTAATATTTTATTTATTTATTTTTATTTATTTTGTGATTTTTTTTTAACAGTTTAAAAACATTTTTTTAACTTTTTTTTTTACATTTTTACTTAGTCCCTGTATGGGACATTAATTTTTATTTTTCTGCTCACTGATCTCATGTAATGTAATAGACATGTATTACATTACATGAGATCTTTTCTGACTGTTTCACAGTCAGTGTGTCCTGCCAGGCTTCAGCTGCAGGTTGACCCTGGCAGGACACCATATATGGCAGATCTGGAGGCGGTCATGTGACCTCCAGCTGCCATAGCAACGCCAGGTCCTGGAAGGTATCAGGGGTCGTCGGAGAGGTAAGTAAGACGACCACCTCTCCTCTGTCTATCTTCTATATGCCGCGATCACTATAGATCGCGGCATATAGAACATAGCAAAGGGTTAACATCATTGGGACCTGATCCAATCAGGTCCCGATGATGTCCCCTGTCAGAGCTAACGCTCTGCACCAGAATCGCAGCGCTTGCAGGACCCTGGGGGTCCTGAGCGCTGCGGGACCGCCCACCGTTTTTAAACGTCGGCGCTGCACAGAGCCCAGCAAGCGCCGACGTTTATCTACAGTGGGCGGTCGGGAAACGGTTAATGTGGTACCGCTGTAAACGTACAGACCTGAAGAATAACTCTGCCTTATCAATTTTACCACATGCATAAAAAAAAAACACAATTCCTGAATTGCCAGTTTTTGGTCATTTTCCTTCCCCAAAAATTAGAATAGAAAGCGATCAAAATATGTCATGTGACCAAAAATGGTACCAATAAAAACGTCAAATCGTTTCGCAAAAAACAAGCCCTTACATGACAGTCCCAGAGGAAGATTCCCTAAAACAAGGCAGATGGCAACACTGGACGCCGTCTGGCCTGTGATTCAGCGTTGTCCGTCTTTTTAGGTGTGCATAAATGCGCGATCGGCCGCAGTTTTGGGCACCTCTGAAAAGTAGGACAAAGCTGAACAGAGGTCAGATGGAGCCCAGAAGAGTAACTCTGCTGCCTCATTATAATGAATGGATCCCCTGGGGGGTGTCACCTGAATCACGTCACCCAGAGATTTAGATGGAAACCCCAAAATAAGTGCTCAGCATAGAGCACCGGATAAATATGATCCAAAATGTTATGTAAAATGTTCCCAATAAAAGCTTCAAATCTATCCACAAAAAAACAGAACACTCCGATCCATCATCTGTCAATGTAAATATAGGGGGCTTCCACGTTACTGGTAGCACAAGGGCACTGGAAAAGTGAAATGGCTCCTCGCCCCCAAAAGAAATAAAGCAAATTCTGCGCTCCGAAGTTTTAATGCTACCCCCCTCCCCCACCCCACCCCCGCCCTCCAGAGCTCCAGTGTGTGCCTACATCAGATTTACCATCCACATGTTTGGCAGGGGTATAACTTACAAAATGGGGTCACTTGAGGGGGTATTCTGCTCTTTTTTAGCATTTAGGTTCTGTGCATATGGAGTCCGTAAACTATTCTAGGAAAACCTGCACTCCAGCAGTGAAATAGCGCTCCGTCCTTCCCGAGTGTCGCCGTGTGGCTAAGCAGTACTGTACAGTCACATATGAGGTATTGCTACATTCAGCAGAAATTGTGGGACACATTTTAGGGGCCAGTTTTATCCATTAACCCCATTGAAAAATGTAAAATCTGGGGCTAAAACAAAATTTTTGAGATAAAAACGTAATTATTTTTTCTTCACTGCCCAATGGTATAAAATTCTGTGACACACTCATGATGTCAATATGATCATTTCACCCCTAGATGAGTTCATTGAGAGGTGTAGTTTGTAAAATGGGGTCCTCAGGCTGCTATGGCACCTCAGGGGATCTCCCAGTGGATGATGGCACCCTCAAACAATAACAGTAAAATGTGCATAATATAGCGCTCCTTCCCTTCTGACCTTTGCACTATGCCTCAAAAGTAGTTACCAATTACATGTAGGGTATGTTCTGGCATACTCAGAACAAATTGCACAACAAAATGAGAGGTCTTGTGCAAATAAAAAATTTGGAGCTAAAAGAAAATTTTTGTGGAAAAAATAGATTTTTTATTTTCATGGCTCTACGTTATAAACTTTTGTGAAGCACCTGGGGGTTCAAAGTGCTCACCACACATCTAGATAAGTGATGTCACTTGTGGGGAGATGGCACTGTTTAAGCACATTACAGGGTCTCCAAATGATACATGGCGTCAGCTAATTATTCCAGCAAATTTTGAATTCAAAAAGTCCAACTGCGCTCCTTCCCTTCCGAGCCCTGCCGTGTGCCCAAACAGTGGTTTTCCCCCACATATGGGGTATCGGCATGATCAGGAGAAATTGCACAGTACATTTTGGGGTCCATTTTTATCTGTTACCCCTGTGAAAATAAAAAAATTGGGTCTAAATTAAATTGTGAAAAAAAAGTTAAATGTTAATTTTTTTTCTTCTTCATTGCTTCAGTTCCTGTGAATCACCTGAAGGGTTAATAAACTTCTTGAATGTGGTTTTGAGCCCCTTGAGGGGTGCAGATTTTAGAATGGTGTCACTTTGGGGTATTTTCTGTCATAAAGGCCCCTCAAAGTCACTTCAAATGTGATGTGGTCCCTAAAAAAATGGTTTTGTAAATTTTGTTGGGAAAATGAGAAATTGCTGGTCAACTTTTAACCCTTATAACTTCCTAACAAGGAAAAATTTTGTTTCCAAAATTGTTCTGATGTAAAGTAGACATGTAAGAAATGTTATTTATTAACTATATTGTGTGACATATCTCTCTGATTTAACGGCATAACAATTCCAAGTTTGAAAATTGCAACATTTTCAAAATTTTCACCAAATTTCCATTTTTTTCACAAATAAACGCAAATGATATCGAAGAAATTTTACCACAATCATAAAGTACAATATGTAACGAAATATTAATCTCAGAAACAGTGGGATCCGTTGAAGAGTTCTAGAGTTACCTCATAAAGTGACAGTGGTCAGATTTAAAAAATAAGGCCTGGTCATGAACCTACAAAGTGACTCTGACCTCAAGAGATTAAAGAAGTAAAACTGATGTGAACAGAGATAATTTGTAAGGCTAGGTACACAGTGTTTGTGCCCACTGGCTGATGCATGCCCTCAAGAGATATATGTCTGACATTGGCCACAGTCAGGATGGGTGTCAAGGCATCTGTCCGCTATAGGGGCGCACTATAAGGAAAACCTATACTGTACAGTATACGTTTCTTTGCTGTGGCTTTTGTGTAGGAAGGCACAGCCCACTGAAATTTCTTTTTCCATTTTTTTTGCTAAGTTTTTAATTTAGTTTTTTTATGGTGTTCACTGAAGACATTAACTTCAATTTTACAAATCAGGTTATTTCGGATGAGATGATAACAAATGCGTTTACTTCTTTTATTCTTGTTTTTACATAAATTTACGCATGTATTGTTTTTTTTTATTCTTTTGATCTTTGTAATTTTTTTTTAAATATTTTTACAATTTTGTACCCCTCCCCTCCTTTTTTACCTAGTCCTTCTATGGGACTTTAAAGGGGTTGTCCACTACTGTTGAAAATAGGCCAATGTATTTTTATGATGAAAATAAGTTTCTTTGTAAATACCTTGAGTGATACTGCCTGTGAGCGGCGCTATCGCTGGCCGCTGACAGGCATCACGTGGCCCCCGGCTGCAGCGGGCTCTGACATCCGCTGATGTCACATCTAGTTCCGACTGTAGCCGGGTGTGACTCAGTACTGCGTTGCATGGTGGATGCTCGGCTGTGGGTGGGGTTACCCCGCACGTCACACCCAGCATCCACAGCGCGTTCTCCCTCTCACCATTCATTGGGAAAGCGCGCAGTAGATGCAGGGTGTGACGCGGGGGGTAACCCCGCCCACAATCCAGTAGCCACCGCGGGACCGTGTCACTGATGTCACGCCTCGCTTGACATGACATTAGCGGCGGGGTCACATTATGCCTGGGAGCGGCCAGCACTGGTTAATAAAATGTTGTACAAATGTTCTCTCAGTCTTGTTTTAAACTTTCTGGTGGTGGAACCAACGTATTTGAGCTTACAAGCAGTGCACTCAATCACATAAACCACATGCTCTAAATTGCAGTTTACAAAACTTTTAATTGAAAATATTTTAGACTTGTTGTTATTAGAAAAAATAATTTTTTTAGAGGCAAATGGACATGTGCTGCATGAAAGCAAGACACATTTGTGAAAACCACTCACTGATAACCATGTGTTTTTTATAGAGGGACTGGGATTAAAAAGACTGGGGGACAGTTTATTTCCGATTGTGGGTGCTCTACGAGGCACCACTCTGATACTTTAAAAAAAAAAAAAAGTCCATAGTACTGTCCTCTCTCAGGATATCAATATTTCTTTTTACTATGTCCGAAATAGCTGGATAATGGGTATTGTAGGTGAGGACTAATGTTGGAATCTGCGTATTCATTTTTTATATATTTTTATTTCAACCAGAATTATTTTTTTTTGGAGATTAGATCCTCTCTATTTTTATTATCCACAATGCTCTTCGCATGATTAAGGCTATGTGCACACGAAGCGTTTTTGATGCCTTTTCACGTCGGTTTTCCCGCTGGGAAAACGCTTGTTAATAGGTCTGCCAGCTATAGCAATGGTAATCCTGATGTGCTGTGCACATGATGTGGAAATTTCCGCTCAGGATTACAATTGCAGAAAAAAACACAGCATTGAACCGCAGCAAGCCCGCAAGTATAATATCTATACCTGCGGATTTGCTGTTTCAATTAAAGCCAATGGACGCAAATTTGCGCAGGAAACGCGCTGCGGGTGGTACCCAGGTCCGGAGAGGAGGACTACTACTTCTCTCATCCGATCGCCGCTCCCACTAATAACATTGAGAGCGGTACGTCTGGGGAGAGCAGTAGTCGGCTGTGCCCAGCCCACAGTAAAAAAAAAAGACAAAAAAAGTAAAAATAATACAAAAAAAGTATACTCACCTGTCCGTCTCCCCCTGGTCCCTGGCGGCGGTCATTTTTCCAAGAAAAACTAAAACACTTGGTTCAGGAGGGAATAGCATTGGGTATTTTAACAAAAAAAGAATCTGAATTCATTATTGTAAATCATCCAACTATACTTATTATTCATGCATTACCCAAAACACACAAAAAAGAAAAACTACCACTGATGCATCCAATTGCTGCAGGCATAGGCTCCTTTAGCGAACGCCTTGGACAGTGGCTGGATTCAGCTCTCCAACTACTTGTCCTACGTATCCCAGGTTCCATTCAAGATTGCTGTGATGTTTTGAGCTGGAGTGGAACTATATACAAGCATCCCGCACCACGTTGCTATTTCTGCAGTTGATCATCACCTGTCCAAATTTAGTTCTTACTCTCCTGATCTACAGTCATTCATTAAATCTGTTCAATAAAATATTTTTTCTCCAAAACAGCGGAGTTTCCATGGGGGCTAAATTCTCCCCATCAGTAGCGAACATCGGAATGGCATGGTGGGAGGAGTGTTTTATTATTATAGCGCCATTAATTCCATGGCGCTTTACATGTGAAAAAGGGGTATACATAGCAAACAACAAGTACAATAGTTCGAACAAATACAAGTCGCCGACTGGTACAGGAGGAGAGAGGACCTTGCCTGCTAGGGCTCACAATCTAGAAGGATGGGGGGTTAGGATACAGTAGGTGAGGGAACAGCTGGTCGTGCAGCGAGGGTTACTGCAGGTTGTAGGCTTGTCGGAAGTGGTGGTCTGCAGGTTCTTTTTGAAGGTTTCCACGTTAGGGCGAGAGTCTGAAATGTTGGGGTAGAGAGTTCCAGAGTAGGGGGGATGCATGGAAGAAACCTTGTATGCGATTGTGGGAAGAGGAGAAAAGAGGGGAGTAGAGAAGGAGATCCTGTGAGGATCGGAGCTTGCAGGTAGGTACCAGGAGACTAGATCACAGATGTATGGAGGAGACAGTTTGTGGAAGGCTTTGTATGCCAAGGTTAGGGTTTTCTACTGGAGTCTCTGGGCAATGGGGAGCCAGTGAAGGGATTGACAGAGGGGAGAGGTCGGGGAATAGTGGGGGACAGGTGGATTAGTCGGGCAGCAGAGCTAAAGATAGATTGCAGGGGTGCGAGAGCAGTAGAAGGGAGGCCACAGAGCAGGAGGTTGCACTAGTCGAGGCGAGAGATGATGAGGGCATGCACTAGTGTTTTTGCAGATTCATGGTTGAGGAATGTACGGATCTTGGAAATATTTTTGAGTTGGAGCCAGCATGACGTGGAAAGGGCATGGATATGAGGTTTGAAGGAGAGATCAGTTAAGGATTACCCCGAGGCAGAGAGCTTGCAGGAGTGGGGAGAGTGGACAGCCATTGACTTTTATAGATTGGTTAGGTGGGGGGTTGAGTGAGATGGTGGAAAGATGATGAATTCAGTTTTATACATATTAAGTTTTAGGAATCTAGCAGAGAAGAAAGATGAAATAGCGGACAGACATTGCGGGATTCTGGTTAGTAAGGAGGTGATATCAGGTCCAGAGAGGTAGATCTGT
The DNA here is from genome assembly GCF_046119375.1 of Phyllobates terribilis. Taxonomy (NCBI): domain Eukaryota; kingdom Metazoa; phylum Chordata; class Amphibia; order Anura; family Dendrobatidae; genus Phyllobates; species Phyllobates terribilis. Next base: position 1,058,246 of record NW_027362982.1, read on the forward strand.
GTGTCATCAGCATAGAGGTGATACTGAAAGTCGTGACACTCTATGAGCGGCCCCAGGCCAAAGGTGTAGATGGAGAAGAGCAAGGGTCCTAGAACTGAGCCTTAGGGGACACCAACAGATAGGGGGCGAGATGAGGAGGTGGTGTGTGAGTGGGAGACGCTGAATGTCCGGTCTGTTAGGTATGAGGAGATCCAAGTCTGTAGTAAGAGGGAATGGTCCAGTGTGTCAAAAGCAGAGGACAGGTCCAGGAGGAGGAGAACAGAGTAGTGTCGCTTGGATTTGGCAGTCAGTACGTCGTTGGTGACTTTAGTCATGGCAGTTTCAGTGGAGCGATGCAATTGAAAGCCAGATTGTAAGCGGTCAAAGAGGGAGTAGGAGGACAGGTGGGAGGAGAGTTCAAAATGGACGTGTTGTTCCAGTAGTTTTGAGGCATAAGGGAGAAGTGAGATGGGGCGATAGCTAGACAGAGTGGATTGGTCAAGGGAGGGCTTTTTGAGGATGTTTGAAGCATGAGGGGAAGACGACAGTTGTTAGTGACAGGTTGAAGAGGTGGGTTAGGGTTGGGATGAAGACTGCGGTGAGGTTTGGGATGAGGTGAGACGGAATTGGGTCAAGTTCACAGGTGGTAAGATGTGACTTGGAGAGTAAAGAGGAAAGTTGATCTTACGTAATGGCAAAGAAGCTTATTTTGGAGGCGGAGAGTCGAGTAGTTATGAGAAGAGGCTATGGGGACTAATGGCCAAAGCTTTGCCTTACGTTGTCAATCTTCTGCTTGAAGAATGATCAAAGTCTTCAGCTAAAATAAGCGAAGAGGAGGAGCTGGAGGATGGAAGAGAGAATTGAAAGTACTGAATAGCTGTTTAGGGTTGTGAGACAGGGAGGATATGAGCAATGAGAAGTAGGCTTGTTTTGCTGCAGTTAGTGTGGACTTGAAAGTAGTGAGGGACTGTTTGAATGTGATGAAGTGCTCGTTGGAGACCTTTTCCATCTTCGTTCAGCAACTCTGGAAACCCGTCTCAGTTCTTTAGTCAGGCTGGTGTGCCAGGGTAGCCTGTTGATGGTGCAAGCTTTGGTATGTGTGAGGGGGGCGACCAAATTGAGAGCTGCAGCTGTTGTGGTGTTATATAAAGCAGCAGCAGCATCTGCATCGTGTAAGTAATTTATGTAAGAGGGAGAAGGGATTCAGAGAATGAGTGTTGGTCAAGGAGTTTGAGATTTCTGCGAGCGTGTGCAAGTTTCTGGATGGGGGATTGCAGACCTGGAGAGGAGAGGGGAAAGAATATGAGTAAGTTGTGGTCAGAAAGAGGGAGAGGTGAGTTAGAGAAGTTAGATAGGGAACAGAGGCTGGTGAAGATGAGGTCCAATGTGTGTCCATCTTTGTGAGTGGCTGCGGAACACTATTGAGCGAGGCAGAAGGAGGAAGTGAGGGATAGAAGCTTAGAGTCAGATGATTGGGAAGTGTCAATGGGGATGTTGAAGTTACCCATGATGATAGTGGGGATATCAGCAGAAAGGAAATGGAGTAGCCAGGTGGTGAAGTGGTCTAAGAAGGTGGTAGCTGGCCCTGGGGGGTGGTAAATGACAGCCAGTTGGAGGTTGAAGGGTGAGTAGTTGTGCACACAGTGCACTTCAAAAGAGGGGAGGGTAATGCAGGATGGCAATGGGATATGTGAGAAGGAGCAGTTATCTGACAGAAGAAAGCCAACTCCTCCACCATACTTGCTGCTGGGGCGGGGTGTGTGGGAGAGGTGGAAACCGCCATAAGAAAGTGCAAATGAAGAGGTTGTGTCAGAAGGGGGTGAGCCAGATTTCAGTGATGCCGAGGAAGGAAAGTTTGTTAGTAATGAAAAGATCATGGATGTAGGAAAGTTTGTTGCAGACAGAGTGTGCGTTCCATAGAGCTTCTGTTAGTGGGGCTGGGCGGATGGGTATAAGGTTAGAAAGGTTGCGGAAATGTGTGATCGATCAAGGATGAGAGGTAGATGTGACTGTGGGGATGTGGTGGGTGGGGGGGGGGGGCAGGATTTGGGGAGATATCACCAGCAGTGAGGAGGAGTAGAGAAAGTGTTAGTAGGTGAGAGCAGGAGAGAGCATAAGGTGGTTGTCTGGGCTTAGAGACACAGGATTGTATGTTGAGGATCAGTTCTGAGGATGAGGTGAGATGGATGGGGAGAATGGAGAGACAGATGACCAATTCCTTACTAGGAGTAGGGATTATAGGGGTTAGTAGAAAGTGAAGGACTACAGAGGAGAGAGTGACAACAAACAGGAACATTGTTTACTGTGACTAAGGATCCAGTTACCTTCAGTTACCTTCAGGTTTTATAAATAGTGTCCACAATCCTTTTTGTTCTTCTATTATCATCTATACCAGATTTATTGATGATTAATCATCTGGGGTGGTGAAACTAATGATATTACAGAGTTTTAACTTATTTAAACAACAATGAGTTTAATTTGTGGTTCACCCATACCATAGACATACCATAGACAGAACTAAAATAACATTCCTGGATTTGGAATTAATAGGAGAACACAAGGCTCCCATCCACACAAAAACCTTCAGAAAACCCTCTGCAGGAAATACTATTGTTACGGGTCCGGGTGGAGGAACCTCTGTGCCGAGGTGCAAAGAGGGACCCAGAGGGGTGTGACTAAGTATCAACCCGAACCGACCCTGGTCGGACGGCGACTAACGACTCCGTGACCAGGGAGGATCCGGGCAGAGGGACCAGGTGCTACTCTGGGGACGACCTTGTAAGACAGCAGGTGGCTCCCACGGGACAGATGGCTGGGACTGACCAGTAAGATGGATGGACACGGCAAGCAGGCAGAAGTCTCTGGTAGCTGACAGGTGATCACGGTTCGTGACAGCAGAGCAAGTAGTAGTCTCTAGGTTTACCAGGCAGGTGGTCACAGCAAGTGACGGCAGAGTCTCCAGGCAGGCTGGCAGGAAACAGGCGGGTGCCCCCAGGTGAGCGGGCAGACAGACAAAGCAGGTAACAGGCAGGTAACAGGTGGGCGCTCCCAGGTGAGCGGGCTGACGGACACAGCAGGTAACAGACGGATGCTCCCAGGTGAGCGGACTGACAGACAGGGCAGGTAACAGGCGGATGCTCCCAGGTGAGCGGGCTGACCGACAGGGCAGGTAACAGGCAGGTAACAGGTGAGCGCTCCAGGTGAGCAGGCTGGCAGGCTTGGCAGGTAACGGGCAGATAACAGGCTGGCAGGCAGGGCGAGGAGTCAGGCTAGCAACGGGACCTGAGGGCTAAAGCAGAGATCAGAAACTGTGCAACAACTTTGCTTGGGCAACTCCATTTTGGAGGAGGTGCCTTATATATGGGAGGTCCTCCGGCAATTGGCCGGGGACTCCTTAGGACAGCGCGCGCAGTCCCTTTAAGAGAGGGGGAGCGCTCGCGCCCTAATCACAGTGCCATGGAAGGAGCGCGCGCCGGCAGCAGCGGGGAGAGAAGCGCTGGAGGACGCCGAGCCAGGAGCGGGAAGGTGTGAGTGACGGAGTCTCTGCCTAGCAAGGGGCAGAGACGCTGATGCTACAGTACCCCCCCTTTAGGCCCCCTCTTTTTTTGGCCTGAAAGAAATTTTTCAAGGAGAAGCGGGGCGTTCTTGTTCTCCCTGGGTTCCCAAGTTCTCTCCTCAGGACCAAACCCCTTCCAATCTACCAGAAAAAGGTCTTTCCTCTTACCCTCTTGGTGGCCAGAATACGCTCTACCTCAAAGACGTCCTCAGCGGAAACCAGAGCAGGGGGAGTACCTGGATTGTTGGAAAAAGAGTTAAAGACAATGGGTTTGAGGAGAGATACGTGGAAGGAGTTGGGAATCCGTAAGGTGGCCGGGAGTTTTAATTTGTAGGCCACTGGATTAATTTGCTTGAGGATTTCGAAAGGGCCGATGAAACGAGGACCTAACTTGTAGGAGGGTATCTTGAGCCGCACATGTTTGGAGGAGAGCCAAACCTTCTCTCCCAGACGGAATTGAGGCGGATCCAGACGTCTCTTATCAGCATATCTCTTCATCCGCCCAGAGGACTGAAAAAGTGCAGACCTAGTACTCTCCCAAATGGTGGAAAACTCGCTGACAAGAGACTTTGCGGCAGGGTTGTCCACAGAGGCGGAGACGGGAAACGGAATCCGGGGAAGTTGGCCATAGACTATAAAGAACAGGGATTTGGAAGAGGATTCACTCTCGTGATTATTATAAGAGAATTCGGCCCAAGGAAGGAGGTCTACCCAATCAGAATGGTGGACATTAACAAAGTGCCAGAGGTAGCTGGTAAGGATCTGATTGATCCGCTCCACTTGACCATTGGACTGAGGATGGTAAGCGGAGGAGAAATCCAAGGTGACAACCAGGAGTTTACATGTCGCTCTCCAGAAGCGTGAGGTGAACTGAACCCCTCGATCCGACACGATGTGGAGACCATGGAGACGGAAGATATGGCGGATAAAGTCTTTAGCCAGCTCAGGTGCAGACGGGAGACCAGGCAGGGGAATGAAGTGGGCCATTTTGGAGAAGCGGTCCGCGACCACCCAAATGACAGTACACCCGGCAGAAACAGGGAGGTCGGTAATGAAGTCCATAGCGATGTGTTGCCACGGGGCAACAGGTACGGGAAGCGGCAGGAGATGACCGGCTGGTAAGTGTCTGGGAACTTTGTTGCGGGCACAAGATGAACAGGCTGAGACGAAGTCTACCACATCCTTACGCAGGGTAGGCCACCAGTAATGCCGGGAAATGAGCAGGAAGGTCTTCTTTTGGCCAGCATGGCCAGCTAGTTTAGAAGAATGACCCCAGCGAAGAACCTTCTCACGGTCTGGTACCGCTACGAACGTCTTACCGGGTGGAAGACGAGTCAAATCCAAGGGGGCCACATTCATCACCTTGGAGGGGTCGATGATGTGCATAGGCTCCTCCTCTTGATCGGAGGACAGGAAGGATCGGGACAAGCCATCAGTTTTGACATTCTTGTCCGCCGGGCGGAAATGAAGGATGAAGTCGAAGCGGGCGAAGAACAAAGACCACTAGGCCTGACGCGGATTAAGTCTCTGGGCATTTTGGAGATATGCCAGATTTTTGTGATCTGTGTAGATGATCACCGGGTATAGAGCCCCTTCAAGCAGATAGCGCCACTCCTCCAGCGCCAATTTGACGGCTAGCAATTCTCGGTCTCCTATGGAGTAGTTGCGCTCAGATGAGGAGAAGATTTTGGAGAAGAAGCTGCAGGTTACCATTCTCCCGGAAGAAGATTTTTGTGTGAGCACCGCCCCGGCTCCGGAGGAGGAAGCATCAACCTCCAGGTAGAATTGTTTATTACAATCCGGACGGTGCAGTACAGGGGCAGAGGAGAAGGCTTGCTTTAAGGAAAGGAAGGCCTCCTCAGCTTCGGGTGACCATTGCTTGGGATTTGCTCCCTTACGGGTGAGCGCAGATATGGGAGCCGTCCGAGACGAGAAGTGTGGAATGAAGAGACGATAGTAATTGGCGAAGCCCAGGAATCGCCTTCAACCCCTTAGGACGGGGCCACTTTATGACAGCAGAGAGTTTCTCGGGATCCATTCGCAAGCCTGTCTGGGAGATAACATAGCCTAGGAATGGAAGAGAGGTCTGTTCTAAGAGGCACTTCTCGTATTTAGCATAGAGGTGGTTCTGCCTGAGCCTAAGCAGGACCTGACGAACATCTCTCCGGTGTGTGGGAAGATCCGGAGAGAGAAGACCAAGATGTCGTCCAGGTATACCACCACGCAGGAGTAAAGAAGATCACGGAAGATGTCGTTGACCAGTTCTTGGAAGACGACGGGAGCATTGCAGAGACCTAAGGGCATCACACGGTATTCATAGTGACCGTCCCGAGTATTGAATGCCGTCTTCCACTCGTCTCCTTGCCAGATACGGACCAGGTTATATGCTCCACGTAGATCCAGCTTGGAAAAGTTCCTGGCGCCTTTAAGGCGATCAAACAACTCGGAGATGAGTGGCAGGGGGTATTTATTCTTTACCGTGATCTGATTGGGTCCTCTATAGTTAATACAGGGGCGTAGCGAGCCATCCTTTTTTTTGACAAAGAAGAATCTGGCGCCGGCCGAGGAGGTAGACTTCCGGATGAATCCCCTAGACAGATTCTCTTCAATGTACTCAGACATGGCCGGGGTTTCGGCCGCGGACAACGGGTAAATACGGCCAAGGGGTGGAGTGGCGCCAGGTACCAGGTCGAGTGGGGAATCATATGGCCTATGAGGTGGCAAAGTTTCTGCTTCTTTTTTACCGAAGACGTCAGTATAGGACCAATAAGGAGCCGGAAGACCGGGTAAATTAGCTGGGGTAGGTGGTGGACGAATCGGATGAACCGGAACCAGGAAGGTCTTGTGGCAGTCCGGCCCCCACCGGAGTACTTCATCGGATTGCCAGTTCAACACGGGTTCATGTGTCTGGAGCCAAGGTAGGCCTAGCAATAGGGAGTGAGAGAGTCCAGGTAGCACATGGAAGGAAATTTTCTGAGAGCAGCATTCCCACCTGCAGGGTTATGGGTTCCGTGACGAGCAGGATGGTCACCGGAAGAAGTCTTCCATCCACGGAGGCGACTGACAATGGTTCAGCCAGAGACTTGGTGGGGATATGATATTTCTCAACCAGGGACTGGGAAATGAGGTTTCCAGCAGCTCCAGAATCCAGGTGAGCGAGTTCAAAGTGACGGCTCTCTCCCCAGGAGATAGAGACAGACATAGTCAGGGATGGAGAGGGTTTACTTTTGTATAGGGCGACCTCTCCGAGCGGTCCTAGACACTGGAGTTTCCCGGCCTCTCTGGGCAGGAACGGATCAGGTGCTCCTTACTGCCGCAATAGAAACAGCTCCCCTCGGCTCGGCGTGACTCCTGGCGAGATTTGACCATCTTGGTCTGGTCGATCTGCATGGGCTCAGGTGAGTGCACCCGAGGAGTAACAGATGAGGAGACAGGTCTCTGGAAAGTAGGAGCAAGGCAGGGAAACCTTCTCTCACAGGTGGTCTCTTTGGTGTGCTCTTGAAACCGGATGTCCGGGTAGCCAGCGACACCAGGTCATCCATCGTAGTAGGAATGTCCCGACCGGCGAGCTCGTCTTTAATCCGGCCAGAAAGGCCTTCCCAGAAGATGGACACTAGGGCCTCGTTATCCCAGGCAAGCTCAGAAGCGAGGGTGTGGAACCGTATGGCATATTGGCCCACGGTGAGACTCCCTTGGCGGAGACATAGCAGAGAGGAGGCTGATGAGGTCTTACGTCCTGGTTCATCGAAGACTTTCCGGAATGCCATGAGGAAAGACGACAGGTCGGACACCAGGGGGTCTCCTCTCTCCCACAGGGGATTTAGCCATTTAGACATCACGTGACCCCCGGCTGCAGCCTGCTCTGACATCCGCTGATGTCACATAAAAAAAAAAAAAAACTAAGCAAAAAACAATGCTTTATCATCATACCGCCAAACAAAAAAATGGAATAACACGCGATCAAAAAGACGAATGTAAATAAAAATGGTACCGCTGAAATGGTCATCTTGTCCCACAAAAAACAAGCCGCCATTCAGCTCCATCTCAAAATAAAGCGATACAAAAAAATTATTTTTTCTAGAAAAGTTTTTATTGTGTAAAAGCGCCAAAATATAAAAAACAACATAAATACGGAACCGCTGTAAAGGTACTGACCTGAAGAATAAAGCTGTCTTATCAAATTTACCAAACGTGGAACGGCAAAAAAAAAAAATTCCTGAATTGCTGGTTTTTGTTTATTCTGCCTCCCAAAAATCGGAATAGAAAGCGATAAAAAAAAGTCACATGCCCGAAAATGGTAGCAATAAAAACTTCAACTTGTCCTGCAAAAAACAAGCCATCACATGACTCTGTTGGCCAAAATATGGAAAAATTATAGCTCTCAAAATATGGAGATGCAAAAACTAGTCTTTGCAAAAAAGCATCTTTTAGTGTGTGACAGCTATCAATCATAAAAACCCAATATGAATCTTGAACTGCTGTAATCGAACCGACCTGAAGAATAAAGTCGTCTAATCACTTATACCACACGAGGAATGGTGTAAAAAAATAAACTCTAGGGTTAGGGTTGTGCTAGGGTTAGGGTTGGGCTAGGGTTAGGTTTGTGGTTAGGGTTGGGGTAGGGTTAGGGTTGGGGCTAGGGTTAGGGTTAGGGTTGGGCTACGGTTAGGGTTGGGCTAGGGTTAGGGTTGGGGTTAGATTTGGGATTTTATCAAAAGTAAAGAAAAAAAAAATGATGACAATATGGCGACCCGTGTTGAGCGCAAGTGCTCGCTACTTGAGTTTGCATCGGGTGCTCGGGTATGCACTGAGTATCGCAGGTGTTCGAGTGACATGCTCGAGTCTCTGCACCATATGCTTCGCAGCCAAAAAAAACATTGCTGGGATCGCCTGCCATGCAGGAGCGATCCCCGCATGTTTTTTTTTGGGTGTCTAACAACCGTGAAACATGCAGGGCAGGGACTCAAGCATGTTACTCGAGCACCCGTGATATATGGTGCATACCCGAGTACACAATGCAAACTCAAGTAGCGAGCACTTGCGCTCAAGACTAATGACAATTTATTCAATATGATGACCTAATGTTATCAAATTCTGTCATACCTCTGGGTTCAAAATATACACTATACCCCTTGATAAAATCCTTGAGGGGTCTAGTTTCCAAAATGGAGTCAATTGTGGGGGGTTTCCACTATTTAGGCACATCAGGGGCTCCCGAAATGCGACATGGCATCCGCTCTTGATTCCAGACAATTTTGCGTTCAAAAAGTCACACAGTGCTCCTTCCCTTCTGAACCCCGACATGCGCCCAAACAGTGTATTTTGCCCACATATGGGGTATTGGCGTACTCAGGAGAAATTGCAAAACAGTTTTTAGGTTCCAATTTCTCCTCTTACCCTTGTGAAAGTAAAAAATTTGGGGCTAAAAGATCATTTTTGTGGAAAAAGTTAGATTTTTTTATTTTCACGGCTTCATGTTTTAAACTTCTGTGAAGCACCTGGGGTTAAAGGTTCTCACCACACATCAAGATAAGTTCCCTCAGGGGTCTAGTTTCCAAAATGGTGTCACTTGTGGGGGTTTTACACTGTTTAGACACATCAGGGGCTCTCCAAATGCAACATGGCGTCCGCTAATTATTCAAGCAAATTTTACATTCAAAAAGTCAAATGGCGCTCCTTCCCTTCCGAACCCTGCTGTACGCCCAAGCAGTGGTTTTCCCCACAAATGGGGTATTGACTTACTCAGGAGAGATTGCACAACAAGTTGCATGGTGCAATTTCTCCTGCTACCCTTATGAAAATGCAAAACTGGGGGCTGAAAAACATTTTTGTGGGAAAAATGTGAAAATTTTATTTTCACGGCTACATGTTATAAGCTTCTGTGGGGGGTTCAAGGTGCTCACCACACATCTAGATAAGTTCCCTGAGGGGTCTAGTTTCAAAAATGGTATCACTTATGGGGGGTTTCCACTGGTTAGGAACATCAGAGGCTCTCTAAACGCAACATGGCATCCGCTAATTATTCAAGCAAATTTTACATTCAAAAAGTCAAATGGCGCCTTTTCCCTTCTGAGCCCTGCTGTGCGCCCAAACAGTGTTTTTTAATCACGTATGAGGTATCTGCGTGCTCAGGGGTAATTGCACAACAAATTTTGGGGTCCATTTTTTCCTGTTACCCCTGCAAAAATAAAAAAAAATGGGGTCTAAAGTAAAATTTTTGTGAAAAAAGTTAAATGTTCACTTTTTTCGTCCCCATTCCAAAAATTCCTGTGAAGCATCTGAAGGGTTAACAAATTTCTTGATTGTGGTTTTCAGCACCTTGAGGGGTGCAGTTTTTAGAATGGTGTCAATTTGGGGTATTTTCTGTAATAAAGGCTCCTCAAAGTCACTTCAAATGTGATGTGGTCCCTAAAAAAATGGTTTTGTAAATTGTGTTTGAAAAATGAGAAATCGCTGATCAACTTTTAACCCTTATAGCGCACTAATGAAAAAAATGTTGGATTCCAAAATTGTGCTGATGTAAAGTAGACATGTGGGAAATGTTATTTATTAACTATTTTGTGTAACATATCTCTCTGATTTAACGAAATAAAAATTTAAATTTTGAAAATTGTGAAATTTTCAACATTTTCACCAAATTTCCAATTTTTTCACGAATAAATGCAAGTGATATCGAATAAATTTTACCACTGTCATGAAGTACAATATGTCACGAAAAAACAATCTCTGAATCAGGGGGATCCGTTGAAGCGTTTCAGAGTAATTACCTCATAAAGTGACAGTGGTCAGAATTGTAAAAATTGGTTGGTCATTAACGTGCAAACCACCCTGGGGGGGGGGGAGTAAGGCTATGTGCCCACGATGCAGAAATGCTCCGAATTTTTCCTGAGCGTTTCTGCATCTCCCTGGCAGAAAAAAACGCATGCGGATTGTACATGCGTTTTTCTTGCCAGGTACATGCGGATGTGAAGCGTTCTTCACATGCATTTCTGCATGCGGGTTGACAAGCGCTTTCCAAGCGATTTTAGCATCACTTGGAAAGTGCTTGTCAACTTTATATAGTGTGACCGAAAGAATGTTTAAAAATAAATCTATACTTACCTTCCGATGGCCCCCGCAGTCTTGCTTCACTCCGTCCTCTCATGCCAGCAGATCGCGGTACACTGAAGGACCTGCCGACGTCAGCGTCACGTGACCAGTCACATGACTATGACATCAGCGCAGGTCCTCCAGTCCATCGCGATCTGCCGGCATGAGAGGACGAGCGCACCGGGGGCCACCAGAAGGTAAGTATCATATTTATTTTTTATTTTATTGTTTTTTTTACAATTTTCTATGGTACCCAGGTCCAGAGGAGAGTCTCCTCTCCTCCACACCCGGGTACCATCCGCACATTGAACGCATATATTCCGCATGTGCTTATCTATTGAAGCGTAATCCATTCGTTCTAATGCAAATCCATGGCGGCGAAAACGCAGCACTTCCGTAAAATAATTGGTAGTGCTGCGTTTTTTTCTGCAATGATAATCCGCAGCGGCAATTTCCGCAGCATGTACACAGCACATGCGGATTATCATTGGGGAACATGGCAGGCCTTCTACCATGCGTTTTTTAAGTGTTTCTGCAGCGTTTTTGCCGCTGCGGAAATGCTTAAAAAACGCATCGTGGGCACACAACCTAAAGCGGTTAAGCTAAAATGTTACTTCAGACTCAAATTTTAGCCTGCACAATGTATTATGCAATTTCTCCTGAACGCAGGATCACCCCATATAGAGCAGACACTTATATTTTATAGCTATATACATCTCATTAAGGGTATACAATTAAGTTTAAAAATTGCAATTTTTTTCTAAATTTTCAGAAAATTTGGAATACTTTCATAAATAACGACTAAACAACTGATCCAGTACGAACAGGTGCAATGTTTTACAAAAACAAAATTACAATCTCAGAATCACTGACAGAAGAAGAAGCATTTAAGGGTATGTGCACACGATGCAGAAATGCTCAGGATTTTTTCCTGAGCGTTTCTGCATCTCTCTGGCAGGAAAAAACGCATGCGGATTGTACATGCGGTTTCCTGCCAGGGACATGCGGAAATGAAGCGTTCTTCACATGCATTTCCGCATGCGGGTTGACAAGCGCTTCCCAAGAGATTTTAGCATCACTTGGAAAGTGCTTGTCAACTTCACACTATATAAATCCATGCAACCGGCATGGATTTATATAGTGTGTGAATGTCAAAAAATAAAAAATAAATCTATACTTTACCCTCTGATGGCCCCCGGTGTCCTGCTTCGCTCGGTCCCGGCTGCCGGCAGTGAAGACTTTAGGACCTTCCGACGTCAGCGTCACGTGACCCGTCACATGACTCTGACGTCAGCGAAGGTCCTTCATTCAACCGCGAAGTGCCCGGGAAGCCAGCAGGACGCAGCGCGGGCCGTCAGAAGGTGAGAATATATATATTTTTTATTTTATTCTTTTTTTTTTAATGGTACCTGGGTCTGGATGAGAGTCCTCTCATCCACACCCGGGTACCATCCGCACATTAGACCGCATTAAAAGCGCATCAACATATACAGTGATGCGGATTCCATGCGGTCTAATGCAAGTCAATGGCGGCAAAAGAGCAGCGTTTCCGTAAAATTAATTGACATGCTGCGGATTTTTGACCGCAGCGTTTACGCTGCGGAAAAATCCGCATCATGGGCACAGCACATGCGGATTTCCATTGGGGAACATTGCTGCCCTTCTACCATGCGTTTTTCATGCGTTTCCGCGGCGTTTACGCAACTGCAAAAACGCCGCGGAAACGCATGAAAAACGCATCGTGTGAACTTAGCCTTAAAGTTATTACCACATAAAATGACATGTCATGCTTAAAAATGTGGCTGTCAGGTTAATGCTGATTACAAGACAGGGTTAAGAAACATGGAATGATAATGTGCAGTACATACCAATTGGTGAAGGGTCCTCTTCCTCTTCCTCTGTAAAGTAATGAAACACTTATTAGTCAGGGTGATAAAATATATATATATATATATATATATATATATATATACAGGTGCATCTCACTAAATTAGAATATCATCAAAAAGTTAACAGGTGCATCTCACTAAATTAGAATATCATCAAAAAGTTAATTTATTTCAGTTCTCCAATACAAAAAGTGAAACTCATATATTATATAGAGTCATTACAAACAGAGTGATCTATTTCAAGTGTTTATTTCTGTTAATGTTGATTATACATTACAGCCAAGGAAAATACAAAAGTCATTATCTCAGTAAATTAAAATAATTAACAAAAAACACCAGCAAAGGCTTCCTAAGCGTTTAAAAAGGTCCCTTAGTCTGTTTCAGTAGGCTCCACAATCATGGGGAAGACTGCTGACTTGACAGATGTCCAGAAGGCAGTCATTAACACAATTCACAAGGTCCCAGAGTTTCAATTTTCATTTGGAAATCAAGGTCCCAGAGTCTGAAGGAAGAGTGGAGAGGCCACAATCCAATGCTGTTTGAGGTCTAGTGTGAAGTTTCCACAATCAGTGATGGTTTGGGGAGCCATGTCATCTGCTGGTGTAGGTCCACTGTGTTTTATCAAGACCAAAGTCAGCACAGCCATCTACCAGGTAATTTTATAGCACTTCATGCTTCCCTCTGCCGACAAGCTTTTTGGAGATGGAAATTTCATTCTCCAGCAGGACTTGGCACCTGTCCACACTGCCAAAAGTACCAATACCTGGTTTAAAAACAACAGTATCACTGTGCTTGATTGGCCAGCAAACTCACCTGACCTTAACCTCATAGAGAATCTATGAGATATTGTCAGGAGGAAGATGAGAGACTCCAGACCCAGCAATACAGACGAGCTAAAGGCTGCTATTAAAGCAATCTGGGCTTCCATAACACCTCAGCAGTGCCACAGGCTGATCGCCTCCATGCCACATTGCCGCACTGAGCAGTAATTGATGCAAAAAGAGCCCCGACCAAGTATTGAGTGCATTTACTGAACATACATTTCAGTAGGCCAACATTTTGGATTTTACAAACATTTTTCAAGCTGTTGTTATAAAGTATTCTAATTTACTGAGATAATGACTTCTGTGTTTTCATTGGCTGTAAGCCATAATCAACAACATTAACAGAAATAAACACTTGAAATAGATCACGCTGTTTGTAATGACTCTATATAATATGAGTTTCACTTTTTGTATTGAAAAACTGAAATAAATTAACTTTTTGATGATATTCTAATTTAGTGAGATGCACCTGTATATGTATATGATATATACATACTGTATATACATATATATTCCATGCTCACCATAAATGAGTAGACACCATTTGAAAAGTCATTGGACACAACAATTTCAAACATTTTGACAAGACTAAGTTACACAGAACATTTTTGTAACCCAAAACAAGCAAGTAAGATTAATATTATAAAAAATCTTCAGTTGCACTCAAATTAGTTGATGCAAACATGAATACACCCCACATAAAAAAACACTACATCTAGTATTTTGCCTGACTTTCATGGTTTCTAAAGACAGAAAGTCATCTAGGAGTGGAATAAACAACTTGGCGACATAAACCGACCTTTATAGAGCCTGGATGCTGGATGCAGCGTGATGCTCAACTTATCTCTTCAGAATTCCCCATAGGTGTTTCATTTGGGTTTAGACATACTTGCACACAAGGGGAGAAAAAGAGGAATGAGGGGGGCCATGCATACCAGGATGAGGGATGAAGGGATGAAGGGTGTCATGCATACCAGGATGAAGGGTGCCATGCATACCAAGATTAGGGAGAGCATACATACCGGGATGAGGGGGGCCATGCATACCAGGATGAGGGGGGCCATGCATACCAGGATGAGGGGGGTCATGCATACCAGGATGAGGGATGAGGGGTGACATGCATACCAGGATGAAGGATAAGATTCATACCAGGATGAGGGGTGCCATACATGCCAGGATGAGGGATGAAGGGTGCCATACATAACAGGATGAGGGATGAAGGATGACATACAAACCAGGAAGAGGGATGAGGGGGGCCATGCATACCAGGATGAGGGATGAAGGGTGCCATGCATACCAAGAAAGGGGATGAGGGGTGCCATGCATACCAGGAAGAGGGATGAGGGGGGCCATCCCTTTTCAATTCAGTTCACGCTGAACTTTCCTCTCACCTCTCATCTCTCTCTTCGACAACTGACAATCTGGCTTCCGCCCCCACCATTCCACCAAATCTGCACTTACCAAAATTATTAACCAAAATTACTAATGACTTACTTACAGCCAGAGCAAATAGACAATTCCCTGTACTCCTTCTTCTTGACCTGTCCTCTGCCTTCGACACAGTTGATCACTGCCTCCTACTACAGATCCTCTCTTTCTTTGGGTCAAAGACCTTGCCCTATCTTGGATATCCTCATACCTTTCTAACCGCACTTAGCGTCACCCTCTCCCACACTACCTCCTCATTCCGCCCCCTCTCAGTTTTAGTCCCTCAAGGCTCTGTCCTAGGACCCCTACTCTTTTCAATCTATACCCTTAGGCTGGGACAGCTCATAAAATCCCATGGCTTCCAGTACCATCTGTACGCTGATGACACCCATATCTACATCTCTGGCCCAGATGTCACCTCTCTGCGGTCCTTAATCCCAGAATGTCTATCAGTCACATCCTCCTTGTCCACGATGTCAATTTCCCAAGCTCAATGTGGACAAAGGTGAATTCATCATCTTTCCCTCATCACACATATCTTCCCCACCTGATCTATCTATCACAATAAATGACATCACACTTTCCCCTGTACCGGCAATCTGCTGCTTCGGAGTAACCCTTGACTCTGCCCTGTCCTTCAAGCCCCACATCCAAGCTCTCGCCACCTTCTGTCGCCTACAGCTCAAAAATATTTCCAGAATCCGTCCTTTCATCAACCCTCAATCTACTAAACTGCTTGTGTATGCCCTCATCATCTCCTGCCTCAACTACTGCAACACTCTCCTCTGTGGCCTACCTGCTAAGACTCTCGCACCCCTCCAGTCCATCCTTAACTCTGCTGCGCGACTAGTTCACCTCTCGCCTCACTACTCCTCTGCTTACCCACCTTTGCAAATACCTTCACTGGCTCCCATTTGCCCTGCATATCCAGTTCAAAGTACTAACACTGACCTACAAAGCCATCCATATCCTTTCTCCTTCGTACATCTCTGAACTAATCTTCTAATATATTGCCTTACGTAATCTCCGGTCCTCCCAAGACCTCTTTCTATTCTCCACACTTCTTCGTTCCTCACCCAACCGCCTCCAAGATTTCTCCCGAATATCTCCCATGCTATGGAATTCTGTGCCTCAACACATCAGATTAGCCTCCACATTTGGATCCTTGAGACTGAACCTGAAAACCTACCTCTTCAAACAAGCTTACAGTCCGCCATGACCTTGCTTGCTGCCACCTCAACACTGGAGCTACCGCAACCCCCCAAAACTACTGTCGCCTTCCCCATTCCTGTAGAATGTAAGCCCGCAAGGGCAGGGTCCTCTTCCCTCTGTACCAGTATATCATTGTTTGTTACTGTAAGTGATGTTTGTATTTGGTATGTAACCCCTTCTTATGTACAGTACCATGGAATCAATGGTGCTATATAAATAAATAATAATTGGCCACAGTCAGGATGGGTGTCAAGGCATCTGTCCGCTATAGGGGCGCACTGTAAGGAAAACCTATACTGTAAAGAATACGTTTCTTTGCTGTGGCCTTCTGTGTAAAAGGGAACAGCTCACTGAATTTTACTTTTCCATATTTTTGCAAAGTTTTTAATTTATTTTTTTATGTTGTTCACTGAAGGCATTAACTTCAATTTTATAAATCAGTTTATTTCGAATGAGACGATAACAAATATGTGTACTTCTTTTATTTTTGTTTATATATAAATATACCTATTTATTTGTATTTTTTTTTATTTTTATCATTCTAATTTTTTTTTAATATTTTAACAATTTACTTTTTTTTCCACTTTTTTACTTAGTCCTTCTATGGGACTTTAACTTTTATTACTCTGATTACTGGTACAATGCATTTAAATGCACCAACACTGCAATGCATTATACCTGTCAGTATTAAGCTATGTTCACACATTGCGTTTTTGATTAGTGTTTTTTATGGAAATTAACCTTCACCCACTGGCCATTTTCTGCTTTTGCACTTCCGTTGTTTTGTTCCCCTTCTTCCAGAGCCATAATTTTTTTTATTTTTCTGTCAATATGGATGTGTAAGGGCTTGTTTTTTGCCGGGCGAGTTGTACTTTTGAACAACACCATTGATTTTACCATATACAGTGTTGGGCAACCCCGAACAGTAAAGTTCGGTGTCCGTACCAAACATCTACTGTTCGGTCTCGGACTCCGAACACAGACTTCCTATGGAAGTCTGTGTTACTGTTCGGGTTCAGGCATGACAGCGCAGGAAACACAGGCTCTAATAGGCGGTAATTGCATACCTGTAATAAAAATAAAATAATAAACCAACCTCATCCTTACCTTGCTGACGCAGTCCAAATAACAAAGGTCCCACAAAGATTGCATGAACACAGCATCCACATAGTATGTGACTGCCCTGATCATTTGCCGGCAATACACTGACTCAGTGTATTCCCGGCAAATGAGGTCAGTGCACGCGCAATGAGTATTCTCCCACGCTTGCAATGAGGTGAACTCAGTTCAATTAATTGTATGCGTGTGAAAATACTCACTGTGCATGCGGTGACCTGTTTTGCAGGGAATACACTGAGTGATTGTATTGCCGGCAAATGATAAGGGCAGTCACATACTATGTGGCTGCTCTGTTTATACAATCTTTGTGGGACCTTCGTTATTTGGACTGGGTTGGCAAGGTAAAGATGAGGTTGGTTTATTATTTTATTTTTATTAAAGGGGACCGTCCAACATACTTTAAATGGGACAGTTTCCATCCAAAACACATAAAAAAATTATAAATCTAATGTCTACAGCCAAGCCATCAGATGCAATCGGGTATGTTCCAACCCTATGGATAGAGACAAACACCTTGGTGGCCTCAAAGACTTTTTTGAATCAGGGCTACCATCCAAAAAAATTGAGAACCAGATTACAAGAGCCACCAGAATATCAAGGAATCACCTCCTACATTACAAAACTAAACAAAAAAGCAACCAGGTTCCTCTAGTAGTCACCTACAATCCCAATCTGGAGGCACTAAGGAGATATGCATGGAAACTACAACCCTTATTACAAAAAGATGCCCGATTACAATCCATATTTCCAGACCCCCCACTTTTGTGTTTCAGGCAGCCCCCAAATCAAAGAAGCATCATTGTCAGAAGCTCCCTGTATCTCCACCAGCTACAGGTACCTTTCCCTGCAACCATAAAAAATGTAAAATCTGTCCGTTTATAATGACCATAGACAAGATAAAATCCCCAATTCACATCAGAACTGCAATATCCCAGGTACTTTCAGCTGTATCACATCTAATGTAGTGTACTTAATTATATGTACCAACTGGGGTCTGTATGTAGGCGAGACAGGGCAAAAACTTAGCACAAGGATAAATCATCGCCACACAATAAAAGAAAAAAGAATAGATCTGCCTGTGTCCAAGCATTTTTGTCTCCCTGATCACAGCATCAAGGACATGAAATTACTGGTATTAAAAGGTAATTTCAAATCTCAGAGAGACAGAAGAGTCTGGGAATATAAACTAATGGTGACCTTTGACACCTTCAGAGCAGGAATGAATGTGTTGTATGGATTTATGTCATTCTACATCAACTAAGGAATGTGCCCATTAGACTTGTGGGGTCATCACAACACTAGACCCAGTCACAGGACAATAAAACCTTCACACTCCTCATCTATGAACTGCTAAAATATTTACACGCAGAACTGTTAGTAATAGCTCTGCTTTTCATCACCTTTCTCATCTACTGCATTATTTCTGTGTCCTATTGTGTATAAATATTTGACTTCATATTTTGGGGTATACTAGCCTGATGAAGAGAACTGAGTAGTCTCAAAAGCTTGCAACTTGTTACCATCTTTTCAGTTAGCCAATAACCCCTTTACCCCCGAGGGTGGTTTGCACGTTAATGACCGGGCCAATTTTTACAAATCTGACCACTGTCACTTTATGAGGCAATACCTCTGGAACCCTTCAATGGATCCTGCTGATTCTGAGACTGTTTTTTCGTGACATACTGTACTTCATGATAGTGGTAAAATTTATTTTATATCACTTGCATTTATTGGTGAAAAAATCTGAAATTTGCCGAAAATTTTGAAAATTTCACAATTTTCAAAATTTGAATTTTTATGGCTTTAAATCAGAGAAATATATCACACAAAATAGTTGATAAATAACATTTCCCACATGTCTACTTTACATCAGCAGTTAGGGAGTTAAAAGTATTAAAAGTTGACCAGCGATTTCTCATTCTTACAACAAAGTTTGCAAAACCATTTTTTTAGGGACCACATCACATTTGAAGTGACTTTGAGGGGCCTTTATGACAGAAAATACCCAAAAGTGACACCATTCTAAAAACTGCACCTCTGAAGGTGATCAAAACCACATTTAAGTAGTTTATTAACTCTTCAGGTGCTTCACAGGAATTTTTGGAATGTGGAAGAAAAAAATGAAGATTTAACTTTTTTCACAAAAATGTTACTTTAGACCCAAATGTTTTTATTTTTGCAGGGGTAACAGAAAAAATGGACCCCAAAATTTTATGTCAAAATTCCCCTGAGCACGCAGATACCCGTTACGTGGGGAAAAAACACTGTTTGGGCGCACAGCGGGGCTCAGAAGGGAAGGAGCCATTTGACTTTTTGAATGTAAAATTTGCTTGAATAATTAGCGGACGCCATGATGCGTTTAGAGAGCCCCTGATGTGCCTAAACAGTGAAAAACCCCAATAAGTGATACCATTTTGGAAACTAGACCCATGAGGAAACTTATCTAGATGTGTGGTGAGCACCTTGAACCCCCAGGTGCTTCACAGAAGCTTATAACATGGAGCCGTGAAAATAAAATGTCCACATTTTTCCCACAAAAATGTTTTTCAGCCCCCAGTTTTGCATTTTCATAAGGGTAACAGGAGAAATTGCACCATGCAACTTGTTGTGCAATCTCTCCTGAGTAAGCCGATACCCCATATGTGAGGGAAAACTACTGCTTTGGCGTACAGCAGGGTTCGGAAGGGAAGGAGCACCATTTGACTTTTTGAAAGTAAAATTTGCTGAATAATTAGCGGACGTCATGTTGCGTTTGGAGAGCCCCTGATGTGCCTAAACAGTGGAAACACCACATAAGTGACACCATTTTGGAAACTAGACCCCTCAGGGAATTTATCTAGATGTGTGGTGAGCACATTGAACCCCCAGGTGCTTCACAGAAGTTTATAACATGGAGCCATGAAAATAAAATTTTCACATTTTTCCCACAAAAATGTTTTTCAGCTCCCAGTTTCGCATTTTCATAAGGGTAACAGGAGAAATGGCACCATTCAATTTGTTGTGCAATCTCTCTTGAGTAAGTCAATACCCCATAAGTGGGGGAAAACCACTGCTTTGGCGTACGGCAGGGTTCGGAAGGAAAGGAGCGCCATTTAACTTTTTGAATGTAAAATTTGCTTGAATAATTAGCGGATGTGCCCCTGATGTGCCTAAACAGTGGATAACCCCCACAAGTCATACGATTTTGGAAACTAGACCCCTCAGGGAACTTATCTAGATGTGTGGCGAGCACCCTTAACCACCAGGTGCTTCACAGAAGTTTATCACATGGAGCCGTGAAAATAAAAAAATCTAACTTTTTCCACAAAAATGATCTTTTAGCCCCAAATTTTTTATTTTCACAAGGGTAAGAGGAGAAAATAGGACCTAAAAACTGTTGTGCAATTTCTCCTGAGTACGCCAATACTCCATATGTGGGGAAAATACACTGTTTGGGCGCACATCAGGGTTCAAAAGGGAAAGGAGCACTGTGTGACTTTTTGAACGCAAAATTGGCTGGAATCAAGAGTGGACGCCATGTTGCATTTCAGGAGTCTCTGATGTGCCTAAATAGTGGAACCCCCCCCCCCCACAACTGACTCCATTTTGGAAACTAGACCCGTCAAGGATTTTATCAAGGGGTATAGTGTACATTTTGAACCCAGAGGTAAGACAGAATTTGATAACATTAGGTCATCATATTGAATAAGTCATTAGTCTTGAGCGTAAGTGCTCGCTACTTGAGTTTGCATCGGGTACTCGGGTATGCACCATGTATCACGGGTGCTCGAGTGACATGCTCGAGTACCTGCATGTTTCACGGTTGTTAGACACCCAAGAAAAAACATTCGGGGATCGCTCATGCATGGCAGGGGATCCCAGCAATGTTTTTTTTGGCCGCAAAGCATATGGGGCAGAGACTCGAGCATGTCACTCAAACACCTGCGATACTCAGTGCATACCCGAGCACCCGATGCAAACTCAAGTAGCGAGCACTTGCGCTCAACACTGGTCGCCATATCGACATCATTTTTTTTTTCTTTACTTTTGAAAAAATCCAAAATTTAACCCCAACCAAAATACAACCCCAACCCTAGCCCAACCATAACCCCAACCCTAGCCCAACCCTAACCCTAGCTCAACCCTAACCCTAGCCCAACCCTAACCCTAGCTCAACCCTAACACTAGCCCAACCCTAACCCTAGCACAACCCTAACCCCAACCCTAATACAACCCTAACCCTAGCACAACCCTAACCCTAAAGTTTATTTTTTTACACCGTTCCTCGTGTGGTATAAGTGATTAGACTACTTTATTCTTCAGGTCGTTGCGATTACAGCGATAACAGATTCATATCAGGTTTTTATGATTGACGTCTGTCACATACTAAAAAGCCCTTTTTTTTTTTTTTGCGAAGACTAGTATTTGCATCACCATATTTTGAGAGCTATAAATTTTCCATACTTTGGCCGATAGAGTCATGTGACAGCTTGTTTATTGCGGGAGAAGTTGACATTTTTATTGGCACCATTTTCGGGCATGTGACATTTTTTGATCGCTTTCTATTCCGATTTTTGGGAGGCAGAATAAACAAAATTCAGGAATTGTTTTTATGGGTTTTTTTTTTATGCATCTCCGTGTGTGGTAAAATTGATAAGGCAGCTTCATTCTTCAGGTCAGTGGTACCAAATTTATATAATTTTTTTTATGTTTTGGCACTTTTACACAATAAAAACTATTTTCTAGAAAAAAAAAAATGTTTGTATCGCTTTATTCTGAGAGCTATAACTTTTTTATTTTATGGATGATGGAGCTGTACAGTGGCTTGTTTTTTGTGGGACAAGATGACATTTTCAGCGGTACCATTTTTATTTACATTGGTCTTTTTGATCGCAAGTTATTCCATTTTTTGTTTGGCGGTATGATGATAAAGCATTGTTTTTTGCTTCATTGTTTATTTTTATTTTTTACTGTGTTTACTAAAGGGGTTAACTAGTGGCACAGTTTTATAGGTCAGGTCGTTCCGGACGTGGCGATTCCAAATATGTGTACTTTTATTGGTTGTTTTTTTCTTCATAATAAATAAATATTATGGGTTCAATATATTTTTATTTTTTGGGGATTTTTTTTTCATTTTTTTAAATATTTTTTATATTTTTTTTTTTTTCACTTTCTTGCACTTTTTTTTACTTTTACACATTGTCCCACTATGGGACTATAGAGAGCAGCAGCTCCCTATGCCATGCAGCCTGTCAGCGCTGCACACAGGGCTCATGCACTGCGCATGACCAAGGTAACGTCCTGCCTCCGGGTGACCCCGATGTTGTCATAACTGCATCGGGTCGTCATGACAACATCCAGAAGCTGCCGCAGACATCGGTGGATGCCGGCAGGAGATGAGTATAGCGATCACCTCCCCCCTTGCCCCTGCAATGCTGGGATCAATTTCGATAGCAGCATTGCGGGGCTTAATATGCAGGGAGCGGTGCGGGTGCAATCGGCGCATGCGTAATAGTATGTATCTGGTCCATAAGTCCCAGGGCGCAGCTACGTACTATTACTGACCTCGTCGGAAAGGGGTTAAAAGGTATCAACCACTGAGGACTCTCAAATCTAAATATTTCTCTATCTATCTATGAATCTATTTATCTATCTTTATATCTATCCATATATCTATTATTTACCTATGTATCTATCCATATATCTATCTATCCGTATATCTATTAATCTATTTGTGTATCTATCCATATATCTATTATCTAGCAATATATCCATATATCTAACTATTATCTATCTATAAATCTATTTATCTACATATCTATTTATCGATCTATTATCTATCTAGATATCAGTATATCTATATATCCATATATCTATCTATTATCTATCTTAGATAATTAGATAGGTCAACAGATAATAAATACATATATGGATAGATAAATAAATAGATAATAGATCCATAGATATATGGATAGCTAGATATATACACACATGGTCAAAATTGTTGGTACCCCTCGTTTAATGAAAGAAAAACCCACAATAGTCACAGAAATAACTTGAATCTGACAAAAGTAATAATAAATTAAAAATCTATGAAAATGAACAAATGAAAGTCAGAAATTGCTTCTCAACCCTGTTTACACAGAAGTTTTAAAAAAATTAAACTCCTGAAATAGGCCTGGACAGAAATGATGGTACCCTTAACTTAATATTTTGTTGAACAACCTTTTGAGGGAATCACTGCAATCAAACGATTCCTGTAACGGTCAATGAGACTTCTGCCCCTCTCAACAGGTATTTTGGCCCACTCCTCATGAGCAAACTGCTCCAGTTGTTTCGTGTTTGAAGGTTGATTTTTCCAGACGTCATGTTTCAGCTCTTTCCAAAGATGCTCAATGGGATTTAGATCAGGGCTCATAGAAGGCCACTTCAGAACAGTCCAATGTTTTACTCTTAGCCATTTTTGCGTGTTTTTAGCTGTGTGTTTTGGGTCATTATCCTGTTGCAAGACCCATGACCTGCAACTGAGACAAATCTTTCTGACACTGGGCAGCACATTTCTCTCTAGAATCCCTTTATAGTCTTGAGATTTCATTGTAGCCTAAACAGATTCAAGATACCCTGTGCCAAATGCAACAAAGCAGCCCCAGAACATAACAGAGCCTCCTCCATGTTTCACAGTAGGGACAGTGTTCTTTTCTTAATATGCTTCATTTTTCCATCTGTGAACATAGAGCTGATGTGCCTTGCCAAAAACTTCCATTTTTGTCTCATCTGTCCATAGGACATTCTCCCAGAAGCTTTGTGGCTTGTCAACATGTAGTTTGGCAAATTCCAGTCTGGCTTTTTTGATTTTTTTTCAACAATGGTGTTCGCCTTGGTCGTCTCCCATGAAGTCCACTTTGGGTCAAACAACGAAGGATGGTGCGAACTGACACTGATGTTCCTTGAGCTTGAAGTTCACCTTTAATCTCTTTAGAAGTTTTCCTGGGCTCTTTTGTTACCATTCGTATCATCCGTCTCTTTGATTTGTCATCAATTTTCCTCCTGCGGCCACGTCCTGGGAGGTTGGCTACAGTCCCATGGATCTTAAATTTGTGAATAATATGTGCAACTATAGTCATAGGAACATCAAGCTGTTTGGAGATGGTCTTATAACCTTTACCTTTAACATGCTTGTCTATAATTTTTTTTCTAATCTCCTGAGACAACTCTATCATTTGTTTCCTCTGGTCCATGTTGAGTGTGGTACACACCATGTCACCAAACAGCACAGTGAGTAGGCCTAAATACAGGCCCACTGACTGATTACAAGATTGTAGGCACCTGTGATGCTAATTAGTGGACACAACTTCATTTAACATATCCCTTTTGTCACATTATTTTCAGGGGTACCATCATTTCTGTCTAGGCCTATTTCATGAGTTTAAGTTTTAAAAAAATTCCGTGGAAGCAGAGTTGAAAAGCAATGTTTGACTTTCATTTTTTCATTTTCATAGATTTTTAATTTATTATTACTTTTGTCAGATTCAAGTTATTTCTGTGACCATTGTGGGTTTCTCTTTCATTAAACGAGAGGTACCAACAATTTTGACTATGTGTGTTGATAATATATAATAGATAGATATACAGATAGATAATGACACGGGGTCCCCCTATTTTAACAGCTAGCAAAGGCTATGCAGACATCTGTGGACTGATATTAAAAGCCTAGGAAGGGACCATGAATATTGGCCCCCTCCGAGGCTAGAAAGAGAAGCCCTCAGCCGTCCCAGAATTCTGGCACTTAGCCTCGCTCTACCCACTGCCCTGTAGCGGTGGCGGTGGGGTTATAGGGTTGGGGTTGATATCAGCTTATAATGCCAGCTGACATCAAACCCAGGTTAGTATTGCAGAGGCCCCCCCATTACTAACCCCATAGTGAAGGTAAAATGTAAAATAAAAACACTCACAACCAGAATAAAATATTTTATTTGAAATAAAGACAGGATTCCTGTAATATTCTAAATTAAACCATACTTACCATCTTGGCCATTCCAGCTGAAGCCAACGTCCCCTGTAACAAAATAAAATAAACCAACCTCATCCTTACATTTCCGACGCAGTCCAAACAACAAGTGTCCCACGAAGATTCCATGAACAGAGCAGCCACATAGTATGTGACTGCTCTGTTCATTTGCCGGCAATACACTGACTCAGTGTATTCCCGGCAAAACAGGTCACCACATGCGCAGTGAGTATTTTCCCACGCGTGCAATGAGTTGAACGGGAATAAAGGTGTAGGTAAGTATAATGTGTTTTATTTTTATTATAATATTTTTTTTAATAATTTAATTTTTTTTTTACTTACAGCAGAGCACAGGCGCCAGTGGATTGGAGACTACTGCTCCCATCCAGCGGCGTCTGTATCTGCTGCTTCCTATGGCAGGAGGTGCCAGCTAATGGTGGTAGTACCATCAGCTGGCACCTATGACCCGCGGTAAGCTTTTTACCGCCGGGTCACTGCCACAGCGCTCTGCAATTACCGCCGATCAGAGCCTGTGTCTCCTGTGCTGCCACGCAAATGACAGTGCTGGATACCAGGTAAATTCGGATCCCCCATTCACATGAATGGGGTCCGTGTTTGGGGTCTGGGTACTGTTCTGGTACCCGAACTTTAAAAAAACTGTTCGGTGTTTGACTATATTAGCCGAACTCTTAACACTGACAGGTTCACCCATCACTAACCATATAATGTACTGGAAAACAGGGAAAAACTTCCAAGTATAGTGAAACTGCAAAAAAGTGCAATTCCACAAATGTTTTGGGCTTTTTTCTCTACCATGTTCACTGAATGGTAAAACTAACCTGACATTAAGATTATCCGGGTCATTACGAGCTTGAAGATACCAAACATGTGTGCATTCTTATTTATTTAAGTGGTGAAAAAAACAATTTAAAAAATTTTTCCGAGACCTGTAGTGTCTCCATTATTCGGGATCTGGACCCGGGTGAGGGCTCATTGCTTGCGTGCCAAGCTGACGTTTCTACTGATACTATTTTGGGTTAGATACAATGTTTTGATCGCCTGTTATTGCATTTTAATTTTTTTCTCATTTCGCCGTTTACTGATCAGATTAATTCTCTACTTGATAGATCGGGCGTTTCAGAACGTGGCAATACCAAATATGTGTATTTTTTATTGTTTTGTTTTGAATGGGACAAAAAGGGGGGTGATTTGTACTTTTATATGATCTTTTTTTAAACTTTTTTTTTTTTTTTACTTGCTTTAATAGTTTGTTCAGGAGATGTGAAGCTGTTATCATTTTTGAGATTTTCCCAAGTTTAAACCATAATGTCTTAGTCGCCTCACCTCAGAATGGCAGTTAGGATTACTAAAGTTTAATTAAATTACTGATGTGTGTAAAGTAAACATTGCCTGACTGTAACATCCCTGGCGGCGTGCTTGCATAGTGCACCACCTCCCACTATGCAAGACTGCAATCTTACCTGTCAGTCCAGCCTACAAACCTTGCTTCATCCAGTTCATGCTGTGTGCATATCTTTTGACTGACTGCTTAGGGCGGCGGCCCGGTTACTTCCTGATTCTTATAGCTGCTGTGGGCACACTCCTAATGCGTCTCCAGCCTATTGCTGTGAGTCACTGGATATTTAAACCCCCTCCACCCAGAAGGAGGTGCCTGAGCAACACTAACATTCAGTGTGCTCCTTGACTCTGAAGTTGCCAGGTCCAGTTCTGCTTCTTGTCTGTTTCCGCCACTATGGGGGCTGCATTCCCAGACCTGTTATCTGTGACTTCTAGTATGTTTCCGCCACTCTGGGGGCCGTATACCCAGGCTCGTTCCTGTATCTCGTTGCAGTATCAGTTCCAGTCTGAACTGTCTCTTAGCCTGTTACCTGTTTTGTCTCTATGTCCGTACCCTCCCTTTTCCTGCAGTGTCTGAACCTGCACCTAACTCCAACTCGTTGTCTCTGTACTTCTGTTTGTGAGTTTTGTGTCCACTCGCTACTTCATAGGAAGTACCTTGTGTGTATCTGGTTCTGCTAGTCCCTTTTCCCTTCCTTCATATCTTCCCGTATTTTCCTTGTCCACCGCACCTGCGGTTTCGCTCCGCTCGACTTGCCCACCGCTCAGGCGGCTTCCCTCTGCTCTGCCTTACCCACCGCTCCGGCGGCTTCTCTCTGCTCTGAATTGCTCACCGCTCCGGCGGCTTCTCTCTGCTCTGCCTTGCTCACCGCACCAGAGGTTTCTCTCTGCTCTAACTTGCCCACCGCTCCGGCGGCTTCTCTCTGCTCTGCCTTGCTCACCGCACCAGAGGTTTCTCTCTGCTCTAACTTGCCCACCGCTCCGGCGGCTTCTCTCTGCTCTGCCTTGCTCACCGCACCTGGGGTTTCTCTCTGTTCTGACTTGCCCACCGCTCCAGCGGCTTCCCTTTGCTCAGCCTTCCCCACCGCTCCGGCGGCTTCTCCCTGCTCTGACTTGCCCATTTTCTCTGCTCTGCCTTGCTCACTGCACCAGCAGTTTCTGTCTGCTCTGCCTTGCTCAGCGCTCGGGCGGCTCCCCTCTGCTCTGCCTTGCTCACCGCTCCGGCGGTTCCCCTCTGCTCTGCCTAGCCCACCGCTCCGGCGGTTCCTTTCTGCTCTGCCGTGTTCACCGCTCCTGCGGTTTAGTTGTGCTCTGCTTGCTCACCGCTCCGGCGGTTCCCCTCTGCTCTGCCTAGCCCACCGCTCCGGCGGTTCCTCTCTGCTCTGCCTAGCCTACCGCTCTGGCGGTTCCTCTCTGCTCTGCCATGTTCATCGCACCTGCGGTACCACTCTGCTCTGCCTTGTCCTCCGCTCCGGCGGTTTCGCTTTACTCTGCTTGTCTACCGCATCTGCGGCTCTGTTCCTGTCTCCCAGTCTGTACTGAACTCTATCCAGCCTGCGCTCCAACCTGCTAGTACCCACCTGTCTACACTCCAGCCATGTTTGCCAGTATTTCCCTGTCTGCACTCCAGCCGTGCTTGCCAGTACCCACCTGTCTGCATACCAGCCGTGCTTACCAGTAACCCCCTGTCAGCATACCAGCCATGCCTGCCAATACCCACCTGTCTGTATGACAGCCTAACCTGCCTGTTCCTGCATTCCCTGGTGTGGGTCAAGAGCTGTGACCGGGATCTGACCTGGAGTAGCACCTGGTCCCTCTGCTCGGTTCCTCCTTGGTTCATGGAGTCGTTAGCCGCCATGCGACCTTGGTCGGATCAGGTAGATACTTAGTTACGCCCCTCCAGGCACTTCTCGGTTCATTATACAGTGGGATCACTAATCACGCTCATGCCAGTCAGTCCGGGCGCGAGCGTAACACTGACCAAGATGTGAAATTGAACATTACCTGACCAACTGGAGGGCCGACCAATGCATGAAATTAAACAGTGTGCTAAAAACTCAATGCTCTGCTAATGTCACGCCAGGTGTGGGAAAGACTTAGTACAACACAAAGGGAAGAGGGAAAGGGATCCCAGACTCTAGGGAAAGGGGGAAAGTGGAGACCTCTTAGGTTGAGCTAGCTTCACCCTGTCTCCCCTAACGTCCCTGTATTGATTCTGCAACAATCGCCGCACCCGTACCTCGCCCTGTCTTTCCCTGGCGTATGGCTAGGGAAGGAATATGAGCCCTACTAGATCCACTAAACACTATAGACAACAAGGGTACACAAACGGGGAAATTGGTTAGCTTTAGACAACTCCAGATAAATGCACATACGTCCTCAAGCTCCAGAAAGGACGAACTACTGCTCTTGCTAAGCCTTCACAAGTAATCAAGGACTGCACGGATCTTCACCGGTTCCATCCGGAAACCTGAAGACAACAAGTACCCCAAAAACTGCACCTCCTGAACAGCAAAAACACATTTTTCCAGTTTAGCATAAAGTTTGTTATCCCTTAATATCTGGAGTACCTGCTTAACATGCCACCGATGTGTCTCAAAATCAGGTGAGTAAACCAAAATATAGTCCAGATAGACCACCACAAACCTCCCCACCAAATGATGAAAAATATAATTTATGAAATGCTGGAATACCGTAGGTGCATTGGTCAAACCAAAAGGCATAACCAAACTCTCAAAATCTCCTGTTTTCCATTCATCCCCTTCTGTGATTCAAACCAGATTATAGGCTCGTAGCAAATTGGGAAAGGGGAGAAAACGGTATGAGTAAAATTAATAAATCTTTATTTAATAATGTTAAAAACCTAATAATCCGTACATCCCATAGATGATGTATATTGAATCACGGTTAATATGAATTATAATCCTATAAAACCATGATACACTAGATTCCTGATAGGTTCAGACAGTGAATCGAATTACAAATAGAATAAATCCCTAGCCAATGTCCATTATAATTATTATGCCTAATAATTGACCGCATGCTGCAGAGTGCAGTGTTACAACGTTGCACGATACATATCTACCCCATTTTAGTTGTCAGCTTTATCTAGACCTGAAAGATCGCAGACATAGTTGAACTTCGAAATTGCCTCTCCCGCTGATCGCACTTACACATTTGTTGACAGTGTGGGAGAATCCGACAGCTGCACATGTGAGTCGAATCTGAGATCAAAGTAGGCAGATTGTTTGTTGGATCCCCTGTACAACCAGGGGATCATGATCCATATATATTATCTGCCTCCCCTGCTGACCGGTAATTTGTGTGCGAACAGCGTGAGAGGCTGCCTGCGGCATAGCTGAGCCGCACGTATACAGTTATATGAAAAGGTTTGGGCACCCCTATTAATCTTAAGCTTAATGTTTTATAAAAATTGGTGTTTTTGCAACAGCTATTTCAGTTTGATATATGTAATAACTGTTGGACACAGTAATGTTTCTGCCTTGAAATGAGGTTTATTGTACTAACAGAAAATGTGCAATCTGCATTCAAACAAAATTTGACAGGTGCATAAGTATGGGCACCCTTATCATTTTCTTGTTTTAAATACTCCTACCTACTTTTCACTGACGTACTAAAGCACTTTTTTGGGTTTTGTAACCTCATTGAGCTTTGAACTTCATAGCCAGGTGTATGCAATCATGAGAAAAGCTAATTAAAGTGGCCACTTGCAAGTTGTTCTCCTGTTTGAATCTCCTCTGAAGAGTGGCATCATGGGCTCCTCAAAAAAAACTGTCAAATGATCTGAAAACAAAGATTATTCAACATAGTTGTTCAGGGGAAGGATACAAAAAGCTGTCTCAGAGATTTAACCTGTCTGTTTCCACTGTGAGGAACATAGTAAGGAAATGGAAGAACACAGGGACAGTTCTTGTTAAGGCCAGAAGTGGCAGGCCAAGAAAAATATCAGAAAGGCAGAGAAGAAGAATGGTGAGATCAGTCAAGGACAATCCTCAGACCACCTCCAGAGAGCTGCAGCATCAACTTGCTGCAGATGGTGTCACTGTGCATCGGTCAACTATACAACGCACTTTGCACAAGGAGAAGCTGTATGGGAGAGTGATGCGAAAGAAGCCGTTTCTGCAAGCACGTCACAAACAGAGTCGGCTGAGGTATGCAAAAGCACATATGGAGAAGCCAATTTCTTTTTGGAAGAAGGTCCTGTGGACTGATGAAACCAAGATTGAGTTGTTTGGTCATACAAAAAGGCATTATGCATGGCGGCAAAAAAACACAGCAGTCCAAGAAAAACACTTGCTACCCACAGTAAAATTTGGTGGAGGTTCCATCATGCTTTGGGGCTGTGTGGCCAATGCCGGCACTGGGAATCTTGTTAAAGTTGAAGGACACATGGATTCCACTTAGTATCAGCAGATTCTTGACAATAATGTTCAAGAATCAGTGACAAAGTTGAAGTTACGCCGGGGATGGATCTTTCAGCAAGACAATGATCCAAAACACCGCTCCAAATCTACTCAGGCATTCATGCAGAGGAACAATTACAATGTTCTGGAATGGCCATCCCAGTCCCCAGACCTGAATATCATTGAACATCTGTGGGATCATTTGAATAGGGCTGCCCATGCTCGGCGACCATCAAACTTAACTGAACTGGAATTGTTTTGTAAAGAGGAATGGTCAAAAATACCTTCATCCAGGATCCAGGAAATCATTAAAAGCTACAGGAAGCGACTAGAGGCTGTTATTTTTGCAAAAGGAGGATCTACTAAATATTAATGTCACTTTTCTGGTGAGGTGCCCATACTAATGCACCTGACAAATTTTGTTTGAATGCAGATTGCACATTTTCTGTTAGTACAATAAACCTCATTTCAAGGCAGAAACATTACTGTGTCCAACAGTTATTACAGATATCAAACTGAAATAGCTGTTGCAAAAACACCAATTTTTATAAAACATTAAGCTTAAGATTAATAGGGGTGCCGAAACTTTTTCATATAACTGTATCTAAGCCGGCTAAGCCTGTGTTAATGCCTCCTTATCTTTACTGCGTACCGCAATAAAGGAGCTTCAGGCATAATTTAAGATCAACCACACAGACACAGTTAGGTGTAATAGTGTGTCCTGACAAATAAATCATTGTATAAAGGCTCATTATAATCACATCGATTAGACCTGTTAGGGTACGTGCACACAGTGCGGATTTGTTGCGGTTTTGACGCTGCAGAATTTCTGCACCATTTCTGCACCTAATATGCAAATTAGGTTACTTGCGGTTTTTACATGCGGTTTGCTGCATGCATTTTTTGATGCGGTTTTGCCGCATGCGTTTTTCATGTCTTCATGTTGAAATTAGAGAATAGGTTTTTTTTAAACAAACTTTATTGATCATCATGTAGCGTTTCTGTGTGCGTTTCCGCTGTGGAAACGCACATAAAACGCACATAAAACACACATGTGGTTTTTAAGCATGCGGATTTTCCTCATCTAATGCAAGTCTATGGGGAAAATCCGCATGCATTTCCGCAAGAGAAATAGACATGCTGCGGATCTGAAAAACGCACCTCATGTCAGCTTCCGCAGGTGCACAAAAATGCATAGTGGGCATGGGATTTCTTGAAATCTCATCCACTATGCTGTAACATCTGGCCGCTGCGATTTTGACGCTGAATAAACACACAGCGTCAAAACCGCAGCAAAATTTGCACCGTGTGCACATAGTCTTACACTTCCTGCATATAATATGGGGAGTGTATTCCTTGGGTTAGGATAATGTGTTTATTATTAATTATATATTGGCTATAAGAGCCTTCAATTTGACAAAAACCTTCTCCTGGATGAAGATACTAGAATAATCTAGTGCACTTTGATATAATTTACGGCATTTACTTTGAAAATATAAACCCAGCCATTATCCCCTTCACCCAGAAGCCTGTTTTCACCTTCCTGACCGGGCCATTTTTTTTAATTCTGACCACTGTCACTTTATGAGGTAATTACTCTGGAACGCTTAAATGGATCCCCCTGATTCTGAGATTGTTTTTTCATGACATATTGTACTTCATGATGGTGTTAGAATTTATTTGATATGACTTACATTTATTTGTGAAAAAATCGGAAATTTGGTGAAAATTTTGCAAATTTCAAAATTTTAATCTTTATGTACTTAAATCAGAGAGATGTGTACACAGTACGCAGACATATGCGCGCGCACACACAGTACGCAGACATATGCGAGCGCACACACGGTACGCAGACACGCACGCACACACAGTACGCAGACATATGCGCGCGCACACACGGTACGCAGACACGCGCACGCACACACAGTACGCAGACATATGCGCGCGCACACACGGTACGCAGACACGCACGCACACACAGTACGCAGACATATGCGCGCGCACACACGGTACGCAGACACGCGCACGCACACACAGTACGCAGACATATGCGAGCGCACACACGGTACGCAGACACGCACGCACACACAGTACGCAGACATATGCGCGCGCACACACGGTACGCAGACACGCGCACGCACACACAGTACGCAGACATATGCGAGCGCACACACGGTACGCAGACACGCACGCACACACAGTACGCAGACATATGCGCGCGCACACACGGTACGCAGACACGCGCACGCACACACAGTACGCAGACATATGCGCGCGCACACACGGTACGCAGACACGCACGCACACACAGTACGCAGACATATGCGCGCGCACACACGGTACGCAGACACGCGCACGCACACACAGTACGCAGACATATGCGCGCGCACACACGGTACGCAGACACGCACACACAGTACGCAGACATATGCGCGCGCACACACGGTACGCAGACACGCGCACGCACACACAGTACGCAGACATATGCGAGCGCACACACGGTACGCAGACACGCACGCACACACAGTACGCAGACATATGCGCGCGCACACACGGTACGCAGACACGCGCACGCACACACAGTACGCAGACATATGCGCGCGCACACACGGTACACAGACACGCGCACGCACACACGGTACGCAGACATATGCGCGCGCACACACGGTACGCAGACATATGCGCGCGCACACACGGTACGCAGACATATGTACACATACAGACATACACATAGATAAAACAGACAAATATATATACACAGTCATATACACTGACATTCACATACATGCACTCACACAGACCCATTACTAATATTTTTAATATGGGGATTGGGGAAGCCTCACTCACCTGTCCCCGGTCCAGTGTCCTGTCCAGCAGCTCCTCAGGTATGGGGCAGTGCAGGGCCCCCGGCGTGTCACACACTTCATGGCCCTGGAACATCAGAGGGGCCCACTTGCTCTCGGGTCCGGGCCCCTCCCGCCCATCTGTGCAGGACCTCCGACGGTGTTTGATTGCCGGCACTCCCCTAGACATGGCCGCGCGCTGTGCGGTTGTGTCTGCTAGTAATGACGCGGCAGGGGCGACACACAAGCACAATTAAAGGTGCAGTGCCGTCGACCCTGCTGCGTCATTACTAGCAGACACAGCCGGACAGCGCGCGGCCATGTCTGGGGGGAGTGCCGGCAATCAAGCAGCGCCTGCGTCACTGAACAGGTGCCGAGGAAGCGGCCAGGGCCCCGACAGTGAGTGGGTGTGTGGGCCCGGCCCCGACAGTGAGTGGGCGGGTGGGTGTGTGAGCCCGGCCCCGACAGTGAGTGGGCGGGTGGGTGTGTGGGCCCGGCCCCGACAGTGAGTGGGCGGGTGGGTGTGTGGGCCCGGCCCCGACAGTGAGTGGGCGGGTGGGTGAGTGGGCCCGGCCCCGACAGTGAGTGGGCGGGTGGGTGTGTGGGCCCGGCCCCGACAGTGAGTGGGCGGGTGGGTGTGTGGGCCCGGGCCCCGACAGTGAGTGGGCGGCTGGGCCCCTCTAATTTTCCAGGGCCCCGGCACTTGCCCGGGTACGCCGGGTGCTGACGCCGGCCCTGGTGCAAAGCTCAGAAGGGAAGAAGCACCATATTACAGTTCAGATTTTGTTGGACTAGTTTGTGGGTGCCATGTCACATTGGTAGAGCCCCTAACGTGCCAGATCAGCTGAGCCCCCCCATAAGTGACCTAATTTTACAAACTACACCTCTCAATGAATTCATCTAGGGGTGTAGTGATCATATTGACACCACAGGTGTGTCACATAATTTTATACCACCGGGCAGTGAAGAAAAAATAATTACAGTTTTACCACTAAAATTTTGTTTTAGCCCCAGATTTTACATTTTCACACTGGAAAATGGGTAAAAATGACACCAAAATTTGTCCCACAATTTCTGCAGAATGTAGAAATACCCCATATATGGCTGTACAGTACTGCTTAGCCATACGGCCATACGGTAAGACTCGGGAGGGACGGATCACATTTTGCCTCCTGGGAGCAGATTTTCCTAGAATAGTTTGCGGATTCCATATACAGAGACCCTATAAGAGCAGAATCCCCCTCAAGTGACCCCATTTTGGAAATTATACCCCTTTGTGAATTTATCTACAGTTGTAGTGACGATTTTGACTCCATGTGTGTTTTCCAGAA
Source organism: Phyllobates terribilis (assembly GCF_046119375.1). Lineage (NCBI taxonomy): Eukaryota > Metazoa > Chordata > Amphibia > Anura > Dendrobatidae > Phyllobates > Phyllobates terribilis. Next base: position 1,093,286 of record NW_027362982.1, read on the forward strand.
ACAAGCATAGTGGATGTTGCTAAGTGAAGATTGCAAACTGCTGTTGTAGTGACCAGTACACTGTAGTGAACAGTACGTTGTAGTGACCAGTACATTATGCCCAGCTCGTTCTTCTGAAGACATGCACCCATTAATTAGGCAGTCTCTCATTGCTACAGGAATGCCAAACATGTGGACGCTAACTGCGGTTTAGACACATCCTGGAGCTCAGAAGGAGGGGGACATTTGGATTTGAGAGCGCTGGATTTCTTTTGGAGGGCGAGGAGCCATTTTGTTTTTCCAGAGCCTTTGTGCTACCAATATTGTGGAAGCCCCTATATTATTGTTAACAGATGACGGACCTGAGTGGGAGCTTTTTTGTAAATGGAACTGAAGCTTTTATTGGGAACATTTTACATAACATTTTGGATCACGTTTTTCGTGCGCTCCACTATAATGAGGCAGCAGAGTTCGTCTGGACTCCGTCTGGCCTCTGTTCAGCGTCGTCTTTCTTTTCAGAAGTGTATAGAACTCTGGCTGACGGCACTTTTATGCATGCCTAATAAAAAGACGGACACCGTGGGATCACAGGTCCTATGGCGTCCACAGTGCCTCCATCTGTCTCATTACAGGGAATCTTCCGCCGGGGGTTCCGTCTCAATCACATATTTCAGAGATTTACACAGAAACCCCGGTGTAAACGCTCAGCACAGTCCACCGGATAAATGTATGCTGAGCAATCTTTGGGAGGCAGAATGAATAAATCAACAGCATGTGAAGAATAGGTTTTATATAATTTTTATGCCTTTCCTCGTGCGGTATAAGTGATTAGACGACTTTATTCTTCGGGTTGGTGCGATTACAGGGATAACAGATTTATATGAGGTTTTTATGATTGACAGCTGTCACACACTAAAAGACGCTTTTTATTGTAAAAACAAGTTTTTGCATCGCCATATTTAGCGAGCTATAATTTTTCTATATTTTGGCCAACAGAGTCATGTAAGGGCTTGTTTTTTGTGGGATGAGTTGACGTATTCATTGGTACAATTTCGAGCACGTGACATTTTTTGATCGCTTTCTATTCCATTTTTTTGGAGGCTGCATGAACAAAATCCAGCAATTCAGGAATTGTTTTTTTGGGGATTTTTTATGCCGTTCCGCGTGTGGTAAAATTGATAAGGCAGATTTATTCTTCGGGTCAGTACGATTACAGCGATACCACATTTATATCTCTTTTTATGTTTTGGCGCTTTTAAACAATTAAAACTATTTTATAGAAAAAAATTATTATTTTGGCATCGCTTTAATCTGAGAGCTGTAACTTTTTTATTTTCTACTGATGGAGCTATATGGCGGCTTGTATTTTGCAGGATAAGATGATGTTTTCAGTGGTACAATATTTTTTTACAGGCGTCTTTTTGATCACGTTTTATTCCACTTTTTGTTCGGAAGTATGATGAAAAAGAACAATTTTTTGCCGTGTTTTATACCTTTTTTTATGGTGTTCATTGAAGGGGTTAACTAGTGGGAAAGTTTTATAGGTCGGGTCGTTACGGACGCGATACCAAATATGTGTACGTTTATTGTTTTTTTTACACAGATAAATATATTTATTGGATTAATATTTTTTCTTTTCTTTCTTTATTTTGTGATTTTTAAAAAAAATATTTTTAGAATTTTTATTAAATGTTTTATTACTTTTTTTACATTGTCCCAGGGTGGGACATCAACTTCAAACTGTCAGATCGCTGATCTGATGCTCTGCAATGCATCTGCACTGCAGAGCATCAGAGCAGCGTCTGACAGGAAGGAAAGAGGCGTCTCAGCTCCTGCTCTCTGAGCAGGTGCTGACAGGCCACCTTCCTGCAGGACCCTGAAAGACCCCGCGGCCATCTTGGGACCGGGGGTCACCAAAGAGACCATCAACATAACGCGATCACATCGCGTTGTGTTGATGGGATCACAGAGGGAGCCCACTCCCTCTGCGATGCCCTGCGATGTCGTTGTAACTACTGACAATGGCATCACAGGGGTTAAATGCCCGCGATCGGCTGACACCCGCATGTGATCGCGGCGGCGCTCCCGCAGAGCAGTACATGTACGGCGTATGTGGGGAAGGGGTTAATTATAAGTGACATTGGCTAGGGATTTATTCTATTTATAATTTGATTCACTGTCTGACCCTATCAGAAATCTAGTGGATCATAGTTTATAGGATTATAATTCATATTAACCGTGATTCAATATACATCCTCAATGTACGGATTATTAGGTTTTTAACACTATTAAATAAAGATTTATTAATTTTACTCACACCCTTTTCCCCCCTTTTCCCTTTCCCTATTGCTACTTGTAATTTTGGTGGTATCCACCTTGTAAGTACTGTCTGATGAGATCAGACAATACTTTTGCCAGATTATAGGCTCCCATTAAATCCAACTTGGAGAAAACCTTAGCTACCTCAACCTGGCTGAACAAATCAGGAATCAGAGGAAGACAGTATGGATCGCGGATAGTAATTTGATTTAATTCCCAGAAATCTAAACAGGGATGTTGGCCATCATCTTTTTTTTTTTTCACAAAGAAGACCCTGCCGCCATGGGCGAAGATGAGGGTCTGATATGTCCCTTCTCCAGACTTTCCGCAATGAAATACTTCATGGCTTGTCTCTCAGGGGCACAAAGGTTATACAGTCTGGACTTCGGTAGTTTAGCTCCGGGGGTCAGGTTAATAGAGGACAGTCATAAGCTCGATGAGGAGGCAAAACCTGACACCAGCTCACAGAAAAAACATCTTCAAAAACAGACCAAAAAGCAGGTAATATTTCCGTAGAGACAGTAGCAAGGGAGATATCTAAACAGTTTTCATGGCAGTAATCTCCCCATTCAATAATCTCGCCGGTTTGTCAATCCACCAATAGATTATGTTTAACAACCCAAGGTATACCCAAAACAATCCGTGTGGGAAGATTGTCCAGGACATAGCAAGGAATTATTTCACAATGAACTGACCCCACCCTCAGTTTTACATTATATATAATCTGAGTAAATGCTTTCTGTGCAAGTGGCGCTGAGTCGATGTCAAAACTGGAAATAGGTTTATCTAAAATACAGCAAGCAAGACCATGAATCTTCACAAACTCAGCATCAGCCATGCTGACTCCAGCTCCACTGTCAAGAAGCAGAGACATTTTCTCGGTTTTGCTCTCTAGTACCACCTCTGCTGTCAGGACAAACTGGAAACTGCAGTTTGGTCACAAATGCACCCCTTGTTTATCCAACTCCAGACTAGCAAGAGTTAATAGAGTCTCCTTTTGTTTAGAAATTGAAGGAGAGGTCCCAACAAAATGTCCTTTTTTCCCACAAAAAAAAGACACCTTTTTTCTTGTGAATCTCCAGAGAGATGTATGATGCAGAGACACCCCCTAACTGCATGGTTCCTCCACCTCCCCCAGTACTAGTTCACCTCCAGACCGCTCCCCCGGCAGAGGTACACAACTCCGACAAGAAGGCCCCAGAGAAGGCCGGCCTCACCCGTCTATCCCAAAGGCGTGTATCAAGACGTATGGCCAATGACATGTTTGCCTCCAACGACTGAGAGGTTTCATATACTGCCAAGGCATCTTTCAACCTTTCAGTAAGCCCCTCACAAAATTGACTTCTAAGGGCTGAGTCATTCCATTTGGAATCCATTGCCCATCTACGGAATTCCGAACTGTACGTTTCCACTGACCAATTCCCCTGCTCAAGGCGATGTAGCTTAGACTCAGCCAAGGCGACTCGGTCAGGGTCATTATAGATGAGCCCCGAAAAAACCCTCCACAGACTGGAGGCAAACCGAGTCCTGCAGTAAAGAAAACACCTACGACTGAGGATCTTCCAGCAGTAGAGAGATCACAATTCCAACTCGTTGCTCCTCATTTATGGAGGAGTAAGGACGAAGTTTAAAATACAGTTTGCATGCCTCCTTGAATACAAAAAACTTGTTCCTACCTCCAGAAAACCTGTCCGGGAGGGCAACTTTGGGTTCAGTTTGGACAGGCCTACCTAAAGAGACCCCCACATCGGCGACCTGTAGCCGCTGGTGCTGCTGCTGTACCTCACCGTGGAGGTCATTCACCTCCAGGGACAACTTGTGCAGCCGCACGGTGAGCTCTGCAACTGAACTCATACCAAGGGAGAAAGGGAAAAAAAGTACATGCCTAAAAACAACAAAGTGTCAGTTTTCTTTTTTTTTCCTTTCAAAATGTGCTTGGCTGGTGATAATGTCACACCAAGTGTGGGAAAGACATAGTGCAACACAAAGGGAAGAGGGAAAGGGAGCCCAGACTCTAGGTAAAGGGGGGAAGTGGAGACCTCCTATCTGCAGCATCATATCTATCTAGTGTCACCCTGTCTCCCTTAATGTCCCTGTATTGGCTCTGCACCAATCGCCGTACGCGTGCCTCGCCCTGTCTTTCCCTGGCGTATGGCTATGGCTAGGGAAGGAAGGAGATGAGCACTAGTCGGTCTCCACTAAACACTATATACAATAAGGGTACACAAACAGGGGGAAATTGCTTAGCTTTAGACGACTCCAGACAAATGCGCATGCGTCCTCAAGCTACAGAGAGGACTAAGTACTACTCTTGCTAAACCTTCACAAGTAGTAATGAATATCATCGGCAACTCCCTCTGAAGCACAGCAGGTATTTATACAGACAGGCAGGGTGTTAATTAGACGGAGGTAGCCGCTGGGTCCTAGAGACAGCCTCTAAGAAGATGTCTGTAATGCCAAACGTAGAGATCTCCTGCAACCAACTGCAGGGCGACTGTCTGTCACTCTGACACACCCGTGACAGCTAATGTCTTAGATAAACTATACCTGACCAATACAACTTTCCAGGCGGTTACATTTGCAATTGTGTATTTTTCAGTAACTCATATGAACTTTTTTGTTCAGAGTAGTCACTTTTTTTTTCAGACATAAAAATCTTTTTTTATCCCAAATAGTTTCAGCAAATTAACCTTTTTTCCAAAAATGGTTTTATGATTTCACATATGTATTGCATTGCTGACGTAACACCTTCCATTGTTCATGCTTCTGTGATAGAAGCAAAGGTGAACTTTGGGATTCTGGAAAGCACAGCAAAAAAAAACATCCAGCAAAACTGTAACGTGTGAACATAGCCTTACGTCAAAGTACATAGTCTTTCATATTTTCAAGGAAATTTAAAATATACTGCATTTTAGGGCCTTTGAAGTGACTTTGAAGGGCCTCTTTATTGTAACATCCTAAAAGTTACCCCAGTTCAATGAATGGAGGCTTCAAAGTATTCAAATTTGCTAATCCTTAAGGTGCTTTACATTAATTAATGCAAAATGGAATCAAAAAATGAAAAATTCCATTAAGTCAAATTCCATTCAGATAGAATGTTACTTCAGACCCAAATTTTAGCCTGCACAATGTACTATGCAATTTCTCCTGAACGCAGCATTACCCCATATAGAGCATATATTTACATCTCATTAAGGGTATACAATTAAGTTTAAAAATTGCACATTTTTCTACATTTTCAGAAAATTTGGAATACTTTAATAAATAACGACTAAACAACTGATCCAGTACGAACAGGTACAATGTTTTACAAAAACAAAATCACAATCTCAGAATCACTGACAGAAGCATTTTAAAGTTATTACCACAGAAAGTGACGTATCAGACTTGAAAAATGGGGCTGTCAGGAAGGTTAATGCTGATTACAAGACAGGGTTAAGAAACATGGAATGATAATGTACAGTACATACCTATTGGTGAAGGGTCCTCTTCCTCTTCCTCTGTAAAGTAATGAAACACTTATTAGTCAGGGTGAAAAAAAAATATACCGTATTTTTCGGATTATGAGACACACTTTTTTCCTCCAAAATTTTGGAGAAAAGTGGCGGGTGCGTCTTATAGTCCAAACTGTGTCCCATACTATATAACTATGGCTGTGGGTGGTGGGGGATGTGGGGGCAAAGGCAGCAGGGCACAGGAGGCAGCAGCTGCCTGCTGCAGCCTCCACTGTGCCCGCTGCTACAGAAAATGAATATTCAATTTCCTTAATAGCGCATACACTCTACCGGCTCCTGCTGTGCTCGGTCTGTGTGCCCGATATTAAAGTCCATGAATATTCACTACAATCCACTCCCATGGGTTGTAGTGAATATTCATGGTCTTTAATAGCGGCACACTGAAAGCCAGCCGCAACAGGAGCCGCGCTGCAGGTACAGTGTGTGCGCTATTAAGGAGAGTGAATGGTCACTGCTCCCCACGCACAGAATCCCAGCGCGGGGAGCAGTGACTATTCTGGCACAGCATATCACTGTTTGAGGGCACATGGAAGAGACGCCATGTGCGGCTCACACAGTGAGTGTCGGAAGAAGAGCGAGATGAAGCACTGAAGGAAAGAGGAGGTGAGTGTGATTGTTTATTTTTGTGTGTGCAGCGTGATGGGGATCAGGGGGTGCCAAGCATACCAGGATGGAGTGGTGCCAAGCATACCAGGATGGGGATCAGGGAGTGCTTTTCATACCAGGATGGGGATCAGGGGGTGCCATGCATAACAGGATGGGGATGAGGGGGTGCCATACATACCAGAATGGGGATCATGGGTGCCATGCATACCAAGATGGTGATCAGGGGTGGCATGCATACCAGGAAGAGGGATAAGGGGTGTCATACATACCAGGAAAAGGGATGAAGGGTGCCATACATACCAGGATGAGGGATGCCATGTAACCAGAAAGAGGGATGAAGGGTGCCTTGCATACTAAGATGAGGGGGGCCATGCATACCAGGATGAGGGGTGCCATGCATACCAGGATGAGGGGTGCATGCATACTTGGATGAAGGGTGCCATGCATATCAGGATGAGGGGTGCCTATCATACCAGAATGGGGATCAAGGGGTTCCATGCATACCAGGATGGGTGATTGGGGTGCCATGCATACCGGGATGGGGGATTGGGGTGCAATGCATACCAGGATGGGGATGAGGGGTGCCATGTATATCAGGATGGGGGTGAGGTATGCCATGCATATCAGGATGGGGGTGAGGGATGACATGCATATCAGGATGGGGATGTGGGCCATGTATAACAGGAAGGAGAGGGCCATGTATACCAGGGTGGGGGATATTAACAGAATTGGGGAACATTACCCCTATAATAGTGCCGACAGCAGAACCCCTCCCCCTTAACAGTGCATCATGACCACATTTTTTGCTTAAATTTTTTTTCTATTTTTCCTCCTCTAAAACCTAGGTGAGTCTTATGTTCCGATGCGTCTTAGGCTAAGTGCCCACGATGCAGAAATGCTCCGGATTTTATCTGCATCTCCTTGCCAGGAAAAACGCATGTGGATTTTACATGCGTTTTTCCTGCCAGGTAGAAGCGTTTGTGAAGCGTTTTTGCATGCGTTTCCACATGCGGGTCGTAAAGCGCTTTACCAAGAGATTTTAGCATCACTTGGAAAAGTGCTTGAAAACTTGATCACACTATATAAATCCATGCAACCGGCATGGATTTATATAGTGTGACCAAGTTACGATGCTCCAAATGCAACATCAATAGTAAAAAAAAAGAATAAAATGGTACACTCACCTTCCGATGGCCCCCGATCTCTTTCTCCGGTGTCTTCGACGGCTCGTGGTGGTGTCGTCAGCGGTCGCATGACCTGTCACATGAGTAAATGACGTCATGGAAGGTCCTTTTACACCACCGCAAGCCGCCGAAGACACCGGACACCGTAAAGGAGACCGGGGGCCATCAGAAGGTGAGTATAATGTTCTTTTTTATTTTAATTCTTTTTTAACTACAGGTGCTATGGTACCCGGGTCTGAAGGAGAGTCTCCTCTTCTCCAGACCTGGGTACCATCCGCGCATTGAATCGCTCAATATCCGCATGTGTACATGTAGTCATGCGGATATTATGCGATTCAATGCAAGTCAATGGCGGCAATTACGCCACGTTTCCGCAAAATTAATGGATGTGCTGTGGATTTTTCCGCAATAATAAGCCGCAGCGGAAATTTCCGCAGCATGTGCACAGCACATGCGGATTATCATTGGGGACCATTGCAGACCTTCTACCAAGCGTTTTTTAAGGGTTTCCGCGGCGGAATTGCTGCTGCAGAAAAGCTTAAAAAACGCATAGTGGGCACACAGCCTTATAGTCCGAAAAATAAGGTATATATACTATGTATGCATATTATCTATATATATATATATATATATATATATATATATATATATATAGTGTATATACATATATATTTCATGCTCACCATAAATGAGTAGACACCATTTGAAAAGTCACAATTTCAAACATTTTGACAAGACTAAGCGTCACAGAACATTTTTGTAGGGATACTTTGTTCACATTGGTATGTGAATCTATCTGTAATGTGGAGCTGGCGCTGAGTCACTTTTTTAATAGCACTTTATTTGTCCATGTGTTATATACAGTATGTCATTTGGAATTTTTAATCCTGAATCATTAAAAGGTATTTTTTAAGTTTACAGAGTCTAATTTCTTGTAAAATACGAACATTTTTTTTATACCCAAAACAAGAAAGTAAGGTTAATATTATAACTTTCATGACAAAATCTTCAGTTGTACTCAAATTAGTTGATGCAAACATGAATACACCCCACATAAAAAAACACTACATCTAGTATTTTGCCTGACTTTCATGATTTCTAAAGACAGAAAGTCATCTAGGAGTTGAATAAACAACTTAGCGACAAAAAAATGACCTTTTTAGAGCCTGGATGCTGCATGCAGCGTGATGCTCAACTTATCTCTTCAGAATTCCCCATAGGTGTTTCATTTGGGTTCAGATTAGAAGACATATTTGCACACAAGTGGAGAGAAAGAACCACATCGAATGACCAGCACACCTCCTAATCATATGATAAATATACAAAATCTTTATTCCAAGAAATATAAAGACATACTATACGCTTAAAAGCATTTAAAAAAACAAACATATATACACAGAAGAATCTTGCCCCTATAATAATCAAGGATATAGATTCAAACTCAAGGTAACGCAATGTAGCTCCAATGCTCCATTAGATGTACCCAACAAGTAGTCAAAACAAAATATAAAAAGGTTTTGAAATGCTGTAGAGAGAAGACTCAAATAATGAACAATTAGAATAATTTCATATATATTAGCAAATCCTGAACAGCAAGAATAGTATCATATGTATTAAAAAATAACAGAGTCTAGAGATATGGACATACCTACACAGTAGTAATTATTTCCCACTATAAATGCAAATATTAGAGTATCACTATACACAGTCTTGTGGAACCTGGCATATCATATATACTAGAAGACATACTTGGTCACTGAATCATTTTCACTCTGTTCTTCAAAAGTGCAACATATGAACATATGTGTGTTTTGGATCATAGCCATGTTGGAAAAATGTATGTCTAGTAAGAACTTGTGGTAGCATCTACTTTTTCAATATAGACCAGTACAATATGAAGTCATGATGCCTACAATGAAATGAAGCTCCCCGACATTAACTGCACCCATGCAGCCCCACATAAGGACACTGCAGCCACCAACATGTTTCACTGTAGGCATCATGCATTTTTCTAAATTCATATTTCCTAATCCATAATGACTACAGTAAACATGGTGGCAGCAGTGTCCTTAAGTGGAGCTGTATGAGTACTGCTGGTGTTGGGGAGCTACATTTCATTGAAGCTATCATGAGTTCAAAGATGTACTGCCCTATATTGAAAGAAAAGATGCAACCAAAACTCTGTGCCCATGGTAGACATACAAGTTTCCAACATGACAATGATCCAAAACACACATGTTGCCTTTCTGAAGAAGAACAGGGTGAAAGAGATTCAGTGTGCAAGAATTAATCTGAACCCAATCAAAAAACCTATGGTAAATTCTGAAAAGCCTGTTATGATCTGCTACAGGGACTAAGGAAAGACAGGAGATCTGTCCCTACAATAGAACTAAACTAGATCCCTACAATGTAAAGGGGAACCTGATCCTGCGATCAGACCCGCTAAAGTCCTCGGCTAGTCTGTACGAAGACCTATAGATGTGAGGGAGGGATCCCTACAAGAACTAGGGACTGGGATAAGTTGGACACCTCCTAGCAGAAATAGTAGCAGTCAAAGACAAACACACAACAAAAAGCATAGAGGTCAGAAGACCTAGCAAAACTAACAGAGAACGGCAACAGAGCACCAAGCTAGCTCAAGAGTAGTAAATACAATGAAGTCCAGCAAGGCCAGGAGGGCGGAGCCGGATTAAATAGGCAAAAATGGTCATGTGACCAGCAAACTAAAAAAAAACTAACAGGAGAGTTCTAACAGTACCCCCTCTTCTAAGAGGATCCTCCGGATCCCCTAGGCCCAGGCTTACCAGGAAACCTCCTGTGAAACGCTCTGACAAGTCTGGAAGCAGAAACATCATCTGCCCTCACCCATGAGTAATCCTCAGGTCCGAAACCCTTCCAAGCGACGAGATAGTGCAAACTCCCTCTATACCGTCTAGAATTTAGGATGCGGGAAATTTCATATTCCCCGTCCTCCACCACCGGAGGAACAGTGGCAGAGGCGTCACCATCCGACACATCAGATTTTTTCAACAGAGAAACATGAAACACCGGGTTAATATTCCAGTACGTAGGAACCTCCAACCTAACAGCAGATTGGTTAACTATCTGAAGTACATTAAAGGGCCCTACGAACTTGGGACCCAATTTTTTAGAAGGAATCCTCAATCGCAGATTCTTAGAGGACAACCAAACCATGTCACCAACAGCAAACAAAACCTCTTGCCGTTTCCTATCAAAGTACCTCTTAGATTTTTTGTTAGCCTCCTGAAGATTACCACGCATATCCGTCCAAACTCTCTCCAAATCACCAGAAAAACTCTCCTCCTCAGGCACAGCCGAAACCAATTTGGAGAATGACCCAAAACACGGATGTCTCCCAGAACAACAAAAAAAAGGCGAACACCCAGCAGAAGAGGATGTATGGTTGTTAAGAGCAAATTCAGCAAGTGGCAGAAACTCAGACCACCCCTCTTGATTGTCTGCCACAAAACAACGCAAGAACTGCTCAACATCCTGGTTCTTCCTTTCTGTCTGGCCATTAGACTCAGGATGATATCCGGATGAAAACGACAAATGAACTCCCAACCTGTCACAAAAGGCACGCCAAAAATGAGCCACGAACTGAGGTCCCCTATCAGAAACAATGTCAGTAGGAACACCATGTAGTCTGACAATTTCCTTGACAAGGCCTTAGCGAGTGTCTTAGCGCAAGGCAGTTTGATGAAGGGAACCAAGTGACACATCTTGCTAAAACGGTCCACGACCACCCAGATGACCGTGAAACCTTCAGAGGGGGGAAGGTCAGTAATAAAGTCCATAGCCAGATGTGTCCAAGGTGCACTAGGAACCTCCAGAGGGCAAAGCAACCCCGCAGCAGGAGCATGCGAAGACTTGGATCTAGCACACACAGTACATTGGCGCACCCACTTAATGACTTCTTTCTGCCATCCAGGCCACCAAAAACTGCGACCCACAAGTCTCTTGGTCTCAGAAATTCCTGGATGACCTGTCAACCGAGACTCATGACACTCAACAAACAAATCTCTCCTAAAGGTCCTAGGCACAAACAACCTCCCATGAGGAGTGTTAGATGGGGCATTCTCCTGAGCTTTAAGAATCTCATCCTCCAAAACGGAGTCCAAAGCAGCAATCACAACACCTTCTTGTAAAATGCTCTCCTCTTCCTCCTCAACACCGACCATGGGAGAAAAGCTGCGAGACAAAGCATCCGCTTTAACATTCTTGGTACCCGGGATGTAAGTAACGGAAAAATTAAACCGCGAGAAAAAAAGTGCCCACCTAGCCTGACGGGCATTCAAGCGCTTGGCAGCATCAAGATAGATCAGATTTTTATGATCAGTGAAAACCTGAATGGGAAATTCAGCACCTTCCAAAAGGTGACGCCAGTGTTCAAATGCGAGTTTAATCGCCAGCAATTCCCGATTACCAATATCGTAATTAAGTTCAGTCTCAGAAAATTTTTTTGAAAAAAAGGCACAGGGATGTACTCCATCCTTGTTTTCCTGAGACAACACCGCACCGACCCCCACCGAAGAAGCATCAACCTCAACCAAAAACGGCTTAGTCACATCAGGCTGCATAAGGATGGGAGCAGAGGTGAACCTCTCCTTTAGAAACACAAAAGCTTCAATGGCCTCAGAAGTCCAATGAACCGCATTAGCAACTTTCCTGGTGAGATCGGTCAGCGGTTTGACAATAATAGAAAAAACTTTTATGAATTTTCTGTAATAATTGGCGAAACCCAAAAACCTCTGTATCGATTTCAAACCAATAGGCCTAGGCCATTCCTGCACAGCTTGAACTTTAACCGGGTCCATCTCAAAACCTTCACTGGAGATAATGTAGCTCAAAAAACTAATTCTCTGTACAGCGAACTCACATTTCTCCAGCTTAGCAAAAAGCAAATTGTCCATTAATAACTGTAATACCTCACGTACGCTCCGCCAATGAGACTCCAGATCAGGCGAATAAATCAGAATGTCATCCAAATACACAACCACATTTTTGCCGATTAAAGGTCTAAGGATGTCATTAATAAGATTCTGAAAAAATGCTGGAGCATTGGTAAGACCAAAAGGCATCACCAGATTCTCAAAATGACCCACAGGAGTGTTAAAAGCAGTCTTCCATTCATCACCCTCCTTCATGCGCAACAAATTGTATGCCCCCCGGAGATCACTTTTAGAGAACCATTTGGCCCCCACTAACTGGTTAAATAAATCAGGAATCAATGGCAGTGGGTAAGGATTGTGTACAGTAATTTTATTAATCTCACGAAAGTCCAGACAATGACGTAAACCGCCATCTTTTTTTTTTTACAAAAAAAAATCCAACAGCCACAGGAGACTTGGAAGGCCTAATGTGACCGGCGGCCAAGCTTGTCTGTATGTATTCCTCCAAAGCCTTTCTCTCAGGAATAGTAAGATTAAATAAACGACTTTTAGGAAGAGTCGCTCCAGGGACAAATTCAATGGTACAATCATAGTCTCTATGGGGAGGCAAAATTTGTGACTCCTCCTCAGAAAAAACTCTCCAAAAATCCTGAATAGGTACAGGTAATTCCCCTTTTTCCACCGCAGCAATACGTCCGTTACAACACTTGTCATAACACTTAGGGCTCCAAGACTTAATTTCATTGGTAGACCAATCCAGTACAGGATTGTGCAATTTTAACCAGGGTAACCCCAATATTACTGGAGAAGGCAAATTATCCAATACCACCAAATCCAAATTCTCTTGATGAATACCATTAATAGTGAGGGGAAAATCACAGACCTAATGAGTAACACTCTTCAAGGGAGAGCCATCGACAGAAACGACAGCAATAGGGGATGACAAAGTTTTAGGTTCTAATCTAAGTTTTTCCAAGAATCCCCCATCAATCACATTCAGAGTAGAACCACAATCCACAAATACCCGAAATTCAATTAATTCATCCTGAGCAGCAGTAGTGGCAGATAGGAATACTCCCTTAGAATTTAAACAGGCAATACGTGCATGACTGACCATTTTTTTTTTCTTTCTTCATACGAAGCACACAGTTCTTAATAAAATGACCAGAATTTCCGCAATAGAAGCACAAGCCTTCAGAAAGCCTGCGGTCTTTTTCCTGAGAGCGGGGTGCCATCGCCCCAATCTCCATCGGCTCTCCATTGTCAGCACAGACCCTCTCAGGACTCGGAGCTGACATAGCAGAGGATTTGCTCTCATTAACCCTTGCATGCAGTCTCCTGTCCACCCGTATAGCTAATTGCATTGCCTCCTGCAAGTTTTCAGGTGTGGGATAAGCAATCAGTAAATCCTTAACCCTTTCACCTAGCCATGCAAGAAACAAGCTTTTCAAAGCTGAATCGTTCCACCCCACCTGGACAGACCACCGACGGAAGTGAGAACAATATTTTTCCACATTACCTGATCCCTGCCTCAAACGTCTCAATTCAGACTCAGCAGATGAGACACGATCAGGATCATCGTACAACAAACCCAAAGCAGAAAAAAAGCTATCCACTGATCTAAAGCACGGATCACTAGGTTGGAGAGAGAAGGCCCATCCCTGAGGATCTTTGCGCAAAAGTGACATTATGAACCCTATGCGCTGTGATTCATCACCAGAGGATCCGGGTCTCAAACGAAAATACAATAAACAAGCATTTTTAAAAGAAAAAAAATCTTGTTGTTCGCCAAAAAATAAATCAGGCAGACATACCTTTTGTTCCACAAAATGTGCTCCAGAACAGCTACTCACGTGTTGTTGGAGCTTGGCCACCTCCAGAGAGAGTCCCTGCAAGCATTGAGCCAAATCTTGAACCGAGACCATGATGGAAAACTGGAGGTCTTTCCTTAGAGAAATTTTTTTTTTTTTCTTTTAGGGCTGGACTTACTGTTATGATCTGCTACAGGGACTAAGGAAAGACAGGAGATCTGTCCCTACAACAGAACTAAACTAGACCCCTACGATGTAAGGGGAACCTGATCCTGCGATCAGACCCGCTAAAGTCCTCGGCTAGTCTGTACGAAGACCTATAGATGTGAGGGAGGGATCCCTACAAGAACTAGGGACTGGGATAAGTTGGACACCTCCTAGCAGAAATAGTAGCAGTCAAAGACAAACACACAACAAAAAGCATAGAGGTCAGAAGACCTAGCAAAACTAACAGAGAATGGCAACAGAGCACTAAGCTAGCTCAAGAGAAGTAAATACAATGAAGTCCAGCAAGGCCAGGAGGGCGGAGCCGGATTAAATAGGCAAAAATGGTCATGTGACCAGCAAACTAAAAAAAACCTAACAGGAGAGTTCTAACAAAGCCAAGTTAAAGGGGATATCCCACAAATAATAGTTCATTTTAATCAATAATTAATTTAATTAATAATTTCCACAACTGGATGTTTTAAAAAAAAAAAAAAATGTTCCTGTGCTGAGATTATAAATATGCACCTGCTGTGTTCTGAGTAATGGCTTTGTCTGATCTTACAGGAACACTGTCTGATCCAGATGTGTAGTTAGGTTTTCTGGCACCAGGGGCAAAAATTCAGTTTGATGCCTCCCACCAAGCACATATTTGATTTGCAAACTTAGTCTCGTGCCAACAAGCTGCTCTCCCTAATTCTCTCAATGTTCAGGTAAAAACTTAGAGAAGCAGGAAGAGAAGCTAGTTGTCATGTGACTATAAGTGCTGAGCGAGCATGCTCGCCACTATTTGGTACTCACCTAAGCCTCACAGTGCTCGAGAAGTTCGGTGCTCGACGAGTATTTTTGGAATCCTCGGGCGGGAGCGCAGATCCCCGTCCCGCACTTTTGGCGCTGTTTAGACAGCCAATTAACTTGCATGGATTGCTTGCCAGTCACTGTAATGCAGTAGCCATGTTGATTGTGGCATTGCAGTGATTGGCTAGCCGCACAGCGTCATCGGGTCGATTTAAGATCTGAGACCGTATGCTCACCACAGTAGTTTATGGGAGGAAAAGACACTACATAGTAAACGAGCACACCTCCAGTATAGAAAAGTATGAAAAAAAGTTTATTGAACAAGACATGATAAAAACATTTAAAAAAAAGGCCGTATGCTCACCACAGTCTACTCTGGACACAGGCAGAGTAGGGAGAGGTGCTGCTTAGCGACAAAGAGAATTGGTGCTTGTTTCTGTGTGAGGTATTTCACAGCATTACAAATCTACACTAACAGTCCTTTTAACCCCTTAATAACATCTGACGTACTAATACGCGTCTGTGCCCTGGGACTTAAGAGCCAGACCCGTATTAGTACGTCATCGCGATCGCGCGCGCACACAGGCTGTGCGGGCGCGATCGCCGCCGGGTGTCAGCTGATTGTCACAGCTGACACCCGGTACTATGTGCAGGGAGCGGTCCTGCACCGTTCCCAGCACATTAACCCCCGCGATGCTGCGATCGAAGTCGATCGCGGCATTGCGGGGTCAAGGGGAGGTGATCGGCGATACTCACCTCCTCTTCCGGCTTCCAGCTCAGTCTGCAAAGGCTTCCCGGGTGTTGCCATGACGACCCGATGTCGTCATGACAACATCCGGGTCACCAGAGAGCAGGAAGATTGCTTGGACATGCGCAGTGCATCTCCAAGCAATCTTCACACTGTGCACTTCTGACAGCCTTCATGGCATAGGGATGGTGCTCCATTCCTGTGCCATGCAGGCGATCAGAAAAAAAAAAGTGAAAGTCCCAGAGTGGGACAAAGTAATAAAGTGTATAAACTGTGTGAAAGTGGAAAAAAAAAAAAAAATGTGCAAAAATATTATAAAAAAATAAAAAAAATAATACACCAAAAATAAAAATATAATGTACCCATCAATAAATATTATTATAAAAAAAATAAAAAAAAAAAAATAAAAGTACACATATTTGGTATCACCGCGTCCGGAACAACCTGACCTATAAAACTGTCCCACTAGTTAACCCCTTCAGTGAACACGGTAAAAAAAAAAAAAAAAAAAACGAAGCAAAAAACAATGCTTTATCACCATACCGCCAAACAAAAAGTGGAATAACACGCGATCAAAAAGACGCATATAAATAAAAATGATACCGCTGAAAACGTCATCTCGTCCCGCAAAAAACAAGCCGCCATACAGCTCCATCAGCCGAAAAATAAAAAAGTTATAGCTCTCAGAATAAAGCGATACAAAAAAATATTTTTTTCTATAAAATAGCTTTTATTGTGTATAAGCGCCAAAACATAGAAAAATGATACAAATGTGGTACCGCTGTAAACGTACTGACCCGAAGAATAAAGCTACCTCATTAATTTTACTACACGCGGAACAGAATAAAAAAAAAAAACAATTCCTGAATTGTTGGTTTTTGTTTATTCTGCCTCCCAAAAATCGGAATAGAAAGCGATCAAAAAATGTCACGTGCCTGAAAATGGCACCAATAACAACGTCAAGTCATCCCGCAAAAAACGAGCCGTCACATGACTGTCTGCCAAAATCTGGAAAATTATAGCTCTCAAAATATGGCGATGCAAAAACTAGATTTTACAAAAAATGCGTCTTTTAGTGTGTGACAGCTGTCAGTCATAAAAACCCCATATGATTCTGGCATTGCTGTAATCACACCGACCCGAAGAATAAAGTTGTCTAATCACTTATACCGCACAAGGAACGGCGTCAAAAATAAACTCTTGGGTTAGGATTGGGCTAGGGTTAGGGCTGGGTTTGGGGCTAGGGTTGTGCTGGGGCTAGGGTTGTGCTGGGGCTAGGGTTGTGCTGGGGCTAGGGTTGTGCTGGGGTTAGGGCTGGGGTTGGGGTTAGGGTTGGGGTTGGGGTTAGGGTTGTGATGGGGTTGGGATTTTTTTCAAAAGTAAGAAAAAAAGATGACGATATGGCGACTAGTGTTGAGCGCAAGTGCTCGCTACTTGAGTTTGCATCGGGTGCTCTGGTATGCATTGAGTATTGTGGGTATTTGAGTGACATGCTCGAGTCTCTGCCCTATATGCTTCGCAGCCAAAAAAACTTTACGGGGATTGCCTGCCATGCACGAGCGATCCCCGCATGTTTTTTTTTGGGTGTCTAATAACCGTGAAACATGCGGAGCAGGGACTCGAGCATGTCACTCGAGCACACGCTGTACATGGTGCATACCTGAGCACCCGATGCAAACTCAAGTAGCGAGCACTTGCGCTCAAGACTAATGACAACTTATTCAATATGATGACCTAATGTAAACAAATTCTGTGTCGTACCTCTGGGTTCAAAATGTTCACTATACACCTTAATAAAATCCTTGAGGGGTATAGTTTCCAAAATGGGGTCACTTGTGGGGGAGCTCCACTGTTTAGGCACATCACGGGTTCGCCAAACGCGACATGGTGTCCACTAACAAATTGAATGGAAAATCGGCTCAAATTGTTAGCGCACGCCATGTTGCGTTTGGAGAGCCCCTGTGTGCCCAAACATTGGAGCTCCCCCACAAATGACCCCATTTTGGAAACTAGACCGCCCCAATGCACCTATCTAGATGCATAGTGAGCACTTGGAACCCCCAGGTGCTTCACAAGTTGATTCATAAAAATGAAAAAGTGTTTTTTTTTTTCACTTTTTCATTTTTACGAATCAATTTGTGAAGCACCTGGGGGTTCCAAGTGCTCACTATGCATCTAGAAAGGTGCCTTGGGGGGTCTAGTTTCCAAAATGGGGTCACTTGTGGGGGAGCTCCAAAGTTTGGGCACAGAGGGGCTCTCCAAACGCAACATGGTGTCCGCTAACAATTTGAGCCTATTTTCCATTCAATTTGTTAGCGGATACCATGTTGCATTTGGAGAGTCCCTGTGTGCCCAAACATTGGAGCTCCCCCACAAGTGACCCCATTTTGGAAACTAGACCCCCCAAGGCACCTAGCTAGATGCACAGTGAGCACTTGGAACCCCCAGGCGCTTCACAAATTGATTCATAAAAATGAAAAAGTGTTTTTTTTTTTCATTTTTACAAATCAATTTGTGAAGCACCTGGGGGTTCCAAGTGCTCACTATGCATCTAGATAGGTGCCTTGGGGGTCTAGTTTCTAAAATGGGGTCACTTGTGGGGGAGCTCCAAAGTTTGGGCACACAGGGGCTGTCCAAACACAACATGGTGTCCGCTAATTATTCAAGCAAATTTTACAATCAAAAAGTCAAATGGCGCTCCTTCCCTTCCGAGCCCTGCCGTGCGCCCAAACAGTGTTTTTTCCCCACATATTGGGTATCTGTGTGCCCAGGGGAAATTGCACAACAAATTTTGGGGTCAATTTTTTCTTGTTATCCCTTGTGAAAATAAAAAAAATTGGGTCTAAAGTAACATTTTTGTGAAATGAGTGAAATGTTCATTTTTTTCTTCCACATTCAAAAAATTCCTGTGAAGCACCTGAAGGGTTAATAAAGTTCTTGAATGTGGTTTTGAGCACCTTGAGGGGTGCAGTTTTTAGAATGGTGTCACTTTTGGGTATTTTCTGTCATAAAGACCTCTCAAAGTGACTTCAAATGTGACGTGGTCCCTAAAAAAATGGTTTTGTAAATTTTGTTGGAAAAATGAGAAATCGCTGCTCAACTTTTAACCCTTATAGCTCCCTAACAAAAAAAAATTTTGGTTCCAAAATTGTGCTGATGTAAAGTAGGCATGTGGGAAATGTTATTTATTAACTCTTTTGTGTGACATATCTCTCTGATTTCAGGGCTTAAAAATTCAAATTTTGAAAATTGCTAAATTTTCAAAATTTTCGCCAAATTTCCGTTTTTTTCACAAATAAACGCAAGTGATATCGAAGAAATTTTTCCACAATCATGAAGTACAATATGTCACGAAAAAATAATCTCAGAATCAGGGGGATCCGTTAAAGCGTTCCAGAGTAATTACCTCATAAAGTGACAGTGGTCAGAATTGTAAAAATTGGCCTGGTCATTAACGTGCAAACCACCCTCGGGGCTTAAGGGGTTTAGGAGTAGGTCTCCTATACTGCTATTGCATATATGTTATATTACCCCCAGCGGCCTTCAATGACAAAACGCCAGCAGCCAGGACCTCCATGGTGTAGAGACAGTTCATGCCACGTGTCCAGCGTGCATACCACAATAGTTGTAAAGGCACAGATGAATCACAGAGGACGCTGGTACGGTGGCAAGGGTAGTCCTTCAGCATCTTCCAAAACTTTTCCCTCCTTGACAGAGTAACTTGAGCGTCAGGGCCTGGGCACTCTAAGGGTTTGAGAAAACTGTCCCAGACCTTTGACAGCATTCCCCTGCCCCTGCTGCATCTTTCTTTCATCCTTCGCCTGTACTCCTTGGTTGTCCAAGAAGCTGTGACCTCTGCCACCAGCGTTGTCAGATGGGAATTTTTATAATAATTCTTCAACAAGGTCAATCTGGTACTACAACATACAACATAGGATTGGGTCTCCTTTACTGTTATTGCATATGCAGCAAGTTTAAGGGCTGCCAAAAATTATGACGCACTCCAATACCAATTTGAAGAGACGTAGCGGAGGGCCTCAGTTTACATGTATTTTGTATTATTAAGGAGTGCGTCTCCTATCCTGCTATTCCATATGCAGAAAGTTCAAGAGCAGCCAAAAAGTAGGACGCACTCCAATACCAATTTGAAGAGACATAGTGGAGGGTCTCAGTTAAAAATGTAATTTCTATTATTAAGGAGTGGGTCTCCCAGACTGGTAATGGCCATGCACTAAGTGCATGGTCTGAAAAACATTGACCCCTGGGGGGTGCACATATACAATATGTAAAGTTAGAGGTATGCCTCTAAAAATAGTTCCCACAGGCATCATAAACACCCTTAAAAAAATGATGCGGGTGTGGCATAATGGTCACCCTGGTGATATGGTGGTGGAAGATGAGGAGAAGGAAGCGAGCGACCTAAAATAGAAGAAATCCTGAAGCGTATACCCATGTTTGGGTGTGAAGGGTTGCATTGGAATAGACCCCCAAAAAATAAACACTGGATTTAACTTTATGTTCCACTGCTATTATCCGTTGGTGTTGAGAAGTCTGGCACAATCCAGCCCTTGCTAATTTTGATAAGACTCAGCCGGTCAGCATTTTCAATATACTGCCCCCAGCGGCACTAAAAACCCTCTCTGACAAAACGCTAGCGGCAGGGCTGGCCAGGACCTCCAAGGTATAGAGAGTCAGTTCTTGACACGAGTCCAGCTTGGACACCCAATAGTTGTAAGGCAAAGAGGAGTCACAAAGGATGCTGATGTGGTCACTAAGGTAGCCCTTGAGCATATTCCAAAACTTTTCCCTCCTTGTCAGAGTAACCCGCGTATCAGGGCCTGGGCACTGTCCCAGACCTTTGTTCCCCGCATCTGGTTTGTGTCTCCGTCACCTATACTCCTTGGTTGTCCAATGAACTGTGACCTCTGCCGCCAGCGTTATCAGATGGGAATATTCTAAATCCTTTTTGTACTGCAACATTTTATTAGACCTCTCCACCAAGGGAAGGAGAGATAGAAAGTGTGGGTCTAGAAGTTCTCCTTGTTGTGTGGGTCTAGATCCATACACACAGAAATCTATGTGCCATCAATACCCAGCAGCTTATGAACAATCTACCGTCATCTTTTCTCCCATCCTCTCCCTCTCCTGTCCAGACTCAGCATTGTCACACTATAACAACACATTGCAGAGTCCCCTGGATGAAGCAGCACCTGCTACATGCAGAATGACCCGGCATAGAAGGCAGCCCTGGCACAATATGCAAACATGTTTTCTCCAGCGCTGCTCAAGGTGCGCTGAGAGTCTGTGGAGAATATCACTTTCAGCAGAAGACTTCATCCACTATAAGTTCATGCTCAAAACTTACAACTCTGCTCTCCATCTAGCTAAACATGTTTACTTTACCATCTTCATCATATCTCTAGCCAACAATCCTAAACGACTTTTTGAAACCTTCTACTCCCTCCTGAGCTCTAAAGTACAGGCCCCGGTCACCAACCTAAGTGCTGACAGTCTGGCTACTTATTTCCTACAAAAAAATCAATCATATCCGTCAAGACAATTTTGCACAATGCCCTCAGAATCGGGATTTCTTTCTCTCTCGCACCTCAAGTTCACTTTCTATCTTCGAGCCTGTCACAGAAAAAAAAGTGACCAGACTCCTCTCTTCTTCTCGTCCTACAACCTGCAACAGTGACCCTATTCCCTCATATCTCCTTCAGTCCCTTTCCCCAGTTGTCAATACCCACCTAAAATATTTAACCTCGCTCTTTCTTTGGGTATCTTTCCCTCTTCATTCAAACATGCAATCATAATCCCTTTACTTAAAGAGCCATCCCTGGACTTGAACTGCGCTGCTAATTACAGACTGGTCTCTAATCTTCCTTTCATCTCTAAACTCCTGGAACGCTTGGTTCACTCCCATTTCATCTGCTATCTCTCAGATAGCAATCTTCTCGACGCTTTACAATCTAGTTTCCGCTCTTCACACTACTGAAACTGCCCTTACTAAAATCTCTAATGATCTACTAACAACAAAATCCAATGGTCACTACTCCCTGCTGTTTCTCCTGGATCTCTCTGCCGCATTTGACACTGTGGATCACCAGCATCTCCTCACTATGTCCCGCTCTATAGGCCTCAAGGAAACAGCTCTTTCTTGGTTCTCCTTCTATCTCTGACTGCTCCTTTACAGTATCTTTTGCCGGCTCTTCTTCTAACCTTCCCCTTACCATCTGGATTCATCAAGGCTCAGTCCTATGCCCCCTCCTCTTCTCTTTGTATAATGCCCCTATTGGACAAACCATCAGCAGATTTGGTTTCCAGCATCATCTCTTCATCTCTGCTGATGACACCCAATTATACACCTCTTCACCTGACATCACCCTCTCTCTAATACAAAATACCAGTGCTTGTCTTTCTGCTGTCTCTAACATCATGTCCTCTCTCTATGTGAATCTGTATCTCTCCAAAACTGAACTCCTTGTGTTTCCTCCCTCTACTAACCTACCAATACCTGACTTTGCAATTTCCTGAGGTGGTGCCAACATAACTCCCAAGCAGCACGCCCGCTGTCTTGGAGTCATATTTGACACACAACTTTCCTTTATTCCCCATATACAATCACCCACTCGCTCATGTCACCTTCACCTTAAAAACATCTCCAGAATCCGACCTTTTCTCACCTTTGATACTACAAAAACACATACTGTCGCTCTTATTCACTCTCGTTTGGACTACTGCAACTCTCTTCTAATCGGTCTCCCTCTAAACAAACTTTCTCCTCTCCAATCCATTCGGAATCCAGCTGATAGGGTTGTATTTCTATCAGGCCGCTTCACCGATGCCTCTACCCTGTGCCAGTCTTTGTACTCCTTACCCATTCACTAGAGAATACAAAACAAATTCATCTCTCTCACCCACAAAGCTCTACACAGTTCTGCACTGCCCTATATCTCATCCCTCATTTCTGTCTATCACCCTTCCTGTGCCCTCCGTTCTGCAACTGATCTAAGACTAATATACTCCTTAATCTGAACCTCACACCTCCGTCTCCAAGACTTCACTCGTGCCGCACCAGTTTGCTGCACTACCCCAAACGATGTGACTAATATCTAGTCCCCATGTTTTTAAAGATGCTTTAAAAACACATCTGACAAGCCTATCACCGCAACTCCACATACTCGGTACCCAATAGCACACAGTAACTGCACTTAGATAGATACTGGCTGATGACCATGTTCTACCTTTTGTGTCCCCCTATTTCCATATAGATTGTAAGCTTGCGAGCAGGGCCCCTCACTCCTCCTATAACTGTTGAATTGTGATACATTATATTGTTTTCATTGTCTGTACATGTCCCTACTTGTAAAGTGCTGTGGAATATGTTGGCACTATATAAATAAAAAAAATTTTTATTAAGTGTGACCAGCTAGTAATTATTGTTGCCCAAAATGCGTACAACGCGAGAATCACGGTAAAGGCAGCGGAACATAGAGTCAGCCATGTTTGCCAGACTGCCAAAAGCCAAGACTTTTCTATCACGACCAAGAGGATGACGGTCCATGCTCTCCTCCTCACCCTCCTCCTCAGGCCATCCACGCTGAACAGACGGTATGAATGTGGTGTGGGTAGTACCATCTGTAGCGCAGGAAACCA
Source organism: Phyllobates terribilis (assembly GCF_046119375.1). Classification (NCBI taxonomy): domain Eukaryota; kingdom Metazoa; phylum Chordata; class Amphibia; order Anura; family Dendrobatidae; genus Phyllobates; species Phyllobates terribilis. The sequence goes on from NW_027362982.1 coordinate 1,117,019, forward strand.
GCTGCTGTTACACCCAATCCGCATTGAGATGAGATGAGGCTGAGGTGTGTTGGATCACTCAGTATAGTGCCTTGCTCCATCTCACTGTGCTCTGCCTGTAATGACACCACTTTAATTGTGAGCAGCGGGCATTACAGTAGACAGAGAAGCAGGATGGTGGCGCTAATTATGGCGTTATCGCCACTCACCATCTTGGTGGATTCCTCAAAGTTTTGGAGGATGGCACAGATGTCAGACATCCATGCTGTTAGAACCTTGCTCTTAGTTTTTTTTTCCTTTGCTGGTCACATGACCTTGTTGGCCTATTTAAGCCTGCTCCGCCCTTCTGGCTTTGCTGGACTTCATTGTATATCTACTTTCTAGCTAGCCTGTGCTCTGTGTCTTGCTCTGTTAGTTTGCTTGGTCTACTGACCTCTATGTTCTATATATTTTGTTTGTTCGTCTGTCTGCTACTATTTCTGTTAGGAGGTGTCCCATATTCCTCCCAGTCCTTAGTACTTGTAGGGATTCCTTCCCCACATCTATAGGTCTCCGTACAGACTAGCTTAGGACTTTAGCAGGTCTGATCGCAGGATCAGGTCCCCTGTTACATCGTAGGGATTAAGCTGAGTTCTATCGTAGGGACAGATCTCCTCTCTTTCCTTAGCTGTGGTAGCAGAACATAACAGTAAGTCCAGCCTGCAAATTCTCTAAGGAAAGATTTTTCTGTTCCATCATGGTGTCGGTTCAGGATTTGGTTCATCGCCTGCAGGGACTCTCTCTGGAGGTGGCCGAGCTCCGTCAGCACGTGAGTAACTGTCCTGGAGCACATTTCTTGGAGCCTAAGGTATGTTTGCCGGATTTATTTTTTGGTGAACACCGAGAATTTTTTTTCATTTAAAAATGCTTGCTTATTGTATTTTCGTTTGAGACCTAAGTCCTCTGGGGATGAATCCCAGCGCGTAGGGTTCATAATGTCACTTTTGCGCAAAAAGCCTCAGGAGTGGGCCTTTTCTTTGCAACCTAGTGATACATGCTTCAGATCAGTGGATAGTTTTTTTTCTGCTTTGGGACTATTATATGATGATCCTGACCGTGTCGCATCAGCTGAGACTGAGTTGAGACGTTTAAAACAAGGATCAGGTAATGTGGAAAAATATTGTACTCATTTCCGTCGTTGGTCTACTCAAACAGGGTGGAACGATTCTGCTCTGAAAAGTCTTTTTCTTGCTGGGCTCAGTGAAAGGGTTAAAGACCTGCTAATTGCTTATCCTACACCTGAAGATTTGCAACAGGCTATGCAATTAGCTATACGGGTGGATAGAAGACTGCGTGCAAGGGTTAATGAGAGCAAATCCTCTGCTATGTCAGTTTCTGGTTATGAGAATGTGTGTACTAACAGTGGTGAACCGATGGAGATTGGATCGGTGACACCTCGCTCTCAAGAAAAAGACCGTCGATTTTCTGAAGGCTTGTGTTTCTATTGCGGAAAATCTGGTCATTTGATTAAAGGCTGTGAGCTTCGTATGAAGAAAGAAAAAAAAATGGTCAGTCACGCCCGTATTGCCTGTTTAAATTCCAAGGGTATATTTTTAGCTGCTTCCACGATTGCTCAGAAAAAATTAATGGAATTTCGGGTATTTGTTGATTGCGGGTCTACTCTGAATGTAATTGATGGGGGATTCGTGGAAAGACTCAATTTAAAACCTGAACCTTTATCATTACCCATTGCTGTGGTTTCTGTGGATGGTTCCCCTTTGAAGAATATTACTCTCAAGGTCTGTGAATTTCCTCTCACTATTAATGGTGTTCACCATGAGAAATTGGATTTGGTAGTTTTGAATAACTTGCCTTCTCCAGTAATATTGGGATTGCCCTGGTTAAAATTTCACAATCCTGTACTGGATTGGTCTACCAGTGAAATTAAATCCTGGAGCCATAAATGTTATGACAAGTGTTGTAACGGGCGTATTGCAGCTTTGGATAGGGGAGAATTGCCTGTTCCTATTCAGGATTTTTGGAGAGTTTTTTCTGAGAAGGAATCGCAGGTTTTGCCTCCCCATAGAGACTATGATTGTTCTATTGAATTTGTCCCTGGAGCGACTCTTCCTAAAAGTCGTTTATTTAACCTTACTATTCCTGAGAGGAAGGCTTTGGAGGAATACATACAGACAAGTTTGGCCGCCGGTCACATTAGGCCCTCTAAGTCTCCTGTGGCGGTTGGATTTTTTTTTGTGAAAAAAAAGGACGGCGGTTTACGTCCTTGTCTGGATTTTCGTGAGATTAACAAAATTACTGTACGCAATCCTTACCCACTGCCATTGATTCCTGATCTGTTTAACCAGTTAATGGGGGCCAAGTGGTTCTCTAAAATTGACCTTAAGGGGGCATACAATCTGTTGCGCATGAAGGAGGGTGACGAATGGAAGACTGCTTTTAACACTCCTGTGGGTCATTTTGAGAATCTGGTTATGCCTTTTGGTCTTACTAATGCTCCTGCATTTTTTCAGAATCTGATTAATGACATCCTTAGACCTTTGATCGGCAAAAATGTGGTTGTGTATTTGGATGACATTTTGATTTATTCGCCGGATCTGGAGTCTCATTGGCGGAGCGTGCGTGAGGTATTACAGTTACTAATGGACAATTCGCTTTTTGCTAAGCTGGAGAAATGTGAGTTCGCTGTACAGAGAATTCGTTTTTTGGGCTACATTATCTCCAGCAAAGGTTTTGAGATGGATCCGGTTAAGGTTCAGGCTGTGCAGGAATGGCCTAGGCCTATTGGTTTGAAATCGATACAGAGGTTTTTGGGTTTCGCCAATTACTACAGAAAATTCATAAAAAATTTTTCTAGTATTGTCAAACCTCTGACTGATCTCACCAGGAAAGGTGCTGATGCTGTTCAGTGGTCTTCTGAGGCCATTGAAGCTTTTGTGTATCTCAAGGAGAGGTTCACCTCTGCTCCCAACCTTATGCAGCCTGATGTTACTAGGCCGTTTTTGGTTGAGGTTGATGCTTCCTCTGTGGGGGTTGGCGCAGTATTGTCTCAGGATAACGGGGATGGATTACATCCCTGTGCCTTTTTTTCAAAAAAATTTTCGGAGACTGAACTGAATTACGATATTGGTAATCGGGAATTATTGGCTATTAAACTCGCATTTGAACACTGGTGCCACTTCTTGGAAGGTGCGGAATTTCCCGTTCAGGTTCTTACGGATCATAAAAATCTGATATATCTTGATGCTGCCAAGCGCCTGAATGCCCGTCAGGCTAGGTGGGCACTGTTTTTCTCGCGGTTTAATTTCTCCGTTACTTACATCCCTGGTACTAAGAATGTTAAGGCGGATGCCTTGTCTCGCAGTTTTTCTCCCATAGTCGGTGCTGAGAAAGAGGAGAACATTTTACAAGAAGGTGTTGTGATAGCTGCTTTGGACTCCGTTTTGGAAAATGAGATTCTTAAAGCACAGGAGAATGCCCCTTCTAACACTCCTCATGGGAGGTTGTTTGTGCCTGGGACCTTTAGGAGAGATTTGTTTGTTGAGTGTCACGAATCTCGGTTGGCAGGTCATCCCGGAATCTCTGAGACCAAGAGACTTGTGGGTCGCAGTTTTTGGTGGCCTGGATGGCAGAAGGAAGTCATTAAGTGGGTGCGTCAATGTACTATATGTGCTAGATCTAAGTCCTCACATACTCCTGCTGCGGGGTTGCTTTGTCCTTTGGAGGTTCCCAGTGCTCCTTGGACACATTTGGCTATGGACTTTATAACTGACCTTCCCCCCTCTGAGGGTTTTACTGTCATCTGGGTGGTCGTGGACCGTTTTAGCAAGATGTGTCACTTGGTTCCCTTTGTCAAACTGCCCTGCGCTAAAACTCTCGCTAAGGCCTTTGTCAAGGAAATTGTCAGACTTCATGGCGTTCCTACTGACATTGTTTCTGATAGGGGTCCTCAGTTCGTGGCTCGTTTTTGGCGTGCCTTTTGTGACAGGTTGGGAGTTCATTTATCGTTCTCGTCCGGATATCATCCTGAATCTAATGGCCAGACAGAAAGGAAAAACCAGGATGTTGAGCAGTTCTTGCGTTGTTTTGTGACAGACAATCAAGAGGGGTGGTCTGAGTTTCTGCCACTTGCTGAATTTGCTCTGAACAATCATACATCTTCTTCTGCTGGTTGTTCGCCTTTTTTTTGTTGTTCTGGGAGACATCCGTCGTTTGGGTCGTTCTCCAAGTTGGGATCTGCCGTGCCTGAGGAGGAGAATTTTTCCGGTGATTTGGAGAGAGTTTGGACGGATGTGCGTGGTAATCTTCAGGAGGCCAACAGAAAATCTAAGGACTACTTTGATAGGAAACGACAGGAGGTTTTGTTCGCTGTTGGTGACATGGTTTGGTTGTCCTCTAGGAATCTGCGGTTGAGGATTCCTTCTAAGAAATTGGGTCCCAAGTTTGTAGGGCCCTTTAAGGTGCTTCAGGTTGTCAACCAATCTACTGTTAGGTTGGAGGTTCCTACCTCCTGGAGAATTAATCCGGTATTTCATGTCTCTCTGTTGAAAAAAGCTGTTGTTTCGGATTGTGACGCCTCTGCCTCTGTTCCTCCGGTGGTGGAGGACGGGGAATATGAAATTTCTCGCATCCTTAACTCTAGACTGTATAGAGGTAGTTTGCAGTATCTAGTGGCCTGGAAAGGTTTCGGACCCGAGGATAACTCTTGGGTGAGGTCGGATGATGTTTCCGCGTCCAGACTTATCAGAGCGTTTCACAGGAGATTTCCTGATAAGCCTGGTCCTAGGGGATCCGGAGGATCCTCTTAGAAGGGGGGGTACTGTTAGAACCTTGCTCTTAGTTTTTTTTTCCTTTGCTGGTCACATGACCTTGTTGGCCTATTTAAGCCTGCTCCGCCCTTCTGGCTTTGCTGGACTTCATTGTATATCTACTTTCTAGCTAGCCTGTGCTCTGTGTCTTGCTCTGTTAGTTTGCTTGGTCTACTGACCTCTATGTTCTATATATTTTGTTTGTTCGTCTGTCTGCTACTATTTCTGTTAGGAGGTGTCCCATATTCCTCCCAGTCCTTAGTACTTGTAGGGATTCCTTCCCCACATCTATAGGTCTCCGTACAGACTAGCTTAGGACTTTAGCAGGTCTGATCGCAGGATCAGGTCCCCTGTTACATCGTAGGGATTAAGCTGAGTTCTATCGTAGGGACAGATCTCCTCTCTTTCCTTAGCTCTGGTAGCAGAACATAACACATGCTCACTCATCAGGTCTTATGAGTGGAGGCTGACCTGAATATCAATGGGCGTGTTGAAGCTGGTACTCAACAACTGCCCTCTGCTGCCCACAAATCATTCCCAACATATGCAACCAATGTGTGGTGACATCACTTACCAGTTGGTGAGCTGGAAGCTGCAAACGCTGCTTAAGTACGGCAAGGGCTGCGGAAACTGTTGCTGACTTTCTGAAATGGGCACACATGTGCGTACTTTCACAAGCAGCTCAGGCAGATCCAGGTAGGTTTTGCAAAACTGCTGAACTACTATGTTGAGCATATGGGCCAGGCATGGTATGTGTGCGAGGTTGCCAAGCCTCAGAGCAGCCACTAGGTTCCGGCCATTGTTACACACGACCATGCCTGGCTGTAGGTTCAGTGGTGAGAACCACAGATCATCCTGCTGTTACAGCTTTCAACAACTCTGCAGAGGTGTGTGCTTGTCAACTAAGCATACTGTCCAGCTCATTGTTATTGTAACCCCAAAAAGATACAGCAAATTATGTGCTCTCAAATCCAAATGACCCAATCCCTTCTGAGCCCCACAGTGTGACTAAACCACATATAGCATCCATGTTTTTGGCAGGGGTATAATTTACAAAATTGGGTCACTGGAGTTGGAATTCTTCTCTTCTAATACTTAGGGGCTTTGTACATGAAGTAAGCAAACAATTCAAAGAATATCAGCGCTCGAAGAGGCAAATAGCGCTCCTTCTCTTCCGATTCTCACCGTGTGGCTATGCAGTACTGTACAGCCACATCTGGGGTATTGCCACATTCAGCAGAAATAGTGTGACAAATTTTGGTGCCAATTTTACCCATTTCCTCTTTTTAAAATGTAAAATCTGGGGTTGAAACAAAATTTTTGTGTTAAAAATGTTATTATTCTTTCTTCACCACCGAACGGTATAAATTTTTGTGAGGCTCATATGGCGTCAATATGATCAGTGCACCCCTAGATGAAATAATTGAAAAGTGTAGCATGTAAAATGACATCACTTATAGGGTTGTTCTACTGTTCTGACACCTCAGGGGCTCTGCCAATGTGACATGGCACCCTCAAACTATTCCAGCAAAATCTGTTGTGCAATTTCTCATGCATGTGCCAATATGGCGCTCCTTCCCTTCTGAGCTTTGCACCTTGCCTCAAAAGTAGTTTTGCCCCGCACATGGGGTATTGGCAAATGCATGAGAAATTGCACAGCAAATTTAGGGTCCATTTTCTCCTGCTACCCTTGTGAATAAAAAAATTGGGGCTAAAAGATAATTTTTGTGGAAAAAATTTGATTTTATTTATTTTCTCTGTTCTACGTCATAAACTTCTGTGAAGCATCTGGGGGTTCAAGGTGCTCACCACACATCTTCATAAGTTCCTTGTGGGGTTTAGTTTCCAAAATGGGGTCAACTGTGGGGGCTATGCACTGTTTAAGCACATAAGGGGCAATCCAAGTGCACCATGGCGTCCACTCTCAATTCCAGCAAATTTTGCATTCAAAAAGTCAAATGTTGCTCCTTCCTTTCCGATCCCTGCAGCGTACTCAGGAAAAATTGCACAACAATTTTTGGGGTACATTATCTCTTGTTACAATGTTAAAATAAAAAGATTGGGTCTAATGTATTTTTTTTGTGAAAGAGTAAAAAGTTAATTTTTTCCTTCCACATTGCTTCAGTTCCTGTGAAGCACCTGAAGGGTTAATAAACTTCTTGAATGTGGTTTTGAGCACCTTGAGGGGTGCAGTTTTTAGAATGCTGTCACTTTTGGGTATTTCTGTCATACAAACCTCTCAAACTCACTTTAAATGAGATGCGGTCCCTAAAAAAATAGTTTTATAAATTTTGTTGGAAAAATTAGAAATCGCTCATCAACTTTTAACCCTTATAACTTCCTAACAAAAAAAAAATTCTATTTCAAAAATTGTGCTGATGTAAAGTAGACATATGGGAAATGCTATTTATTAACTATTTTGCATGACACAAGGGCTCTTTCACACGTCAGTGTCTCCAGTGTGTGTAGTGACAGCTTTCACACGCATCGGAGACACATACACAAGCAGATGACCAAATGAATGGGTCTGCGCACATGTCAGTGTTTCCACAGACCGTGACCGTGGTCAAAACACATTGACATGTCCGTTTTTTTTCGCGCTGCACAGACCACAAAACGTCCCACACTGATAAGGATGACATCAGTACTGGCGCCTGGGAATCAGTGTACAGTTAGTGCTATTCTCAAGCACCGGATGCTGAATGCTGTCCTCATCATAGTTCCCTGCTTGTGCTGCGAGATACGCCAGCAGGGGACAATGATGAGTGTAGTATTCTGTTCCCTCTGTGTCCTGGTGTAAAAAATAAAATAAAAAATCCTTATACTCACAGAGATGTCCCCCACTGTAATTCATGTGTCCGCTCATGCCAAGGAGTCAAGGTAAATGACTCGCTCCAGTGAGCAGGCCCCGGTCCTTAAGGGGTTAAAGGGAATCTGTCACCAGTAGGGATGAGCGAGCACTAAAATGCTCATTGCTCGGGTTCAGCAAATTGTAATGCTCAGGAGCTTGACCCGGGCAATGGGTCCAATGTATGTCTATGGGAAACTGAAGCATTTTTCCAGAGGTCTGCAGGGAGCCTAAAAATTCCCCAAATCTATGGGAACAGCATGGGGAAGACCCCTGGAAGCATCTCTGACTCCCAGGTTACTGCTGTGAACAATGTTGTCAGAGTATTTTGCCACTTTTACAGGGTCACAATAAAACATACAAAAACTAAACCAAAGTGGATTTTCATGGGAAAAATGTTAAAGATCATCCTTTCCATTATAATGACTTGTATATAAAGTAAAATACACTGCTCAAAAAAATAAAGGGAACACTCAAATAACACATCCTAGATCCGAATGAATGAAATATTCTCATTGAATACTTTGTTCTGTACAAAGTTGAATGTGCTAACAACAAAATCACACAAAAATCACCAATGGAAATCAAATTTATTAACCAATGGCGGCATGGATTTCGAGTCACCCCCAAAATTAAAGTGGAAAAACACACTATAGGCTTATCCGACTTTGATGTAATGTCCTTAAAACAAGTCAAAATGAGGCTCAGTATTGTGTGTGGCCTCCACTTGCCTGTGTGACCTCCCTACAACACCTGGGCATGCTCCTGATGAGGTTGCGGTTGGTCTCCTGTGGGATCTCCCCCCAGACCTGGACTAAAGCATCCGCCAACTCCTGGACAGTCTGTGGTGCAACGTGACATTGGTGCATGGAGCGAGACATTATGTACCAGATGTACTCAATCGGATTCAGGTCTGGGGAACAGGCGGGCCAGTCCATAGCTTCAATACCTTCATCTTGCAGGAACTGCTGACACACTCCAGCCACATGAGGTCTGGCATTGTCCTGCATTAGGAGGAACCCAGGGCCAACCTCACCAGCATATGGTCTCACAAGGGTTCTTCATCATCCACCACCTCGTCTTCGATTTCCGCACTCTGGTCCTCCTGCTGACTTTCTGGCAATTGTGTCTCATCATCATCCTCCTCTTGTGACAGTAATTGCACTCTCCCACCGTCGCCTTCGTGTGACCGTGGCTGCTTAAATATGTGGGCATCGCTACATGCGATCTCCTCTTGCCCGCTTGAAGCTGGCCGGAAGAGAGGCCCGAATCTATAAATGGAAAGGTGAACAGCTCTTCAGAGTGTCCAAGTGTGAGATCATTTGTCTTCGGTCACTCGGCATGGTGGGAGGAAGGAGGATCAGGGTGAGGAATTTGCGGTCTCACTACTGAGACTTGACCATGTGGAAGAGAGGATGGTGGTGGTGGCAAAGTCACTGAAAGCATTATCTGCTATCCAACCAACAACCTTTTGACACTGCTCTGGGTTCAATAGTGGAGTGCTGCAGTACCCTAGTAATTGGGACAGGAAGGTCGGGAAACAAGATTCATATCCCGTGAACTTTTCCACATTTTTTTCACATCTCCCCCACAAAATTAAATATATTTTATTTGCATTTTATATGCTATACCAACACAAAGTAGAAAGTATTTGTGAAGTGCAAGGGAATGTGCACACGTTAAGTATTTGGAGCAGAAATTTCTGCACCTCTTGGCAGGAAAGACACGTCATCAAAGACTTGCTTTTTTGCGGTGTTTTTTACATGAATTTTTTGGTGCAGATTTTTTCCAAACTCAGTAGAATGAGTGAAATCTGCAGCAAAAAGCTGAAAGAATTGACATGCTGCAGATTTAAATCTGCCCCGATCTCTGCAAGTCACAAATACGGTGGCATGTAAAAGTTTGGGCACCACTGGTCAAAATTACTGTTTTTGTGAACAGTTAAGCAAGTTGAAGATGAAATGATCTCTAAAATGCCTAAAGTTAAAGATGATGGATTTCCTTTGTTTTTTAGGCAAAATATATATTATCATATTTTACATTTTAAAAATTACAAAAAGGTAAATGGTCCAATGTAAAAGTTAGGGCACTCTGAATGGTTAGTACCTAGTAGCACCCCCTTTTGCAAGTATCACAGCTTGAAAACGCTTTTTGTAGCCAGTTAAGAGTCTTTCAATTCTTGTTTGAGGGATTTTCATCAATTCTTCCTTGGAAAATTCTTCCAGTTCTGTGAGATTCCTGGGTTGTCTTGCCTGCACTGCTATTTTAAGGTCTAACCACATATTTTCAATGATGTTCAGATCAGGGGATTGTGATACCTTCAGCTTGCGCCTTTTGAGGTAGTCTATTATGGATTTTACCCTGTGTTTAGAATCATTATCCATTTGTAGAAGAAATCCTCTTTTCAACTTTAGCTTTATTACAAATGGTGTTATGTTTGCATCATGAATTTGTTGAAATTTCATTGAATCCATTTTTCCCTCTAACCGTGAACTGTTCCTCGTACCATTGGTGTATGGTGCACAGGGCAGTAGTCATGGGTGAAGGGCTGCTGTGTTCACACACCCTGGCACCCTACAAATAAACAGTGTCCTGATTCACCTGTGCTATGCGTGTGGTGCGTAACACTCACATTTTGGTCACAGGCCTCTGCTGTCTCCGGTTCTTCAACTTCAGAAACCTTCGCACACACATTAGGGGACATCAAATTCATATTATAATAAAGAAGTTTCCTTAACTCTCCATTTTCATCATATTGAAACAGTATTGGGCACAAACTTTTCTGTTTTCAAAGTCCATAGCACAGCACGTTCTGATGTCCACTGTTCGCTTGCCCTGAGCTAACCCTTTCCTGTCTGGCATCTCTGACCTCTGGGAATCTCTGACCGGTTCTGCATCTTTCATGAGTCCAGTCCCAAGTCCCCTAGGCATTTACCCCTACGACTGCCTCTCATAGGAAGATATTCAGACACACTTCTCAGTGCCTCAGTTCGATTGCAGGCCCCCGGATGTTCCAGGAATGTCCGCTCTAAATTTATGGCTGACGTTCTCTTGCTGCTAAACAACCCGTGTTCCTCGTGCCCTCAGACCTCCAAATACTGCTCTCTCCATTTAATCTCCTACTCTTGACTGTGTAACATTGCACCAGGTGGTAGTTGTAGGCACGTGTCATGACTTTGACACTCCGGCATGCTACTGAAAACAGTGGTCTGTTTCCAGTGTGTCTGTTGCTGTTGTGGCTGTGGACACTTCTTGCCCACTCTGGTCTGCCTTAGCGTGGCTGTGATTTCCCGCGACCCCACAAATGGGAGACCACCACAGTGTACAGGAACATTTTAAACTTTACACAAAGTACAGCAGGAGACATCTTTCTTTAGGTTGCAGTACAGAGACAAACTATTGGAATTAGTAGCTTTCAAGCTTCCTAGACAGCCTCTTTGGCTGCTTCTTCCTACTTTCTCAAGCTTAAGCCACATTCAAGAACCACGTAAAGAAAGAGTCTGTGGCTAACTTCTTAACTGTATGTGCCCCCAATCTCGCTAACTAGTCTCTTCTTAGACCCACAGCTCTCAAGCTTTGGCTGACCCTTAGCATTCACGGAGTCCCATAGGATCTCTCCTAAGTTGCTGAATCAGAGTTCACTTCCCCAACTCGCCTACAAGGAGTATTCCACAGTCACCACTCAAGCTCTTCTTAGTCGCTTTCCTTCTCTGTCTGTCTGCTTCTCTGTTTTCCTCTTCCACACATACACTCACCGCTGCAGATCACCTTGACCAGAGGGTGTCCTGACTTCTTTCCTTGTCTGCGTTCACTCTTAGGCTATGTGCACACTGTACATTTTTTATGTGTTTTTGCAGCGTTTTTTCCATGCGGAAATGCACCAAAAGTGCTAGGTAATCGGTGTGCCAGCTAATGCAACGACAATCCTGTCAGAATTATCACTGCGTATAGATTGGCAGCTTGTCAATTCTTTGTGCGTTTTTGCGGCATTGTTCACCCATAGACTTGAATTGAGTCAGTCAAGTCCGCAGCAAAAATGCAGGTATAAAAATATTTGTGGATTTGCTGCGGAGGTTTGCTTCATATTTGACTGACTCAATTTAAGTCAATGAGTCAAAACTGTGGCATAAAAGCACAAAGAATTGCCTGGGGGAGGCTACTCCTCCCATGATCCGACGGCCGCTCCCGTTGACAATAGCGTGATCAGGTGCGGCTGAGGGGATGAGTAGTCTGTGTAAAAAAATAAAATAAATCAATATTAAAATAAAAACACCTGTCTGCTATACCCAGGGTGTACTACGGCAATCTGATCATCCGGCGTTACACTGACGGGAGCGTGATCGCTCCCGGCAGTGTACAGCGCTGCTGGAACTGAGTTCACCGGAGTTCATCAGCTGAAAACCAGCTGACGAGCTCCGGAGACCTCACTTGTGGCACCGATGCTGCGTGTGAATTTTGTCACGCAACACTGATGCAGTAAGTGAGGTCACTGGAGCTCTCAGCTAATCATCGGCTGATTGAACTCCAGCGACCTCTATCCTGCAGCACAGCAATGTACACTGTGATTACACTCCTGTCAGTGTATTGCAGCGCTGTCTTCTACAACAGCCACATTGGTGATTGCTCATGTGGCTGCTGTAGAAGTGACCCGGATCATTGTGGGACACTGTTGATTACATCATCATGGCGGGTTAGGGTGTTTTTTTATTTTTGCTTTCTTACAGGAGATGAGGGCATCAGCAATTAGGAGTTAAGTGAGTATACAGTGTTTTTTTATTTTTAAATAAAAGATTAAAAACCGTGTGGAATTTTATTTAAAATAAAAGACTTCATTCTGGCCGTGTCTATTTAAAAAATGTCAAAAACTGTACTACGGGGTTATTAAGGGGGTGTCTTATAGACACCATCCATTATTAACCTGGGCTTCATGTCAGCTGCCAATACACGGCCTACATGAACCTCAACCATATTACTACACTTGCCACCGCACCAGGGCAAGTTGGCGAGCATAGACTAAGCGCCAGATTTGGTGCATCTCATGGACGTGTCAGTAGTGGGGCTGCTGAGAGCTGATATTATTAGCCTCAGCGGGGACTAGTATACATGGCCCCTTCTCTCGCTATTAAAATCAGCTCACAGCTGTCTGCTGGTTAGATTCTATAGGGGTACCCTATGTCAATTTTATTCTGGGGTCCTCTGTAATCTAGCCAGTAAAGACGGATTTTGGTAAGACCTTACCTGTAAAATCCTTTTCAGCGAAGGAAGGAAGGGAGACACAGATCCATTACTAGTGGATAGGCGGAGCCCCACAGGATAGTTCACCTCAGATTTATAAAAAGTGACGACCGGCCCCTCCAGCTTAGGCTCCTCCTACTCCCATGTTCTTCAGTCCGTACACAAGCTAAGGAAGAGCAGACAACACCAGCGGAACAACACCACCCCTTCCGAAAATTCAGAAATGCAAGAGAACAGGTTATGCATATAACAGAAAAAAAACACACAGTCCCAGGCACTACTCACTGGACCTGACAACTGCGATGAGCTGGCAATACTGGAACAGAGCCCTAGCACGCCGACCCCAGCCCAGATGACCGCCATCAGAGAGGAGTCGCGCCGCATCTGGAAAACAATAATGCACTTCTGCCATGGGAGGGTGCTGTGTCTCCCTTCCTTCCTTCGCTGAAAAGGATTTTACAGGTAAGGTCTTACCAAAATCCGTCTTTCAGCAGCAGAAGGGAAGGAAGGGAGACACAGATTCATTACTAGTGGGACGTCCCAAAGCAGTCCAGAACTCAAGGGTGGGAAACAGTGGCAGAATCGCCAACACCCCAACAACTTAGTAAAGCGAGCAACAAGCGCCAAAACTAGATAAAGAGATAACCTAAACCACCGCCGCCTGCAGGACCCTGCGTCCCAAGGCCGCATCGGCGGAAGCACTCACGTCCACTTTATAAAATTTAGTAAAGGTGTGAATGGAGCGCCAGGTAGCCGCCCGGCAGAGCTGCGCTGCCGAGGCCCCCTGATGAAAAGCCCACGACGAACCAACAGCTCTCGTGGAATGAGCTCGAACCTTAACCGGACAAGGCTTGCCCTTGAGCCGGTACGCTTCCAGGATAGCCGAATGTATCCACTAAGCTATAGTGTCCTTGGAGGCCCGCTGACCACGCCGACGACCAGCAGAAATCACAAAAAGAGAGTCCGACTTCCGAAACCGTTGTGTGATTGAAAGATAGAACTTCAAAGCCCGCACCAAATCCAACGAGTGCAAGGCTCGCTCCTTTGGACTTTTCGGATTCGGACAGAGGGAGGGCAACACGATGTCCTGATTGACGTGGAAACGCGACACCACTTTAGGCAGAAAATCGCCACGGGTACGAAGCACCACGCAATCCGAGTGGAACTCGAGAAAAGGGGGCGAGCAAGACAGTGCCGCCAACTCAGAAACCCTTCTGAAAAGAGGTGACCGCCATCAGGAAGGCCACCTTCCAAGAAAGCAAGTAAAGCGTAGTTGAATCCATAGGCTCAAACAGCCCATGCTGAAGAGCCTCCAAGACTAGATTGAGCTGCCAAGGAGCCACAAACGCCCTCCGAGGCGGAAACTGACGTGCTACCCCACGAAAAAAAGAGCGCACATCCCTGCGCGAGGCAATCGCCTTCCGAAAAAGCAAGATACCTGACCCCGCAAGGTACCAACCGCCAGACCCTTGGCCAAACCGCATTGCAGAAAAGCCAAGAAGTTGGGAATGGAAAAAACCCTCGGGTTCCTTGACAATCCAGAACACCATGAATAGAAGGCCTGCCAAGTTCTGTGATAAATCCTAGTCGTAGCTGGACCTCTGGCTGCCCGCAAGGTGGCAATGACCTCAGCCAAAAACCCACGACGGGTCAAGATCTCGGTCTCAAGTGCCACGCCGTCAAACAAAGCGACTTCAGGTCCGGATGACAAATGGGCCCTTGGGTTAACAGGTCCGGGCGAAGAGGCAGTGGAAACAGAGGCGCCGCCAGGAGAGACACCAGCGTTGAATACCACGCCCTCCGTGGACAATCCGGCGCCACCAAAATTGACGGAATTCGTTCGAGTTTGATCCGCCGGATGACCAGAGGAAGTAAGGATACCGGCGGAATCAGTTCGAACTGGTCCCACGGGGCCACTAGAGCATCTACCGCCACAGCCTCCGGGTCCCTGTACCTGGACATGAACGTCGGAATCCTGGCGTTCAGCCTGGATGCCATCAAGTCCCCCAACGGGAGCACAGCAGTGCAAAAACATCCGGATGAAGACTCCATTTTCCGGGATCCACCTGCTCGCGACTGAGGAAGTCCGTCATGGTATTCAGCACTCCTGGGATTTGAATCGCGGAAATGGCTGGAACCCTGGACTCAGCCCAAACCAGGATCCGAGAGACCTCCATCATGAGTCTGGAACTCCTCGTCCCGCCCTGATGGTTGATATACGCGACAGCTGTCGCATTGTCTGTCTGAATCCGGACCGGCAGACCGCTCAAAGGGACCGTCCAATGTCGGAGGCAGAGAAATATCGCTTTCAACTCCAGGATGTTGATCGGCAGAGAAGACTCCTCTGACGACCAGACCCCCTGAACCCAGAGATCGTTCCAAACCCCCCCCAGCCAGTCAGGCTGGCATCGGTGGTAATGACCGACATCCGTGGGAGGAGGAAGGATTTCCCCAGGGATAAAGCCTCCGGACGTAAACACCATCCAAGAGATTCTCGCACCCTGCGGGAGATACCGATACAGCGATCCAGCGATCAATCCCAACGGGTCAGAATAAGATCTTGGAGACCCCGGGAATGAAATTGTGCAAACGGTACCGCTTTCATTGCCGCCACCATCAGACCCAGAAGGCGCATACACTTCCGAAGGGACATCGCCATCGCCGACCTCATAGCCTGGACATGGTGACGCAGGTTCGCTTGTTTGTCCGGAGGCAGGGACACCACTGCCCCTAAAGTGTCGAAATGCATCCCCAAGAACAGGATTGACTGCGACGGCTCCAATGACGACTTCTTCCAATTGACCAGCCACCCGAAGTCCTCCAGGTGCTGAAGGGAGAGATCGCGAGCTGTCACCGCCTCCTCCGCTGTGGGCGACACAATTAACAGGTCGTCCAGGTAGGGGAGAATCGTAACTCCTTGCCTTCGAAGGAGCGCCATGAGCGGCGCCAGAATCTTTGTAAAAACCCTGGGAACCGAGGCCAACCCGAATGGTAGGGCCACAAATTGGTAATGGGCCTGAACTATGGCGAAACGTAGGAAGCGCTGGTGAGCCCTGCCGATAGGGACATGCAAATAGGCGTCGAGGATGTCGATCGACACCAAGAAATCGTACTGTGACAGGGCCGCCACGAACAGAGCGAAGAGACTCCATACGGAATTTCCGGGTCCATACATGAACATTCAATTCTTTTAGGTCCAGAATGGGGCGAAACTTGTACTCCTTTTTGGGAACCACAAAAAGGTTGGAGTAAAACCCCCTTCCCTGGTCCTCCGGTGGAACCGGAACCACCACACCCTGCTGCAGAAGAGAGTCGACCTCCCGCAGCAGTGCGGCAGCTAGCTTGGGCTCGGACGGGATACATGACTGACGAAACCTGTCCGGGGGTCGAGAATGAAACTCTATGAAATAGCCTGCCAACATAACCCGCGTCACCCAGGCGTCCGATACGTGGGACGCCCAAATCGACCCGAATTGTAGCAGACGACCTCCCACCCGAGAGCCTTCGAGAGGGTTCCTGGCGTCAGTCCGCCTTAGCGGGCTTTTTGTCAACCTCCCGTTTGTCCTGACGGAAATGTTGTTTCCAGGGAGTACGGGATTTCTGGGTGGTCTTTTTCCCGGAAGACGAGGGACGACCCGATCTCCAAGAGGGCTGACCGAACCGTCCCCTGGGCCGAAAGGACCAATGACCACTACCGGAACTTGACTTGCCAGACGTAGAAACCGCTGCTTTCCGCTGCGGCAAAGCCGAATCCTTGGCCTTGGCCTTAGCAATCAGCTCCATGAGGTCCGAACCAAAAAGCTGACCGCCCTTGTACGCCAGACTCAGCAGACCTTGTTTGGATACTGCATCTCCAGTCCACTGTTTAAGCCACAGTGCTCTCCTGACTGTGACGGCCGAGGATTGAGTCCTGGACAGAACCGAAGTAGTATCCAGCACTGCGTCCCTGCCATATCAGGCCGCCTCTTCCAACAGCTGGAAAAGCCTTTCCACCTCAGACAGCGGAGTCCCATCTTGCCACGCCGTCCGCAGCTGAGCCAACCACCGCAGAGAAGCCTCACTAGCCCACATGGCCCCCAAGGCCGCTCGAAATCCATGACCCGCGGCCTCGTAGATGGACTTCGCCGCTAACTCCGTCCTTCTGTCCAGCGGTTCCTGTAGACTCGCCTTCCCTTTAACAGGAAGCAAAGAGGATTTGCTCAGCTGAGACAATGGCACGTCCACTTCCGGAGAGGGGACCCAATTAGCGATCGTCTCCGTGGAGCAGGGATACACGGCATCAAAACACCGCATCCCCTGGAAGCGTTTATCCGGACACAGGCGTTCCTTCTCCACCACCTCGTTAAGTTCGTCGTGCGCTGGCAGCATCGAGCGAGCCCGACACGACTCCTGATACAGCCGGGCCGACTTGCCAGGGCGCCTCTTCAGACAGCTGTAACGCTTCCCGCATAGCTCCAATAAAGGCGTCCACGCGGCCCGAAAGCGAAGCAGAGCGACCCTGCCGATCCTCTTCATCAGAATCGGAGATCTCACCAGCAAAGTCTGTCGGTGATTCCGTAGCCTCCGACGCACTGCGCGGAGGAGACAGCGCCACCACAGGCCTGTGGCGCTTCTTGCCTCGTGACGTCGGTTGGGACTTAGCTGATACCCAATGACCCAGGAGGTCAGACTGTCAATGGAGCTAGTGAGCGCCTCCACTTTAACATCACTGAGACCCCCGACCAGTGTCGAACCTGACGCCGAAGACCCCGGCGTATCAGTTACGCGTGACCGATCCTGAAGCGGGCCGGGAGAGAGGTCCGCGCCCCCTGATCCGACATGCCGCCACACAGTTGCGAGCGTCGCGGATAAGGCGGTAATAACCCCTTACAATGGGTACAGGAACCGAGGATGTGTGATTCTGCTACCACAGCTGGGTCAGCTCCAGCGCGCGCTTTCCTGGCACTTCCTGTCTGAGGCTATGATGACAGGCAGCAGAGAGGCGCGAAGCCACGCCCCCTGCTGCCGCTACTAACGGAGCCCGCGCTCCTCTGTCCCCGCTCCCCTGCCGATAACACAAACGCCTGCAGCGGAGATATCCTCCTGCAGGGACAAAAAAAGCAGTCACCACATGAAACAGTAACAGCGGCTGCCGCAGCAGCCGCTGAAGCCCTCAGACCACAGAGAGCACTTACCCAGCTGAGCGCCACAGGGACCCCCAGGGATGTGTGGATCCGTGGCCCTTTGCTCCCCCCCACGGCGGAGCGCGCAGGGACCCCACAGAAGCGGTGTGCGTCTCCGCCAGGGAGCGCCCTGTATCCCCCGGGGCCGGCAGGCTTCTGCGGGGACCTCCTTAGGGGGTACACAGATCTGCCAGGGGAGGGTCAGGGGTCCCAGCAGCACCGAGACCCCCTGAGACCTCTAGACCACGGCGAGTCCAGGTCTCCGGAGTAAAATAAAAAATTCTTCTGAGGAGCTGCAAAGGCAGCGACTATCCTCTGCGACCTCAAATTTTAGACTGAAGAACATGGGAGTAGGAGGAGCCTAAGCTGGAGGGGCCGGTCGTCACTTTTTCTAATCTGAGGGGAACTATCCTGTGGGGCTCCGCCTACCCACTAGTAATGGATCTGTGTCTCCCTTTCTTCCCTTCTGCTGCTGAAAGGCTAAGCAAATAGCTGTGGGCTGTTATTAATAGCCAGGGAACATTTTTGGCTAATGGCCCCTTTCCCGGCTACTAATATCAGCTCCCAGCAGTCGGCTTTCCCTCTACTGGCTATGAAAATGTGGGAGCACAAGTCATTTCTTTTAATTTTAGGCTATGTGCCCACGATCCAGACATGGCAGCGCTTTGGACGCAGCATATTTTTTTGTGTCCAAAATGCTGCGTTCTAGTGAACACAGATAAATCTGCATGTGTTCACGGATGCAGATTTACAGCATTCAATACATTAAAGTTGCTAAATTTCTGTTGCAGAGATTAGCGACTCGGCAAGTAAATTTTACATGCTGTGGTCCTGAGAGACACGAGCACGTCAGTTTCCACGGGTGCTCCGCAGCCTCAGATGCATGCATAGTGGACATGGAATTTACAGAAATTCCATCCACTATGTTGTAACATCTGGCCGCTGCAGAACTGATGCTGCATCTTCAAACTTGCAGCATTTCCTGATCATGGGCACATACCCAAACTCACTCACAGCAGATCAATTTCTGTAGCGGAGACGTTACTCTCCACTGCAGATTATGACTGATTGAAATGTCATTACATGCGGTGGATCCGCATGTATTGACAAAACAATATGCAGCATAATAACACAGCTTTTTGGATGCAGCAAAAATATGCTGCATCCAAAGTGCTGCTGGTTGCTAATCATGGGGATAGTGGCTGAACATGTTTGCCTTCCTAGGTTAAAAATAGCAGCTCGCAGCTGCCCCAGAAATGACATTTGTATTCAGCCCCCCTGAGTCAATACTTTGTAGGATGCAATTACTGTTACAAGTCGTTTGGGGTAGTTCTCTACCAGCATTGAACATTTAGAGACTATGTTTGCCCATTCTTTGCAAACTAGCTCTAGCTCATGGAAGGAGAACAAAAAGGAGTGCGGCACTTCCATCCAGCGATTTACTAAAATGGGAACTTTATTGAAAAACTTTGCAACCCAAATCACATGTTAAAAGTCCGATGCGTTTCTGGTGCACAGTGGCCGTAGTCTGGAAACGCATCAGGAATTTAACATGTGATTTGGATTCCAAAGTTTTAATGTTATTTCAATAAAATTTCCATTTTACTAAATCGTTAGTTGGAAGTGCCGCACTCTTTCAATTCTCCTGCCATTGGCTGTGCTCTACTAGCAGTATCAGGCACCCTCCACACAGTCTACAACCGGGATATAGTGACTACACAGAGTGGTGAGCTCTTCCCCCTCTTTCCTTCCTTACTAGCTCTAGCTCAGTGAGATTGGATGGAGAGTGTTTGTGAACAGAAATTTTCACATCTTGCCTTAGATTCTCAATGGGATGTAGGTCTGGACTTTGACTGGGCCATTCACACACAAGAATATGCTTAGATCTAAACCATACCATTGTAAGTCTGGCAGTATGTTTAGGATCGTTGTCCTGCTGGAAAGTGAACCTACGCCTCAGTATCAAGTGTTTTTCACCTTGAAACAGGTTTTCCTCCAGGATTGTTCTGTATTTAACTCCATCCATCTTCTCTCCCTGCTGAAAAAAAGCCTCTTTCCACTCCACATCATAATGCTGCCACCATCATGTTTGATAGTGGGGATGGTGTTTACAGGGTGATGTGTAGTGTTAGTTTTCCACCTCGCAGTGATTTGAATTTAGCCCAACATTTTCTACTTTGATCTCATCTGCCCAGAGCACCTTCTTACATATGCTAGCTGTGGCACCTACATGACTTTTTGCAAACTGTAAATGGGATTTCTTATGGTTTGCTTTCAAAAATGGCTTTCTTTTTACAGTAGAACACAGGCAAGAAATTGTGAAGTTAATGCTGGATAAAGGTGGCCATAGTTACTATTTATGGAGTTCTACTATGTCCTCTGTGGTCTATTTGTATACACCTGTATAGGATGTGATTAACATCAGCGTGTGATATTGGGCGGATATAAAGGGACGTGTTTTGGATGACGAGAGGTAGTAACTGCACATGTGCATTATGTATACTGAGATTATTTGTAAAATACACATGGGTACAGGGTGTATGGGAGTCCTAAGGTGTCTTACATATAGATAGTATTCCTCTGCCAAGTATTTGGGTGGTGCATGCATAAGGAGTATGTCACAGATTGGAAAGTGGTGTTCGTATCGAGAATATGACTTTTAGAGGTAGAAGAGGAAGGGAGAGGAATATATGGATGCATTAAACAGAGAAATAAAAAAAGAGAGGATAGAGGAGAAAGATTATAAGTTGAAAGATAAAAAGGCCCATATTGTAAAGAAAGGGGAAATAAGGAAAAAAGATAATGAGGAATAGAAACTGTTATAAGGAAAGGAATATACCAATAATATGGATGATCTGTGTCCTAGCCATTCTGTAGAAAGAGGGATGTGAGTAAACCCATATAGTAATCAATTTATAAGCGATGGGAAAAAATTTGTGTATAAAACTGGAAATGTGATACTCCCCATAAGACCCTTAGGGTGAAGAGTTTGTAACCGATGGATCTATAATGCTTCCTTTCGCTTTAAATCCTGTTGATAATTACCAACTCGTCTAAGCGTTGTGTTGTGAATGTGTTCCAATACCTGAAATCTAAATTGAGCAATGGTGTAATTAGCTTGATGGAAATGGCATAGAGCTGAAAGACCTTTTTACCGGGAGTCTATAGGCAGCACAGTATGGGAAAACGTGCTGGCGACGGACTATATGAAAATTGCATCTATTCTTTTTTTTTGCAACTTTTGCAGGATATGCAGTCCCTTATGTGTTAGGTACTTAATAAATCTGTTATCATTTATAAATCAGTCCACATAGATATTTTATGGCATATAACAAAAAGGATGATTCACATGTGAAGCATTCTTTTATTGGGATGCCCTCCCGTGTGTGTGGATGGCACATTTTGTCACTTTTCATGATGTTGTTACACTGGACAAAATTTACTATCCACTGAAAGGTGGCTAATGGTCGCATAGTCGATGGGAGGTATGTGTCATAGAGATGGCTGCCCTACGTGATGCAGCCCGGAGTGTTTCTCTAGTGCACGTAAGCACTAAGAAGATTATTTGGTGCACCTGGGACCGGGTTATTGGTAGCTATGAGAGTTGGACGGGTCTAGCTACCGACATACCTCACCTCTAGGTGTGGTCAACAGCCTATATAATGGAGGCTGTTGTTTGGCACATTGTCTGTGTATCTGGAGGGAGAAGGCCTCCTGTGTGTGGTTGTTTCCCGACTGAGCTGTGTACTGGATGCTATCCAGCCTGTGTGACCACAGGACCGGTTTACTAGAGACTTTTCTTAAAGTACTGTTTTCTTTGTTTTTGCCTACACTAAAGGCTTTTTGTTTGCATTTTGCTTTTGACCGGTTTATGAAGTAAATAAACCGCTATGGACATTTAAATGAAAACGCTTCCTGTTTGCCTTCGACGCTCCCAAGTGGGTAACATCCCTTCACCACACATAGAGGTTCAGGCCAAAAACTGTTACTACATTTTCTGTAAGGAGATATTACAGCTGATGGTACAACAAGAATACCTGTGTTCCCAATATAAGGCTGACCCAATATATCTAGTTTATTAAGCAATAACACTTTGACATTTTTGTACTAAAAAAAGGCCAAAAAAAGTGAAATCTCTGTTTCTAGCTTGGCTGATTGGATTAGAATTCAATGAGGGTCCTCATAGCTATTGGAGGGATAACCCGTAGTTGGTGTAGCTTTTGGGGGGAGAGAGGGGGGTTTGCAAAGTTAGAAGTTGCTGTCAGGCCCTCCTACCATATAAGAAGACATCAACATTAGGCTATGCTCACACAGTGCGTTTTTTTTTCTGCAGCAAAGCCTGATCTCTTGTCAGGAAGGTTTGTTCAGGATTTTGCTACAGAAAGCTGCTGAGACCATGCCCACAGTATGGTCTCAGTAGCTTTCACTATAGGTATAATGCATTACAATCTAGTGCACTGCAATACATTGTACCTGTGATCAAAGGAAAAAAAGTGAAAGTCCCATAAAGATACAAAGTAAAAAAGTAAAAAAAATATTACAAAATAATAATAATAAAAATATTACACTAATAAATACACATTTTTAAGTAAAAAATAAATAAATAAATGAAATACAAATATTTGGTATCGCCACTTCCAGAACGACCCAACCTATAAAAGTGTCACACTAGTTAACCCCTTCAGTGAACGCCGAAAAAAAAAAAAAAAAAAAACAAAGAGGCAAACAATGCTTTATCATCATACCATTGGAAAAAAAGTGGAATAAAACGAGATAAAAAAACGAATATAATACAATGTTGGTACTGGTGAAAATGTCATCTTGTCCCGCAAATAACAAGCTGCCATACAGCTCCATCATCTGAAAAATGAAAAAGTTATAGCTCTCAGAATAAAGCGATGCAAAAAAAAAAAAATTTTTTATAAAAGGTTTTATTGTGTAAAAGCGCCAAAACATAAAAAAAGCTATAAATGTGGTACCCATGTAATCGCACCAACCTGAAAAATGAAGCTGCCTGATCAATTTTACCACACGCAGAACAGCATAAAAAAAAAACAATTCCTGAATTGCCGGTTTTTGTTCATTCTCCCTCCTTAAAATTTGGAATAGGAAGCGATCAAAAAATGTCATGTGCCCGAAAATGGTACAAATAAAAACATCAACTCATTCCGCAAAAAACAAGCCTTCACACGACTGTCCCCAAGGAAGATTCCCTATAATGAGGCAGATGGAGGCACTGTGTACTCCGTCTGACCTGTGATCCGGCGGCGTCTGTCTTTATGCGTGCATGAAAACGCGGTCGGCCACAGTTTTGGGCACCTCTGAAAAGAAGGACAACGCTGAACAGAGGCCAGACAGAGTCCAGAGTAACTCTGCTACCTCGTTAGAGTGAATGGATCCCTGCAGGGGTGTTATTTGAATCACGTCACTCAGAGATTAGGATGGAAGCCCCAAAGCAATTGCCCAGCATAGAGCGCAGGATAAATGTGACCCCAAATGTTATGTAAAATGTTCCCAATAAAAGCTTCAACTCAATCCACAAAAAATCCATCTATAAATGGAAACACAGGGGGCTTCCACGTCACTGGTAGCACAAAGGATCTGGAAAAGTGAAATTGCCCCCAAAAGAAATTCAGCAAATTCTGCACTCTGAAATTCTAATCCCCCCCCCCACTTCTGAGCTCCAGTGTGTGCCTAAACCACAGTTAGCATCCACATGTTTGGCAGGGGTATAATTTCCAAAATAGGGTCACCTGAGGGGGGGATTCTGCTCTTCTAGCATTTAGGGGCTCTGTATATTGAGTCCGCAAACTATTCTAGGAAAATCTACACTCCAGCAGGCAGATAGCGTTCCGTCCCTCCCGAGTGTCGCCGTGTGGCTAAGCAGTACTGTACAGCCACATATGGGGGGGTATTGCCAAGTTCAGAAGAAATTGTGGTACACACTTTGGTGCCAGTTTTATCCATTAAAATGTAAAATCTGGGGCTAAAGCAAAACTTTTGCGATAAAAATGTAATTATTTTTTGATCACTGCCCAATGGTATAAAATTCTGTGACATCTGTGGTGTCAATATGATCATAGTTTGTAAAATGGGGTCACTTACGGGTAATTCTGCTGTTATGGCACCTCAAGGAATCTCCCAGTGGGTGATGGCACCTGCAAACCATAACAGTAAAATCTGCACTACAATATAATGCTCCTTCCATTCTGACCTTTGCACTATGCCTCAAAATTAGTTCCTAATTACATGTAGGGTATTGGCAAACTCAGAAGAAATTGCACAACAAAATGAGAGGTCCATTTTCTTCTGTTACCCTTGTGAAAATAAAAAATTTGGGGCTAAACATTTTTGTTGGTGGAAAAAAAATGATCTTTTCATTTTCATGGCTCTATGTCATAAAGTTCTGTGAAGCACCTGGGGGTTCAAAGTGCTCACCACACATTTAGATAAGTTCCTTGAGCGGTGTAGTCTCCAAAATGGGGTCACTTGTGGGGGGTTTCCACTGTTTAGGCGCATTAGGGGCTCTCCAAAATGTGACATGGGGTCTGCTCTCAATTCCAGCCAATTTTGCGATCAAAAAGTCAAACGGTGCTCCTTCCATTCCGAGCCTTGTGGTGTGCCCAAACAGTGATTTTCCCCCACATATGGGGTATCAGCGTACTCGGGAGAAATTGCACAACTTTTTCAGTCAATTTTCTCCTGGTATGCTTGTGAAAATAAAAATATTGGACCTAATTACATGTAGGGTATTGGCAAACTCAGAAGAAATTGCACAACAAAATGAGAGGTCCATTTTCTTCTGTTACCCTTGTGAAAATAAAAAATTTGGGGCTAAACATTTTTGTTGATGGAAAAAATTAGATTTTTTATTTTCACGGCTTTACGTTACAAACTTCTGTGAAGCACCTGGGAGTTCAAAGTGCTCACCACACATCTAGATAAGTTTATTGAGGGGTCTAGTTTCCAAAATGGGGTCACATGTGGGGGTTTTCCACGGTTTTGGCACATCAGGACCTCTCCAAATGCGACATGGTGTCGACTAATTATTCCAGCAAATTTTGAATTCAAAAAGTCAAATGGCACTTCGTCCCCTCCAAGCCCTGCCGTGTGCCCAAACAGAGGTTTTCCCTCACATATGGGGTATCAGTGTGCTCAGGAGAAATGACACAATACATTTTGGGGTCCATTTTTATCTGTTACCCTTGTGAAAATAAAAAAAATTGGGTCTAAATTCAATTTTTTGTGAGAAAAAGTTAAGTGTTAATTTTTTTCTTCCTCATTGCTTTAGTTCCTGTGAAGCACCTGAAGGGTTAATAAACTTCTTGATTGTGGTTTTGAGCTCCATGAGGGGTGCAGTTTTTAGAATGGTGTCACTTTTGGGTATTTTCTGTCATAAACGCCCCTCAAAGTCACTTCAAATGTGATGTGGTCCCTAAAAATTGGTTTTATAAATTTTGTTGGAAAAATGAGAAATCGCTGGTCAACTTTTAACCCTTATAACTTTATAACGAAAAAAATTTTGGTTCCAAAATTGTGCTGATGTAAAGTAGACATGTGGGAAATGTTATTTATTAACTATTTTGTGTGACATATCGCTCTGATTTAACGGTATAACAATTCTAAATTTGAAAATTTCCATTTTTTCACAAATGAACGCAAGTCATATCTAATAAATTTTACAACTATCATGAAGTACAATATGTCACGAAAAAACAATCTCAGAATAAGTGGGATCCGTTGAAGAGTTCTAGAGTCATTAACTCATAAAGTGACAGTGGTCAGATTTAAAAAAATAAGGCCTGGTCATTAACCTACAAAGTGGCTTGGTCCTTAAGGGGTTAACCATAATTTCAAATGTAAAAGTGGGGGAGGTGAATTGTTTAAGAATAGTTTAACTAAAACACTGGCAGTGCATTGAGTTTGTATGATACTATTTATTTTCACATTATGATCTGTCAATGAATTGCTCAGGCATTATTCAATTTCACACGTATACTGTGAAAATTTACATGGGCCACAGGAATAGTTCAATCTTACACCTAGCTGAGCCAATGTTTACGCATCACTAATTTAATTAAACTGTACAATCCAAACTGCCATCTCAGGTGACCAAGACAAGATGGTAAAACCACAAAAATAAATGAGTTTCACATACTGCTCTACTTGCTTTTTTCACTAAAAACGCAGAAAAACCTGATAGCTATGTTCACACTAGGTGTTTTTTCAGCACCCATTAGTTCCAATGGATGAAAAATGCTGAAAAAACGCTGAAAGTAGTGACATGCTCTGTTCTCAAAAAAAAAAACATGCAAAGCACAATATACTGATCAAACAAAAAACAAGGTGTGTGCACGAGATTTCTGGAATCTTACAGACTTTGCTGGTACTGTAAAATACAGCATAAAAAAACTCTTAAAAAATGCCATGTGTGAACATAGCCTTATAGGTACCACAAGTGAAGCACACAGTTCCAGATTTCCCATTGGTGCTCATGTCACTTATGTTTGTCTCTTCTCAGTGAGAGGATTGTTTAGTATATTCTTCAGCAGGTCCTTCCTCCATACCGGGGTACTCCCGTACCTCGGTTATCACTGTATCTGTCTGCACGGCTCAGCTATGGAGTAGTGTGTTCATCACCGACAATGTAACCTGCTTATAGGTAAGACAGCTTTGTACTTTGCACACTGTATGCCACATAATATTACTCATGGATTATAGACATCATAGACATCTACTTCATCCCACATTTTGTTCGGTTGAACTTCTATTGTGTGTCACTTGAATTACAGTTCTATGTAAATATGTAGGCATCTCTGGTAAAATTGTGCTATCGATTTTCACAATGTAAAGCATACAACACAACCAGCACACAACAGTGGCCCATGAGTCGCAGCCCATCGGTATCATATTTACATGACTTCTTCATAAATTAGAGGTAACAAGGTTATTGGGATTCAGCTATGCAATTACAGATAAATGTTGCTGTCTGTACCAGTGCAATCATGTAGGTGAACAGAGGTCAGTGATAAAGGATCAATATAACTAGTTATCTTAGCTGTTAAACATCAGCATGTACTCAGTGTGAGGCTGGGGAGAAAAATGCTCCAATTTTGCTAATCAGAGTGGGATCTGATTTTCTCAGAGGTGGAGAGAAAACTAAAGTTTCTACACCTTCACCAGTATGTTAGTCTGGATAATCTGAGTCCGGTCCCATTTTTTTCACAGACGCATAGACTAGAATGGTCAACCGCCATCCGATTTTCTGTGGCAAATCATGCGTGCTGCCAACATGGGAATGAGTGCTAGCCTTCAAAACCACAGACAGCGCTCGTTTCATTTAAACAGTTGTGTGCATGAGCCCTAAAGGTGGTCATAAGTATAGTAGTGTTACACCTGACCATTGTAATCCATGATTCTGCAAAGCGGTAACTCTGAATAGCTTTTTGTGTTTTTTTCAAACTTACTCACTTGGACAAGATATCAATGCACGCCTGAACTCTAGAACATGAAAAATGGTCATAGAGTGAAATATCACATATTAGGGCTCATGCAGACAAATGTGGATCACGAACCACAATGCACGGACTGGTCAAAGTTCCAGCTTCATATATTTCTGTTCTGGTTGGTAGACCCGTGGCCAGTCCATGCATTGTGGTCCGTGATCGGACTGATATCCACAGACGTCTGCATGAACCCTTATGCTGTATGTAACATCTGATGCTCATCCAGTATACAGGAGAATATGTGTCTGGTGTATGATATACTGACACCCCATGTCACATACAGGATAATATGTGATTGTATATAAAGGCATAGAATATGAGATATTCTACCAGCTGCATTTTATCCTGAATATAACCTCTGTAGTCCGTATATCATGCACCAGCCACAATATACCACATACAGTGCACAGGATAATATGTGACTGGTATATGATATAATATGATGGTGTACTAATATGATGATATACAAATATCAGATGTGATAGAGTATAGTATCTGATGGTATATATTATACTAAGAGTACAGAACATCAGATATTATACCAGCCACATCTTATTTAGTATATGCAACCTGATGTCAGTACACATAATATATTCCAATAGAGAGAAGATGATGAAAAGCTGCACTCGCCGTTTATGTAAAAATAAGAGTCCTTTATTTCATATTCCGATAAAATGAATGGAAAGCAGGGAGTGCGGGGAGGAGGTGGAGGACAGCTGTGTCACATGGACCCGCAGAAGCGCTAGTCAGAGCGTGAAACAGCTGTCCTCCACCTCCTCCCCGCACTCCCTGCTTTCCATTCATTTTATTTGAATATGAAATAAAGGACTCTTATTTTTACATAAACGGCGAGTGCAGCTTTTCATCATCTTCTCTCTATTGGACTATTGTTTCTGCATTTTAAAGCTGGCACCGCAGGTTTATGCGATGTGAATTTGCCGTTAAGATTCAGGTGCGGTCATTATGCGCTTAGAAGGTGGTGCAGGCTCATTCTCCATTTAGCTACACATAATATATTACATACAGGAGAATAATATGTGACTGGTATATGTCATAATGTGGCTACAGCCATCACACGGTATAATATACAATAGTCACATATTATCCTATGATTACAGACATCATATATTACACCAGCCACATTTTATCCTCTATATAACAGGATGTCTGTGCACGTCCAGTATATGGAACAATATGTCACTGGTATATCATATACTGTGGCTACCGACATCAGACGGCATATACAGGATAAGATGTGATGGCATATATCAGGGGTGGGCATTTAATTTTCCTGAGGGTCCACATGAGAGACTGTGACTGATCTTGATGGCCAAACCAATAGGCTGGAATTAATTATGCTCAATATTAATATTAACATATTAATTATAATTATATTAATATTCTCCCTTAATATTGAGCAGAATTAAGTATGCGGAAAACCCCCTACATCCCACATGAGCCTCCACACGGCCTCTTGAATACAGTATGAGCCCCCATATAGCCCCTCTGTATACAGTATGAGCACTCACATAGCCCCTTTATATACAGTACAAGCACAAACATAACCCACTTTATTCAGTATGAGCCCCACACAGCCTCATAAACAATATGAACCCCCACATAGCCCCACTATATAAAGTATAAGCATCTACATAGCCCCTCTATATACCACATAAGCACCCACACAACCCTCTATATTTAGTATGATCCCTACATAGTCCCCTATATACAGCATGAGCCCTGCATAGCCTCCTATATACAGTATGAGCCCCCACATAGCCTCCTATATACAGTATGAGCCCCCACATAGCCTCCTATATACACTGCTCAAAAAAATAAAGGGAACACTTAAACAACACAATGTAACTCCAAGTCAATAACACTTCTGTGAAATCTACCTGTCCAGTTATGAAGCCACACCGATTGTGAATCAATTTTTCCTGCTGTTGTGCAAATGGAGCAGACAACTGGTGGAAATGATAAGCAATTAGCAAGATACCCCCTATAAAGGAGTGGTTCTGCAGGTGGTGACCACAGACCATTTCTCTGTTCTCATCCTTTTTGGCTGTTGTTTTGGTCAGTTTTTTCATTTTTCTCACCCCTAGATGTACAGTAGCATTAGGTGGTGTCTACAGTACAACCCACAGAAGTTGCTCAGGTAGTGAAGTTCATCCAGGATGGCACATCAGTGTGAGCTGTGGCAAGAAGGGTAGCTGTGTGTGTCAGCACAGTGTCCAGAGCATGGAGCAGATACCAGGAGATGTGGAGGGAGCCATAGGAGGGCAACAACCCAGCAGCAGGACCGTTACCTCCGCCTGTTGCACAGCCAATAAGCATGCGGGGATTGCCTGGGAGTCACTGTAATGCTGTAGCGATCTTGGTTGTGGCATTACTGTGATTGGCTAGCCATCTAACACCATTAGGCATTATAAAAGGACAGGCGGTGCCCGGCACACTGACACCATTGCACAGACACACTGAGAAGCTCTTTACAACATGATTTCTTGATTGTGGCCTCTCAACCTGCATGTTCCAAGAGGGACATGCTGTTTAGTGATGCACTTACCTTACAGCAGTCATGGCCACAAAAAATGACCCTGGATTTGGGATAAGTAGGAAGATGATGATGAGACACAGTAGCTGTTAAGTCTTGTTGTTAAGTCACGATATTAAGAGAACCAAGGTGCAATGCTGGAAGTCGAGGTGGTGGATGACAAAGTCATCATCCTTACCTAGGAAGCTGGCATGCACAGCGAGGCCAGCAACGCTGAGGGAGAGAGATTGGCAACATTGAAACAGACAGGAAGAGGCAGTGGGGTGACCAGAGGGAGAAGGCGGGCAACTGTTCCGCAGAACACCGACACTTCTGAATTTCTCCGTCAAAGACTTAGGTGTTCCCCAGTCTGGGACTCTTTTTAAAGAGTTCTAAGACAAACAAAATGGCCATTTGCAACCTATGACATGCAAAGATCAGCAGGGGCCTAACCACTAAAAATGTAACCACCACCAGCATGATCAGGCACATGTCATCTAAGCACCTGACTCGGTGGGCCGACACCTGGGTGACACCTCTGCCTCTTCCCTTATGCTAGGCGATTCCCAATCCCCTGTCCAAAACACTGACCTATCTTTGCACTTTGTGACTTATAATAAACAGGCACTTCCAAATCTTTCTCCCAGCCTAGCGTTTAGCTGTCCCTACCTCAGTGCTTGGAACGAAAATGAAAGTTTCTAGTGTTGCCATTTCGGCTGGCAGACACGGAGGATTTACGCCAATTTATGGCGGTGGTCGTTCCTTGGTTCCCAGCCGCCAATTTTTCTTTCAATTTGGCGTCCCCGCCTTGCATCAGCATGTGTACAGGAACATCAACTGCGCCCTTACCAACGTACTTACTAACATTGTCCACTTAATGACCGACATGTGGACATGCGCTTGTGGCCAGGGATGCTATATTTTCGTAACAGTCTACTGGGTGAACATTGTGAAGGCTGGGGCCAAGTCACACCTTGGCACGGCGCATGTGCTCCCAATCCCGAGGATTGCTGGCCCTACTTCTCTCAGGGTTTCCTCCACCTTCTACACCAGTTCCTGCATCCCCTCCTACTCCTTCTCATCCTCCACCTCTGATGTGCTATCTCAGAGCACATCATCCACATATCAGCAGGAAGCTCTGTAGCACTGCCTCTGCAAAGCAGCAACAGCCTCTGCTGAAGCGAGTTTGTCTAGGAAACAAACCGCACACTGCGGCAGAGTTACTTAAAGGAATAACAGACCAGACAGATCTGTGGTTTTTGAAGCTGAACCGTCAAACAGGCACGGTCGTATGTGATAATGTGCACAACTTGGTGGCAGGTGTGAAGCTTGGCAAGCTCACACATGTACCATGCTTGGCACACATGCTCAACGTGGTAGTTCAGCGGTTTCTGAAAACATACCCAGATTTGCCAGAGCTTCTGGTCAAGGTAAACCGCGTCAGCGCCCGTTTATGCAAGTCATATATAGCTGCCACCTCTCTGGCAGTTCTGCAGCAGTGCATGGAAGTGCCAGCTCATTGACTGGTTTGCAATGTGCCCACTTGCTGGAACTCCGTACTGCACTTGCTGGCAAGGCTTTGTGAGCAGCAGAGACTAGTGGTTGAGTACCAGCTCCAACACTCCCATCGTTATTCTGGTTAGCCTCCACACATAATAACTGAAGAGTAGGCATGGATGTCTGACAGATGTGCAGTTCTCCAAGACTTTGAGGACTCCACAAAGATGGTGAGCAGCGATGACGCCATAGTCAGTGCAACAATCCCGCTTCTGTGCCTACTTAAACAGTCGCTGCTCACAATTACACATGAAGCTATACATGCAGATCATTGAGTGACAGGACACAGCTCAGTGAGCTCAGCGCAGTTCAGGGGCCCGCTCGCTGTAGCGAATCATTCTACTCAGCTCCTCAGCGTGTGCGGCCGCCTCACGGCGCCGATCACACTGATGAAGAAATGTCAGTCAGATGGATTACAGGGTGGCACACTTATTTAATCTTCAGACAGGTGAGTATAAGGATTTTTTTATTTTATTCTTATTTTTACACTTGGAGTCAGCGGGAGCAGAATATTACTCTCAACATTGTCTGTTGCTAGCGCTGATCGCTCCCCAACCAGGGGACTATGATGAGACGTGCCTTCAACACCCAGCGCTTGGGAACAGCGGGAACTGTACCACTGATTCCTAGGTGCGGGTAAGTGTCACACTGATGACACAAGGATGCCATCAGTGTGTCATCAATGTGCACAGGTGTGGGACATTTTGCGGCCCGTGCTGCATGTAAAAAACGGACATGTCAGTGTGTTTTGCCCACGGACACATGGTCCGTGAAAACACACTGACATGTGCAAAGACCCATTCATTTGAATGGTTCTAGATGTGTAAGTACCTCCAGTACGTGTGAAAACTGGCACCACACGTACTGGAGATACCAACGTGGGAATGATGCCTAAGATAGGGTATACGCCACCAGGCAGATATCGCACTTAATTTTTTCACCTGTGGTCAAGCCTCCTAGTGGAAGGAGGTACAATCATGATCCTGTGTCCCCAATGCTAACATAGAGAAACATACAATTAGATAAAAAAAATATTTTCTGTGCCTTCATATTCTGAGAGTCATATCTTATATATATTTTAGTCTACAGAGCTGTGCAAGGCTATGTTCACTAGATGCGTTTTGATGTGTTTCTTTCTGCAGGAAAAACCTGCTCTATTGGCAGTAAAGAAGCAAGTAAAAAAAAGCAGGTTTTGCTGAGTTTTTGACAGCATTTTCTGTGGCGTTTTTGTCAGTGTACATTTGTTTCTTCTGCATGCTGATAAAGTTTAGTGCATAAAAAAATAATTGACTCAAAGTCATGAGGTTTTGGCACCAAAAAACGAAGCAAAACCTGATACTTGCGTTTTTTGCTCTACCCATTTCTTTCAACTAAGTAAAAAACGCGGCAAAAACGCTGAAAGAAGTGACATGCTACATTTTGCAAAAACGCATTTCTTTGACAAAACAGTCAGGAAAAAAAACAAGGTGTGTGCATGGGATTTCTGAAATCTCATAGACTTTGCTGGTACTGTAAAAAAAAAGCTGAAAATTTGCACTAAAAAAAGCATAAAAAACGCTGCAAAAATGCGTGAACATAGCCTAAGGGATTTTTTAGCATAATGAACTGTAGATTTAATTGACACCATTGTGTATTGTTCCGTATAGCAGACATGTTATATCTATTCTGCTGGACAATGTCATTTTTTTATTATCTTTATTTGGTCACCGGCTTAATACACTGTGTTCCAAATTATTATGCAAATAATATTTTCTCAGATTTTCCCAAATTACCTATATGAATTGCAGTCATTGTAATTTTCCAGTCAAATAACTATTAGAGTACAATTGAAAGGTTTTTGTACAAACTGCCTATGATAACAGTATAGTTTTAAAAAAATAAAAAACTCAAACTGCACTCAAAGCTTATAGCAGCCAGAGATGCAGATGTGTTATGTGCAGCATGAGACGGGGCATTATCATGCATTGAATGATCTCGATGGTCCAGATGGATGGAGTGGAGGATGGCTGGTTGATGGACACCCCATGCAAACACGGCTACGGCGCTAACAAGGAGGAGGTGGAGTAATGTTTTGGGCTGGAATCATGGGGAGAGAGATTGTCGGCCCCTTTTAGGATCCCTGAAGGGGTAAAGATAAACTCCATAATGTATGTTGAGTTTCTCAAACAGCACTTCCTTCCATGGTTCAAGAAGAAGAACCGTGCATTCCGCAGGAACATCATTTTCATGCATGATAATGCCCCGTCTCATGCTGCACATAACACATCTGCATCTCTGGCTGCTATGGGCATAAAAGGGGACAAACTTATGGTGTGGCACCCATGCTCCCCAGACCTCAACCCCATTGAGAACCTCTGGAGCATCATCAAAAGGAGTGTCTATGATGGTGGGAGGCAGTTCACATCTAAGCAACAGCTCTGGGAGGGTATTCTGTCCTCATGCAAAACAATTGAAGCAGAAACCATCCAAAACCTGACAAATTCAATGGACGAGAGAGTTCAGAAGCTCCTTGCGAACAAGGGGTCCTATGAGCAAATGTAACATCACCTAGAATAAAGTTTTGAGTTGAAAACTGTTTTATTTCAGTTTGTAATAACCTGCTAATGCTTATAATTTCAAAAATGACCATTTTTTTGTTCTTTATTAAAATGAAAAGTTTGAAAACTCTGCTGTGCATAATAATTTGGAACATGCATTTTGAGTGCAGTTGAGTTTTTTATTTTTTAAAACTATACTGCTATCATAGGCAGTTTGTACAAAAACCTTTCAATTGTACTCTAAGGCTGAGTTCACACGATGCATTTTTCATGCGTTTCCGCGGCGTTTTTGCAGTTGCGTAAACGCCGCGGAAACGCATGAAAAACGCATGGTAGAAGGGCAGCAATGTTCCCCAATGGAAATCCGCATGTGCTGTGCCCATGATGCGGATTTTTCCGCAGCGTAAACGCTGCGGTCAAAAATCCGCAGCATGTCAATTAATTTTGCGGAAACGCTGCTCTTTTGCCGCCATTGACTTGCATTAGACCGCATGGAATTCGCATCACTGTATATGTTGATGCGCTTTTCATGCGGTCTAATGTGCGGATGGTACCCGGGTGTGGATGAGAGGACTCTCATCCAGACCCAGGTACCATTAAAAAAAAAAGAATAAAATAAAAAATATATATATTCTCACCTTCTGACGGCCCGCGCTGCGTCCTGCTGGCTTCCCGGGCACTTCGCGGTTGAATGAAGGACCTTCGCTGACGTCAGAGTCATGTGACGGTTCACGTGACGCTGACGTCGGAAGGTCCTAAAGTCTTCACTGCCGGCAGCCGGGACCGATGAAGCAGGACACCGGGGGCCATCAGAGGGTAAAGTATAGATTTATTTTTTATTTTTTGACATTCACACACTATATAAATCCATGCCGGTTGCATGGATTTATATAGTGTGAAGTTGACAAGCACTTTCCAAGTGATGCTAAAATCTCTTGGGAAGCGCTTGTCAACCCGCATGCGGAAATGCATGTGGAGAACGCTTCATTTCCGCATGTCCCTGGCAGGAAACCGCATGTACAATCCGCATGCGTTTTTTCCTGCCAGAGAGATGCAGAAACGCTCAGGAAAAAATCCTGAGCATTTCTGCATCGTGTGCACATACCCTAATAGTTATTTGACTGGAAAATTACAATGACTGCAATTCATATAGGTAATTTGGGAAAATCTGAGAAAATATTATTTGCACAATAATTTGGAACACAGTGTATTTGCCGAATAGGATAATAATAATCTTTATTTTTATATAGCGCTAACATATTCCACAGTGTTTTACATACATTATCATCGCTGTGACCATCAGGGTTCACAATCTACATTCCCTATCAGTATGTCTTTAGAGCATAGGAGGAAACTGGAGAACCCGGAGGAAACCCACGCAAACACGGGGAGAACATACAAACTCCTTGGTGGGATCTGAACCCAGGACCCCAGCGCTGCAAGGCTGCAGTACTAAACACCGAGCCAGTGTGCTGTATGTATTTTTTACTAGTATTTTGGGGTATTTTCTCATTTTTAATCAATTTTGTTAGCAAGGATGAACAAAACAAAGAATAAATGTGCAATTGTTCTTAATGTTTATTGTGTTCACCATGCAGTATAATGTTCATGCTATTATTTTGGTTCAATATGATTACGGAGACACTCAATTTACACTGTCTTTTTTGTTGTTTTCATTGTGTGGGATAAATAATGACATTATTATCTATCAAGTCATTACAGATGCAGCAACATACTTTTTTAAAAACATTTTATGGAGTTTTTCTCCAAAAGTGACCCACATTAAGTTAAAGGGGCTCTAAATCCCTCTTACAGTTATATGAAAAAGTTTGGGCACCCCTATTAATCTTAAGCTTAATGTTTTATAAAAATTGGTGTTTTTGCAACAGCTATTTCAGTTTGATATATGTAATAACTGTTGGACACAGTAATGTTTCTGCCTTGAAATGAGGTTTATTGTACTGTTGTAAGTTCTCTCATGCGAGAGAATCGGGCTGATTATGCTAAGGACACTCGGCTCACACTCTGTCATTTTGATCTGGGTGTCATGTTAGTGTGATCCCATTCTCTCACATGAGAGAATCTCAGCACAGGTGTGGAGAAGACGGAGAACTTAATTTCTCAATCTTCTCCATTGTCTCTGTGCGCATACATCACACTGCACTCAGATTAAGTCCGAGTGCAGTCCGATATTTCACACACACCCATTGACTCGTAGCGAAATCATAGTGAAATCATAGTGATTTGCCCTGTGATTCACGGTCCAGGAATACCTGTCCTTTCATCTCTGGATACACTTGCAGATACACCTGATTCAGAACATGAAGAGCAGGATTCTGACGAAGGTTTCATACTAGTCCCAATGAGCCACAGCTTTTTCTTCACACTTTGAATAAAATGATTTAGTCAAGGACTTCCTAAATATTCTGCACAACTTTTAGGCTCTAGACTAAAGGAAAAGAACCCACTATTCCTGTTAACTGTTAATTCTTGGTACAGAAGCAGAGAAAAGGAATTCCTTCCATACTTTACTCAAGACGGTGCTCTAGTGTATTGCAGTGATATTCCTAGGCTGATGGAAAAATGTAACATTGAGTACAATGTGAGCAAGTGGAGATTCTTTATTGATTCATGAAAAAGTATGAAAGCTGTGCTACTGCACAATGGCAGCAAGTATGCTTTAGTGCCTGTAGAGCATTCTATGCACTTGAAGAAATGCTATGAGAATTTTGACTTTATTCTAAAGAAACTTAAAGAAGTTGTCCACTACTTTCACATTGATGCCCGTAGGAAAGGGCATCCATGTATGATCGGCCGGGGAACCCTCGCCGACCAGCTGTTATCGGTCCCAGCCGAAAGTCCTTACCTGCAGTGCTTGGCTGTCCATCTGTAGTGGCCGCCGGGGGGTACTGCACATTCAATTGAATGGGAGGTGGATGAGCAGTAACAAGCGCCAGCCACTACAACTTGACTGCCAAGCACCGCAGGTAAGGACTTCCGAAAGGCACCGATATCAGCTGATCGACGGGGGTGCCGCGTTCAGGACCCCAGCCGATCATACATTCATGCCCTATCCTAAAGATAGGGTATCAATGTGAAAGTAGTGGACAACCGCTTTAATTACAAGGATCAAGGAAGGTCAATATGTGGTGATCTGAAAGTTCTCTCATTGCTCCTTAAGCAGCAAGAAGGATGCGTGAAGTACCAATGCTTTTGTGAGAATGGCACAGCCGGGATAGGACTCATTACTGGAGCAAAAACAGTGGGTCAATAAGAACATCTTTGCAATCTGGGATTCAAGAACATAGTTGCGGAATGTTTAGTTAATTCCACTAAAGTTCTCCTGCCACCACTCCACATTAACATGGAGAGGAGAACTGAAGAGAAAAAGAAAAGGAATAAGAATTAATTTGCAATAAAGTTGCAGAATGAATGTTCAATAAATTTAAATTATAATATTGTTTGCATTTTTGCCTACAGTAAAAATTTTCCTTGTTCATCTCACTTGTAGGTAATTTCATGCGCATTTTGTGCATTATCCATATGTGATGGTTAAATTTATTAAAACAGTCATTGAATTTGAAAACATTTTCATAAACCCAATCGCTGCATACCTGTGCAGGCTGCAATTGTTTTTTCATACTGAATTGGCATGAGAAAATAGTCGGTGCTATGTACTGCCCCTTAGTATAATATTGGGTTGAGTGCTATTCGATAAAATATTGGATAGCTCAAGGCCGTGTTTTACGCCAGTGTGAGTGAGCCCTAAACATTACTCCCCGATGCAGCACTTCATAGGAAAACATACGTACAAACGTGTACAACAAAACACACACAAATATACACCTTACCATCAGTAAAATAGTAGTCGGGGTACTTCTCCTCAAACACGTAGATGGGTTTAGGCTTCCCTTTCAGCCTCTCGCTGACTCTCCTTACAAGCTCATACCTGCCAGCAAGCAAAATGCGAAATATAGTTACTAACATTTACTACATGTCTACTTTACGTCAGCAACATTTCTGAAATCCCTTTTCTTAACATGTTTAAATGTTCAGCAGCATTTTTTCAATAACATTTACAAATCTTTTTTTTTTTTTTTTTTAGAATGGATCACTTCGGTTCTGAAGTGACTGAGGGGCCTATATTTCAGAAACCCCACAATCAAGACCACATTTTAATAACGGCACCCTTCAAGGTATTAAAAACCACATTCAAAAGTTTGTTAACCTTTCAAGTATAGAAATTGGAGCCCAAAATTTGTTGTGCAATTTCTCCTGCATATGCCGGCACCCGATGTGTGGCCGGAAACTACTGTTTGGGCACACCATAACCATAGGGCTCGGAAGAAAAGGAGGGCTACTTGACTTCTGATGCAGAATTTTGGCAAAAATGCTTTGAGACTGCCATGTAACATTTGAGAAGCCTCGAGGT
This sequence comes from Phyllobates terribilis, assembly GCF_046119375.1. Taxonomy (NCBI): domain Eukaryota; kingdom Metazoa; phylum Chordata; class Amphibia; order Anura; family Dendrobatidae; genus Phyllobates; species Phyllobates terribilis. The sequence goes on from NW_027362982.1 coordinate 1,155,613, forward strand.
TGCCAAAACAGCAGAAACCTGCTGCAAGTGAAGCCATTTTGGAAATTACACCCTCTCAGTTGCGGTTGGACTGCACAGGTGTTCTCCAGAAATCAGAATGCAATTGGTGTTGCAGAGTGAAATCTGTATATTTCAACTGCATGATGATGAAACTGAGTGAAAACTTGTTTTTTGTGAGTTGAGTGGCAGCTTTTCTTGGTACCATTTTGCAGTAGATAACATTTTGCTTTTAAGGCTAAGTTCACAATTATCCCATGCTCTGCGCTGAGCACTTATGTCACAGCTTCCATTTAACAGACTTTACTTTAACCCCTTCACGACCTTCGATGTATCCATAAGTCCAGGTTGGTAAGTACTTCCAGATTTGTCACGCACAGACTCTGTGGGAGCACGAACACCGCCGGGTGTTCAGCGATTCTGACAGCTGACACCCAGCTCTCACTGAAGGGCAGTTTAACCCCCTACACACTGCGATCAATATCGATCGCGGCATTTACAAGGCAGGGGCCGATCATTGCCATGGTGACTCGACGTTGTCATGATGACATCTGGGTCACGAGTGCTAGCAAGCCAATTAGATCAAGAGCAGTGCATGATCTAACTAGCACTGACAGTTTATAAATCACTGCAATGCTTGTGCATTGCTATGCTTTAGAATCTTTATTATGGTGATCAGAGCTGCGAAAGTCCCATAGAGAGATTAAGTAAAAAGGTTTAAAAAAATATTGTAAATTATTTTTTATTCCCTTCACCCAGAACCTGTTTTCACCTTCCTAACCAGGCCATTTTTTTCAATTCTGACCATTGTCACTTTATGAGGTAATAACCTTGGAACGCTTCAACGGATCCCACTGATTCTCAGATTCTTTTTTTCATGACATATTCTGCTTTATAATAATGTTAAAATTTCTTCGATATGACTTGTATTTATTTGAGAGAAAAAAATCTGAAAACTGGCGAAAATTTTGCAATTTTTAAAATTGTAATTTTTATACCTTTAAATCAGAGCGATATGTCACACAAAACATTTAATAAATAACATTTCCCACATGTCTACTTTACATCTGCATCATTTTTAAAACATATTTTTTTTCTGTTTGAAAGTTAGAAAAGTTAAAAGTTGACCAGCGATTTCTCATTTTTAGGGACCACATCAGATTTGAAGTGACTTTGAGAGGTCTATATGACAGAAAATACCTAAAAGTGACACCATTCTAAAAACTGCACCCCTCAAGGTGCTCAAAACCACATTCAAGTATATTAACCCTTCCTTCAGTTGTTTCACAGGAACTAAAGGAATGTGGAAGGAAAAAATTAACATTTAACTATTTTCACAAAAAATTTACTTTAGACCCAAATGTTTTTATTTTCACAAGGGTAACAGGAGAAAATGGACCCCAAACACTGTAAAATTTCCCAAGAGTACAACATAGATGGGGGAAAACTACTGTGTGGGCGCACAGCAGGGCTCAGAACGGAAGGAGTGCTATTTAACTTTTGAAATGCAAAATGTGCTGAAATCATTGGAGGACATCATGTCACATTTGGAGAGCCCCTGATGTGCCTACAGAGTGGAAACCCACCACAAGAGACCCCATTTTGTTAACTAGACCCCTTAAGGAATTTATCTAGATGTGTGTTGAGCACCTTGAACCCCCAGGTACTTCACTGAATTTTTCAACACTGATCTGTGAAAATTAAAAAAAATATATATATTTTTCTCACAAAAATATTGCTTTAACCGCAAGTTTTTTCATTTTTACAAGGATAGCAGGAGAGAATGGACCCCAAAATGTGTTGTGCAATTTCTCCTGAGTACGCAGATACCCTATATGTGGTCCAAAACTACTTTTGAGGCACAGTGCAAAGCTCTGAAGGGAAATTTATACCGTAAATTTATCACTTAAACATGAGCCATGTATGAGGGTGTCAGAGCCGGAGTCGTGGAGTCGAAGGTGGAGTCGGTGTCATGGAAATTGAGGAGTCGAAGGTTTGGCTTACCGACTCCACATACCATTGGGCAGTGAAGAAAAATAATTAAATTTTTACCACCAAAATTTTGTTTTAGCCCCAGATTTTACACTTTCACACTGGGCAAAAATGGCACAAAAAAAATTGTCCCACAATTTTAGCTGAATGTAGAAATACCCCATATGGGTCATTTTCTGTCAAGTGATCCAAATCTGAATATTTTTTTTACCTGATGTCTTCGGATTTTTTTTTTCTTTGTTTTTTTTTCAGTGCTAATTTAGTGAATTTCAAAATAAGGTAGTTAATTTTATATAGATTTCTAAAGTTTTGAAAAAGTTAGAATTTTGGGCTTGCATAATGATAAATTTTTGATATGTCATATCTCGGGTTAGAAATAAGATAAAGAGATCTCCCACCGTTCTGTTTAGAAAGGTACAAGCTTTAATTTGACATGTCACAAGATTATGTTTGCTAATATTTTGTTTTTGAGGAGTCAAATTAAAAAGGAGCCATTACAGGTAAGAGGAGTGTATGGCGCCGGAGATCGCGGTAAGCGTAAGCACTGAACGCATACCGCGATCTAGGGCGCCATACTTTCATACTTACCTAACCGGGAGGTGTGTTGCCCCGGCGCCTCTGTTCTGGCCGGAGACTGGGTCAGGAATGCGGGGTCGGAACCGGCGCATGCGCATAGCGCGCTATCCGGCGCCATTTTACTGAAGACACATTTGCCATGCATACCAGGACTGGGGATGAGGGGTACCATACATACCAGGATACGGATGAGGGGTACCATACATACCAGGATTGAGGATGAGGGATACCATACATACCAGGATTGGTGATGAGGGGTGCCATGAATACCAGGATTGGGAATGAGCGGTATCATGCATACCAGGATGAGGGATGGGATGCCATGCATTCCAGGATGGGGATGAGGGGTACCATGCATACCAGCATAAGGCTGAGGGGCCATACATACAAGGATTGGGGATGAGGGAGCCATGCATACCAGAATTGATATGAGGGGTGCCAAGCATACCAGGATTGGAGATGAGGGGTGCCATGCTTACCAGGACTGAGGATGAGGGGAACATACATACCAGGATTGGGGATGAGGGGGGCCATGCATACCAGGATTGGGGATGAGGGGTCCCAAGTATACCAGGATTGAAGATGAGGGGTGGCACGCATACCAGGATAGGGATGAGGGGATACCATGCATACAAGGATAGGGATGAAGGGGTACCATGCATACCAGGATAGGGATGAGGGGCCATGCATACCAGGATACGAATGAGGGGCCATGCATACCAGGATAGGGATGAAGGGGTACCATGCATACCAGGATAGGGATGAGGGGCCATGCATACCAGGATACGAATGAGGGGCCATGCATACCAGGATGGGGATGAGGGGGTACCATACATACCAAGATAGGGATGAGGGATGGGGTACCATGCATACCAGGATAGGGATGAGGGGTACCAAGCACACCAGGATGAGGGATGGTGTGCCATGAATACCAAGATTGGGGATGAGGAGTGCCATGCATACCAGGATGGGGGTAAGGGGCCCATGCATGCCAGGATAAGGCTAAGGAGGCCATACATACCAGCATTGGGGATGAGGGAGCCATGCATACCAAGATGAGGGATGGGGTGCCATGTATACCAGGATTGGGATGAGGGGTGCCATGCATACCAGGATTGGTATAAGGGCTGCCATGCATACCAGGATTGGGGATGAGGGGTGCCATTCATACCAGGATAGGGATGAGGGGTACCATGCATACCAGGATAGGGATGAGGGGGTACCATGCATACCAGGATAGGGATGAGGGGTATCATGCATACCAGGATAAGATGGGGCAGCACATAACAGGATGGGGGAACAGGATTGGGTAGCACAAATACCAAAATGGGGAGCCACAAATACCAGGATGGGGGCTGCACAAATACCAGGATGGGGACAGCACAAATATCAGGATGGGGACAGCACATAACAGGATGGGGGCGCAGAATAGGGGCAGCACATAACAGGATGGGGGACCATATACCAATAAAAATGCTCGCCACCCGGGCGTAGAACAGGTTCAATAGCTACTATGTTATAAAAAATTTTAAATAGGTATAAGTGTTACCTGTGTTTTTGGTTACATTTGTACAAGGACTCAAGTTGGGATCTCTCCTTGGGACAATACTTTTATATGTTTAATACTAAAGTAAAAGAAGCAATATTAACCCCTTTAAAGGCTGTTTGCACGTTAATGACCAGGCTAATTTTTACAATTCTGACCAGTGTCACTTTACGAGGTAATAACTCTGGAACGCTTTAACGGATCCCACTGATTCTGAGAAAGTGTCTGGCTGTGACGGCATAAAGATGAGCCGAGGTCATGTCCAATGAACTCAGCTCACCTCATGCACGTCACTGACAGCGTGGGAGAATTCTACTGCGCATGCGGTGAGCGTGAGAGAATTCTCCCATGCTGTCAGTGACGTGCATGAGGTGAGCTCATGTCCAATGAACTCAGCTCACCTCATGCACGTCATTGACAGCGTGGGAGAATTCTCCTGCACTCAGCTCTTGAGCAGGAGAATTCTCCCACGCTGGGATGGCATTGAGATGACAGGCTGGATCGCAGCTGAACGCTGCCATCCAGCTTTTCATCCTTCAGAGACACTGCAGAGTGCAAGCATGCCTGCGCTCTGCAGTGTCTATGAAGGATGGCATGCTGGATGGCAGCGCTCAGCAGCGATCCAGCCTGTCATCTCAATGCCATCCCAGCATGGGAGAATTCTCCTGCTCAAGCGCTGAGTGCAGGAGAATTCTCCCACGCTGTCAATGACGTGCATGAGGTGAGCTGAGTTCATTGGACATGAGCTCACCTCATGCACGTCACTGACACCTTGGGAGAATTCTCTCACGCTCACCGCATGCGCAGTAGAATTCTCCGACGCTGTCAGTGACGTGCATGAGGTGAGCTGAGTTCATTGGACATGACCTCGGCTCATCTTTATGCCGTCACAGCCAGACACTGAGGAGCGCAAGCATGCCTGCGCTTCTCAGTGTCTGCGGCATGGCAAGCTGGATGGCAGCTTTCGGCTGCGATCCAGCCTGTCATGTGAATGTAGCAGAGCTGGAGCCATCCTGGGAACCATCGAAAGGTAAGGATGAAGTTGCTTTATTATTTTACTTTTATTGCAGGAGATCGTTGGCTTTAGCTGGAATGGGCGTGATGGTAAGTATGGTTTAATTTAGAACAATAAAGAATTGTGTGTTTATTTCAATTAAAGGACTTTATTCTGGGTGTTTGTGGGTTTTTTTTTTACTTTGACTATGGGGTTAGTAATGGGGGTGTCTTACAGACGCCTTTCCATTACTAACCTGGGCTTGATGTCAGCTGGCATTATAAGCTGACATCAACCCCAGCCCTATTACCCCACTGCCACCGCTACAGGGCAGTGGGAAGAGCGAGGCTAAGTGCCAGAATTGGCGCATCCTATGGATGCGCCATTTCTGGGGCGGCTGACGGCTGGTGTTTCTAGCCTGGGAGGGGGCCAATATTCATGGCACCCTTCCTGGGCTACTAATATCAGCCCCCAGCTGTCTGCCTAGCCTTTGCTAGCTATTAAAATAGGGGATTCCCCACATCATTTTTTTGGGGGTCCCCCATTTTAATAGCTAGTAAAGGCTAGGTATTCAGCTGGGGGCTGATATTAGTAGCCTGGGAAGCTCCGTGGGTATTACCCCCTTCCCAGGCTTCAAACATCTGCCCCAGCCATCCGCTTAACCTCCGCTAAAGACTAAAATTACAGGGAACCCCACGCCAATTTTTTTTTTAATAAATCCTTTATTTTAACACTAAATGACAAGCACAGTAACCAACACTATCACTGTACTTCTTATATATGTGACTGACATGTTTCTATCTATCTAATCTATGTGTGATGCTCTATTCTTTCTATTCTAAATTGTCGGGTACCGATGCTGAATTGCCGGCCGGCTTTTTTAAAGAGACTGTGCATGAAAACACTATTATTTTTTTTAATAAATCCTTTAACACTAAATGACAAGTACAGTAAGCAACACTGTCACTGTACTTCTTATATATGTGACTGACATGTTTCTATCTATCTAATCTATGTGTGATGCTCTATTCTTTCTGTTCTAAATTGTCAGGTACCGTTGTATGCCGCTGCTGAATTGCCGGCTTTTCATGTAATACATTCTACATTATTCTTAGTTGTTTTCCTTCATGTAGAATTAACCTACAAGGAAAGAAAGGGTTTATTTTCATTTCGATATTTGTGTCCCATTGACTTGCATTGGTTTCCAGTATCGGAATCGGCGATATCCAATATTTTTTGGGTATCGGTCCGATCCAATCCGATATTTCGCGATATCGGAAGGTATCGCTCAACACTAGTTGTCATATATCAGTTGTGTAAGTCAGAAATGAATTTAGTAGCCCATGGATGTGTGGTACAGGCTGAAGCATTCTTTCATACATAGGACAGGTTTGTCAGTGCAGGTGTCGCATTCCGTAGCACACTCAGCACCTCTTTTGTGACTTACCTTTTTTTCTGCTTTGAGGGACTTCCCCCGGGAAATGTTGGCATTGTACTATACGAGCACCTTCAGTTCCGGAATTACTGGGGCCTGCTCCTTCCTCACTGCCAAATAACAGGGCCTTGATCACTACCTCCTGGAACCGAAAATACGATGTAGCGGTCTGGCCTGCACATCGTGATAAAAGAAAAGTGTTATGCATTGCCATCTGTACGATGTGCACGGCCACCTTCTTGTACCACACCTTGGCCTTTCTCAAAGCACTGTACGGCTGGTGGACTTGATCAGAGAGATCAACTCCCCCCCCCAGTACACAATCTGGTTTGACGACCTGTGTAGAGGTACCTCGTACAGTGCTGGGAGTGCTGCCATCACCATGTATGGTGGTCAAGAGAAGGACATCCCTCTTGTCCTAGTACTTGACCACCAGCATGTGGTTGCTGCATTGGGCTCTGCTCTCACCCCTTCTGAGCAGCTGCCCAATTAGCATCTTCGAGAGGCATCTGATTTTTGCGGACAGTATTTCAAGGCTGCGGTACCTCACACAAAGAGGGACTTAAAGAGTGGGATGTTGGTATAAAAGTTATCCACGTAGAGGTGATAAACTTGATCCAGCAGTGGGCGCACCAAATCCAACACAATTTTACCACTCACTCTCAGGACAGGGGGGCATTCAGTGGGCTCAATGCAGGAGTCCTTTCCTTCATAAACCCTAAACTTGTGGGTGTACCCTGAGGTACTCTCACACAGTTTGTACAGCTTCATTTCGTACCTGGCCCTCTTAGTGCGCAGGTACTGCCAGAATTTAAGCCTCCCCTTAAGATGAATTTGGGACTCATCCACGTAGATGTCATTTTGAGGCATGTACATTTCAGTAGACTTGTTGTTGAAGTTCTTCGATGACCGGCCGAACTTTGAAAAGATGATTGGGATCATCTCGGTGAGAACAACGTACATTATCATTTAATGCAAGAATTTGTGGATGGTCTCAAAACGTGTCTGGATCATGACCATTCGGAACAATGGAGTGTTATACAAAACGTTAACACTCCAATGAACTTCTAGCTTCTTCAGTATCCCCATGTGAAGGACCAGGCCCCAAAACTTCTAACTTCAAGTTAGAAAATGATGAGTGGTTTTGTGACAAAAATTGTTGAGCGTACAAATTAGTTTCGCCCACCATCAGGTTTAAAAAATCCTCAGAGAAAAAGACTTTGAAAAAGTCTATTTCTGTGAGGCGGGTGGTGTCAAACTTGATTCCTTATTGCACCAGAATATGCGGAATCTGTGGCTCATAATTTTCGAGGGTCTAGGTCCACATGGGGTCAATAATGGCTGGCGCTGGTTCAGCTTTTGTCCTAGGGCGTCTTTTTGGCGGTTCAGAATCACCCGAGGAGGAAGAGGGGGACGAGGATGAGGAAAAATAAAGAAAGGTGGGATCCTCTCCCTTACTGTCAGTGTTGAAGGCAAGGAAAGTAGTGTATGGCTCCTTTACTGAATACCGTGTGTGGGACAAGCGGGACAACATTTTTTTTTTCATGTATGTGGTGTTTGTATCAGTACTTTATTCAGTTGTGTGTGTGAGAGTGCTTGGTGTAAACTTTTTTTTTTTTAAAGAAAAAAAGCAATAACAGGAGGTGGTGCAAAGGGGGGGGGGAGAAAAAAAAGTCTATGAAACAAAACAGTGGAAAACAGCAAGCATGAGTGCGGATCAGAGATGTGCGCCACTGATCAACACTTGGCGGCTGCTGGATGTGCGCACGGAGGTGGTGCAAAGGGAGGGGGAGTGCAAAACAGCAAACACGAGTGTGAATCAGTGATCTGCATCACTGACTAACGCTCGATGGCTGATGGATGTGCACAAGGAGGTGGTGCAAAGGGAGGGGAGAAAAAAAGTGTAATGCTCGGCAGCTGCTGGATGTGCGCACAGAGGTAGTGCAAAGGAGGGGGGGAATGGACAGAGACAAAAAAAAGTCCTGGAAAACAGCGAGCACAGACGTTGATCAGTGATTTGCGTCATTGATCCATGCTCAGCCGCTGCAGGACGCACGAAAAAAAAAATCTGCCAAAAATCAAGTACTGATCATCACTCGGTGGCAGAAAGGGGGAGGTGGGGAGTTTGATAAAAAGAGGGGGAAAGGAGGAAGAGGGGGATTGAGGTGGATGAGGAGAGATCAGGCAGGGATCTTCTTTCTTCTATTTTCTTTATTTGCTAGCAGCAGGAGCAGCAATTGTGGGGTCACAGGCTTTTGTCGCACCACAAGGCCAGCACGGCACACAATCTGACAGCGTGACCGCCCTGTACAAGTCCTCAGCTACTATGAGGAAGTGCAGGACAGTCACAGCCAGGTCACAGCGCATCTGTGCGCTGTGACTGGTGCGATCGATGTCATCGTCGATAACACCAATCATAGCGGGCTCAGGTGAGGCCTGGCGTTGCCAGGCACCAGCCTGTGATCGGTGCTCTTACAGCCAATCACAGCGGTCATAGTTGCAGGGGGGCGGTGACATCCTCCTAGGATGACGACGCCATCTACCCTGAGGTAAGATGCACCAGAATTTAAATGTGATCACTACGACTCCGGTCACGGTGCCTCATTAAAGATGAGAAGTAATAATAAGTACCTGGTCCATAAGACCCAGGGCACAGGACAGTATTATTACATACAATGTCAGAAAGGGTTATTTAAATACACGTGTTTCAATTTTTTTATTATTAATATTACAACACTAGATATGTACTTTTTCAAGTTTTTAAACAGAGTATAGTAGTTAAATCACCAAGCTTTAAAATAAAACAAAATTAACTAGTCTGAACAATTGAATTAATAGTAAGTCCTTTTGTTTCATCAATTTGTCCCTTCTACTGGGCAAGATTTAATCTTGTCAACAATCTCTTATAACAATGGCCGTTTTCTTTTGTGTCAGTATGTATGGTTGTTATGGTGTTAGAGTCCACCTGAGTTAATATCTGATTTTTGGTTACTTTTAATAGCTTTGGTTTTCTTGGATACACAAAGGAAGGGGACGGACCAGAAGGATGCAGAAAAATCCCTTCTACTTCTTCATTAGCATAATCTTGGCAGAGTACATTAGCCGGCAGCCACCAGTGCTGATCATATTCACAGGTCACATAACCAGTTATGTCACCATTGCCAATCTTGTGCCATCTTCAATCACTTCATGGACTTCACTGTCGTTGCTGAATGAATGTTTTTATTTCTGTGTCACTCAGTGGAATGAAAGTGTGGTATTGTGAAGTTCTTGTGATGGGTTCTACTTCCTGTAACTAATGTTTTAACAAAATCTCCTCTTCTTTGTAGTCCTGGTTTGTACAGTACATGAACTGAATGTTAGGAATATTTTCTCACTGCAGCTGAATAGTTGGCGGTGTGTTAAGATGTGGTCTGAATATGGCCTCTGGAGGCTAGCCCGAGCTGCAAGACGTTGCACGCTGCCTTCTTAACCATCACATACACCTTTGCCATGAGCTGTAGAAAAAAGAGCCATTCAGCTTCCACTCCAAATTCTTTCTTGTGATGGCAGACATTTATAAAAACATGAGTTTTTTATTTGTAAAAAAAGACCTTATACTTTTAGACCACAGACTGAACAGATCTGAATTCAAGATTTTCGAATTGACAGTGTTTATACTGTTTTGTTTAAGTTTGTTTTTTAACCACTTAACAACATCTGACGTACTAATACGCGTCTGTGCCCTGGGACTTTAGAGCCAGACCCGTATTAGTAAATCATGGCGATCACGAGCGCACACAGGCTGTGCGGGCGTGATCGCCGCCGGGTGTCAGCTGATTGTCACAGCTGACACCCGGTACTATGTGCAGGGAGCGCTCAGGCACCGCTCCCAGCACATTAACCCCCGCGATGCTGCGATCGAAGTCGACCGCAGCATTGCGGGGGCAAGGGGAGGTGATCGCAGATACTCACCTCCTCTTCTGGCTTCCAGCGCTGTCTGCCGTGGCTTCCAGGATGTTGCCATGACAACCCGATGTCGTCATGACAACATCCGGGTCACCAGACAGCAGGAAGATTGTTTGGACATGCTCAGTGCATCTCCAAACTATCTTCTCCCTGTCCAGCACTGACAGCCTGCATGGCACAGGGATGGTGCTGCATTCCTGTGCCATGCAGGCGATCAGAGAAAAAAAAGTGAAAGTCCCATAGTGGGACAAAGTAATAAAGTATAAAAACTATCAGAAAGTGAAAAAAAAAAAAGAATTGTAAAAATATATAAAAAAAAATTAAAAAAATAATCAACCAAAAATAAAAATATAATGTACCCATCAATAAATATTATTATAAAAAAAAAAAAAAAAAACAATCAATAAAAGTACACATATTTGGTATCGCCGCGTCCGGAACAACCTGACCTATAAAACTGTCCCACTAGTTAACCCCTTCAGTGAACACGGTAAAAAAAATGAAAAAAAACGAAGCAAAAAACAATGCTTTATCATCATACCGCCAAACAAAAAATGGAATAACACGCGTCAAAAAGACGAATATAAATAAATATGGTACCGCTGAAAACGTCATCTCGTCCCCCAAAAAACAAGCTGCCACACAGCTCCATCAGCCGAAAAATAAAAAAGTTATAGCTCTCAGAATAAAGCAATGCTAAAAAATATTTTTTTCTATAAAATTGCTTTCATTATGTAAAAGTGCAAAACATAGAAATACGATATAAATGTGGTACCGCTGTAAACGCACTGACCCGAGGAATAAAGCTACCTTATCAATTTTACCACACGCGGAACAGAATAAAAAAAACAAAAAAAACAATTCCTGAATTGTTGGTTTTTGTTTATTCTGCCTCCCAAAAATCGGAATAGAAAGCGATCAAAAAATGTCACGTGCCTGAAAATGGCACCAATAACAACGTCAACTCATCCCGCAAAAATCGAGCCGTCATATGACTGTCTGCCAAAATCTGGAAAAATTATAGCTCTCAAAATATGGCGATGCAAAAACTAGATTTTACAAAAAATGCGTCTTTTAGTGTGTGACAGCTGTCAGTCAGAAAAACCCCATAGGATTCTGGTATCGCTGTAGTCTCACCGACCCGAAGAATAAGGTCGTCTAATCACTTATACCGCATGAGGAACGACGTAAAAAATAAACTCTCAGGTTAGGGTTGTGCTAGGGTTAGGGTTGTGCTAGGGTTAGGGCTGGGTTGGGGTTAGGGTTGTGATGGGGTTGTGATTTTTTACAAAAGAAAAAAACATGACAATAAGGCGACTAGTGTTGAGCGCAAGTGCTCGCTACTTGAGTTTGCATCGGGTGCTCTGGTATGCATTGAGTATCGTGGGTATTTGAGTGACATGCTCGAGTCTCCGCCCCATAAGCTTCACGGCCCAAAAAACTTTGCGGGGATTGTCTGCCATGCATGAGCGATCCCCGCATGTTTTTTTTTGGGTGTCTAATAACCGTGAAACATCCGGGCGGGGACTCAAGCATGTCACTCGAGCACACGCAGTACATGGTGCATACCTGAGTACCCGATGCAAACTCAAGTAGCGAGCACTTGCGCTCAAGACTAATGACAACTTATTCAATATAATGACCTAATGTTATCAAATTCTGTGTCGTACCTCTGGGTTCAAAATGTTCACTATACACCTTAATAAAATCCTTGAGGGGTTTAGTTTCCAAAATGGGGTCACTTGTGGGGGAGCTCCACTGTTTAGGCACATCAGGGGCTCTCCAAACGCGACATGGTGTCCGCTAACAAATCAGGGGCTCTCCAAACGCGACATGGTGTCCGCTAACAAATTGAATGGAAAATCGGCTCAAATTGTTAGAGGACGCCATGTTGCGTTTGGAGATCCCCTGCGTGCCTAAACTTTGGAGCTCCCCCACAAGTGACCCCATTTTGGAAACTAGACCACCCAAGGCACCTATCTAGATGCATAGTCAGCACTTGGAACCCTTAGGTGCTTCACAAATTGATTCGTAAAAATGGAAAAGGATTTTTTTTCCACTTTTTCATTTTTACAAATCAATTTGTGAAGCACCTGGGGGTTCCAACTGCTCACTATGCATCTAGATAGCTGCCTTGGAGGGTCTAGTTTCCAAAATGAGGTCACTTGTGGGGGAGCTCCAATGTTTGGGCACACAAGGACTCTCCAAACGCAACATGGTGTCCGCTAACAAATTGTCGGCTCAAATTGTTAGCGGACACCATGTTGCGTTTGGAGAGCCCCTGTGTGCCCAAACATTGGAGCTCCCCCACAAGTGACCCCATTTTGTAAACTAGACCCCCCAAGGCACCTATCTAGATGCATAGTGAGCACTTGGAACCCCCAGGTGCTTCACAAATTGATTCATAAAAATGAAAAAGTGTTTTTTTTTTCACTTTTTCATTTTTACGAATCAATTTGTGAAGCACCTGGGGGTTCCAAGTGCTCACTATGAATCTAGATAGGTGCCTTTGGGGGTCTAGTTTCCAAAATGGGGTCACTTGTGGGGGAGCTCCAATGTTTGGGCACAAAGGGGCTCTCCAAACGCAACATGGCGTCCGCTAATTATTCAAGCAAATTTTACAATGAAAAAGTCAAATGGCGCTCCTTCCCTTCCGAGCCCTGCCGTGTGCCCAAACAGTGTTTTTTCCCACATATGGGGTATCTGCGTGCCCAGGGGAAATTGCACAACAAATTTTGCGGTCCATTTTTTATTACCCCTGTGAAAATAAAAAAAATTGGGTCTAAAGTAACATTTTTGTGAAAAGAGTTAAATGTTCATTTTTTTCTTCCACATTCCAAAAATTCCTGTGAAGCACCTGAAGGGTTAATAAACTTATTGAATGTGGTTTGGAGCACCTTGAGGGGTGCAGTTTTTAGAATGGTGTCACTTTTGGGTATTTTCTGCCATGAAGACCTCTCAAAGTGACTTCAAATGTGATGTGGTCCCTAAAAAAATGGTTTTGTAAATTTTGTTGAAAAAATTAGAAATCGCTGGTCAACTTTTAACCTTTATAGCTCCCTAACAGAAAAAAATTTTGGTTCCAAAATTGTGCTGATGTAAAGTAGACATGTGGGAAAATTCAAATTGTGAAAATTGCCAAATTTTCAACATTTTCACCAAATTTCCATTTTTTTCACAAATAAACGCAAGTGATATCGAAGAAATGTTACCACAATCATGAAGTACAATATGTCACGAAAAAAACAATCTCAGAATCAGGGGGATCCGTTGAAGCGTTCCAGAGTAATTACCTCATAAAGTGACAGGGGTCAGAATTGTAAAAATTGGCCTGGTCATTAACGTGCAAACCACCCTCGGGGGTTAAGGGGTTAAGTATGATCCCATTGAGATGCCAACTTGAATTTTGGTACAGATGTGGCTAGGAGCATAGGAGGTACATGTTATTTTTTTTGCAAATTTAATATTAGATTGATTTTTTGGAAATCCATTTTGAAATTTTGTGTTTGATTCCGCATGGGTAAAATATTAACAATATTAATAATCTTTATTTTTATATAGCGCTAACATATTTCACAGCACTTTACATACATTATCATCGCTGTCCCCACTGGGGCTCACAATCTAAATTCCCTATCAGTATGTCTTTGGAGTGTGGGAGGAAACCAGAGAACCCGGAAGAAACCCACGCAAACACGGGAAGAACATACAAACTCCTTGCAGATGTTGTCCTTGGTGGGATTTGAATCCAGGACCCCAGTGCTGCAAGGCTGCAGTGCTAACTATTGAGCCACCGTGCTTTTTCCACAGTAAGAGCTCAGGTGTGATCTATATGGCAACCTGCCCATATCCACTTAATTATGTGGGCAAAACTAAGAGAGAACTGAGGAGGAGAGTGAGTGAACATCTGGGTGACATCAGGAATGATCGACATACCCCACTGTCAAGACATATGAGAACAACACATCTGGGTGAAGTAGATGAAATTCTCTTTACAGTTATTGAGGTTGTGAAATCTAGCCCCAGAGGGTGCGATCAGGATAAGGACCTATTGAAACATGAATGTGAATGGACCTTTAGAGTGGATTCCCTTACCCCTAAGTGGATAAACAAACAAATTACATAGGCCTGTTTCTTATAACCATGAGACGTTATGATGGACCTTTGAATCGATTGGATTGTTTTGGCTGACCATATAAGCTAGTTTTTTGTCCCCTCATTGTGGGCTGCACAAATTCTTGTGTCTATTTTTTTATCTGGATTAGACTTCATCATTATATATAGTTTCTGCAGCTAGCACCTGTTCACACTTAGGATGTGCTGGTCAGTTTTCTTATTATATATTACTATAGGAGGTTGTAACTGCCTCCTGTCTGACCTGGCATTCCCCCCATTTAACCAGCAGGTGATGTATATTCTATTCTACCAGCCCATTTGAATTGTAGGTGTTTTAGCCCAGAAGTGACATGTTCTGTCCAGAGTTATAGGCTTGTAGCCCAAGAGAGGCACGTAGGCAGAGAAGTACCCATCAGACGGGAGGTCACCTTGCAGCGGTTGATGGGCACACATGAATTGGCCAATTTATGCGCTAAGAACCTCCGTTTATTGTAAGTAAAGTCCATTGAGTAATATCACAGTTTATATCAAACGTTTTTATTGTCTTTATGTATTTTGGCCATAATAGAGTGCTGCTGTGCTTTCTTTTCATATATCTTATTCAGTTTCTGCAGCTTGCACCTGTTCACATTTAGGATGTGCTGGTCAGTTCTTTTTACACATTTACACATATATATACAGTACAGACCAAAAGTTTGGACACACCTTCTCATTTATAGATTTTTCTGTATTTTCATGACTATGAAAATTGTACATTCACACTGAAGGCATCAAAACTATGAATTAACACATGTGGAATTATATACTTAACAAAAAAGTGTGAAACAACTGAAAATATGTCTTATATTCTAGGTTCTTCAAAGTAGTCACCTTTTGCTTTGATGACTGCTTTGCACACTCTTGGCATTCCCTTGATGAGCTTCAAGAGGTAGTCACCGGAAATGGTCTTCCAACAATCTTGAAGGAGTTCCCAGAGATGCTTAGCACTTGTTGGCCCTTTTGCCTTCACTCTGCGGTCCAGCTCACCCCAAACAAATCTTGATTGGGTTCAGGTCTGGTGACTGTGGAGGCCAGGTCATCTGGCGTAGCACCCCATCACTCTCCTTCTTGGTCAAATAGCCCTTACACAGCCTGGAGGTGTGTTTGGGGTCATTGTCCTGTTGAAAAATAAATGATGGTCCAGCTAAACGCAAACCGGATGGAATAGCATGCCGCTGCAAGATGCTGTGGTAGCCATGCTGGTTCAGTATGCCTTCAATTTTGAATAAATCCCCAACAGTGTCACCAGCAAAGCACCCCCACACCATCACACCTCCTCCTCCATGCTTCACGGTGGGAACTAGGCATGTAGAGTCTATGGCTGTGTGCACACGATACGTTTTTTATGCGTTTCCGCAGCTGCGGAAAAGCTGCGGAAACGCATTAAAAAAGCATGGTAGAAGGGCAGCAATGTTCCCCAATGGAAATCCGCATATGCTGTGCCCATGCTGCGGATTTTTCCGCAGCGTTTATGCTGCGCTCAAAACTCCGCAGCATGTCCATTAATTTTGCGGAAATGCGGCGTTTTCGTCGCCACTGACTTGCATTAGACCGCATGGATTACACATCACTGTATATGTAGATGCGTAATCCACGCGTTCTAATGTGCGGATGGTACCCGGGTGTAGATGAGAGGAGAGTCTCATCCACACCCAGGTACCATTAAAAAATCTGTAAAAAAAAGAATAAAATAAAAAATAAATGTATACTTACCTACTGTCGGCCCGCGTACCGCTCCTGCTTGGTTCCCGGCACTTTGCAGTGAGTTGAAGGACCTGCGCTGACGTCAGAGTCATGTGACAGGTCACGTGACGCTGACGTCGGCAGGTCTTTAAATTCAGTGTTGCCGGAAGGGAGAACGGAGTGAGCTGGACAGCGCGGGCCATCGGAGGGTAAAGTATACATTTATTTTTTATTTTTACCACTCTCTCGGGTCACACTATATAAATCCATACTGTTTGCATGGATTTATATAGTGTGACCTAGTTGTCAAGCACTTTCCAGGTGATGCTAAAATCGCCTGGAAAGCGCTTGTCAATCCACATGCGGAAACGCATGTGAATCCGCATGTATTCCGCAGGAAAAACGCATGCACAATCTGCATGCGTTTTTTCTGCCAGGGAGATGCAGAAATGATGCAGAAATTTTCTGCTTCATTTCTGCATCGTGTGCACATACCCTATCTGTTCACCTTTTCTGCGTCGCACAAAGATCTCAAATTTGGACTCATCAAACCAAAGCACAGATTTCTACTGGTCTAATGTCCATTCCTTGTGTTCTTTAGCCCAAACAAGTCTCTTCTGCTTGTTGCCTGTCTTTAGCAGTGGTTTCCTAGCAGCTATTTTACCATGATGGCCTGCTGCACAAAGTCTCCTCTTAACAGTTGTTGAAGAGATGTGTCTGCTGCTAGAACTCTGTGTGGCATTGACCTGGTCTCTAATCTGAGCTGCTGTTAACCTGCGATTTCTGAGGCTGATGACTCGGATAAACTTCTCCTCAGAAGCAGAGGTGACTCTCGGTCTTCCTTTTCTGGGGCGGTCCTCATATGAGCCAGTTTCTTTGTAGCGCTTGATGGTTTTTGCAACTGTACTTGGGGACACTTTCAAAGTTTTCCCAATTTTTCGCACTGACTGACCTTCATTTCTTAAAGTAATGATGGCCACTCGTTTTTCTTTACTTAGCTGCTTTTTTCTTGCCATAATACAAATTCTAGCAGTCTATTCAGTAGGACTATCAGCTGTGTATTCACCTGACTTCTGCACAACACAACGATGGTCCCAACCCCATTTATAAGGCAAGAAATCCCACTTATTAAACCTGACAGGGCACACCTGTGAAGTGAAAACCATTTCCGTTGACTACCTCTTGAAGCTCGTCAAGAGTGTGCAAAGCAGCCATCAAAGCAAAAGGTGGCTACTTTGAAGAACCTAGAATATAAGACATATTTTCAGGTGTTTCAATCTTTTTTTGGTAAGTATATAATTCCACATGTGTTAATTCATAGTTTTGATGCCTTCAGTGTGAATGTACAATTTTCATAGTCATGAAAATACAGAAAAATATGTAAATGAGAAGGTGTGTCCAAACTTTTGGTCTGTAGTGTATATATATTTACAGATATACACACATACACATTTGATTGTCCTATATGGTCAATGGAGCTCCTCCTTGCTCTCCCCTCTTCTTGTCTTGTCCTCTACCCCTCCCTAAAAAAAGTTATTGTATCATCAGTCTTCATCATCCCCTTATTTTTAGTATAATTTTTTGCCTTGCCGCTCTGTAAATATATGTGATTATAAAATACTCTATCATATGTATAAGTATTGAAGGTGAGGTTTAGAGAGTAATTGCAATTTTATCTGTCTCTCAATTTCCCCGTTTATCAACCAATAGAGTAGTTGTGATAAATATGGTATCCACAGTTTTATCTTTGGCTATGTATATTGGTGGTCAGTGGTTGCGCTCCCGTTTGGAGCGAATCAGAGGGTTGGGCACACCTAAATTGGTTGTTGCTGTTATCCAGCGGAGTTTCTGGTCATGCACAGTACCGTGCGCTCCACAGTAGCAAGGAGAATGTCTGAGGCTGGATCGCACTGCTTCATCTGCACACGTTATTTCCGGTGTAAAGTTTCCGGTCATGTGCAGTACTGTGTGTTCCATAGCATTAAGGTGAGCATCCTGAGTCGGAACGCATCGCATCAGTGGGACGCGTCACTTCCTGCGGTGGCTGATAGGCGCGTACTCCGTGATAATGTATGGTGGTGGATGGGTTGCGCTTTCTGAGCTTTAAATGATCTTAGCCTGACTGCTTCATATGTGGTTTATATCAGGGCACACTGAGCGGCGATTATTGAGTAATGGGGGTTATATCTAGAGAGGGTCAAAGGGGCGGTTACACAGGAAGTTATCAAAATGATTGGGGAGGAGACTGTTTGAGAGGGAGCTCTATATAAAAGGACATGTAAACAAACTGCGGCCCACATAATAGATAGTGTGGGTAGGGGGTCTAAAGAGGAGGGCCAACCCCCATCTTCACACACAAGTGCCTACTCAAAACCATATATATATAAATAGGAGAACTATTGAGTATAATGGCATAAGAAGCTTTATTTCATAAATAATTCATTTAAAATTAGTACATCACATCAAAAATATGAAATATTATAAAGACAGAGACATACAGACAAATAGTCCCAATTTTTATTGCTGACCTCTACGAAGGGTCCATCCAAGGGGTCATAAAGCATACTAGTGCAGGGATAGAGAGAGAAGCAAGTGATCAAACGGCTTACATGCAATTATACTAAGTTCATGGAGCCCACTCTACCACAAGAGCTAAATTGCACCTCACTCACCGAGTAAAGGAGAGCCCAAGTCTGAGAGGAACGGCACAGGGACTGGTCAATGGCAAAAGAGAGCCTCGACGCACGTTTCGCCAGTGATTAACCTTGGCTTTCACAAGAGGCATGTGTGGTTGCGCTTTCAGGACCTTTAAATACGCCCCCAAGAGATCACGTGTATAGTCACGTGACTCTCCAATATGGCTGCCGAACATCAGATGAAAGGCGGCGTATGTGCTGCGGCTACCACCGCCTCCATGTGCGCGTCCCAGCCGTCATGACGTCAGCACGTGACCGGAAGTGCGGGTAAGCGATATTCCCGGCGACGCGCCGAAGGCTTATTGACAGCTGAGCGCAGCCATAGGGCGGGGGAGACCGGGCGCATGCGCACAACATCTGTGCACAGACAGGCATAGGGGGAAATAATAATATTCATGCATTGAACCTAATATCACATAAAGTATGAGGGATTATAGCACTCAATGATAATCATAAGGATGCTAGCAAACATCAAAATACAAAGGGGAAACATACATTATACAAAAATATATGTGCATATATTCTTCGCCATCTATCCAATCTATTACAGATATCAGGATGAGAGGGGTCCACAGACAAAGTTCGTCTCTACAAATGGTATGGGATAGACGGTTCTTAAGGCGCCATCAATTATACGAAAATATATATGCACAAATTCTTCACCATCTATCCAATATATTGCAGATGTCAGGATGGAAGGGGTCCACAGACAGAATACGTCTCTACAGATGGTATAGAGTAGACGGTTCCTAAAGTGCAATCACTATATAAAAGAAGTGAGTACAAAGAATAAGAACAAATAAAATTTTAAAAAATTAAGAATAAAAACATAGAACCATGGTCCCTAATTTAGGGACTATGGTTCTATGTTTTTATTTGTTCTTATTATTTGTACTCACTTCTTTTATATAGTGATTGCGCTTTAGAAACCGTCTACTCTATACCATTTGTAGAGACGAACTTTGTCTGTGGACCCCTCTCATCCTGATATCTGTAATAGATTGGATAGATGGCGAAGAATATATGCACATATATTTTGTATAATGTATGTTTCCCCTTTGCATTTTGATGTTTGCTAGCATACTTATGATTATCATTGAGTGCTATAATCCCTCATACTTTGTGATATTAGGTTCAATGCATGAATATTATTATGATCGGATGGCACTTTAATTTGCTACCACATTGATTCTTGGCAGTAGATTTGTCCATTACATACATATTTCCCCCTATGCCTGTCTGTGAGCAGATGTTGTGCTCATGCGCCCGGTCTCTCCCGCCCTATGGTAGCGCTCAGCTGTCAATAAGCCTTCAGCGCGTCGCCGGGAATAGCGCTTACCCGCACTTCCAGTCACGTGCCGAAGTCATGACGGCTGGGGCGCGCACATGGAGGCGGTGGTAGCAGCAGCACATGCGCAGCCTTTCATCTGATGTTCGGCGGCCATATTGGAGTCACGTGACAATACACATGATCTCTTGGGGGCATATTTAAAGGTCCTGAAAGCGCAACCACACACGTCTCTTGAGAAAGCCAAGGATAATCACCGGCGAAACGCGCGTCGAGGCTCTCTTTTGCCATTGACCAGTCCCTGTGCCGTTCCTCTCAGACTTGGGCTCTCCTTTACTCGGTGAGTGAGGTGCAATTTAGCTCTTGTGGTAGAGTGGGCTCCATGAACTTAGTATAATTGCATGTAAGCCGTTTGATCACTTGCTTCTCTCTCTATCCCTGCACTAGTATGCTTTATGACCCCTTGGATGGACCCTTCGTAGAGGTCAGCAATAAAAATTGGGACTATTTGTCTGCATGTCTCTGTCTTTATAATATTTCATATTTTTGATGTGATGTACTAATTTTAAATGAATTATTTATGAAATAAAGCTTCTTATGCCATTATACTCAATAGTTCTCCTATTTATGTATAAAAGGACATGTGTTGAATCAGACAGACATGCAAATATCCACCACATTTACCTGCCATCAGGCCTCCTGAAGAGCTAACAGGGCGAAACGTGTAGAGGCGATGTAGAGGATCTTTATCACACATTGATAAGTACTTTGTTTCTATCATGGTTTATTATCCTTGAAGTATAATTGCTCACATTGCTAAGGAAGATATTATTAAAGTCTCCTTATATGTATTCATAAATCGATATAAGTGTGATCCATATGGGCTGCTGGTGCAATTGGTTAAATCACATTTATATGGTCAATTTTGTCTCATGCACAGTGCACTTAAACTATGGTATAATCTTTTAAAATGTATAGGTCTGATCAACTAAATATTGATCTGCTATGGACCTGATTGTTATAGCACTATGAACTTTGAATCACTTCTCTTTCCATTATTATCAGTAAGATAGTGATTTCAAACAGAGGTGTGTGATAATGACACTACTTTAATTTCATATAATTTGATTGATTATCATTTGTTGCATTATGACTTACCCTTAGCACACTAGGAGTGATCTATGTATAGAAACAGAGCTTCCTGTTAGGAGATATAGACATTTATGCAACAAATAGAAAAATGAATAGCAGCACTCACCTTAGTCCTTTGGCTAAAAAGTCCTTTTTGTCATAGCATTCTGGACAATCATATGCAGCGGTCTATCGGAGGTGCAGCGGAGACAGCGGGGAGACGAGAGGACGACGGCCGTTTCGCGACTTACAAACGCTTCTACGGGTCCAAACTTTAAAGGAAGTGCAAAAGATTCTTCCTTTATAGGAGGAGTTTAGTATACATAATTAAAAGCTAATTAACATAAAAACATTCATTAAAAAAACATACAGATGCTATACAATATTCTATAAAAAGACTGCCATATCTAGCTTTTCATTTAGCCCTAGCGGGCCCTGGGCTTCTTCTTTTAATATCCATTTCCCTTCTCTTGCTAACAGGAAATGATTGTGATTTCCCCCTTGTATGGGGTATTTTAACTGTTCAATGCCTGGAAATTGCAGTACACGAGGGTTTGCATTGTGACATTCCCGAATGTGTTGAATCAATCTAGGTGAGCCTTTACCAGAGGAAATGGAATCATAGTGTTCTCTAAATCTGACAAATAAAGGGCGGATGGTTTTTCCGATATAATAGAATTTACATGGACAGTATAATATACACTGCTCAAAAAAATAGAGGGAACACTTAAACAACAGAATGTAACTCCAAGTAAATCAAGCTTCTGTGAAATCAAACTGTCCACTTAGGAAGCAACACTGATTAACAATCAATTTCACATGCTGTTGTGCAAATGGAATAGACAATAGATGGAAATTATTGGCAATTATCAAGACACCCTCAATAAAGGAGTGGTTCTGCAGGTGGGGACCACAGACCACATCTCAGTACCAATGCTTTCTGGCTGATGTTTTGGTCACTTTTGAATGTTAGTTGTGCTTTCACACTCGTGGTAGCATGAGACGGACTCTACAACCCACAGAAGTTGCTCAGGTAGTGCAGCTCATCCAGGATGACATATCAATGCGAGCTGTGGCAAGAAGGTTTGCTGTGTCTGTCAGCGTAGTGTCCAGAGTCTGGAGGTGCTACCAGGAGACAGGCCAGTACACCAGGAGACGTGGAGGGGGCCTTAGGAGGGCAACAACCCAGCAGCAGGACCGCTACCTCCGCCTTTGGTCAAGGAGGAACTGGAGGAGAACTGCCAGAGCCCTGCAAAATGACCTCCAGCAGGTCACAAATGTGCATGTGTCTGCACAAACGGTTAGAAACCGACTCCATGAGGATGGTATGAGGGCCCGAAGTCCACAGATGAGGGTTGTGCTCACAGCCCAACACCGTGCAGGACACTTGGCATTTGCCACAGAACACCAGGATTGGCAAAGTCACCACTGGCACCCTATGCTCTTCACAGATGTAAGCAGGTTCACATTGAGCACATGTGACAGAGTCTGGAGAAGCCGTGGAGAGCGATCTGCTGCCTGCAACATCCTTCAGCATGACCGATTTGGCAGTGGGTCAGTAATGGTGTGGGGTGGTATTTCTTTGGAGGGCAGCACAGCCCTCCATGTGCTCGCCAGAGGTAGCCTGACTGCCATTAGGTAATGAGATGAGATCCTCAGACCCCTTGTGAGACCATATGTTGGTGCAGTTGGCCCTGGGTTCCTCCTAATGCAGGACAATGCCAGACCTCATGTGGCTGGAGTGTGTCAGCAGTTCCTGCAAGATGAAGGCATTTAAGCTATGGACTGACCCGTCCGTTCCCCAGACTTGAATCTGATTGAGCACATCTGGGACATCATGTCTCGCTCCATCCACGAACGTGACTTTGCACCACAGACTGTCCAGGAGTTGGCGGATGCTTTAGTCCAGGTCTGGGAGGAGATCCCACAGGAGACCATCCTCAACCTCATCAGGAGCATGTCCAGGTGTTGTAGGGAGGTCATATAGGCACGTGCAGGCCACACACAATACTGAGCCTCATTTTGACTTGTTTTAAGGACATTACATCAAAGTTGGATCAGCCTGTAGTGTGTTTTTCCACTTTAATTTTGGGGGTGACTCCAAATCCAGGCCTCCATTGGTTAATAAATTTGATTTCCATTGGTGATTTATGTGTGATTTTGTTGTCAGCACATTCAGCTTTGTACAGAACAAATTATTCAATGAGAAGATTTCATTCATTCAGATCATGTGTTGAGTGTTCCCTTTATTTTTTTGAGCAGTGTATATACCACATGTTTGGTCCTGCATGAGAAATTATTTTACTTCGTGCCATATAGCTCCTATTTTTAGATTTTTCCCTGTAATGTGTGCCTGGCAAAAAGAACAATTACCACACCTGTAATTTCCAGTCAACGAATTTTCTTCTAACTATGTCTTTTTTTCGGTAGTGCGTCTAAATCTATTATGTATCAATAAATCTCCCAAATTTTTATTCCTTTTATATGAAAAAAAGTAACAGCTACCAATATGCTACTTCATTATGACAGTGCACATCTTTCTCATACTAAAAGAACTGTACCATATAGTCAATACTTGAGCATAAGAAAAATTAACAATACTGATCAAGGTTTTTTGAAACAGGCAGAGGAACTAACAGGTTCTCTAGGAGAGGATAGATACCCAATTACACTACCGAGAGAAGCACAAGATAGAGCACACAAGAAAAAACAACCTGAATTAATCAAACAACAACATAAAAATGCAAAAGTAGATTCTAACCAAAAGAGAAAATGTATTTTTAATTTTAAACAAAGTGCCAACACAGATCTAATACAGAATGCAGTAAGGAACAATTGGCATTTACTTGAAAGTGATCCGGATCTCTGTGATATAGCTTTGAACAAACCATTATTTTCATATAGAAGGAATAAATATTATATTATAATATTATACTGTCCATGTAAATTCTATTATATTGGAAAAACCATTTGTCAGATTTAGAGAACACTATGATTCCATTTCCTCTGGTAAAGGCTCACCTAGATTGATTCAACACATTCGGGAGTGTCACAATGCAAACCCTCGTGTACTGCAATTTCCAGGCATTGAACAGTTAAAATACCCCATACAAAGGGGAAATCACAATCAGTTCCTGTTAGCAAGAGAAGGGAAATGGATATTAAAAGCAGAAGCCCAGGGCCCGCTAGGGCTAAATGAAAACCTAGATATGGCAGTCTCTTTCTAAAATATTGTATAGCATCTGTATGTTTTTTTTAATGAATGTTTTTATGTTAATCAATTAACTTTTAATTATGTATACTAAACTCCTCCTATGTGTAGAAGCGCTTGTAAGACGCAAAACGGCCGTCGTCCTCTCGTCTCCCCGCTGTCTGCGCTGCACCTCCGATAGACCGCTGCATCGAAATAAAGGACTTTTTAGCCAAAGGACTAAGGTGAGTACTGCTATTCATTTTTCTACTTGTTGCATAGATGCCATCCTTTAGCCTTTGCACCACTATTATTGTCCTTTATCACTGCTGGTGTTCAGCTATATAAATATCACACAGTGGTGCCTGAAGATTTTTTCCATTCTCCTGTTGGATATAGACATTTGACTCGGGTCATCCAGGGCATCTGAGGGCTAGCCGCCGTGGAGCGGGGGCGCCGTAACGCTTTCCCGATAGGGTGCCAACCTCCGCTGTTAGGCAGGGAAATTGATAGGTGTTAAATTAGGGTCATTTAGATAGTCAATATACAGAATTTTGAGGTATTTGAAAAGTTTCTTTTGGGTAAGGGTATGTGCACACTGTCAGGAATGGCAGCGCTTTGAAAGCAGCATACTGATGCTGCGTCCAAAGCGCTGCACACAGGTAAATCCGCATGTGTTTATTGAACACATGCGGCGTCACCGCAGCCTATACATTACACTAGTAGAATTTCTTTTGCAGTATGGAAGAGAAATTCTACTAGTGTAATGTATAGTCTTCACAGACAGCAGCATGTCAATTTCTCTTGCGGAGACTAGCATTTCAGCAAGAGAAATTGACATGCTGCGGTCTGTGAAGACGTGTCGCATGTCCTTCTCCGCGGGTGAGCCGCAGGAGCAGACAGACGGATAGTGGGCATGGGATTTATATAAATCCCACCCACTATGCTGTAACATCTGGCCGCTGCAGATTGGAAGCAGACCAAGTGTGCTGCGTCCAATCCGCAGCAAACACTGACCGTGTGCATGCACCCTAACACTTTATGGTGTCTGTGTGTTCGTGGTCATATTTTTGACATTTTAAAAACCCTCGTCAATAAAAATTTATGTTTTAACTGGTCCTATTATGATTCATAAATTAGCTTTTCGGGACATTTTTCTTAAATAAAATTCAGGAGCTTACAGGTCATCGCCCCTGGGTGACCCCGCGGCCATCTTTCGGCCCAGGGTCACCATGGAGACCATCGGCACAACGCCGATGGGCGCAGAGAGGGAGCTCCCTCCCTCTGTGAAACTCCTCGATGTCGCTGTCACTATTGATAGTAGCATCATAGGGGTTAAAAGCCCGCGATCAGTGCTAGCACTGATCATGGGCACTGCTACAGGGTGTCAGTCCTCATATAGAGCTAACACTCGCACTTGATCGCGGTGGCGGTCTCTGTGAGCCTGCCCGATGCGAGGAAGTATATGTAGGCGGTTTGCGGGATAGCAGCTCCCGTGGCGCCGTACATATACTGCTAGTCAGGAAAGGGTTAAAGAATCACAAAATAATGAAAAAAAAAACATGGTATGCGCTACCGATTCCAGACAATTTTGCATTCAAAAAGTTGAATGGCGTTCCTTCCCATTTGAGCCTTGCACCCGAACAGTAGATTTCCACAACATATGGGGTATCGGCAAACTTAGGAGAAATTGCACATCAAACTGTATGGTGCAATTTCTCCTGTTGCCCTTGTGAAAAAAAAAAAAATTGGGGTTAAAAGAACATTTTTTTTGTAAAAATTTGATTTTTTTTATTTTCACAGCTCAACTTTATAAACTTCTATGAAGAACCCGGGGGTTCAAGTTGCTCACCACACATCTGGATACATTCCTTGAGGGGTCTAGTTTCTATTGTTTAAGCACATCAGGGACTCTCCAAATGCGATATGGCGTCCGCTAGTGATCCCAGCAAATTTTGCATTCAAGAAGTCAAATAGTTATTTCCCTTCCGAACCCTGCCATGCGCCCAAACAGTAGTTTTCCATCACATATTGGTCATCGGTGTACTCAGGAAAAACTGCATAACAAATTGTAAAGTGCACTTCCTCCTGTTACCCTTGTGAAAATGCAAAATTTGGGGCTAAAAATTTTGTTGGGAAAAATGTGATTTTTTTTTTTTCATAAGTTATGTTATAAACTTCTGCGAAGTATTGGGGAATTCTAGGTGCTCGACACACATCTAGATACATTCCTTCAGGGGTTTAGTTTCCCAAATGGGTTGACTTGTGGGGGATGGCTTTCCACTATTCAGACACACCAGGAACTCCCCAAACACCACATGGCATCCGCTAATGATGCCAGCCAATATTGCATTCAAAAACTCAAATGGCACGTCTGTTCCGAGACCTGATATTCGCACCAACAGTACTTTTCCTCCACATATGGGGTATTGGCGTACTCAGAAGAAACTGCACAGCAAATTGTATTGTGCATTTTCTTACCCTTGTGAAAATTCTACTGTGTCATGAAAGTTAGCCGCCATCTTAGGTATGATACGTCATACCTGAAGATATTCCCTATTGTCACACAGCTTCTACCATGTCAGATTTCTGCAGCCCCTGGTAAACAGAGCAATTCGCCCCCACCTCTGGAGATCAGTCTCCAGAAACGTTTTTGATATGGTAAATAGATGGGCCATTTTTTCTGTGTCCAAGAAGGACAGAGTCAGCTAGGCCCCAGGGGGGTAATTAACACCTTGATGTCACTGGAAACCAAAAGCAAACCATTTGTGCATGCCTGCAAACCTTTCCATTGTCCAGGAACCATGTGCTTTCTTTGTGGAAAATGGCCACCCAAAAGCTACAAGATACAGTATCAATTTCTAACCACACGATACAAGTTAGGGAACCCAAATAAAATGTATCATGTGAGGAAGGTGCCCGCGGACACAATCATGGGACTCATAAATCCCTGAGTGGCCTGGAAAGCTGGATATTTAGAAGAACCATATACAAGGTCTCAGGGGAGGCATGTTTAGAGTCAATGGCTTCCCCACAAGAGGAGGATCACGATGAGACCTCTGGTGATACGATGAGGTCACCCCAGGGAAAGTTATGGGTACTTTTCTAAAATGAAGCTAAAATGAGCATTGGTTGGGGGGCGGGTTTTAGTAAACTGACATCACCAAGAGTGGGCGTGACAGGACTTTAGTATAGCCGACAGTCAGAAACCCCCTCAGTTTGACCCAGGAGATGATGTGAACAACTCCTACCGTCGGGTCCAGGTATCTGAGTGGGAGGAGCACCTTTGCCATGTGCTACTGAGGCCTGGACGACTGCAACTAAGCTTGAACCTGTGGGATCGCAATCCTCCCTTGCACCACAAGAACGGTAACTGATTTATCGTTGTTATTCCTGTGTTTTGTACTTCTAATTGCTATATTTCTTATTCTGGCCAAAATACCATTGTATAGTTAATGGTATAGCCTTGTAATCTAGTGTATTCTTATAATCGATTAAATCATAAATTAATCGTGGGCTGTATCGTTTACTCTGCATATACGAATCCATTGGTCCGGAAACGCTTGGCTGAAACGCTACTGGGTTGGTTCCTGACCCGATACAAGTCTATTAACGGACCGGGCTTGTATCAAACGAGAACTGGTGGCAGCATACCATCTGGGGGATTTGAGGAAGGCTAGCAGTGACGGTCAGAGGTGTGGATATATATTACTGGCGCAGCCAGGGGAATATATATACCGCCCTCACTGAAGAGGGCCTCAAATACCCAGAGGGCTACAGGACGGCCTCTCCGGCGACCACTCACTCTAGGTGCAGTACCTTGACTGACCTGAGAGGCAAGGGGGCGCCAGAGAGTTGTGCCTGTATCGTGGCGTCACGGATTGGTGACGTGTAAGGGACAACACACCACCGTGCTTTCCCCCCCTGGTAGCAGCTTCCTGGCACCACTTACTCTAGGTGCAGTACCTTGACTCACCTGAGAGGTAAGGGGGAGCCAGAGAGCTGCACCCACCGGCCGGCTTTCATCAAATCTACATTTGGGGCTTAATGAACATTTTTGTGGGAAAAATGTGACTTTTTATTTTCACGGCTCTACATTATAAACTTCTGTGAAGCATCTGGAAGTTCAACGTGTTCAACACACATCTATATACATTCCATGAAACAGGGGCGGACATACCGTCGGTGCAGCTGCACGTGGGCTCGGAGGTGCAGGGGGGCCCTTGCAGGGTGGCTAATAATGAGGGCAATTGCCCTCATTATGAGCAGCGGGCAGGGAGCGATTGATGCATCTCCGTTGCCAACAGGAGATAAGATAATGGCTGTGGAGCTGCACGAATCCATCCTCTGCTTCCTGCCCAGTGCTTTCTCTCTCATACAGGCGCGCACGGCTTGATGACATCAGCATGTAGTGCGCGCCTGTGGTAGAGGACAATGAATGGAGTGGGGAGAGGACAATGAGGAGTGGGGGAGATTATAATGGGGGGGTGCAGAGAGGTCAATGATGGGGGTGGGGAGAGAACAATGAATGGAGTGAGCAGAGGCCTCAACTGTACTTGAGGACACTTTCAAAGTTTTCCCAATTTTTCAGACTGACTGAATATATATATACAGTACAGACCAAAAGTTTGGACACACCTTCTCATTTAAAGATTTTTCCGCATTTTCATGACTTTGAAAATTGTATATTCACACTGAAGGCATCAAAACTATGAATTAACACACGTGGAATTATATACTAACAAAATAGTGTGAAACAACTGAAAATATGTCTTATATTCTAGGTTCTTCAAAGTAACCTTTTGCTTTGATGGCTGCTTTGCACACTCTTGGCATTCTCTTGATGAGCTTCAAGAGGTAGTCGCCCAAAATGGTTTTCACTTCACAGATGTGCCCTGTCAGGTTTAATAAGTGGGATTTCTTGCCTTATAAATGGGGTTGGGACCATCAGTTGTGTTGTGCAGAAGTCAGGTGGATATACAGCTGATAGTCCTACTGAATGGACTGTTAGAATTTGTATTATGGCAAGAAAAAAGCAGCTAAGTAAAGAAAAAGGAGTGGCCATCATTACTTTAAGAAATGAAGGTCAGTCAGTCCGAAAAATTGGGCAAACTTTGAAAGTGTCCCCAAGTGCAGTTGCAAAAACCATCAAGCGCTACAAAGAAAATGGCTCACATGAGGACCACCACAGGAAAGGAAGACCAAGAGTCACCTCTGCTTCTGAGGAGAAGTTTATCCGAGTCACCAGCCTCAAAAATCGCAGGTTAACAGCAGCTCAGATTAGAGACCAGGTCAATGCCACACAGAGTTCTAGCAGCAACATCTCTACAACAACTGTTAAGAGGAGACTTTTTGCAGCAGGCCTTCATGGTAAAATAGCTGCTAGGAAACCACTGCTAAGGACAGGCAACGAGCAGAAGAGACTTGTTTGGGCTAAAGAACACAAGGAATGGACATTAGACCAGTGGAAATCTGTGCTTTGGTCTGATGAGTCCAAATTTGAAATCTTTGGTTCCAACCACCGTGTCTTTGTGCGACGCAGAAAAGGTGAACGGATGGACTCTACATGCCTGGTTCCCACCGTGAAGCATGGAGGAGAAGGTGTGATGGTGTGGGGGTGCTTTGCTGGTGACACTGTTGGGGATTTATTCAAAATTGAAGGCATACTGAACCAGCATGGCTACCACAGCATCTTGCAGCGGCAAGTTATTCCATCCGATTTACGTTTAGCTGGACCATCATTTATTTTTCAACAGGACAATGACCCCAAACATACCTCCAGGCTGTGTAAGGGCTATTTGACCAAGAAGGAGAGTGATGGGGCGCTACGCCAGATGACCTGGCCTCCGCAGTCACCAGACCTAATCCCAATCAAGATGGTTTGGGGTGAGCTGGACCGCAGAGTGAAGGTAAAAGGGCCAACAAGTGCTAAGTATCTCTGGGAACTCCTTCAAGATTGTTGAAAGACCATTTCCGGTGACTACCTCTTGAAGCTCATCAAGAGAATGCCAAGAGTGTGTAAAGCAGTCATCAAAGCAAAAGGTGGCTACTTTGAAGAACCTAGAATATAAGACATATTTTCAGGTGTTTCACACTTTTTTGCTAAGTATATAATTCCACATGTGTTAATTCATAGTTTTGATGCCTTCAGTGTGAATGTACAATTTTCATAGTCATGAAAATACAGAAAAATCTATAAATGAGGTGTGTCCAAACTTTTGGTCTGTACTGTATAACAAGTGTATTCTTGTTATTTCTGTTAGTCACAGTGCCCTCTTTTATTACATATATAAAATGCCATAAAAGGAGGGGTTCTAGGCACATTTCTTGCACAGGGTCCCCAAGATGTCAGTGTTCGCCCCCGCCTTGAATGGTCTAGTTTATGGAGGTTTCCATTTTTAAATCACATCAGGGGGTCTCCAAAAGTGACATGGCGTCCGCAGTCGATTCCATCCATTTTTTGCATTCAAAAAGTCAAACAGTGTTCCTTCCCTTCCGAGCCGCTGTGCGACAAAACAGTAGCTTTCCCCCACATATGTGTTATTGGCGCACTCAGGAGAAATAGCACAAAATATTTTGGAGTCCATTTGTGAAAATAAAAAATTTGGGGCTAAAGTTACAAATTTTAGAAAAAAAATAAAATGTTAATTTTTTTCCTTCCACATTAATTCTTGTGATGCATTAATTCCTGCGAAGGGATAAACTTCTTGAATGTGGTTTTGAGGACTTTGAGGCGTGTAATTTTTAGGCCCTGTTCACACATGTTGTTTTTTTATGTCAAAAATCTGCAGCAAAACTGATCTCTGGAAGGAAATCAGCTGGGTCAAAAACAGAGGTTTTGCTGCATTATTTATGTTGTTTTGGTGCGTTTTTGGATTTTTTTTTTGCAGAATTATCTCTTGTTCATGCTTTGTCTCTTTTATGCATGTAAATTAAGTACAGTGAAAAAAAAAATCTCATTCTGGTTTTGGCATAATAGTGGGGGAGGTAAATTGTTCAGGATTCATACTCATACGTCCAAGGTTGTAAAGGGGTTAAGGGTATAAAAATTAAAGGTTTGAAAATTGCGACATTTTCACCAAATTTCCATTTTTTTCACAAATAAACGCAAGTCATATTGAACAAATTTTACCACTAACGTGAAGTACAATACGTCATGAAAAAACAATCTCAGAATCAGTGGGATCCGTTGAAGCGTTCCAGAGTAATTACCTCATAAAGTGGTCAGAATTGTAAAAATTGGGCTGGCAGAAAGATGAAAACAAGCTTGGGGGGTGAAGGGGTTAAATAAAATTTGGTGAGATCATGGTCAAATGACCTTGATGTCACCAAACGTCCTTAGGAAGTCTTAACCTCGGAATAAAAACGCTGGTGACCTCTAAGGCTATGTGCCCACGATGCAGAAATGCTCAGGATTTTTCCCGAGCGTTTCTGCATCTCCCTGGCAGAAAAAAACACATGCGGATTGTACATGTGGATTGTACATGCGGATTGTACATGCGGATTGTACATGCGGATTGTACATGCGGAATGTACATGCGGATTGTACATGCGGATTGTACATGCGGATTGTACATGCGGATTGTACATGCGGAATGTACATGCGGATTGTACATGCGGATTGTACATGCGGATTGTACATGCGGATTGTACATGCGGAATGTACATGCGGATTGTACATGCGGATTGTACATGCAGATTGTACATGCGGATTGTACATGCGGATTGTACATGCGTTTTTCCTGCCAGGGACATGCGGAAGTGAAGTGTTCTTCACTGGCATTTCCGCATGCGGGTTGTCAAGCGCTTTCCAAGCGATTTTAGCATCACTTGGAAAGTGCTTGTCAACTTGGTCACACTATATGAATCCATGCAACCGGCATATAGTGTGACCCGAGAGAATGTCAAAAAATAAACAAATAAATATATACTTACCCTCCGATGGCCCATGCTGGCTTGCTTCACCGTCCCGACTGCTGGCAGTGGTAAACTGAAGGACTTGCCGACGTCAGCGTCGCGTGACCCGTCACATGACTGTGACGTCAGCGCAGGTCCTTCATTCCATCGCGAACTGCCACCAAGCAAGGAGGAGCGCGCCGCGGGCCGCCAGAAGGTAAGTATCATATTTATTTTTTATTTTATTCTTTTTTTCACAGTTTCTATGGTACCCGGGTCCGGAGGAGAGTCTCCTCTTCTCTAGACCTGGGTACCAGCCGTACATTAGAACGCATGGAATGTGCATCTACATATACAGTGATGCGTAATCCATTTGTTCTAATGCAAGTCAATGGCGGCGAAAACGTAGCACTTCCGCAAAATAATTGGTAGTGCTGCGTTTTTTTCCGCAATGATAATCCACAGCGGAAATTTCTGCAGCATGTGCACAGCACGTGCGGATTATCATTGGGGAACATGGCAGGCCTTCTACCATGCGTTTTTTAAGCATTTCTGCAGCGTTTTTGCCGCTGCGGAAACACTTAAAAAACGCATCGTGGGCACACAACCGACGAGAGTTGGGGTCTTGGTCAATTGCCCAGTTTGCTCTCCACCCACTTTAATGCTGGCCTTAACTGTAACTAGGGCTTATTTTTGGGGATTATATTTCAAGCATACGCCAAAAACTCTGTAAAATCATGCAAAGGCTTATTTTAGGTGTAGGTTTTATATCCAGGAAAACACAGTATTTATAAAGATATTGTCCTAGTAATGGACATAAGAGAATGAAATCAGACTTACCCTCTTCTGTGCCGTTTAAGCTTTGTCTGCTGAAGAAAAAAAAATGTCAAGTATTTAGGATTTACACAGAGAGTGATACTACGCATCAAACACGTTCCTCCAACCTGGCCCAAACAGGTTCTGGGCAATAGAACTGTCACCAAATTGAGTTATTAGAAAATTTTCTGCGCAGAAAAAATCCTGACCATGTGCACAGAACTTGCAGAATGTCATAGGAAGTCATGGGAAAAGGTATGCAATGCGTTTCTGGAGCGTTTATGCGCTGCAAATACGCAACAAAAAACGCACCAAAAAAGCATCGTGGGCACACAGCCGAATAACTTGTGTTTTTGAAGGGTTATATAACCCTGAGCCACTGATCTCACACCATAATTACAGAAAAAGTGATGCCCTGCATCAAATTCAGGTAATTCCAGCCTAGTCCAAATGGGTTCTGGGTATCAAAAATGGCATCAAAGTAGGCAATTAGCCAGTTTTCACAGATTTGAATAAGTATCTGGTGTTGCTAAATGGTTGAATGAATATTGGTCTTACATCACCAGCACACAGAAGAGGAACACCCATATTATAATCAATTTCCTTCAGGATGGTCAAAGTGGTTACTGATCTGAAAAGCTGGCATCAAAGTGGACAAAAATTGTAACTTTGTACTGATTTGAAGAAGTTACTGGTTTATTTTTAGAGTTAGAGGGGTTGTCCGGCCTTAGGTTACAAGTCTGAAGTCACTGCATGTGATTGCAGACTTGTGAATCCTCACAATGCACACACTGCTCACTGTGAGGATCCTCCGGTGCCAGCGCCATTAGTGGGCAGTCATGTGACCACAAGTATGCAAATTGCATACTTCCAGCCACTTTCTGACTAGATTGTATCCAGCCTCACTTAATACACTTGCATTGAGGGAGGTCACGCTCATATAGTCAGGATATGGCTGAAGTATGCAAATTACACATGACCGCCAACTCCTTGTGCCGCCATCGGAGAAATCTTACAGTGAGCAATATTTGCGATGTGAGGATTCACAAGTCTGCAGGTACATACAGTAGCCTAAGGCCGGACAACCCCTTAAACTCTAAAAAAAACTAAATCAGTAACTTATTCAACCCACGACAAAGTTGAAATTTGCCCACCTTGATGCCAGCTTTTCTGATTAATAACCACTTTGGCCATCCAGAAGGAAACTGTGATGTGGGTCTTCCTCTTCTGTGTGGTGGTGCAGTAAAACCAGTAGTACTAAGTCATACAACCATTTGCCCACTTTGATGCCAGTTCACATGCCCAGAACCCATTTGGGCCATGCTGGAGTGACCTGAATCTCATGCAGGGCATCACTATTGTATAACAGTGATGTGAGATCACTGGCCCACAGTTATTTAAAAGGGGTACCCCAGGGAGATAGACATTTATTTTGGACTGTTCCTGCACTCAAATTATAAAGAGGAGATGCCCAGTGCAGATACATAATCTTTTTAACCCTTTTAATTCCGTGACAGGATCTGCTCTTTCACTGCTACCCCCTCCCGCCTGGGTCATTACATCATACACTAAGTGCTGCTCCCGCATGTAGGGAACAGGTAGCCTGAGGAGAGGAGGCGAGGCAACTCCCGTTGTCGGCAGGGAAACAACTATTAGACTGGGTAATAACAGCGAGGAGCTGCACACTGCTGTAATGTCCCAGACAGAGGGGTGAGCAGTGCAGTGAAAAGCAGCGCCTGTCACACCAGCCCCATAATGTCTCCCTGTCTGCAGTCCCAGGTGAGGGGACATGTCGAGGGCATCGCCTGCTCACAGCTTCTAATAGCAGCCCCTTGATAATGTCTCATTCACAGGGCTACTAGCAGGGAGCAGGAGTTATAAAGATTATTATAGCGCGCTGGGCATATCATCTTTATAGTGTATGAGTGCAGGAACAGTACAACTTTTTTTTTTTTTATCTCCCCGGAGTACCCCTTTAACCAATTAAAAAAAGTAACTTATGCAAATCTGTAAAAATAAGCTAATTGCCGACTTTGATGTCAGTCCTGATGCACAGAACCCGTTTAAGCTGGGCTAGAGAATTTATGTTTGATGAAGGGCATCCCTATATGTGTAACAGTGGTGTGAGATCAGTGAACCAAAGTAATTTAACCCCTAAAAATACCAGTTCTAATGCTTGAGACAAGTTAAAGTGACCTGATTTTGACTCGGACCATCACTATTGTGGGGAGTTCACACTACATACCATATAATGTATACATAGCACTATACTATATACCAGTGTTTCCCAAACTCCAGTCCTCATGGCCCCCACAGGTCATGTTTTCAGGATCTCCTTAGTATTGCACAGGTTAGAGAATTCATGATGCCTTGATAGTAATTCCATCACCTGTGCAATACTAAGAAGATCCTGAAAACATGACCTGTGGGGGCCATGAGGACTGGAGTTTGGGAAACATTGCTATATACCATCATCTAGTAGACACCTCGTAGTGTAAAACTGTACCTGTGTATATAATATGCAGTGGGGAGTTCACACTATATACTAATGTATACATACTCTATACTATATATTATTGTATAGTATATAGCTCAGAGTGAAGCTTTGCATGTGTACATCATATTTAGTGGGGCATTCACACTATATCTTGTATACAAAGTGCTATACCACATACTATCACATAGTATATACCTCATTGTGTAAAGCTGTGCCTGTGCATATAATATATAGTGGGGAGTTCACACTATATACTACATATTGTATACATAGCTCCATACTGTATACTATTTGTCAGGAAATATAAAAAATATCTCTCTCTCCAAGCCCCTCATCCCCACAAACCCTATACCATAGTAAGGAGTAAAGCTGACAATCTAAAAAGCTGCTTCAATGTAAAGTGGCAGTGCACACAAGAAGTGCCAAACTTAATTATTCAGGCTAATTACCATAAGAAATGGAGCCCTTAGTAAAAGACACATGCGATGAATAGACACCTTGAAACATATGGACTAGAGCAGGGGTCCTCAAACTACGGCCCGCGGAGGATTTTTATCCGGCCCGCCGAGCTGGGGGCAGAGGAGAGCGGTGCCAGCGCCCGCCCTTCCCCCCGCTTGCTCATGGCCCCGGCAGCCGGATACTTACCTCTCGTGCCTCCGCAGATCCACTGTCTTCCTGGAGCATGCTCCCTGTGACGTGTCAGGTCAGAGGGTGCGGTGACGTCTTTACACCATGCCCTCCCCTGAGCCATCACAGGCAGCGCAGAGCAGGATGAGGCCGGCAACGCTGGAGTCCGGAATTGAGCAGCTGCAGCAGGTGAGGAGGAGGGAGGTGAGAATTGCATTTTTTTTTTAATGTATGGAGGCATGGGACATAATATTAAGGGTGACATCCTGCATGGGGCATTATATGGGGGAGGGGTGACATGCTGCATGAGGCATTATATGGGGGGGGTGACATCCTGAATGGGGCATTATAACGACAGGGGAGTGATATCCTGCATGGGGCATTATATGGGGGGGTGACATGCTGCATGGGGCATTATATGGGGGAGTGACATGCTGCATGGGGCATTATATGGGGGGGTGACATGCTGCATGGGGCATTATATGGGGGAGTGACATGCTGCATGGGGTATTATATGGGGGGGGTGACATCCTGAAAGGGGCATTATAACGACAGGGGAGTGATATCCTGCGTGGCGCATTATATGGGGGGGTGACATCCTGAATGGGGCATTATAACGACAGGGGAGTGACATCCTGCATGGGGCATTATATGGGGGGGGTGACATCCTGCATGGGGCATTATAACGACAGGGGAGTGACATCCTGCATGGGGCATTATATGGGGGGATGGTATCCTGAATGGGGCATTATAACAACAGGGGAGTGACATCCTGCATGGGGCATTATATGGGGGGGGTGACATCCTGAATGGGGCATTATAACAACAAGGGAGTGATATCCTGCATGGGGCATTATATGGGGGGGTGACATGCTGCATGGGGCATTATATGGGGGGGTGACATCCTGCATGGGGTATTATATGGGGGAGTGACATGCTGCATGGGGTATTATATGGGGGGTGACATCCTGAAAGGGGCATTATAACGACAGGGGAGTGATATCCTGCGTGGCGCATTATATAGGGGGGTGACATCCTGCATGGGGCATTATAACGACAGGGGAGTGACATCCTGCATGGGGCATTATATGGGGGGGGTGACATCCTGCATGGGGCATTATAAAGACAGGGGAGTGATATCTTGCATGGGGCATTATATGGTGGGAGAAAGGGACATCCTGCATGGGGCATTATATGGGGGTGACACCCGGAATGGGGCATTATAACGACAGGGGAGTGACATCCTGCATGGGGCATTATATGGGGGGGTGACATCCTGCATGGGACATTATAAAGACAGGGGAGTGATATCTTGCATGGGGCATTATATGGTGGGAGAAAGGGACATCATGCATGGGGCATTATATGGGGGGTGACATCCTGCATGGGGCATTATAAGGGGGGAACAGCCTGCATGGGGCATTATAAGGGGGAAATAGCCTGCCTATTGAGGACCTATGCTGCCTATTGGGGTCATTTACCTGCCCATTGAGGACCTATGCTGCCTATTGGGGACTTTTACCTCCCCATTGAGGACCTATGCTGCCTATTGGGGACATTTACCTGCCTATTGGGGACATTTACCTGCCTATTGGGGACCTATGCTGCCTATTGGGGATATTTACCTGCCTATTGGGGACCTATGCTGCCTATTGGGGATATTTACCTGCCTATTGGGGCCTATGGTGTCTATTGGGGACATTTACTTGCCTATTGAAATACCGGTTTATCTAACTTTACTTGTTCTTCATTTTAAATATTGTATTTGTTCCTGTATTGTTTTTTTACATCAAAATAAGATATGTGCAGTGTGCATAGGAATTTGTTCATAGTTTTTTTTAAAAAAAACTATATTCCAGCCCTCCAATAGTCTGAGGGACAGTGAACTGGCCCCGTCTTTAAAAAGTTTGAGGACCCCTGGACTAGAGACTGAATGAGTTGTGTAAAGGTAACCATTATGACACCTGAGAGAGATAGGAAACATCTCCTTAGGCTTCAAAGGGAATCTATCACACTCCTGAGAATAGCCGGGTCATTTCCAGTTGCAAATGCGTTTAATCTCCAGACTTTTAGGTACCGAAAGTAAGTGTGGAATAGGGGAATTTCTATAATTCTGATTGTGATGGGACCTATATTTTTAGCAGCGGGGCTATGTGGGGAACAGTATGCATATTTTTCCATATCTGCGAGCCCTGCCGTTGAGCTGTAACGCAACAGGGCAAAGATAACTGAAAGCAGCCATGTCATGTTTGATCTCTAAGGAAAAGTAAAATCACAATAAAAAATATGGATTCACTTGCTAACTTCTGCGATCATCGAGCGAGGAGATATCACAGAAATTAAGAGATTTAAAAAAAAACATGAAGGGCGCAGACCAGCCCACGTGACATCATCACAGGGGAGTGTGTGGGCAGGGCCCAATCAGGCATAAAAGATCAAGCCGAATATTGATCTTCGCTCATGCTGGAAGATACATATTTTCGTGTAAGCAAGGGCCACGTTCCTTAACAGTCAAATCAAAGCGCTTTCCTTCATCTAAACTGAATCGTCTCTGCGATCGGTATAGTAAGCTTTTCTGTTAATCCCTTTTATTTCTGTAACTGTATATGCTGTATTGTTTTGTCTCCCTTTGTAAAATCTTTTGTATATTTTTTCATAAACACTGTCTCCCTTTGGATTAAATATAAAATGTAATAGTTCTGTTTCTTTTGCTCTGTAATCGTTCCTCCCCCAAAGCCACACGCTACCTATAAGGCATCCAATCGACCGGAACTGATTGGTGGTGGCAGCTAATAATCTTAATTGGGTGATCGTGAAGCTAGTAGTGATCTACGGAGCTCTATACTATATACAAGGTATATACTATATGATAGTATAGCGTATTACTATGTATACAATATAAAGTGTGAACTACCCACTATATATTATATACACAGGCACAGTTTCACACAACGAGGCATCTACTATATGACAGTATAGAGCTATGTATAAACTGTATAGCTTATAGTGTGAATGCCTCACTATATATTGCACTAGCTATTAAACACGTTCTACGCCCACGTGGCAAGCATTTTTACTGGTACATTTTTAATTTTATTAAAGAAGTTGTCCAGTACTTTTTATTACCCCACAATGGATCCCCCCCCCGGGGCCCCTAAGGATTTTTGTAAATACCTTAGGTTGCTGTTTCTACCTGTGAGCGGTGCTATCCTTGGCCGCTCACAGGCATCACGTGACCCCGCGCTGACATCACAACAAGTGAGGAGTGACATCAGTGATGCGGTCCCCGCGGTGGCTGCTGGGTTGTGGGCGGGGCTACCCCGTGTCACACCCAGCATCCACCGCGCGCTTTCCCAATGAATGGGGAGAGGCAGAGCACACAGTAGATGCTGGGTGTGACGCGGGTAGAGGGTAACCCCGCTCACAGCCTGGCATCCACCGCGGAACGCAGAAGACAGAGACCCCTGGCTGCTGCCAGCACTTGTCGTGACATCAGCGGATGTCAGAGCCAGCTGTAGTCGGGGTTCACGTCATGCCTGTGAGCGGCCAGTGATCGTGCTGCTCACAGGCAGTATCTGCAACATAAGGTAATTACAAAAATCCTTAGGGGACCCGGGGGGATACAATGGGGGGGGGGGGGTAATATAAAGTACTGGACAACCCCTTTAATGGCGCTGGAGTCAGCATGTGCACATACAGCGCTATCCTGCACCATTTTTTTAAAGAAACTGGGTCTGCAAATTTGCATACACAGTGTCTTCAATAAAACAGCGCCTATTTTATTGAAGTAATGTACTCCAACGTCAACATAGCAGTGCGCACAAGCTGACTATAAGGATAATGGTGATGGCCGGCTTGTGAGCACTGCTATACTGATGTTGTAGTAGAATTCTTCAATAAAATGGTGCAGGAGTAGACACGTGCGCATCCTGCGATATCCAGCTCCATTTTGTTGAAGACACTGTATCTGCGAATTCGCAAGCACAGTGTCTTCAATAAAATGGCGCCGTAGTGCGGTATGCGCACGTGCTGACTCCGGCGCCACACTGAGCAGTCTCCGCCCATCCCGGCTTTGGAAAGAAAGACGAGTCCAGCATTATATAGGATGTACTGATAATACAGGGGTGTACTCACTTATGCTAAGCGCTGTATGTGTGTGTGTGTATATATATATATATATATATATATATACTGTATATACAGTACAGACCAAAAGTTTGGACACACTTTCTCACTTAAAGATTTTTCTGTATTTTCATGACTATGAAAATTGTACATTCACACTGAAGGCATAAAAACTATGAATTAACAGATGTGGAATTATATACTTAACAAAAAAGTGTGAAACAACTGAAAATATGTCTTATATTCTAGGTTCTTCAAAGTAGCCACCTTTTGCTTTGATGACTGCTTTGCACACTCTTGGCATTCTCTTGATGAGCTTCAAGAGGTAGTCACCGGAAATGGTCTTCCAACAATCTTGAAGGAGTTCCCAGAGATGCTTAGCACTTGTTGGCCCTTTTGCCTTCACTCTGCGGTCCAGCTCACCCCAAACCATCTCGATTGGGTTCAGGTCTGGTGACTGTGGAGGCCAGGTCATCTGGCGTAGCACCCCATCACTCTCCTTCTTGGTCAAATAGCCCTTACACAGCCTGGAGGTGTGTTTGGGGTCATTGTCCTGTTGAAAAATAAATGATGGTCCAACTAAACGCAAACCGGATGGAATAGCATGCCGCTGCAAGATGCTGTGGTAGCCATGCTGGTTCAGTATGCCTTCAATTTTGAATAAATCCCCAACAGTGTCACCAGCAAAGCACCCCCACACCATCACACCTCTTCCTCCATGCTTCACGGTGGGAACCAGGCATGTAGAGTCCATCCGATCACCTTTTCTGCGTCGCACAAAGACACGGTGGTTGGAACCAAAGATCTCAAATTTGGACTCATCAGACCAAAGCACAGATTTCCACTGGTCTAATGTCCATTCCTTGTGTTCTTTAGCCCAAACTTGTCTCTTCTGCTTGTTGCCTGTCCTTAGCAGTGGTTTCCTAGCAGCTATTTTACCATGAAGGCCTGCTGCACAAAGTCTCCTTTTAACAGTTGTTGAAAAGATGTGTCTGCTGCTAGAACTCTGTGTGACATTGACCTGGTCTCTAATCTGAGCTGCTGTTAACCTGCGATTTCTAAGGCTGGTGACTCGGATAAACTTATCCTCAGAAGTAGAGGTGACTCTTGGTCTTCCTTTCCTGTGGCGGTCCTCATGTGAGCCAGTTTCTTTGTAGCGCTTGATGGCTTTTGCAACTGCACCTGGGGACACTTTCAAAGTTTGCCCAATTTTTCGGACTGACTGACCTTCATTTCTTAAAGTAATGATGGCCACTCGTTTTTCTTTACTTAGCTGCTTTTTTCTTGCCATAATACAAATTCTAACAGTCTATTCAGTAGGACTATCAGCTGTGTATCCACCTGACTTCTGCACAACACAACTGATGGTCCCAACCCCATTTATAAGGCAAGAAGAAATCCCACTTATTAAACCTGACAGGGCACACCTGTGAAGTGAAAACCATTTCCGGTGACTACCTCTTGAAGCTCATCAAGAGAATGCCAAGAGTGTGCAAAGCAGTGATCAAAGCAAAAGGTGGCTACTTTGAAGAACCTAGAATATAAGATATATTTTCAGTTGTTTCACACTTTTTTGTTAAGTATATAATTCCACATGTGTTAATTCATAGTTTTGATGCCTTCAGTGTGAATGTACAATTTTCAAAGTCATGAAAATACAGAAAAATCTTTAAATGAGAAGGTGTGTCCAAACTTTTGGTCTGTACTTTATGTATAATGTATTGATAATACAGGAGTGTGCTCACTTATTCTGAGAGCTTTATATATAATTTTGTGAAAATACAGGGGGTGCACTCACTTACTCTAAGCACTCTATATAATATACTGATAATACAGGGTTTGTACTCACTTATGCTGATTGCTGTATATATAATGCACTGATAATATGGGGGTGTACTCAATTATGCTGAGTGCTATATAAAGTACTAATAATAAACGGGTGTACACACACTGAGCACTTTGTATATAATGTTCTGATAATAGAGGGGTGTACTTACTTAAGCTGAGTGCTGTATATATAATGTACCAATAATAAGGGGGAGTACCTACTTAGGGCTCTTTCACATGTCAGTGTGTCCAGTACGTGTGGTGACAGGCGAGTAAATGTATTTTATTATTTTAATCTTATTTTACACTGAGACACTGTAGGAGCAGACACTACTACACCCAACTTTGTCTCTTGCTCGTGCTGATCACAGCGCGAGCAAAGAACAATGATGAGGGCAGAATATAGCACCCAGGGCTTGGGAACTGTACACTGATTCCCAGGCGCCGGTACGGGTGATCCTGATGCGCCACAAGTGTGACACACACAGACACACC
Organism: Phyllobates terribilis; assembly: GCF_046119375.1. Classification (NCBI taxonomy): domain Eukaryota; kingdom Metazoa; phylum Chordata; class Amphibia; order Anura; family Dendrobatidae; genus Phyllobates; species Phyllobates terribilis. The sequence goes on from NW_027362982.1 coordinate 1,198,527, forward strand.
GGATATGTATATCTCCGATATGGGTTTTTCCAGTCCTGGAAATATCCAGACGCATGAAACCGCCCTTATGCTGAGCATTGTAAAAATAATGTACTGATAATACAGGGGGTGTACTCACTTATGCTCAGCACTGTATACAAGTGCTTCTCACTAAATTAGAATATCATCAAAAAGTTAATTTATTTCAGTTCTTCAATACAAAAAGTGAAACTCATATATTATATAGCGTCATTACAAACAGAGTGATCTATTTCAAGTGTTTATTTCTGTTAATGTTGATGATTATGGCTTACAGACAATCATTATACAAAAGTCATTATCTCAGTAAATTAGAATACTTCATAACGCCGTCTTGAAAAATTAATTTAAAATCCAAAATGCTGGCCTACTGAAATGTATGTTCAGTGAATGCACTCAGTACTTGGTCGGGGCTCAATTATTGCATCAATGCGGCAATGTGGCATGGAGGCGATCAGCCTGTGGCACTGCTGAGGTGTTATGGAAGCCCAGGTTGCTTTGATAGCAGCCTACAGCTCGTCTGCATTGTTGGGTCTGGTGTATCTCATCCTCCTCTTGATAATACCCGATAGATTGCCTATGGGGTTAAGGTCAGGCGAGTTTGCTGGCCAATCAATCACAGTGATAGGCTATGTGCCCACGATGCAGAAATGAAGCAGAAAATTTCTGCAGCATTTCTGCATCTCCCTGGCAGAAAAAACGCATGCAGATTGTGCATGCGTTTTTCCTGCAGAATACATGCGGATTCACATGCGTACCCACATGCGTTAACGCATGTGTTTCTGCATGCGGACTGACGAGCACTTTCCAAGCGATAGCATCACTTGGAAAGTGCTTGACAACTAGGTCACACAATTTAAATCCATGCAAAAGGCATGGATTTACATAGTGTGACCGTAAAAATAAAAAAATAAAGCTATACTCACCCCCGATCCCCCGCCGCGTGTGCTGTCGCGCTCGTCCTGGCTTCTTCCGGGTTGCCGGCATCTCGCGAGACAGCCTGCGGTCACATGACCGCGACGTCATCTCAGGTCCTGGAAGGAGAAGCGCTGCAGGGGCCGCCGGACAGGTGAATATAAACTTTATTTATTATTTTATTCTTTTTTTTACAGGTACAATGGTACCCAGGTCTGGATGAGAGTCTCCTCTCCTCCAGAACTGGGTACCATCCGCACATAGAGACGCATATAATCCGCTTGTATAAATGTACAGACGCGCATTATATGCGTCTCAATGCAAGTCAATGGCGGCGCTTCCGCAAAATTAATGAACATGCTGCGGATTTATTTGCGCTGCAGAAACGCTGCGGAAAAATCCGCAGCATGTGCATTGACATTGCGGAATGCCATTGGGGACCATGGGGTGCGGATTACCATGCGTTTTTGATGCGTTTAAGCAGCGGAAAATCCGCAGCATAAACGCATGAAAAAAGCATCGTGTGCACGCAGCCATACTGTTGTTTTTAAACCAGGTATTGATACTTTTGGCAGTGTGGACAGGTGCCAAGTCCTGCTGGAGAAATTTTCAACTCTTAAAAGCTTGTCGGCAGAGGGAAGCATGAAGTGCTATAAAATATCCTGGCAGACGGCTGCGCTGACTTTGGTCTTGATAAAACACAGTGTACCTGCACCAGCAGATGACATTGCTCCCCAAACCAGCACTGATTGTGGAAACTTCACACTAGACCTCCAGCAGCTTGGATTGTGGCCTCCCCACTCTTCCTCCAGACTCCTGAGACCTTGATTTCCAAATGAAATGCAAAATTTACTATCATCTGAAATCAACACCTTAGACCACTGACAACAGTCCAGGTCTTTTTCTCCTTGGCCCAGGTAAGACGCTTCTGGCGTTGTCTATTGGTCATGAGTGGCTTGACACAAGGAATGCGACACTTGTAGCCCATGTCCTGGATACGTCGGTGTGTGGTGGCTCTTGAAGCAGTCCACTCCTTGTGAATCTCCCCCAAATTTTTGAATAGCCTTTTCTTAAAAATCCTTTCAAGGCTGCGGTTATCCCGGTTGCTAGTGCACCTTTATCTACCACACGTTTTCCTTCCACGCAACTTTTCATTAATATGCTTGGATACAGCAGTGTGTAAAAAGACAGCTTCTTTAGCAATGACCTTTTGTGGCTTACCCTCCTTGTGGAGTTTGTCAATGACTGTCTTTTCGACAACTGTCAAGTCAGCAGTCTTCCCCATGATTGTGGAGCCTACTGAAACAGACTAAGGGACATTTTTAAAAGCTTGTTTTTTGTTAATTATTCTAATTTACTGAAATAATAACTTTTGTGTTTTCATTGGCTGTAAGCCATAATCATCAACATTAACAGAAATAAACACTTGAAATAGATCACTCTGTTTTTAATGACTCTATAAGTTTCACTTCTTGTATTGAAGAACTGAAATTAACATTTTGATGACATTTTAATTTAGTGAGATGCTCTTGTATATAGTATAGTGATATGTATACATTTTATGGTATGTAGTGTGAACGCTTCATTATATATTATATACACATGCACAGCTTTACACGACGAGGTATATAATATATAATAGTATATAGTATAGAGCTATGTAAACACTTTATAGTTTATAGTGTGAACTCCCCACTAGATGTTATATACACAGGCACAGCGTCACACTACTATCATACCTTATAGTGTGAAGCTGTGCATGTGTATCTATAATATAACACTACAAGCGTCCCTCTGTCTGAAGCCTCTATAGACTGCACAAGCTAGACACGCCTGCGCAGTCTGGCTCCAGACAGATAAATGCATGGAGCTGTTACAGGTAAGAGGAGTATATGGCGCCAAAGTTCGCAGTATGAAAAGACACTGAACGCATACCACGATCTCCGGCGCCATACTTACATACTTACCTGACCGGGAGGAGCGTTGCCACAGCACCTCTCTTCTCGCCAGAGACCAGGGCAGGAGTGAAGGTGTCGTAGTCGGCGTATGCGTATAGCGCTATCCGGTGCCATTTTACTGAAGACACATTTTCAGTGTGTCTTCAGCAAAATGGCACAGGACAGCGAAGTATGGGCACGTGCGTACTCCGGCGCCGCACTCCTCAGAAGAACAGGACACCGCAGCGCTGGAGCACAGAGAAGAAAGGTGAGTATAAATGTTTATTTTTTTGTATGTGTGCAGCGTGAAAGGGATGAGGGGACCACACATACCAGGATTGGGGGATGAGGGGGCCACGTATACCAGGATTGGGGGATGAGGGGGCCACTCATCTCAGGATTGGGAGATGAGGGGGCCACGCATCCCAGGATTGGGGGATGACGGGGCCACGCATCCCAGGATTGGGGGATGACAGGGACACTCATCTCAGGATTGGGGGATGAGGGAGCCACGCATCCTAGGATTGGGGGTTGAGGGGGCCACGCATACCGTGGAGTTTTGTGTGAAATGATCAATGATTTGATTTTTGCTTCGTTCTCTTTTGTGTTTTTTCCTTGCAAGCAAATTAAATGAAGAGAATAATACCAAAGAATTTGTGATTGCAATCATTTTCAGGAAGAAACTGAGTATTATCTGACAGAATTTTAGGGGTGACAATACTTTTGGCCACCACTGTAGTAGTATGAAGCTGTGTGAAGCACGATGCTGCAGTTGGTTTCTTATTAGGCAGTTTCTTATTAGGTAATTTATTTTTTTCTGTTTTTTACAGATTTAAAGCGCACCTGTCAACAGGACTGTCCTCAGTAGGCTGTGTGCCCACGATCCGGAGCCGCTGCAGGTTTGACGCTGCGGACTTATGCAGCGTCAAATAAGCAGGAGACAAATGTTACAGTACAGTGGATGGCATTTCTAGAAATTCTATGTCTACTATGCGTCTGTGGCTCACTCACGGAAACTGACATGTGGCGCGTCTTTCCAGACCGTAGCATGTCAATTTCAGTTGCAGGTCCGCTTGCAGGCTTTCCCCATAGACCTAACCTCTATGGGGAAAGTCCGTAGGTAAAAAAAAAAGGTGCCGCTCATTTGAATATCCGCATGCGGCCCCTCCGCAGCATCGGGGCCATAGGCTGGGAGGCATCGTGGGCACACAGCCTTAACCACATACACTGTCAGGTGGGCGACATTAAACTGATTAAAATTATACCTTGGTTGATGAAATCCGTCCTGTGGTTCTTGTGTAGTCTTTACTTTCAGTTTGGAGATAATGATATGCTCGTGCTTCGGGGCGGCCTGTGGGGGGGGGGCGCTCTATCTGGTGCTCTGCTTACATATTCATCTGTATGCTCTTATTACAGGTCACTGTGCCTTCACTGACCTGACTCTTATTTTACCCCGCACTAATGGATGCATTATGTAAAATAGGAGGCTCCTCAGGCCGTCCCTGATCACGAGCATATTATTATCTCCAAACTGAAAGTAAACATTACACAAGAACCACAGAATGGATTTCATCATTTTAATCAGTTTAATGTCGCTCACCTGACCGTGTATGTGGTTTACTGAGCACAATCTTTCTGACAGGTGCGCTTTGACAAAAAAAAATGCATTAATATAATACAATGCAGCGAGGTGCCCTGATTAGAATACAATTAAGAGCAGCTACAAAAGTTATAACAATGGCACAAAAATGGGCATCAAAGTGGGCAGTGGGGTTAAGTGTTTTTGGGCCCCTGATCTCACACCACCATTACATAGTGATTGCCCGCATCAAATACAAGTCACTCCAGCCTGGCCAAAATAAGTTTTGGGTATCAAAACTGACATCAAAGTGGAGATATAACCAATTTTCACATATTTGAATAAATAATTGGTGTTTTTCAAGGGTTAAATGACTTTGGGTCACTGATCTCTGACCACCATTACATACATAGTGATGGGCGCATCAAGTTCAGGTCATTCTAGCCCGTTTAAATATGCTCTGGGCATGAGAACTGCCATCAAAGGGGGCAAATAGCCAGTAACTGGTGTTTTTCAAGGGTTAAATGACTTTGGGCCACTGATCTCAGACCATCTTTACATATAAGCCACGCTCACTGAACAGTCGAGTCACTAGTTGGGGCGCAGCCTCACTTTATGCAAGTGCATGAAGCGAAGCCACACCCACTAGTCGGAATCTGGCCAGGAGTATGTATAACGCATATGGCTCAGACACAGGCGAATCCCCGCAGCTCACAGTGTGTGCTCTGAGGGATTCATAAGTCTGCAGTTACATAGAGGGACTGCAGACTTATAGATTTAGAGTTGTCAACCCCTTTAAAGTGCACCTGTCAGTAGGATTGTACTAAGTAAACTACATACACTGTCAGGTTGGCAGCGTTACGCTGATTAAAATGATAAAATTAAGAGCATTGCTTGCTGATATGTGCAACTGAGCATGCGCCGTGGCCGTTTTGCTGGAGCCAGATTGGCAGTGGTGCGTGTGCAGTAGTATCTATCACCAAGAGATGCTCTCAAACTGGGCAAGCGCCGCCCACCTTGCGCAGATTAAAAGCATCGCTTGTTGATAGATGCAACTGCCCACACGATGCAGCAATTTTGCTGAAGACTAATTTTTTTTGCTCCAACAAAATGGCCGCAGACCATGAGCAGTATTATCTATCGCCAAGCGTCAAACAAGGTATCATTTTAATCAGTGTAATGGCGCCCACCTGACAGTGTGGGCACACAATCACAATCCTGCTGACAGGTGCGCTTTAAAGTCAGAAAAGATCAGAGGCATAAGCACGATGCTGAAGTAGATTTCTTTTTCGGCAATTTATTTTTTCTGGGGTTTTTTACGGGTTTTACGACAAAGAAAATTACATTAATAAAATACAAAACAGTGCGCTGCTCTTATGTGAGTAAGCTTAAAGGCAACCTGTCACATCCCCTATACCCTCCAACCCAGCAGCATTCACCTATGTATCAGCAACTTCCCTGCCTAACCAGCCCCGTATAACATTACTGAGTGAAAACAAAGTTTACAAAACATTCACATGCTCCCCATTGCCTATGCTTATGAGGGCTTTGACTAGTTGATGGGGCATGATTACATAATTTGCACGAGCGGCGTCATTGTCGCTCATGGAAATCTTGCACATGCGCCGCTCATTCCGGCACCGTCACTGCTTTTCTGAGGCCGGGTGTACGCTTCTTGGCTACAGAGGCACACTGCACATGTACGGAAGTCATCTTCTAAACTTCCGAACATGCACAGTGCGCCTCTGATGCGGAGAAGCATACACCTGGCTTCAGAGATGCAGTGACGCTGCCAGAATGAGCGGCAAATTATCACGCCAACACGGGCGTGATAACATGGAAAGGAGGCTGACTCTTCTGGGAGCAACTAACACCCACTAGTCGAATCCCTGATTAGCATAGGAAATGAGGACCATATAAATGTTTTTTAAACCTTGTGCTCTGTGGGGATTCAGAAGTCTGCAGGCACACAGAGTGACTGCAGACTTAATGATTTAGAGCAGACAACTCCTTGAAAATTAACCTGTCAGCAGGATTGTGCTAAGTAAACTACATACACTGTCAGGTTGGCGCTGTTACACACATTAAAATGATACCTTGGTTAATGAAATCCGTCCCGTGGTTCTTGTGTAATTTTTACTTTCAGTTTGGAGATAATGATATGCTCGTGCTCCGGGGCAGTCTGTGAGGTGGGCTCTATCTGGTGCTCTGCTTACATCTGTATGCTCTTATGACAGCTCACTGATCGATCACTGACATGCCTCCAATTTTTAATTTACATAGTGTATACATTATGGGGGGAAAAAAATGACATCAATCAAAATGGCGCTCGCGCAGGCGCATCTATCTCATGCCACGGCCATTTTGTTGGAGTAAAAAAATTATTCTCCAGCAGAATGTCTGCGGCGCAAGTGCAGTAGCATCTATCGGCAAGTGATCCTCTTATTCTGCGCAAGCGGCGCCCACCAGTAGGCAAGGCCTGCGCAAAGTAAGAGCATCGCTTGCCGATAGATTCAACTGCTCACGTGCTGTGGCCATTTTGCTGGAGCCAGATTTTTTGCTCCAACAAAATGACAGCGGAGCAATTGCAATAGTATCTATCGCCAAGTGATGCTCTCAATATGCGCAAGAGCCAGCCACCAGTGGGCGGGGCTTGCGCAGATTAAGAGCCTCGATTGCTGATAGATGCCACTGCGCACGTGACGTGGCCATTTTTCTGGAGACAAATTTTTCTTTTGCTCCAACAAAATGGCCACGGCACGTGCACAGTAGCATCTATGGCCAAGCGATAGATGCTATTGTGCCTGTGCGGGCGCCATTTTGCTTGATTTGTTTGTTTTTTCTAACCCCACATTATGTATATAACATGTAAAATAGGAGGCAGGTAACTGAACGATCAGTGACCTGTCATAAGAGCATATAGCTGACTGTATAAGCAGAGCACCAGATAGAGCCCACCCTACAGGCTGTCCCAGAGCACGAGCATATCATCATCTCCAAACTATAAGTAAAAATTAACCCCTTTTTGACGTGTGCCATAATAGTATGACAAACGTGAGAACCCCCTGTTTGGTGCGAGCTCCAGCACTGAGCCCGCAGCTTTCCAGGTACACGACAGCTGATATATACAGCTGACATGTGCCCGCAACAGCTGCGGGTGGAATAGCGATCCACCCCCCCCCCCCCCCCCCCCCGTGGCTGTTAACTACACAGTGTTCCAAATTATTATGCAAATAATATTTTCTCAGATTTTCCCAAATTACCTATATGAATTGCAGTCATTGTAATTTTCCAGTCAAATAACTATTAGAGTACAATTGAAACAGTTTTCAACTCAAAACTTTATTCTAGGGGATGTTACATTTGCACATAGGACCGCTTGTTCGAAAGGAGCTTCTGAACTCTCTCGTCCATTGAATTTGTCAGGTTTTGGATGGTTTCTGCTTCCAATTGTTTTGCCTGAGGACAGAATAGACTCCCAGAGCTGTTGCTTAGATGTGAACTGCCTCCCACCATCATAGACACTCCTTTTGATGATGCTCCAGAGGTTCTCAATGGGGTTGAGGTCAGGGGAGCATGGGTGCCACACCATAAGTTTGTCCACTGTTATGCCCATATCAGCCAGAGATGCAGATGTGTTATGTGCAGCATGAGAAAGGGCATTATCATGCATGAAAATGATCTTGCTGCGGAATGCACGGTTCTTCTTCTTGAACCATGGAAGGAAGTGCTGTTTGAGAAACTCAACATACATTATGGAGTTCATCTTTACCCCTTCAGGGATCCTAAAAGGGCCGTCAATCTCTCTCCCCATGATTCCAGCCCAAAACATTACTCCACCTCCTCCTTGTTAGCGCCGTAGCCGTGTTTGCATGGGGTGTCCATCAACCAGCCATCCTCCAATCCATCCATCTGGACCATCGAGATCATTTCATGCATGATAATGCCCCGTCTCATGCTGCACATAACACATCTGCATCTCTGGCTGCTATGGGTATAAAAGGGGACAAACTAATGGTGTGGCACCCATGCTCCCCTGACCTCAACCCCATTGAGAACCTCTGGGGCATCATCAAAAGGAGTGTCTATGATGGCGGGAGGCAGTTCACATCTAAGCAACAGCTCTGGGAGGGTATTCTGTCCTCAGGCAAAACAATTGGAAGCAGAAACCATCCAAAACCTGACAAATTCAATGGATGAAAAAGTTCAGAAGCTCCTTTCGAACAAGCGGTCCTATGTGCAAATGTAACATCACCTAGAATAAAGTTTTGAGTTGAAAACTGTTTGATTTCAGTTTGTAATAACCTGCTAATGCTTATAATTTCAAAAATGACAATTTTTTGTTCTTTATTAAAATGAAAAGGTTGAAAACTCTGCTGTGCATAATAATTTGGAACATGCATTTTGAGTGCAGTTGAGTTTTTTATTTTTTAAAACTATACTGTTATCATAGGCAGTTTGTACAAAAACCTTTCAATTGTGCTCTAATAGTTATTTGACTGGAAAATTACAATGACTGCAATTCATATAGGTAATTTGGGAAAATCTGAGAAAATATTATTTGCATAATAATTTGGAACACAGTGTAGTTAAATTCTGCTCTCAATCTCTGACAGCGGCATTTAACTCGCGCTTCCCGGAAGCGTGTCGTTGGCTCCGCACATCGGCGACCGTGTTACATGATCGTGGGTCGCCGATAGGTTGGCATGACAACCCAGGTCTGCAGGAGACCCTAGCCATTGTCATTGCCAGATTGTGGTCGGCGCTCATAGCAGGTGAGCATTTCTGCTACACACAGGAGATCTGATCATCCCCTGTGTGTAGCAAAGGCGATCAGAGAATTGCAGCTTCTAGTCTCCCATTGTGACTATTGAAGCTAGTGTAAAGTAAAAAAAGTTTAAAAATATTAAAAAAATTATATTAAAGTTTAAATCACCCCCTTTCGCCCCATTCACAATAAAACAAAAAAAATCACTCATACACATATCCACATTCAGAATCACTTGATCTATCAATATGAAAAAATATTTAATCCGATCGATAAACGGTGTGACGTGAAAAAAATTCAAAATGCTATAATTACTTTTTTTTGGTCGCCGCAACATTGCAATAACCGCGATTAAAACATCGGATCTACCCCAAAATGGTATCAATAAAAACGTCAGCTTGGCGCGCAAAAAATAAGCCCTCATCTAGCTCCAGATCGTAAAAAATGGAGATGGTATGGGTCCCGGAAAATGGAGCCATTTTTTTTTTTTTTTTTAAGCAAACTTTGGATTTTTTTTCACCACTTAAGTAAAAAAACTATACCTGTTTGGTGTCTACGAACTCATAATGACCAGGAGAATAATAATGGTAGGTCAGTTTTAGCATTCAGCAGACATGGTGAAACAAAACCCCAAGAAAACAACTGTGGAACTGCACTTTTTTGCAATTTCACCGCACTTGGAATTTTCCTGTTTTCCAGTACACGATGTAGTAAAACCAGTGGTGCTGTTCAAAAGCACAACTTGTCCCGCAAAAAATAAGCCATCACATGGCCATAGTGACCAAAAAATAAGAAAGTTATGGCTCTGGGAAGAAGGGGAGCAAAAAACGAAAACACAAAAATGGAAACTGGTCTGGTCATGAAGGGGTTAAACAAGAACCACTGGATGGATTTCATCAGCCAAGGTGTCATACTATTCATGGTAATGGCGCCCACCTGACAGTGTATGTAGATTACTGAGCACAATCCTGCTGACAGGTGCGCTTTAAGGTCAGAAAAGATCAGAAGCCCAAGCACGATGCTGAAGTAGGTTTCTTATTCTGCAATTTATTTTTTTCTGTTTTTTTTACAGGTTTTACCACAAAAAAAATGACATTAATAAAATACAATGCAGCGTGCTGCCCTTATGTGAATATGCTTAAAGGGAACCTGTCAGGTCCCCCATGCCCTCCAACCCAGAAGCATTCCCCTATGTATCAGCAAATTCCCTGCCTAACCAGCCCCGTATAACGTTACTGAGTGAAAATAAGGTTTAAAAAACATTCACAAGTTCCCCATTACCTATGCTAACGAAGGTTTGACTAGTCGATAGGGCGTTCGTTCCCCAGACTAGTCAGCCCTCTTTCCATGTTGTCACGCCCCTGTTGGCGTGATGACATAATTTGCACGAGCGGCGTCATCGCCAGCTGATGCTAATCTTGCGCATGCGACGCTCATTCCGGCAGCGTCACTGCTTCTCCGAGGCCGGGTGTACGCTTCCCCGCATCAGAGGCGCAAACCATCTTCTAAACCTCCGAACATGCGCAGTGCGCCTCTGATGCGGGGAATTGTACACCTGGCTTCAGAGATGCAGTGACGCTGCCGGAATGAGCGGCGCATGCGCGAGATTTGCATGAGCGGCGATGATGTCGCTCGCGCAAATGATGTTATCACACCAACAGGGGCCTGACAACATGGGAAGGAGGGACCTAACACCCACTAGGCAAAGCCCTCATTAGCACAGGAAACAGGGACAGTAGAAATGATTTCTAAAGCTTTTTTCCACTCAGTAACATCAGGGCTGATTAGGCAGGGAAGTTCTATTGCCTGCTCTTCTCACAGCCCATCAGCACACAGCGCCTCCATCTTGTAACTTACCAGCCTCGCCATTTTAGGTGTTGATAGAATGGCCATCTCCTGCCAGCTGCCACAGTCTCCTGGAGATGAGAAGATGTCTTCTTGTTCGCAGTGGATGTCGCTGTATCTGTAGTAACGGTCGCTCTCTCTCACCCGCTCCCGCCAGATACGTTGTGTACTGCACGCAGTATACCAGCGACTGCCTCTGCGGGCGTTAGCTAGAGATGCTAGACTCTGCGGTGACGTCATCGGGAGGGGCGGAGCCTCCACGTCACACGGCTCTCATTGCTGTTGTCTCCAGGAAGGGAAGCTGCTTTTGCTGTGTGTGGAATATGGCTTCCAACAGGTCTCCATTCTGAATAGAGGTGACCAGACTGGAGCCCCTGAAGGGGAGGCTATCACAGCAGGCACCAGCTGTAGACAGTTTATCAGTGACATGGCTGCTGGAATGGAGGGGATTCTAGTCTGCCTACAGAGCAGGCTGCTGAGAGAGTCCCCAGTGCTATTCTCCCAGGCCTTTATCCTGGAGTAATGTGTATATAGCCACACATATGGAAATCCTTGCACTGACACACAGCACAGTCACCCACATGTGTACATCCATGTACACTATATGCACAGTCCACAGGTCCGTATTCGCCACTAGGCACGGGGGTCCAGTGTTTAGGGAGCGACGCCTGAATCAAGATTAAAAATATTTATTATCCCCTTAAATGACAGCTGGCATTCTGTGGCATCGGCCCGGACGGATTTGGAACCGATGGGGTCCGATTAACCCGTTAAATAACGCTGTTACTTGCAACAGCTGTATCTAAAGGGTTAAATGACCCCATGTGATGACCACAGGGTACAGTGGCTTGTTAGAGACCAACGACGATCAAAGTAAAAATTATATATGTCCCGCAGTGAGACTAAGTGAAAAAGTAAAACAAAAAAAAATAAAATGTCTGTAAAAATCCAAAAAGAAGCACACACAAATCACAAAAAGCAGCATTTGCGTTATAACAAAGATAAAAACTCGTACACATAATTGGAATTTTCGCGTCTGAAACGACCAGATCTATAAAATTGTCACATTATTTAATCCGTATGGTGAACACAGTAAAAAAAAAAAATAACACCAAAAATGTCGCTTTTTCATCATATTAACACACAAAAAATGGAATAAAAAGTTATCAAAAATACATATATAAAGAAAAATGGTATAAAAGAAAACTCAAAATTGTCCCGCAAAAAACAAGCCCTAATATGACTTACTCTAGAAAAAAATAAAACTTATAGCTCTCATAACATGGCGGAGCAAAAACAAATCCATTTTTGTAAAATATTGTTTTTAGTGTATAAAAGTAGCAAAGCATAAAAATTATATAACATCAACCACACAAAAATAAATTGAAACAATCAATCATTTAATTGCTGTTTTTTCTTCATTCTGCATCTAAAGAATTTGAATAAAAAGTGATCAAAAAAATGTTATGTTCCCCAAAATGGGGCTTCGCGCAAAAAATAAGCCCTCGTGCAGCTCTGTTCGCCAAACAATAAAAAAAATACAGCTCTCAGAATATGGCGATGAAAAAAATATTTTTTATAAAAAAGCATTTTACACTGTGATGGCAGCAAAACATAAAAAATATATATAACGCTGGTTTCGCTGTAATTGTACCGACCCAAGAATAAATCCACCTTATCTCTTATACCGCACGAGGAACCGCACAAAAATAAAAATAAGGACTATTGTACTGCTATTTTTTTGTTCATTCTACCTACCAAAAATCAGAATAAAACTCAGGTCACGTTTATCCTGCGCTCTCCATTGACCGCTTACATTGGGGGTTCCTTTTAACCCCTTCACCCTAAAAGCCTGTTTTCACCTTCCTGACCAGGCAAATTTTACAATTCTGACCAGCGTCCGTTTATCTGGTAATAACTCTGGAACGCTTCAACAGGATCCCGGTGATTCTGAAATTTTATTTTGCTAACTTATTGTACTTCATGCCAGTGGTAAAATTTGTTCAATATGACTTGCGTTTATTTGTGAAAAAATCTGAAATTTCGCAATTGCAAACTTTTAATTTTTATGTCCTTATAACAGAGAGTTATGTCACACAAAATAGTTAATCAATAACATTTCCCACATGTCTACTTTACATCTGCACTATTTTTTTAAACTTTTTTTTTTTTAGGAAGTTAGAAGAGTTTAAAGTTGACCATTAATTTCTAATTTTTCCAACAAAATTTACAAAACCATTTTTCAGGGACCACATCACACTTGAAGTGACTATGGGGGGCCTATATGACAGAAAATACCCAAAAGTGACTCCATTCTAAAAACTGAACCCTTCAGGGTACGTGCCCACGATCCGTAATAGCAGTGCTGCGTCCAAAACGCTTTGTTCCATATTGGAAGCATAGTGGTGGGATTTATAGAAATCCCATGCCCACTGTGCTTCTATTTGATGCCGCGTAAACTCACCCGTGGCGCGGTTTTTACGAGCCGCAGCATGTCAGCATTTCCGCAACAGAAATTTCCCCAATAGAATGTATTGGATGCAGTAAATCCGCATGTGTTTAATGAACACCTGCGTGATCGGTCCCAGCTTTTTGGACGCACCGAAAATACATTGTGCCCAAAGCACTGCTATAGCCTAATCGTGGGCACATAGCCTGAAAGTCCTCAAAACCACATTCAAGAAGTTTATTAACCATTCAATTGGTTCACAGGAATTAAAACAACGTGGAAGAAAAAAATTAGCATTTTACTTTGTTTCACAAAAATGTTGCTTGAGCCCCAAATTTTATATTTTCACAAGGGTAACAGGATAAAATGCACCCCAAAATTTGTTGTGCAATTTTTCCAGAGTACTCCGATACCCATGGCCGGCTCCAGTTTTTCGTAGACCCTGGGCAAAAGTGTCTCATGGGCCCCTTTTACACATACCATGGTACATGATGCACAGATACAGCAGAGAAATATACTGTAGGTATAGTACAATGCCCAAGATTTCACTTATTTCTTACATTACATGAGTGATATCTATTGTAAATAGCTCAGAAACTGGTGAATCCCCGCAGCGCACAGGGCGTGACCTGGGGGGATTCTAAAGTCTTCATTTTAGACCGAACAGTATAGTCTTCCATACAGTATTCTGGGCACCACATATTCCTCCATACAGTATTATGGGCACCACATAGTCATCCATACAGTATTATGGGCACCACATAGTGCTCCATACAGTATTATGGGCACCACATAGTCATCCATACAGTATTATGGGCACCACATAGTCCTCCATACAGTATTATGGGCACCACATAGTCCTCCATACAGTATTATGGGCACCACATAGTCATCCATACAGTATTATGGGCACCACATAGTCCTCCATACAGTATTATGGGCACCACATAGTCCTCCTTACAGTATTATGGGCACCACATAGTCCTCCATACAGTATTATGAGCCCTATATATTGCTCCATGCAGAATAATGGACCCCATATAATGCTCCATACAGAATAATGGGCACCATATAGTGCTCCATGCAGAATAATGGGCCCTATATAATGCTCCATACAGAATAAGGGCTTCCATATAATGCCTCATACAGTATAATGAGCCCCATATATTGCTCCATACAGTATAATGGCCCTATATAATGCTCCATACAGAATAATGGGCCCCATATAATACTGCATACAGTATGGGCCCCATATAGTGCTCCATGGAGAATGGGCCTCATATAATGCTCCATAGAGAATGGGCCCCATCAGTGGCGTACCTACTGGGGGGTAAAGGGGGCGTCACGTTGAGGGGCCCACCCTGTTAAGCAGAAGGCGACCGCGGCTCTCTGAGGTGACGCTGCTGTTCTCTTTCTGAGCTGAGACTCTGCAGGCTGCACAGCACAGCAGCCAATTGCAGAGTCTCAGTGCAGTGCACGGTGAGGGCTAAAGTGCTGCTAACCTCATCTTCTTCTACAGGCTGGCAGCGCTGCGGTTAGCTCCACACCATCAGTGCTCTGATTGGTCCACGCTGGACCCTGGGTCCTAGTGAGCTGCTGCAGTTAGGTTGTGCAACCTGTGCCAAGACAGGGCCTGGCCCGGACCAGTCATCAATCACCTTCATATGTAAGTGCTGCTGGAACCAGTTTTTTTAGTTTTAAAATAAATGACAGCATATGATGTTACTGTGGGAGACAGTGGGGTGAATGTGAGGGGAAGAGGGGGAGCTGAATTGGGGTAGTGGGGGTGGGGGTGGCGCTGAGGGCCTTGCGTTCTGAGATTATGTGCAATCTCATGTCATAGTTGCTGTCTGGGGAGGGTGGAGATAGGGAGGTAGGGGACTTAGGGCTCGTTCACAGGTCAGGATCTCCGGTACGAGTGGTGACAGTTTCCACACGTACTAGAGACACTGACACACGCAGACCCATTCAAATCTATGGGTCTGATCACATGTCAGTGTGTTTTCACAGACCGTGTGTCCGTGTGCTCCACACACTGACATGTCCGTTTTTTTGCAGATGCACGGTCCGCAAAACATACCACACGGATTTTATTATTTTATTCTTATTTTTACACAGGGACACTGCAGGAGCAGACACTACTACTACCCTCATCATTGCCACTGCTGGTGATGATCGCAGTGATGGCACTGAACCATGATGAGGGCAGCGTTCGGCAGCGCTACCTGGACACTGATTCCCAGCCGCCCGTACGTGTGATCCTGATGCGGCACACGGGCCGCACACGGGTGCAACACGTATAACACACACCGGCATACAAGAAACAGATATCTCCAGTACCGGTTTTTCCGATACCGGAAATATACGGACATGTGAAACCAGCCTTATTATATTTACCGTTTAGGTCTTATTATAAGCCCCTGCCTGATAGTATAACAAACCCCCATACACTAACCATGGCATGAGCTGTACAACATTTAAAGGGATTGTCTGGTCTAAATGTACAAGTCTGCAATTACTTTATGTGGCTAAAAAACCAAGCAATGTGAACTGAGGTCTAAGATGGTACACATGCAAGAAATAGGAGCATGTTCACACTAGCAAAAAGAAGCAAAACCTACAAAAGACAAAAAATATATCTCATACCCTACCATCATTATATATAAATGTAAAGCAAAGTTGCATATTAAATATAGGGTACTTAGTGAACTATTTTTGTATACTTTTTTTGATCAAAAATAGTTCACTAAGTACCCTATATTTAATATGCAACTTTGCTTTACATTTATATACAGTTATATGAAAAAGTTTGGGCACCCCTATTAATCTTAAGCTTAATGTTTTTTAAAAATTGGTGTTTTTGCAAGAGCTATTTCAGTTTGATATATGTAATAACTGTTGGACACAGTAATGTTTCTGCCTTGAAATGAGGTTTATTGTACTAACAGAAAATGTGCAATCTGCATTCAAACAAAATTTGACAGGTGCATAAGTATGGGCACCTCACCAGAAAAGTGACATTAATATTTAGTAGATCCTCTTTTTGCAAAAATAACAGCCTCTAGTCGCTTCCTGTAGCTTTTAATGAGTTCCTGGATCCTGGATGAAGGTATTTTTGACCATTCCTCTTTACAAAACAATTCCAGTTCAGTTAAGTTTGATGGTCGCCGAGCATCGACAGCCTTCTTCAAATGATCCCACAGATGTTCAATGATATTCAGGTCTGGGGACTGGGATGGCCATTCCAGAACATTGTAATTGTTCCTCTGCATGAATGCCTGAGTAGATTTGGAGCGGTGTTTTGGATCATTGTCTTGCTGAAAGATCCATCCCCTGCGTAACTTCAACTTTATCACTGATTCTTGAACATTATTGTCAAGAATCTGCTGATACTGAGTGGAATCCATGCGTCCCTCAACTTTAACAAGATTCCCGGTGCCGGCATTGGCCACACAGCCCCAAAGCATGATGGAACCTCCACCAAATTTTACTGTGGGTAGCAAGTGTTTTTCTTGGAATGCTGTGGTTTTTTGCCGCCATGCATAACGCCTTTTTGTATGACCAAACAACTCAATCTTGGTTTCATCAGTCCACAGGACCTTCTTCCAAAAAGAAATTGGCTTCTCCAAATGTGCTTTTGCATACCTCAGCCGACTCTGTTTGTGGCGTGCTTGTAGAAACGGCTTCTTTCGCATCACTCTCCCATACAGCTTCTCCTTGTGCAAAGTGCGTTGTATAGTTGACCGATGCACAGTGACACCATCTGCAGCAAGTTGATGCTGCAGCTCTCTGGAGGTGGTCTGAGGATTGTCCTTGACTGATATCACCATTCTTCTCCTCTGCTTTTCTGATGTTTTTCTTGGCCTGCCACTTCTGGCCTTAACAAGAACTGTCCCTGTGTTCTTCCATTTCCTTACTATGTTCCTCACAGTGGAAACTGACAGGTTAAATCTCTGAGACAGCTTTTTGTATCCTTCCCCTGAATAACTATGTTGAATAATCTTTGTTTTCAGATCATTTGACAGTTGTTTTGAGGAGCCCATGATGCCACTCTTCAGAGGAGATTCAAACAGGAGAACAACTTGCAAGTGGCCACTTTAAGTAGCTTTTCTCATGATTGCATACACCTGGCTATGAAGTTCAAAGCTCAATGAGGTTACAAAACCAAAAAAAGTGCTTTAGTAAGTCAGTAAAAAGTAGGTAGGAGTGTTTAAAACAAGAAAATGATAAGGGTGCCCATACTTATGCACCTGTCAAATTTTGTTTGAATGCAGATTGCACATTTTCTGTTGGTACAATAAACCTCATTTCAAGGCAGAAACATTACTGTGTCCAACAGTTATTACATATATCAAACTGAAATAGCTGTTTCAAAAACACCAATTTTTAAAAAACATTAAGCTTAAGATTAATAGGGGTGCCCAAACTTTTTCATATAACTGTATAATGATGGTAGGGTATGAGATATATTTTTTGTCTTTTGTAGTTACTTTATGTGGCTGCAGACTTGTGAATCCTCACATTACACACACAGCACACTGTCTGGGCTCTCTGGTTCGGGGAGCGGGTTGTCATGTGACCTTAACCCCTTAACAACGCTTGCCGTATTGGTACGCACATTTGCGTACCCCCCGTTCAGTGAGGGCTCCGGCGCTGAGCCCGCACTGAACGGAGCACATGTCAGCTGATTATTACAGCTGACATGTGCCCGCAACAGCCGCGGGTGGAATCGCGATCCACCCGCGGCTGTTAACATGTTAAATGCCGCTGTCAATCTCCGACAGTGGCATTTAACGCGCGCTTCCGGGTAGCGCGGCATAAGCCCCGCCCATCGGCGACCCCGTCACGTGATCGCGGATCACCGATGGGTGGGCATGACAACCCAAGGTCTGCAGCAGACGCCTGTGGTTGTCATGATCTGGTCGCTATGAGCGCCACCTATTGGTCGGCGCTCATAGCACAGGACCATTTCTGCTGCATGCAGGGGACCTGCTCGTCCCCTGTATGTAGCAGAGCCGATCGGACAGTTGCTGCTTCTAGTCTCCTATGGAGACTATTGAAGCATGCAAAAAGTAAAAAAAAAAAGTTTTTAAAAATATAAAAAAAAGTAAAAAAATATAAAAGTTTAAATCACCCCCCTTTCGCCCCATTCAAAATAAAATATTAAAAAAAAAAACCTACATAGACATATTTGGTATCGCCCGATCTATCAATATAAAAAAATAATTAATCCGATCGGTAAACGGTGTAACAAGAAAAAAATTCTAAACGCCAGAATTACGTTTTTTGGTCGCCGCAAAATTGCAATAAAATGCAATAACGGGCGATCAAAACATCGGATCTACCCCACAATTTTATCAATAAAAATGTCAGCCCGGCGCACAAAAAATAAGCCCTCACCCAGCCCCAGATCACGAAAAATGGAGACGCTATGGGTGTCGGAAAATGGCGCTATTTTTTTTTTTTTTACCAAATTTTGGAATTTTTTTCACCACTTAAATATAAAAGAACCTATACACGTTTGGTGTCTATGAACTCGTAATGACCTGTAAAATAAGAAGGGCAGGTCAGTTTTAGGATTCAGTGAACGTGGTAAAAAAAAAAAAACAACTGTGGTATTGCACTTTTTTTGAATTTTACCGCACTTGGAATTTTTTTCCCGTTTTCCCGTACACGATATGGTAAAACTAGTAATGGCGTTGAAAAGTACAACTCGTCCCGCAAAAAATAAGCCCTCACATGGCCATATTGACCAAAAAATAAAAATGCTATGGCTCTGGGAACAAGGGGAGCAAAAACGAAAATGCAAAAACGGAAAATGCTCCGAGGCTTAAGGGGTTAAAGGGTTTTTCCCATGAACCAAAGTTGATTTTAATCAATAGATCTTGGAATAATAATAAGTTCCACAATTGGATGTGTTTAAAACGTTCCTGTGCTGAGATAATCTTATAAATGTTCCCCTGTGTAATGGCCTTGTCTGACCATACAGGAACATGGTCTGATCATACCACATCTCCTGGACAGGGTGGGAAACAAAAGAGTATACAGACATTATAGCACGGGATCACAGATGATTCTTTCTGTGAGGTAAAACATTTCCCTGTCCATTTTAAACAATGTTTTACTTAAAAGAAAGAATCAGCTGTGCTCCCCGGCTGTAATGTCTGTACATTACGCTCTTTTGCTTCCTCCCCTGCCCAGGAGGTGTGGTACAATCAGACCATGTTTCTGTACGGTCAGACACAACCATTACACAGTACACAGCAGGGGAACATTTATAAGATTATCTCAGCACAGGAACATTTTTATAAATACATCCAATTGTAGAAATGATTATTATTACAGTAACTATTGATTAAAATGTACTTTTGTTCGTGGGAAATCCCCTTTAAGTATGTGATTTACATGCTCCTGGCCCCATTCCAACTTCGCGGCCCCATTCAATACAAGTGTATTGAGCAAGACCGGAAACAGTCTAGTCGGAATGTGGCCAGGTGTATGCAAATCGCATACTTGAGGTCTCATGACAACCCGCTCCCCGAACCAGAGAGCCTAGACAGTGTGCTGTGCATGCAATGTGAGGATTCACAAGTCTGCAGTCACATAGTCACAGCAGACTTGTAGCTTCAGACTAGACAATCCCTTTAATAATAATTTCATAATAAGCAGCTTATTATTTGTATAAAGTTATTAAAGGGGTTGTGCGGGCTTGGGATAAAAGTCTGCAGTCACTCTATGTGACTGCAGACGGGCAAATCATGACAGGGTATGGTGCGCCTGCTGTCATGAGCCCCCAATTTCAACAGTGGTATCGGGCGGGCATGTGACCACATGTATGCTATTTGCATATGTCGACTAGCTTCTCTCAATACAAGAGAATTGAGACAAGCTGTGAGAGTCTAGTCAACACATGCAAATAACATACATGTAGTCACATGACTAACCGACTACATAAACAATGCTGGGGACTCATGGGTCATTATTACTGTACATGGGGGAATCAGTGGACATTATTAAATGTTAAGTGGGCACTTAAGAATCATTATTGTTATAGGGGCACTTACGGTATTGTGGCCGTCAACGGTGCACCTGACGCATTATTACTTTTAGGGGCAAAATGTGGGCACTGTTTTCTAGGGCACTTGCACAGGGCAGTAATATTTTAAAGGGGTAGTTTTACCATCTAGAGAGCACAAAGGGGGGATTTTACTTTGTAAGAGGCACAGTGTTAGCATTATTATGAGGGGGCACAGTGGTGGGCTTTATTATTTGGGATACTAAGAGGATCAGTAATAGGGACACATTCAGCAGCAGCGGCTCAGCATTGGGGTATCAGCAGGATGAGGGGTTTGTGCAGGTTGGGATAGATGGGGCTGGTGCCTGAAATGTGAGAAGTCATATGTGTCTTTGTTGTGATCTCTGCAGATGAGCTGTGGCTGGAGAAGTCGTTATATCGGTCTGGGACAGGTGGAAAAGACGGGAAAAGTGAATGACTCTAGCAGAAAGGACGTCACCTGTAAGGTACTATATATATCTGTACTGTAATCTCTTATATGCTCTGCAATACTGGTATCTACTACTATATGGTCAACACAGTATGGCAGTAATATCAGTGTTAATCATTGTATAAAGATTTCTTTTAGCAACAGCACGGTCATCTGCTGAAGTTCTCCTACTTCCACTATTAGGGTGCACCACCATATTTGTAATCAGGGTTACATGGTTAGGGGCCCACTCAGAAGTTTTTCCCCCCCTGAACCCAACCCTTAGCTATGCCTCTGGGCACATGCTCCATAGAGAATGGGCCCCATATAATGCTCCATAGAGAATGGGTCCCATATAATGTTCCATAGAGAATGGTCCCCGTATAATGCTCCTTAGAGAATGGGCCCCATATAATGCTCCATAGAGAATGGGCCCCATATAATGCTCCATAGAGAATGGGCCCCATATAATGCTCCATAGAGAATGGGCCCCATATAATGTTCCATATAGAATGGGCCCCATATAAAACTCCAAACAGTATGGGCCTCATATAATACTCCATAGAGAATGGGCCCCATATAATGCTCCATAGAGAATGGGCCCCATACAATGCTCCATAGAGAATGGGTCCCATATAACGCTCCATAGAGAATGGGCCCCATATAATGCTCCATAGAGAATGGGCTCCATATAATGCTCCATACATTTAAAAAAAATAAATAAATACTCACGTTTCATTGCTGGTGGCAGGTCAGGACTCCTCAGCGTCTTCTGACTCTCTGCACTGTCAGAGCTGAGGGCGCAGTGTACTGATGTCATTGCGCCCTCTGCCCTGACACATCACAGTGTCAGAAGACACGGAAGACACCGGAGCTGCAGAGCATTGAGATGAGGTAAGTATAAATGCCAGGGCCCTGAACAAAGCATGGGGGCTCACTCGCGAATGCTGGCACCATGCTCCCCCGACTCACTGGCCCCATAGCGCACCAGGGTCCCTAACGGTGAGTGAGCACCCCCGCTTGCCCAAGTGCTGATGCTGGCCCTGCTGATACCCCATATGTGGGAGAAGACTACTCTATAGGCACATGGCAGGGTTCGGAAGGTAAAGAGCTCAGTTTGACTTTTTGGACTCAAAAATGGCTGGAATCGAGAGTGGACGCCATGTCGCATTTGGAAAGCCCCTGATGTGCCTAAACAGTGAAAAACCCCTATCAGTGACTCTATTTTGTAAACAATAAACACTATTTTATAGAAAAAATAATTATTTTTGCATTACTCTATTCTGAGAGCTATAACTTTTTTATGTTTTTCCTGATGAAGCTGTTTGGCAACCTGCTTTTTGCCGGACAAAATGGCATTTTCAGCTATACCATTTTTATTTACATTCGTCTTTTTGATTGTTGTTTTATTCCACTTTTTGTTCGGCAGTATGATAAAAAAGCATAGCTTTTGCCTCTTTTTTAAAATATTTATTTTTATTGTGTTCACTAAAGGGGTTAACTAGTTTGACAGTTTTATAGGTCGGGTCGCGGCAATACCAAATATGTTTACTTTTTTGTTTTTTTTTTTACATAAAAATACTTATTTATTGGTTTAATGTAATTTTTAATTATTATTTCACTATTTTTTTTTTTTTACATTTTTACAAATTTTTTAAACTTTTTAAAAAATCTTTCGACTTAGTCCATCAAGTGGACTTTCACTTTGATCGCTGTTATAAAGCATGCCCAAGCATTACAGTTAGTGTTGAGCGAGTATGTTCTATTAACCCTTTCGCCGAGTATGCTCGGGCCGAGCTCCGAGTGTTTACAGCTGCTCGGTGATATGTTTGAATCGCTCCTGTGTGCATGATTTGCAACTGTTTGACAGTTTTATTACATGTGAGGAATGTCTGTTTCTTACACATTCCTCACATGTAATAAAGATGTCAAGCAGTCGCAAATCATGCACACGGGAGGGATTCAAACATATCACTGAGCAGCTGTAAATACTCGGAGCTCGGCCCGAGCATACTCAGACAGAACATACTCGTACAGAACATACTCGCTCAACCTTAATTACAGTGCTTTATCTGTCAGTTGTGCAGTGGTGCACTGACACAAGCCTCTTAGACCATAATCTGAGCATGGTCTAAGGGGCTTGCCGTAGCCTGGATGTTGATCCGGATGTTGTCATGACGAGCTCAGGTCACCATGGCAACGATCGGGCCCTCGCAATGACTTTGCAGGAGCGCGGATCGGAGGGGAGAGCGAGCAACCTCCCTCTCCCTGCCTTCTAAATGCTGTGATCAATATTAATCGCAGCATTTATGGGGTTAAAGTGCCAGAGACCGCTCTTAGCAGTGAGAACCGGGTGTCAACTGTTATATCAGATGAACACCCGGTGGCAATCGCGCGCACACAACTCCTGTGCGTGCAGAATCTTCAGGACATAGCCTTCCCTTCCATGACGTATGGATACGTCCAAGGTCGTGAAGGGCAAATTGACTCGCCCCCTGGGCCGTGGGGCACCCGGAACCGGGCTTCAGTGCGATGATGGGGGTAGTAGTGGCAACCCGATCCCGTGGCTCAGGGTGGTCAGACCAAATGCTGTGGCAGTCTATTTGTAGAGTTATGAATGTCCACCTACGCCACCCGTGGATTTCGGTCAGGGATGACAGCCACTGCAAGGCAGACCGCTGAGGCTGATGTTGGTGTGCAGCACAGGGTAGGAATGGGCCTGGGTGTCTGAGAGCATTCGGGCGAGCCCCACTGGTCAGGGTGAGTGTGAAGGCCTACCGTTCTCTCTCTGCCCTTGCTGACTATCCCCCTTTTCGTGTTGTAATAGCCCACGTCCCTGAGCTGGCCGTGTACTTCGCCTGTATGGCTTGCGACTCGGGCCTTAGGTACCTTTTGCTTCTCCGTGCTGTACTGGTCCCTCTGTGTGGCGGAGCCTCCAGGCTTCTTAGGCCAAGGGACCTGAAATCCCTCGCGGGTTGGTTCTCTGCTTCTGGGCTTGCAACCCTGACATCCTCGGACCCCAATGTCCGGTAGTGTAGTTCTCTCAGCCAGGACCGGCTCTCGTCGCCTCTGTCCCTGGCTCGCAGCTTCTCCTCTGCCTCACGGACTTATCGGCTACAGCTGAATTGTCCCTACTTCTCTGGGACTAGTCTCAGTCCTGAGCTAGGTCGTCCACTTCTCCCTAACCCTGCCCTCAGTTCCAGTTTTATAGGGGCAGCCAGCTCCCCCTACTGGCCTGGGACAGGAGGTGCTGTATGCTAATTGTACCTGAACAGGGAACCTCCCTCCTGCTCTCAGACACAGCCTTTAATATTTGTGGCATCCAGGCCTGGGGTGACACATTCCCCCCTAGTAAAATTTAGTACTCCGGGACTAACAGGAAACACAAATACAAGGTAGAAACAATAACATAACATATATACAAGTACATTTTGTCCTTAAGGTCACGGCGCTTCCGTGACCGGGTGTCCATATCACCCAACTAGGTATAGTTTTCCACAATGTGGGGACCTGTCCCTATAAACCCCAAGTTCCTGGCCTTGGGCGTGGCAGCAAGGTAAAAGCTAACTACTTTCGACCACAAGGGGGCCACGCCGGACAGGTTTTTCTTCCGTGGTCATCGTCGAAAGAGGGCACCAGGTGCAACTATCTACATGGTAGTTCCGGTTATTTACTGTCCATAACCTGTCAGTCCATTGTATCTAGGAAAGCTGGAAAACAGTATTAATACCCAGGGTACAAACATAAAACATTAAATATATACACTGTGCATTTAGATCTTCCAGCGAGCTGGTATTTGACCAGTAGTGCTCCGATTGACCTCCGTAACCCACTGTTTGGTGGTGGTCTACCCTGGCTTTCCCCACTATCATTTATGGTACAGCTACTAGCTGGGTTCACAGGCAGGGCAGGCAGCTGTCTGCGGGTTCTTTGGCTTACCGCAGGCATGGCAGGCTCACTGTCAGCAGAGCGTTGACTCTCTTGGGCTGCTGGCATGGGTCCTTCTGCCTCCGGCGCTGCTTGTTCCGCTTGTTCTTCCTGCTCTCCTGTAGGCTCCTGCTGGGTAGGTTGAAGGAAGTGTAGGACGGGTACCACTATCGCGTCATTTATCTGAGTCCGGGTCCGGGGGAACTCTCCGAGAATGGTGCTGATCATTTCTTCCTTGTCCTCTGCGGGTTCAAGGTCAGCTTGATCTCCACTTGGACTCTGCAGTTGCTCGGGGCACCATTTTAGGTGGTCTCTGGAGACGGTGTTAGTGGTTTCTCCTCCATCCTTGGTAATCACACATACCTTCGGGTTGTCGTGGTCGGACTGCAGTACTGTGTACGGGTCTCTCTCCCACTGTTCGTCCAGCTTGTGAAGCCTTCTCTTGCACTTCAGGACCTGCTCACCAGGTTCCAGGGGGCCAGCAGGGGCGTGTTGGTTGAAGAGCCTCTCTTGCTTTTCTCTCGCTTGAGCCAGACTCCTCTCCACACTCTCCTGTACCTTCTTGTACTGTAGCCGCCGTTCCGTATCCCAGTCCGCTTCTGGGGAGGTGTCCTCGGGTGTCAGGACTCCCATCTCCAGGTCTATCGGCAGCTTACCTGGTCTTGCCCGCATCAGGTAAGCCGGGGTGCAATTTGTAGCATTCACCGCGGTATGGTTGTACAAGTCAATCAGGTCTGGCAGCTTCTCCGGCCACAGGCTGCGTTCTTCCAGGGGCAACGTCTTGAGGAGATCAATGATGATATTATTCATTTTCTCACACAGCCCGTTGGTTTGCGGGTGCTAAGGCGTTGTCCAAATCTTCCTACAGCCGTAGAGGTTGCAGAACTCCTGGAAGACTTCCGCCTCAAACGCTGGACCTTGATCTGTCAAGACCTGTTCCGGATACCCGTTTGGACGGCAGAAATGTTGCTGGAAGGCTCTGGCCGCTGTTTGGGCTGTCAGGTCTTTAACAGGAACCACCACCAGGAACCAGGAGTAATGGTCCACAATCGTGAGGGCATAGATGTAGCCGGACCGGCTGGAGCCAACTTCACATGAGCTACCAGCTCAAGAGGCTGCCTGGTGACGATGGGCCTCAAGGGTGTCTTCTGGCTGGTACGGTCCTTCCTTCTGAGGTGACATGGGCCGCAGTCCCTGCTCCAGTTCTCTATGGCCCCTCTCATACCGATCCACAGTAGAACCGCTCTCTCAGTAAGAACTCCAGTTTCTTCCGCCCGAAGTGTCCCGCTCTGTCATGGTAGGCCTCCAGGACCATTGCCGCATCTCGCCTTGGGACCACTACCTTCCAGGTCAGCTCGTGCGTCCGGTGGTTGACAAGCCTTCTGCACAGCTTACCTTCATAGAGGAATAGCCTGCTTTTCTCCTTCCACAACTGCTTGGCTCCCTCTGGAGCATCCAATCCAGGGCTAGCGTCTGCCTGGGTTAACAGGTCTTTCACCAGGCGAATTGCAGGGTCACTATCTTGCGTTTCGGCCCAGCCGTGGTGGGGTAAGGGGTTGAACATGACGGTGGTTAGGTCTTTGTCTCTTACCCGGTGAGAGTACTGAGTGGCCCCATACCGGTGGAACGCAGGGAGCTCTACTTCCTCCAGCTCTTCCGAGTCGTCTTCTCCTTCAGGTAGGTGGGGCATTCTTGATAGGGCGTCTGCGTTGGCGTTGGTTCTGCCGGCCCGGTATTTGATTGTGAAGTCATAATTGGATAGCCGGGCCATCCACCGCTGTTCTAGGGCACAAAGTCTTGCATTGTCCAGGTGTGTCAGCGGGTTGTTGTCCGTGTACACAGTGAACTTTGCGGAGGCCAGGTAATGCTTAAACCGTTCTGTGACGGCCCACACCACTGCCAAGAATTCTAGCTTGAAGGAGCTGTAATTCTCCTGGTTTCTTTCAGTGAGCCTCAGCTTCCGGCTGGCGTACGCGATCACCCTTTCTCTGCCCTGTTGGTTCTGCGACAGTACGGCTCCCAGCCCCACATTACTGGCGTCGGTGTGGAGAATAAAAGGCTGGCCATAATCAGGGTAGGCCAGGATCTCATCCCCCGTGAGGGCCATCTTCAACTGTCGGAACGACTCCTCTTCCGGCTTGTCCCACTTGAAGGGTGGCTTTTGGCTTCTGGTCTTAGATTGCCCTATCAGGAGGTCTTGCATAGGGGCTGCCATCTTAGTGAACCCGGGGATGAACCTTCGGTAGTAGCCTACCAACCCGAGGAATTGCCTCACTTCTTTGATGTTAGAGGGGCTTGGCCAGCTCTTGATTACTGTGACCTTGTCGGGGTCGGGGGCTACTCCCTCAGCGCTCACCACGTACCCTAGGTACTGTACCTTCGGTTTTAACAGGTGACACTTTGAGGGTTTCACCTTCAGGCCATAGCCTGCCAGGGCTTCGAACACCTCGGCCAGGTGCTTTAGATGGTCCTAGTAGGTCTTTTAACCGCTTCCCGACCGCCCACTGTAGATAAACGTCCGCGCTGCCTGGGCTCTGTGCAGCGCGGACGTTTAAAAACGGTGGGTGGTCTCGCAGTGCTCAGGACCCCCTGGGTCCTGCAAGCGCTGTGAGAGCGGTGCAGAGCGTTAGCTCTGACAGGGTACATCATCGGGACCTGATTAGATCAGGTCCCAGTGATGTTAACCCTTTGCTGTCTTCTATATGCTGTGATCTATAGTGATCACGGCATATAGAAGACAGCAGGAGGAGAGGGGGTCGTCCACTTACCTCTCCGACGGCCCCCCTTATACCTTCCAGGACCTGGCGTTGCTATGGCAGCTGGAGGTCACATGACCGCCTCCAGCTCTGCCATATATGGTGTCCTTCCTGTCTGACTTCAGCCTGTATGTAGCTGATGCCAGACAGGAAACTGACTGAAAGAGTCAGTGAAGATCTCATGTAATGTAATATATGTCTATTACATTACATGAGATCAGGGATCAGAAAAATAAAAATTAATGTCCCATACAGGGACTAAGTAAAAATGTAAAAAAAAGTAAAAAAAAAATGTTTTAAAACTGTTAAAAAAAAAATACAAAATAAATAAAAATAAATAAATAAAATATTAAACCGATAAATCCGTATATTTATGCAAAAATAAAAAAAGTACACATATTTGGTATTGCCGCGTTCGAAACAACCCGAGCTATAAAACTGTCACACTAATTAACTCCTTATGTGTACACCGTAATAAAAATAAATAAAAAACGGAGCAAAAAACTATGCTTTTTCCTCATATCGCCAAACAAAAAGTGGAAAAGAATGCGATCAAAAAGCAAAATGGAAATAGAAATGGTACCGCTGAAAACGTCATCTTGTTCTGCAAAAATCAAGCCACCATACAGCTCCATCAGCCGAAAAATAAAAAAGTTATAGCGCTCAGAATAAAGCAATGCAAAAAAAATATTTTTTCTTTAAAATTGTTTTATTGTGTAAAAGCGCCAAAACATAAAAAAATATACAGTAAGTGTAGTATCGCTGTAAATGTACTGACCCGAAGAATAACGCTGCCTGATCACTTTTACCACACGCAGAACAGCATAAAAAAAAAACAATTCCTGAATTGTTGGTTTTTGTTAATTTTACCTCCCAAAAAAACGGAATAGAAAGCGATCAAAAAATGTCACGTACCCACAAATGGTACCAATAAAAATGTCAACTCGTCCCGCAAAAAACAAGCCATCACATGACTCTGTCGGCCGAAATATGGAAAAATTATAGCTTTCAAAATATGGCGATGCAAAAACTAGATTTTGCAAAAAAAAAGCGTCTCTTAGTGTGTGACAGCTGTCAGTCATAAAAACCCGATATAAATCTGGTATCTCTGTAATCGCACCGACCCGAAGAATAAAGTAATCTAATCAGTTATATCACACTAGGAACGGCGTAAAAAAATAAATAAAACCAATTCTTCACCTGCTACTGATTTGTTTATTATGTCTCCCAAAGATCGCAGTATTTCTCGGCACACATTTATCCTGCGCTCTGCGCTGAGCACTTACGCCAGAGTTTCCATGTAAATCTCTGAAATATGTGATTCAGCCGGAACCCATGACGGAAGATTCCCTGTAATGAGGCAGATATAGGCCACTGTGGACGCCGTCTAGCCTGGGATCCCACGGTGTCATTTGTTTTAGGCGTGCATAAAAGTGCGGTTGGCCACAGTTTTGTGCACTTCTGAAAAAAAGGACACCGCTAAACAGAGGCCAGACGGAGTCCAGAGTAACTCTGCTGCCTCATTACAGTGAATGGATCCCGCAGGGGTTTCATCTGAATTACATCACTTGGAAATTTAGATGGAAACCCTGATGTAAGTGCTCAGCCTAGAGCGCCGGATAAATGTTACGTAAAATGTTCCCAATAAAAGCTTCAACTTAGTCCTCAAAAAAAGCTAGTCCCCACTCAGGTCCGTCATCTGTTAAAAATATAAGGGACTTCCAAGTTACTGGTAGCAGAAAGGCTCTGGAAAAGCGAAATGGCCCTTGCCCCCCAAAAGAAATTCAAAAAATTTTGTGCTCCCAAATCCAAATGCCTATTCTACAATAATTTGTTCTCCAATTGTCAAATAGCACTCCGTCCCCCCCAGATCTCGCCGTATGGCTGAGCGGTACGATACAGCCACATATGGGGTATTGGCACTTTTAGAAGAAATTGTGTGACACATTTCGGCACCATTTTTACCCATTGCCCTGTGTGAAAATGTAAAATCTGAGGGTAAAACATTTTTTTGTGGTAAAAATATAATTATGCTTTTTTCACTGCCCAATGGTATAAATTAAAAAATTAAAAAATACTCACTACTTCCCTAGATGAATTCCTTGAGAGGTGCAGTTTACAAAATGGGGTCACTTGTGGGGGTTTCTGCTGTTTCTGCATGTCAGCGACTCTTCAAATGTGACATGGTGTCTGCTGCCTATCCCAGCCAACATAGCGCTCCTTTCTCTTCCGAACCCTGCCGTACACCAAAGCAGTGGTTTTCCCCCACATATGGGGTATCGGCGTGTTCAGGAGAAATTGCACAACAAATTTCATGGTGCAATTTATCCTATTACCCTTCTGATAATGCAAAATTAAGGGATGAAAAACGTTTTTGCGGGAAAAATGTGAAAATTTTATTTTTACAGCTGATTATTATAAACTTCTGTGAAGCACCTTGGGGTTCAAGGTGCTCACCACACATCTAGATAAGTTCCCTAAGGGGTTTAGTTTCCAAAATGGTGTCACTTGTGGGGGGTTTCCACTGTTTAGGCACATCAGGGGCTCCCCAAATGCAACATGGCGTCCGCTAATTATTCAAACAAATTTTGCATTCAAAAAGTCAAATGGCGCTCCTTTCCTTCCGAGCCCTGCCGTGCACCCAAACAGTGGTTTGCCTCCACATATGGGGTATCGGCGTGTGAGAAATTGCACAACAAATTTCATGGTGCAATTTATCCTATTACCCTTATGATAATGCAAAATTAAGGGATGAAAAACGTTTTTGCGGGAAAAATGTGAAAATTTTATTTTTACAGCTGATTATTATAAACTTCTGTGAAGCACGTTGGGGTTCAAGGTGCTCACCACACATCTAGATAAGTTCCCTAAGGGGTCTAGTTTCCAAAATGGTGTCACTTGTGGGGGTTTCCACTGTTTAGGAACATCAGGGGCTCTCCAAACGCAACATGGCGTCTGCTAATTATTCAGACAAATTTTACATTCA
Organism: Phyllobates terribilis; assembly: GCF_046119375.1. Lineage (NCBI taxonomy): Eukaryota > Metazoa > Chordata > Amphibia > Anura > Dendrobatidae > Phyllobates > Phyllobates terribilis. Next base: position 1,229,191 of record NW_027362982.1, read on the forward strand.
GAAAGTCAAATGGCGCTCCTTCCCTTCCAAACCCTGCCGTGCGCCCAAACAGTGGTTTTCCCCCACATATGGGGTATCGGCGTGTTCAGGAGAAATTGCACAACAAATTTCATGGTGCAATTTATCCTATTACCCTTCTGATAATGCAAAATTAAGGAATGAAAAACGTTTTTGCGGGAAAAATGTGAAAATTTTATTTTTACAGCTGATTATTATAAACTTCTGTGAAGCACCTTGGGGTTCAAGGTGCTCACCACACATCTAGATAAGTTCCCTAAGGGGTCTAGTTTCCAAAATGGTGTCATTTGTGGGGGGTTTCCACTGTTTAGTCACATCAGGAGCTCTCCAAACGCAACATGGTGTCTGCTAATTATTCAGACAAATTTTACATTCAAAAAGTCTAATGGCGCTCCTTCCTTTCCGAGCCCTGCCGTGCGCCCAAACAGTGGTTTTCCCTCACATATGGGGTATCAGCACGCTCAAGAGAAATTGCACAAAAAATTTTGGGGTCCATTTTTTCCTGTTACCCCTGTAAAAATAAAAAAAATTGGGTCTAAAGTAACATTTTTGTGAAAAAAGTTAAATGTTAATTTTTTTCTTCCACATTCCAAAAATTTCTGTGAAGCACCTGAAGGGTTAATAAAGTTCTTGAATGTGGTTTTGAGCACCTTGAGGGGTGCAGTTTTTAGAACGGTGTCACTTTTGGGTATTTTCTGTCATAAAGACCCCTCAAAGTGACTTCAAATGTGATGTGGTCCCTAAAAAAATGTTTTTGTAAATTTTGTTGGAAAAATGAGAAATCGCTGGTCAACTTTTAACCCTTATAGCTCCCTAACAAAAAAAAATTTTGGTTCCAAAATTGTGCTGATGTAAAATAGACATGTGGGAAATGTTATTTATTAAGTATTTTTTGTGACATATTTCTCTGATTTAAGGGCTTAAAAATTCAAAGTTTGAAAATTGCAAAATTTTCAAAATTTTCGCCAAATTTCCGATTTTTTCACAAATAAACGCAAGTGATATCAAAGAAATTTTACCACTATCATGAAGTACAATATGTCATGAAAAAACAATCTCAGAATCAGGGGGATCCGTTGAAGCGTTCCAGAGTAATTGCTTCATAAAGTGACAGTGGTCAGAATTGAAAAAATTGGCCCGGTCACGAAGGCAAAAACAGGCTCTGGTGCGAAGTGGTTAATAGACAATAACATCGTCCAGGTAGAGTAGGACCGTCTCAAAGTTTCGGTGCCCTAGTCAGCATTCCATCAGCCTCTGGAAGGCCCTGGTGCATTGCAGAGCCTGAATGGCATACAGTTGAATTCACTTAATCCCATCGGGGTGGTGAAGGCGGTCTTCTCCTTGTCAGCCTCTGCCACAGGAACCTGCCAGTACCCGCTAGTAAGGTCCAAAGTAAAGAAGAAGTTAGCTGATTTTAGGGCTGCTAAAGACTCCTCTACCCTAGGTAACGGGTACGCGTCTTTATGGGTGATACGGTTGACCTTCCTATAGTCCACGCATATTCTCATGGTACCGTCTTTTTTTTTTTACCAAAACTAAGGGAGCTGCCCAGGGGCTACAGCTATCTCTAATGACCCCAGCTTCTTTCATTTCTCTCAGCATGCCCTTTGCGTTCTGATAATGTGCAGGGGGTACAAGTCTGTGTCTCTCTTTTATTGGTGGGTGGCTCCCCGTGGGGATGTGGTGTTCCACTCCCTTCACTTTTGGGAGGCATGGCAATGGGGAACGGGTCGCTTATCCTCACGCTACCGATCTCACCACCAGACAGTTCTATCTGTTGCCGTCTCATCAGGGCTCTTATCTCTTTCTGGAGGACCCTCTGTTGACTGGAGCTCGCATTCATCGCCACCTGCTGCAAAATCACAATTACTTCTGAAAGACAGTTTTCGATCACATTAGTACCCAAGGTTATTTTAGGGTGACTTTCACGACGGTCAATGTCCACAATGATCACTCCCTGTGCCGGCAGTTCAACCTTACCAATCTTGATGGTCACCTCTCTGAACCCCACCTGCGGCACGGGTTGGCCATTGCTGGCAATGATGCTTAAGTCATCGTCTGGATAACGGGTTATATCAGTGTCACTCCAGTACCGCTTGAAAAGTACGTAGGGGATGGTAGTCACTTGAGACCCGGTGTCCAGCAGTGCACTCATGAGGATACCGTCCAGCACTACGGGTAAGACCGGGCGTCCCCCCACGTACTTATCGCGCCAATTAGACGGGCCTGATGACCTTATGCCTGGGGGTTGGCCCTCTGCCCCAGGTCGGACCCATTTAAAGTACAGTACCTGGCTATGTGTCCTGGCTGGCTGCAACGGCGGCAAATCGGCTGTCCATCCTCAGTGTAACGGTCGGTGGGCCTCCCTCTGAATGACGGGATCCTTCTCTGTCGACACCACGGGACATCCTCCAGACTGGAAGCCAACTTGATTGGTCTTGACGGTTCCATCTGCAACGACTGTACGGTCCTGGTCAGTGCAGCCACACTCTTTGTTAGTTCTTGGACCTGATGGTGCAGGTTTGCAGGCTGGGATGGATCTAGGGCCTGCGCATCAGCCCCCACAAGGTCTGCGGGGTAGGGCGCCACCCCCTGGTGGAAAGTGATGGCGGGGCGCCGGGAAACCACAGCGCCACCTGGTGCGGGTTCTCGGAGCACCCGGATGGCCCTATCTTTGAACTGCGCAAAAGTCAAATCGGGGTTCTGTAGGGCCATGAGGCACAGCTGGGTTCTGTGGGCGCTGGACAGCAGACCTTCTATGAACTGGTCAGTCAACAGTTTATCAGTGTCCTGCACGCTGCCAGGGTCAGCTTGCTTGATTGTTCCCAGAGCTTCTTGCAGGTTCAAGGCATAGTCTCTGATACTATCTTGGGCTCGCTGCTTACAGCCATAGAACCGCACTTTGATTTCTGCTGAGGTACGGGTGTCAAAGGTGTCCCGCAGACGGGTCAGAACCCCCTTTACAGTCCTTTTCTCCTCAGCTTTCCAAGAGTTTACCTCACGTTGGGCCGCACCAGTTAACTGCCCTATTAGTATGCTTACTTTCTGTTCTTCTGTCAGGGGATAAACCTTGAATAAGCTATACAGTCTTTCTTTAAAGTCGCCCAAGGTATGCGACTCGCCAGCATACTGTGGTAGCCAGGATATAGGGCATGGAAAACGGCATCACAGCTGCAGCGGCTACGCTGGTGGTAGAGGGTCCCTCCACGTCCGAATCTTCCTCCCCCCTAGTTAACCGTGGCCTACCTTCCGACGATCCTCTTCTGTAGGCCGCGGCTCCGCTCGCGATGCTCTGGATGAGGACCTTGCGTCGCGGGGTGATAACGTCAGCGTCGCTCTCTCCCCTTCCACGACCTTGCGCAGCGTCTCAGCATAGGGCGGAGCTTCAAGTCTCACACGTTTTTGACGTCCATGCCCCTCTTCTTCCCGCGCGGCGTCCTGAAGATGGCGTCCGATAGCGGGAAACGGCTCCGGATGGCAGGAAATCTCTGCAGTCTTTTCAGGCACGCAATACCCGTTTGTGGCGGGTTGGTCACAATCCTGCCGACTACGCCAAAAGCTGACTCGCCCCCTGGGCCGTGGGGCACCCGGAACCGGGCTTCAGTGCGATGATGGGGGTAGTAGTGGCAACCCGATCCCGTGGCTCAGGGTGGTCAGACCAAATGCTGTGGCAGTCTATTTGTAGAGTTATGAATGTCCGACTACGCCACCCGTGGATTGCGGTCAGGGATGACAGCCGCTGCAAGGCAGACCGCTGAGGCTGATGTTGGTGTGCTGCACAGGGATAGGATAACTCCCCACGGGAAGAGTGTAGCCTCAGGGCAGCGTATGTGAATGCTGGAGGTGATAGTGCAGGCCGCAATAATAAGAGTTCAGAATCCGCTTCAAACAGTCCAGGGTCTTTATTGTAGGTATTACTAATGACCCAACAGGAGTACCGGGTAGGAATGGGCCTGGGTGTCTGAGAGCATTCGGGCGAGACCCACTGGTCAGGGTGAGTGTGAAGGCCTACCGTTCTCTCTCTGCCCTTGCTGACTATCCCCCTTTTCGTGTTGTAATAGCCCACGTCCCTGAGCTGGCCGTGTACTTCGCCTGTATGGCTTGCGACTCGGGCCTTAGGCACCTTTTGCTTCTCCGTGCTGTACTGGTCCCTCTGTGTGGCGGAGCCTCCAGGCTTCTTAGGCCAAGGGACCTGAAATCCCTCGCGGGTTGGTTCTCTGCTGCTGGGCTTGCAACCCTGACAGCCTCGGACCCCAATGTCCGGTAGTGTAGTTCTCTCAGCCTGGACCGGCTCTCGTCCCCTCTGTCCCTGGCTCGCAGCTTCTCCTCTGCATCACGGACTCCTCGGCTACAGCTGAACTGTCCCTACTTCTCTCGGACTAGTCTCAGTCCTGAGCTAGGTCATCCAGTTCTCCCTAACCCTGCCCTCAGTTCCAGTTTTTATAGGGGCAGCCAGCTCCCCCTACTGGCCTGGGACAGCAGGTGCTGTATGCTAATTGTCCCTGACCAGGTAACCTCCCTCCTGCTCTCAGACACAGCCTTTAATATTTGTGGCATCCAGGCCTGGGGTGACACACAAATCCCCCCAAAAAATGTGATTCAGATAAGGCAGATGGAGTCACTTTAGACTCAGTCTGGTCTCTGTTCCGGCAACGTTTTATCATTTTAAGTGTCTTTTTAGCGCACACGTGTGGTCGACCACAGTTCTGTGCACGTCTGAAGACGGATACCATGGAACAGATAGCAAACAGAGTCCAAAGTATCTCCATCTGCCTCATTACAGTGAGTGGTTCCGTGGGGGATTTAGTTTATATCGCATTTTTGCGGGATTTACACGGAAACCCCAACTTAAGTGCTCAGCGTAGAACTTATACTGAAAGCAATCAAAAATGTTATGTACCCCAAAATGTTACCAATAAAAACCCTAACTTATCCTGCTCAAAGCCAACCTCCAGTCAGGTTAGTCATCTGTCACTGGAACTATAGGGGGTTCCCAAGTTTGTGGCAGGCACTGACATATTGCACTGCTGTGGCCGCTGCACTTTCCTCTTCCTCCTCAATGGAGGTGAAGTCTGGGAGGAGATCAGACAGTGTCCTGAAGTGAGTGTCCCTCACTGCTGAGTATTTGGGGCACCTCAGCAAGAAGTGGACCTCATTCTCCAAGACCTCCTGGGGGCACTGCTGGCAGAGTCTGCGCTCTTCCCGCATGTAGTTCTGTCAGTGCCTCCCGGATTGGATGAATAGACTGTGGGCGCTCAGTCTGTACTGGCTCAGAATCTGTCGCTCTTTGGAGTTTGCTAGTTTCTTTAGCTATGGGGCCAGTTTGTATCCCTTCTGTAGGTTCTGGTATATCATCAGTTTCTGTGATTTGTTTATGTCGTTCCTCCAGACACTGATATATTCCTCTTTGCCGTTGTGTACCATCTTCCGGATTTAACCTTTTGTCAGGCCATGCAGGTTGGTGGCTTGGTCAGGCTGGTTTGGGATGATTTGTGTTGGGGGGTTCGTTCTCCTGGGGCTTCCTGATGTAGCGAGGCTTTGTTGATGGTAGTAGCTGGGACTACTACTTTATAGATGAGAATGATATTGCCTTCTTCTGGGTCTCAAGGTGTAATGGGAATATGACCAGCTCTGCTTGGCCGGCGCTGTTTGATGTGCTCCGATGGACTTGGAGGAGCAGTTTGTAGATCTCTAGGTGGAATATTTCTGTTGGTCCAACGTTCCCACTTGGATCAGTTCGGGTATGAGACTGGACCCCAGACTTCTCTGCCATTCAGAAGGATTGGGGCAATGATGGTATCAAAGATTTTTAGCCAGATGGTTACAGGCGCCTTAAGATGGTAAAGATGTCTTCTGATGGTATAGAAGGCTTTGCACGCCTTGTTTTTCAGCAACTGTATGGCTTGCTTAAAGCTCCCTGATTGGCCGAGTTCAAGGCCCAGGTAGGTGTACTTGTTGGTTTCCGTAAGTAGACAGCTGTCTATTATGAAGGGGGTGCGGCCTGCTGGTATCTGCTTTCTTTTTTGGAACACCATGGTATTAGTTTTCTTCCGGTTGATTGGCAGTGCCCCTGTGGTGCTGAAGGTCTCTAGGAATTTCAGATTAACTTGGAGGCCTCTCTTAGTTGGTGATAACAGCACAAGGTCATCAGCATAGAGCAGAAATTTCACCTCTGTGTCAGGGTGAGTCCTGGTGCTGAGAAGGACTCCAGAGCCACCACCAGCTTGTTGATGTAAATATTGAAGAGCGTTGGACTGAGGCTGAAGCCCTGTCTTACTCCTCAGTTCTGTTGGAAACAGGCCATCCTCCTTGCATTTACCCTCATGCTGCAGCTGTTCTCAGTGTAGGAGCTTTGGATGACATCATATGTTCTGCATCATATTCTGCTCCCCAGCAGTTTTAGGACTAGCCCTGGGTAACACACTGATTTGAAGGCCTAATTGAAGTCTATAAAGCAGGCATAGACCCTCTCATGCTTTGTATTGTGGAAATGGTTCTTGATGAGGCTGTGCAGGGTGTAGATGTGGTCGGTGGTGCAGAGATTTGGCATAAAACCTCCTTGGCTTTTGCTGAAGACATTGTATTGGTTGAGGAAGATGATGATCCTCTTGTTCAGGATGCAGTTTAAGAGTTTCCCCAGGTTGCTGCTGACACATATTCCCCTGTAGTTTGCTGGGTCGTACTTATCCCCATTTTTATGTATCGGGGTTATGAGTCCTCAGTTCCAGTTTTTGGGAAAGTAGCCAGTCTGCAGTACAATATTAAATAGTTTTGCTATCGCACCCTGGATGTCTGGCGGGCTGTATTTTATCATTTCTGGGAGTATCCAATCTGGGCCGCTGGCTTTTTTTTTTACCTTTCATCAGTGTGATCCTTTCTGTTATTTCTGCCAATGTAATTGGTGTGTTCAGAGGGTTTTGGAAGTCTTTGAATTTTTTCTCCATATCCTTCAGTTTGTTCACAAACTCTTTGTGTGCCACGTTCAGGTCATCATTTGGGATGTCTTTTTTTTATAACTGTAATTTTTATTAAAATTTTTCACATATTTTTAGGAAACATAGAACACAGAGAAGTCATTCACATTTTCATATCAGAGAAAACACTTAGGCCTCCAACAGGACGACCCATTAGAGATCACTTTAAAGCTTTCAAATTCAAATATCTGATATGAAATCCATTTTAAATAACAGTCCATGAAACACAGAAAAAGAGAAAAAAAAAAAAACTAAGACAACACTGAGAGAAAGAAGGGAAAGGAAGAATGATATAGACAAAGATCATGAAACAGTTGGTCATTCACTACGCTGCGCCCAATAGTAGTTCCATGGGGCCCATACTGTCTTGAACAGGTCCATCTTTGCATTAAGACTTGTGTTCAAAGACTCCATCCACCTCACATCACAGACCCTAGCGTAGTACTCTTGTCTAGAGGGTGGTGAGTCCCTTTTCCAGCATAGAGCAATCATGCATCTCGCTGCTGTCAACAAGTGGAGGAGCAATTTGGAAGAATGTTTACCCATTCCCCTAGGGGTCACATTGAGAATGAAAACAGAGGGCTCCAGAGAAATCTCTGTAAATATCACCTCCTGAACCAGTTTTCTTATTGTTTCCCAAAAAGGAACTATTTTGCTGCAGGTCCAGAAAACGTGTCAGAGTGCCGACAGATGATCCACATCTCCAGCATATACTCGGGACCTGCGGGTTTATTTTATTCAGGATATCCGGCGTATGGTTCCAGTGCATTAAAATTTTATATTGGTTCTCCTTGTATAGGGTGCAAATTGATGTCTTAGCTGCTTTAGACCATATTGTCTGCCATGTCTGAGGGGAAAGCCTCCTTCCCAAGAATCCCTCCCACTTAGACATATAGGGGTGCTGGAAGATGGGTCCACCCACCGGTGAATTGATTGTTTTATATATATTCGAGATCAACCCCTTGGTAGAGGGATCTCTCCTGCACAGCCTCTCAAACTCCGTGGGGATGGACACTTTATATTAGCCAAACAGGGATCTTGCAAAATACTGAATCTGTATGTACTTATAGAATTCCCGATTAGTGATGTTAAAACTTTCTTTTAAATAATCAAACTGATTATTACTAAGGTGTTTCTGTCCACTATATCCGCAAATCTAAATAATCCCGCATTGATCCAGGGGTGAACCATCGATGATTCTAGGCTCTGAGGGAGCAAAGGCTGAAAGACAAACGATATCATCGGGTAGTGTTTAGAAGAAAGAGGAAATCTCCTCCTACAGGTGTCCCATATGTCTCTAGTGAATTGCATAGGGCCCAGTAAAGTGGTTTGGAGTTTAACAGATTTCTCAGACCACAGCAGTGAATTCGGATGAACTGGGGCTATCCATAATTTTTCAATTTCTGTCCACTAATTATATGCCCAAAGGGATGACCACGAAGGAATCCTTCTCAAGTGAGCCGCCCAATAGTATTTTACCACATCCGGGACCGATAACCCCCCCTGCTCCCTCCCCGAGATCAGTACCTGCTTGGAGATTCTATGCCTCCCATTATTCCATATAAACTTCATTATGCAGGATTGGAGAGCCCTCAACTCCCCCATAGGAACCCCAACTGGTAGAGTTTCAAAATAGTAGTTGAGTTTAGGAATAAGGGACATTTTCACCGCCGATATCCACCCCAAAAATGAGATATGAAGATTGGCCCACTTGACCATAAGACCCTTCAATTCTTTAAAAAGGGGCAGAAAATTATGAGCAAACAGGGTCCCATAGTCTGACGTTATGTTAATCCCCAGATATTTGATACTCTCTGACTTCCACCGGAATTTTTAATTCAGCTTAAGATGATCTAATTCTTCATGCGTGTTACGGGTCCGGGGGGTGGAACCTCTGTGCTACGGTGCAAGGAGGGACCCAGAGGGGCGTAACTAAGTATCAACCTGCTGGACCGACCCTGGTCGTACGGCGGCTAACTCCGTGACCAGGGAGGGACCGAGCCGAGGGACCAGGTGCTACTCTGGGGACCACCTTGTAAGGGAGCAGGTGACTCCCACGGTACAGATGGCAGGGACTGACCGGAACAGCAGGCAGGCTGGCGAGTGGAAGCCTCCAGGTAGGCTATCAGGAAAACACGGCAAATAACGGCAGGAGTCTCTAGGTGGGCTGGCAGGTAGTCACGGCAAGTGACGGCAGGAGTCTCGATGTGGTCACGGCAAGTGACTGCAGGAGTCTCTAGGTGGTCACGGCAAGTGCTCCCAGGTGAGCGGGCTGGCAGGCACGGCAGGTAACAGGCAGGCAACAGTCAAGTGCTCCCAGGTGAGCAGACTGGCAGGCACGGCAGGTAACAGGCAGGTAACAGGAAAGTGCTCCCAGGTGAGCGGGCTGGCAGACACGGCAAGTAACAGGCAAGTAACAGGCAAGTGCTCCCAGGTGAGCGGGCTGGCAGGCACGACAGGTAACAGGCAGGTAACAGGCTGGCGGGCAAGACTGGTAGTCAGGCTAGCAGCGGGACCTGAGGGCTGAAGCAGAGGTCAGAAACACTGTGCAACAACTTTTGCTCGGGCACCTCCTTTTTGGAGGAGGTGCTTTATATATGGGAGGACCCACGGCTATTGGCCGGGGACTCCTTAGGACGGCGTGCGCGGCCCCTTTAAGAGGGAGGGAGCGCGCGTGTCCTAAGCACAGTGCCCGGGGAGCTGCGCGCGCCAGCAGCAGGAAGAGGAGCGCTGGTGAACGCAGAGCGGGGAGCGAGGAGGTGAGTGGGATGGCGTCTCTGCCTGGCAGGGGGGCAGAGCTGCCGATGCTACAATGGGGAAGGTTTAGTGGAAGTGCCTCTGTTTTTTTAGCATTAATCTTATATCCTGAGATCATGCCATATTCCCGAAATATCACTTTAAGATTAGGGAGGGTGATATGCAGATTCGTAAGGGTCAGTAGCACATCGTCTGCAAATAGGGAAATTTTAAATACTTTACCCCTTACCTCCACCCCCGATATGTCAGGATTAACTCTTATTGCTGCCTCTAGAGGCTCGATACACATGGCAAACAAGAGCGGGGATAAAGGACAGCCTTGCCTTGTGCCATTTACTATAGAGAAACTGGGTGATACACAATGGGGAAGTTTAATGGACGCTGTGGGAGAAGAATAAAGGGCCTTTAGTGCTGTTAGAAAAGCACCTGATATCCCAAAAGTCTTCACTGTCTCAAACATAAAGGGCTGTAAAATAATACTTCTTCCTGTATTATTTTTTCCTACCGAGGACTTCGCAAAGTATCAATATCACGATATTCTTATAAAAAATGTATCTATTTATTCTTGGATTGTCCATTAAAAAGAATCAGATTGCAGCAGGTACATACAATAATTAGTTATAAAGTAATTGTCCATTTGTCCATAATTAGCTTAATTGTTGAGATTCACCCATCTTTCCTTGGATCCTGGCTGGTAAATCATGTCTTTGTCCAGCACGTGTCCAGGCCTACATGTCATCTGCTTCTCAGCATGAAGATTCTTCTTGTGGGGTGGGAAGAGCAAGAGAGCCCCGCCTTTCTGTACCATGGGCTTTTATAGCCAGTCGTATGGACACCTGTTCTACATATGGTAGTGAACCAAAAATACACACACAAATAGCGCATGTCAACTAGACATGATGGCTGAGGCATAGAACTCAGAAAAATGATTATCGATTAACATTCCAAATGAATTTCCATAATTAACCATTTAACATTTCCCCCTTTTTTGAGAATAAAAGGACTTTAACTGAAAATTCTCAAAAGAAGATACATTCATCAATCATTTTTTTCTTTCCTTCTTCCTTGGCAATATCATTAAATTTCCATAATAATAATAATAATAGTAATAATAGTATCAATATCGGATTATTGTTATATAATGATGTGAATTCATGTTATGGTAAGCCGTGACTAATATTCATTTAATATGTATAATTATACTTCCCTATATCTAAATTGAAGTAATCGCGGGTTCAATCGTCATCATCTGATGTCATCGGGTCTTCGTCTCATCTTCTTCTTGGTTCTTTTATAACACAGTCTTTACATGAAAACTCCTTTGAAATAAATTACAGCGTGTAGATATGGTACAGTCCATAATTGTGTTCATTATTGTGCAGTCCATAAACTGTACTCTTTATTAGAAAGATCATGTGTATCAACTGATAAGAAAACAAAGTCCATGGATGAAATGTAGCTTTAATATCTGTGCGATATTCTGGAATCTTCCATATGTCCGCACTGGTCTAGTGTCACTTTTGGAACAGATGTGACGTCTTTGGTCAGTAAAGCAAGGGTTAACTTGACACTTCGCTGCTTTATATAGCACCATAACCAGTACTCAGTCCTTTATATACAGGACACATATGCCAGGTATTACCTGTTCACCAGCTTTCATTGAAGCGTTACAGGTGATAAGAAACCACTGGAACGTGATGAAACTTGAACACAACACAGTTTATTCAGGATCATCGTCCTCTGCCGTCCTGGTGATCAGTGGTGTGAATTGTATTGTATGTAATTGACACAGTCTATTATCACTCAGCATTCACACCTTCTGAGACGTCCGGATATCAGTTGCTTCTTTTTGTAACTTTTGAGAATCTCTTTGATTTATAAAAATTAAAAGTCTTTATTAAGATAGAATTCATAATTGCGATGTCTTGATTGAAGTCTTCATTCCCTAATCTGATACCAAATCTGGCAATTTTCCTAACCTATAATATCACAGCGTACCATAGCAATCAATAATATCCATCTAATTATTATCAAAATATTAAAATAAATTATGTTTGGAATAATAAACAATAATAGATAATAATTCAATCAAGTTCTCCATGTGATAAAATATTTTTATGTCATAGGTGTAATTACCTTTTTCAACCCATAGGTGTCAGTGTGTTTTGAAACAACAAGTGTTTATATCTTTATTAAACCAATAATACCAAAGAATGTATGTATACTCATGGATCAAAAATGAATAAATATATGAATGTATGTATGTATGAATGAATGAATGAATGAATGAATAAATGAATGAATGAATTGTTGTGTTTACTCAGAAAATGTAAACATTTTTCTTATAGTTATTCATATCATCATTATATTTAATGAAGCAATATTCTTTGTACTTGACATTACCCCATTAAATATTAATGTGTTTTCTCAATTGAAATATTGAACTGAATTAAAATCAAAATTGAAAATTAAAAATGAAAAATGGAAAAATAAGAAAATAAGTAAGAATAAAATTTGAAAAATGAAAAATAAAATTAAGAGTAAAAATAAGAATAAAAATAAAAATAAGGCCTTTAAATTTTAATGACAAATGCAGAGTAATTATATTCTCCATAAAAAATACCCTTATATCTCCATTATCTGGATGATTTCATATTTATCATAACCTTGTATCACCAAAAAATTATTAAACTATGCAACTTTGCATGTAACACCCTTCTTAATTATATCATTGTACCTTATTATTGTTTCTTCTTTATTAAAATGTGTGGAAAATAAGTATTGATCAAAAGTGATTATGTAATCAGGATCAAAAACACATTTTCCCCCTTAATACCAAAAATATTATTTTATAAAATTTATGTATATATCAGAACCAAATTAAAAATAGTTATTCTTCTAGAAATATTGTGCATAAATTTCATGTCGATGAGTAGCATAGATTTGTCTAAAGAGAGGTGTGTACCTATTTAGGTAACCATTAAAAATAATATCATAGTTATTCAAGAATATTATCATGTGGAAAATTATTCTAAATATAAATTTGCTTTGTAAACCATTTTGATGTGTGGTTGCTCTTATCCACTATTAGTTAAATCAAGAAATAATAATTATTAAGAAATATAGAAGTATATATATATATATGTAGATAATACCTAATTATGTATTATAATTTTTCTCAGAATTAAATATATTTGTGTACCTTCACATAAAGAAACATTTATTTATTTTTTTTCAAACATACAAACGTACAAGGCCTCTGTCACATCAATCACGCTTAGCAGCTGCTGATTTGCTCATCTGTCACCTTCACTCTGACATTCACAGATCTGTTCAACTCAAACATTCCACATATGAAGTTTTAGATATATATATTTAACCCAAAATTGTTGTATCCCAATTTATTAATGCGCATTTAATATCTTAATATTTCTTTGAATATTCCCCAAATACATATTATATAATATGAGAGTAAGTCACTTAAATTTCAGACACTTAAAAAAACTATTGTCTTGCAAAAATAGAAATGTCCTTAGGTTCCTTTTTTTTTTTTTACTCACTGGCTGCCAGGTTTTAAGTTACATCAGCTGGAAATAGAATGAATGGGATCCTATACTATTAGCTCAAAATTCAAAGGCCGCAGCTGTCACACGTCATGCTGTAAAGCTACAGGTTAAAACGAACACTTCATGCACAGAAAATATTAGCAACACAAAAGAATTAATAAGTATTACATATATATTATAGTCCAACTAGTTATATTGTTATTATTTTAAAATGTAACACACATAAAATCATGCAATTTTTTCCACTTCCTGTGTGAATAAAGAAATAAATCCATTTTAGAGTTGTTTGATCAAATCCTGCTTTGGAATGAAAACTCTAAGGAAATATAAGAAAATAAAATTAAATATCAAATTCATACAGAAACAGAATTATTTAAATATGTTATACATATATTGGTTGGTTCTAATGTAATTCAAAATATTGTTACTTAAATTTATATATGAAGTTCTAATTTATTAATTAATATATATATATTTTATAAACATATATATAAATACAATTATACACAATCTCTACTTAGACAAGTGTATATATATATATACATACATGAACTACTAGAAACTATGTAACTACAATTTTACTGCATAAGATTATAAATAAATATTGAGACATTGTATAACATTTTGATACAACATCATAATTACAGTTTTTCCTTAGCCACTCCCTAAACCAAATCTTCTGTCTCTCTCAAATATCTCCAGGAACGCCCTATTTAGGAAAGACATTTTTCTATCCTTCAAAACCTCAGAGAACTGTCTGTTCTTCTGTCCACATTCCATGACGTCACTGTGAGCCGGTCGTCTCACCTGTCTCTGTCCGTCTATTTCGGCCATTTTCCTTTTTAGAGAATCACAGTTCTGACTGAGAATTAACTCATTCTGTGGAGAGATGGATCTTTACACTGGCTGATATGGCTTATAACAGATATGAAATCTCCTGCGTATTTGATAGAGTTCACTATGGGGATGACTCAGTCTAGGAGAGTTTGATATTGGCTTTTGGTAAGATTTTACCTTTCCTGGTTTTATAAAATTAACTTGATTTATTTTCTTTGCACGATTCTCATGTTTTCTAACAGAATCCAGCAACTGCGCACATTTGAATAGGGATTCTTTTTGTGACGCTATAACTCTAGATACTGGATCTAGGAATTTGAATTTTTGTACAAAAGTTGTTATCATTTGTTGTACTTTTCCATTTTTGATGAGAGCTTTGTACAACCGTTCAAATATGGACATGAATGTATATGTACATTCCTTCCTACCAATCCTTAGTTTCTGCAGATCTTCTATGTTGGGAAAATCTTTTGTGACACAATAAATCAAATATCTTAATCTGTCCGAATCATTTTCCCATCCATTAGGAGAGTCATTTTCACAGGGCATTAAATGTAAACGTCTGGACAATGTGACAGGAATCCATATTTTAAATAATTGATTCCTCTCCTCATTGGATAAATCAAACTTATCAGAGAAGCTCTCAAATGTCTCTGAATTTCTACAGGCATGGATTTTGACATCATATTTTGGCATGATTTTGTATAATTTCAGCAAATTTTTCCTCATTTTAATTTGTAGTTGAGCCTGGGTAATTCCTGAATTCTCTGATATTTTTAGTGGCTCTTGAACGTCCGCTCCTCCTACGTCACTCACGTCTCCTCCCACTTCACCTAATATGTCAGTTTCTCGTATGTCAGTCATGTCTCCTCCCATGTCAGGTTTCTGTATGTCCGTCTCTTGGTCAGACCCAAGGTCACCTTCAGTTACAGACACGTGTCTTACTTCTTGTTCATTTTCCACATTACAGTCAGAATCAGTATCACCATCTGACACTTCTACACTATTTTCCTGCTTAGAAATCTCTAACACAAGACTATGAAAAAAATCTACCAAATGTAGAATATTTCTCAATTTCTGTTTGTCTCTATTTACCAATTTAGAAGTTAACTGTAAATTCTGCAATTCACATTCTTTGTATAAACTGAGCCACAAAACTTCTATATCATCTCCTACATTAACTTTGAAATTAATATTACTTTGTTTAGCAAAAGAAGAAATTATATCCATATTTTGCTTACCTTAAGATTCCTTAGCTTCTCTTTATCAGCACGTCCTGTCTTTAGTTCGTCTGATTCTTTTCCTGTGTGTAGGTCCTTTCTGCTTCTCGTGACAAATTAGTGAATTTACTGACACGTGAACAACAGCTGTTCAGCTCGTCAGGACTTCCCCCCTTGTTCACGGAAGAAATTCACTTACTTAATTTAAAAAAAAAACGAAAAAACAGGACTGGCTGGCTCACCATTGTAAAATAATACTCTTCCTGTATTATTTTTTCCTACTGAGGACTTCGCAAAGTATCAATATCACGATATTCTTATAAAAAAATGTATCTATTTATTCTTGGATTGTCCATTAAAAAGAATCAGATTGCAGCAGGTACATACAATAATTAGTTATAAAGTAATTGTCCATTTGTCCATAATTAGCTTAATTGTTGAGATTCACCCATCTTTCCTTGGATCCTGGCTGGTAAATCATGTCTTTGTCCAGCACGTGTCCAGGCCTACATGTCAGATACTTCTCAGCATGAAGATTCTTCTTGTGGGGTGGGAAGAGCAAGAGAGCCCCCCCTTTCTGTACCATGGGCTTTTATAGCCAGTTTTATGGACACCTGTTCTACATATGGTAGTGAACCAAAAATACACACACAAATAGCGCATGTCAACTAGACACGATGGCTGAGGCATAGAACTCAGAAAAATGATTATCGATTAACATTCCAAATGAATTTCCATAATTAACCATTTAACAAGGGCCAATTAAGGCGGTCAAAAGCATTTTCCGCATCAAGACTGTGGAGAAGCGCCCGAGACTTATTCCTATTGACCACATCCACCAGGTCCACAGCCATCCTTGTGTTGTCTCTTCCCTGCCTGAAGGGCACAAACCCCACCTGATCCTTATGAATCATGTGCGGAAGCCAGACATTCAGTCTGTTTGCAAGGAGACGGGTAAATATTTTTAAGTCCGAGTTCAAGAGGGCTATGGGCCTATAGCTGGCACAGTCAAGGGGATCTCTACCAGCCTTGTGAATTAACACCAAATATGAATGAGACAGCGAGCTAGGAATCGGGGTTCCCATCAGGAAGGAGTTAAAAAGGTCAACCATATAGGGGAGTAGTATATCCGCAAAAGTTTTATAATATAGATAGGTCAAACCGTCCAGTCCTGGTGACTTACCCAGGGGCAAATCTTTCAAAATGTCAGTTAATTCCTCAAGAGTGATCTGTTTGTTAAGGGAATCTTGTGCCTCCGTCAAAAGAACTGGTAGACTAATTTTCCGAAAACAGCTGTCTATCTTTGATCGCATATATTCTGGATTGCCTGCCAGTGGGTCCTGAAGATTATATAATTTCTTATAAAATTTATAAAAGATATTTGACAATTCCCCCGGGTCATAGTGGGTAGTTCCCTCATCGTCTCTAAGAGCCTGAGGAGCCGCGGCCACAGAGCGATCCTGCAATTGCCTAGCCAACAAGGTATGGGCCTTGTTCCCCTTTTCATAATATTTCTGTTTTGAAAATACAAGCATCTTCTCCACTTTACAGATGGAGAGATCCTTCAATTTGTACCTAGTGGCCAACAGCTTCCTCAGAGTCCCAGTTGATGGAGAAGAGGCAAATCTAGGTTCCAGAAGGCGAATCTGAGAATTAAGATTCGAGAAAAATTGCCTTGAATTTTTTTTAAGCCTCGCTCCCTCTGCAATACAGCACCCTCTTATTACCGCCTTATGCGCTTCCCACAAAATAGGAAGGGAGGGCACAGATCCCAAATTTAGTTCAAAATACTGGGTTAAATGATCTGATAAAGATTTTCGAATACAGGGATCCTTTACCAGAAATTCATGCAGTCGCCAGTGACAGGCTCTGGATGAACTGAGACCCAACTTAAAATTTAATATTACCGGCGCATGATTCGACCATGTTATGGACCCCACCTCTACATTCTCTATAATTCTAAGTGTGACAATATTAGCAAAAAAGTAATCAATTCTGGTATGAGTCTGATGCGGATTTGAATAAAAAGTGTAAGCTTTTTCTTTGGGATGATCTATTCTCCACATATCAAAAAGGAAATTTGCCCGGATCAATTTTCTAAATTCCAATGATAATCGGGACGAACCAGCAGATGGAGGGTTCCCCCTCAAGGCAAGCCTATCATTTATTTCTGAGAACGGGATATTAAAGTCCCCCCCCACCAACAATGCCCCAGGCTGCAGCCGTCGAAGGCTAGCTAGAACCTTGCGAATAAAGGGTATTTGGCCCGAATTTGGGGCGTAAATGTTGCACAATATTATTGCTTTGCCCTGAAAAAAGCCCTCCTGTATCAAGAATCTACCTGCCGGGTCCTCATGAGATTTAGAGATTTGAATTGGACATAAAGATGATATAAGTATGGCCACTCCACCCTTTTTATTATTGTTATAGGCAGAGTAGGCAAAAGGGTAATGATGCACCGCAAATCTAAACGTCCCACTCCGGTTATAATGCGTCTCCTGTAAAAAGGCAATGTCCGCTCTCTGAGCCTTCAACTCCTGCAGTGTGAGCCTTCTTTTTCTAGGGGAATTAAGCCCCTTTACATTCAAAGTGATCAACTTAACCATTGCTAGTGAGAAAAGGTGAGCTACTGCTTATAATCATACTCACTGACAATCGTTGCAGCCTCCCGCCCCATAATGACCTGCCAAGGAGCTCCATGAATAACCCCTGCTCTCTTGATAAGGAAAAGAAAAGGTAAAAAGGAGGGAGGGGAAAGACAGTGGGATGCGGGGGAGACACAGACTGAAACAAACCAACATAAAGAGAAAACATGTACAAATATCAATACAGATCAGAACAATTTTCCCAAGAGTAACTCTTGGAAAAGGGTTATTACTGTGGCACAAGGTGAGCCCACTAAGTTTCAAAAACGTAGTATGCAGTTAAGGGAAATCACAATGTTCTTGCTATCCAACAACCCTTTGGAAAAATATATTGGAGGGAGTCCAGAAAAAGGGGAAAAAAAACTTTCCTGTGAGATGAGAAACAATAACCAAAATCCTTGTCCTGAAACCCAAGGAACCCCACTGGGCATTTATAAACAGGTTGTCAAAGTGACACTTTAAAATATTCATTCATTTAAGGCATAGAAAAAAATCAAACATAAGTATTTCAGAACTTGACGTTGAGTACCGGCTTGTAAGTGAAAAAGAGCGATAAAGACAAAAAGTAAACCCTCTAGCGAAGCCGCTTATGCTCTGGGTTTTACAGTCAACCATAGTTATTCTTATGCACTCCAGAGGACGGGCCCTGCTCCCCAGGCCTGCGAGGCGTCGTTCCCTCTTTGCCCCGCCTCCCCACCTTTTGCCATACGGGAGGTGGAGCCTCCGTGGGGCAAAGATTGTTCCATTCCGGAATGTTCGGTGCTGTTAGTTAGAGGTCCCCACAAAACTTGTCCAAATCCCCCATAGAGCGGAGCGCTGCTGACACCCCATCCCTGCGAGCCATTAAAGCAAAGGGGAAGCCCCATCTATAGGGAATCTTCTTATCCAGGAGCATGCTGAGCAGAGGTTTAAGATGCTTTTGTTACGAACTGCTACAAACACTAAGGAAAGATAGGAAAACTGTCCCTACAATAGGACTAAGCTGATTCCCTACGATGCAGCGGGGGACCTGTTCCTTGTGAACAGACCCGCCTAAGTCCTCGGCTAGTCTGAACACAGATCTATAGATCTAATGGAGGGGTCCCTACAAGAACTAAGGACTGGGATATAGTTGGACACCTCCTAACAGAAATTGTAGCAGAGCAAAGACAAACAAACAAAAAGTACTAGTGGTCAAAAGACCAAGCAAACTACAGAGTAAGGTACAAGGAACCTGGCTAGCTTAAGAGTAAATGTAACACTGAAGTCCAGTAAGGCCAGAAGGGTGGAGCTGGATTATATAGGCAGAAAGTCATGTGACCAACAAAATAGGAAAAAAACTAACAGGAGGGTTCTAACAGTATCCCCTCTTCTATGAGGATCCTCTGGATCCTCCAGGCCCAGGTCTATCAGGAAACCTCCTGTGAAACGCTCCGACAAGTCTAGGAGCAGAGACATCATCCGCCCTTACCCAGGAGTTATCCTCGGGACCGAAACCTTTCCAAGCGACGAGATACTGCAATCTCCCTCTATGCCATCTAGAATTAAGAATGCGAGAAATTTCATATTCACCGTCTTTCACCACCGGAGGAACAGAGACAGTGGCGTCCCTATCAGAAACATCAGCTTTTTTCAATAAGGAAACATGAAACACCCGGATTAATCTTCCAGGAGGTAGGAACCTCCAACCTAACAGCAGATTGGTTAACTACCTGAAGCACCTTAAACGGCCTTACAAACTTCGGGCCCAATTTCTTAGAAGGAATCCTCAACCGCAGATTCTTAGAGGACAACCAAACCATGTCACCAACCGTAAACAAAACCTCTTGACTAGTGTTGAGCGATACCTTCCGATATCGGGAAATATCGGATCGGACCGATACCCAAAAAGTATCGGATATCGCCGATTCCGATACCGATACCGGAAACCAATGCAAGTCAATGGGACAGAAATATCGGAATAAAAATAAACCCTTTCTTTCCTTGTAGGTTAATTCTACATGAAGGAAAACAACTAAGAATAATGTATAATGTATTGGGGGAGGTGGGGGAGACAATAAAGGCATAGAGGTTTAGCCCAATCAAATGGAATAGCAGGAATTAATATTTTTTAAGACGTTCTGAGTTACGGAAATATTGACTATGTTAAGTTTTTTTATATTTTGTCAGATATTTATGTTTCATTACTTCCATGCTCTTCACCTTCTTTTTTACTTCTCCCACACTTTCCCCATTCATCATCCTCAGCATCAGCATCTTTTTCATCAACTTCTTCTTCACCTTCTACATCTTTTTCTTCTTCTTCTTCTTCTTCTTCTTCTTCACCTTCTTCCTATTATTCTTTTTTTTTTACATTCTTCATATTCTTCTTATTCAACTATTATTCTTCATATTTTACTTCTTCATCTTCTTCATCTTCTTCTTCTTCATCATATTCTTATTTGTGAAAGGCATTCCTGTAGTTGTTATCTATAAAAGTTTGAACATTACACCTTTCGTTCTGTCCGTCACAAAAGATTTACAACAGGATATGTCCGCGTTCAGTTTGGCCTGCAGTAGCAGGTCTTTTCCAGGGGCACCACGAGGAGGAACAGACTCACCCCCATACACTGCTTAGTCATCTTCTGCTTATAATTTAGATATTATCTTTTGCTCTGATTTTTAGTCTTATGCTTAATGTTCTTCCGCTTTTTGTTCTGCAGCTTCTTGTACTTCTGCTTCTTGGTTATCTGTCTCTTGTTCTTCTGTATCTTGGTGGTTGTCTTCTTCTTCTTTGTCCTCTTGGTCAACTTCTTCAGGGTCATCTTCTTGGTCTTCTTCGGGGTGATCTTCAGGGTCGGCGTCTTCAGGGTCGTTGTCTTCCGGGTCCTCGTCTTCGGGGTCCTCGTCTTCAGGGTCATCGTCTTCAGGGTCCTCGTCTTCTTCTGGGTGGTCTTCAGGGTCCTTGTGTTCAGGGTCGTCTTCGGGGTCATCGTCTTCTTCGGGGTCGTCTTCAGGGTCCTCGTCTTCAGGGTCGTCGTCTTCGGGGTCCTCGTCTTCTTCGGGTTGGTCTTCAGGGTCCTCGTCTTCGGGGTCCTCGTCTTCTTCGGGTTGGTCTTCAGGGTCCTCGTCTTCAGGGTCCTCGTCTTCGGGGTCCTCGTCTTCTTCGGGGTGGTCTTCAGGGTCCTCGTCTTCAGGGTCCTGGTCAGGGAGATCCAGAGTGATTACCAAAAACCATTTCAAAAAGCTTGAACTTGGAAATGTAGCAGAAGGTACAAGAAGGCTGAGGAACTGCCGAGAACCAGCTGATGGTACTGGAACCTGGATGGGTAGCAGAAGGTACAAGAGCCAATGGAACTACCGAGGACCAGCTGACGGTACTGGAACTCGGTTACTGAGCAGGAGGTACCTGTGCCAGAAAGCACTACCAAGGACCAGCAGACGTTGGTGGAACTTGGATACCGAGAAGGAGGCACCTAAGTCAAAGGCACTGCCGAGAACCAGCTGACGGTACTGGAACCCGGATGGGTAGCAGAAGGTACCCATGTAAAAAAAAGTTGCAAGGCCGCGAGCCGGCCGCAGTACCAAAACCCACAGTCCTACAGGGGGTGCTTGTCCTATTGGCACTATGGAACCAGCCTTCATTGCCAGATCCTGCAGCCCACATAGGAGTCACCTAAACTGCAGGCACCACAGAGTCGGCTAACCCGACCGCAACACGACAGGACAACGCATTGGAGGCAAAGTGACGTTGACACTACCCGGAAACAGCTGGCGTGCTGGAAACAGGCTGGGCAGGAGGGAGTACCCGTGCCAAAGACACCGCTGGGAAACAGCTGGCGGTGCTGGAACCCAGGGTAAATACTAAAAACAGAGTAGAGCCAGAGGCCTAATTGGAGCAAGTTTAAAATCAATAGTAGTGTGAATGTGGACAGAGCAGGAGAATTTGCCGGACACACGGCAGGGAAACAGATGATGTTACTGAACCCCAATAACACGGCAGCAAGCGTTGACTGTGCAGACGGCACTTCTGAGCAGCAACTAGCGGTATTGGAGCCCAGGGTAAATACTAAAAACAGAGGAGCCAGAGGTGTAATTGGAGCAAGTTTTAAATCAGTAGTACAGTGGATGTGGACAAGGCAGGAGAATTTGCCAGACACACAGCTGGGGATCAGCTGATGTTACTGAACCCCAATAACACGGCAGCAAGTGTTGACTGTGCAGACAGCACTTCCGAGCGCCAACTGGCGGTGTTGGAGCTCAGGGATAATACTGAAAACAGAGGAGCCAGAGGTGTAATTGGAGCAACTTTAAAATCTGTAGTAGTGTGAATGAGGACAGAGCAGGAGAAATTGCCGTCCGCACAGCAGGGGAACAGCCGACGTTACTGAACCCCAATAACACGGCAGCAAGTGTTGACTGTGCAGACAGCACTTCTGAGCAGCAACTGGCAGTGTTGGAGCTCAGGGATTACAGTTCAGGTGGTAGAAACATGAACACAACAGGAGACCTGGATACTGTTGCCAACCAATTATTTATTCTGGAAGAGGACTGGCAAATTCATGCAAGATCCAGGCCTTGTTCATTTTGAGAAAAGTAAGCCGGTCAACGTTATCGGAGGATAGTCGCATGCGACGGTCTGTTAGTACACCACCTGCGGCACTAAAGACGCGTTCCGATAATACACTAGCAGCAGGGCAAGCTAGCACCTCCAATGCATACTGGCTAAGCTCTGGCCATGTATCCAGCTTACAGACCCAAAACTTGAAGGGAGAAGAGCCGTCTGGGAGTACACTGAGAGGGCAAGACATGTAGTCTGTCACCATCTGACGGAAACGTTGCCTCCTGCTGACTGGAGCCGTCTGTGATGGTGTAGACATTTGTGGCGGCGGGGACACAAAACTTTGCCACATTTGGGCCATACTGGTCTTGCCTTGTGCTGAGGCGCTGCTTCTGCTCCCTCTTTGTGTAGAGCTTCCTCCACTGTCTCGACGCACTGAGCTGCTTTGTAAAGCACTAACAGCACTGCTCTCGGTTGGAATGGAGAACATGATGGAATGCACCAGTGCGTCTTGGTACTCCCGCATTTTAGACTCCCGGTTCAACGGTGTTATGAGGCTTTGTAAGTTGTCCCGGTAGCGAAGATCTAGGAGGGTGGACACCCAATAATCAGCCGTGTTGAGAATGTGGGCGATGCGGCGGTCGTTTCTCAGGCACTGCAGCATGAAATCAACCATGTGCTGCAGACTGCCAACTGGCCAAGAAACGCTGTCCCCTGCTTGAGGCGTGATCTCTGCCTGCTCTGCATCACCCCACCCTCGCTCTAGATACTGACTACTAGAGCATTGTGTACCTCCCTCCTCTGGACAGATGTATTCCTCCTCCATTGACTCCTCCTCATCCTCCTCACAAAGTGTCCCCTGCGTAGGCCTTTGTGAGGAACCATGTTGCGCAGACTGTAGAGAAGCAGATGGCATTTGTGACTCCTCATGCTCCACCTCTTCCAAAACCTCGTCCCTTAGTGCTTGCAGTGTTTTTTCAAGCAGGCAGATATGGGGGATAGTCATGCTGACTAGTGCATCATCTGCACTCGCCATCCACGTGGAATAATCGAAGGCACACAAAACGTGGCAAATGTCCTTCATAGAGGCCCACTCAGTGGTGGTGAAGTGTGAACGGCGCGCACTGCGACTTGTTTGCGCCTGCTGCAGCTGGTACTCCATTACTGTTACCTGCTGCTCACACAACTCTCCAACATATGTAACGTTGAATTCCACCTGGTGGGTAGGTCACATATGATGCGATGTTCCGGAAGATGTAATCGCCGCTGCAGAGCTGCAATGCGCGATCTTGCGATGCTGGAACGCCGCAAGTGAGGGCACTCTATGTGGACCTTGTGAAGCAGTGCATCAAGATTCGGATAGTCCCTCAAAAAACTCTGCACGACCAAGTTGAGCACATGTGCCAGACATGGGATGTGAGTGAGGTTGCCTAGGCCCAGAGCTGCCACCAGATTTCGGGCATTGTCACACACTACCATGCCTGGCTGGAGATTCGCTCGCACAAACCACACGTCGCTCTGCTGCTTGATGGCATTCCAGAGCTCCTGCGCTGTGTGGCTTCGATTCCCCAAAGAAATTAATTTTAATACGGCCTGTTGACCTTTGGCCACGGCTGTGCTCATATCGGTCATCACAGCAGGTAACCGTTCACGGGTCGATGTGGAGGTAGACCGTGACGGCTACTGCAGCGCTGATTCAGAGGAACTGGAGTATGAGGAGGAGCCAGTGTGTACAGACTGGATTCCTGCAATCCTTGGAGTTGGCAGAACACGTACAGCGCCACTCTCAAGATCTGTACCCGGCTCCACAACATTTACCCAATGGGCAGTGAGGAAAAGGTATCGTCCCTGTCCATGCTTACTGGTCCACACATCGGTGGTCAGGTGGACCTTGCTACTGACGGCGTTTTGTAGCGCATGTTTAATTTTTCCCTCCACATGACGTTGCAGGGCAGGGACAGCTTGCCTGCTGAAATAAAAGCGGCTGGGCACGTTGTATTGTGGGACTGCCAATGCCATAAAGTTACGGAAGGTGTCAGTCTCCACCAGCCTGAATGATAGCATTTCAAGGGCCAGTAGTTTAGCAATGCCAGCATTCAGAGCCTGTGCTCGGGGGTGGTTTGCCGAGTATGGGTGCCTTTTCTCCCATGCCTGTGCTAACGATGGCTGTAGACTGGCCTGGGAGTGTGAGGATGACAGGGAAAGTGGTGCTGTGGGTGGAATTACACTGTGTCTCTGTACAACAGTGCCAGAGATTCTTCCATGGCGATCCTGTGAGGAAGCCGAACCAGCTGTGTGTGAGCTGGAGGAAGAGGCTACAACACGAGCTGAAGAGGTGGTAGGTGGCACTGTAGGTTGGCCTAGGTCTTCAGTGTGTTTTTGTAACTCCACCACGTGCTTGGTCCGCACATGTTTCCACATATTTGTGGTATTGAGGTTGCTGACACTTTTCCCTCTTTTCACCGTCTGATTACACAGCTTGCATTTGACAAAGCAAATGTCATCTTCAACTGTGTCAAAAAAGGACCAGGCACTGCAAGTCTTGGGAGCGCACGCTTTGGATTTTGGAATAGCCATGCTCCTAATGGGTGCCGAAGTGGAGGCTACAGGCAACCAAGTCTGCTCCCTCCCTCTCCCTCCTTTTTGGACCGTTCGGGGAATCTCTTCCTCAGAGCTGCTCCCACCACCTTCCTGTCCCTCACGCCATGATGGGTCAAAGACCTCATCATCTACACCACCCTCTTCAAACAACTGCTTCTCCTGGGTAGTCTCGACAGCACAGTACGCACCAGAAAGTGGCACCTGAGTCTCATCATCAGATGCGTACTGAGGTGTGCTGCTGACCATAGGCACTGGCCCACCTGCCTCTTCAGATTCAGAAAGACAAAACGGTTGTGCATCACTGCATACTACCTCTTCTTCAAATTCTTGAATTCTGCTTGGCTGGCCCCCTCTTTCCAAGCCAAGAGATTCAGAGAACAGAAGTAGAGATGGCTCCTGTCCAGGGCTCTCTGACTGTCTGGGCAATTTGGCAGGCGGTGAAGAGACAGATGGGTGCTCTTCAGTGCTCAGGACTTGAGAGGATCTGGAACTAATTGAAGTCGATGCGTTAGCTGCCATCCATCCGACAACGGCTTCAATTTGGTCCTCCCGCAGCAGTGGGGTACGGCTAGCTCCTACAAACCTGCGCATAAAGGACTGTTCCCTGGTAAAACTGGGGGATGCTGAGTCACTGGTGCCCGCAGCAGGCACAGAATCCCCCTGTCCTCTCCATGAAGGCACAGAATCCTCATGTCCTCTCCCTGCAGAAACTCCACGACCACGACCACATGCCTTACTCCCTGCCTTCTTCATCTTGATAGACTGATAAAGATAGGCAGAAATGTACTAAGGGCTTAGTGTGCTTATTCCTGAACAGCTGCTAACAGGTATAAGAAACACTCATTTTATAAAGTGTGGACTAGACTTTAATATGAGCTAATGTGGCCTACACAACTGTAAAGTGGAGTGTTTGGTGAACTTTATTTAGTTTTTTTTGTCACAAAAAGACACTGGATGTGCCCAAAGATGTAATACCGATAGTATCACAAACTTTTTGTAGCTATTACAATGTAGGAAGGTAACCTACAATGCAATAGATGAGGCTACAGAAAATAGGCTAATACTAATCTGGCTGGGGCTGCAGGGCACAATGCTGCAGAAAGGCTCCTCTAACTACTCCTATATAGTGTGTTTGGAACCAATTTAGCTGAATACGGATGGAACCACCACACTAATAGGAGAAATGAGGAAAAATTATGAATTGGCAATAAAGGACAATGTATGAGGCAGTGACACACACTGAGTGCACTACAACCAGACGTGGCTGAAGCACACACTACAGGGTGAGCTGCACTCACACACACAGACCTTGCTGACAGCGGTGAACAGTGCAGATGCAGAGCACTGTGCACTAGCGCTGCAAGACAAAAAAAAATTCTCTATCTACTCCTATATAGTGTGTTTGGAACCAATTTAGCTGAATACGGATGGAACCACCACACTAATAGTAGATATCAGGAAAAATTATGAATTAGCAAAAAAGGACAATGTATGAGGCAGTGACACACACTGAGTGCACTACAACCAGACGTGGTTGAAGCACACACTACAGGGTGAGCTGCACTCACACACAGAGACCTTGCAGACAGCGGTGAACAGCACAGAGAACTGTGCACTAGCGCTGCAAGGCACAGCGATTTATAAAGTAGCTTGGGTAAAGCAGAATAGACCAAATAGGTAGCTAAAACTGTCCCTCAGAACAACAGCGTCCTATTCCTAACTGAATTCACAGCAGAGTGAGCTGAAAATGGCGGCGGCGGCTTTTATAGTGCATCATGACATCATTTCAGCAGCCAATCACAGCCATGCCATTAGTTAAGATGCCTACATGCCTAACAGGATGTGCCCACAATTCTTAGGATCCTCATTGGCTGAATAAAATGAAACTGGCTCATTGCATTATGGGAACTTCCGATTCCGGTATACGATATTGTAAAAGTATCGGAATTAAGTATCGGAATTCCGATACTGCGAATATCGGCCGATACCCGATATTTCAGTATCGGAATGCTCAACACTACTCTTGACGTTTCCCGTCAAAGTACCTCTTGGACTTTTTGTTAGCCTCTTGAAGGTTACAACGTACATCAGTCCAAACTCTCTCCAAATCACCGGAAAAATTCTCCTCCTCCGGCTCAGCCGATACCAATTTGGAGAATGACCCAAACGACGGATGTCTCCCAGTACAACAAAAAAATGGAGAACACCCAGCAGAAGAGGATGTATGGTTGTTAAGAGCAAATTCAGCCAGTGGCAAAAACTCAGACCACCCCTCTTGATTGTCAGCCACAAAACAACACAAAAACTGTTCAACATCTTGGTTCTTTCTTTCTGTCTGTCCATTAGACTCAGGATGATATCCAGATGAAAATGACAAATGAACTCCCAACCTGTCACAAAAGGCACGCCAAAAACGAGCCACAAACTGAGGTCCCTATCGGAAACAATGTTGGTAGGAACGCCATGGAGCCTGACAATTTCCTTAACAAAGTGTGCAAATTGAAGTGGTCAGTGGGGCGCTAGAAACTGGATAAGGCGCTGGAAAAGGATAAAACAAACCTCTTTATTGAAGTATTAATGCCCACAACGCATTTCTGCAGCGGTCTGCTGCCTTCATCAGGTGGAGTTAATTTCCTTAACAAAAGCCTTAGCGAGTGTCTTAGCGCAGGGCAGTTTGATGAAGCGAACCAAGTGACACATCTTGCTAAAACGGTCCACGACCACCCAGATGACAGTGAAACCCTCAGAGGCAGGAAGGTCAGTAATAAAATCCATAGCAAGATGCGTCCAAGGTGCACTAGGAACTTCCAGAGGGCAAAGCAACCCCGCAGCAAGAGCATGTGAAGACTTTGATCTAGCACACACAGTACATTGACGCACCCACTTAATGACTTCCTTCTGCCATCCAGGCCACCAAAAACTGCGACCTACAAGTCTCTTAGTCTCCGAAATTCCTGGATGACCTGCCAACCGAGACTCATGACACTCCACAAACAAATCTCTCCTAAAGTTCCTAGGTACAAACAACCTCCCAATGGGAGTGTTAGATGGGGCATCCTCCTGGGCTTTCAGAATCCCATCTTCCAAAACGGAGTCCAATGCTGCTATCACAACACCTTCCTGTAAAATGCTCTCCTCCTTCTCGGTACCAACCATGGGAGAAAAACTGCGAGATAAAGCATCAGTTTTTACATTCTTGGTACCTGGGATGTAAGTAACAGAAAAATTAAACCACGAAAAAAAAAGTGCCCACCTAGCCTGACGGGCATTCAAGCGCTTGGCAGCATCAAGATAGATCAGATCCTTATGATCAGTGAAAACCTGAATAGGAAATTTAGCACCTTCCATGAGATGACGCCAATGTTCAAATGCGAGTTTAATCGCCAGAAATTCCCGATTACCGACATCGTAATTAAGTTCGGTCTCATAAAATTTTTTTGAAAAAAAAGCACAGGGATGTACTCCATCCTTGTTTTCCTAAGACAAAACAGCACCGACCCCCTCCGAAGAAGCATCAACCTCGACCAAAAAAGGCTTGGTCTCATCAGGCTGCATAAGGATGGGGAAAAAACCAAGCAATGTGAACTGAGGACTAAGATGGTACACATGCAAGAAATAGGAGCATGTTCACACTAGCAAAAAGATGCAAAACCTACAAAAGACAAAAAATATATCTCATACCCTACCATCATTATAAATAAATGTAAAGCAAAGTTGCATATGAAATATAGGGTACTTAGTGAACTATTTTTGATCAAAAAAAGTATACAAGCCGTCCCACCAGCGACAAGGTGACCCTAAATTGGGACGGTCCTACACTGTCTATATTAAAAACCTTACTGTATATCAAAGTTGAAGTAATGCATATAAAAAAGAGTAGACAAATAGAACTGGGTCCCAATATCAGACCACCTAAGCCCGTGGTAAGCTACATATATACTAACCAATTATTTCTCATTCCTCATTCTACATTGATAATTTAAATAAAGAGATCAAGGTACTCAGTAAATCTGCTATTTCAAATTTTTATTACTGTTATCACAAGACATACACACACCCCATAAAATCAAGTCAAAAAACCCCTAAGACATAGAAAGCCCCAATAAAATTGAGGCAGTGTGGTCAAGAGATATCACTATAAGCACAAAAAATACAGTTCAGAGAGTAGGAATGTAAGATTATATCAGTAAAATTCCAGACCTCTTAGTTCCATATCCTTAATAATAGATATAATCTTACATTCCTACTCTCTGAACTGTATTTTTTGTGCTTATAGTGATATCTCTTGCATATGAAATATAGGGTACTTAGTGAACTATTTTTGATCAAAAAAAGTATACAAGCCGTCCCACCAGCGACAAGGTGACCCTAAATTGGGACGGTCCTACACTGTCTATATTAAAAACCTTACTGTATATCAAAGTTGAAGTAATGCATATAAAAGAGTAGACAAAGAGAACCGGGTCCCAATATCAGACCACCTAAGCCCGTGGTAAGCTACATATATACTAACTAGCTCAACAAAGGGGATGCGACACCCCTAATTTGCACAGAATAAAAACAAGACAAAAAACCAAGCAATAGTGAACTGAGGACTAAGATGGTACACATGCAAGAAATAGGAGCATGTTCACACTAGCAAAAAGATGCAAAACCTACAAAAGACAAAAAATATATCTCATACCCTACCATCATTATAAATAAATGTAAAGCAAAGTTGCATATGAAATATAGGGTACTTAGTGAACTATTTTTGATCAAAAAAAGTATACAAGCCGTCCCACCAGCGACAAGGTGACACTAAATTGGGACGGTCCTACACTGTCTATATTAAAAACCTTACTGTATATCAAAGTTGAAGTAATGCATATAAAAAATAGTAGACAAATAGAACCGGGTCCCAATATCAGACCACCTAAGCCCGTGGTAAGCTACATATATAGTAACCAGCTCAACAAGGGGGATGCCACACCCCTAATTTGCACAGAATGCAAACAAGACAAAAAACCAAGCAATGTGAACTGAGGACTAAGATGGTACACATGTGTGGCACCCCAGGGGTCTGGTTTCCACAGTAATGTAATGTTATGTCTGAGAGCAGGTGGGAGGTCCTTTGGTCAGGGATCCTGTGCATGCCACACCTCCTGCCCAGTCTTGGGAGGGGAAGGACTTCCCCTATATAAACCTGGGGCTGAGGCAGGGTTAGTGAGAAGGAAGACAGAACAAGAGTAGAGAAGAGAAGCAGCATAGCAAGAAACATCAGGAGCTCTGTGGGGAGCAGTGTTACAACGAGTCAGGGGCTGGCAGCTGCAGAGCTCGCCCTGACTGAGAAGATTTCTTACCGGACCCGGAGTCCGAGGCTGTGGGGACTAACTCCTACCCAGCAGCAGAAACCGTCCGGCAGAGGATTTCAGGTCCTCTGGCCCAGAAGCCCGAAGGCACGGTCACACGCGTGGGACCAGCACCGCCATCGTGGAGCGGAAGCCATTAGAAGGCCCCGAGTCACCGGCCATACGGGTGAGCACCACACGGTACACTCAGGGACGTGGGCTACTTATTCCCGCCTCTAGCAAGGTAGCCAGAAGAGTACAGTTAGTTGGGAAGGCCTACAACTCCGCCTGGCCAGGGGAGATCCCATCTGCTCAAGGACTGACCAGGCCCCGATCACTAGCAAGTACTCCGGGAGGGTCTATCTTTGTCACCAGTAAAGACCCTGAACTACACCGCACCGTCTCTGAGTGGTTCCTGCTACCCCCATCATCCACGTCGGCTGCCCTGAGGCCATACCCCTCCCGTTGGGGGTTATACCATCCACGCTGCACCATCCTTCCACCGGCCTCAGCGGTCTGCCCTGCAGCGGCAGCTCCATAGCTGCATTCAACGGGTGGCGTAGTCATCAACCATCTACTGCTAGTACTCTGCCACTTAGTCTGACTCCCTGGGCACGGACCGGGTCACCGCCACGAGACTACAACCCTCAACAGATCCGGCTCCGGGTAAGCTTCCGCGTGCGCAACGCAGTGCGACACAGGCCCAGGGGCGCGTCAACTTTGGCGTAGTCGGCAGGATTACGTGCCCGCAACCACCGGGTACTGCGTGCCTGAAAAGCAAAGACTGTTCAAACTTACCAGTGGTGAAGATTCCCGCTATCCGTGAAGGTTTCCCGCCATCCAGCGCCATCTTCTACCTTCTTCCCGCCATCCGCGAAGTTTTCCCGCCATCCGGCGCCATCTTCGACCTTCTTCCCGCCATCCGTGGAGTTTTCCCGCCATTGGACGCCATCTGGAGGACGCCGCGCGGGAAGAAGAGGGGCGTGGACTCCGAAAGCGCGCGAGAACTGAAGCCCCGCCTCACGTCCGGACGTTGCGTAAGGTCCTGGAAGGAGCCCAGCAGACGCCGACGTCACCGGAGCGCGACGGAAGGTCCTCAACCCTGACGATCCACTGCGGAGCCGCGGCCTACGGAACAGGATCATCGCAAGGTAGGCCACGGTCCACTAGGGGGGAGGAAGATGTCGGATACGGAGGAGAGCTTCACTGCCTCAACCCCCGCCAGCGCCACCGCTGCTGCAGTTATGCCCTTCACCATGCCCTATATCCCGGGAGCAGCTTGGCTACCCCAGTACTCAGGGGAGTCACATACCCTGCATGACTTTAGAGAAAAGCTGGATAGCCTCTTCCAGGTGTACCCCCTCACAGAAGAGCAAAAA
The DNA here is from genome assembly GCF_046119375.1 of Phyllobates terribilis. Classification (NCBI taxonomy): domain Eukaryota; kingdom Metazoa; phylum Chordata; class Amphibia; order Anura; family Dendrobatidae; genus Phyllobates; species Phyllobates terribilis. Next base: position 1,261,037 of record NW_027362982.1, read on the forward strand.
GTGAGCATCCTGGTGGCCCAACTAACCGGGGCAGCCAAAAGGGAAGTAAAATCCTGGCCACCTGGGAGGAAGACTGTCGCAGGGATACTAACCCGGCTGAAGGACACCTTTGATACCCGCACCTCAGCCGAGATTAAGCTTAGATTCTACGGGTGCAAGCAGCGAGCGCATGAGAGTATAAGGGACTATGCACTAAACCTACAAGAGGCCCTGAGGGCCATAAAGCAGACCGACCCTGATGGGGTGGGAAACGAGGACAGGCTGTTGACTGAACAATTTATAGAGGGTTTATATTGCAATGCCCACCGAACCCAGTTGCGGGCAATGGCCTTACAGGATCCCCATCTGGACTTTGCACAGTTCAAGGACAGAGCCATCCGGGTGCTCCGAGAACCGGCACCGGGTGGCGTTGTGACCCACAGGCGCCCAGCTATCACTTACCACCAGGAGGCGGCGCCCTTGTCGGCAGGGCCTGTGGGAGCTGATGCGCAGGCTTTGGACAATGACCCGGCTCCAGACCTACGCCATCAGGTCCAAAAGCTAGCTAAGAGCGTTGCTGCGCTAACCCGAACTGTGCAGTCTTTACAGGTTTCCACCCCAGGGAAGATCCAGCTGCCATCCGGACCGGAGGACATCCCGTGGCGTCGACCAAGGAGGACCCCACCGGCCAGAGGAAGACCCAGTGACCGATACAGCGAGGACGGACGACCCATCTGCCGCCGCTGCAATCAACCCGGACATATGGAAAGGTACTGTTCTTTAAACGGGCACAACCTGGGGTAGAGGGCCAACCCCCAGGAAAAAGATCACCAGGCCCATCGAACTGGCGCGACAGATATGTGGGAGGACGTCCAGTCTTGCCTGTGGTACTGGATGGCATTCCCATGAGTGCCCTACTGGACACCGGGTCACAGGTCACCACCATCCCGTACGTGCTCTTTAAGCAGTACTGGAATGACTCGGATATTACCCGCTACCCTGACGACGACTTGAGTATCATCGCCAGCAATGGCCAGCCCGTGCCACAGATCGGATTTAAAGAGGTGACCATCAAAATCGGTAGAGTCGAACTGGCCGCACAGGGACTGATCTTTGTAGATATTGACAAACATGAGAGTCACCCAAAAATAACTCTAGGAACTAATGTAATTGAAAATTGTCTTGCAGAGGTGATTTTCCTTTTACAGCAGGTTGCCAAGAACGCCAGCTCCGGCGAGCAGCGGGTGCTCCAGAAAGAGATCCGGGCACTGATGCGACGGCAACAAGTGGAACTCTCCGGCGGTGAGATTGGTAGCGTAAGAATGTGTGACCCTTTTCCTATTGCTATGCCCCCAAAAAGTGAAATGATGATTTGGTGCCGGGCAGCTATTGGTCTGAGAGGTAGGGATTACCAGGCAATGGTAGAACCAGTTTACTCAGACAGTAGGCCCACCATTTTGACAGCACGGGGGGTGATCAATGTACGCCATGGGAGGGTGCCCGTTCGCATAATAAATATCGGGGAGAGGGAAGTGTACCTGCCCCGGTATGCCACGTTAGCCAAATTATATACCCTTAACCAAAATTCTATACAATCTGTGGAACCCTTGCCTCCATCTCACCCGGAGGAAGGTAACGGCTCTAAGAAAGACATGGAGGACTGGTGTCAGCAACTACATCTGGGTACTAACTCCACTCCCTCACACCAGAAACAAGGAGTCTATCGGGTGGTTCAAGAGTATGAGAGAGTGTTTAGTAAACACCCGTTAGACTTCGGGCGAGACAAGGGGGTAGAACACCGCATCCCCACGGGAGATCATCCTCCCATAAAAGAGAGGTATCGACCCGTACCCCCTGCACACTACCAACACGCCAAGGGGATGCTTAGAGACATGAAGGAGGCTGGGGTAATCCGGGATAGCTGTAGCCCCTGGGCAGCCCCACTAGTTTTAGTAAAAAAGAAAGACAACACCATGAGGATGTGTGTAGATTACCGGAAAATCAACCGTATCACACACAAGGATGCGTACCCCTTACCAAGGATAGAGGAGTCATTGGCTGCTTTAAGATCTGCTAACTTCTTCTCTACCTTGGATCTCACTAGCGGGTACTGGCAGGTTCCTGTAGCAGAGGCGGACCGGGAGAAGACCGCATTCACGACCCCGATGGGACTTAGCGAGTTCACCTGCATGCCGTTCGGACTCTGCAACGCCCCAGGAACCTTCCAACGATTAATGGAGTGCTGTCTGGGCCACAGAAACTTCGAGACGGTCCTGTTGTACCTGGACGATGTCACCGTATATTCCAAGACTTATGAGGACCACCTGAAACACCTGGCGGAGGTGTTCGAAGCTCTGGCGAGTTACGGCCTAAAAGTGAAACCCTCCAAGTGTCACCTCCTGAAACCAAAGGTGCAGTACCTGGGACACGTGGTGAGCGCTGACGGAGTGGCTCCCGACCCTGATAAGATCACCGCAATTAAGGGATGGCAGTTCCTCGGGTTGGTAGGCTACTACCGAAGGTTTATTCCCGGTTTCTCCAAAAAGGCAGCGCCTATGCAGGACCTCCTGATAGGCCAGTCCCGGAAGGCCAAGAACCAGAAGCCGCCCTTCAAATGGGAGGAGCTGGAAGAAGAGTCCTTCCGCCAGCTGAAGATGGCCCTCACGGGGGATGAAATCTTGGCGTACCCGGATTATAGCCAGCCCTTCATCCTCTACACCGACGCCAGTAACATCGGGCTAGGAGCCGTACTGTCCCAGATCCAGCAGGGGAAAGAACGAGTAATCGCCTACGCCAGCCGAAAACTGCGACCCACCGAAAGGAACCCCGAGAATTATAGCTCATTTAAGCTAGAGTTCCTGGCCGTGGTATGGGCAGTCACCGAGCGCTTTAAGCATTACCTTGCTTCTTCCCGGTTCACCGTGTACACGGATAACAACCCGTTGACACACCTGGACACGGCAAGACTCGGTGCCCTGGAGCAGAGGTGGATGGCCCGTCTGTCCAACTACGAGTTCACAATCAAATACCGGGCAGGACGCTCCAATACTAACGCGGACGCCCTGTCCAGGATGCCCAACCTGCCGGACGAAGGAGAAGATCCGGAGGGACTGGAAGAAATTGAACTCCCTGCGTTCCACCGTCATGGGACTATCCAGTATTCCCACCGGGTAAGGAGTAAGCAGGCTGCTACGTTGAACCCCTTACCTCACTACAACTGGGCGGAAACGCAAGACAGCGACCCTGCCGTCCGACTGGTGAAGGAGATGCTGACTCGGCCGGAGGCTCGCCTTGAACCAGACGCTCCGGAGGAAGCCAAACAACTATGGGCGGAGAAGAGTCGACTGTTCCTTTACAAGGGGAAGTTGTGCCGCAGAATGGTCAACTCCCGGACGCATGAACTACTCTGGCAAGTAGTGGTGCCACGAAGAGATGCAGCCATGGTGATGGAGGCATACCACGACGGAGCTGGACACTTCGGGTGGAAGAAGCTGGAGTTCCTGCTGCGCGAGCGGTTCCACTGGGTAGGCATGAGGGGAACCATCGAGAAGTGGTGCAGAGACTGTGGCCCGTGCAATCTGAGAAGGAAGGACCGGGCCAGCCAGAAGACTCCCCTGCAATCCATCGTCACCCGGCAACCGTTGGAACTGGTAGCCTTGGATCATGTAAAACTGACCCCAAGCAGAAGTGGCTACGTCTACGCGTTAACCATCGTGGATCATTACTCCCGGTTCTTGGTTGTCGTCCCCGTCAAGGACTTAACGGCTCAAACAGCAGCTAGAGCCTTCCAGCAGCACTTCTGCCGTCCACACGGGTACCCGGACCAAGTGCTGACGGACCAGGGACCTGCCTTTGAAGCGGAGGTCTTCCAGGAATTCTGCAATCTGTATGGCTGCCAGAAGATAAGGACGACACCCTACCATCCGCAAACTAATGGACTTTGTGAAAAAATGAACCAGGTGGTAATGGATCTTCTAAAAACGTTGCCCCTGGAAGAACGCAGTCTGTGGCCTGAGAAGTTGCCCGATCTGGTGGACCTATACAACCACATCCCGGTAGGTTCCACCAACTGTACCCCGGCTTACCTAATGAGGGCGAGACCTGGTAAGTTACATGTTGACCTGGAAATGGGAGTCCTGACACCTGAGGACACTTCACCAGAGGCAGACTGGGACACAGAGAGGCAACAGCAGTACCGGAAAGTACAGGAGAGCATGGAGCGAAGTCTCTGTCAGGCTAGGGAAAGGCAAGAGAAAACTTACAACCAGTATGCTCCCGCTGTTCCCCTGGTACCCGGAGAGCAGGTCTTGAAGAGGAAAAGACGGCTCCACAAGTTGGATGACCAGTGGGAGAAGGACCCGTACACCGTACTGCCCTCAAGCCACGAGAACCCGAAGGTCTGTACCATCAGTAAAGACGGAGGGGAAACCACAGCCATTGTATCCCAGGACCACCTGAAGAAGTGTCCCGAACAACTGAGGAACCCTGAAGAGGAACAAGAAGACCAACGACCCGTAGAGGAAAGGGAAGATATGGTTAGTACCGTGCTCGGGGACTTCCCTCGGTCTTGGACTCAAGTCAATGGTGCAGTTGTGGTACCCGTACTCACCTTCCTCCAACCATCATCCCAAGTACCTACGGAGCAACCGGTAGAGCTGGAAGAACAGCCGGTCCAGGAGGCAGAAGACTCTACACAAGCAGACCCGGAAAATCAACCCTCTGCTTATAGTGAGCCTGCCATACCCCTAGTGAGCCAGAGGGCCCATAGACAGCTGCCCAGTTTACCCTTGACAGCTCCTACACCCTGTAGTTCAGGGCCAGACAGTTAGCTCCGTAGGTCCACTAGGGCCACTAGAGGCCAGTTACCTGCACGTTGGAGGATCTAAATGTTTAAGCTATTTTATAATGTTTTGCTGTCTATAGTTGCTTGTGTGTAATTTTGTGTTTCTAGTTGTTTTTAGGAGTCCTTGGTGGATTTACCGGGAATCCTTTGTATATAGTTGGAGCGTAACCCAGGACGGACTAAAGACTGTTAAGGACTCGGGGTAGGACAGACCCCTACCTGGTTACGTCTCCCTGTTTTGGTGAAATGGACACCTTGCTTTTCTTCAAAGACTGCACCCGGTTACGGACATGCCGTGACCATCTTTATGTGTTTTTCTTATTGTATTATTATTGTTGTTGTTATATCTTGTTATGTTTTTCTAAAATTTGTTTAGTCCCGGAGTACTAAATTTTACTAGGGGGGAATGTGGCACCCCAGGGGTCTGGTTTCCACAGTAATGTAATGTTATGTCTGAGAGCAGGTGGGAGGTCCTTTGGTCAGGGATCCTGTGCATGCCACACCTCCTGCCCAGTCTTGGGAGGGGAAGGACTTCCCCTATATAAACCTGGGGCTGAGGCAGGGTTAGTGAGAAGGAAGACAGAACAAGAGTAGAGAAGAGAAGCAGCATAGCAAGAAACATCAGGAGCTCTGTGGGGAGCAGTGTTACAACGAGTCAGGGGCTGGCAGCTGCAGAGCTCGCCCTGACTGAGAAGATTTCTTACCGGACCCGGAGTCCGAGGCTGTGGGGACTAACTCCTACCCAGCAGCAGAAACCGTCCGGCAGAGGATTTCAGGTCCTCTGGCCCAGAAGCCCGAAGGCACGGTCACACGCGTGGGACCAGCACCGCCATCGTGGAGCGGAAGCCATTAGAAGGCCCCGAGTCACCGGCCATACGGGTGAGCACCACACGGTACACTCAGGGACGTGGGCTACTTATTCCCGCCTCTAGCAAGGTAGCCAGAAGAGTACAGTTAGTTGGGAAGGCCTACAACTCCGCCTGGCCAGGGGAGATCCCATCTGCTCAAGGACTGACCAGGCCCCGATCACTAGCAAGTACTCTGGGAGGGTCTATCTTTGTCACCAGTAAAGACCCTGAACTACACCGCACCGTCTCTGAGTGGTTCCTGCTACCCCCATCATCCACGTCGGCTGCCCTGAGGCCATACCCCTCCCGTTGGGGGTTATACCATCCACGCTGCACCATCCTTCCACCGGCCTCAGCGGTCTGCCCTGCAGCGGCAGCTCCATAGCTGCATTCAACGGGTAGCGTAGTCATCAACCATCTACTGCTAGTACTCTGCCACTTAGTCTGACTCCCTGGGCACGGACCGGGTCACCGCCACGAGACTACAACCCTCAACAGATCCGGCTCCGGGTAAGCTCCCGCGTGCGCAACGCAGCGCGACACAGGCCCAGGGGCGCGTCACATGCAAGAAATAGGAGCATGTTCACACTAGCAAAAAGATGCAAAACCTACAAAAGACAAAAAATATATCTCATACCCTACCATCATTATAAATAAATGTAAAGCAAAGTTGTATATGAAATATAGGGTACTTAGTGAACTATTTTTGATCAAAACTGTATACAAGCCGTCCCACCAGCGACAAGGTGACCCTAAATTGGGACGGTCCTACACTGTCTATATTAAAAACCTTACTGTATATCAAAGTTGAAAGTAATGCCTATAAAAAAGAGTAGACAAATAGAACCGGGTCCCAATATCAGACCACCTAAGCCCGTGGTAAGCTACATATATACTAACCAGCTCAACAAGAGGGATGCCACACCCCTAATTTGCACAGAATGCAAACAAGACAAAAAACCAAGCAATGTGAACTGAGGACTAAGATGGTACACATGCAAGAAATAGGAGCATGTTCACACTAGCAAAAATATGCAAAACCTACAAAAGACAAAAAATATATCTCATACCCTACCATCATTATAAATAAATGTAAAGCAAAGTTGCATATGAAATATAGGGTACTTAGTGAACTATTTTTGATCAAAAAAAGTATACAAGCCGTCCCACCAGCGACAAGGTGACCCTAAATTGGGACGGTCCTACACTGTCTATATTAAAAACCTTACTGTATATCAAAGTTGAAGTAATGCATATAAAAAATAGTAGACAAATAGAACTGGGTCCCAATATCAGACCACCTAAGCCCGTGGTAAGCTACATATATACTAACCAGCTCAACAAGGGGGATGCCACACCCCTAATTTGCAAAGAATGCAAACAAGACAAAAAACCAAGCAATGTGAACTGAGGACTAAGATGGTACACATGCAAGAAATAGGAGCATGTTCACACTAGCAAAAAGATGCAAAACCTACAAAAGACAAAAAATATATCTCATACCCTACCATCATTATAAATAAATGTAAAGCAAAGTTGCATATGAAATATAGGGTACTTAGTGAACTATTTTTGATCAAAAATGTATACAAGCCGTCCCACCAGCGACAAGGTGACCCTAAATTGGGACGGTCCTACACTGTCTATATTAAAAACCTTACTGTATATCAAAGTTGAAGTAATGCATATAAAAAAGAGTAGACAAATAGAACCGGGTCCCAATATCAGACCACCTAAGCCCGTGGTAATCTACATATATACTAACCAGCTCAACAAGGGGGATGCCACACCCCTAATTTGCACAGAATGCAAACAAGACAAAAAACCAAGCAATGTGAACTGAGGACTAAGATGGTACACATGCAAGAAATAGGAGCATGTTCACACTAGCAAAAATATGCAAAACCTGCAAAAGACAAAAAATATATCTCATACCCTACCATCATTATAAATAAATGTAAAGCAAAGTTGCATATGAAATATAGGGTACTTAGTGAACTATTTTTGATCAAAAAAAGTATACAAGCCATCCCACCAGCGACAAGGTGACCCTAAATTGGGACGGTCCTACACTGTCTATATTAAAAACCTTACTGTATATCAAAGTTGAAGTAATGCATATAAAAAATAGTAGACAAATAGAACTGGGTCCCAATATCAGACCACCTAAGCCCGTGGTAAGCTACATATATACTAACCAGCTCAACAAGGGGGATGCCACACCCCTAATTTGCAAAGAATGCAAACAAGACAAAAAACCAAGCAATGTGAACTGAGGACTAAGATGGTACACATGCAAGAAATAGGAGCATGTTCACACTAGCAAAAAGATGCAAAACCTATAAAAGACAAAAAATATATCTCATACCCTACCATCATTATAAATAAATGTAAAGCAAAGTTGCATATGAAATATAGGGTACTTAGTGAACTATTTTTGATCAAAAATGTATACAAGCCGTCCCACCAGCGACAAGGTGACCCTAAATTGGGACGGTCCTACACTGTCTATATTAAAAACCTTACTGTATATCAAAGTTGAAGTAATGCATATAAAAAAGAGTAGACAAATAGAACCGGGTCCCAATATCAGACCACCTAAGTCCGCTGTAATCTACATATATACTAACCAGCTCAACAAGGGGGATGCCACACCCCTAATTTGCACAGAATGCAAACAAGACAAAAAACCAAGCAATGTGAACTGAGGACTAAGATGGTACACATGCAAGAAATAGGAGCATGTTCACACTAGCAAAAAGATGCAAAACCTACAAAAAACAGAAAATATATCTCATGCCCTACCATCATTATAAATAAATGTAAAGCAAAGTTGCATATGAAATATAGGGTACTTTGTGAACTATTTTTGATCAAAAAAAGTATACAAGCCGTCCCACCAGCGACAAGGTGACCCTAAATTGGGACGGTCCTACACTGTCTATATTAAAAACCTTACTGTAAATCAAAGTTGAAGTAATGCATATAAAAAAGAGTAGACAAATAGAACCGGGTCCCAATATCAGACCACCTAAGCCCGTGGTAAGCTACATATATACTAACCAGCTCAACAAGGGGGATGCCACACCCCTAATTTGCACAGAATGCAAACAAGACAAAAAACCAAGCAATGTGAACTGAGGACTAAGATGGTACACATGCAAGAAATAGGAGCATGTTCACACTAGCAAAAAGATGCAAAACCTACAAAAAACAGAAAATATATCTCATGCCCTACCATCATTATAAATAAATGTAAAGCAAAGTTGCATATGAAATATAGGGTACTTAGTGAACTATTTTTGATCAAAAAAAGTATACAAGCCGTCCCACCAGCGACAAGGTGACCCTAAATTGGGACGGTCCTACACTGTCTATATTAAAAACCTTACTGTATATCAAAGTTGAAGTAATGCATATAAAAGAGTAGACAAATAGAACCGGGTCCCAATATCAGACCACCTTAGCCCGTGGTAAGCTACATATATACTAACTCGCTCAACAAGGGGGATGCCACACCCCTAATTTGCACAGAATGCAAACAAGACAAAAAACCAAGCAATGTGAACTGAGGACTAAGATGGTACACATGCAAGAAATAGGAGCATGTTCACACTAGCAAAAAGATGCAAAACCTACAAAAGACAAAAAATATATCTCATGCCCTACCATCATTATAAATAAATGTAAAGCAAAGTTGCATATGAAATATAGGGTACTTAGTGAACTATTTTTGATCAAAAAAAGTATACAAGCCGTCCTACCAGCGACAAGGTGACCCTAAATTGGGATGGTCCTACACTGTTTATATTAAAAACCTTACTGTATATCAAAGTTGAAGTAATGCATATAAAAGAATAGACAAATAGAACCGGGTCCCAATATCAGACCACCTAAGCCCGTGGTAAGCTACATATATACTAACCAGCTCAACAAGGGGGATGCCACACCCCTAATTTGCACAGAATGCAAACAAGACAAAAAACCAAGCAATGTGAACTGAGGACTAAGATGGTACACATGCAAGAAATAGGAGCATGTTCACACTAGCAAAAAGATGCAAAACCTACAAAAGACAAAAAATATATCTCATACCCTACCATCATTATAAATAAATGTAAAGCAAAGTTGCATATGAAATATAGGGTACTTAGTGAACTATTTTTGATCAAAAAAAGTATACAAGCCGTCCCACCAGCGACAAGGTGACCCTAAATTGGGACGGTCCTACACTGTCTATATTAAAAACCTTACTGTATATCAAAGTTGAAGTAATGCATATAAAAAAGAGTAGACAAATAGAACCGGGTCCCAATATCAGACCACCTAAGCCCGTGGTAAGCTACATATATACTAACCAGCTCAACAAGGGGGATGCCACACCCCTAATTTGCACAGAATGCAAACAAGACAAAAAACCAAGCAATGTGAACTGAGGACTAAGATGGTACACATGCAAGAAATAGGAGCATGTTCACACTAGCAAAAAGATGCAAAACCTACAAAAAACAAAAAATATATCTCATACCCTACCATCATTATAAATAAATGTAAAGCTTTACATTTATTTATAATGATGGTAGGGTATGAGATATATTTTTTGTCTTTTGTAGGTTTTGCATAAGGATGGGGGCAGCACTGAACCTCTCCTTGAGATACACAAAAGCTTCAATGGCCTCAGTAGTCCACTGGACCGTATTCGCACCTTTCTTGGTGAGATCGGTCAGCGGCTTAACAATTATAGAAAAATTCTTAATGAATTTTCTGTAATAATTGGCAAAACCCAAAAATCTCTGTATCGATTTCAAACCAATAGGCCTAGGCCATTCCTGTACCGCCTGAACCTTCACCGGGTCCATCTCAAAGCCCTCGCAGGAGATAATGTAGCCCAAAAAACGAATTCTCTGCACAGCGAACTCACATTTCTCCAGCTTAGCAAAAAGTGAATTGTCACTTAACAACTGCAATACCTCACGTACGCTCTGCCAATGAGACTCCAGATCCGGCAAATAAATCAAAATGTCATCCAAATACACCACCACATTCTTACCGATCAATGGTCTTAGGATGTCATTAATAAGGTTCTGAAAAAACGCTGGTGCGTTGGTAAGACCAAAAGGCATAACCAGATTCTCAAAATGACCCACCGGAGTGTTAAAAGCAGTTTTCCACTCATCACCTTCCTTCATACATAACAAATTGTATGTCCCCCGGAGATCAATTTTAGAGAACCACTTGGCCCCCACTAACTGGTTGAACAAGTCAGGAATTAATGGCAGTGGGTAGGAATTGCGTACTGTAATTTTATTAATTTCGCGAAAGTCCAGACATGGACGTAAACCGCCGTCCTTTTTTTTTTACAAAAAAAAATCCAACAGCCACAGGTGACTTAGAAGGTCTAATGTGACCGGCGGCCAAGCTTGTCTGTATGTATTCCTCCAAGGCCTTTCTCTCAGGGATAGTAAGATTAAATAAGCGACTCCTGGGAAAAGTAGCTCCAGGGACAAACTCAATAGTACAATCATAGTCCCTATGAGGAGGCAAAACTTGCGACTCCTTCTCAGAAAAAACCTTCCAAAATCCTGAATAGGTACAGGTAATTCCCCTCTTTCACAGCAGCAATGCAACCGTTACAACATTTATCATAACACTTAGGACTCCAAGACTTAATTTCATTGGTAGACCAGTCCAGTACAGGATTGTGCAATTTTAACCAAGGTAACCCCAAAACCACTGGAGAAGGCAAATTATTTAATACCGCCAAATCCAAATTCTCTTGGTGAATACCATTAATGGTGAGGGGAAATTCAAAAACCTTGTAATACATTTCAAGGGAGAGCCATCAACAGCAACCACAGAAATAGGGGATGACAAAAGTTTAGATTCTAATTTAAATTTTTCCAAAAATCCCTCATCAATCACATTGAGTGTAGAACCACAATCCACAAATACCTGAAATTCAAACAACTCCTCCTGGAATGAGGTGCTTCCAGAAAGAAATACTCCTTTTGAGTTTGAACAAGCTATACGGGCGTAACTGACCTTTTTTTTTTCCTTGTTCAAACGAAGCACACAGTTCTAAATAAAGTGGTCAGATTTACCGCAATAAAAGCATAATCCCTTAGCAAACCTGCGGTCTTTTTCCTGAGAGTGGGGTGACATGGCCCCAATCTCCATCGGTTCTCCACCTTCCGAGCAGACCCTCTGCAAACTAGGAGCTGCCATAGCAGTAGATTTCTCTTCATTAATCCTAGCACGCAGTCTCCTGTGCACACGTATAGCTAATTGCATTGCCTCCTGCAAGGTTCCAGGTTTTGGGAAGGCAATCAGCAGATCCTTAACCCTTTCACCTAGACCAGCAAGAAACAGACATTTTAATGCTGAGTCATTCCATTCCACTTCAGCTGACCATCTTCTGAAGTATGTACAATAATTTTCCACATCACCTGATCCCTGCTTCAAACGTCTTAATTCAGTTTCAGCAGATGAGACTCGATCAGGATCATCATACAACAACCCCATAGCAGAAAAAAAATCTTCCACAGATCTAAAACACGGATCATTAGGTTGTAGAGAAAAGGCCCATCCCTGTGGTTCTTTGCGCAAAAGTGACATTATAAACCCAATGCGCTGTGATTCATTCCCCGAGGATCTGGGTCTTAAACGAAAATATAATAAACAAGCGTTTTTAAAGGAAAAAAAATATTGCTGTTTACCATAAAAAAATCTGGCAGTCCTACCTTCGGTTCGACAAAATGAGCTCCAGGACAGCTACTCACGTGTTGCTGGAGCTCGGCCACCTCCAAAGACAGTCCGTGCAGGCGTTGAGCCAACTCCTGAACTGACACTGTGCTGAAATCTGGATTTCTTTCCTTAGAGTGTTTTTTTTGGGCTGGACTTACTGTTACGAACTGCTACAAACACTAAGGAAAGATAGGAAAACTGTCCCTACAATAGGACTAAGCTGATTCCCTACGATGCAGCGGGGGACCTGTTCCTTGTGAACAGACCCGCCTAAGTCCTCGGCTAGTCTGAACGCACACCTATAGATATAAGGGAGGGGTCCCTACAAGAACTAAGGACAGGGATATAGTTGGACACCTCCTAACAGAAATTGTAGCAGAGCAAAGACAAACAAAAAGTACTAGTGGTCAAAAGACCAAGCAAACTACAGAGTAAGGTACAAGGCACCTGGCTAGCTTAAGAGTAAATGTAACCCTGAAGTCCAGTAAGGCCAGAAGGGCGGAGCTGGATTATATAGGCAGAAAGTCATGTGACCAACAAAATAGAAAAAAAACTAACAGGAGGGTTCTAACAGCTTTCTCTTCTGCAGGGTAATTCTAGACAGGTCCGGGAAGAGCTGGATGTCCGCCTCCCCTATACTTTATGGCTTTCTGGGCCCTTGCCTTGGCCATTATCTTTTCTTTCAGCTCAAAGTCATGCAAGCAGGAAATGCTGTAATACCTTTTGGCTTCAAGGCTCTGTGAGCTCTATGAAATTTGATCGAGGCAGGCTGGTTATCACCCAGGATAGAGTTGAAGATCTCCTGAAGTATAGCTCTGAGATCCCCCCCCCCTCCGACTCGGGGAGACCCCTCACCCGTATGTTGCTTCTTCTTCCCTATTATCAAGATCTTCAATGTGGGCATGCATATCCTGCATCACTGATTCTTGCTGGGTGGTCACTTGTTGTAGTTTGGTTACATGAGCTCTAGTAGTATTATGATCTTCCTCCAGTATTTCTATACGATTTGCCAAGTGCCTCAGGTCTTGTCTCACATAAGCAATCTCTGAACTGCAGGTATCCTTGACTTCCTTTATAAGGTTTTTGAAGTCTGTCTTGGAGGGTAAATGCTCTAGGTACTTCTGCCATGGGGGGTGGGGGTGGGGCACAGAACTGCAGGCTCCCAACCCGCCATTCATCCTCAGTACAGCCAGGGGAAGAGGACAAGTCTCCACCCCTTTATCATGGACAGTGAAAATATTCCGCTCTCCTTCAATCTCCCCGGCTGCCTGTCTGCTCCTTTTCCCATGGGAATGCATAGAGAAGGTCCCTCCATCTTCTGATGGGGGCTGGGGATGATCAGCAGCACATGCTGTTATTTGTGCAATTGTCTGAGGGGAGGAGGGGGAGGGGGGCTCTGATGTGCACCTCATGTGAGCTGCAACAGTCTTATTTGCAGAGGAGACGACTCCCACAGCTCTGCCTTGGCTTTTTGCTGTTATCTGCCCCGGCAAATCCACATCAGCAGGGGCTGCAAGCTGAGATTGGTTCCCACTCCCCTCACCTCTGTGCTCTGTCTGAAGCTGCTGCATCCCGGTCTGTTCCAGCCAAGATGGCTCCGGGACACCATGAGGTGCTGAGTCCTTCTGAAGAAAGGTGTCCAGTGCGGTCGCTATCACTGGCCCTGGAGTGGATGCCGGTGTCCTAGCATGTCGTGGCCCCATGTGTGCTGTAATTGAGGTGAAAATGCCGGCACTCTGCCTTTTCTATGCCTCTATTGTGTTCAGCTCAGCAGGAGCTCCTCACACACACTTCCTCTCACATTGAGGTCCTGGCCACGCCCCCACTTGGGATGTCTTTGTAAAGGTCCTTGAAGTACTGGAGCCATATGTTCCTGGTCTGGATATGGAGGTTGTAGCTTTTTTGGTTGGATCCTAGGTGGTTTCATAGTTCCCAAAAGCTGTTGTCTTCAAGGGCATCTTGGAGTTGGAGGAGTTTTGTGGAAATGTGTTTTTTCTTTTTCCTTTTGAGGATGGATTTCTAATTTTGTTGCATGGTGTGGTAATTTTCTCTCAGAGTAGAGTTGTTTGGGTCTCTGTGTTTTTTATTTGAGGTCGTTCTTAGAACCTTCCTTATAGCTTTACATTCCTTGTCAAACCAGTTGTTGGGATTTTGTTTACTCAACCTCTTGTTGCTACATCTTTTTGGGTCGGACATTTCTGCCATGGCATAGAGTATGTTGTTAAGGTTCCTTACTGCCAGGTGTACGCCTTCTGCTTTAAGTTCGTACATGTTATTTTGGAAGCGTTGGAGCTTATCCTTGATCTCTGGCCTGTTGATGGCATCTGTATATTTTGGGGCCAACATCTTGGACGAGTTGAAGGAAATAATAGTTTCCGACAACATATAGGGTATTACCGCATTCGGTAGAAATTGCACAATAAATTGTGGGTTCCATTTTTACCTATTAACCCTTGTGTAACTGACAAATTTGCAGCAAATACAAAAATGACATTTTTAGAACTAAAATGTTATATTTACACATCCCAATGTTATGAAATTCTGCAAGGCACCTGTCGGTTCAAAATACTCACTACACCCCTAGATGAATCCCTTAGGCAGTGAAGTTTCCAATATGGGGTCACCTGGTGGGGTTTCTGCTGATCTGGCACTTCAGAGGCTTGTCTCAAGGACCCACAATCTATAATAATAATAATAATAATCTTTATTTTATATAGCACTAACATATTCCGCAGCTCTTTACATACATTATCATCACTGTCCCCTTTGGGGTTCACAATCTAAATTCCCTATCAGTATGTCTTTGAAGTGTGGGAGGAAACCGGAGAACCCGGAGGAAACCCACACAAACACTGAGAGAACATACAAACTCCTTGCAGATGTTGTCTTTGGTGGGATTTGAACCAAGGACCCCAGCGCTGCAGTGCTAACCACTGAGCCACCGTGCTATTCAAACAATCAGCGTACTAAAAGTCAAGTAGAGCTCCTTCCAATCTGATCCCTGCCGTGTGCTCAAACAGTAGTGTACAACCACATATGGGGTGCTGCCATGTTCAGTAAAAATTGCATAACATATACTGGGGTCCAGTTTCTCATATTATATCACATGTAAATTATATATTTGGCACTAAAACAGTATTTTAGTGGAATAAATTAAATTTTTTGTTTTCACATCTAAATGTTATAGTTTTGTGAATCACCTGTAGGTTAAAAATGATCAATACACCCCTTTATCAATTCCTTGAGGGGTTTAATTTCCAAAATGGGTTCACTTATGGGGGTTTCAGCTGTTTGACCTGTCAGGGGCTCTGCAAATGCGACTTGGCATTAACAATCTATTCCAGACAAATTTATGCTTCAAAAATCATATAGCGCTCTTTCCATGCCATGTGCCAGTTTTCGTCACATATGGGGTATCTGTCATGTGTGTGTGAGATGTGACAGACAGTCGCCCTCGAGTTGTTTGCAGAATATCTTTTCGTTTGACATTACAGACACCTTCTTATCTGTCTCACTCTAGGACCCAGCGTCTACCTCCCTCTGGCTAACTGACACCCAGGCCTGGCTGTTGAAATACTTGCTGTTTGATAGAGGGAGTTGCCGGTGATATTCACTTGTTCTCTTGAGAAGGCTTGGAGCTGTTGCAGTCTGCTTACTTTCTCTTTTGTGCTTGGAGGACGTTAGGAATAATCTCTCTAAAGTTGGCTCAAGCTAAGTTACTTTTCCCCATGTTTGTTTCCTTTGTTGTCTTTAGTTGTTAGTGTTCATCCATCTTGCGTGACAGTATCTTTATGTTCGGAAGAAATTGCATAACAAATTTAAGTTTCTGTTTTCTCCTATTATACACTCTGGAAATTTCAAATTTGGGGTGGGGATAAAACCATATTTTAGCATAGAAAAGTAATTTTCATTTTCACATCCACATTTTAAAAAGTTCTGTGAAGCACCCATTGGTTTAGCAAGCTCAACAAACCCCTACATGAATTCCTTGATGGGTCTAGCTTCCAAAGTGGTGTCACTTGTGGGGCTTTCTGTTGTTTTGGTACCTCCGGGGCTCTGCAAATGAGACATGATTTCTGCAATCCATTGTAGTCAAATTTACATTCAAAATACCAAATGTCGCTTCTTCCAAACCCTGTCGTGTGTCAAACAGAACTTTTTGACTACATGTGGGGTATCGCCTTGCTCAGAAGAAATTAGGCAGCAAATCGCGCTGTCACCTTTTTTATGATACCTCTTGCAAAAGTAAAAATTTGGGGCTAAAGCAACATTTTCGTGAAAAATTAAATGAACATTTTCAATGTGGAGACCAAATGTTATCAAATTCTGTGTAGTAGTTGTGGATTTAAAATGCTCACCATACCCCTGGATAAAATCCTTGAGGGGTATAGTTTACAAAACGGGGGTCACTTCTAGGAGTTTTCTGCTGTTTGGGTACCCTAGGGGCCATGGAAATGCAACATGATGCCCACAATCTATTTCAGTCAAATTTGTGTTCCAAAATTCAAATGGTGCTCCTTCCCTTCCGGGCCTGGCCCTTTCTCCAAACAGAGGTTTCTGACCACATGGGGTATCAGTGTGCTCAGAAGAAACTAGGTAAGAAATTGTGGAGTCCATTTTCTCGTACTATTCCTTTTAAAGAAAAAAAATTGTGGCTAAAGCAACATATGGGAAATGGTATTTGTACAGTATGACTAACAACTTTGAGCATATAAACATTGAAAGTTCATCAAAATTATGATATTTTCACAAATAAACCCAAAACCTATCGATCTAAATTTACAACAAGCAAAGTAAAATGTGTCACGAAAAAAACAAATCTCAGGATCACTGGGATACGTTGAAGTTATTACCACATGAAGTGACACTGGTCAGATTTCAATTCTATGGCCTGGTCAATAATGTTACAATTGGCTCGGCAACTTAGGGATTAAATTTCCCTCCTCCAGACTCGTTAACAGAACCAACATTTTTTTGGATGAGGGATGAAGAGTGTTGCATTCATTTGTATTTGCGTCTTTATGACTCAAATACAAATGAATCTCTGAACGCGCCGACACTTCCTGGGTGTCACGGGTGTGTCAGAGGTGACAGACAGTTGCCCTGAAGTTAGTTGCAGGAGATCTCTACATTTGGCATTACAGACATCTTCTTGAGACTATCTAAACAGGTTCCAGATGGTATCCGAACGGAGGAAATTAACCTCCACCGCCAAACTCAATCAATATAGTAACAACTAGTGTGGGATATATAAATCCAAACCACCACAAAGAGTAACTAAGGTTTAAAATATATTATATTTATTGGTATTCTTTAAAATTAAAGATATAAAAAAACAGTGGATAACCCATACCACAGATGTAGGGTGTTAAACCATGAATCATTACAAGAGATGTATATACATGCTACTACTTGGCAATATATTTGGGAGGTAAATGATACTGAATTGGGCCCTAATATGCATAGAGAGATATATATTTAACAGGTGAACAGATCAATCCACATCAAAAGATATACACATGCATAATAAATAAGAGCCCACATTACCTTAAGCCAATGTTTGTATGAATGAAAGCATGGTAAACACCCACCGCTCCGACGATCGTTTCAACACCTTTTTCAAGGAGCGCTGCATATGGGGTGTGCATGTGTTCATTTATATAGGAGTGATGAGATTGAGTTAATCCCCCACAGCTGTGTGAAAGGAACTGCAGAGCCATGTGGCGCGCATGCCTGATGACTGCTTCCTATCAGGCAACTTCCTTCCACGGACGGTGACCAGCAAGCACTCGGTTGCTATGCAACGTGCGTGCCAGTGGTCACATGATCCGTGTGGGGAAGTGCCGGAAGTCAAAGACTTCCTGCATGCGCGACCTGTCTGCTAAAGCATCGGTAAGTATTATAACAACATTGGGGTGAATGAGTGAAGAGACTGAATGAATATTATCGCTGGAGAGTAAGATAAATATGTATATGAGAAAATGAGAGTATTTTATATATAACAGTACCAATGCGTGATATATATATAAGTGTACGGGTGCACATGTATATTATACCACTAGGGACTGAGATGTATATGAGAAGGAAAAATTTATATATAACAATGACTGCTGCATACAATATGTATGAGTGTACAAATGCATGTATATACTATATGTGCGTATATATAAATCCAAGATTGTTATATCACACAGGCCATCAAGACCCAAAACAAATACCATATATAATTATCCTATGCGCCAAGCATAGCCTAAATAAACGGGTTAATTTACAAATATTAATAAACATTCTTAAAGATATATTCTTTGGACACACATAGAGTACATACCTCAACCTCACACAATTAATCTGCAACATGCCCTAACTATTGTATCTCAAACCTACAATATACATGCAAAGTAAATTAAAAAATAAAAAAATAAAATAAATAAATAAATTAAAATTATCCATTGAATGTGCCAAAACCTATTAGACCCATTATGTAAATATGGATTAACAATAAAAAATTGTGTGTGTTGGGAGTGCGAAATGTAAAACAGTTACAAAAGGAAAGTGCATAGAACAAATACAAGAATGTAAATGAAATTAGTGTGTGTGTGAATAATATTAATAAGCATACACTACTGCTAAGTCATCAGGCATGCGCGCCACATGGCTCTGCAGTTCCTTTCACACAGCTGTGGGGGATTAACTCATTCTCATCGCTCCTATATAAATGAACACATGCACACCCCATATGCAGCGCTCCTTGAAAAAGGTGTCGAAACGATCGTCGGAGCGGTGGGTGTTTACCATGCTTTCATTCATACAAACATTGGCTTAAGGTAATCTGGGCTCTTATTTATTATGCATGTGTATATCTTTTGATGTGGATTGATCTGTTCACCTGTTAAATATATATCTCTCTATGCATATTAGGGCCCAATTCAGTATCATTTACCTCCCAAATATATTGCCAAGTAGTAGCATGTATATACATCTCTTGTAATGATTCATGGTTTAACACCCTACATCTGTGGTATGGGTTATCCACTGTTTTTTTATATCTTTAATTTTAAAGAATACCAATAAATATAATATATTTTAAACCTTAGTTACTCTTTGTGGTGGTTTGGATTTATATATCCCACACTAGTTGTTACTATCTTCTTGAGACTGTCTCTAGGACCAATGCTGTGTTTCAGAGGGAGTTGCCGGCGATATTCATTACTCCTAGTGAAGTCTTCAGTAAGAGCAGTAACTCCTCCTTTCTGGTGTTTGAGGACATGTGCACATTTTTCTGGAGTCGTCTAAAAGCTAAGAAATTTCCCCTGTTTGTCATTCCTTTTTGTCTGTAGAGTTCAGTGGAGATTGACTAGTGCTCCTCTCCTCCCTTCCCTACCCTTAGTCTAACGCCAGGGAAAGGGGGAAACAGCAAAAAGGCAATGGTAGTTACCAGCCAGGATGTCAAGGAACATGCACAACAGGACGCAGCGGGCCCCTTTTTGTTAGAAGGAGGTAACACAGGTGCAGAATGAAGATAACGATAAAGTAGGGACTCGCAAAATCGTGGGGACCCTTGACGGGGATTGCGACCTTACGTATTTTGGCCAAAATATTAACTAATACCTCATATGATATTTTTGCACTTTTTTATCTGACAGGACACAGCCAGGCCCATTAATGGTGACCTTGTGAATTAGGGGCTGGCACCTCTGTGATACACGGATAGGGTGCCGGGCATCCAACCTAATCGAATAGTAGGGGCGTCTAATAGGATGCTGGCTAGGCACGATGCCACATGTATGTGACCTGCACCCTATTCCAAGTTTCATCTGTGTGCAGTTTTAGTGCTAGGCAATCAGGATGAGAGGATGAGAGTGATTGTTCATTAGCATTCTGCACCTGTGTTACCTCCTTCTAACAAAAGGGGCCCTGCTGCGTCCTGTTCTGCATTTTCCTTGACATCATGGCTGGTAACTACCACTGCCTTTTCCTGTTTTCTAATTTGATTTTGGAATTTTTAAAAAAATCTGTTTACTGTTCTGGCTGGGCTCTTTGTTTTTAACGCCAGGGAAAAACAGGGCCAGGAACACTATTGGTTAAGAGCCAATATAGGGTCGATATTTGAGGCAGGGTGTCACTAGACCAAACTAGGAGGTCTCCACTCCCCCCTTTCCCTAGTGTCTGGGCTCCCTTTCCCTCTTCCCTCTGTGTTGCACTAAGTCTTTCCCACACCTTGCGTGACATTATCACCGGCCGAGCACATTTTGAAAGGAGAAAAAAAAAGTAGAAAACTGACACTTTGGTTTTTTTTTTCTCTGTGTGTTTTTGGGCATGGACCTTTTTTTTTTCTCTTTCTCCCTTGGTATGGGTTCAGTTGCAGAGCTCGCAGAGCGGCTGCACATGCTGTCGCTGGAGGTGAATGATGTCCGCGGTGAGGTACAGCAGCAGCATCAGCGGTTACAGGTCGCCAATGTGGGGGTCTCTGCAGGTAGGCCTGTCCAGCCTAAACCCAAAGTTTCCCTCCTAGACAGGTTTTCAGGAGGTAGGGACAATTTGTTTGTATTCAAGGAGGCATGCAAACTGTATTTCAAACTTCATCCTTACTTCTCCGGAAATGAGGAGCAACAGGTTTGAATTGTGATCGCTGTACTGCAGAGAGATCCTCAGACGTGAGGGTTTTCTTTACCGCAGGACTCGGTCTTGGCCCTCATCTATGATGACCCTTACCGAGTCTCCTTGGCTGAGTTTAGGCTATATAGCCTTCTGCAGGGGAATCGGTCAGTAGAAACGTACAGTTCGGAATTCCGTAGATGGGCAACGGATTCCAAATGGAATGACTCAGCCCTTAGAAGTCAATTTTGTGAGGGGCTTACTGAAAGGTTGAAAGATGCCTTGGCATTATATGAAACCCCTCAGTCCTTGGAGGCTGCCATGTCGTTGGCCATACATCTTGATAGATGACTTCAGTATAGACAGGTGAGACCACCTTCTCCGTGGCCTTCTTGTCGGGGTTGTGTACCTCTGTCGGGGGGAGCAGTCTGGGGTGAACCAGTACTGGGGGAGGTGTAGGAACCCATGCAGTTAGGGGGTGTCTCTGCATTATACATCTCCCTGGAGATTCGCAAGATAAAAGGTGTATATTTTTGTTGTGGGAAAAAAGGCCATTTTGATGGGACCTGTCCTTCAATTCCTAAACAAAAGGAGACTCGATTAACTCTTGGTAGTCTGGAGTTAGATAAACAAGTGGTGCATTTGAGGCCAAACTGCAGTTCCCGCTTTGTCCTGACAGCAGAGGTGGTGCTAAACCGACAAAAATTTCTGTGTTTGTTGACAGCGGAGCCGGAGTCAGCATGCTTGATGCTGAGTTTGTGAAGACTCATGGTCTTGCTTGCTGTACTTTAGATAAACCTATTTCCATTTTTGCCATCGACTCGGCGCCACTTGCACAGAAAGCATTTACTCAGATTGTACATAATGTAAAACTGAGGGTGGGGTCAGTTCATCGTGAAATTATTCCTTGCTATGTCCTGGACAATCTTCCTACACCGATTGTTTTGGGTATTCCGTGGCTTGTTAAACATAAGCCATTGGTGGACTGGCAAGCGGGGAAATTATTGAATAGGGAGATTACTGCCATGCAAATTGTTTAGATATTTCCCTTGCTACTGTCTCTACAGAAATATTACCTGCTTTTCTGTCTGGTTTTGAGGATGTTTTTTCTGAGAGGGGGAGTCAGGATTTTCCTCCTCATCGTGTTTAAAACTGTCCTATTACCTGACCCCCGGTGCTAAACTACCGAAATCCAGACTGTATAATCTTTCTGGCCCTGAGAGATAAGTCATGAAGGATTTCATTGTGGAGAGTCTGAAGAAGGGACAGGAATCCTCTGATTCCTGATTTGTTCAGCCAGGTTGTGGGAGCTTAGGTATTCTCCAAGTTGGATCTAAGGGGAGCCTACAATCTGGTTAGAGTCAGAGAAGGGGACGAATGGAGTTTGGTTATGTCTTTTGGTTTGACTAATACACCTGCGGTATTCCAGCATTTCATAAATGATATTTTTAATTGTTTGGTGGGGCGGTTTGTGGTGGTCTATCTGGACGATATTTTGGTTTACTCACCAGATTTTGAAACTCATCGGGGGCATGTTAAGCAGGTTCTTCAGATATTAAGGGACAACAAACTTTATGCCAAACTGGAAAAATGTGTTTTTGCTGTTCAGGTGGTGCAGTTTTTGGGGTACTTGTTGTCGTCTTCAGGTTTTCAGATGGATCCGGAGAAGATCCGTGCAGTCCTTGATTGGGAACGTCCCGAGAACCTGAGGGCTTTACTAATTTTTACTGGAAATTCATCCAAAATTACTCTGTAATTGTGAAACCCCTTACTGACATGACTAAGAAGGAGTTTGATTTTTCCAAATGGTCGGATGCCTCAGTCCAGGTTTTTTCTTCTTTAAAGAACTGTACCTATACTCAGTCAACCCGATGTTTCCCAACCCTTTATGTGGATGTTGGTGCGTCGGATTTCGGGATTGGGGCTGTGTTGTCTCAGGGTCCGTCCCCTGGTAAATGGCGTCCATGTGCCTTCTTTTCTAAAAAAATTGTCTTCGGCTTAGAGAAATTATGACGTGGGTAATAGGGAACTTTTGGCGATCAAATTGGCGTTCGAAGAATGGCGACATTGGTTGGAAGGGGCTGTCCATCCTGTTACTGTTATTACTGACCATAAGACCCTGTCATATCTCCAGTCAGCTAAACATCTCAAACCTAGGCAAGTCAGATGGTCCCTGTTTTTTAATTAGGTTCAATTTTGATGTCACTTTTCATCCACGGGTCAAAAATGTCAAGAGTGATGCTTTGTCCCGGAGCTTTCCTGGTGGTGGTGAACATGAGAACCCTGTCCCAACATTACAGAAAGGGGTAGTCATTTTGGCACTGTATTCTGAACTGGAGGGTGAGGTGTTGGAGGCTCAGGGGGACACTCCTGCCTCCTGCGCTTCAGGAAGGTTATTTGTACCATTAAATCTGCACCACAAAGTAATTAAAGAGCATTATAACTCTGTGCTTTCTGGGCATCCAGGTGGTAAGGCAACCGCGGACCTCCTCTCTCATCGTTATTGGTGGCCGGGGTTACATCAGGATGTGATTGAACACGTAGCTGCTTGTAGTATTTCCGCGCGTTCTAAGGTTTTCTCATACCCGTCCATCTGGTACTCTTCTTCCGCTACCTATCCCTAGTAGGTCATGGACACACTTGTCCATGGATTTTATTACTGACCTACCAGTTTCTGCAGTCAAAACGGTGGTTTTGGAGGTAATAGATAGGTTCAGTAAAATGGTTCCCTTTGTCACATTGCCTGCACTTCCAAATGCCAAGACAGATGTTCATAAATGAGATTGTGAAGCTTCACGGGGTTCCCTCCGATGTGGTGTCAGATTGGGGGACCCAGTTTGTTTCCAAGTTCTGAAAGGCATTCTGTTCTCGACTGGGGGTGCAGCTGTCCTTTTCTTCTGCCTTTCACCCTCAGTCGAATGGTCAGAGCGAGCGTGTCAATCAGAATTTGGAGACCTACTTCAGGTGTTTCATCTCCGAAAATCAGGAGGATTGGGTATCTTACTTACCGCTGGCAGAATTTGCCATTAATAATCATCGTCAAGAATCCGCTGGCAGGTCACCGTTCTTCGGTGCATACGTTTATCACCCACAGTTTGGTACCTTTAGTGGGGGAGGAGCTTCAGGAGTTCCTGAGGTGGAATGGTATGCTTTGTCGCTTTCCTCGGTATGGCAGGGTGTTCTGAGTAATTTAAAGATCATGGGAGACAGGTATAAACGTATGGCTAACAGAAAATGCTTGCCAGGTCTGGACTTGAATGTAAATAACCTTGCGTGGTTGTCTACCAGGAATATAAGATTGAAAGTTCCTTCTTGGAAACTGGGACTTAGGTTTATTGGTCCCTATAAAATAAACCGCCATCATTAACCCAGCAGCGTTTCGTCTTGAAGTTCCTCAGGCCCTTAAGGTCCACAATGTGTTCTACAGGCCCTTACTCAAAAAGTATATGGAACCTCTTGAGCCCTCACCTCTACCACCGCCCCCAGTAATAGTTGATGGTAATCTGTGTTGCACAGCTTCTGGATACCCACAGTTGCAGTAGAAACTTCACAGAGCAGAGTACTTGGGATAACAAGGTATTACTTCTCAGAACATGAGGTAAAGGAAAAAACGCACAGTCACACAGTACTGCACCAGGAAGTAAGAACAAAACAGAAAATACAAGAGAGATTTTTTTTCTTTTTACAATACAGTAAACAAGGAAACTTTACACAACATCGCCATCTACTGTCAGATCAGCATAAAGTCCTCCTTCACACAAACAAAGAAGTCCACAACTGTTGCATATACCAACAATCTGGAGTTTCAAATTTCAAGGATTGTACATTCTTGTCTCCAACGTCGTTCTCTACAATACTTGGTGCACTGGAAAGGCTATGGTCCAGAGGAGAGTATGTGGGTTTCAGCGTCAGAGGTGAACGCTCCCAGGTTGGTTCGATCATTCCACACCTCTTATCCTGAGAAACCCGGTCCTGAGTGTCCGGAGGCCACTCGTAGAGGAAGGGGTACTGTCACGGGTGTGTCAGAGGTGACAGACAGTCGCCCTACAGTTGTTCGCAGGAGATCTCTACATTTGGCATTATACACATTTTCTTGAGGTTTTCTCTAGGACCCAGCGGCTACCTGGCCTGGGTGTATAAATACCTTCTGTGTTTCAGAGGGAGTTGCCGGCGATATTTATTACTCCTAGTGAAGACTTCAGCAACAGCAGTACTTCCTCTTCTCTGGTGTTTGAGGACATGTGCATATTTGTTTGGAGTCATCTAAAAGCTAAGCAATTTGCCCTGTTTGTCCCTCCTTTTAGTCTTTTGAGTTCAGTGGAGATCGGCTAGTGCTCATCTCCTCCCTTCCCTAGCCTGAGTCTAACGCCAGAGAAAAACAGGGCGAGGAACGCGTGCGGCAATTGGTTAAGAGCCAATACAGGGTCGATAGTTGAGGCTGGGTGACACTAGACCAGACTAGGAGGTCTCCACTCCCCCCTTTCCCTAGTGTCTGGGCTCCCTTTCCCTCTTCCCTCTGTTTTGCACTAAGTCTTTCCCACACCTTGCGTGACACTGGGTTAGTTGAGCTCCAATCAGCTCCCTGATCCAATGTACAGAGATGTACTCATGCTGCTGATGTCACTGCAGCGCGATGAGGTCAACTCATCACCCTACTGATGTCATTGCAGAGCACCATGAAGAAGGAAAAGCCAAATCCTGCAGCAGGTAATGACTCATAGAGACAAATATACTCGGGGGTGCCTTGGTATGGAGAATGGGGTGGGGGCCTTGGTATGGTGAATGTGATGGTCCTTAGTATGGAGAATGGGGTGAGGGGCTTAGTATGAGAATAGGGAGGAGGGCTCGATAATAGAGAAAGGGTAGCATGAGGGTGTTCGCTATGGAGAAGGGGTAGCATGAGGGGGCTCAGTATGGAGAAGGGGTAACATGGGAGGCTCATAAAAGAAAATGGGATAGCATGGGCAGGCTCAGCATGAAGAATGGGGTAGTGTGGGGGCCTCAATGTGGAGAATAATGTAGCATGAGGGGCTTGGTAAGAAGAATAGGGTAGCATGGGGGCTTGGTATGGAGAAGAGGTAGTATGAGATGAGAAAGCTTGATATGGAGAAGGTATATCATAGTGGGGTTTGTCATGGAGAATGTGGTAGCATGGGGAGGCTTGGCATGAAGAATGGGGTAGCATGAGGGGGCTCGGTAAGGAGTATAGAGTTGCATGAGGGGGCTCGGTATGGAAAATGGGGTAGCATGGGGCCTCGGTATGGAGACTGGGATAGCATGAGGGAGTTCTGTATGGAAAATGGGGTAGCAGGGGTAGTATTCAGGTGGCATTATAATGACAATGTCATTTTTAATGGTACTATTTCTGGAAAAATCATCATGGAGTCAGGTACTTATATCTAATGTGCATTTACATTGGTCAGTTTCAGCCTTTAAATGATCGCTGATCTGCTATATGAAGCCAATCGGCAGTCCCATAATAACCTGTTTAGACAGGATGTCATTTTGCTTTCATGTGCACAGAACGAATATTAACATGATCATCCTGTGCACAAAGAAAAGCACTCTTCTCAGCAGTACATGTGTACAAAGGACATTTAAACGGAGTGGTTCACTCCCAAAATGCCAATTAATTTGCTTACACATTTCTATTGGAGACATAGCCCAGGTTATAATTTATTATTTCATGTTTTAGATGCAAATGAGGGCTCTTATGTGCACCCTTGGCTTGGCTAATTATGTCTTCTTAGATCATTACACCCTACCATTTTCAAATTAAAGTCAGTCCCTTTTCTTGATTGACAGAGTTCCATTGGTAATGCTGCAATATCGTACTCATTAATGTGCAGAAACTCTGAATAATATCCTTTGCTTCTATGATCAAAAAGTAGAATAAATAAAGTCCACGTCTCCTTTATACACGGAAAGCAGGGGCGTACATAGAAGTCATGGGGCCCCATAGCAGAAGCTCTAATTGGGCCCCCCCCCCTACAAAAAATAAATATTTGTCTATGTCACAGAAGAGCAGCTCTCATAACTTTCCAGCCTTTAGGCTGTGTGCACACAATGCGTTTTTAATGCGTTTCCGCAGCGTTTTTGCAGCTGCGGAAACGCTGCGGAAACACATTAAAAACGCATGGTAGAAGGGCAGCAATGTTCCCAATGATAATCCGCATGTGCTGTACCCATGCTGCGGATTTTTCTGCAGCGTTTATGCTGCGCTCAAAAATCCGCAGCATGTCCATTAATTTTTCGGAAACGCGGCGTTTTTGCCGCCATTGACTTGCATTAGAACGCGCCAATACCGCAAGACTGCATTTGTACTTGCGTTATTGGCGCATTCTAATGTGCGGATGGTACCCGGGTGTGGAGGAGAGGAGACTCTCCTCCACACCCAGGTACCATTAAAAAGCTGTAAAAACAAGAATAAAATAAAAAATAAGATATATTCACCTTCCGACGGCCCCCGGTCTCCTTCCCTCTGCTTGCGTGCAAGACTGAAGAGTGAGAAATGCAGCAGCTACTGGTACATTTCCCCATCCTCGTATGTGTGGCCCCCTCAATCCCACAATCCCTGGTATGTGTGGCCCCCACAATCCCTGGTATGTGTAGCCTCCTCAATCCCCCAATCCCTGGTATGTGTGGCCCCCTCAATCCCACAATCCCTGGTATGTGTGACCCCCTCAATCCCACAATCCCTGGTATGTGTGACCCCCTCAATCCCACAATCCCTGGTATGTGTGACCCCCTCAATCCCACAATCCCTGGTATGTGTGGCCCCCTCAATCCCACAATCCCTGGTATGTGTGGCCCCCTCAATCCCACAATCCCTGGTATGTGTCGCCTCCTCAATCCCCCAATCCTGGTAAATGTGGCCTCCTCAATCTCCAAATCCTGGTACGTGTGGCCTCCTCAATCCCCAAATCCTGGTACGTGTGGCCTCCTCAATCCCCAAATCCTGGTATGTGTGGCCTCCTCAATTCCCAAATCCTGGTATGTGTGGCCTCCTCAATCCCCAAATCCTGGTATGTGTGGCCTCCTCAATCCCCAAATCCTGGTATGTGTGGCCTCCTCAATCCCCAAATACTGGTATGTGTGGCCTCCTCAATCCATGTATCCTGGTATGTGTGGCCTCCTCAACCCCTCAATCACTGCACACATAAAACAATAAACACTTATACTCACCTTCCTTCCTCACCTCTGCTCCAGCAGCTCATGTCGGCATCTGAGCTGCGCGCGCTCTCAGAAGCTGAGGTGAGCTGCTGCTGCTGCTGGCACATTCACTCCTCTCCACGCCGAGACTATGGGCGTGGAGAAGCTTGAATATGCTTTCTCTTTAGCGGCGGGCAGGCACTGACAGCAGGAGCCGGGGCTCAGCGCTCCTCCGTGCCCGCTACTAAAGAGAATGAATATTCCGTCTTCTCCACGCCCATGGGAGTGGAGAAGAGGGAATATTCATGTACCTTTAGCAGCGGGCACACGTGGTAGCTGCAGCAGCGGCTACTGTGTGTGCTCCGCTCCTCCACTGCCGCAACCCGCTCCTCTGCCGCTGCAACCTCCTACTTACCTATCCTCCTCGCTCCCACGCTGCTTGGGGCCCTCACGGGCCCCCTCCAGCCACGCGCCCCATAGCAGTGGCGTAGTCTGCCGCCATTGGCGGTACGCCACTGACAGAAACTGTACATGTGACTACTCCATGCTTCAGAGAGACGAACCCTTTGAATATTTACTCCTCTAATAAGCTCACGTTTATTACGTTTTCTCGAATCAGATTGATATATTGGGTTGTGCACGCGTCTTCTTGTGCAAAGTGGCTTCGGAGATAAGTGGCAGTTATTTCAGAGGCCATGGACTAACACCCGTCTTCTTCTCTTTTCACACAGGTACATGCTCTTCTCCTGCACAATTCCTCTGCCTGCTGTATATGCCGCCATCTAATGCTCTGCTCTCCTGATTCAACTCACTGGTAGAATTCTCTGCTTGATATTTCTACTTTATCTGTCCCATTCCACTCAATACTCACATATGTCTGTCCTATCCCCACTGTAGATTTTATCTGATGTTTAGAGGTGCCAAACTGCAGAGCCTACAGAGTCCTAGCTCTGTGTTTGATCACCCAGCCATCTCCTGGTGAGATGACCAGCTGCTAATTTAGCCACAAGCAGCTCCCACAATGCCCCTCACCTGATGGTTTAGTGTGCCCTCTATATTTAGAAGATCTTTAAGGGGTGCACACGTGCTGGGTTGTGCACCGTCTTCTTGTGCAAAGTGGCTTCGGAGATAAGTGGCAGTTATTTCAGAGGCAGTTAGTCAGGGCAGGAGTCAGGTAACCAACACTTTGACCACTTACTCTCTTTTAACTATGTTTCTGTTAGCTCTCACTTTTTCCTCTATAGTCCTCCACTTTCTAGTAACCCCTCAAATCCCTACACCTAGTAAGAAACTCTTCATCTCTCCCTCCATCCTCCCCATTCATCTCACCTCCTCCTCCGAATTATTCCTCAAAATTCAATCCTGGATCTCCAAACACAGACAGCCACCTCATGCTCTCTCTTGCTCCCACCTGCTAACACCTTCTCTGCTCCTCCTCACTGCTGGAGATATCTCTCCAAATCCTGGTCCTCCTCGCCATATCCCCACAGTTACTTCTACCTCCTATCCACGACCTTCCACAAACTGTCGCAACCCTTCTAACCTCATACCCATCCAACTAATCCCCACTTCCTTAGTTGCTCTAACAGGAGCTCTATGGAACGCTCGCTCCGTCTGCAACAAACTTTCCTACATCCACGACCTTTTCATTACTAACAAACTTTCGTTCCTCGCCATCACCGAAACCTGGCTCACCCCCTCTAACACACCCACACCCCCTGCCCCAATGGCAAACATGGCGGAGGCGTAGGTTTTCTCCTGTCAGATACCTGCGTTTTCACCCAAATATCACTGCCACCCTCTGTTATACTCCCCTCTTTTGAGGTGCACTGTGTGCGCATCTATTCCCCCTCTGACCTCTAACTGGCCGTCATTTACCGACCCCCAGGGCTAGCCACCACTTTCTTAGACCACTTCACCACCTGGCTGCTTCACTTCCTTTCCACTGACATCCCCACTATCATAATGGGTGACTTCAACATCCCCATTGACACTTCCCACTCATCTGTCTCTAAGCTCCTATTCCTCACTTCCTCCTTCGGCCTTGCTCAATGGTCTTCGGCAGCTACTCATAAAGATGGCCACACACTGGACCTCATCTTCACCCGCCTCTTTTCCCTA
Organism: Phyllobates terribilis; assembly: GCF_046119375.1. Lineage (NCBI taxonomy): Eukaryota > Metazoa > Chordata > Amphibia > Anura > Dendrobatidae > Phyllobates > Phyllobates terribilis. Next base: position 1,291,319 of record NW_027362982.1, read on the forward strand.
TCTAACCTCTCTAACTCACCCCTCCCTCTCTCTGACCATAACCTCCTCACATTCTCTACCCTCTCCTGTCCAGGTGCACAATCCCCACTCCACAAACTTACACACGCTCGCAGAAATCTCAAACACCTTGACCTACACTCACTCTCTGAATCCCTCCTCCCTCTTGCAGACATAAATTCCTTACACAATGCAGATGTTGCTGCAGCTTCATATAACACCACATAACACCACAATAGCTGCAGCTCTCGACTCGATCGCCCCTCTCACACATACCAAATCTCGCACAATCAACAGGCAACCCTGGCACACCAAACTTACTAAAGAACTGCGACGGGCCTCCAGGGTTGCGGAGCAGAGATGGAAAAGGTCTCACTCCATCGAGCACTTCATCGCATTCAAACAATCCCTCACTATTTTCAAGTCCGCACTCACTACAGCAAAACAATCCTACTTCTCATCTCTCATATCCTCCCTATCTCACAACTAGAGATGAGCGGTGTTCGACTAGAACTGTTCGCCAATCTCAAATTTGAGCTGTTTTGGGCGGTATTGGACGAGCTCGAACGATTTGCAAAAAATTCGGCTGTTCGAGGTTATGTTCGATAACTGTTCGTGCACCAAAAGCATGTCCTGCATGTCTGGCGCTATTTTTGAGCACCAATCATGCAGGGATTGTCTGCCACTCACTGTAATGCCACAGCCATGGTTGTTGTGGCATTACAGTGATTGCCCAAATCGATGGGAACAGTGCCCACAGTGAAACATGAAAAGCCGGCAATTCAGCAGCGGCATACACCGGTACCCGACAATTTAGAACAGAAAGAATAGAGAATCACACATAGATTAGATAGATAGAAACATGTTAGTCACATATATATGAAGTACAGTGACAGTGTTGCTTACTGTACTTGTCATTTAGTGTAAAGGATTTATTAAAAAAATAATAGTGTTTTCATGCACCGTCTCTTTAAAAAAGCCGGCCGGCATTTCAGCAGCGATACCTGACAATTTAGAATAGAAGGAATAGAGAATCACAAATAGATTAGATAGATAGAAACATGTCAGTCACATATACAGTATATGAAGTACAGTGACAGTGTTGCTTACTGTACTTGTCATTTAGTGTAAAGGATTTATTAAAAAAAATAATAGTGTTTTCAAGCACCATCTCTTTAAAAAAGCCGGCCGGCAATTCAGCAGCAGTACCCGACAATTTAGAATAGAAGGAATAGAGAATCACACATAGATTAGATAGATAGAAACATGTCAGTCACATATATATGAAGTACAGTGACAGTGTTGATTACTGTACCTGTCATGTAGTGTTAAAATAAAGGATTTATTTAAAAAAAAATTGGCGTTTGGTTCCCCATAATTTTAGGCTCTAGCGGATGTTAAGCAGACGGCTGGGGCAGATGTTTGAAGCCTGGGAAGGGGGTAATACCCACGGAGCTTCCCAGGCTACTAATATCAGCCCCCAGCTGAATACCTAGCCTTTACTAGCTATTAAAATGGGGGACCCCCCAAAAAAAATGACGTGGGGTTCCCCCTATTTTAATAGCTAGCAAAGGCTAGGCAGACAGCTGGGGGCTGATATTAATAGCCCAGGAAGGGTGCCATGAATATTGGCCCCCTCCCAGGCTAGAAACATCGGCCATCAGCCGTCCCAGAAATGGCGCATCCATAGGATGCGCCAATTCTGGCACTTAGTCTCGCTCTTCCCACTGCCCTGTAGCGGTGGCAGTGGGGTAATAGGGCTGGGGTTGATGTCAGCTTATAATGCCAGCTGACATCAAGCCCAGGTTAGTAATGGAGAGGCGTCTACAAGACACCCCCATTACTAACCCCATAGTCAAAGTTAAAAGAAAACACAAACACCCAGAATAAAGTCCTTTAATTGAAATAAAGACACAATACTTTATTGTTCTAAATTAAACCATACTTACCATCACGCCCATTCCAGCTGAAGCCAACGATCTCCTGCAATAAAAGTAAAATAATAAAGCAACATCATCCTTACCTTTCCATGGTTCCCACGACAGCTTCAGCTCTGCTACATCGAGATGACGGGCTGGACCGCAGCAGAACGCTGCCATTTAGCTTGCCATGCCGCACACACTGAGAAGCGCAGGCATGCTTGCGCTCCTCAGTGTCTCGCTGTGACGGCATAAAAATGAGACGAGTTCATGTCCAATGAACTTGGCTCACCTCAGACACGTCACTGACAGCGTGGGAAAATTCTCCTGCACTCAGCGCTTCAGCATGAGAATTCTCCCACGCTGTCAGTGACGTGCATGAGGTGAGCCGAGTTCATTGGACATGAACTCGGCTCATCTGGATGCCGTCACAGCGAGACACTGAGGAGCGCAAGCATGCCTGCGCTTCTCAGTGTCTGGGGGATGACAGGCTGGATGGCAGCGTTCTGCTGCGGTCCAGCCTGTCATCTCGATGTAGCAGAGCTGAAGCTGTCGTGGGAACCATGGAAAGGTAAGGATGATTTTGCTTTATTGTTTTACTTTTATTGCAGGAGATCGTTGGCTTCAGCTGGAATGGGCGTGATGGTAAGTATGGTTTAATTTAGAACAATAAAGAATTGTGTGTTTATTTCAATTAAAGGACTTTTTTCTGGGTGTTGTGTTTTTTTTAAATACTTTACTAGAAATTCATGGTGGTCATGTCTAATATTGGCGTGACCCCATGAACTGGCCAGCTGATAATGCCAAGCTGGCCCTAACCCCTTTATTACCCAGTGAGCCACCGCACCAGGGCCCTGGATGAGTTGGGTACAGCGCCAGAAGATGGCGTTTCTATGAACGCGCGTTCATTTTCCGGGGTGGCTGCGGACTGCAATTTGCAGCGGGTGGGGCCCAGAAAGCTTGGGCCTCCCAGCGCTGCGGATTCCAGCCCCCAGCTGCCTAGTTGTACCTGGCTGGACACAAAAATAGGGCGAAGCCCCACGTATTTTTTTTTTTAATTATTTCATGAAATTCATGAAATAATTAAGAAAAAAAGGGCTTCCCTATATTGTTGTGTCCAGCCAGGTACAAATAGGCTTCTTGTGGTTGGGGGCTGCCCGTTCCTGCCTGCTGTACCTGGCTGGACACAAATATAGTGCGAAACCCCACGTCAATTTTTTTTAAATTATTTCATGAAACTAGATGGTGGCCCGATTCTAACGCATCGGGTATTCTAGAATATGTGTGTGGCAGACCGGGCGCAATCAGCAGAGCGGTGTTTAAATTTGGCGCCAAAATCACTGACTGGTCGCGGCCAGCAACCGCGACCAATCAGCAATGCGGTGTTGAAATTTGGCGACTATATCGCTGATTGGTCACGGCCGGCGGTCGCGACTAATCAGCAGAGCGGGGTTTAAATTTTGCGCCAATAATGCTGATTGGTCGTGGCCAGCGAACGTGACCAATCAGCAAAGCGGTGTTTAAATTTGGCGCCAACAATGGTGATTGGTCACGGCCGCGACCATTCAGCAGAGCGGTGTTTAAATTTGGCGGCAATAATATTGATTAGTCGCGACCGGCAATTTGGAGCCAACAATGCTGATTAGTCGCGGCCGGCAACCGCGACCAATCAGCAGAGTGGGGTTTAAATTTGGCGCCAAAATCGCTGATTGGTGGCGGCCGGCGGCCGCGACCAATCAGCAGAGCCGGGTTTAAATTTGACGCCAATACTGCTGATTGGTCGCGGCCTGCAACCGCGTCCAGTCAGCCGAGCAGGGTTTAAATTTGGCGCCAATACTGCTGATTGGTCGCGGACGGCGATCGCGACTAATCAGCAGAGCGGTGTTTAAATTTTGCGGCAATATTGCTGATTGATCTCGGCCAGCGACCGCGATCAATCAGCAGAGCGGTGTTTAAATTTGGCGCCAATAATGCTGATTAGTCGCGGCTGGCATCCGCGACCAATTAGCAGAGCGGGGTTTAAATTTGGTGCCAATCTCGCTGATTGGTCGTGGCTGGAGTCCGCGACCAATCAGCAGAGCGGTGTTTAACTTTAGCGCCAAGATCACTGATTGGTCGCGTGCAGAGAGCGCGACCAATCAGCGAATCGTATTGGTGAGGACCGGGGAGCGCCGCTGCCTGTGCGGATACTTCCGCTGCGAGAAGCCGGGAGATGAGCGACTGCTCGCAGCAGAAGTATCCCGACCCGCAGCGCCGTTCCCCGGTCCTCCCTTGACACCCTAGCCGTTGATGTCCCCACAGTATCCGCATGATGTTATAAAGATCCGGACATTTCTGTTAAAAATCGCTGATTGGTCGCTGGCGCTGTCCGCGACCAATCACCGATTTGGGCGCCAAATTTAAATATCGGCCGCGACCAATCACCGATCTTGGCTCCACATTTAAACACCGCTGTGCTGATTGGTTGCCGACGCTGGGCGCGACCAATCACCGATTTTTGCGCCACATTTAAATAGCGTCCGCGAAAAAATCAGTACAGCGGTGTTTAAATGTGGAGCCAAGATGGGTGATTGGTCGCGGCCGATATTTAAATTTGGCGCCCAAATCGGTGATTGGTCGCGGGCAGCGCCAGCGACCAATCAGCGATTTTTAACACAAATGTCTGGACCTTTGTAACACCATGCGGATACTGTGGGGACATCAGCGGCTAGGGTGTGAAGGGAGGACCGGGGAGCAGCGCTGCGGGTCGGGATACTTCTGCTGTGAGCCCCCGCTCATGTCCCTGGTTCTCGCAGTGGAAGTATCCGCACAGGCAGCGCCGCTGACATCCATGCGGCTAGGGTGTGAAGGGAGGACAGGGGAGCGGCGCTGACATCCAATTGGTCGCAGCCGCTATTTAAATGTGCCGCACAAATCGGTGATTGGTCGCGGTCTTGACCCGCGACCAATCACTGATCTTGCAGCCAAAGTTAAACACTACTGTGCTGATTGGTCGCGGACGCTGCCCGCGACCAATCACCGATTTGTGCGCCAAATTTAAATATCGGCCGCGACCAATCACCGATCTTGGCTCCACATTTAAACACCGCTGTGCTGATTGGTCGCGGCCGATATTTAAATGTGGCGACCAAATGGGTGATTGGTCGCGGGCAGCGTACGCGACCAATCAGCACAGCGGTGTTTAACTTTTGCGGTAAGATCAGTGATTGGTCGGGTCCGAAGACCGCGAAAAATCATCGAATCGTCTTGGTGAGGACCGGGGAGCGGCGCTGCCTGTGCGGCTACTTCCGCTGCGAGAACCCGAGACATGAGCGGGCGCTCGCAGCAGAAGTATCTCGACCCGCAGCGCCGCTCCCCGGTCCTCCCTTCTGCATGGAGGTCAGCGACGCCGGCGGTCCTTCCGCTGCTACCGGCCGGGAGATGAGCGCCTCGCGCCGCTCATCTCCCGGCTGCATCTCCGTCCCGCAGATGGGTCCGGCGGTCGGGGTCCTTCTGCTGTTACCAGCCGGGAGATGAGCGTCTCGCGCCGCTCATCTCTTGGCTGCATTGCTGCTGAGCTCCTTCCCGCAGATGAGCCGCTAACGGCCGCCATCTTTTTTCAGAAATTCCGCGGCGCTGATTGGCCGCTGCCGGACCAATGAGCGACGTGGGATTTCCTGGACAAACAGACAGACAGACAGACAGACGGGATAAGACAATTATATAGTAGATAATTTTAAAAAAAAGGGCTTCTCTATATTGTTGTGTCCGGCCATGTACAAATAGGCAGCTGGTGGTTGGGGGCTGCCCGTTCCTGCCTGCTGTACCTGGCTGGACACAAATATAGTGCGAAGCCCCACGTCAAATTTTTTTTAATTATTTCATGAATTTCCTGAAATAATTTAAAAAAATTGACGTGGGGCTTCGCACTATATTTGTGTCCAGCCAGGTACAGCAGGCAGGAACGGGCTGCCCCAAACCACCAGCTGCCTATTTGTACCTGGCCGGACACAACAATATAGGGAAGCCCTTTTTTTCTTAATTATTTCATGAATTTCATGAAATAATAAAAAAAAAAATACGTGGGGCTTCGCCCTATTTTTGTGTCCAGCCAGGTACAACTAGGCAGCTGGGGGCTGGAATCCGCAGCGCTGGGAGGCCCAAGCTTTCTGGGCCCCACCCACTGCAAATTGCAGTCCGCAGCCACCCCGGAAAATGGCGCGTTCATAGAAGCGCCATCTTCTGGCGATGTACCCAACTCATCCAGGGCCCTGGTGCGGTGGCTCACTGGGTAATAAAGGGGTTAGGGCCAGCTTGGTATTATCAGCTGGCCCTAAGCCCGAAATTCATGGGGTCACGCCAATATTAGACATGACCACCATGAATTTCTAGTAAAGTATTAAAAAAAACACAACACCCAGAATAAAGTCCTTTAATTGAAATAAACACACAATTCTTTATTGTTCTAAATGAAACCATACTTACCATCACGCCCATTCCATCTGAAGCCAACGATCTCCTGCAATAAAAGTAAAATAATAAAGCAACATCATCCTTACCTTTCCATGGTTCCCAGGACAGCTTCAGCTCTGCTACATCGAGATGACAGGCTGGACCGCAGCAGAACGCTGCCATCCAGCCTGTCATCCCCCAGACACTGAGAAGCGCAGGCATACTTGCACTCCTCAGCGTCTCGCTGTGACGGCATCCAGATGAGACGAGTTCATGTCCAATGAACTCGGCTCACCTCATGCACGTCACTGACAGCGTGGGAAAATTCTCCTGCACTCAGCGCTTCAGCGTGAGAATTCTCCCACGCTGTCAGTGACGTACATGAGGTGAGCTGAGTTCATTGGATATGAGCTCACCTCATGCACGTCACTGACAGCGTGGGAAAATTCTCACGCTGAAGCGCTGAGTGCAGGAGAATTTTCCCACGCTGTCAGTGACGTGCATGAGGTGAGCTGAGTTCATTGTCGGCTCATCTGGATGCCGTCACAGCCAGACACTGAGGAGCGCAAGCATGCCTGCGCTTCTCAGTGTCTGCGGGATGACAGGCTGGATGGCAGCTTTCTGCTGCGGTCCAGCCTGTCATCTCGATGTAGCAGAGCTGGAGCTGTCGTGGGAACCATGGAAAGGTAAGGATGATGTTGCTTTATTATTTTACTTTTATTGCAGGAGATCGTTGGCTTCAGCTGGAATGGGCGTGATGGTAAGTACGGTTTAATTTAGAACAATAAAGAATTGTGTGTTTATTTCAATTAAAGGACTTTATTCTGGGTGTTTGTGTTTTTTTTAACTTTGACTATGGGGTTAGTAATGGGGGTGTCTTATAGACGCCTCTCCATTACTAACCTGGGCTTGATGTCAGCTGGCATTATAAGCTGACATCAACCCCAGCCCTATTACCCCACTGCCACCGCTACAGGGCAGTGGGAAGAGTGAGGCTAAGTGCCAGAATTGGCGCATCCTATGGATGCGCCATTTCTGGGATGGCTGACGGCTGGTGTTTCTAGCCTGGGAGGGGGCCAATATTCATGACACCCTTCCTGGGCTATTAATATCAGCCCCCAGCTGTCTGCCTAGCCTTTGCTAGCTATTAAAATAGGGGGGACCCCACGTCATTTTTTTTGGGGGGGTCCCCCATTTTAATAGCTAGGAAAGGCTAGGTATTCAGCTGGGGGCTGAAATTAGTAGCCTGGGAAGCTCCGTGGGTATTACCCCCTTCCCAGGCTTCAAACATCTGCCCCAGCCGTCTGCTTAACCTCCGCTAGAGACTAAAATTATGGGGAACCCCACGCCAATTTTTTTTTTAATAAATCCTTTATTTTAACACTAAATGACAAGTACAGTAACCAACACTGTCACTGTACTTCATATATATGTGACTGACATGTTTCTATCTATCTAATCTATGTGTAATGCTCTATTCTTTCTGTTATAAATTGTCGGGTACCGCTGCTGAATTGCCGGCCAGCTTTTTTAAAGAGACGGTGCACGAAAACACTAATATTTTTTTTAATAAATCCTTTACACTAAATGACAAGTACAGTAACCAACACTGACACTGTACTTCTTATATATGTGACTGACATGTTTCTATCTATCTAATCGATGTGTGATGCTCTAATCCTTCTTGTCTAAATTGTCGGGTACCGGTGTATGCCGCTGCTGAATTGCCGGCCGGCTTTTTTAAAGAGAGCGTCTTCTGAGCAGTTTGTCAGCTTTTGGACACCTTTGAAGGTGTTTTATATGTGTTTCTATGTGTTTTTGTTTGCCTGCCATTGGTTTTAATGGTGTTCGACGGTGTTCTAAGGTGTTCGACGAACAGTTCCTCGAACATCCCGGTGTTCGACGAACCGAACCGAACCCGAATACTACGGGGGTGGCTCAACACTACTCACAACTCTAAACAGCTATTTAACACTTTCACGGCTTTCAGTATCACCTCTATGCTGATAACACACAGATCTACCTCTCTGGACCCGATATCTCCTCCCTACTAACCAAAATCCAACAATGTCTGTCCGCCATCTCATCCTTCTTCTCTGCCAGATTTCTAAAACTCAACATGGATAAAACAGAGTGCATCATCTTTCCACCCTCTCATTCATATCCCCCATCTGACCTATCCATCAACATCAATGGCTGTTCAATGTCCCCAGTCCCACAAGCTCGCTGCCTTGGGGTAACCCTGGACTCTGATCTCTCGTTCAAACCACATATCCAAGCCCTTTCCACTTCCTGCCAACTCCAACTCAAAAATATTTCCCGGATCCGTGCATTCCTCAGCAAAGACTCTGCAAAAAACACTAGTGCATGCCCTCATCATCTCCCGCCTTGACTACTGCAACCTCCTGCTCTGTGGCCTCCCTTCCAACACTCTTGCGCCCCTCCAATCTATCCTAAACTCTGCTGCTCGACTAATCCACCTGTCCCCCCGCTATTCCCCGACCTCCCCCCTCTGTCAATCCCTTCACTGGCTCTCCATTGCCCAGAGAATCCTACTTCAAAACCCTAACCATGGCATACAAAGCCATCCACAACCTGTCTCCTCCATACATCTGTGACCTAGTCTCCTGGTACTTACCTGCACGCAACCTCCGATCCTCACAAGATCTCCTTCTCTACTCCCCTCTTAACTCCTCTTCCCACAATCGTATACAAGATTTCTCCCGTGCATCCCCCCTACTCTGGAACTCTCTACCCCAACACATCAGACTCTCGCCTACCATGGAAGCCTTCAAAAGAAACCTGAAGACCTACCTCTTCCGACAAGCCTACAACCTGCAGTAACCACCACTCCACCACATTACTGCATGGCCTCCTCTACCCCCACCTACTGTATCCTCACCCATCCCTTGTAGAATGTTAGCCCTCGCGGGCAGGGTCCTCGCTCCTCCTGTACCAGTCGCTGACTCGTTTTGTTAAGATTATGTAAATGTTTTTGCTATGTATATCCCTATCACATGTAAAGCGCCATGGAATAAATGGCACTATAATAATAAATAATAATAATAATATATTGATGGGCATAAACAATTTGATCTTTCAACTTTTCTCCCAAAAACCGCAGAATTTCTAAAGTAGACCAATGTGTATCCAGGTGCCGGTGGAGCAGATGCCAAGAAGCTGACAGGACCTTGTCATGTTGTTGAGTGGAAAAAGCTTCAAGAATATGGTTTGGGAGATCACTGAGGCCTGCTATATACAAATTCAGTCCATGTAACTCTTCTAACAGTTTGGAGGGAAGCTGAGCTTTCATGTGCTCATAGGGATGAGCTAGTGAACTTTCTGTCTGTTTTGAGGAATCCAAAAACCTGTATAAAAATACTTAATGTAGAATCTTTATGCACTGATTTCTGATTTCTTCAGCCTCATTGTGAATGTTATTAACTTGTCCAAAGTCAAAAGAAACAGGCTTTGCTTATCTTTCAGGTGCATTTATTTTTTGCCACAGCAATCCACACAGGAGATAGGTGGATTCCACAACGGCAGTCCCAGTCACCCACTGAAAGCCAAAAACCTCTACGTTGTCGGCCGGGAATGGATCAAGCTTCAATAAGAGCCTCTGTAAGCAGTCAGCCAGCACCTTTTAAAGAGGTCTAGTGCTAATCAGTCCAGAACCCTGAAGGACCAACTGCGGATGCATCTACAGTAGTGATGAGTGAGCGTGCTCACAACTGCTCGGTACTCGCCTGGACATCTCACTGTTTGAAATGCTCGGCGAGTACTTTCTGGATGCTCGGGCGGGAGCTTGAGTCCCCGCCCTGGATGTTTGACACTATTTAAACAGCAAGTAAACATATGGGGATTGCCTGCCAGTCACTGAAATGCAGCAGCCATGTTGGTTGTGGCATGACAGTGATAGCATCATCAGGTCTATATAAGAACCTCTGACCCTATGCTCGTCACAGTGTACCATTTAGACAGGCAGAGTAGGGAGAGCTGCAGCTGAGTGATGGAGAGAATTGGCGGTTTATTTAGTGAAGTATTCCACAGAAATATGTATCTAAACTGACAGACCTTCTAATAACTAATCCAGATGCATATCAATCCTGGTCACAGCAGGAGTAAGGCAGGCATAGTTTGTGGACAGCGTATAGAATAGAATATGGTCCATTGCACGTTCTGTCTGCTGCTATTACTGATATCCATAGCTCTAGATATCAGGGCTAACATTCTTTTTGCTCTTAATCATAATTATTTGCTTGAAAAGAAATATAATGCACCATTTTTACTGTTCCATTTGCTTGTTAGCAGCATTCAGCCAGATTTGTTTGATATTAGTAGCATTGCTGTATTGTGGAAGCAGAGAAACTTGTCCATCATCTCAGGTGATCCGATAATAATGCAGTAATAATCCTGACTTTTTTGGTAAATGTGACAAGTATTATACTCCATTTAAAGTCTGCCTGCTGTGTGTTGTTCAAACCTATTCACACTTGGTTGCTGACCAATACCATGCCAATAAGGCCACTACCTAAAACCGTGGTAATCAGACGTAATCCGATATTACTGCGGTAATAATCCTGACATTTTTGGGAGCATGCCAAATATTATACTCCATTTAAAATAGGCAAGGCGTGTGGCAAGGGCCTGGAAAGTGGACGTGATGGTGATGGTGCACGCAAAGGCCGAGGCCTTGGGCAAGCTGAAATTGTGCCTGCTGAGGGAGCACAACAAGCACCCACATCATGTCGCTCTATCTTCCTGTCCCACTTTGTAGGAGGCCGCGGACACCACTATTGAAGCCAGAGCAGTGTGAAAAGGTTGCTGGTTGAATAGCAGATAATGCTTCCAGTTTCTTTGCCACCACCACCACCCTGTCTTCCACACAGTCCAGTCTCAGTAGTCGTGAGTCTGGACCACATATTTCTCACCCTGATCCTCGTTCCTCCCACCATGCCGAGTGCCCAGTGACAAGTGATTCCAAACTTGGGCAGTCTGAAGTGCTGTTCACTTTTCCATTTACAGATTAGGGCCTCTCACCTGGCCCTCTTCAAGCCATGAAAGAGGAGATTGCATATAGTAGCCACAGTCACACATAGGCGACGATGGGAAAGTGCAGTTACTGTCACAAGAGGTGGGTGATGATGATGAGACACAATTGCCAGCAAGCCAAGAGGAGGCCCAGGGTGCATTCGTGCAAGACGACGTGGTGGAAGATGAAGTCACTAACCCAACCTGACAAGGTGACATGCGTGACATGTCATTGCACACTTGCAACCACCTCCATCAGCGTCCACGTCCTTGTTCCAGCGCAGCATTCAATTGTCCCTACCCCAGTCATTTGAACGCAAGTGCAAATAAACTGCCACATTTCTCAAATGCTTGCACTTGAAATGTTGCCTTTTAGGCTCATGGAGATGGAATCTTTCTGCAACCTCATGGTGGCAGCCGTCCCTTGGTACTCGGTTCCCAGCCACCACTATTTCTCCTGGTATGCCGTCCCCACCTTACACACGCACGTGTCAAAGAGCATTAGCCATACCCTCACCAACGCAGTTACTGGGACCACGGACATGTGGACAAGTCCCAGGGACGGTACATCTCACTGATGGCACACTGGGTTTATATTGTGGAAGCTGAGACACAGTCGGACCCTGGGACGGAACAAGTCCTCCCGACGCCAAGGATTGCGGGCCCTGGGTCAATCCGAGTTGCCTCCATATTCTATAGCTCCTGCACCTCCTCCTCCTCTTCAGCCTCCATCTACAAAATGACCACATCAGTCAGAAGCTGGAAGCACTGCAGCACTGCCTCAGCCAAGCGGAAACAGGCTGTGCAGAAGCTAATGTGCTTAGGTAACAAACTGCACAACGCTGCACAGTTATAGATAGCTGTAACAGAGCAGACACATCTGTGGCTGTCACCGCTGAACCCACAGTCAGGCATTGTCGTGTGTGACAATGGCCGGAAACTGATGGCAGCTCTGAGGCTTGGCAACCTTGCACAGGTACCTTGCCTGACCCATCTGCTCAACTTAGTGGTTCAGCTGTTTCTCAAAACCTACCTGGATCTGACTGAGCAGTTTGTGACAGTATGCCGCGTGTGTGCACATTTCAGAAAGTCACCTACAGCTTCTCTTAACCTTGCCGTGCTTCAGCACCTTCCAGCTCATCGACTGGTGTGCAATGTCACCACGCGATGGAACTCAACGTTTCAGATGTTGGTAAGGACTAGTGAGCAGCAGAGGGCAGTTGTTGAGTACCAGCTTCAACACGCCCGTCGGTATTCAGGTCAGCCTCCGCACATAAGAGCTGATGAGTGGGCATGGATGTCTGACATCTGTGCTGCACTACAAAACTTTGAGGACTCCACCAAGATGGTGTGCGGTGATGATGCGATAATTAGCGTCACCATCCATCTTCTCTGCCTACTGAAACGCTCGCTGCTCACAATTAAAGAGGAGGCATTAAAGGCAGAGCACGATGAGATAGAGCAAGGAACTATACAGGGTGATGCCACACAACCCAGCCTCATCTCAACGCGAATTGGGTGATAATGAGGAGGAGGAACAGGAGCTGTTTTCCTGCACTACAGACGGTACTATCCACACAACAGTCATACCGTCTGTTCAGCGTGAATTGCCTGAGGAGAGGGAGGAGGAGGACCAGGAAAAGGATGAGGAGGAGAGCATGGACAGTCGCCCTCTTGGTCAGGACAGGGAAGTCTTGGCTGTTGGCAATCTGGCACACATGGCTGACTTTATGTTCCGTTGTCTTTCCCGTGACCCTCGCATTGTATGCATTTTGGTCAACACTAGTTACTGGTTGGTCACACTTCTAGACCCATGCTACAAGAAGAACTTTTTATCTCTTCTTCCCGTGTCGGAGAGATCTAATAAAATGTTGCAGTACCAGAAGGCTCTTGTTGAAGAATTCTTAAAATTCCCATCTCAAAACGCTGGTGGCAGATTTCACAGTTTGTTGGACAACCAAGGAGTACAGGAGAGGGAGACACAAATACGATGAAGCAGAGGCAGGGGAACACTGTCAAAGGTCTGGGACAGCTTTCTCAGCCCCTCCCAGTGCCCAGGCCCTGATGCGCGGGGTACTCTGACATAATGGAAAAGTTTTGGAAGATGCTGAAAGAGTACCTTGATGACCGTACCAACGTCCTCCGTGATTCCTCTGTGCCTTATAACTATAGGGTATCCGAGCTGGACACGTGGCACTCTATGCCTTGGAGTTAGAGGCCCAGCCCTGCAGCTAGTGTTTTGTCAGAGCGCGTTTTTAGTGCTGCCGGGGGCATTATAACTGATAGGCGCATCTTATAAAAATGAACAAGGGCTTGTAAGGCGGCGGTGTTCACACCATGCAGTAACTGAGGCAGTGACCCAAGCAAGTCCAGCACAAACAGCTTTATTCAGCAACTCACGGGTAAACAGAAAAGTCCTCCGGTTTGCAGCCGAGTTAACACGAGTCCTTAAACAACGGTTGCTGTGGGCAACGGCCACGCCAGGCCACTCAGAGCCTGACAGGTGCAGAGCCTTCCCAGGTGACAGCCGCAGGTGAGTTTGTGACTGCAATGCACTCCAATGGATTTAATAGGTCTCTGTACACATTCTGGGGGATATATAACGTCCCTCGTATACGATCCCGGTCACTGCCTCACATATCCCCCCCCTCTGTTCAAACTTGTGGGGTTGAACATTTGACATCATACAGGGTGCCCGGGACAGGGCATCCGCGTTTGCCTGCGACTTTCCAGGGCGATGTTCTACAGAGAACCTGAAATTTTGCAGTGACACGAACCACCCGGTGACTCGCGCATTCCTCTCCTTGGCATTTTTCATCCATACCAAGGGTGAGTGGTCCGTCACCAAGTGGAACTGACGCCTGAGTAAATAATAACGTAGCGATTCCAAGGCCCTCTTAATAGCCAAACACTTTTTCTTTACCACGCTATAGTTTTTCTCTGCCGGGACAAGTTTTCTACTCAAGTAGGTGACCGGGTGCTCTTCACCATTCACTTTTTGTGACAATACCGCCCCTAGGCCTACCTCCGAGGCATCTGTCTGTACAATGAAGGTTTCCTTGAAGTTGGGGCTGATGAGGACCGGCTGTCCACACAGGGCCAACTTCATTTACTGAAAGGCTTTTTCTGCCTGAGGGTTCCACCGAACCATTACTTGATTTTTTTCCTTTCAAGAGATCGGTCAGGGCCACCATTCTCGCAGTAAAATTAGGTATAAACCGGCGGTAATACCCAAGAATGCCAAGGAGCGCCCTCACCTGCTTTGTACTTGACGGTTTAGGACAATTTTTTATGGCCTCAACTTTATTGATTTGCGACTTGATAATTCCTCGGCCAATCACATACCCCAAATATCGGGCTTTCTCTAGCCCTATCACACATTTTTTTGGGGTTGACGTTAATCGAGCGGCTCTGAGAGAATCCAGCACTGCTTGTGCCTGGGATAGATGCGTATGCCAGTCGGTGCTAAAGATGATAATATCATCTAGATACGCGGACGCGTACACCTGATGAGACTTGAGCACTATGTCCATCAACCACTGGAATGTAGCCGGGGCCCCATGTAGCCCAAAAGGTAAAACCACATAGTGATATAGACCCTCCGTAGTTATGAAGGCGTTCAAATCCTTCGCCGATTTCGTGAGAGGCACCTGCCAGTAACCCTTGGTGAGATCGAGCGTGGTAAAGTACTGGGCCTGCCCCAGTCTCTCAATCCGCTCATCCACCCTGGGCATTGGATAAAGGTCAAACTTCAACACTTCATTTAGTTTTCGGAAATTGTTACAGAAGCGTAACGATCCGTCTGGTTTCGAAATCAGTACGTTGGGGCTAGCCCACTCACTCAGTGATTCCTCGATGACGCCTAACTGGAGCATTTGTTTTACCTCAGCCGTGATGGCTTGCCTCTGGGCTTCGGGTACCCGGTACGGTCTCATTCGCACCTTTACCCCAGGTTCGGTGACAATGTCATGTTGGAGAACTGTAGTCCTACCCGGTAGCTCTGAGAACATATCGGTATTCTGCTGCACCAGTGAGCGAGCCTCCCGTCGCTGCTGTTTAGTGAGAGCATCACTTATCCTCACCTCTCCCCCGGACGCATCCCTGGCTGAAGGTAGAGAACTCTCTGGCGATATGCCCAGAGTGACGTCTGTAACTAAACACTCTCGATCTTTCCAAGGTTTTAGCAGGATTACATGATAAAGCTGCTCAGGTTTCCTCCTTCCGGGTTTATACACCCGGTAATTTACCTCCCCCACCTTTTCTCAAACCTCATATGGCCCTTGCCTCTTGTCCATAAGCTTACTCTCAGCTATGGGTACCAGTACTAACACCTGATCTCCCTTATTAAAAGACCTGACTCTGGCTCTTTTATTATATGTGTGTCTCTGGGCTGCCTGGGCATCTAACAGATGTTCTTTCATGATGGGCATGACCGCCGCGATCCGGTCCTGCATACTAGCCACATGTTCAATTATACTCCTATGTGGAGTCGGCTCTTGTTCCCACATCTCTTTGGCTATGTCCAACAGACCCCTAGGGTGTCTGCCGTACAATAACTCAAAGGGAGAGAACCCTGTGGAAGTCTGGGGTACCTCACGGACGGCGAACATCAAATAGGGTAGCAACATGTCCCAATCCCTTCCGTCCTTAGAAACCACCTTTTTTAACATGGACTTGAGGGTTTTATTGAACCGTTCTACTAGCCCGTCGGTTTGAGGATGGTACACCGAGGTGCGCAATTGTTTAATGTTTAGCAGTTTGCACAGTTCCCTTGTCACTTTGGACATAAAAGGGGTCCCCTGATCCGTCAGTATCTCCTTAGGTAGTCCAAGGCAACAGAACATGGCAAACAGCTCCCGTGCAATCAGATTTGTCGAAGTGTGGCGTAGCGGTGTAGCGGTATAGCCTCCGGGTACTGGGTGGCATAGTCGACGACCACCAGTATATGTTGGTGGCCACGAGCGGATTTTACAATGGGCCCTACCAAGTCCATTGCAATTCGTTCAAAAGGTACCTCTATTACTGGCTGAGGTACCAATGGGCTACGGAAACTTGCGGTGGGTGTGGTCAACTGACATTCGGGGCAGGATTCGCAGTACTTTTGGACCGCCGCGTAAATCCCCGGCCAAAAGAACCGCTGCAAGATACGCTCTTGCGTCTTTTTAACCCCTAAGTGTCTACCCAGAAGGTGTGTGTGTGCCAACTCCAGAACGGTACGACTGAGGTACCACTAACTGTTCCACGACCTCGTCCCTGATTTTGTCTACCCTATAGAGCAACTCACCGTTGACTACCATGCGTGGAAATACAGTATCTGCACCGGGCTGTTGAGCTACGCCATTTACCTTTAACACCCTTTCCCACAGCTCCGAGTCAGAGTAGGATCCTGTAGCTGAGCTGTCCCAAACGTGCCCCGGGACACTTCCAGCTCCAGGATCGATGGGGTCTCCTCGACCTCTCCTGCCAGCACCTCTAGGGGAAACCTATCGGGGTCACACTCTGTCCCTAGGTTGGACACCCCTACAGCAGGTACCCGTGACTCGGGTTCATCGGGTACAGCGCCTGTAACACATTTTACCGGGGGAGAGTGGATTTTGTTTTTCCATAGAGTCCAGAACAGGGTCAAGTCTCTTCTCAACACAGTCCCATAGGGAAGAGTTTTTACCACCCCCACCACATGTTTTATGTCTCCACAAGGCGTGGACAAAACTACCTCCACGGTTGGGTACTCTCAGAGGTCCCCATGGATACACACAACCCCGACTGTCCATCCACTGGGGTTGTCTCCTGCCACCAGCGACCCATGTACCAAAGTCACTAGGCTTCCCGAATCTAAGAGGGCCTCCGTGTGGTACCCATTAACCAGTACCTGGCACAGTTGGGGTTCACTGTCCGGGGGGTCGGCACTCGCAGTGCAGACAGTCTGGGCGTACATTGAGACCTGGCGGATAAACCCGCAGTCCATGGGTTCCGTAGTCAGGGGGCAGTTAGCAATCACATGTCCCGGCCCCTGACACCGCCAGCACCTAATGGTGGAGGTACTGTTAGGTCTTATGACTGTTTGGGAGGGAACTGGTCTCCTACCACTCTCATTCCGGGATACCCCTTCAGCACGGGTACGGTGCTGACTGTCCTCAGCAGAGGGACGCGACCCCTTTCCCGGTTCCTGGGTTGACAGGGATCGGCGTGACAGCCGTGAGGGGGCAGAGTCCCAGATAAAGTCCTGAGTGGCCGAGTAGCGCTCGATCAGGCTGACCACTTGGTCGAGTGTGCCGGGGTCCCCTTGCCCCACTCAACGTTGGATAGCGGCTGGCAGAGTCCTCAGCAGCTGGTCAACCACCACCCTCTCCACCATCTGGGCTGGAGACAAAGTCTCAGGCTGGAGCCACCTCTACCAGCTGCAGCAGGTCATAAGCCTGAGAACGGGCGGGTTGGGTCTCCACATAGGCCCATGTAAATACACGCTGAGCCCTCACATATATATTGACCCCCAGTCGGACAAGGATCTCACCTTTGAGCCTCTGGTAGTCCTGGGCGTCCTCCCGACTGAGGTCGAAGTAGGCCTTTTGGGAATCGCCGACCAGAAACGGAGCCACCACTTCTGCCCACTGACTGGCTGGTCAGGAAGGCTTCCACATCGTCCTCCGGTCCCATCTTCGCTGAGCGAACCTTGTCCCGGGCCTCACTACGTTCTGAGGCTGGTGCTGTTGGCGTCTCCCGCAGGGCAGCAATCTGTTGCAGCAACAGTTCATTTGTTTTTTGCTGCTGCTGGTACAGTAGCTGCTGCTGCTTATGCTGCTGTTCCCGCTCCTGCTGTTGCTGTTGGAGATTCTGGTGCTGCTCCTGCTGTTGCCACTGACACTGCAGCTGCTGCTGCTGGGTAAGTACCAGCTGCTCCATTTTGTCAACGGGGTGGGGCGGAAAGATGGCCGGCCGGATTGTGGTCATGCAGCTGCTGGTGGGGTATGCCTCAGGCACTATGCCCGCATTCTCCACCAAGCTGTAAGGCGGCAGTGTTCACACCGTTATGTAACTGAGACGGTGACCCAAGCAAATCCAAGCAAGCTTTATTCAGCAACTCACGGGGAAACAGAAAAGTCCTCCGGTTTGCAGCCGGGTTAACACGATCCCTTAAACAACGGTTGCCGTGGGCAACGGCCATGCCGGGCCGCTCAGAGCCTGACATGTGCAGAGCCTTCCCAGGCGTGGGTTCAGCCACACTCAATCCTGCTGAGCTTTCCTGCTAAGCTCCTAGCAGGTTCCAATACAGAACAACACTAATCCTTAGTGCAGGGTTTTTAAAGGACCTGTGGCAAGAGCTACTGGAAAACCCCGGTTGGAGGGAGGAGGCCGTCCCACTGCCTTCCTGTAGCCTCCCCCAAGAAATGAAGGCCCTGCCAGGTTTTACTTAATCTGCCTTAGCCAGATAGCCTGACCAGATCAATGCTCACCTTCATTCCTGCATTGCAGCCGCAGGTGAGTTTGTGACTGTGACGCGCCCCTGGGCCTGTGTCGCGCTGCGTTGCGCACGCGGGAGCTTACCCGGAGCCGGATCTGTTGAGGGTTGTAGTCTCGTGGCGGTGACCCGGTCCGTGCCCAGGGAGTCAGACTAAGTGGCAGAGTACTAGCAGTAGATGTTGGATGAATGTCGACTACGCCACCCGTTGAGTGCGGCTTTGAAGCCGCCGCTGCAGAACAGTCCGCTGAGGCCGGTGGTATGTGTGCAGCAATGGTGGTATAACCCCCAATGGGAGAGGTATGGCCTCAGGGCAGCTTGTGCGGATGATGGGGGTGATGGTGGTACACGAGCGCAACAAAGATAACTCGGAGTCTTGATGGTGCAGTTCAGGGTCTTTACTCACGGTTACTCGGTTACTGCTCCAGGCCACCGCTGCAGAGGTGGCCGCCTGTGTCGCGCTGTGCTCACCAGGTGAGGGGCTCGGTTAACCCCCAGGTCTTTCTGGAGTGCTTTGCAGGACCCCCTTTATGTCTCCTGTCTCTGGTCTTCAACCCCACTAGTGACCACGCTTATGTCCAGCTGCCTCGGACCTTCTTGGTGGGCAAACGTTGGCCTGCGTTTCCCAGGTCCTATGTGGTGCCTTTCTAGCGGGTTTGGTGAGGGGCTGCTCCACATGTAATGTCGCAGCCTCCGGTTCTTAGTTGAGGGTAGTTTCTCTCCTCCACTAATTTGGGATCCGGTTCCCTTCTTCTTGACCTGACCCCCCTACTCGGGTAGCGGCGGGCGTGTGGTGGCTACCAGCCAGTCCACACCCCTGGGGTCCCCTCTGTCCTTCTTGGAGCCCAGTCTGCTCCTCTTCCTCCTTCTTCCCTCCTCCAGGCTCAGGCCTCCTGACAGGGCCTGCCTGTGGAGCAGAGCCCATAAAGCAGCTCTGCTCCCTGGCTTCTCCTCCTGACAGGGCCTGCCTGTGGAGCAGAGCCCATAAAGCAGCTCTGCTCCCTGGCTTCTCCTTGCCTGTGGAGCAGAGCCCATAAAGCAGCTCTGCTCTCTGGCTTCTCCTCTCTGAACTCACTCCTTTTCCAAAATGGTGCCCCCCTCTTATACTCCTGTACAGAGTGCACCCAGGATCTACTTCCCCCACGCACACACTACCGGGTTCCCTTCTCTAGGTGTTCCCTCCCCCCACTCCAGCCAGGGACATGCTCACTCGTGCCTGCATAACTAATGGGAGCACCGTCGAGCTGTCCCCCGGAAATGTGGTGTAGTGCATGTGGGTGTTAGGGTCCTGAGCCACACTCCATCCTTACCTGGAAGTGAGATATCGCACATCTGGGTGAGATGCAATACCTCTGTAGCAACCGAACCCTCGGGGTGCTACAACTGCAATGCACTCCAATGGACTTAATAGGTCTCTGTACACATTCTGGGGGATATATAATGTCCCTCGTATACGATCCCGGTCACTGCCTCACAGGCTGGATTGGGCCAGACTTCTCAACACCACTGGATGATAGCAGCGGAACATGAAGTCAAATCCAGTGGGGGTTTTGTGGGGGTCTATTCCCATTAACCTCTTCACACCGAGACAGACAAAATCCTGAAGCGTATACCTATTTTATGTTGTCCTTCTTGTCCTTCTCCTCATCCTCCACCACCATATCACTATGGTGACCGAGATGCAACAGCCACATAATTTTTTAAGGGTGTTTATGATGCCTGTGGGGAAAATTTTTAGAGGCGCTGCCCTGGGACAAGATTGTGGACTTGGTTGCTGATGATGGTGGTTATAAATGTGCAATGACAGGTGCATGGCAGGAGGCATCTTCGCCTGCACCATGGACAGGGGATTGGCGTGCATGCTCAACAGCAGAACTGGCAGTGGTGTCTCCCTTAGACACTGTTTCTGGACCCTGGCATTCGGCCCAACTAGACAGGTGCTTTGCTGTCATGTGCCTGAGCATGCTGGTTGTGGTCAGGCTGGTAGTTTTGCTGCCCCTGCTGATTCTGGCATGGCACATGTTGCAAATGGCCTTTTTGTGGTTAACTTGACAGTCTTTGGAAGACTTAACAGTTGGACTGGCAACTTCCCTCATATTGATGTTCTGGGGAACAACTGCCCGCCTTGTGTCTGTGACCACCCCACTGCTTATTCCTGCCTGTTGTGGTGCTACACCTTCCTCCTCCTCTGTGCTGCCCTCCTTGCTTGCCAGGTTGGCTCAGTGACTTCATCGTCCACCACCTCGTCATCCACATACACACCCTAAGCCTCCTCCTGACTTGCTGGCAGTTGTGTCTCATCATCATCACCCACCTCTTGCCACAGTAATTGCACTTTCCCACCATTGTCTTCGTGTGACCATGGCTGCTCAAATACTTGGGCATCGCTACATGTGATCTCCTCTTGCCCAGCTTGAAGCGGACCGGGCAAGAGGTCCGAATCTATAAATGGAAAAGTGAACAGCTCTTTGGCGTGTCCAAGTGTGGGATCAGTTGTCTCCAGGCACTCGGCATGGTGGGATTAATGATCAGGGTGAGGAATATGTGGTGCAGACTTAAGGCTACAGAGACTAAACCATGTGGAAGACAAGGTAGTTTTGGTGGCAAACTTACTGGAAGCATTATCTGCTATCCAACCAACAACTTTTCACTCTGCTCTGGCTTCAATAGTGGTGTTCTACGGCCACTTACAAAAATGGACAGGAAGGTAGAGTGACATGATGTGGGTGCTTATTGTGCTCCCTCAGCAGGCACAATTTCAGCTTGCCCACGGCTTCAGCCTCTGCGTGCACCATCACCATCACGTCCACTTCCCAGTCCTTTGCTATGCGCTTTGCCCATTTTAAATGGAGTATAATGTTTGTCACAGTCCCAAAAATGTCAGCATTATAACTGCTCTAATATCGGATCATGTTTGGTTACCACGGTTTTAGGCAGCGGCCTTATAGTATGGTATTGCTCAGCGACCAAGTGTGAATAGGTTTGAACAAAAGACAACTTGCAGACTTTAAATGGAGTATAATATTTGGAACGCTCCCAAAAATGTCAGCATTATTACAATAATATCGGATCACGTCTGATGACCATGGTTTTAGGCACTGGCTTAATAGTATTGTATTGATCAGTGACCAAGTGTGAATAGGTTTGAACATTACACAACTGGCAGACTTTAAATGGAGTGTAATATTTGGCACGCTCCCAAAAATGTCAGCATTATTACAATAATATCGGATCACGTCTGATGACCACGGTTTTGGGCACTGGCTTAATAGTATTGTATTGGTCAGCGACCAAGTGTAAATAGGTTTGATCCACACACAACTGGCAGACTTTAAAAGGAGTGTAATATTAGGCACGCTCCCAAAAATGACAGCATTATTACTATAATATCGGATCACGTCTGATGACCACGGTTTTAGGCAGTGACCTAGTAGTATTATGTTGGTAAGGGACCAAGTGTGAATAGGTTTGAACAACACACAACTGGCAGACTTTCAATGGAGTATAATATTTGTCACGTTCCCAAAAATGGATTATTACCACAGTAATATCAGATTACTTGAGATGACGGACAAGTTTCTCTGCTTCTACAATACAGCAATGCTATTAAAATCAAACAAACCTGGCTGTATGCTGCTAACAAGCAAATGGAGCTGTAACAATTATGTATTATATTGCTTTTCAAGCAAATAATCAGGATTAAGACCAAAAAGAATATTAGCCCTGATATATAGGGCTATGGATATCAGTAACAGCAGCAGACAGAATGTGCAATGCACCCTATTCTGTTCTATACACTCTCCACAAACTATGCCTGCCTAACTCCTGCTATCACCAGGATTGATATGCATATGGGTTAGTCCTTAGGAGGACTGTTAGTTTAGATGTTTATTGTTGTGGAATACCTCACTAAATAAACCACCAATTCTCTCCCTCACTCAGCTGCAGCTCTGCCTGTCTGAACTGTAGACTGTGATGAGCATAGGTCATCGAGTCTTTTATAGACCAGATGACGCTATGCGGCCAGCCAATCACTGTTACGCCACAACCAACATGGCCGCGGCATTTCAGTGACTGGCAGGCAATCCCCGCATGTTTATTTGCTGTCTAAACAGCGCCAAACATGTGGGTGCGGGAACTTGAGCTCCCGCCCGAGCATCCAGGAAGTACTCACCGAGCGCCGAGCATCTCCTAAACCCTTCATCCAATTTTAATGTGGATATGACTCGCCCCCTGGGCCGTGGGGCACTCGGATCCGGGCAATAGGGAAACGGTGGGAGTAGTAGTGGCAACCCGGTTCCGTGGCTCAGGATGGTCAGGCCAGTGGTAGTCCGTTATGTACTGATGTTTATGTCCGACTACGCCACCCGTGGATTGCGGTTATTAGGAACCGCCGCTGCATGCAGACCGCTGGGGCTGATGAGGTGTGCAGCTAGGGTAGTGTGACTGGAAGAGTGCGGCCCCAGGGCAGTATAGTGGATGGTGGGAGTGATGGTAGTGAGAGTCCCAGTGCTGGTAGTGGTGGAGGAGCAAGGAGCACACAGACAACAGGTTGCAGTCCAGGGTCTTTACTAAAACAGGTAAATTGACCCACAAACAGTCCCGGCTAGGAGGGGACCTGGATGTCTGAGAGCAACGGGGAAATTGGCCCTGGTCAGGGTGAGGGTGTAGGTCTACCGTGCTTTCTGCGCTCCTTCTGGCTATCTCCTCCTGATAGGATAACAGCCCACGTTTCCGAGCTCTCCGTGTATTCTCGCCTGTATGGCCTGCGACGTGGGTTCCTTTCTGCTCCCAGCCTTGTATGGCTTTACTGGTCCCTTCGGTTGTGGCAGGGCCTTCAGGCTTCTTAGGCCAAGGAATGTACAGTCCCTTGCGGACTGGTTCTCTGCTGGGGGATGTGGAATCCTTCCAGCCTCAGACACCAAAGTCTGGTAAAGTTAAGTCTTTTCTCTGCCAAGACAGGCTCTCTTCGCCTCATGTCTCTGACTTGTGGCTCTCCTACTGCCACACTTCCTCTTAGGTGCAATCAACTTTCTGTCCCTGCTCCACTCTGGGACACGTCTCAGTGCTGAGACAGGCAATCCAGTTCTCTCTAACCCTGCCCTCAGTACCAGCTTTTATAGGGGCAGCCAGCTCCCCCTACTGGCCTGAGACAGGAGGCATTGCATGCTAATGTTCCCCTGACTAGAGAACCTCCCCCTTGCTCTCAGACACAGCTTTAATTACACTTGTGGCATCCAGGTCAGGGTGACACATTCCCCCCTAGTGAAATTTAGTACTCCGGGACTAAACAGTAAACAAAGATAATATACATAACAATAAAACATTAATAGACAGACGACGCACAAATTGAGTTCTTAAGGTCACAGTGTGGTCTGTGACCAGGTGTCCATATCACCAAAACAACGGGAGCCTTAACCAGGTGGGGGTCTGTCCTACCCCAAGTCCTTCACAGTCTTAGTTCATTCCTGGGTTAGGCTCAGAATGCAGTCCATACAAGGTCCCGGTTATAAAAAGTCCATAACCTGTGAGTCCTTACGGTAGCTGCAAGAAACTGAAACACACTATTAATAAACATGCAGGTAACTTGGCAAACATTTCAACATTTGGCAACAGGGTTATTTACAATTTAGCACACTCTATATTCTCCAGCGAGCGGGTATCTGCCCCTCTGTGCTCCTGGTTGACCTACGTAGCCCACTGTCTGGTGGTGGACCAACTTGGCTCTCCCCACTAGCGTTAGGGGTACAGCTACCAGCTGGGTGTACAGGTAGGGCAGGCAGCTGTCTGCGGGTCCTTTGGCTTACCGCAGGTATGGCAGGCTCACTGTCAGCAGAGGGTTGACTCTCCTGGGCTGCTGGAACAGGCTCTTCTGCCTCTGGAACCGCTTGCTCCTCTTCACCTTCCGGCTCTAGTGTTGGTTGTTGCTGGGCCGGTTGCAGGAAATGCAGGACGGGTACCACTATAGCATCATTTATGCGAGTCCAGGACTGAGGGATCTCTCCGAGAACGGTGCTGATCATTTCTTCCTTCTCCTCTGCGGGTTCAAGGTCACTCTGATCTTCTTCTGCACTACGGAGTTGCTCGGGGCACCTTTTGAGGTCGTCTCTGGAGACGACACTAGTGGTTTCTCCTCCGTCCTTGGTGATTACGCACACCTTTGGGTTGTCGTGGTCAGACTGCAGTACGGTGTAGGGTTCCCTTTCCCACTGGTCGTCCAACTTATGTAGCCTTCTCTTCCGCTTTAGGACTTGCTCACCAGGGTCTAGGGGACCAGCAGGGGTGTGTTGGTTGAAGAGTTTTTCTTGCCTCTCTCTCACCTGGGCCAGGCTCTTCTCCACACTCTCCTGTACCTTCTTGTACTGCAGTTGCCTTTCCGTATCCCAGTCTGCATCCGGGGAGGTGTCCTCAGGTATTAGGACTCCCATCTCCAGGTCTACAGGCAGCTTACCTGGTCTAGCTCGCATCAGATAAGCCGGGGTGCAGTTTGTAGCATTCACCGGGATATTGTTGTATAGGTCTATCAGGTCCGGCAGTTTTTCTAGCCACTGGCTGCGTTCCTCCAGGGGCAACGTCTTCAGGAGATCAATGACTATATTGTTCATCTTCTCACACATCCCGTTGGTTTGCGGGTGGTAAGGCGTTGTACGAATTTTCTTACAGCCATAGAGGTTGCAGAACTCCTGGAAGATTTCAGCCTCGAACGCTGGACCCTGGTCTGTCAGGACCTGTTCCGGATACCCGTGTGGACGGCAGAAGTACTGCTGGAAGGCTCTGGTCGCTGTTTGGGCTGTCAAGTCCTTTACCGGGACCACCACTAGAAAACGGGAATAGTGGTCCACGATTGTCAGTGCGTAGATGTATCCGGACCGGCTTGGAGCCAACTTGACGTGGTCCAGAGCTACCAGCTCAAGAGGCTGCGTGGTGACGATGGGCCTCAAGGATGTCTTCTGACTGGTGCGGTCCTTCCTCCTCAGGTGACAAGGGACACAGTCTCTGCACCACTTTTCTACTGCTCCTCTCATGCCGACCCAAAAGAACCTTCCTCTTAGTAGGAACTCCAGTTTCTTCCAACCGAAGTGTCCCGCTCTGTCATGGTAAGCCCCCAGGACCATAGCTGCATCCCGCCTTGGGACCAGGACTTGCCAGGTCAGCTCGTGCGTCCGGTGGTTGACAATCCTTCTGCACAACTTGCCTTCGTAGAGGAACAGCTTGCTCTTCTCCTTTCATAGCTGCTTGGCTTCCTCTGGGGCATCTGGATCTAGGCGGGCGTCTTCCCGGGTCAGCAGATCTTTCACCAGGCGGACTGCAGGGTCACTATCTTGGGTCTCGGCCCAGCTGTGGTGAGGTAGGGGATTCATCATCACAGTTGTTAGATCCTCCTCCTTCACGCGGTGAGAGTGTTGAGAGGCTCCATACCGGTGAAACGCGGGGAGTTCTACCTCCTCCAGCTCTTCTGTGTCTTCGTTACCTTCAGGTAAGTGAGGCATTCTTGATAGGGCGTCCGCGTTGGCGTTGGTTTTGCCTGCCCGGTACTTGATCAAGAAGTCATAGTTGGAGAGACGGGCCATCCACCGCTGTTCCAGGGCACCCAGTCTTGCATTGTCCAGGTGTGTCAACGGGTTGTTGTCCGTGTACACGGTGAACTTCGCGGAGGCCAGGTAATGCTTGAAGCGTTCCGTCACGGCCCACACCACCGCCAAGAATTCTAGCTTGAAGGAGCTGTAATTCTCCGGGTTCCTCTCGGTGGGCCTCAGCTTCCGGCTGGCGTATGCGATCACCCGTTCTGTGCCCTGTTAGTTTTGGGACAGTACGGCTCCCAGTCCCACATTACTGGCATCTGTGTGGAGAATGAAAGGCTGGCCGTAATCAAGGTAGGCCAGGATCTCATCCCCCGTGAGGGCCATATTTAGCTGGCGGAAGGACTCCTCTTCCGGTTTATCCCACTTGAAGGGTGGCTTTTGACTCCTGGACTTGGACTGTTCGATCAGGAGGTCCTGCATAGGAGCTGCCATCTTAGTGAACCCGGGGATGAACCTTCGGTAGTAGCCTACCAACCCGAGAAACTGTCTCACCTCTTTGATGTTCGAGGGGCTTGGCCAGCTCTTGATTGCCGTGACCTTGTCAGGGTCGGGGGCTACTCCTTCCGCACTTACCACGTGCCCTAGGTACTGGACCTTTGGTTTCAGCAGGTGACACTTCGTTGGTTTCACCTTCAGGCCATAGCCTGCCAGGGCTTCGAACACCTCGGCCAGGTGCTTGAGATGGTCCTCGTAGGTCTTCGAATAGACGATCACGTCGTCCAGGTAAAGGAGGACCGTCTCGAAGTTTCGGTGCCCTAGACAGCATTCCATCAGCCGCTGGAAGGTCCCTGGTGCGTTGCAGAGCCCGAAAGGCATACAGTTGAATTCGCTCAGTCCCATCGGGGTGGTGAAGGCGGTCTTCTCCTTGTCAGCCTCTGCCACAGGAACCTGCCAGTACCTGCTAGTAAGGTCCAAAGTAGAAAAGAAGTTAGCAGATTTTAGTGCGGCTAAAGACTCTTCTATTCTAGGCAGCGGATATGCGTCTTTGTGGGTGATACGGTTGATTTGTCTATAGTCCACGCACATTCTCATGGTGCCGTCTTTCTTTTTCACCAGAACCAAGGGGGCTGCCCAGGGGCTACAGCTATCTCTAATGACCCCAGCTTCTTTCATTTCCCGCAGCATACCCTTGGCGTTCTGATAATGTGCAGGGGGTACAGGTCTGTGCCTCTCTTTTATTGGTAGGTGGCTCCCTGTGGGGATGTGGTGTTCTATCCCTTTTACTCTGCCGAAGTCTAGCGGGTGCTTACTAAAGACTCTCTCGTACTCCTGTACCACCCGGTAGACTCCTTGTTTTTGGTGCAGGGGAGTGGAGTCAGCACCCACATGGAGTTTCTGGCACCAGTCCTCTTTTTGTTTCTGGGAGCCATTACCCTCCGCCTGAGGAGATGGAGGCAAGGGTTCCACGGCCCTGATAGCTTGGTGTTCGACAACAAACAGTTTGGCGAGTGTAGCGTACCTGGGTAAGTGTACTTCCCTCTCCCCAATGTTGAGGATGCGGGCGGGCACCCTCCCATGACGGACATCAACCACCCCCCGGGCTGTCAAAATGGTGGGCCTGCTGTCTGAGTACACGGGTTCTACCATGGCTTGGTAGTCTCTACCTCTCAACCCGATTGCAGTCCGACACCAGATCATCATTTCACTTTTGGGAGGCATGGAAATGGGGAATGGATCACTGAGTCTTACGCTACCGATCTCACCACCAGACAGTTCTACCTGCTGCCGTCTCATCAGGGCTTTTATCTCCTTGTTGAGGACCCTCTGTTGGCTGGAACTAGCATTCACCGCCACCTGTTGTTGAATTACAATTACCTCTGAAAGACAATTTTCAATTATGTTAGTACCCACAGTTATTTTAGGGTGACTTTCATGACGGTCAATGTCCACAATAATCACTCCCTGTGCCGGCAGTTCAACTTTACCAATTTTAATGGTCATCTCCTTGAACCCCATCTGCGGCACGGGTAAGCCATTACTGGCGATGATGCTCAAGTTACTGTCTGGATACCGTGTGATATCAGCATCAGTCCAATACTGCTTAAAAAGTACATAAGGGATTGTGGTTACTTGCGACCCAGTATCCAGCAAGGCGCTCATGGGGATACCGTCCAGCACCTCGGGTAAAACCGGGCGCCCCCCAATGTACTTATCATGCCAATTATAAGGGCCTGGTGATCTTATGCCTGGGGGTCGGCCCTCTGCCCCAGGTAGGACCCGTTTAAATTACAGTACCTGGAAATGTGTCCGGGCTGGTTGCATCGACGGCAAATGGGCTGTCCATCCTCTGCGTAGCGGTCTGTGGGCCTCCCTCGGAACGACGGGATCCTCCTCTGTCGACGCCACGGGACATCCTCCGGACTTGAAGCCAGCTCGATGGGTCTTGACGGGTCCACTTGCAACGCCTGGACGGTCCTGGTCAACGCCGCGACGCTCCTGGTCAGCTCCTGGACTTGGTGGTGCAGGCCTTTCGACGGGGCTTGGTTCAGGGCCTGTGCATCAGCCTCCACGGAGTCCATAGAGGAGGGCGCCGCCTCCTGGTGGTAGGTGATAGCAGGGCGCCGGGGGTTTTATAGCGCCACTGGTTGCAGATTCACGGAGCACCCTTATGGCCCTGTCCTTAAATTGGGCAAAGGTCAGGTCGGGGTTCTGAAAGAACATGAGGCGCAGTTGGGCCCTGTGGGCGCTAGACAGCAGACCTTCTATGAATTGTTCTGTTAGCAGCTTATCGGTTTCCTGCACACTGCCAGGGTCAGTTTGTTGAATAGCCCTCAAGGCTTCCTGCAGATTTAGGGCATAGTCTCTGATGCTGTCCTGTGCCCGCTGCTTACATCCATAGAACCTCATTTTAATCTCAGCGGAGGTACGTGTATCAAAGGTACCCCGCAGCCGGGCCAGAATACCCTTCACAGTCCTTTTCTCCTCAGTGGGCCATGATTTTACCTCCCTTTGGGCTGCGCCAGTTAACTGCCCTGTTAATATGCTGACCTTCTGCTCCTCTGTCAGGGGGTAAACCTGGAACAAACTGTATAGCCTTTCCTTGAAGTCAGTTAGGGCATGGGGCTCCCCTGAGTATTTGGGCAGCCAGGCCGCTCCAGGGATGTAGGGCAGGGAAAAGGGCATCACCGCTGCTGCTGCTGCGTTGGTGGTAGTGGGCGCCTCTGTGTCCGACATCTTCCTCCCCCCTAGTTAAGCGTGGCCTACCTTCCGACGATCCTCTTCTGTAGGTCGCGGCTCCGCTGCTGCTGCTATGGACGAGGACCTGGCGTCGCGTCCTGATGACGTCAGCGTCGCTCTCTCTCCCTTCCAGGACCT
Source organism: Phyllobates terribilis (assembly GCF_046119375.1). Taxonomy (NCBI): domain Eukaryota; kingdom Metazoa; phylum Chordata; class Amphibia; order Anura; family Dendrobatidae; genus Phyllobates; species Phyllobates terribilis. The sequence goes on from NW_027362982.1 coordinate 1,321,051, forward strand.
TGCGCAGCGTCGGTGCGTGGGGCGGAGCTTCGGATCTCGCGCGGTTTTGACGTCCACGCCCCTCTTCTTCCCGCGCGGCGTCCTGAAGATGGCGTCCGATGGCGGGAAGCAGCTGCGGATGGCGGGAAGACGGCCGAAGACGGTGGGAAACGGTCCAAGATGGCGTCTGATGGCGGGAATCGGCTCCGGATGGCGGGAAACGACTCCGGACGGCGGGAAACGGTCCAAGATGGCGGCTAATGGCGGGAATCGGCTCCGGATGGCGGGAAACGACTCCACAGGTAAGTTACAAAAGTCTTTTTCAGGCACGCAGTACCCGGTGGTTGCGGGCACGAAATCCTGCCGACTACGCCAAAGCTGACTCGCCCCCTGGGCCGTGGGGCACTCGGATCCGGGCAATAGGGAAACGGTGGGAGTAGTAGTGGCAACCCGGTTCCGTGGCTCAGGGTGGTCAGGCCAGTGGTAGTCCGTTATGTACTGATGTTTATGTCCGACTACGCCACCCGTGGATTGCGGTTATTAGGAACCGCCGCTGCATGCAGACCGCTGGGGCTGATGAGGTGTGCAGCTAGGGTAGTGTGACTCCCCACGGGAAGAGTGCGGCCCCAGGGCAGTATAGTGGATGGTGGGAGTGATGGTAGTGAGAGTCCCAGTGCTGGTAGTGCTGGAGGAGCAAGGAGCACACAGACAACAGGTTGCAGTCCAGGGTCTTTACTAAAACAGGTAAATTGACCCACAAACAGTCCCGGCTAGGAGGGGACCTGGATGTCTGAGAGCAACGGGGAAATTGGCCCTGGTCAGGGTGAGGGTGTAGGCCTACCGTGCTTTCTGCGCTCCTTCTGGCTATCTCCTCCTGATAGGATAACAGCCCACGTTTCCGAGCTCTCCGTGTATTCTCGCCTGTATGGCCTGCGACGTGGGTTCCTTTCTGCTCCCAGCCTTGTACGGCTTTACTGGTCCCTTCGGTTGTGGCAGGGCCTCCAGGCTTCTTAGGCCAAGGAATGTACAGTCCCTTGCGGACTGGTTCTCTGCTGGGGGATGTGGAATCCTTCCAGCCTCAGACACCAAAGTCTGGTAAAGTTAAGTCTTTTCTCTGCCAAGACAGGCTCTCTTCGCCTCTTGTCTCTGACTTGTGGCTCTCCTACTGCCACACTTCCTCTTAGGTGCAATCAACTTTCTGTCCCTGCTCCACTCTGGGACACGTCTCAGTGCTGAGACAGGCAATCCAGTTCTCTCTAACCCTGCCCTCAGTACCAGCTTTTATAGGGGCAGCCTGCTCCCCCTACTGGCCTGAGACAGGAGGCATTGCATGCTAATGTTCCCCTGACTAGAGAACCTCCCCCTTGCTCTCAGACACAGCTTTAATTACACTTGTGGCATCCAGGTCAGGGTGACACAGATACCCTTCAAATGAAAGCTGAAAGTCTGAACTTCAACTGCATCTGAATTGTTTTGTTTAAAATTCATTGTGGTAATGTCTAGAACCAAAATTAGAAAAATGTTGTCTCTGTCCAAATATATATGGACCTAACTGTATGTCTAGTGAAACCTTTTCTTATACTACAAATGAAGTAGCTGAAATTATTTCCAATGTCTGAATTCCCAGTGATTTGGCACAAAGAATACCACATGGCTTGAGGGTAAACTTTCAACCAACAATGTTTAAAGATAATGACAATTTTTGTAAAAGATTCGAGCAAATTTTAAACAAGTACTCTTTCAACTTGTTTGTATTGGCATTCCTTGAGAAAGACGCCAATACAAACCTTTCTACGAACTCAGAAAAAAAGGTACATACCCATGCCTACGCTGCCCGCAATGTAGCAATATACAGCGGGGTGATACTTTTTTCCACCCCCATACCGGGATTAGAATTCAAGGTTTTTTTACTTGTGATTCTTCTTTTGTAGTGTATGCGATCAAATGTCCTTGATGGTCTCATATATGTTGGTGAGACAACCTAACCTATACGAGACCGCATATCTCAAAACAGGTCGAGTATAAGATGTGGGAAGACTTATCTCCCCTTATCTTACCATTTTAATTTAAAGAAGCACTCCGTAGAACAAGTCAATTTTCAGGTTCTGGAACATGTACCACCATTAATATGTGGGGATAATAGGATTCAGGCATTAAAACGTCGTGAAGCTTTTTAGATCCATACGTTGGATACGTTGTAACCTCGGGATTTAAATAGAGAGTATGAGTTATCTAGCTTTCTGTAAATGTATTAATTATTGTTTTTCTGTTTCAGACACGTACTACTTGATTCCTTTCTCTGGAACTGCATGAAATCACATTTCTTCTCATAGAACTTTATTCACTCCTGTGGGTGATGATGTTGTCTGTTGATTAATGCTAGATATCACCTACTCCTCTCTATTTTCTTCTCTTCCTTTCTTTTCTTTTATTTCAATCTAATACTACATTGGGTAGTGATCAGTATATTTCCCTAAATTATTTTTCCTTATATTTTTTTCCCCTTGGTCTAGTTTATCCCTTAAACATGTATTACTATATTTTTCTTACTAATACCATTGGTAGCCAGAGGTCTACGCTTTATGAACACCTGTGATTCTATTATATATATATTCCCCATTCATTTTAACTGCCTTTACCTATTTTTTTCTTTTCTATTTGGATCTGGGTTATTGCAGATCCAATAACATGACACCGGGTGGCGACATACACATTTGTGCTTGTTACTTCCGTGTTTGCGATCATGTGACCTGATCACATGACCAGAAGTGAGTCATGCAGGTCCTTTTGCTCAGATTCCATTGCAACTTATGAAACAGGAAGTGGCCAATTGTCAGATCCTTGTCTCATTACACGGTTGCGTCTAGATCGCAGTTGATTTTTTGTGGTCCTCACTTTAGCCACTCCATTCTAGACGCCTCACTGCTGAACTTTCTAGATCGGAGTTGATCTTTTGAGGTTCTCACATGCTCCTCTTCGATCTAGTGCTTTCAGTGCTGAGGCGTCTAGATCGGAGTTTATCTTTTGAGGTTCTCACATTCTCCTCTTCGATCTAGTGCTTTCAGTGCTGAGGTGTCTAGATTGGAGTTTATCTTTTGTGTTAACCGTTTTAACAGTTCCACTCTAGATGCTTCAGTGTTGAGGTGACTAGATCGGAGTTGCTGGAGTGAGGGCCTCAAGAGAACAACTCCAATGTAGACAGTTCAGCACTGACACCACTAGATCGTAGTTGATTCCAGGAGCTTCTCATACACTCTGCAATCTAGATGCCTCTTCTGGCTTTTTATTGTAGTTTTAATGCTTTTTTATGGAATTGCTCATGTTTTTAATGGAGCAAACATCACAGGTCAAACAGGATTTTTTTATGCACTGTTATATATTTTTTCTATTTTTACACTCTTATACTTTGTGTTTGGGCAAAATTCTTTTTTTTCCAGATTAATAAAACTTGCATTGTCACTTTTTGCAATATAAAAAATTACACTCAGCACTGATTATTCAGTTTTGCCAGAATGTGACTTTTCCCATTTGTCCACAGCCCCGACATAGTGAAGAGTGTGCGGAGCTCCACGGGGAGAGGTGTAAAAGAGCGCCCCCGACAGTCACTATAATATACAAAACAGAATATATACAGTACAGACCAAAAGTTTGGACACACCTTCTCATTTAAAGATTTTTCTGTATTTTCATGACTATGAAAATTGTACATTCACACTGAAGGCATCAAAACTATGAATTAACACATGTGGAATTATATACTTAACAAAAAAGTGTGAAACAACTGAAAATATGTCTTATATTCTAGGTTCTTCAAAATAGCCACCTTTTGCTTTGATGACTGCTTTGCACACTCTTGGCATTCTCTTGATGAGCTTCAAGAGGTAGTCATCGGAAATGGTCTTCCAACAATCTTGAAGGAGTTCCCAGAGATGCTTAGCACTTTTTGGCCCTTTTACCTTCACTCAGTCCAGCTCACCCCAAACCATCTCAATTGGGTTCAGGTCTGGTGACTGTGGAGGCCAGGTCATCTGGCGTTTCACCCCATCACTCTCCTTCTTGTCAAATAGCCCTTACACAGCCTAGGGGTATGTTTGGTGTCATTGTCCTGTTGAAAAATAAATGATGGTCCAACTAAACGCAAACCAGATGGAATAGCATGCCGCTGCAAGATGCTGTGGTAGCCATGCTGGTTCAGTATGCCTTCAATTTTGAATAAATCCCCAACAGTGTCACCAGTAAAGCACCCCCACACCATCACACTTCCTTCTCCATGCTTCACGGTGGGAACCCGGCATTGAGAGTCCATCCGTTCACCTTTTCTGCGTCTCACAAAGACACGGTGGTTGGAACCAAAAATCTCAATTTGGACTCATCAGACCAAAGCACAGATTTCCACTGTTCTGATGTCCATTCCTTGTGTTCTTTAGCCCAAACAAGTCTCTTCTGCTTGTTGCCTGTCCTTAGCAGTGGTTTCCTAGCAGCTATTTTACCATGAAGGCCTGCTGCACAAAGTCTCCTCTTCACAGTTGTTGAAGAGATGTGTCTGCTGCTAGAACTCTGTGTGGCATTGATCTGGTCTCTAATCTGAGCTGCTGTTAACCTGTGATTTCTGAGGCTGGTGACTCGGATAAACTTATCCTCAAAAGCAGAGGTGACTCTTGGTCTTCCTTTCCTGGGGAGGTCCTCATGTGAGCCAGTTTCTTTGTAGCGCTTGATGGTTTTTGCAACTGCACTTTCAAAGTTTGCCCAATTTTGCGGACAGACTGACCTTCATTTCTTAAAGTAATGATGGCCACTCATTTTTCTTTACTTAGCTGCTTTTTTCTTGCCATAATACAAATTCTAACAATCTTTCAGTAGGACTATCTGCTGTATTTTCACTGAAAGTCGCACGCGTATTTTCACTGAAACTCAGCAGCCATTTGAAAGACATCAAAAATGGGCTTTTTGGAACAGTGATAGCAATGGTACACATCATAGAGTTTCAGAAACGAGGTCTCCCACATGCGCACTAAGCAAATCATCAATCTAGATCATATGAGGTGAGGTGAGGTGAGGTACAGATCCTCATATGATCTAGATTGATGATTTGCTTAGTGACTTGGCTTGAACAAGTTTTATAAAGATTTTTTCTATTTTTCATTGTTTGACCTGTACTACTGTAATTCATGCTCATGTGGGTATCTATTATGGTGCTCTTTTCTTTTTTTTTTTGGTTAATTATTAATACTTACTGCCTTTTTTTAAACATTGTGTTTTTGTCTGATTTTAAATATTACTAATAAAGAATTCTTTGTATTTTTTGGATAATATTCAGTTTACGTCTTTTTTCTATTTGATATACTTACTAGTTGACGTTGAACAGCGTCACGTTTGGGTCCCTCCTACTAAATTTCTGCATGACTCTATTGGTCAGTTATGTTGACTGACAAAGTTCCGAAGGTAGACAGCAGCAGTGGTCGGCCTCCTACACAACGAGTAAATTATTCATGATCATGAGGCCATCCATCTCCTTAGCTTTCTGTTCCTTGGAATGCAAGCGCATGTATGTAGTAGCAGCTAGGCCTGAGGTGGTCAGCGTTTTGGCGCATATCCTACCTCCTACGAGGATTGCTGGATGTTTTCCTGCTACTATCCCTGTTCTATGACTCCCGTTTAAAAAAAGCTTGATGTGATGAATGATGGATGAGGTGGTGGCAAAGGAGAAAGAGCAGGAGGAACAGGAACCATTCACACCAATGTCAGGTCAGTCAACCACACAGGTCTTGTAGGATATGTTTCTGTACCAAAAGGAGAGGTTTGGCTACACAGTTATAGGGTATACAGTGAGTGCAATGCCTACCAAAAATTTTGAGGCACTCCAATGCCCCTTAGAAGTGACATGGAGGTCAGAGGGCCTTAACTAAACCTTTTTTTCCATTTATAGCAACTGGGTCTCCTGTACACTGTTGGCCTAAGCAGTGAATGGAAAGCTTTCCAAAAATTATGAGGAACTGCAATGCCCCTTAAAACAGACGTGGATTACAGCGTACTAAAAACCTTCTACCCATTATTGGGGAGTGGGTCTCCCTTAGTGTTCACTTATGCATTGAAAAGCAAAAGCTGACTAAAAGTGTGGTGGAGGTCGCAGTGGAATAAAAAGACAATATCAATGCCCCTTGGAAGAGACATGGAAATCACTGTAGCTTAACAAGACGATTTTAATGCACTTTGGAAGAGACGTGGAGTTCAGAGTGGTTTAACAAGACGTTTTTAATGCCCCTTGGAAGAGACGTGGAGGTCACAGTAGCTTAACAAGATGGTTTTAATGCCCCTTGGAAGAGACGTGGAGTTCAGAGTGGTTTAAAAAGACGTTTTTAATGACCCTTGGAAGAGACGTGGAGGTCACAGTAGCTTAACAAGACAGTTTTGATGCCTCTTGGAAGAGACTTGGAGTTCAGAGTGGTTTAACAAGACGGTTTTATTACTCCTTGTAAGAAACATGGAGTCCAGATTGGTTTAACAAGACAAGTTTAATGCCCCTTGGAAGAGACGTGGAGTTCAGAGTGGTTTAACAAGATGGTTTTAACGGCCCTTGGAAGAGACGTGGATTTCAGAGTGGTTTAACAAGACGGTTTTAATGCCCCTTAGAAGAGACGTGGAGGTCACAGTGGAATAAAGAGACAATATCAATGCCCCTTGGAAGAGTGGTGGAGGTTACAGTGGAATAAAGATACAATATCAATGCCCCTTGGAAGAGAGGTTGAGTTCAGAGTGGTTTAGCAACACGGTTTTAGTGCCCCTTGGAAGAGACGTGGAGGTCATAGTAGCTTAACAAGACGGTTTTAAAGCCCCTTGGAAGAGACATGTAGGTCACTGTAGCTTAAAAAGATGATTTTAATGTGCTTTGAAAGAGACGTGGAGTTCAGAGTGGTTTAACAAGACGTTTTTAATGCCCCTTGGAGGAGACGTGGAGGTCACAGTAGCTTAACAAGACGGTTTTAATGCCCCTTGGAAGAGACGTGGAGTTCAGAGTGGTTTAACAAGACGTTTTTAATGCCCCTTGGAAGAGACGTGGAGGTCACAGTAGCTTAACAAGACGGTTTTAATGCCCCTTGGAAGAGACGTGGAGTTCAGAGTGGTTTAACAAAACGTTTTTAATGTCCCTTGTAAGAGGCGTGGAGGTCACAGTAGCTTAACAAGATGGTTTTAATGCCTCTTGGAAGAGAATTGGAGTTCAGAGTGGTTTAACAAGACGGTTTTAATGCCCCTTGGAAAAGACGTGGAGGTCACAGTAGAATAAAGAGACAATATCAATGCCCCTTGGAAGAGTGGTGGAGGTTACAGTGGAATAAAGATACAATATCAATGCCCCTTGGAAGAGACGTGGAGTTCAGAGTGGTTTAGCAAGACGGTTTTAATGCCCCTTGGAAGAGACGTGGAGGACATAGTAGCTTAACAAGATGGTTTTAATGCCCCTTGGAAGAGACGTGGAGTTCAGAGTGGTTCAACAAGACAGTTTTAATGGCCCTTGGAAAATACGTGGAGGTCACAATAGCTTAACAAGACGGTTTTAATGCCCCTTGGAAGAGACGTGGAGGTCACAGTAGCCTAAAAAGACGGTTTTAGTGCCGTTTAGAAGGGACGTGGAGTTAAGAGTGGTTTAACAAGTCGATTTTAATGCCCCTTGGAAGAGACGTTGAGTTCAGAGTGGTTTAACAAGAAGGTTTTAATGCCCCTTGGAAGAGACGTGGAGGTCACAGTAGCTTAGCAAGACGGTTTTAATGCCCCTTGGAAGAGACATGGAGTTCAGAGTGGTCTAACAAGATGGTTTTAAGACCCTGTGGAAGAGACGTGGAGGTCAGAATAGCTAGACAAGACAGTTTTAATGCCCCTTGGAAGAGTGGTGGAAGTCGCAGTGGAACAAAAAGACAATATCAATGCCCCTTGGAAGAGCTGTGGAGTTCAGAGTTTTTTAACAAGACGGTTTTTAATGCCCCTTGGATGAGTGGTGGAGGTCGAAGTGGAATAAAAAGACAATATCAATGCCCCTTGGTAGAGTGGTGGAGGTCGCAGTGAAATAAAAAGACAATATCAATGCCCAGTGAAAGAGACGGGGAGGTCATAGTAGCTGAACAAGACTGTTTTAATGCCCCTTGGAAGAGTGGTGGAGTTCAGAGTGGTTTAATAAGACGGTTTTAATGCCCCTTGGAAGAGACGTGGAGGTCACAGTAGCTTAACAAGACGGTTTTAATGCCTCTTGGAAGAGACTTGGGGTTCAAAGTGGTTTAACAAGACGGTTTTATTACCCCTTGTGAGAAACGTGGAGTCCAGATTGGTTTAACAAGACAGTTTTAAAGCCCCTTGGAAGAGACGTGGAGGTCACAGTAGCTTAAAAAGACGGTTTTAATGCCACTTGGAAGAGACGTGGAGTTCAGAGTGGTTTAACAAGATGGTTTTAACGGCCCTTGGAAGAGACGTGGATTTCAGAGTGGCTTAACAAGACGGTTTTAATGCCCCTTGGAAGAGACGTGGAGGTCACAGTGGAATAAAGAGACAATATCAATGCCCCTTGGAAGAGTGGTGAAGGTTACAGTGGAATAAAGATACAATATCAATGCCCCTTGGAAGAGAGGTTGAGTTCAGAGTGGTTTAGCAAAACGGTTTTAATGGCCCTTGGAAGAGACGTGGAGGTCATAGTAGCTTAACAAGACGGTTTTAAAGCCCCTTGGAAGAGACATGGAGGTCACTGTAGCTTAAAAAGACAATTTTAATGCACTTTGAAAGAGACGTGGAGTCCAGAGTGGTTTAACAAGACGTTTTTAATGCCCCATGGAAGAGACGTGGAGGTCTCAGTAGCTTAACAAGACGGTTTTAATGCCCCTTGGAAGAGACGTGGAGTTCAGAGTGGTTTAACAAGACGTTTTTAATGCCCCTTGGAAGAGACGTGGAGGTCACAGTAGCTTAACAAGACGGTTTTAATGCCCCTTGGAAGAGACGTGGAGTTCAGAGTGGTTTAACAAGACGTTTTTAATGCCCCTTGGAAGAGACGTGGAGGTCACAGTAGCTTAACAAGATGGTTTTAATGCCTCTTGGAAGAGACTTGGTGTTCAGAGTGGTTTAACAAGACGGTTTTAATGCCCCTTGTAAGAGACGTGGAGTTCAGAATGGTTTAACAAGATGGTTTTAATGCCCCTTGGAAGAGACGTGGAGGTCATAGTAGCTTAACAAGACAATTTTAATGCCACTTTGAAGAGACATGGAGTTCAGAGTGGTTTAACAAGACGGTTTTAATGCCCCTTGGAAGAGACGTGGAGGTCACAGTAGAATAAGGAGAAAATATCAATGCCCCTTGGAAGAGACGTGGAGTTCAAAGTGGTTTAGCAAGACGCTTTTAATTCCCCTTGGAAGAAACGTGGAGGACATAGTAGCTTAACAAGACTGTTTTAATGCGCATTGGAAGAGACATGGAGTTCAGAGTGGTTCAACAAGACGGTTTTAATGCCCCTTGGAAGAGACTTGGAGGTCACAGTAGCCTAAAAAGACGGTTTTAGTGCCGTTTAGAAGAGACGTGGAGTTAAGTGTGGTTTAACAAGTCGATTTTAATGCCCCTTGGAAGAGACGTTGAGTTCAGAGTGGTTTAACAAGAAGGTTTTAATGCCCCTTGGAAGAGACTTGGAGGTCACAGTAGCCTAAAAAGACGGTTTTAGTGCCGTTTAGAAGAGACGTGGAGTTAAGTGTGGTTTAACAAGTCGATTTTAATGCCCCTTGGAAGAGACGTTGAGTTCAGAGTGGTTTAACAAGACGGTTTTAATGCCCATTGGAAGAGACATGGAGTTCAGAGTGTTCTAATAAGATGGTTTTAATGCCCCTTGGAAGAGACGTGGAGGTCACAGTAGCTTAACAAGATGGTTTTAATGTCCCTTGAAAGAGTGGGGGAGGTTACAGTGGAATAAAAAGACAATTTCAATTCCCCGTGGAAGAGAGGTGGAGGTCACAGTAGCTTAACAAGAAGGTTTTCATGCCCCTTGGAAGAGTGCTGGATGTCACAGTGGAATAAAAACACGATATCAATGTCCTGTGGAAGAGACTTGGAGAACACAGTAGCTTAACAAGACGGTTTTAATGCTATTTGAAAGAGTGGTGGAGGTTACAGTGGAATAAAAAGACAATATCAATGCCCCTTGGAAGAGTGGTGCATGTCGCAGTGGAATAAAAAGACTATATCAATGCCCCGTGGAAGAGGCGTGGAGAACACAGTAGCTTAACAAGACAATTTAAATGCCCCTTGGAAGAGTGGTAGAGGTTACAGTGGAATTAAAAAGACGATATCAATGCCCCGTGGAAGAGACTTGGAGAACACAGTAGCCTAACAACATGGTTTTAATGCCCATTGGAAGAGTGGTGGAGATCGCATTGGAATAAAAAGACAATATCAATGCCCATTGGAAGAGAGGTGCAGGTCACAGTAGCTTAACAAGATGGTTTTAAAGCACGTTGGAAGAGTGGTGGAGGCCGCTGTGGAAAAAAAAAACAATATCAAAGCCCTGTGAGAGAGACGTGGAGGTCACAGTAGCTTAAATAGACGGTTTTAATGCCCCTTGAAAGAGCTGTAGAGTTCAGAGTGGTTATCAAGATGGTTTTAATGACCCTTGGAAGAGAAGTGGAGGTCAGAGTAGCTTGACAAGACGGTTTTAATGTCCCTTGGAAGAGTGGTGGAGGTTACAGTGAAATGAAAAGACAATATCACTGCCACGTGGAAGAGACATGGAGGTCACAGTAGCTGAACAAGATGGTTTTAATGCCCCTTGGAAGAGTGGTGGATTTCAGAGTGGCTTAATAAGATGGTTTAAATGCCCCTTGGAAGAGACGTCAAGGTCCCAGTAGCTCAACAAAAGATGGTTTTAATGCCACTTGGAAGAGTGGTGGAGGTTACAGTGGAATAAAAAGACAATATCAATGCCCCGTGGAAGAGACATGGAGGTCACAGCAGCTTAACAAGATGGTATTAATGCCCCTTGGAAGAGTTGTTGAGCTCGCAGTGGAATAAAAAGACGATATCAATGCCCCTTGGAAGAGTGGTGGAGGTCGCAGTGGAATAAAAAGACAATATCAATGTCCCGTGGAAGAGACGTGGAGGTCACAGTAGCTTAATAACACGGTTTTAATGCCCCTTGGATGAGTGGTGGAGGTCGCAGTTGAATAAAAAGACAATATCAATTCCCCGTGGAAGAGACGTGGAGGTCATAGTAGCTTAAATAGACGGTTTTAATGCCCCTTGGAATAGCTGTGGAGGTCAGAGTGGTTTAACAAGATGGATTTATTGCCCTGTGGAAGAGACGTGGAAGTCACTGTAGCTTAGCAAAATAGTTTTAATGCCCCTTGGAAGAGTGGTGGAGGTTACAGTGGAATAAAAAGACAATATCAATGCCCCGTGGAAGAGACGTGGAGTATACAGTAGCTTAAAAAGATGGTTTTAATGCCCCTTGGAAGAGTGGTGGAGGTTACAGTAGAATAAAAAAACAATATTGATGCCCCATGGAAGAGACGTGGAGATCACAGTAGCTTAACAAGTTGGTTTTAATGCCCCTTGGAAGAGTGGTGGAGGTCACAGTAGAATAAAAAGACAATATTAATGCCTCTTGGAAGAGTAGTGGAGATCGCAGTGGAATAAAAAAAACAATACCAATGCCCTGTGGAAGAGATGTGGAGGTCACAGTAGCTTAATAAGATGGTTTTATTGCCCCTTGGAAGAGTGGTGGAAGTCGCATTGGAATAAAAAGACAATATCAATGCCACTTGGAAGAGACGTGGAGGTCAAAGTAGCTTAAAAAGATGGTTTTAATGCCCCTTGGAAGAGCTTTGGAGTTCAGAGTGGTTTATCAAGATGGTTTTAATGCACCTTGGAAGAGACGTGTAGGTCACAGTAGCTTAACAAGGCAGTTTTAATGCCCCTTGGAAGAGTGGTGGAGGTTACAGTGGAATAAAAAGACAATATCAATGCCCCGTGGAAAAAACGTGGAGTTCAAATTAGATTAAAAAAACGGTTTTAATGCCCCTTGGAAGAGTAGTGGAGGTGGCAGTGGAATAAAAAAACAATACCAATGCCCTGTGGAAGAGACGTGGAGGTCACTGTAGCTTAACAAGACGGTTTTAATGACACTTGGAAGAACTGTGAAGTTCTAAGGGGTTTATCAAGATGGTTTTAATGCCCCTTAGAAGAGACGTGTAGGTCAGAGTAGCTTAGCAAGACGGTTTTAATGCGTATTGGAGGAGCGGTGGAGGTTACAGTAGAATAAAAAAACAATATCAATGCCCCATGGAAGAGACGTGGAGATCACAGTAGCTTAACAAGTTGGTTTTATTGCCCCTTGGAAGAGTGGTGGAGGTCACAGTAGAATAAAAAGACAATATTAATGCCCCTTGGAAGAGTAGTGGAGGTCGCAGTGGAATAAAAAAACAATACCAATGCCCTGTGGAAGAGATGTGGAGGTCACAGTAGCTTAATAAGATGGTTTTATTGCCCCTTGGAAGAGTGGTGGAAGTCGCATTGGAATAAAAAGACAATATCAATGCCACTTGGAAGAGACGTGGAGGTCAAAGTAGCTTAAAAAGATGGTTTTAATGCCCCTTGGAAGAGCTTTGGAGTTCAGAGTGGTTTATCAAGATGGTTTTAATGCACCTTGGAAGAGACGTGTAGGTCACAGTAGCTTAACAAGGCAGTTTTAATGCCCCTTGGAAGAGTAGTGGAGGTTACAGTGGAATAAAAAGACAATATCAATGCCCTGTGGAAAAAACGTGGAGTTCAAATTAGATTTAAAAAACGGTTTTAATGCCCCTTGGAAGAGTGGTGGAGGTTGCAGTGGAATAAAAAGACAATATCAATGCCCCTTGGAAGAGTGGTGGAGGTCGCAGTGGAATAAAAAGACAATATCAATGCCACGGGGAAGACATGTGGAGGTCACAGTAGCTTAATAAGATGGTTTTATTGCCCCTTGGAAGAGTGGTGGAGGTCGCTGTGGTATAAAAAGACAATATCAATGCCCCGTGGAAGAGACGTGGAGGTCACAGTAGCTTAACAAGGTGGTTTTAATGCTCCTTGGAAGAGCTGTGGAGTTCAGAGAGCTTTGACAAGATGGTTCTAATGCCCATTGGAAGAGACGTGTAGGTCACAGTAGGTTAACAAGACGGTTTTAATGCCCCTTGGAAGAGTGGTGGAGCTCGCTGTGGAATAGAAAGACAATATCAAAGCCCCGTGGAAGAGACGTGGAGGTCACAGTAGCTTAAATAGACCTTATTAATGCCCCTTGAAAGAGCTGTGAAGTTCAGAGTGGTTTAACAAGATGGATTTAATACTCTGTGGAAGAGACGTGGAGGTCAGAGTAGCTTAAAAAGACAGTTTTAATACCCCTTGGAAGAGTGGTTGAAGTCGCAGTGGAACAAAAAGACAATATCAATGCCCATTGGAAAAGTGCTGGAGGTCGCAGTGGAATAAAAAGACAATATCAATGCCCTGTTAAAGAGACGTGGAGGTCATAGTAGCTTAGATAAACGGTTTTAACGCCCCTTGGAAGAGTCAGGCAGGTCACAGTAGCTTAGCAAAAGACGGTTTTAATGCCCCTTGGAAGATTGGTGGAGATTACAGTGGAATAAAAAGACAATATCAATGCCCCGTGGAAGAGAAGTGGAGGTCACTTTAGCTTAACAAGACTGTATTAATGCCCCTAGGCAGAGTGGTGGAGGTCGCAGTGGAATAAAAATACATTATCAATGCACCTTGGAAGAGTGGTGGAGGTCGCAGTGGTATAAAAAGACAATATCAATGCCCCTTGGAAGAGGGGTGAAGGTTAAAGTGGAATAAAAAGACAATATCAATGCCCCGTGGAAGAGACGTCGAGGTCATAGTAGCTGAACAAGATGGTTTTAATGCCCCATGGAAGAATGGTGGAGTTCAGTGTGGTTCAATAAGACGGTTTTAATGCCCCTAGGAAGAGACGGGAAGGTCACAGTAGCTTAACAAAAGACGGTTTTGATACCAATTGGAAGAGTGGTGGGGGTTACAGTGGAATATAAAGACAAAATCAATGCCCTATGGAAGAGACGTGGAGGTCACAGTAGCTTAACAAGACGGTTTTAATGCCCCTAGGCAGAGTGGTGGAGGTCGCAGTGGAATAAAAATCCAATATCAATGCCCCTTGGAAGAATGGTGGAGGTCGCAGTTGAATAAAAAGACAATATCAGTGACCCCTTGGAAGAGTGGTGGAGGTCGCAGTAGTATAAAAAGACAATATCAATGAACCTTGGAAGAGGGGTGGAGGTTACCGTGGAATAAAAAGACAATATCAGTGCCCCGTGGAAGAGACGTGGAGGTCACAGTAGCTTAACAAGACGGTTTTAATTCCCCTTGGATGAATGGTGGAGGTCACAGTGGAATAAAAAGACAATATAAATGCCCCGTGGAAAAGACGTGGAGGTCAGAGTAGCTTTAAAACACAGTTTTAATGCCCTTGGAACAGTGGTGGAGGTCGCAGAGGAATAATAAGACAATATCAATGTCCATTGGAAGAGTGGTGGAGGTCGCAGTGGAATAAAAAGACAATATCAATGCCCCGTGGAAGAGAGGTGGAGGTCATAGAAGCTTAACAAGATGGTTTTAATGCTTCTTGGAAGAGCTGTGGAGTTCAGAGTGGTTTATCACGATGGTTTTAATGCCCCTTGGTAGAGTGGTGAAGGTTACAGTGGAATAAAAAGACAATATCAATGCCCCGAGAAAGAGACGTGGAGGTCACAGTAGCTTAACAAGACGTTCTTAATACCCCTTGGAAGAGTGCTAGAGGTCGCAGTGGAATAAAAAGACAATATCAATGCCCCTTGGAAGAGTGGTGGAGGTCACAGTGGAATAAAAAGACAATATCAATGCCACGGGGAAGAAACTTGGAGGTCACAGTAGCTTAATAAGATGGTTTTATGCCCCTTGGAAGAGAGGTGTAGGTCGCTGTGGTATAAAAAGACAATATCAATTCCCCGTGGAAGAGACGTGGAGGTCACAGTAGCTTAACAAGACCGTTTTAATGTCTCTTGGAAGAGTGGTGGAGGTGACAGTGGAGTAAGAATACAATATCAATGCCCCGTGGAAGAGACGTGGAGGTCACAGTAGCTTAACAAGATGGTTTAAATGCCACTTGGAAGAGTGATGGAGGTCACAAAGGAATAAAAAGACAATATCAATACCCATTGGAAGATTGGTGGAGGTCGCAGTGGAATAAAAAGACAATAGCAATGCCCCGTGGAAGAGACGTGGACGTCACATTAGCTTAACAAGATGTTTTAATGCCCGTTGGAAGAGTGGTAGAGGTCGCTGTGGTATAAAAGACAATATCAATGCCCCTTGGAAGAGACGTGGACGTCACAGTAGCTTAACAAGATGTTTTTAATGCCCATTGGAAGAGTGGTGAAGGTCGCTGTGGAAATAATAGACAATATAAAAGCCCCGTGGAAGAGACGTGGAGGACACAGTAGCTTAAATCAATGGTTTTAATGCCCCTTGGAATAGCTGTGGTGTTCAGAGTGGTTTAACAAGATTGTTTTAATGCCCCTTGGAAGATACGTGGAGTTCACAGTAGCTTAACAAGACGGTTTTAATGCCCCTTGAATGAGTGGTGGACATCGCAGTGGAATAAAAAGACAATATTAATGCCCCTTGGAATAGACATGGAGGTCACAGTAGCTTAAAATGATGGTTTTAATGTCCCTTGCAAGAGTGGTGAAGGTCGCAGTGGAATAAAAAGACAATATCAATGCCCATTGGAAGAGTTGTGGAGGTCGCAGTGGAATAAAAAGACAATATCAATGCCCCGTGGAAGAGATGTGGAGGTCCCAGGAGCTTAACAAGATGGTTTTAATGCCCCTTGGAAGAGCTGTGGAGTTCAGAGTGGTTTATCAAGATGGTTTTAATGCCCCTTGGAAGAGACATGGAGGTCACAGTAGCTTAACAAGACAGATTTAATGCCCCTTGGAAAAGTGCTGGAGGTTACGGTGGAATAAAAAGACAATATCAATGCCCCAAGGAAGAGACATGGAGGTCACAGTAGATTAACAAGACGGTTTTAATGCCCCTTGGAAGAGTGGTGGAGGTCGAGGTAGAATAAAAAGACAATATTAGTGCCCCGTGGAAGAGACGTGGGGGTCACAGTAGCTTAAATAGACGGTTTTAATGCCCCTTGGAATAGTTGTGGAGTTCAGAGTTTTTTAACAAGATGGCTTTAATTCCCCTTGGAAGACACGTGTAGGTCACAGTAGCTTAACAAAACTTTCTTAATGCCCATTGGATGAGTGGTGGAGGTCGTAATGGAATAAAAAGACAATATCAATGCCCCTTGGAAGAGACAAAGAGGTCACAGTAGCTTTAAAAGACAGTTTTAATGCCCCTTGGAAGAGTGGTGGAGGTGGCAGTGGAATAAAAAGACAATATCAATGGCCAATGGAAGAGTGGTGGAGGTCGCAGTGGAATAAAAAGACAATATCAATGCCCCGTGGAAGAGACGTGGTAGTCACAGTAGCTTAACAAGATGGCTTTAATGCCCCTTGGTAGAGCTGTGGATATCAGAGTGGTTTAACAAGATGGTTTTAATGCCCCTTGGAAGAGTGGTGGGGGTTACAGTGGAATAAAAAGACAATATCAATGCCCTATGGAACAGACGTGGAGGTCACAGTAGCTTAACAAGACGGTTTTAATGCCCCTAGGCAGAGTGGTGGAGGTCGCAGTGGAATAAAAATACAATATCAATGCCCCTTGAAAGAATTGTGGAGGTTGCAATTGAATAAAAAGACAATATCAGTGACCCCTTGGAAGAGTGGTGGAGGTCGCAGTAGTATAAAATGACAATATCAGTGCCCCTTGGAAGAGGGGTGGAGGTAAAGGTGGAATAAAAAGACAATATCAAAGCCCCGTGGTAGAGAGGTGGAGGTCATAGTAGCTGAACAAGATGGTTTTAATGACCCATGGAAGAGTCGTGATGTTCAGTGTGGTTTAATAAGACGGTTTTAATGCCCCTTGCAAGAGACGTGGAGGTCACAGTAGCTTAAAAAAAGACGATTTTAATTCCCCTTGGAAGAATGGTGGGGGTTACAGTGGAATAAAAAGACAATATCAATGCCCCGTGGAAGAGACGTGGAGGTCACAGTATCTTAACAAGACGGTTTTAATGCCCCTAGGCAGAGTGGTGGAGGTCACAGAGGAATAAAAATACAATATCAATGTCCATTGGAAGAGTGGTGGAGGTCGCAGTGGAATAAAAAGACAATATCAATGCCCCGTGGAAGAGACGTGGAGGTCACAGTAGCTTAACAAGATGGTTTTAATGCTTCTTGGAAGAGCTGTGGAGTTCAGAGTGGTTTATCACGATGGTTTTAATGCCCCTTGGAAGAGTTGTGAAGGTTACAGTGGAATAAAAAGGCAATATCAATGCCCCATGGAATAGACGTGGAATTCACAGTATCTTAAAAAGACGGTCTTAATGCCCCTTGGAAGAGTGTTGGAGGTCGCAGTGGAATAAAAAGATAATATCAATGCCCCTTGGAAGAGTGGTGGAGGTCACAGTGGAATAAAGAGACAGTATCAATGCCACGGGGAAGAGACGTGGAGGTCACAGTAGCTTAATAAGATGGTTTTATGCCCCTTGGAAGAGAGGTGTAGGTCGCTGTGGTATAAAAAGACAATATCAATGCCCCTTGGAAGAGACGTGGACGTCACAGTAGCTTAACAAGATGTTTTTAATGCCCATTGGAAGAGTGGTGGAGGTCGCTGTGGAAATAAAAGACAATATAAAAGCCCCGTGGAAGAGACGTGGAGGACACAGTAGCTTAAATCGATGGTTTTAATGCCCCTTGGAATAGCTGTGGAGTTCAGAGTGGTTTAACAAGATTGTTTTAATGCCCCTTGGAAGATACGTGGAGTTCACAGTAGCTTAACAAGACGGTTTTAATGCCCCTTGCGTGAGTGGTGGACATCGCAGTGGAATAAAAAGACAATATTAATGCCCCTTGGAAGAGACGTGGAGGTCACAGTAGCTTAAAAAGACGGTTTTAATATCCCTCTCAAGAGTGGTGGAGGTCGCAGTGGAATAAAAAGACAATATCAATGCCCATGGAAGAGTTGTGGATGTCGCAGTGGAATAAAAAGATAATATCAATGCCCCGTGGAAGAGACGTGGAGGTCCCAGGAGCTTAACAAGATGGTTTTAATGCCCCTTGGAAGAGCTGTGGAGTTCAGAGTGGTTTATCAAGATGGTTTTAATGCCCCTTGGAAGAGACGTGGAGGTCACAGTAGCTTAACAAGACGGTTTTAATGCCCCTTGGAAAAGTGGTGGAGGTTACGGTGGAATAAAAAGACAATATCAATGCCCCAAGGAAGAGACATGGAGGTCACAGTAGCTTAACAAGATGGTTTTAATGCCCCTTGGAAGAGTGATGGAGGTCGCAGTAGAATAAAAAGACAATATTAATGCCCCGTGGAAGAGACGTGGAGGTCACAGTAGCTTAAATAGACGGTTTTAATGCCCCTTGGAATAGCTATGGAGTTCAGAGTGGTTTAACAAGATGGCTTTAATTCCCCTTGGAAGACACGTGTAGGTCACAGTAGCTTAACAAAACTTTCTTAATGCCCATTGGATGAGTGGTGGAGGTCGTAATGGAATAAAAAGACAATATCAATGCCCCTTGGAAGAGACGTGGAGGTCACAGTAGCTTTAAAAGACAGTTTTAATGCCCCTTGGAAGAGTGGTGGAGGTGGCAGTGGAATAAAAAGACAATATCAATGGCCAATGGAAGAGTGGTGGAGGTCGCAGTGGAATAAAAAGACAATATCAATGGCCCGTGGAAGAGACGTGGAAGTCACAGTAGCTTAACAAGATGGCTTTAATGCCCCTTGGTAGGGCTGTGGAGTTCAGAGTGGTTTATCAAGATGGTTTTATTGACCCTTGGAAGAGACATGTAGGTCACAGTAGCTTAAGAAGAAGCTCTTAATGCCCCTTGGAAGAGTGGTGGAGGTGGCAGTGGAATAAAAAGACAATATCAATGCCACGGGGAATAGACGTCGAGGTCACAGTAGCTTAAGAAGATGGTTTTATGGCCCCTTGGAAGAGTGGTGGAGGTCGCAATGGAATAAAAAGACAATATCAATGACCCGTGGATGAGACGTTGAGGTCACAGTAGCTTAACAATATGGTTTTAATACCCCTTTGAAGAGTGGTGGAGTTCAGTGTGGTTCAATAAGACGGTTTTAATGCCCCATGGAAGAGACGGGGAGGTCACAGTAGCTTAACAAAAGACGGTTTTAATTCCCCTTGGAAGAGTGGTGGGGGTTATAGTGGAATAAAAAGACAATATCAATGCCCTATGGAAGAGATGTGGAGGTCACAGTAGCTTAACAAGATGGTTTTAATGCCCCTAGGCAGAGTGGTGGAGGTCGCAGTGGAATAAAAATACAATATCAATGCCCCTTGGAAGAATGGTGGAGGTCACAGTTGAATAAAAAGACAATATCATTGACCCCTTGGAAGAGTGGTGGAGGTTACAGTAGTATAAAAAGACAATATCAGTGCCCCTTGGAAGAGGGGTGCAGGTAAAGGTGGAATAAAAAGACAATATCAATGCCCCGTGGTAGAGACGTGGAGGTCATAGTAGCTGAAGAAGATGGTTTTAATGACCCATGGATGAGTGGTGAAGTTCAGTGTGGTTTAATAAGACGGTTTTAATGCCCCTTGCAAGAGACATGGAGGTCACAGTAGCTTAACAAAAGACGGTTTTAATTCCCTTTGGAAGAGTGGTGGGGGTTACAGTGGAATAAAGAGAAAATATCAATGCCCCGTGGAAGAGACGTGGAGGTCACAGTAGCTTAACAACACGGTTTTAATGCCCCTAGGCAGAGTGGTGGAGGTCACAGAGGAATAAAAATACAATATCAATGACCCCTTGGAAGAGTGGTGGAGGTCGCAGTTGAATAAAAAGACAATATCAATGACCCCTTGGAAGAGTGGTGGAGGTCACAGTGGAATAAAAAGACAATATCAATGCACCTTGGAAGAGGGGTTGAGGTTACCGTGGAATAAAAAGACAATATCAATGCTCCGTGGAAGAGACGTGGAGGTCACAGTAGCTTAACAAGACGGTTTTAATGCCCCTTGGATCAGTGGTGGAGGTCGCAGTGGAATAAAAAGACAATTTAAATGCCCCTTGGAAGAGACGTGGAGGTCACAGTAGCTTAACAAGATGGTTTTAATGTCTCTTGGAAGAGTGGTGGTGGTTACAGTGGAATAAAAAGACAATATCAATGCCCCGTGGAAAAGAGGTGGAGGTCAGAGTAGCTTTAAAACAGTTTTAATGCCCTTGGAAGAGTGGTGGAGGTCGCAGAGGAATAAAAAGACAATATCAATGTCCATTGGAAGAGTGGTGGAGGTCGCAGTGGAATAAAAAGACAATATCAATGCGCCGTGGAAGAGACGTTAAGGTCACAGTAGCTTAACAAGATGGTTTTAATGCTTCTTGGAAGAGCTGTGGAGTTCAGAGAGGTTTATCAAGATGGTTTTAATGCTCCTTGGAAGAGTAGTGAAGGTTACAGTGGAATAAAAAGACAATATCAATGCCCATGGAATAGATGTGGAGTTCACAGTAGCTTAAAAAGATGGTTTTAATGCCCCTTGGAGGAGTGTTGGAGGTCGCAGTGGAATAAAAAGACAATATCAATGCCCCGAGAAAGAGACGTGGAGGTCACAGTAGCTTAACAAGACGTTCTTAATACCCCTTGGAAGAGTGGTAGAGGTCGCAGTGGAATAAAAAGACAATATCAATGCCCCTTGGAAGAGTGGTGGAGGTCACAGTGGAATAAAGAGACAATATCAATGCCACGGGAAGAGACGTGGAGGTCACAGTAGTTTAATAAGAAGGTTTTATGCCCCTTGGAAGAGAGGTGTAGGTCGCTGTGGTATAAAAAGACAAAATCAATTCCCCGTGGAAGAGACGTGGAGGTCACAGTAGCTTAACAAGATAGATTTAATGCCCCTTGGAAGAGCTGTGGAGTTCAGAGTGGTTTAACAAGACGGTTTTAATGCCCCTTTGAAGAGATATGTAGGTCACAGTAGCTTTAAAAGACAGTTTTAATGCCCCTTGGAAGAGTGGTGGAGGTGGCAGTGGAATAAAAAGACAATATCAATGGCCAATGGAAGAGTGGTGGAGGTCGCAGTGGAATGAAAAGACAATATCAATGGCCCGTGGAAGAGACGTGGAAGTCACAGTAGCTTAACAAGATGGCTTTAATGCCCCTTGGTAGGGCTGTGGAGTTCAGAGTGGTTTATCAAGATGGTTTTATTGACCCTTGGAAGAGACATGTAGGTCACAGTAGCTTAAGAAGAAGCTCTTAATGCCCCTTGGAAGAGTGGTGGAGGTGGCAGTGGAATAAAAAGACAATATCAATGCCACGGGGAATAGACGTCGAGGTCACAGTAGCTTAAGAAGATGGTTTTATGGCCCCTTGGAAGAGTGGTGGAGGTCGCAATGGAATAAAAAGACAATATCAATGACCCGTGGATGAGACGTTGAGGTCACAGTAGCTTAACAATATGGTTTTAATACCCCTTTGAAGAGTGGTGGAGTTCAGTGTGGTTCAATAAGACGGTTTTAATGCCCCATGGAAGAGACGGGGAGGTCACAGTAGCTTAACAAAAGACGGTTTTAATTCCCCTTGGAAGAGTGGTGGGGGTTATAGTGGAATAAAAAGACAATATCAATGCCCTATGGAAGAGACGTGGAGGTCACAGTAGCTTAACAAGATGGTTTTAATGCCCCTAGGCAGAGTGGTGGAGGTCGCAGTGGAATAAAAATACAATATCAATGCCCCTTGGAAGAATGGTGGAGGTCACAGTTGAATAAAAAGACAATATCATTGACCCCTTGGAAGAGTGGTGGAGGTTACAGTAGTATAAAAAGACAATATCAGTGCCCCTTGGAAGAGGGGTGCAGGTAAAGGTGGAATAAAAAGACAATATCAATGCCCCGTGGTAGAGACGTGGAGGTCATAGTAGCTGAAGAAGATGGTTTAAATGACCCATGGAAGAGTGGTGAAGTTCAGTGTGGTTTAATAAGACGGTTTTAATGCCCCTTGCAAGAGACATGGAGGTCACAGTAGCTTAACAAAAGACGGTTTTAATTCCCTTTGGAAGAGTGGTGGGGGTTACAGTGGAATAAAGAGAAAATATCAATGCCCCGTGGAAGAGACGTGGAGGTCACAGTAGCTTAACAAGACGGTTTTAATGCCCCTAGGCAGAGTGGTGGAGGTCACAGAGGAATAAAAATACAATATCAATGACCCCTTGGAAGAGTGGTGGAGGTCGCAGTTGAATAAAAAGACAATATCAATGACCCCTTGGAAGAGTGGTGGAGGTCACAGTGGAATAAAAAGACAATATCAATGCACCTTGGAAGAGGGGTGGAGGTTACCGTGGAATAAAAAGACAATATCAATGCTCCGTGGAAGAGACGTGGAGGTCACAGTAGCTTAACAAGACGGTTTTAATTCCCCTTGGATCAGTGGTGGAGGTCGCAGTGGAATAAAAAGACAATATAAATGCCCCTTGGAAGAGACGTGGAGGTCACAGTAGCTTAACAAGATGGTTTTAATGTCTCTTGGAAGAGTGGTGGTGGTTACAGTGGAATAAAAAGACAATATCAATGCCCCGTGGAAAAGAGGTGGAGGTCAGAGTAGCTTTAAAACAGTTTTAATGCCCTTGGAAGAGTGGTGGAGGTCGCAGAGGAATAAAAAGACAATATCAATGTCCATTGGAAGAGTGGTAGAGGTCGCAGTGGAATAAAAAGACAATATCAATGCGCCGTGGAAGAGACGTTAAGGTCACAGTAGCTTAACAAGATGGTTTTAATGCTTCTTGGAAGAGCTGTGGAGTTCAGAGTGGTTTATCAAGATGGTTTTAATGCTCCTTGGAAGAGTAGTGAAGGTTACAGTGGAATAAAAAGACAATATCAATGCCCATGGAATAGATGTGGAGTTCACAGTAGCTTAAAAAGATGGTTTTAATGCCCCTTGGAAGAGTGTTGGAGGTCGCAGTGGAATAAAAAGACAATATCAATGCCCCGAGAAAGAGACGTGGAGGTCACAGTAGCTTAACAAGACGTTCTTAATACCCCTTGGAAGAGTGGTAGAGGTCGCAGTGGAATAAAAAGACAATATCAATGCCCCTTGGAAGAGTGGTGGAGGTCACAGTGGAATAAAGAGACAATATCAATGCCACGGGGAAGAGACGTGGAGGTCACAGTAGTTTAATAAGAAGGTTTTATGCCCCTTGGAAGAGAGGTGTAGGTCGCTGTGGTATAAAAAGACAAAATCAATTCCCCGTGGAAGAGACGTGGAGGTCACAGTAGCTTAACAAGATAGATTTAATGCCCCTTGGAAGAGCTGTGGAGTTCAGAGTGGTTT
The DNA here is from genome assembly GCF_046119375.1 of Phyllobates terribilis. Taxonomy (NCBI): domain Eukaryota; kingdom Metazoa; phylum Chordata; class Amphibia; order Anura; family Dendrobatidae; genus Phyllobates; species Phyllobates terribilis. The sequence goes on from NW_027362982.1 coordinate 1,344,491, forward strand.
AACAAGACGGTTTTAATGCCCCTTTGAAGAGATATGTAGGTCACAGTAGCTTAACAAGACCGTTTTAATGTCTCTTGGAAGAGTGGTGGAGGTGACAGTGGAGTAAGAATACAATATCAATGGCCCGTGGAAGAGACGTGGAGGTCACAGTAGCTTAACAAGATGGTTTAAAAGCCCCGTGGAAGAGACGTGGAGGACACAGTAGCTTAAATCGATGTTTTTAATGCCCCTTGGAATAGCTGTGGAGTTCAGAGTGGTTTAACAAGATTGTTTTAATGCCCCTTGGAAGATATGTGGAGTTCACAGTAGCTTAGCAAGACTGTTTTAATGCCCCTTGATTGAGTGGTGGACATCGCAGTGGAATAAAAAGACAATATTAATGCCCCTTGGAAGAGACGTGGAGGTCACAGTAGCTTAAAAAGACGGTTTTAATGTCCCTTGCAAGAGTGGTGGAGGTCGCAGTGGAATAAAAAGACAATATCAATGCCCATTGGAAGAGTTGTGGAGGTCGCAGTGGAATAAAAAGACAATATCAATGCCCCGTGGAAGAGACGTGGAGGTCCCAGGAGCTTAACAAGATGGTTTTAATGCCCCTTGGAAGAGCTGTGGAGTTCAGAGTGGTTTATCAAGATGGTTTTAATGCCCCTTGGAAGAGATGTGGAGGTCACAGTAGCTTAACAAGACGGTTTTAATGCCCCTTGGAAAAGTGGTGGAGGTTACGCTGGAATAAAAAGACAATATCAATGTCCCAAGGAAGAGACATGGAGGTCACAGTAGCTTAACAAGATGGTTTTAATGCCCCTTGGAAGAGTGATGGAGGTCGCAGTAGAATAAAAAGACAATATTAATGCCCCGTGGAAGAGACGTGGAGGTCACAGTAGCTTAAATAGACGGTTTTAATGCCCCTTGGAATAGCTGTGGAGTTCAGAGTGGTTTAACAAGATGGCTTTAATTCCCCTTGGAAGACACGTGTAGGTCACAGTAGCTTAACAAAACTTTCTTAATGCCCATTGGATGAGTGGTGGAGGTCGTAATGGAATAAAAAGACAATATCAATGTCCCTTGGAAGAGACGTGGAGGTCACAGTAGCTTTAAAGGACAGTTTTAATGCCCCTTGGAAGAGTGGTGGAGGTGGCAGTGGAATAAAAAGACAATATCAATGGCCAATGGAAGAGTGGTGGAGGTCGCAGTGGAATAAAAAGACAATATCAATGGCCCGTGGAAGAGACGTGGAAGTCACAGTAGCTTAACAAGATGGCTTTAATGCCCCTTGGTAGAGCTGTAGAGTTCAGAGTGGTTTATCAAGATGGTTTTATTGCCCCTTGGAAGAGACATGTAGGTCACAGTAGCTTAACAAGAAGCTGTTAAAGCCCCTTGGAAGAGTGGTGGAGGTGGCAGTGGAATAAAAAGACAATATCAATGCCACGGGGAAGAGACGTCGAGGTCACAGTAGCTTAAGAAGATGGTTTTATGGCCCCTTGGAAGAGTGGTGGAGGTCGCAGTGGAATAAAAAGACAATATCAATGCCCCGTGGAAGAGACGTGGTAGTCACAGTGGCTTAACAAGATGGCTTTAATGCCCCTTGGTAGAGCTGTGGAGTTCAGAGTGGTTTAACAAGATGGTTTTAATGCCCCTTAGAAGAGTGGTGGAGGTTACAGTGGAATAAAAAGACAATATCAATGCCCCATGGAAGAGTGGTGGATGTCGCAGTGGAATAAAAAGACAATATCAATGACCCGTGGAAGAGAGGTGGAGGTCAGAGTAGCTTAACAATATGGTTTTAATGCCCCTTTGAAGAGTGGTGGGGGTCTCAATGGAATAAAAAGACAATATCAATGCCACTTGGAAGAGACGTGGAGGTCACAGTAGCTTATCAAGACTGTTTTAATCCCCCTTGGATGAGTGGTGTAAGTCGCAGTGGAATAAAAAGACAATATTAATGCCCCTTGGAAGAGTGATGGAGGTCGCATTGGAATAAAAGGACAGTATCATTGCTACTTGGAAGAGACGTAGAGGTCACAGTAGCTTAAAAAGACGATTTTAATGTCCCTTGGAAGAGTAGTGGTGGTCGCAGTGGAATAAAAAGACAATATCAATGCCTCGGGGAAGAGACGTGGATGTCACAGTAGCTTAGCAAGATGGTTTTATTGCTCCTTGTAAGAGTGCTGGTGGTTGCTGTGGTATAAAATGACAATATCAATGACCCGAGGAAGAGACGTGGAGGTCAAAGCAGCTTACCAAGACAGTATTAATGTACCTTGGAAACGTGGTAGAGGTCGCAGTGGAATAAAAAGACAATACCAATGCCCCTTCGAAGAGACGTCGTGCTCACAGTAGCTTAACAAGATGGTTTTATTGCCCCCTGGAAGAGTGGTGGAGGTTGGTGTGGTATAAAAAGACAATATCAATGCCCCGTGGAAGAAACGTGGAGGTCAAAGTAGCTTAACAAGACGCTTTTAATGCTCCTTGGAAGAGACGTTGAGTTCAGAGAGGTTTATTGAGATGGTTTTAATGCCCCTTGGAAGATACGTGTAGGTCACACATTAGCTTAATAAGATGGTTTTAATGCCCATTGGAAGAGTGGTGGAGGTTACAGTGGAATAAAAAGACAATATCAATGCCTCGTGGAAGAGACGTGCAGTTCATAGTAGCTTAACAAGACGGTTTTAATGCCCCTTGGTAGAGTGGTGGAGGTCACAGTAGCTGAACAAGACGGTTTTAATGTCTCTTGGATGAGTGGTGGAGGTTACAGGGAAATAAAAAGACAATATCAATGCCCTCAGGAAGAGACATGGAGGTCACAGTAGCTTATCAAGACGGTTTAAATGCCTCTTGGAAATGTGGTGGAGGTCGCAGTGGAATAAAGATAATATCAATGCCCCGTGGAAGAGACGTGTAGGTCACAGTAGCTTAACAAGATGGTTCTAATGCCCCTTGGAAGAGTGGTGGAGGTCGCAGTGGAATAAAAAGACAATACCAATGCCCCTTCGAAGAGACGTCGTGCTCACAGTAGCTTAACAAGATGGTTTTATTGCCCCTTGGAAGAGTGGTGGAGGTTGGTGTGGTATAAAAAGACAATATCAATGCCCCTTGGAAGTAACGTGGAGGTCAAAGGAGCTTAAAAAGACGCTCTTAATGCTCCTTGGAAGAGACGTTGAGTTCAGAGAGGTTTATTGAGATGGTTTTCATGCTCCTTGGAAGATACGGGTAGGTCACATTAGCTTAACAAGATGGTTTTAATGCCCATTGGAAGAGTGGTGGAGGTTACAGTGGAATAAAAAGACAATATCAATGCCTCGTGGAAGAGACTCGGAGTTCATAGTAGCTTAACAAGATGGTTTTAATGCCCCTTGGTAGAGTGGTGGAGGTCGCAGTGGAATAGAAAGACAATTTGAATGCCCTGTGAAAGAGAAGTGGAGGTCACAGTAGCTTAACAATATTGGTTTTAATGCCCCTTGGAAGAGCTGTGGAGTTCAGAGAGGTTTAACAAGATGGTTTTAATGCCCCGAGGTAGGGACGTGTAGGTTACAGTAGCTTAACAAGATGGTTTTAATGCCCCTTGGAAGAGTGGTGGAGGTTACAGTGGAATAAAAAGACAATATCAATGCCCCGTGGAAGAGACGTGGAGATCACAGTAGCTAAACAAGTCAGTTTTAATGCCCCTTGGAAGAGTGGTGGAGGTCGCAGTGGAATAAAAAGACAATACCAATGCCCCTTCGAAGAGACGTGGTGCTCACAGTAGCTTAACAAGATGGTTTTGTTGCCCCTTGGAAGAGTGGTGGAGGTTGGTGTGGTATAAAAAGACAATATCAATGCCCCGTGGAAGAAACGTGGAGGTCAAAGGAGCTTAACAAGACGCTTTTAATGCTCCTTGGAAGAGACGTTGAGTTCAGAGAGGTTTATTGAGATGGTCTTTATGCCCCTTGGAAGATACGTGTAGGTCACATTAGCTTAACAAGATGGTTATAATGCCCATTGGAAGAGTGCTGGAGGTTACAGTGGAATAAAAAGACAATATCAATGCCTCGTGGAAGAGACGTGGAGTTCATAGTAGCTTAACAAGATGGTTTTAATGCCCTTTGGTAGAGTGGTGGAGGTCGCAGTGGAATAGAAAGACAATTTGAATGCCCTGTGAAAGAGAAGTGGAGTTCACAGTAGCTTAACAATATTGGTTTTAATGCCCCTTGGAAGAGCTGTGGAGTTCAGAGAGGTTTAACAAGATGTGTTTAATGCCCCGTGGTAGAGACGTGTAGGTTACAGTAGCTTAACAAGATGGTTTTAATGCCTCTTGGAAGAGTGGTGGAGGGTACAGTGGAATAAAAAGACAATATCAATGCCCCGTGGAAGAGACGTGGAGATCACAGTAGCTAAACAAGTCAGTTTTAATGCCCCTTGGAAGAGTGGTGGAGGTCGCAGTGGAATAAAAAGACAATATCAAAGCCCCGTGAAAGAGACGTGGATGTCACAGTAGCTTAAATAGATGGTATTAATGCCCCTTGAAAGAGATGTGGAGTTCAGCGTGGTTTATCAAGATGGTTTTAATGCCCCTTGGAAGAGACGTCAAGTTCACAGTAGCATAAGAAGACCGTTTTAATGGCTCTTGGAAGAGTGGTGGAGGTTACAGTGGAATAAAAAGACAATTTTAATGCCCCGTGGAAGAGACATGGAGGTCACAGTAGCTTAACAAGACGGTTTTAATGCCCCTTGGAAGAGTGGTGGAAGTCGCAGTGGAATAAAAAAAGACAATATCAATGCCCCTTGGTAGAGTGGTGGAGGTCGCATTGGAACAAAAAGACAATATCAATGTCCCGTGGAAGAGACATGGAGGTCACAGTAGATTAATAAGACGGTTTTAATGCCCCTTGGAAGAGTGATGGAGATCGCAGTGGAAACAAAGGACAGTATCAATGCCCCGTGGAGGAGACATGGAGGTCGCAGTAGCTTAACAAGACGGTTTTAATGCCCCTTAGAAGAGTGCTGGAGGCCGCTGTGGAATAAACAGACAATACCAAAGCCCCGAGAAAGAGACATGGCGGTCACAGTAGCTTAAATAGACAGTTTTAATGCCCCTTGGAAGAGTGTTGGAGGTCGCAGTGGAATAAAAAGACAATATCAATGCCCCGTGGAAAATACGTGGATGTCACAGTAGCTTAACAAGACAGTTTTAATGCTCCTTGAAAGAGTTTTGGAGGTCGCTGTGGAATAAAAAGACAATAGCAATGCCCCGTGGAAGAGACGAGGAGGTCACAGTAGCTTAATAAGACGGTTTTAATGCTCCTTGCAAGAGCTGTGGAGTTCAGAGTGATTTTACAAGATGGTTTTAATGCCCCTTGGATGAAACGTGGAGGTCACGGTTGCTTAACTAGATGGTTTTTATGCGCCTTGGAAGAGTGATGGAGGTCGCAGTGGAATAAAGACAATATCAATGCCCCTTGGAAGAGACGTGGATCTCACAGTAGCTTAACAAGACGGTTTTACTGCACATTAGAAGAGTGGTGAAGGTCGCAGTGGAATAAAAAGACAATATCAATACCCCTTGGAAGAGACGTGGTGGTCAAAGTAGCTTAAGAAGATGGTTTTATTGCCCCTTGGAAGAGTGGTGGAGGTTGCTGTGGTATAAAAAGACAATATCAATGCCCCGTGGAAGAAACGTGGATGTCACAGTAGCTTAACAAGACACTTTTAATGCCCCTTGGAAGAGACGCTGAGTACAGAGAGGTTTATCAAGATGGTCTTAATGCCCCTTGGAAGAGACGTGTAGGTCACAGTAGCTTAACAAGATGTTGTTAATGCCCCTTGGAAGAGTGCTGGAGTTTGCAGTGGAATAAAAAGACAATATGAATGCCTCGTGGAAGAGACGTGGATCTCCTAGTAGCTTAACAAGACGGTTTTAATGCCCCTTGGAAGAGTGTGGAGGTTATAGTGGAATAAAAAGACAATATTAAAGACCCGTCGAAGAGACGTGGAGGTCACAGTAGCTTAAATAAATGGTTTTATTGCCCCTTGTAAGAGTGGTGGAGTTCATATTGGTTTAACAAGATGGTTTTATTGCCCCTTGGAAGAAACGTGGACATCACAGTAGCTTAACAAGATGGTTTTAATGCCCTTGGAAGAATGTTGGAGGTCGCAGTGGAAGAAAAAGACAATATCAATGCCATTTGGAATAGACGATGAAGTCACAGTAGCTTAAGAAGATGGTTGTAATGCCCCTTGGATGAGTGGTGGAGGTCGCAGTGGAATAAAAAGACAAAATTAATGCCCATTGGAAGAGTGATGGAGATCGCAGTGTAATAAAAGGACAGTATCAATGCCCCTTGGTAGAGACGTGGAGGTCACAGTAGCTTAACAAGACGGTTTTATTGCCCCTTGGAAGAGTAGTGGAGGTCGCAGTGAAATAAAAAGACAATATCAATGCCCCGGGGAAGAGACGTGGAGGTCACAGTAGCTTAACAAGACGGTTTAAATGTACCTTGAAAGAGTGGTGGAGGTTGCAGTGGAATAAAAAGACAATATCAATGCCCCGGGGAAGAGACGTGGAGGTCACAGTAGCTTAACAAGACGGTTTAAATGTACCTTGAAAGAGTGGTGGAGGTCGCAGTGGAATAAAAAGACAATATCAATGGCCAATGGAAGAGTGGTGGAGGTCGCAGTGGAATAAAAAGACAATATCAATGCCCCGTGGAAGAGACGTGGTAGTCACAGTAGCTTAACAAGATGGCTTTAATGCCCCTTGGTAGAGCTGTGGAGTTCAGAGTGGTTTATCAAGATGGTTTTATTGCCCCTTGGAAGAGACATGTAGGTCACAGTAGCTTAACAAGAAGCTCTTAATGCCCCTTGGAAGAGTGGTGGAGGTGGCAGTGGAATAAAAAGACAATATCAATGCCATGGGGAAGAGACGTCGAGGTCACAGTAGCTTAAGAAGATGGTTTTATTGCCCCTTGGAAGAGTGGTGGAGGTCGCAGTGGAATAAAAAGACAATATCAATGCCCCGTGGAAGAGACGTGGTAGTCACAGTAGCTTAACAAGATAACTTTAATGCCCCTTGGCAGAGCTGTGGAGCTCAGAGTGGTTTAACAAGATGGTTTTAATGCCCCTTAGAAGAGTGGTGGAAGTTACAGTGGAATAAAAAGACAATATCAATGCCCCATGGAAGAGTGGTGGATGTCGCAGTGGAATAAAAAGACAATATCAATGACCCGTGGAAGAGAGGTGGAGGTCACAGTAGCTTAACAATATGGTTTTAATGCCCCTTTGAAGAGTGGTGGAGGTCGCATTGGAATAAAAAGACAATATCAATGCCACTTGGAAGAGACGTGGAGGTCACAGTAGCTTATCAAGACTGTTTTAATCCCCCTTGGATGAGTGGTGTAGGTCGCAGTGGAATAAAAAGACAATATTAATGCCCCTTGGAAGAGTGATGGAGGTCGCATTGGAATAAAAGGACAGTATCATTGCTACTTGGAAGAGACGTCGAGGTCACAGTAGTTTAAAAAGACGATTTTAATGTCCCTTGGAAGAGTAGTGGTGGTCGCAGTGGAATAAAAAGACAATATCAATGCCCCGGGGAAGAGACGTGGATGTCACAGTAGCTTAGCAAGATGGTTTTATTGCTCCTTGTAAGAGTGGTGGTGGTTGCTGTGGTATAAAATGACAATATCAATGACCCGAGGAAGAGACGTGGAGGTCAAAGCAGCTTACCAAGACAGTATTAATGTACCTTGGAAACGTGGTAGAGCTCGCAGTGGAATAAAAAGACAATACCAATGCCCCTTCGAAGAGACGTCGTGCTCACAGTAGCTTAACAAGATGGTTTTATTGCCCCTTGGAAGAGGGGTGGAGGTTGGTGTGGTATAAAAAGACAATATCAATGCCCCGTGGAAGAAACGTGGAGGTCAAAGGAGCTTAACAAGACGCTTTTAATGCTCCTTGGAAGAGACGTTGAGTTCAGAGAGGTTTATTGAGATGGTTTTAATGCCCCTTGGAAGATACGTGTAGGTCACATTAGCTTAACAAGATGGTTTTAATGCCCATTGGAAGAGTGGTGGAGGTTACAGTGGAATAAAAAGACAATATCAATGCCCCATGGAAGAGTCGTGGATGTCGCAGTGGAATAAAAAGACAATATCAATGACCCGTGGAAGAGAGGTGGAGGTCACAGTAGCTTAACAATATGGTTTTAATGCCCCTTTGAAGAGTGGTGGAGGTCGCATTGGAATAAAAAGACAATATCAATGCCACTTGGAAGAGACGTGGAGGTCACAGTAGCTTATCAAGACTGTTTTAATCCCCCTTGGATGAGTGGTGTAGGTCGCAGTGGAATAAAAAGACAATATTAATGCACCTTGGAAGAGTGATGGAGGTCGCATTGGAATGAAAGGACAGTATCATTGCTACTTGGAAGAGACGTCGAGGTCACAGTAGCTTAAAAAGACGATTTTAATGTCCCTTGGAAGAGTAGTGGTGGTCGCAGCGGAATAAAAAGACAATATCAATGCCCCGGGGAAGAGACGTGGATGTCACAGTAGCTTAGCAAGATGGTTTTATTGCTCCTTGTAAGAGTGGTGGTGGTTGCTGTGGTATAAAATGACAATATCAATGACCCGAGGAAGAGACGTGGAGGTCAAAGCAGCTTACCAAGACAGTATTAATATACCTTGGAAACGTGGTAGAGGTCGCAGTGGAATAAAAAGACAATACCAATGCCCCTTCGAAGAGACGTCGTGCTCACAGTAGCTTACCAAGATGGTTTTATTGCCCCTTGGAAGAGTGGTGGAGGTTGGTGTGGTATAAAAAGACAATATCAATGCCCCGTGAAAGAAACGTGGAGGTCAAAGGAGCTTAACAAGACGCTTTTAATGCTCCTTATAAGAGACGTTGAGTTCAGAGAGGTTTATTGAGATTGTTTTAATGCCCGTTGGAAGATACGTGTAGGTCACATTAGCTTAACAAGATGGTTTTATTGCCCCTTGGAAGAGTGGTGGAGGTTGGTGTGGTATAAAAAGACAATATCAATGCCTCGTGGAAGAGACGTGGAGTTCATAGTAGCTTAACAAGACGGTTTTAATGCCCCTTGGTAGAGTGGTGGAGGTCGCAGTGGAATAGAAAGACAATTTGAATGCCCTGTGAAAGAGAAGTGGAGGTCACAGTAGCTTAACAATATTGGTTTTAATGCCACTTGGAAGAGCTGTGGAGTTCAGAGAGATTTAACAAGATGGTTTTAATGCCCCGTGGTAGAGATGTGTAGGTTACAGTAGCTTAACAAGATGGTTTTAATGCCCCTTGGAAGAGTGGTGGAGGTTACAGTGGAATAAAAAGACAATATCAATGCCCCGTGGAAGAGACGTGGAGATCACAGTAGCTAAACAAGTCAGTTTTAATGCCCCTTGGAAGAGTAGTGGAGGTCGCAGTGGAATAAAAAGACAATATCAAAGCCCCGTGAAAGAGACGTGGTGTAGCGCTGGCGTCCCTGCCCTCTGCTAGGCAGGGACGCTGCTCCCCTCACCGCTCTGCTCCGTGCCCGGCGTCCTCCCTCCGCTCTGCTGTCAGCGCGCGCTCCTTCCCGGCGTCCTCCTCCTGCTCTGCTCTCAGCGCGCGCTCCTTCCCGGCCCCTGTGCTTAGGGCGCGCGCGCGCGCGCTCCCCTCCTCTTAAAGGGGCCGCGCGCGCCGTCCTAAGGAGTCCCCGGCCAATGGCCGGAGGACTTCATCATATATAAGGCACCTCCTCCAAAATGGAGGTGCCCGAGCAATGTTGTTTGCACCTGTGTTTCACCTGTGCTTCAGCCCTCAGGTCCCGTTGCCAGTTACCTGCCTGTTACCTGCCTGTTACCTGTCAGTTACCTGCCTGATTTCTGCCTGTATACTTGTTACCAGTCTGCCAGTCTGAGGTCCGACGGTCTGCCTTACTACTCCTGTCAGTCTGTCTAAAGGACCAGCCTGCCCGCTCACCTGGGAGCGCATATCAGCTACCTGCCTGCTTGCCTGAGGTCCGACGGTCTGCCTTACTACTCCGGTCAGTCTGTCTATGGACCAGCTTGCCCGCTCACCTGGGAGCGCTTCTCCGTTACCTGCCTGCTTGCCAGCCCGGAGGCTCCGTTGTCACGTGCTGTGACCACCAGCTATCTCAGAGACTCTTGCCCGCTCACCTGGGAGCGCTTCTCCGTTACCTGCCTGCTTGCCAGCCCGGAGGTCCCGTTGTCACGTGCTGTGACCACCAGCTATTTCAGAGACTCTTGCCCGCTCACCTGGGAGCGCTTCTCCGTTACCTGCCCGCCTGCCAGCCCGGAGGCTCCGCCGTCACGTGCCGTGACCACCTGCTATTCCAGAGACTCTCGCTTGCTCACCTGGGAGCACACATCTACCATCTGCCTGCTAGCCTACCCGGAGGCTCTGCCATCTCAGGTCGTACCTACCCTTTACCCAGAGACTGCCCTGATCACTTGCCGTAACTCCCTGTCCGTTCATCCAGAGACTGCCACCCGCTCCCTTACAAGGGCCGGCCCCTTGTATCGTAGCTCAGAGGTTCCGCCTCCCGGACCCGTTACAGTTTGCTCGGGCCCTGGAACCCGGTGGCACCCAAGCTCCCTCGCTCACGGACCTGTGTCATGAACTCTCCCGTCAAAGGTCCCAACAGGAGTCCATCCTGGGTCACCTGCGGAATGTTAATACTCGCCTGGACACTCTGACTACACCACCTGCAACCACGGCCAGTACCATGGTATCCTTTTCCGGACCCCGGCTCTCTGCACCTCCTCGCTTCGGAGGCGACTCCGTCCAGGCTCGGGGCTTCATAAATCAGTGCACCCTGCATTTTGAACTATTGTCCCACCAGTTTAACTCCGACCGAGCCAAAATTGCATTCATCATGTCCCATCTCACCGGGGAGGCTCTGGCCTGGCTAAATCCTCTATGGGAGAGAGGAGACCCCCTGGTGTCCGACTTGCCTGCCTTTCTCATGGCTTTCCGGAAAGCCTTCGACGAACCCGGACGGAGGACCTCATCCGCATCATCTCTGCTACGCCTCCGTCAGGGAAGCCTCACCGTGGGTCAATATGCCATACGGTTCCGTACCCTTGCCTCGGAGCTGGCCTGGGATAACGAGGCTCTGGTATCCGTCTTCTGGGAGGGTCTGTCCGGCCGTAATAAAGATGAACTTGCTGGTCGGGACATTCCTACCACTCTCGATGACCTAATAACTCTTGCCACCCGGATTGACCTACGGTTCCAGGAGCGTGCCAAAGAGGTCACCCGTGAAAAGGGGTTTCCACGTCTAGTTCCTACTTTTCTGAAACCCGTCACTCCTTCCGTTTCTCCCCAGGTACACTCTCCTGAGCCTATGCAGGTCGACCAGACCAAGATGGTCAAATCCCGTCAGGACTTACGCCGTGCCGAGGGGAGCTGCTTCTACTGTGGCAGTAAGGAGCATCGGATCCGTGCCTGCCCGGAGAGGTCGGGAGAACGCCTGTGTCTAGGTTCGCTCAGAGGGGTCGATCTAGACAAAAATAAATCCTCTCCATCCCTGCTGCTGTCAGTCTCAGTCATCTGCGGGGAGAATCGTTATTCCGAACTAGCCCAACTTGACTCTGGAGCAGCCGGAAATCTTATTTCACAGTCCCTGGTGGAGAAATACCGCATCCCCACCAAACCTCTGGCTGTACCCTTGTCCGTTGTTGCCGTGGATGGGGGCCTCTTACCTCGCCCCATCCAATTCATCACCGAATCCATTACTCTGCAGGTGGGAATGCTGCATTCAGAGAGTATCTCCCTTCACGTTCTGCCTGGACTCTCTCACGCCCTCTTGCTAGGTCTGCCTTGGCTCCAGAGACATGCACCCGTGCTTGACTGGCAAACCGGAGAAGTCCTTCGCTGGGGACAAGACTGTCATAAAACCTGCCTGGTTCCCGTCCATTCCGTCCGTCCCTCTCCTATCCCAGCTAATCTACCTGGACTTCTGATTCCTTATTGGTCTTGTGCTGATGTCTTTGATATGGAGGAGGCAGAGACATTACCACCTCATAGACCATGTGACTACCCCATCGATCCCGCCAGAGTAATGCAGGTGGCTCCCGTGAGTCTAAATTGTCTCCCTCCTGGTAAGACGTTCGTATCGGTACCTGATCGGGAGAGGATCCTACACTGGGGTCATTCGTCTAAACTAGCTGGCCACGCCGGTCAGAAAAAGACCCTCCAGCTTATTACCCGGCACTACTGGTGGCCTAACCTGCACAAGGATGTTATGGACTTTGTTTCTGCCTGTGTGTCCTGCGCCCGCAACAAAGTTCCGAGACACCTGTCGGCCGGCCGCCTTCTTCCTCTGCCAGTACCTGCTGCCCCCTGGCAGCATATAGCGATGGACTTCATAACTGATCTGCCCGTCTCTGCCGGTTGTACGGTCATTTGGGTGGTCGCTGACCGCTTTTCCAAGATGGCTCACTTCATTCCCCTGCCAGGTCTTCCGTCTGCACCCGAGCTGGCTAAAGACTTTATCCGCCACATCTTCCGTCTTCATGGCCTGCCCCGTCACATCGTGTCGGATCGAGGAGTACAGTTCACTTCTCGTTTCTGGAGAGCCACTTGTAAATTGCTAGACGTCACTCTGGACTTCTCCTCCGCTTACCACCCACAGTCTAATGGTCAAGTGGAGCGGATCAATCAGAACCTGACCAGTTACCTCCGGCACTTCGTTAATGCTCACCATTCTGACTGGGTGGATCTCCTGCCATGGGCCGAATTCTCGTACAACAATCACGAGAGCGAGTCTTCCTCCATATGGGAGAGTACCCGGTCCGCACTCCTTCTGTCATCCGAGCGTATGAAAAGACACGCTGACAAAGGACGTCTGGACCCTCCTCAATTCCGTCCTGGGGATAAAGTCTGGCTCTCGTCCAAATATGTCCGGCTCAAGATCCCTTCCTATAAGTTAGGGCCTCGGTTCATCGGCCCACTGGAGGTCATCAGTCAGATCAACCCGGTGGCCTATAAATTGAAACTCCCGGCCAACTTACGGATCCCTAACTCCTTCCATGTATCTCTCCTCAAACCTGTGGTACTTAACTCTTTTTCCAAGTCTACAGGTACGCCTCCTGCTCCGGTTTCTGCTGAGGACGAGTTTGAGGTAGAGAACATTCTTGCCACCAAAAGGGTAAGAGGAAAGACCTTTTTTCTGGTAGATTGGAAGGGGTTTGGTCCTGAGGAGAGAACGTGGGAGCCCCGGGAGAACATCCATGCCCCTCTCATCCTAGCTAAATTTCTGTCTGGCCTAAAAAAGGGGGGGCCTAAAGGGGGGGGTACTGTAGCGCTGGCGTCCCTGCCCTCTGCTAGGCAGGGACGCTGCTCCCCTCACCGCTCTGCTCCGTGCCCGGCGTCCTCCCTCCGCTCTGCTGTCAGCGCGCGCTCCTTCCCGGCGTCCTCCTCCTGCTCTGCTCTCAGCGCGCGCTCCTTCCCGGCCCCTGTGCTTAGGGCGCGCGCGCGCGCGCTCCCCTCCTCTTAAAGGGGCCGCGCGCGCCGTCCTAAGGAGTCCCCGGCCAATGGCCGGAGGACTTCATCATATATAAGGCACCTCCTCCAAAATGGAGGTGCCCGAGCAATGTTGTTTGCACCTGTGTTTCACCTGTGCTTCAGCCCTCAGGTCCCGTTGCCAGTTACCTGCCTGTTACCTGCCTGTTACCTGCCAGTTACCTGCCTGATTTCTGCCTGTATACTTGTTACCAGTCTGCCAGTCTGAGGTCCGACGGTCTGCCTTACTACTCCTGTCAGTCTGTCTAAAGGACCAGCCTGCCCGCTCACCTGGGAGCGCATATCAGCTACCTGCCTGCTTGCCTGAGGTCTGACGGTCTGCCTTACTACTCCGGTCAGTCTGTCTATGGACCAGCTTGCCCGCTCACCTGGGAGCGCTTCTCCGTTACCTGCCTGCTTGCCAGCCCGGAGGCTCCGTTGTCACGTGCTGTGACCACCAGCTATCTCAGAGACTCTTGCCCGCTCACCTGGGAGCGCTTCTCCGTTACCTGCCTGCTTGCCAGCCCGGAGGCTCCGTTGTCACGTGCTGTGACCACCAGCTATCTCAGAGACTCTTGCCCGCTCACCTGGGAGCGCTTCTCCGTTACCTGCCTGCTTGCCAGCCCGGAGGTCCCGTTGTCACGTGCTGTGACCACCAGCTATTTCAGAGACTCTTGCCCGCTCACCTGGGAGCGCTTCTCCGTTACCTGCCCGCCTGCCAGCCCGGAGGCTCCGCCGTCACGTGCCGTGACCACCTGCTATTCCAGAGACTCTCGCTTGCTCACCTGGGAGCACACATCTACCATCTGCCTGCTAGCCTACCCGGAGGCTCTGCCATCTCAGGTCGTACCTACCCTTTACCCAGAGACTGCCCTGATCACTTGCCGTAACTCCCTGTCCGTTCATCCAGAGACTGCCACCCGCTCCCTTACAAGGGCCGGCCCCTTGTATCGTAGCTCAGAGGTTCCGCCTCCCGGACCCGTTACACGTGGATGTCACAGTAGCTTAAATGGATGGTATTAATGCCCTTTGAAAGAGATGTGGAGTTCAGCATGGTTTATCAAGATGGTTTTAATGCCCCTAAGAAGAGACGTCAAGTTCACAGTAGCATAAGAAGACCGTTTTAATGGCCCTTGGAAGAGTTGTGGATGTTACAGTGGAATAAAAAGACAATATCAATGCCCCGTGGAAGAGACATGGAGGTCACAGTACCTTAACAAGATGGTTTTAATGCCTCTTGGAAGAGTGGTGGAGGTCGCAGTGGAATAAAAAAAGACAATATCAATGCCCCTTGGTAGAGTGGTGGAGGTCGCATTGGAAGAAAAAGACAATATCAATGTCCCGTGGAAGAGAAGTGGAGGTCACAGTAGATTAATAAGACGGTTTTAATGCCCCTTGGAAAAGTGGTGGAGATCGCAGTGGAATAAAAAGACAATATTAATGCCCCTTGGAAGAGTGATGGAGATCGCAGTGGAAACAAAGGACAGTATCAACGCCCCGTGGAGGAGACATGGAGGTCACAGTAGCTTAACAAGACAGTTTTAATGCCCCTTGAAAGAGTTTTGGAGGTCGCTGTGGAATAAAAAGACAATAGCAATGCCCCATGGAAGAGACGAGGAGGTCACAGTAGCTTAATGAGACGGTTTTAATGCCCCTTGCAAGAGCTGTGGAGTTCAGAGTGGTTTAACAAGATGGTTTTAATGCCCCTTGGAAGAAGCGTGGAGGTCACGGTTTCTTAACTAGATGGTTTTAATGCGCCTTGGAAGAGTGATGGAGGTCGCAGTGGAATAAAGACAATATCAATGCCCCTTGGAAGAGACGTGGATCTCACAGTAGCTTAACAAGACGGTTTTACTGCACATTAGAAGAGTGATGAAGGTCGCAGTGGAATAAAAAGACAATATCAATGCCCCTTGGAAGAGACGTGGTGGTCAAAGTAGCTTAACAAGACAGTTTTAATGCCCCTTGGAAGAGTGTGGAGGTTATAGTGGAATAAAAAGACAATATTAAAGACCCGGCGAAGAGACGTGGAGGTCACAGTAGCTTAAATAAATGGTTTTATTGCCCCTTGGAAGAGCGGTGGAGTTCATAGTGGTTTAACAAGATGGTTTTAATGCCCCTTGGAAGAGACGTGGAGGTCACAGTAGCTTAACAAGATGGTTTTAATGCCCTTGGAAGAATGTTGGAGGTCGCAGTGGAAGAAAAAGACAAAATTAATACCCATTGGAAGAGTGATGGAGATCGCAGTGTAATAAAAGGACAGTATCAATGCCCCTTGGTAGAGAAGTGGAGGTCACAGTAGCTTAACAAGACGGTTTTATTGCCCCTTGGAAGAGTGGTGGAGGATGCTGTGGTATAAAAAGACAATATCAATGCCTCGTTGAAGAGACTTGGAGGTCACAGTAGCATAACAAGACGGTTTTAATGTCCCTCGGAAGAGTAGTGGAGGTCACAGTGAAATAAAAAGACAATATCAATGCCCCGGGGAAGAGACCTGGAGGTCACAGTAGCTTAACAAGACGGTTTAAATGTACCTTGAAAGAGTGATGGAGGTCGCAGTGGAATAAAAAGACAATATCAATGCCCCTTGGAAGAGACATGGAGGTCACAGTAGCTCAACAGGACGGTTTTAATATCCCTTGGAAGATTGGTGGAGGTTATAGTGGAATAAAAAGACAATATCAATGCACTGTGCAGGAGACATGGAGGTCACAGTAGCTTAACAAGATGGTTTTAATGCCCCTTGGAAGAGTGATGGAGGTTGCAGTGGAATAAAAAGACAGTATCAATGCCCCTTGTAAGAGTGGTGGAGGTCACAGTGGAATAAAAAGACAATATCAATGTCCCATGTAAGAGATGTGGAGGTCACAGTAGCTTAACAAGACGGTTTTAATGCCCCTTGGAAGAGTGGTGGAGGTCGCAGTGGAATAAATAGACAATATTAATGCCCCTTGGAAGAGTGATGGAGGTCGCAGTGGAATAAAAGGACAGTATCAATGCCTCGTGGAAGAGACGTGGAGGTCACAGTAGCATAACAAGACGGTTTTAATGCCCCTTGGAAGAGTGGTGGAGGTCGCAGTGGAATAAAAAGACAATGTTAATGCCCCTTGGAAGAGTTGTGGAGGTCGGTGTGGAATAAAAATACAATATCAAAGCCCCAAGGAATGGACTTGGAGGTCACAGTAGCTTAAATAGATGGTTTTAATGCCCCTTGGAATAGCTGAGGAGTTCAGAGTGGTTTAACATGATGGTTTTAATGCCCCTTGGAAGAGACGTGGAGGTCAGCGTAGCTTAACAAGACGGTTCTAAAGCCCCTTGGATGAGTGGTGGAGGTCGCAGTGGAATAAAAATACGATATCAATGTCCCTTGGAAGAAATGTGGAGGTCACAGTAGCTTAACAAGATGGTTTTAATGCCCCTTCGAAGAGTGGTGGAGGTCGCTGTGGAATAAAAAGATAATAACAAAGTCCCGTGGAAGAGACGTGGATCTCACAGTAGCTTAACAAGACGGTTTTAATGCCCATTGGAAGAGTGGTGGAGGTTGCAGTGCAATAAAAAGACAATATCAATGCCCCGTGGAAGAGACTTGGAGGTCACAGTAGCTTAAGAAGACGGTTTTAATGCCCCTTGGAAGAGTGGTGGAGGTCGCTGTGGAATAAAAAGACAATATCAATGCCCCGTGGAAAAGACGTGAAGGACACAGTAGCTTAGCAAGACGGTTTTAACGCCCCTTGCAAGAGCTGTGGAGTTCAGAGTGGTTTAACAAGATGGTTTTAATGCCCCTTGGAAGAGACGTGGAGGTCATAGTAGCTTAACAAGATGGATTTAATGCCCCTTGGAAGAGTGATGGAGGTCGCAGTGGAATAAAGACAATATCAATGCCCCTTGGAAGAGACGTGGAGGTCACAGTAGCTTAACAAGACGGTTTTAATGCCCCTTGGAAGAATGCTGGAGGTCGCAGTGTAATGAAAAGACAATATGAATGCACCTCGGAAGAGTGGTGGAGGTCGCAGTGGAATAAAAAGACAATATCAATACCCCTTGGAAGAGAAGTAGAGTTCACAGTAGCTTAACAAGACGGTTTTAATACTCCTCGGAAGAGTTGTGGAGGTTACAGTGGAATAAAAAGACAATATCAATGCCCCATGGAAAAGACGTGGAGGTCACAGTAGCTTTAAAAGATGGTTTTAATGCCCCTAGGCAGAGTGGTGGAGGTCGCAGTGGAATAAAAAGACAATATCAATGATCCCTTGGAAGAGTGGTGGAGGTCGCAGTGAAATAAAAAGATGATATCAATGCCCCTTGGAAGAGGGGTGGTGGTTACAGTGGAATAAAAACTCAATATCAATGCCCCTTGGAAGAGACATGGAGTTCATAGTAGCTGAACAAAATGGTTTTAATGCCCCTTGGAAGAGTGGTGGAGTACAGAGTGGTTTAATAAGACGGTTTTAATGCCGTTGGAAGAGATGTCGAGGTCACAGTAGCAGAACAAGACTGTTTTAATGCCCCTTAGAAGAGTGGTGGAGGTTACAGTGTAATAAAAAGACAATATCAATGCCCCTTGGAAGAGACATGAAGGTCACAGTATCATAACAAGACGGTTTTAATGCCCCTTGTAAGAGTGGTGGAGGTCGCAGTGGAATAAAAAGACAATATGAATTCCCCTTGGAAGAGTGATAGAGGTCGCAGTTGAATAAAAGGACTGTACCAAAGCCCCGTGGAAGAGACGTGGAGGTCACATTAGCTTAAAAATATGGTTTTAATGCCCCTTGGAAGAGTGGTGGAGGTTACAGTGTAATAAAAAGACAATATCAAAGCCCCATGGAAGAGACTTTGAGGTCACAGTAGCTTAAAAAGATGGTTTTAATGCCCCTTGGAAGAGTGGTGGAGGTCGCTGTGGAATAAAAAGACAATATCAAGGCACCGTGGAAAAGACGTGGAGGTCACAGTAGCTTAAATATACAGTTTGAATGCCCCTTGGAATAGCTGTGGAGTTCAGAGTGGTTTAACAAGATGGTTTTTATGCACCTTGGAAGAGAATTGGAGGTCACAGTAGCTTAACAAGACAGTTTTAATGCCCCTTGGATGAGTGGTGGAGGTTACAGTGGAATAAAAAGACTATATCAATGCCCCTACGAAGAGACGTCGAGGTCACAGTAGCTTACAAGACGGTTTTAATGTCCCTTGGAAGAGTGGTGGAGGTTACAGTGGAATAAAAAGACAATATCAATGCCCCATGGAAGAGACATGGAGGTCAAAGTAGCTTAACAAGACAGTTTTAATGCCCCTTGGATGACTGGTGGATGTCGCAGTGGAATAAAAAGACAATATCAATGCCCCTTGGAAGAGGGGTGGTGGTTACAGTGGAATAAAAAGACAATATCAATGCCCCGTGGAAGATACGTGGAGGTCATAGTAGCTGAACAAGACGGTTTTAATGTCCCTTGGATGAGTGGTGGATGTCGCAGTGGAATAAAAAGACAATATTAATGCCCCTTGGAAGAGGGGTGGTGGTTACAGTGGAATAAAAAGACAATATCAATGCCCCGTGGAAGAGACATGGAGGTCACAGTAGCCTAACAAGACGGTTTAATGCCCCTTGGATGATTGGTGGAGGTCACTGTGGAATAAAAAGACAATATCAAAGCTCCGAGGAAGAGACGTGGAGGTCACAGTAGCTTAAATAGATGGTTTTAATGCACCTTGGAATAGCTGTTGAGTTCAGAGTAGTTTAACAAGATGGTTTTTATGCACCTTGGAAGAGAAGTGGAGGTCACAGTCGCTTAACAAGACAGTTTTAATGCCCCTTGGATGAGTGGTGGATGTCGCAGTTTAATAAAAAGACAATATCAGTGCACCTTGGAAGAGGGGTGGTGGTAACAGTGGAAGAAAAAGACAATATCAATGCCCCGTGGAAGAGACGGGGAGGTCATAGTAGCTTAACAAGACGGTTTTGATGCCCCTTAGAAGAGTGGTGGAGTTCAGAGTGGTTTAACAAGGTGGTTTTAATGCACCTTGGAAGAGACGTGGAGGTCACTGTAACTAAACAACATGGTTTTAATGCCCCTTGGAAGAGTGGTGGAGATCGCAGTAGACTAAAAAGACAATTTCAATGCCCATTGGAAGAGTGGTGGAGGTCGCAGTGGAATAAAAATACAATATCAATGTCCCGTGGAAGAGATGTGGAGGTCACAGTAGCTTAATAAGACGGTTTTAATGCCCCTTGGAATAGCTGTGGATTTCAGAGTGGTTTAACAAGATGGTTTTAATGCCCCTTGGAAGAGACGTGGAGGTCACAGTAGCTTAACAAGAGGGTTTTAATGCCCCTTGGATGAGTGGTGGAGTTTACAGTGGAATAAAAAGACAATATGAATGCACTGTGGAAGAAACATGGATGTCACAGTAGCTTAACAAGATGGTTTTAATGCCCCTTGGAAGAGTGGTGGAGGACGCAGTGGAATAAAAAGACCATATCAATGCCCCTTGTAAGATTGGTGGAGGTCGCAGTGGAATAAAAAGACAATATCAATGTCCCATGTAAGAGATGTGGAGGTCACAGTAGCTTAACAAGATGGTTTTAATGCCCCTTGGAAGAGTGGTTGAGGTCGCAGTGGAATAAAAAGACAATATTAATGCCCCTTGGAAGAGTGATGGAGGTCGCAATGGAATAAAGAGAATATCAATACCCCTTGGAAGAGACGTGGAGGTCACAGTAGCTTAACAAGACGTTTTTAATGCACCTTGGAAGAATGGTGGAGGTCGCAGTGTAATAAAAAGACAATATGAATGCACCTCGTAAGAGTGGCGGAGGTCGCAGTGGAATAAAAAGACAATATCAATGCCCCTTGGAAGAGACGTAGAGTTCAAAGTAGCTTAACAAGATGGTTTTAATGCCACTCGGAAGAGTGGTGGACGTTACAGTAGAATAAAAATACAATATCAATGCCCCGTGGAAAAGACGTGGAGGTCACAGTAGCTTTAAAAGATAGTTTTATTGCCCCTAGGCAGAGTGGTGGAGGTCGCAGTGGAATGAAAAGACAATATCAATGCCCCTTGGAAGAGTATTGGAGGTCGAAGTGGAATAAAAAGCAATATCAAAGACCCCTTGGAAGATTGGTGGAGGTCGGAGTGGAATAAAAAGACGATATCAATGTCCCTTGGAAGAGGGGTGGTGGTTACAGTGAAATATAAACTCAATATCAATGCCACGTGGAAGAGACATGGAGGTCATAGTAGCTGAACAAAATGGTTTTAATGCCGCTTAGAAGAGTGGTGGAGTTCAGCGTGGTTTAATAAGATGGTTTTAATGCCGCTTGGAAGAGACGTCGAGGTCACAGTAGCAGAACAAGACAGTTTTAATGCCCCTTGGAAGAGTGGTGGAGGTCACAGTGGAATAAAAAGACAATATAAATTTCCCTTGGAAGAGATGTGGAGTGCAGAGTGTTTTAATAAGACGGTTTTAATGCCCCTTGGAGGAGACATGTAGGTCACAGTAGCTTAACAAGACGGTTTTAATGCCCCTTGGAAGAGTGGTGCAGGTCGCAGTGAAATAAAAAGACAATATCAATTCCCATTGGAAGAGTGGTGGAGGTCGCAGTGGAATAAAAGGACAATATTAATGCCCCTTGGAAGAGTGATGGAGGTCGCAGTTGAATAAAAGGACAGTATTAGTGCCCCGTGGAAGAGACATGGAGGTCACATTAGCTTAACAAGATGGTTTTAATGCCCCTTGGAAGAGTGGTGGAGGTCGCTGTGGAATAAAAAGACAATATCAATGCCCCGTGGAAGAGACGTGGATGTCACAGTAGTTTAAATAGACGGTTTTAAAGCCCCTTGGAATAGCTGTGGATTTCAGAGTGGTTTAACAAGATTGTTTTAATGCCCCTTTTAAGAGAGGTGGAGGTCACAGCAGCATAACAAGACGGTTTTAATGCCCCTTGGATGAGTGGTGGAGGTTATAGTGGAATAAAAATACAATATCAATGCCCCTTGGAAGAGACGTCGAGGTCCCAGTAGATTAATTAGAAGGTTTTAATGCCCCTTGGAAGAGTGGTGGAGGCTACAGTGGAATAAATAGACAATATCAATGCCCCTTGGAAGAGACGTGGAGGTCACAGTAGCTTAAGAAGGCAGTTTTAATGCCCCTTGGAAGAGTGGTGGAGGTCTCAGTGGAATAAAACGACAATATCAATGCCCCTTGGAAGAGTGGTGGAGGTCACAGTGGAATAAATAGACAATATCAATGTCTCGTGCATGAAACGTGGAGGTCACAGTGTAATATACGGACAGTATCAATGCCCGGTGGAGAGAAGTGGAGGTCGCTGTAGCTTAACAAGGTGGTTTTAATGTCCCTTGGAAAATTGGTAGAGGTCGCTGTGGAATAAAAAGACAATCAATGCCCCGAGGAAGAGACGTTGAGGTCAGAGTAGATTAAATAGACGGTTTTAATGCCCCTTGTAATAGCTGTGGAGTTCAGAGTGGTTTAACAAGATGGTTTTAATGCCCCTTGGAAGAGACGTGGAGTTCTCAGCAGCCGAACAAGACTGTTTTAATGCCCCTTGGATGAGTGGTGGAGGTCGCAGTGGAATAAAAAGACAATATCAATGCCCCGTGGAAGAGGGGTGGTGGTTACAGTGCAATAAAAAGACAATATCAATGCCCCGTGGAAGACTCGTGGAGGTCACAGTAGCTTAACAAGATGGTTTTAATGCCCCTTGTAATAGCGGTGGAGGTCGCTGTGGAATAAAAAGACAATATTGAAGCTCCGTGGAATAGACGGGGAGGTCACAGCAGCTTAAATAATTGGTTTTATTGCGGCTTGGAAGAGCTGTGGATTTCCTATTGGTTTAACAAGATAGTTTTAATGCCACTTGGAAGAGACGTGGAGGTCACAGTAGCTTAACAAGATGGTTTTAATGCCCCTTGGAAGAGTGGTGGAGGTCGCATTGGAATAAAAAGACAATATCAACACCGCTTGGAAGAGTTGTGGAGGTCGCAGTGGAATAAAAATACAATATCAATGTCCCGAGGAAGAGACGTGGAGGTCATAGTAGCTTAACAAGATGGTTTTAATGCCCCTAGGCAGAGTGGTGGAGGTCGCAGTGGAATAAAAAGACAATATCAATGCCCCTTGGAAGAGTGGTGGAGGTCACAGTGGAATAAAAAGATGATATCAATGCCCCTTGGAAGAGGGGTGGTGGATACAGTTTAATAAAAACTCAAAATCAGTGCCCCGTGGAAGAGACATGGAGGTCAT
This sequence comes from Phyllobates terribilis, assembly GCF_046119375.1. Taxonomy (NCBI): domain Eukaryota; kingdom Metazoa; phylum Chordata; class Amphibia; order Anura; family Dendrobatidae; genus Phyllobates; species Phyllobates terribilis. Next base: position 1,367,238 of record NW_027362982.1, read on the forward strand.
AGTAGGTGAACAAGATGGTTTTAATGCACCTTGGAAGAGTGGTGGAGTTCAAAGTGGTAGAAAAACACAATACTAATGCCCCTTGGAAGAGTGAGAGAGATCGCAGTTGAATAATAGGATAGTATCAATGCCCCGTGGAAGAGACGTGAAGGTCACAGCAGCTTAACAAGATGGTTTTAATGCCCCTTGGAAGAGACATGGAGGTCACAGTAGCTTAACAAGATGATTTTAATGCCCCTTGGAAGAGTGGTGGAGGTCGCATTGGAATAAAAAGACAATATCAACACCGCTTGGAAGAGTTGTGGAGGTCGCAGTGGAATAAAAAGACAATATCAATGGCCCAAGGAAGAGATGTGGAGGTCATAGTATCTTAACAAGATGGTTTTAATGCCCCTAGGCAGAGTGGTGGAGGTCGCAGCGGAATAAAAAGACAATGTCACTGCCCCTTGGAAGAGTGGTGGAGGTCACAGTGGAATAAAAAGACAATATCAATGACCCCTTGGAAGAGTGGTGGAGGTCGCAGTGGAATAAAAAGATGATATCAATGCCCCTTGGAAGAGGGGTGGTGGATTCAGTTTAATAAAAACTCAATATCAATGCCCCGTGGAAGAGACATGGAGGTCATAGTAGGTGAACAAGATGGTTTTAATGCACCTTGGAAGAGTGGTGGAGTTCAGAGTGGTTTAATAAGACGGTTTTTATGCCCCTTGGAAGAGACGTCGAGCTCACAGTAGCTGAAGAAGACGGTTTTATTGCCCCTTGGATGAGTGGTGGAGGTTACAGTGGAATAAAAAGACAATATCAATTCCCCGTGGAAGAGATATGGAGGTCACAATAGCTTAACAAGACCGTTTTAATGTCCCTTGGAAGAGTGGTGGAGGTCGCAGTGGAATAAAAAGATAATATCAATGTCCCGTGGAAGTGACGTGGAGGTCACAGTAGCTTAATAAGACGGTTTTAATACCACTTGGAGGAGTGGTGGAGGTCATAGTGGAATAAAAACACAATATTAATGCCCCTTGGTTGAATAATAGAACAGTATCAATGCCCCGTGGAAGAGACGTGAAGGTCACAGCAGCCTAAAAAGATGGTTTTAATGTCCCTTGGAGGAGACGTGGAGGTCACAGTAGCTTAACAAGATGGTTTTAATGCCCCTTGGAAGAGTGATGGAGGTCGCATTGGAATAAAAAGACAATATCAACACCGCTTGGAAGAGTTGTGGAGGTCGCAGTAGAATAAAAAGACAATATCAATGTCCCAAAGAAGAGACGTGGAGGTCATAGTAGCTTAACAATATGGTTTTAATGCCCCTAGGCAGAGTGGTGGAGGTCGCAGTGGAATAAAAAGACAATATTAATGCCCCTTGGAAGAGTGGTGGAGTACACAGTGGAATAAAAAGACAATATCAATGACCCCTTGGAAGAGTGGTGGAGGTCGCAGTGGAATAAAAAGATGATATCAATGCCCCGTGGAAGAGACGTGAAGGTCACAGCAGCTTAACAAGATGGTTTTAATGCCTCTTGGAAGAGTGGTGGAGGTCACTGTGGAATAAAAAGACTATCAAAGCCCCGTGGAAGAGACGTTGAGGTCACAGTAGCTTAAATAGATGCTTTTAATGCCCTTTGGAATAGCTGTGGAGTTCAGAGTGGTTTAACAAGATGGTTTTTATGCACCTTCGAAGAGACGTGGAGGTCACAGTAGCTTAACAAGATGGTTTTAATGTCCCTTGGATGAGTGGTGGAGGTTATGTGGAATAAAAATACAATATCAATGCCCCTTTGAAGAGACGTCGAGGTCACAGTAGCTTACAAGACGGTTTTACTGTCCCTTGGAGGAGTGGTGGAGGTTACAGTGGAATAAAAAGACAATATCAATGCCCCGTGGAAGAGACATGGAGGTCACAGTAGCTTAACAAGATGGCTTTAATGCCCCTTGGAAAAGTGGTTGAGGTTGCAGTGGAATAAAAAGACAATATTAATCCCCCTTGGAAGAGTGGTGAAGGTCGTAGTGGAAATAAAGGACAGTATCAATGCCTCGTGGGAGAGACATGGAGGTCACAGTAGCTTAACAAGACGGTTTTAATGCCCGTTGAAAGATACGTGGAGGTCACAGTAGCTTAACAAGACGGTTTTAATGCCCGTTGAAAGAGTGGTGGAGGTCAGAGTGGAATAAAAAGACAATATCAATGAACATTGGAAGAGTGGTGGAGGTCGCAGTGGAATAAAAAGACGATATCAATTCCCCGTTGAATAGACTTAGAGGTAACAGTAGCTTAACAAGATGGTTTTAATGCCCCTTGGAAGAGAGGTGGAGGTCGCAGTGGCATAAACTGACAATATCAATACCCCGTGGAAGAGACGTGGAGGTCACAGTAGCTTTAAAAGATGGTTTTATTGCCCCTAGGCAGAGTGGTGGAGGTCGCAGTGGAATGAAAAGACAATATCAATGCCCCTTGGAAGAGTATTGGAGGTCGAAGTGGAATAAAAAGCAATATCAAAGACCCCTTGGAAGAGTGGTGGAGGTCGGAGTGGAATAAAAAGACGATATCAATGTCCCTTGGAAGAGGGGTGGTGGTTACAGTGAAATATAAACTCAATATCAATGCCACGTGGAAGAGACATGGAGGTCATAGTAGCTGAACAAAATGGTTTTAATGCCGCTTAGAAGAGTGGTGGAGTTCAGCGTGGTTTAATAAGATGGTTTTAATGCCGCTTGGAAGAGACGTCGAGGTCACAGTAGCAGAACAAGACAGTTTTAATGCCCCTTGGAAGAGTGGTGGAGGTCACAGTGGAATAAAAAGACAATATAAATTTCCCTTGGAAGAGATGTGGAGTGCAGAGTGTTTTAATAAGACGGTTTTAATGCCCCTTGGAGGAGACATGTAGGTCACAGTAGCTTAACAAGACGGTTTTAATGCCCCTTGGAAGAGTGGTGCAGGTCGCAGTGAAATAAAAAGACAATATCAATTCCCATTGGAAGAGTGGTGGAGGTCGCAGTGGAATAAAAGGACAATATTAATGCCCCTTGGAAGAGTGATGGAGGTCGCAGTTGAATAAAAGGACAGTATTAGTGCCCCGTGGAAGAGACATGGAGGTCACATTAGCTTAACAAGATGGTTTTAATGCCCCTTGGAAGAGTGGTGGAGGTCGCTGTGGAATAAAAAGACAATATCAATGCCCCGTGGAAGAGACGTGGATGTCACAGTAGTTTAAATAGACGGTTTTAAAGCCCCTTGGAATAGCTGTGGATTTCAGAGTGGTTTAACAAGATTGTTTTAATGCCCCTTTTAAGAGAGGTGGAGGTCACAGCAGCATAACAAGACGGTTTTAATGCCCCTTGGATGAGTGGTGGAGGTTATAGTGGAATAAAAATACAATATCAATGCCCCTTGGAAGAGACGTCGAGGTCCCAGTAGATTAATTAGAAGGTTTTAATGCCCCTTGGAAGAGTGGTGGAGGCTACAGTGGAATAAATAGACAATATCAATGCCCCTTGGAAGAGACGTGGAGGTCACAGTAGCTTAAGAAGGCAGTTTTAATGCCCCTTGGAAGAGTGGTGGAGGTCTCAGTGGAATAAAACGACAATATCAATGCCCCTTGGAAGAGTGGTGGAGGTCACAGTGGAATAAATAGACAATATCAATGTCTCGTGCATGAAACGTGGAGGTCACAGTGTAATATACGGACAGTATCAATGCCCCGTGGAGAGAAGTGGAGGTCGCTGTAGCTTAACAAGGTGGTTTTAATGTCCCTTGGAAAATTGGTAGAGGTCGCTGTGGAATAAAAAGACAATCAATGCCCCGAGGAAGAGACGTTGAGGTCAGAGTAGATTAAATAGACGGTTTTAATGCCCCTTGTAATAGCTGTGGAGTTCAGAGTGGTTTAACAAGATGGTTTTAATGCCCCTTGGAAGAGACGTGGAGTTCTCAGCAGCCGAACAAGACTGTTTTAATGCCCCTTGGATGAGTGGTGGAGGTCGCAGTGGAATACAAAGACAATATCAATGCCCCGTGGAAGAGGGGTGGTGGTTACAGTGCAATAAAAAGACAATATCAATGCCCCGTGGAAGACTCGTGGAGGTCACAGTAGCTTAACAAGATGGTTTTAATGCCCCTTGTAATAGCGGTGGAGGTCGCTGTGGAATAAAAAGACAATATTGAAGCTCCGTGGAAGAGACGGGGAGGTCACAGCAGCTTAAATAATTGGTTTTATTGCGGCTTGGAAGAGCTGTGGAGTTCCTATTGGTTTAACAAGATGGTTTTAATGCCACTTGGAAGAGACGTGGAGGTCACAGTAGCTTAACAAGATGGTTTTAATGCCCCTTGGAAGAGTGGTGGAGGTCGCATTGGAATAAAAAGACAATATCAACACCGCTTGGAAGAGTTGTGGAGGTCGCAGTGGAATAAAAATACAATATCAATGTCCCGAGGAAGAGACGTGGAGGTCATAGTAGCTTAACAAGATGGTTTTAATGCCCCTAGGCAGAGTGGTGGAGGTCGCAGTGGAATAAAAAGACAATATCAATGCCCCTTGGAAGAGTGGTAGAGGTCACAGTGGAATAAAAAGATGATATCAATGCCCCTTGGAAGAGGGGTGGTGGATACAGTTTAATAAAAACTCAAAATCAATGCCCCGTGGAAGAGACATGGAGGTCATAGTAGGTGAACAAGATGGTTTTAATGCACCTTGGAAGAGTGGTGGAGTTCAAAGTGGTAGAAAAACACAATACTAATGCCCCTTGGAAGAGTGAGAGAGATCGCAGTTGAATAATAGGATAGTATCAATGCCCCGTGGAAGAGACGTGAAGGTCACAGCAGCTTAACAAGATGGTTTTAATGCCCCTTGGAAGAGACATGGAGGTCACAGTAGCTTAACAAGATGATTTTAATGCCCCTTGGAAGAGTGGTGGAGGTCGCATTGGAATAAAAAGACAATATCAACACCGCTTGGAAGAGTTGTGGAGGTCGCAGTGGAATAAAAAGACAATATCAATGGCCCAAGGAAGAGATGTGGAGGTCATAGTATCTTAACAAGATGGTTTTAATGCCCCTAGGCAGAGTGGTGGAGGTCGCAGCGGAATAAAAAGACAATGTCACTGCCCCTTGGAAGAGTGATGGAGGTCACAGTGGAATAAAAAGACAATATCAATGACCCCTTGGAAGAGTGGTGGAGGTCGCAGTGGAATAAAAAGATGATATCAATGCCCCTTGGAAGAGGGGTGGTGGATTCAGTTTAATAAAAACTCAATATCAATGCCCCGTGGAAGAGACATGGAGGTCATAGTAGGTGAACAAGATGGTTTTAATGCACCTTGGAAGAGTGGTGGAGTTCAGAGTGGTTTAATAAGACGGTTTTTATGCCCCTTGGAAGAGACGTCGAGCTCACAGTAGCTGAAGAAGACGGTTTTATTGCCCCTTGGATGAGTGGTGGAGGTTACAGTGGAATAAAAAGACAATATCAATTCCCCGTGGAAGAGATATGGAGGTCACAATAGCTTAACAAGACCGTTTTAATGTCCCTTGGAAGAGTGGTGGAGGTCACAGTGGAATAAAAAGATAATATCAATGTCCCGTGGAAGTGACGTGGAGGTCACAGTAGCTTAATAAGACGGTTTTAATACCACTTGGACGAGTGGTGGAGGTCATAGTGGAATAAAAACACAATATTAATGCCCCTTGGTTGAATAATAGAACAGTATCAATGCCCCGTGGAAGAGACGTGAAGGTCACAGCAGCCTAAAAAGATGGTTTTAATGTCCCTTGGAGGAGACGTGGAGGTCACAGTAGCTTAACAAGATGGTTTTAATGCCCCTTGGAAGAGTGATGGAGGTCGCATTGGAATAAAAAGACAATATCAACACCGCTTGGAAGAGTTGTGGAGGTCGCAGTGGAATAAAAAGACAATATCAATGTCCCAAAGAAGAGACGTGGAGGTCATAGTAGCTTAACAATATGGTTTTAATGCCCCTAGGCAGAGTGGTGGAGGTCGCAGTGGAATAAAAAGACAATATTAATGCCCCTTGGAAGAGTGGTGGAGTACACAGTGGAATAAAAAGACAATATCAATGACCCCTTGGAAGAGTTGTGGAGGTCGCAGTGGAATAAAAAGATGATATCAATGCCCCGTGGAAGAGACGTGAAGGTCACAGCAGCTTAACAAGATGGTTTTAATGCCTCTTGGAAGAGTGGTGGAGGTCACTGTGGAATAAAAAGACTATCAAAGCCCCGTGGAAGAGACGTTGAGGTCACAGTAGCTTAAATAGATGCTTTTAATGCCCTTTGGAATAGCTGTGGAGTTCAGAGTGGTTTAACAAGATGGTTTTTATGCACCTTCGAAGAGACGTGGAGGTCACAGTAGCTTAACAAGATGGTTTTAATGTCCCTTGGATGAGTGGTGGAGGTTATGTGGAATAAAAATACAATATCAATGCCCCTTTGAAGAGACGTCGAGGTCACAGTAGCTTACAAGACGGTTTTACTGTCCCTTGGAGGAGTGGTGGAGGTTACAGTGGAATAAAAAGACAATATCAATGCCCCGTGGAAGAGACATGGAGGTCACAGTAGCTTAACAAGATGGCTTTAATGCCCCTTGGAAAAGTGGTTGAGGTTGCAGTGGAATAAAAAGACAATATTAATCCCCCTTGGAAGAGTGGTGAAGGTCGTAGTGGAAATAAAGGACAGTATCAATGCCTCGTGGGAGAGACATGGAGGTCACAGTAGCTTAACAAGACGGTTTTAATGCCCGTTGAAAGATACGTGGAGGTCACAGTAGCTTAACAAGACGGTTTTAATGCCCGTTGAAAGAGTGGTGGAGGTCAGAGTGGAATAAAAAGACAATATCAATGAACATTGGAAGAGTGGTGGAGGTCGCAGTGGAATAAAAAGACGATATCAATTCCCCGTTGAATAGACTTAGAGGTAACAGTAGCTTAACAAGATGGTTTTAATGCCCCTTGGAAGAGAGGTGGAGGTCGCAGTGGCATAAACTGACAATATCAATACCCCGTGGAAGAGACGTGGAGGTCACAGTAGCTTAACAAGTCGGTTTTAATGCCCCTTGGAAGAGTGTTGGAGGTAGCTGTGGAATAAAAGGACAGTATCAATGCCCAAAGGAAGAGACGTGGAGGCCACAGTAGCTTAACAAGACGGTTTAATGCCCCTTGGATGATTGGTGGAGGTCACTGTGGAATAAAAAGACAATATCAAAGCTCCGAGTAAGAGACGTGGAGGTCACAGTAGCTTAAATAGATGGTTTTAATGCCCCTTGGAATAGCTGTGGAGATCAGAGTAGTTTAACAAGATGGTTTTTATGCACCTTGGAAGAGAAGTGGAAGTCATAGTAGCTTAACAAGACAGTTTTAATGCCCCTTGGATGAGTGGTGGATGTCGCAGTGGAATAAAAAGACAATGTCAATGCCCCTTGGAAGAGACGTGGAGGTCATAGTAGCTGAACAAGACAGTTTTAATGCCCATTGGATGAGTGTTGGAGGTCGCAGTGGAATAAAAATACAATATTATTGCCCCTTGAAAGAGTGATGGAGGTCGCAGTGGAATAAAAGGACCATATCAATGCCCCTTGTAAGAGGGTGGAGGTCGCAATGGAATAAAAAGACAATATCAATGTCCCATGTAAGAGATGTGCAGGTCACAGTAGCTTAACAAGATGGTTTTAATGCCCCTTGGAAGAGTGGTTGAGGTCGCAGTGGAATAAAAAGACAATATTAATGCCCCTTGGAAGAGTGATGGAGGTTACAGTGGAATAAAAAGACAATATTAATGCCCCTTGGAAGAGTGGTTGAGGTCGCAATGGAATAAAGACAATATCAATGCTCCTTGGAAGAGACGTGGAGGTCACAGTAGCTTTAAAAGATGGTTTTAATGCCCCTAGGCAAAGTGGTGGAGGTCGCAGTGGAATGAAAAAACAATATCAATGCCCCTTGGAAGAGTATTGGAGGTCGCAGTGGAATAAAAAGCAATATCAATGACCCCTTGTAAGAGTGGTGGAGGTCGCAGTGGAATAAAAAGACAATATCAATGTCCCATGTAAGAGATGTGCAGGTCACAGTAGCTTAACAAGATGGTTTTAATGCCCCTTGGAAGAGTGGTGGAGGTCGCAGTGGAATAAAAAGACAATATGAATGCCCCTTGGAAGAGTGATAGAGGTCGCAGTTGAATAAAAGGGCAGTATCAAAGCCCCGTGGAAGAAACGTGGAGGTCACAGTAGCTTAACAAGATGGTTTTAATGCCCCTTGGAAGAGTGGTGGACGTCGCTGTGGAATAAAAAGACAATTTCAAAGCACCGTGGGAAAGACGTGAAGGTCACAGTAGCTTAAATAGACGGTTTGAATGCCCCTTTGAATAGCTGTGGAGCTCAGAGAGGTTTAACAAGATGGTTTTTATGCACCTTGGAAGAGAATTGGAGGTCACAGTAGCTTAACAAGACGGTTTTAATGCCCCTTGGATGAGTGGTGGAGGTTACAGTGGAATAAAAAGACAATATCAATGCCCCTACGAAGAGACATCGAGGTCAAAGTAGCTTATAAGACGGTTTTAATGTCCCTTGGAAGAGTGGTGGAGGTTACAGTGTAATAAAAAGACAATATCTATGCCCCGTGGAAGAGACATGGAGGTCACAGTAGCTTAACAAGACAGTTTTAATGCCCCTTGGATGAGTGGTGGAGGTCGCAGTGGAATAAAAATACAATATCAATGTCCCGTGGAAGAGACGTGGAGGTCACAGTAGCTTGACAAGATGGTTTTAATGACCCTTGGAAGAGTGGTGGAGGTCGCTGTGGAATAAAAAGATAATAACAAAACCCCGTGGAAGAGACATGGAGTTCACAGTAGCTTAAATAAATGGTTTTATTGTTCCTTGGAAGAGATGTGGATTTCATAGTGGCTTAACAAGATGGTTTTAATGCCTCTTGGAAGAGATGTGGAAGTCACAGTAGCTTAACAAGATGGTTTTAATGCCCCTTGGAAGAGTGGTGGAGGTTACAGTGAATATAAAGACATTATCAATGCCCCATGGAAGAGACGTTGACGCAACTGTACCTTACCAAGACGGTTTTAATGCCCTTTGGAAGAGTGGTGGAGGTCACAGTGGAATAAAAAGACAATATCAATTCCCATTGGAAGAGTGGTGGAGGTCGCAGTGGAATAAAAGGACAATATTAATGCCCCTTGGAAGAGTGATGGAGGTTGCAGTTGAATAAAAGGACAGTATTAATGCCCCGTGGAAGAGACATGGAGTTAACAGTAGCTTAACAAGACGGTTTTAATGCCCCTTGGATGAGTAGTGGAGGTTTTAGTGGAATAAAAAGAGAAAATCAAAGCCCCGTGGAAGAGACGTGGAGGTCACAGTAGTTTAAATAGACGGTTTTAATGCCCCTTGGAATAGCTGTGGATTTCAGATTGGTTTAACAAGATTGTTTTAATGCCCCTTGGAAGAGACATGGAGGTCACAGCAGCGTAACAAGACGGTTTTAATGCCCCTTGGATGAGTGGTGGAGGTTATAGTGGAATAAAAAGACAATATCAATGCCCCTTGGAAGAGACGTCGAGGTCCCAGTAGATTAACAAGGAGGTTTTAATACCCCTTGAAAGAGTGGTGGAGGCTACAGTGGAATAAATAGACAATATCAATGACCCTTGGAAGAGACGTGGAGGTCACAGTAGCTTAACAAGGCAGTTTTAATGCCCCTTGGAAGAGTGGTGGAGGTCTCAGTGGAATAAAAAGACAATATCAATGCCCCTTGGAAAAGTGGTGGAGGTCGCAGTGGAATAAAAAGACAATATCAATGCCCCTTGGAAAAGTGGTGGAGGTCGCAGTGGAATAAAAAGACAATATCAATGTCCCGCGCATGAAACGTGGAGGTCACAGTGTAATATACGGACAGTATCAATGCCCTGTGGAAGAGAAGTGGAGGTCACTGAAGCTTAACAAGATGGTTTTAATGCCCCTTGGAAAATTGGTGGAGGTCGCTGTGGAATAAAAAGACATTATCAATGCCCCGAGGAAGAGACGTTGAGGTCACAGTAGCTTAAATAGACGGTTTTAATGCCCCTTGGAATAGCTGTGGAGTTCAGAGTGGTTAAACAAGATGGTTTTAATGCCCCCTGGAAGAGACGTGGAGTTCTCAGCAGCTTAACAATACGGTTTTAATGCCCCTTGGATGAGTGGTGGAGGTCGCAGTGGAATAAAAAGACAATATCAATGCCCCGTGGAAGAGGGGTGGTGGTTACAGTGCAATAAAAAGACAATATCAATGCCCCGTGAAAGACTCGTGGAGGTCACAGTAGCTTAACAAGACGGTTTTAATGCCCCTTGGAATAGCGGTGGTGGTCGCTGTGGAATAAAAAGACAATATTGAAGCTCCGTGGAAGAGACGGGGAGGTCACAGCAGCTTAAATAATTGGTTTTATTGCGGCTTGGAAGAGCTGTGGAGTTCCTATTGGTATAACAAGATGGTTTTAATGCCCCTTGGAAGAGACGTGGAGGTCACAGTAGCTTAACAAGATGGTTTTAATGCCTCTTGGAAGAGTGGTGGAGGTCGCATTGGAATAAAAAGACAATATCAACACTGCTTGGAAGAGTTGTGGAGGTCGCAGTGGAATAAATAGACAATATCAATGTCCCGAGGAAGAGACGTGGAGGTCATAGTAGCTTAACAAGATGGTTTTAATGCCCCTAGGCAGAGTGGTGGATTTCGCAGTGGAATAAAAAGACAATATCAATGCCCATTGGAAGAGTGGTGGAGGTCACAGTGGCATAAAAAGACAATATCAATGACCCCTTGGAGGAGTGGTGGAGGTCGCAGTGGAATAAAAAGATGATATCAATGCCCCTTGGAAGAGCGGTGGTGGATACAGTGGAATAAAAACTCAATATTAATGCCCCGTGGAAGAGACATGGAGGTCATAGTAGGTAAACAAGATGGTTTTAATGCACCTTGGAAGAGTGGTGGAGTTCAGAGTGGTTTAAAAAGACGGTTTTTATGCCCCTTGGAAGAGACGTCGAGCTCACAGTAGCTGAAGAAGACGGTTTTATTGCCCCTTGGATGAGTGGTGGAGGTTACAGTGGAATAAAAAGACAATATCAATGCCCCGTGGAAGAGACATGGAGGTCACAATAGCTTAACAAGACCGTTTTAATGCCCCTTGGAAGAGTGATAGAGATCGCAGTTGAATAATAGTACAGTATCAATGCCCCGTGGAAGAGACGTGAAGGTCACAGCAGCTTAACAAGATGGTTTTAATGCCTCTTGGAAGAGTGGTGGAGGTCGCTGTGGAATAAAAAGACTATCAAAGCCCCGTGGAAGAGATGTGGAGGTCACAGTAACTTAAATAGACGGTTTTAATGCTCTTTGGAATAGCTGTGGAGTTCAGAGTGGTTTAACAAGATGGTTTTTATGCACCTTGGAAGAGACGTGGAGGTCACAGTAGCTTAAAAAGATGATTTTAATGCCCCTTGGATGAGTGGTGGAGGTTTTGTGGAATAAAAATACAATATCAATGCCCCTTTGAAGAGACGTCGAGGTCACAGTAGCTTACAAGACGGTTTTAATGTCCCTTGGAAGAGTGGTGGAGGTTACAGTGGAATAAAAAGACAATATCAATGCCCCGTGGAAGAGACATGGACGTCACAGTAGCTTAACAAGATGGCTTTAATGCCCCTAGGAAGAGTGGTGGAGGTCGCAGTGGAATAAAAAGACAATATTGGTGCCCCTTGGAAGAGTGATGAAGGTCGCAGTGGAAGAAAAGGACAGTATCAATGCCCCGTGGGAGAGACGTGGAGATCACAGTAGCTTAGCAAGACGGTTTTAATGCCCGTTGGAAGATACGTGGAGGTCACAGTAGCTTAACAAGACGGTTTTAATGCCCGTTGGATGAGTGGTGGAGGTCAGAGTGGAATAAAAAGACAATATCAATGAACATTGGAAGAGCGGTGGAGGTCGCAGTGGAATAAAAAGATGATATCAATTTCCCGTTGAAGAGACGTGGAGGTCACAGTAGCTTAACAAGATGGTTTTAATGCCCCTTGGAAGAGTGGTGGAGGTCGCAGTGGCATAAACTGACAATATCAATACCCCGTGGAAGAGACGTGGAGGTCACAATAGCTTAACAAGTCGGTTTTAATGCCCCTTGGAAGAGTGTTGGAGGTAGGTGTGGAATAAAAGGACAGTATCAATGCCCCATGGAAGAGACGTGGAGGTCACAGTAGTTTAAATAGACGGTTTTAATGCCCTTTGAAATAGCTGTGGAGTTCAGAGTGGTTTAACAAGATGGTATTTATGCACCTTGGAAGAGACGTGGAGGTCACAGTAGCTTAACAAGACGGTTTTAATGCCCCTTGGATGAGTGGTGGAGGTTATGTGGAATAAAAATACAATATCAATGCCCCTTTGAAGAGACGTCGAGGTCACAGTAGCTTACAAGACGGTTTTAATGTCCCTTGGAAGAGTGGTGGAGGTTACAGTGGAATAAAAAGACAATATCATTGTCCCGTGGAAGAGACATGGTGGTCACAGTAGCTTAAGAAGATGGCTTTAATGCCCCTTGGAAGAATGGTGGAGGTCGCAGTGGAATAAAAAGACAATATTAATGCCCCTTGGAAGAGTGATGAAGGTCGCAGTGGAAGAAAAGGACAGTATCAATGCCCTGTGGGAGAGAAGTGGAGGTCACAGTAGATTAACAAGATGCTTTTAATGCCCCTTGGAAGAGCTGTGGATTTCAGAGTGGTTTATTAAGATGGTTTTAATGCCCTTGGAAGAGACTTGTAGGTGACAGTAGCTTAACAAGATGGTTTTAATGCGACTTGGAAGAGTGGTGGAGGTCGCAGTGGAATAAAAAAACAATATCAATGCCCCGTGGAAGAGACGTGGAGGTCACAGTATCTTAAAAAGACGATTTTAATGCCCCATGGAAGAGGGTTGGAGGTCGCAGTGGAATAAAAAGACAATATCAATGCCCCGTGGAAGAGACGTGGAGGTCACAGTATCTTAAATTGATGGTTTTAATGCCCCTTGGAAGATCTGTGGAGTTCAGAGTGCATTATCAAGATGGTTTTAATGTGCCTTGGAAGAGAAGTGTAGGTCACCGTAGCTTAACAAGACGGTTTTATTGCCCCTTAGAAGAGTGCTGGAGGTCGCAGTGGAATAAAAAGAAAATATCATTGCCTCTTGGAAGAAACTTGTAGGTCACAGCTGCTTAACAAGATGGTTTTAATTCCCCTTGGAAGAGTGGTGGAGGTCACAGTGGAATTAAAAGACAATATCAATGCCCCGTCGTAGAGACGTGGTTGTCACTGTAGCTCAACAAGACGGTTTTACTGCCCCTTGGAAGAGTGGTGGACGTCGCAGTGGAATAAGAAGACAATATCAATGCCCCTTGGAAGAGTGGTGGAGGTCTCAGTGGAATAAAAAGACAATATAAATGCCCCGTGGAAAAGGCGTGGAGGTCATAGTAGCTGCACAAGATGGTTTTAATGCCCCTTGGAAGAGCTGTGGAGTTCAGAGTGGTTTAACAAGATGGTTTTAATGCCCCTTGGAAGAGACGAGTTCACAGTAGCTTAACAAGACGGTTTTAATGCCCCTTGGAAGAGTGGTGGATGTTACAGTGGAATAAAAAGACAATATCAATGCACCGTGGAAGAGACATGGAGGTCAAAGTAGCTTAACAAGCCGGTTTTAATGCCTCTTGGAAGCGTGGTAGAGGACGCAGTGGAATAAAAAGGCAATATCAGTGCCCCTTGGAAGAGTGTTGGAGGTCGCAGTGGAATAAAAAGACAATATCAATGTCCCTTGGAAGAGACTTGGAGGTAACAGTAGCTTAATAAGATGGTTTTAATGCTCCTTGGAAAAGTGGTGGAGGTCGCAGTGCAATAACAATACAATATCAATGCCCCTTGGAAGAGTGATGGAGGTCGCAGTGGAATAAAAAACAATATCAATGCCCCCTGGAAGAGACATGGAGGTCATAGTAGCTTTACAGAATGGTTTTAATGAACCTTGGAAGAGTGATGGAGTTCAGAGTGGTTTAATAAGATGGTTTTAATGCCCCTTGGAAGAGACGTCGAGGTCACAGTAGCTTAACAAGACGGTTTTAATGCCCCTTGGTTGAGTGGTGGAGGTCGCAGTGCAATAAAAAGACAATATTAATGCTCCTTGGAAGAGTGATAGAGGTCGCAGTGGAATAAAAGGACAGTATCAATGCCCCTTGGAAGAAACGTGGAATTCACAGAAGCTTAACAAGAGGGATTTAATGCCCCTTGGAAGAGGTGTGGAGTTCAGAATAGTCTAACAAGTCTGTTTTGATGGCCCTTGAATGAGATGTGAAGGTCACTGTAGCTTAACAAGACTGCTTCAATGCCCCTTGGAAGAGGTGTGGAGTGAAAAGTGGTTTAACAAGACGGTTTTAATGCCCCCTGGATGAGAAGTGGAGGTCACAGTAGCTTAACAAGACGGTTTTAATGAACCTTGAAAAAGTGGTGGAGGTTACAGTGGAATAAAAAGACAATATCAATGCCCCATGGTAGAGACTTGGAATTCACATTAGCTTAACAAGACGTTTTTAATGCCCCTTGGAAGAGTGGTGGAGGTCGCAGAGGAATAAAAAGACAATATCAATGCCCCTTGGAAGAATAGTGGAGTTCGCAGTGGAATAAAAAGACAATATCAATGACCCGTGGAAGAGACGTGGTGGTCACAGTAGCTTAACAAGACTCTTTTATTTCCCCTTGGAAGAGTGGTGGAGGTCGCAGTGGCATAATAAGACATTATCAATGCCCCGTGGAAGAGATGTGGAGGTCTCAGGAGCTTAACAAGACGGTTTTAATGCCCCTTGGAAGAGCTGTGGGGTGAAGAGTGGTTTAATAAAGCGGTTTTATTGCCCCTTGGAAGAGACGTGGGGGTCACAGTAGTTTAACAAGACTTTTTTAATGCCCTTTGGAAGAGCTGTGGAGTACAGAGTGGTTTAACAAGACGGTTCAAATGCACGTGGAAGAGACGTGGAGGTCAAATTAGCTTAACAAGACAGTTTTAATGCCTCTTGGAAGAGTGGTGGAGGTCGCAGTGGAATAAAAAGACAATATCAATGCCCCTTGGAAGACTGGTGGAGGTCGCAGTGGAATAAAAAGACAATAAAAATGCCCCGTGGAAAAGGAATGGAGGTCATAGTAGCTGCACAAGACGGTTTTAATGCCCCTTGGAAAAGCTGTGGAGTTCAGAGTCGTTTAACAAGACGGGAATAATGCCCCTTGGAAGAGGCGTGAAGGTCACAGTGGCTTAACAAAACGGTTTAATGACCCTTGGAAGATTGGTGGAGGTTACAGTGGAATAAAAAGACAATATCAGTGCCCCGTGGAAGAGACGTGGAGGTCACAGTAGCTAAACAAGACGGTTTTAATGCCCCTTGGAAGAGTGGTGGAGGTCGCAGTGGAATAAAAAGACAATATCAATGCCCCTTGGAAGACTGGTGGAGGTCGCAGTGGAAAAAAAAGGCAACATCAATGTCCCGTGGAAGAGACGTGTTGGTCACAGTAGCTCAACAAGACAGTTTTAATCCCCTTTGGAAGAGTGGTGGAGGTTACAGTGGAATAAAAAGACAATATCAATACCCTTTGCAAGTGATGTGGGGATCACAGTAGCTTAACAAGACAGTTTTAGTGCCCCTTGGAAGAGTGGTGGAGGTCGCAGTGGAATAAAAAGACAATATTAATGCCCCTTGGAAGAGTGATGAAGGTCGCAGTGGAAGAAAAGGACCGTATCAATGCCCCGTGGGAGAGAAGTGGAGGTCACAGTAGCTTAACAAGACGGTTTTAATGCCCATTGAAAGAGTGGTGGAGGTCGGAGTGGAATAAAAAGACAATATCAATGAACATTGGAAGAGTGGTGGAGGTCGCAGTGGAATAAAGAGATGATATAATTTCCCCGTTGAAGATACGTGGAGGTCAAAGTAGCTTAACAAGTCGGTTTTAATGCCCCTTGGAAGAGTGTTGGAGGTAGCTGTGGAATAAAAAGACAATACCAATGCCCCGTGGAAGAGTGGTGGAGGTCGCAGTGGAATATAAAGACAATATCAATGCCCCATGGAAGAGTGGTGGAGGACGCAGTTTAATAAAAAGACAATATCAATGCCCCGGGGAGAAGACGTGAAGGTCACAGTAGCTTTACAAGACGGTTTTAATGACCCTTGGAAGAGTGGTGGAGGTTGCTGTGATATAAAAAAGACAATATCAATGCCCCGTGGAAGAGACGTGGAGGTCACAGTAGCTTAACAAGACACTTCTAATGCCCCATGGATGAGTGGTGGAGGTCGCAGTGGAATAAAAAGACATTATCAATGCCCCTTGGGAGAGACGTCGAGGTCACAGTAGCTTAACAAGATGGTTTTAATGCCCCTTGGTTGAGTGGTGGAGGTTACAAGGGAATAAAAAGACAATATCAATGCCCCGTGATAGAGACGTGGAGGTCACAGTAGCTTAATAAGATGGTTTTAATGCCCCTTGGAAGAGTGGTGGAGGTCGCAGTGCAATAAAAAGACAATATTAATGCCCCTTGGAAGAAACGTGGAGTTCACAGAAGCTTAACAAGAGGGATTTAATGCCCCTTGGAAGAGGTGTGGAGTTCAGAGTAGTCTAACAAGTCTGTTTTGATGGCCCTTGGATGATATGTGAAGGTCACAGTAGCTTAACAAGATTGCTTCAATGCCCCTTGGAAGAGGTGTGGAGTGCAAAGTGGTTTAACAAGACGGTCTTAATGCCCCCTGGATGAGAAGTGGAGGTCACAGTAGCTTAACAAGACAGTTTTAATGAACCTTGAAAAAGTGGTGGAGGTTACAGTGGAATAAAAAGACAATATCAATGCCCCGTGGTAGAGACTTGGAATTCACATTAGCTAAACAAGACGTTTTTAATGCCCCTTGGAAGAGTGGTGGAGGTCGCAGAGGAATAAAATGACAATATCAATGCCCCTTGGAAGAATAGTGAAGTTCGCAGTGGAATAAAAAGACAATATCAATGACCCGTGGAAGAGACCTGGTGGTCACAATAGCTTAACAAGACTCTTATTTCCCCTTGTAAGAGTGGTTGAGGTCGCAGTGGCATAATAAGACATTATCAATGCCCCGTGGAAGAGATGTGGAGGTCTCAGGAGCTTAACAAGACGGTTTTAATGCCCCTTGGAAGAGCTGTGGAATGAAGAGTGGTTTAATAAAACGGTTTTATTGCCCCTTGGAAGAGACGTGGGGGTCACAGTAGCTTAACAAGACTGTTTTAATGCCCTTTGGAAGAGCTGTGGAGTACAGAGTGGTTTAACAAGACGGTTTAAATGCACGTGGAAGAGACGTGGAGGTCAAATTAGCTTAACAAGACAGTTTTAATGCCCCTTGGAAGAGTGGTGGAGGTCGCAGTGGAATAAAAAGACAATATCAATGCCACTTGGAAGACTGGTGGAGGTCGCAGTGGAATAAAAAGACAATAAAAATGCCCCGTGGAAAAGGAATGGAGGTCATAGTAGCTGCACAAGACGGTTTTAATGCCCCTTGGAAAAGCTGTGGAGTTCAGAGTGGTTTAACAAGACGGGATTAATGCCCCTTGGAAGAGGCGTGAAGGTCACATTGGCTTAACAAAACGGCTTTAATGACCTTTGGAAGATTGGTGGAGGTTACAGTGGAATAAAAAGACAATATCAGTGCCCCGTGGAAGAGACGTGGAGGTCACAGTAGCTAAACAAGACGGTTTTAATGCCCCTTGGAAGAGTGGTGGAGGTCGCAGTGGAATAAAAAGACAATATCAATGCCCCTTGGAAGACTGGTGGAGGTCGCAGTGGAATAAAAAGGCAACATCAATGTCCCGTGGAAGAGACGTGGTGGTCACAGTAGCTCAAAAAGACAGTTTTAATCCCCTTTAGAAGAGTGGTGGAGGTTACAGTGGAATAAAAAGACAATATCAATGCCCTGTGGAAGTGACGTGGGGATCACAGTAGCTTAACATAATGGTTTTAGTGCCCCTTGGAAGAGGGGTGGAGGTCGCAGTGGAAAAAATAGACAATATCAATGCTCCGTGGAATATACGTGGAGGTCACAGTAGCTTAACAAGATGGTTTTAATGCCCCTTGGAAGAGTGCTGGAGGTCGCAGTGGAATAAAAAAACAATATCAATGCCCCGTGGTAGAGTGGTGGAGGTCGCAGTTGCTTAACAAGACGGTTTTAATGCCCCTTGAAAGAGAGGTGGAGGTCACAGTAGGTTAACAAGACGGTTTTAATGCCCCTTGGAAGAGCTGTGGAGTTCAGAGTGGTTTAACAAGATGGTTTTAATGCCTCGTGGAAGAGATGTGGAGGTCACAGTAGCTTATGAAGCCGGTTTTCATGCCCCTTAGAAGAGTGGTGTAGGTTACAGTGGAATAAAAAGAAAATATCAATGCCCCGTGGAAGAGACGTGGAGGTCACAGTAGCTAAACAAGACGGTTTTAATGCCCCTTGGAAGAGTGGTGGAGGTCGCAGTGGAATAAAAAGACAATATCAATGCCCCTTGGAAGAATGGTGGAGGTCGCAGTAAAAAAAAAAGGCTACATCAATGTCCCGTGGAAGAGACGTGTTGGTCACAGTAGCTCTACAAGACAGTTTTAATCCCCTTTGGAAGAGTGGTGGAGGTTACAGTGGAATAAAAAGACAATATCAATACCCTTTGCAAGTGATGTGGGGATCACAGTAGCTTAACAAGACGGTTTTAGTGCCCCTTGGAAGAGTGGTGGAGGTCGCAGTGGAATAAAAAGACAATATTAATGCCCCTTGGAAGAGTGATGAAGGTTGCAGTGGAAGAAAAGGACCGTATCAATGCCCCGTGGGAGAGAAGTGGAGGTCACAGTAGCTTAACAAGACGGTTTTAATGCCCATTGAAAGAGTGGTGAAGGTCGGAGTGGAACAAAAAGACAATATCAATGAACATTGGAAGAGTGGTGGAGGTCGCAGTGGAATAAAGAGATGATATAATTTCCCCGTTGAAGATACGTGGAGGTCAAAGTAGCTTAACAAGTCGGTTTTAATGCCCCTTGGAAGAGTGTTGGAGGTAGCTGTGGAATAAAAAGACAATACCAATGCCCCGTGGAAGAGTGGTGGAGGTCGCAGTGGAATATAAAGACAATATCAATGCCCCATGGAAGAGTGGTGGAGGACGCAGTGGAATAAAAAGACAATATCAATGCCCCGGGGAGAAGATGTGAAGGTCACAGTAGCTTTACAAGACGGTTTTAATGACCCTTGGAAGAGTGGTGGAGGTTGCTGTGATATAAAAAAGACAATATCAATGCCCCGTGGAAGAGACCTGGAGGTCACAGTAGCTTAACAAGACACTTCTAATGCCCTATGGATGAGTGGTGGAGGTCGCAGTGGAATAAAAAGACATTATCAATGCCCCTTGGGAGAGACGTCGAGGTCACAGTAGCTTAACAAGACGGTTTTAATGCCCCTTGGTTGAGTGGTGGAGGTTACAAGGGAATAAAAAGACAATATCAATGCCCCGTGATAGAGACGTGGAGGTCACAGTAGCTTAATAAGATGGTTTTAATGCCCCTTGGAAGAGTGGTGGAGGTCGCAGTGCAATAAAAAGACAATATTAATGCCCCTTGGAAGAAACGTGGAGTTCACAGAAGCTTAACAAGAGGGATTTAATGCCCCTTGGAAGAGATGTGGAGTTCAGAGTAGTCTAACAAGTCTGTTTTGATGGCCCTTGGATGATATGTGAAGGTCACAGTAGCTTAACAAGACTGCTTCAATGCCCCTTGGAAGAGGTGTGGAGTGCAAAGTGGTTTAACAAGACGGTCTTAATGCCCCCTGGATGAGAAGTGGAGGTCACAGTAGCTTAACAAGACAGTTTTAATGAACCTTGAAAAAGTGGTGGAGGTCGCAGAGGAATAAAATGACAATATCAATGCCCCTTGGAAGAATAGTGGAGTTTGCAGTGGAATAAAAAGACAATATCAATGACCCGTGGAAGAGACGTGGTGGTCACAATAGCTTAACAAGACTCTTATTTCCCCTTGGAAGAGTGATTGAGGTCGCAGTGGCATAATAAGACATTATCAATGCCCCGTGGAAGAGATGTGGAGGTTTCAGGAGCTTAACAAGATAGTTTTAATGCCCCTTGGAAGAGCTGTGGAATGAAGAGTGGTTTAATAAAACGGTTTTATTGCCCCTTGGAAGAGACGTGGGGGTCACAGTAGCTTAACAAGACTGTTTTAATGCCCTTTGGAAGAGCTGTGGAGTACAGAGTGGTTTAACAAGACGGTTCAAATGCACGTGGAAGAGACGTGGAGGTCAAATTAGCTTAACAAGACAGTTTTAATGCCCCTTGGAAGAGTGGTGGAGGTCGCAGTGGAATAAAAAGACAATATCAATGCCACTTGGAAGACTGGTGGAGGTCGCAGTGGAATAAAAAGACAATAAAAATGCCCCGTGGAAAAGGAATGGAGGTCATAGTAGCTGCACAAGACGGTTTTAATGCCCCTTGGAAAAGCTGTGGAGTTCAGAGTGGTTTAACAAGACGGGATTAATGCCCCTTGGAAGAGGCGTGAAGGTCACATTGGCTTAACAAAACGGCTTTAATGACCCTTGGAAGATTGGTGGAGATTACAGTGGAATAAAAAGACAATATCAGTGCCCCGTGGAAGAGACGTGGAGGTCACAGTAGCTAAACAAGACGGTTTTAATGCCCCTTGGAAGAGTGGTGGAGGTCGCAGTGGAATAAAAAGACAATATCAATGCCCCTTGGAAGACTGGTGGAGGTCGCAGTGGAATAAAAAGGCAACATCAATGTCCCGTGGAAGAGACGTGGTGGTCACAGTAGCTCAAAAAGACAGTTTTAATCCCCTTTAGAAGAGTGGTGGAGGTTACAGTGGAATAAAAAGACAATATCAATGCCCTGTGGAAGTGACGTGGGGATCACAGTAGCTTAACAAGATGGTTTTAGTGCCCCTTGGAAGAGTGGTGGAGGTCGCAGTGGAAAAAATAGACAATATCAATGCTCCGTGGAATATACGTGGAGGTCACAGTAGCTTAACAAGATGGTTTTAATGCCCCTTGGAAGAGTGCTGGAGGTCGCAGTGGAATAAAAAAACAATATCAATGCCCCGTGGTAGAGTGGTGGAGGTCGCAGTTGCTTAACAAGACGGTTTTAATGCCCCTTGAAAGAGAGGTGGAGGTCACAGTAGGTTAACAAGACGGTTTTAATGCCCCTTGGAAGAGCTGTGGAGTTCAGAGTGGTTTAACAAGATGGTTTTAATGCCTCGTGGAAGAGATGTGGAGGTCACAGTAGCTTATGAAGCCGGTTTTCATGCCCCTTAGAAGAGTGGTGTAGGTTACAGTGGAATAAAAAGAAAATATCAATGCCCCGTGGAAGAGACGTGGAGGTCACAGTAGCTAAACAAGACGGTTTTAATGCCCCTTGGAAGAGTGGTGGAGGTCGCAGTGGAATAAAAAGACAATATCAATGCCCCTTGGAAGACTGGTGGAGGTCGCAGTGGAAAAAAAAGGCTACATCAATTTCCCGTGGAAGAGACGTGTTGGTCACAGTAGCTCTACAAGACAGTTTTAATCCCCTTTGGAAGAGTGGTGGAGGTTACAGTGGAATAAAAAGACAATATCAATACCCTTTGCAAGTGATGTGGGGATCACAGTAGCTTAACAAGACGGTTTTAGTGCCCCTTGGAAGAGTGGTGGAGGTCGCAGTGGAATAAAAAGACAATATTAATGCCCCTTGGAAGAGTGATGAAGGTTGCAGTGGAAGAAAAGGACCGTATCAATGCCCCGTGGGAGAGAAGTGGAGGTCACAGTAGCTTAACAAGACGGTTTTAATGCCCATTGAAAGAGTGGTGAAGGTCGGAGTGGAATAAAAAGACAATATCAATGAACATTGGAAGAGTGGTGGAGGTCACAGTGGAATAAAGAGATGATATAATTTCCCCGTTGAAGATACGTGGAGGTCAAAGTAGCTTAACAAGTCGGTTTTAATGCCCCTTGGAAGAGTGTTGGAGGTAGCTGTGGATAAAAAGACAATACCAATGCCCCGTGGAAGAGTGGTGGAGGTCGCAGTGGAATATAAAGACAATATCAATGCCCCATGGAAGAGTGGTGGAGGACGCAGTGGAATAAAAAGACAATATCAATGCCCCGGGGAGAAGACGTGAAGGTCACAGTAGCTTTACAAGACGGTTTTAATGACCCTTGGAAGAGTGGTGGAGGTTGCTGTGATATAAAAAAGACAATATCAATGCCCCTTGGAAGAGACGTGGAGGTCACAGTAGCTTAACAAGACACTTCTAATGCCCTATGGATGAGTGGTGGAGGTCGCAGTGGAATAAAAAGACATTATCAATGCCCCTTGGGAGAGACGTCGAGGTCACAGTAGCTTAACAAGACAGTTTTAATGCCCCTTGGTTGAGTGGTGGAGGTTACAAGGGAATAAACAGACAATATCAATGCCCCGTGATAGAGACGTGGAGGTCACAGTAGCTTAATAAGATGGTTTTAATGCCCCTTGGAAGAGTGGTAGAGGTCGCAGTGCAATAAAAAGACAATATTAATGCCCCTTGGAAGAAACGTGGAGTTCACAGAAGCTTAACAAGAGGGATTTAATGCCCCTTGGAAGAGATGTGGAGTTCAGAGTAGTCTAACAAGTCTGTTTTGATGGCCCTTGGATGATATGTGAAGGTCACAGTAGCTTAACAAGACTGCTTCAATGCCCCTTGGAAGAGGTGTGGAGTGCAAAGTGGTTTAACAAGACGGTCTTAATGCCCCCTGGATGAGAAGTGGAGGTCACAGTAGCTTAACAAGACAGTTTTAATGAACCTTGAAAAAGTGGTGGAGGTCGCAGAGGAATAAAATGACAATATCAATGCCCCTTGGAAGAATAGTGGAGTTCGCAGTGGAATAAAAAGACAATATCAATGACCCGTGGAAGAGACGTGGTGGTCACAATAGCTTAACAAGACTCTTATTTCCCCTTGGAAGAGTGATTGAGGTCGCAGTGGCATAATAAGACATTATCAATGCCCCGTGGAAGAGATGTGGAGGTTTCAGGAGCTTAACAAGATAGTTTTAATGCCCCTTGGAAGAGCTGTGGAATGAAGAGTGGTTTAATAAAACGGTTTTATTGCCCCTTGGAAGAGACGTGGGGGTCACAGTAGCTTAACAAGACTGTTTTAATGCCCTTTGGAAGAGCTGTGGAGTACAGAGTGGTTTAACA
The DNA here is from genome assembly GCF_046119375.1 of Phyllobates terribilis. Lineage (NCBI taxonomy): Eukaryota > Metazoa > Chordata > Amphibia > Anura > Dendrobatidae > Phyllobates > Phyllobates terribilis. The sequence goes on from NW_027362982.1 coordinate 1,390,475, forward strand.
AGACGGTTCAAAAGCACGTGGAAGAGACGTGGAGGTCAAATTAGCTTAACAAGACAGTTTTAATGCCCCTTGGAAGAGTGGTGGAGGTCGCAGTGGAATAAAAAGACAATATCAATGCCACTTGGAAGACTGGTGGAGGTCGCAGTGGAATAAAAAGACAATAAAAATGCCCCGTGGAAAAGGAATGGAGGACATAGTAGCTGCACAAGACGGTTTTAATGCCCCTTGGAAAAGCTGTGGAGTTCAGAGTGGTTTAACAAGACGGGATTAATGCCCCTTGGAAGAGGCGTGAAGGTCACATTGGCTTAACAAAACGGCTTTAATGACCCTTGGAAGATTGGTGGAGATTACAGTGGAATAAAAAGACAATATCAGTGCCCCGTGGAAGAGACGTGGAGGTCACAGTAGCTAAACAAGACGGTTTTAATGCCCCTTGGAAGAGTGGTGGAGGTCGCAGTGGAATAAAAAGACAATATCAATGCCCCTTGGAAGACTGGTGGAGGTCGCAGTGGAATAAAAAGGCAATATCAATGTCCCGTGGAAGAGACGTGGTGGTCACAGTAGCTCAAAAAGACAGTTTTAATCCCCTTTGGAAGAGTGGTGGAGGTTACAGTGGAATAAAAAGACAATATCAATGCCCTGTGGAAGTGACGTGGGGATCACAGTAGCTTAACAAGACGGTTTTAGTGCCCCTTGGAAGAGTGGTGGAGGTCGCAGTGGAAAAAATAGACAATATCAATGCTCCGTGGAATATACGTGGAGGTCACAGTAGCTTAACAAGATGGTTTTAATGCCCCTTGGAAGAGTGCTGGAGGTCGCAGTGGAGTAAAAAAACAATATCAATGCCCCGTGGTAGAGTGGTGGAGGTCGCAGTTGCTTAACAAGACGGTTTTAATGCCCCTTGAAAGAGAGGTGGAGGTCATAGTAGGTTAACAAGACAGTTTTAATGCCCCTTGGAAGAGCTGTGGAGTTCAGAGTGGTTTAACAAGATGGTTTTAATGCCTCGTGGAAGAGATGTGGAGGTCACAGTAGCTTATGAAGCCGGTTTTCATGCCCCTTAGAAGAGTGGTGTAGGTTACAGTGGAATAAAAAGAAAATATCAATGCCCCTTGGAAGAGTGGTGGAGGTCACAGTTGCTTAACAAGACGGTTTTCATGCCCCTTAGAAGAGTGGTGGAGGTTGCAGTGGAATAAATAGACTACATCAATGTCCCTTGGAAGAGTGGTGGAGGTCGCAGTGGAATAAAAAGACAATATCAATGCCCCGTGGAAGAGACGTGGAGGTCACAGCAGCTTTACTAGACGGTTTTAATGCCCCTTGGGAGAGTGGTGGAGATCACAATGAAATAAAATGACGATATCAATTCCCCGTGGAATAGACGTGGAGGTCACAGTTGCTTAAGAAGACGGTTTTAATGCCCCTTGGAAGAGCTGTGGAGTTCAGAGTGGTTTAACAAGACGGGATTAATGCCCCTTGGAAGAGGCGTTAAGGTCACAGTGGCTTAAAAAAACGGTTTTAATGCCCCTTGGAAGATTGGTGGAGGTTACAGTGGAATAAAAATACAATATCAATGCCCCATGGAAGAGGCTTGGAGATTACAGTAGCTTAACAAGACGGTTTTAATGCCCCTTCGAAGAGTGGTGGAGGTCGCAGTGGAATAAAAAGACAATATCAATGCCCCTTGATAGACTGGTGGAGGTCGCAGTGGAATAAAAAGGCAATTTCAATGCCCCTTGGAAGACTGGTGGAGGTCGCAGTGGAATAAAAAGGCAATATCAATGTCCCGTGGAAGAGACGTGGTGGTCACAGTAGCTCAAAAAGACAGTTTTAATCCCCTTTGGAAGAGTGGTGGAGGTTACAGTGGAATAAAAAGACAATATCAATGCCCTGTGGAAGTGACGTGGGGATCACAGTAGCTTAACAAGACGGTTTTAGTGCCCCTTGGAAGAGTGGTGGAGGTCGCAGTGGAAAAAATAGACAATATCAATGCTCCGTGGAATATACGTGGAGGTCACAGTAGCTTAACAAGATGGTTTTAATGCCCCTTGGAAGAGTGCTGGAGGTCGCAGTGGAGTAAAAAAACAATATCAATGCCCCGTGGTAGAGTGGTGGAGGTCGCAGTTGCTTAACAAGACGGTTTTAATGCCCCTTGAAAGAGAGGTGGAGGTCACAGTAGGTTAACAAGACAGTTTTAATGCCCCTTGGAAGAGCTGTGGAGTTCAGAGTGGTTTAACAAGATGGTTTTAATGCCTCGTGGAAGAGATGTGGAGGTCACAGTAGCTTATGAAGCCGGTTTTCATGCCCCTTAGAAGAGTGGTGTAGGTTACAGTGGAATAAAAAGAAAATATCAATGCCCCTTGGAAGAGTGGTGGAGGTCACAGTTGCTTAACAAGACGGTTTTCATGCCCCTTAGAAGAGTGGTGGAGGTTGCAGTGGAATAAATAGACTACATCAATGTCCCTTGGAAGAGTGGTGGAGGTCGCAGTGGAATAAAAAGACAATATCAATGCCCCGTGGAAGAGACGTGGAGGTCACAGCAGCTTTACTAGACGGTTTTAATGCCCCTTGGGAGAGTGGTGGAGATCACAATGAAATAAAATGACGATATCAATTCCCCGTGGAATAGACGTGGAGGTCACAGTTGCTTAAGAAGACGGTTTTAATGCCCCTTGGAAGAGCTGTGGAGTTCAGAGTGGTTTAACAAGACGGGATTAATGCCCCTTGGAAGAGGCGTTAAGGTCACAGTGGCTTAAAAAAACGGTTTTAATGCCCCTTGGAAGATTGGTGGAGGTTACAGTGGAATAAAAATACAATATCAATGCCCCATGGAAGAGGCTTGGAGATTACAGTAGCTTAACAAGACGGTTTTAATGCCCCTTCGAAGAGTGGTGGAGGTCGCAGTGGAATAAAAAGACAATATCAATGCCCCTTGATAGACTGGTGGAGGTCGCAGTGGAATAAAAAGGCAATTTCAATGCCCGGTGGAATAGACGTGGGGGTCACAGTAGCTTAACAAAACGGTTTTAGTGACCCTTGGGAGAGTGGTGGAGGTCGCTTTGGAAAAAACAGACAATATCAATAGCAGGTGGAAGAGACGTGGAGGTCACAGTAGCTTAACAAGTTTGTTTTATTGCCCCTTGGAAGAGTGGTGGAGGTCGCAGTGGAATAAGACATTATCAATCCCCCATGGAAAATACGTGGAGGTCACAGTAGCTTAACAAAACGGTTTTAATGCCCCTTGGAAGAGTGGTGGAGTTCGCAGTGGAATAAAAAGACAATATCAATGACCAGTGGAAGAGACGTGGAGGTCACAGTAGCTTAACAAGATGGTTTTAATGCCCCTTGGAAGAGCTATGGAGTTCAGAGTAGTTTATCAAGATGGTTTTAATGCCCCTTGGAAGAGAAGTGTAGGTCACAGTAGCTTAACAAGACGTTTTTAATGCCCCTTGGAAGAGTGGTGAAGGTTACAGTGGAATAAGAAGAAAATATCAATGCCCCATGGAAGAGACGTGGAGTTCACAGTAGCTTAAAAAGACGGTTTTAATGCCCTTTGGAAGAGTGGTGAAGGTCGCAGTGGAATAAAAAGACAATATCAATGCCCCTTGAAAGAGAAGTGGAGGTCACAGTAGCTTAACTAGACTGTTTTAATGCCCCTTGATAGAGCTGTGGAGTGCAGAGTGGTTTAACAAGACGGTTTTAATTCCCCTTGGATGAGACATGGAGTTCACTGCAGCTTAACAAGACGTTATTAATGGCCCTTGAAAGAGTGGTGGAGGTTGTAGTGGAATAAAAATACAATATCAATGCCCCTTGGAAGAGAGGTGGAGGTCACTGTAGCTTTACAAGACAGTTTTAATGCTCCTTGGAAGAACTTTGGAGTTCATAGTGGTTTAATAAGACGGTTTTAATGCTCCTTGGAAGAGACGTGGAGGTCATAGTAGCTCAACTAGACAGTTTACTGCCCCTTGGAATAGTGGTGCAGGTCACAGTGGATTAAAAAGACAGTATTAATGCCCTTGGAAGAGTGGTGGAGGTCACAGTAGAATAAAAAGACAATATCAATGCCCCGTGAAAGAGACTTGGAGGTAACAGTAGCTTAAAAAGACGGTTTTAATGCCCCTTAGAAGAGCTGTGGAGTTCAGAGTGGTTTAACAAGACGGTTTTAATGTCCTTTCGATGAGATATAGAGGACAAAGTAGCTTAACAAGACGGTTTTAATGCCCCTTGGAAGAACTTTGCAGTTCACAGTGGTTTAACATTACGGTTTAATTGTCACTTGGAAAAGACTTGAAGGTCACAGTAGCTTGACAAGATGGTTATAATGCCCCTTAGAAGAGTGGTGGAGGTCACAGTGGAATAAAAAGACAATATCAATGCCCCGTGGAAGAGATGTGGAAGTCACAGTAGCTTAACAAGACGTTTTTAATGCCCCTTGGAAGAGTGGTGGAGGTCGCAGTAGAATAAAAAGACAATATCAATGCTCCGTGGAAGAGACTTGGAGGTAACAGCAGCTTAACAAGATGGTTTTAATGCCTATTGGAAGAGCTGTGGAGTTCAGAGTGGTTTAACAAGACGGTTTTAATGCCCCTTGGAAGAGACGTGGAGGTCATAGTAGCTCAACTAGACAGTTTACTGCCCCTTGGAAGAGTGGTGCAGGTCACAGTGGATTAAAAAGACAGTATCAATGCCCTTGGAAGAGTAGTGGAGGTCGCAGTAGAATAAAAAGACAATATCAATGCCCCGTGAAAGAGACTTGGAGGTAACAGTAGCATAAAAAGACGGCTTTAATGCCCCTTGGAAGAGCTGTGGAGTTCAGAGTGTTTTAACAACATGGCTTTAATGCTCCTTGGAAGAAACGTGGAGGTCACAGCAGCTTAACAAGACGGTTTTAATGCCCCGTGGAAGAGTGGTGTAGGTTACAGTGGAATAAAAAGACAATATCAATGCCCCGTTGAAGAGACGTGGAGGTCACAGTAGCTTAACAAGACGGTTTTAGTGCCCCTTGGAAGAGTGCTGGAGGTTACAGCGGTATAAAAAGACAATATCAATGTCCCGAGGAAGAAACGTGGAGGTCACAGTAGCTTAAGAAGATGGTTTTAATGCCCCTTGGAAGATTGGTGGAGGTCGCAGTGGAATAAAAAGACAATGTCAATGTCCCTTGCAAGTGTTGTGTAGGTCGCGGTGGAATAAAAAGACAATATCAATGCTCCGTGGAACAGAAATGGAAATCACAGTATCTTAACAAGACGGTTTTAATGCCCCTTGGAAGAGTGCTGGAGGTCGCAGTGGAATAAAAAGACAATATCAATGCCCCTTGGAAGAGTGGTGGAGATGACAGTGGAATAAAAAGACAATATCAATGCGCCTTGGAAGAGTGATGGAGGTCGCAGTGGAATAAAACGACAATATGAATGCCCCTTCGAAGACACTTGGAGGTCAAAGTAGCTTAACAAGACATTTTTATTGCCCCTGGAAGAGAGGTGGAGGTCGCTGTGGAATAAAAAGACAATATCAATGCCCTGTGGAAGAGACCTGGAGGCCACAGTAGCTTAACAAGATGGTTTAATGTCCCTTGGAAGAGTGATGGAAGTCACAGTGGAATAAAAAAGCCATATCAATGCGCCGTGGAAGACAATTGGTCACAGTAGCTTAGCAAGACAGTTTTAATGCCCCTTGGAAGTGACGTGGAGGTCACAGTAGCTTAACAATATGGTTTTAATGCCACTTGGAAGACTGGTGGAGGTCGCAGTGGAATAAAAAGACAATATCAATGCCCATTGGAAGAGCTGTGGAGTTCAGAGTGGTTTAACAAGATGGTTTTAATGACCCTTGGAAGAGATGTGGAGGTCACGGTAGCTTAATAAGACGGTTTTAATGCTCCTTCGAAGAGTGGTGGAGGTTAGAGTGGAATAAAAAGACAATATTAATGCCCCGTGGAAGTGACGTGGAGATCACAGTAGCTTAACAAGATGGTTTTAGTGCCCCTTGGAAGAGTGGTTCAGGTCACAGTGGAATAAAAAGACAATATCAATGCCCCTTGGAAGAGTGGTGGAGGTCGCAGTGGAATAAAATTACAATATCAATGCCCCTTGGAAGAGTGGTGTAGGTCACAGTGCAATAAAAAGACAATATCAATGTCCTGTGGATAAGACGTGGAGTTCAGAGTAGCTTAACAAGACAGTTTTTATGCCCCTTGGAATAGTGGTGGAGGTCGCAGTGGAATAAAAAAACAATATCAATGGCCCGTGAAAGAGATGTGGAGGTCACAGTAGCTTAATAAGACGGTCTTAATGCCACTTGGAAGAGTGGTGGAGGTCGCAGTGGAATCAAAAAACAATATCTTTGCCCCTTGGCATAGTGGTGGAGGTCGCAGTGGAATAAAAAGACAATAACAATGCCCCTGGAAGAGACTTGGAGGTCACAGTAGCTTAACAACATGGTTTTAATGCCCCTTGGAATAGTGGTGGAGGTCGCAGTGGAATAAAAAGACAATATCAATGGCCCATGAAAGAGATGTGGAGGTCACAGTAGCTTAACAAGACGGTCTTAATGACACTTGGAAGAGTGGTGGAGGTCGCAGTGGAATAAAAAAACAATATATATGCCCCTTGGCATAGTGGTGGAGCTCGCAGTGGAATAAAAGGACAATAACAATGCCCCTTGAAGAGACGTGGAGGTCACAGTAGCCTAACAAGACGTTTTATTGCACTTTGGAAGAGTAGTGCAGGTCGCAGTGGAACAAAAAGACAATATCAATGCCCCGTGGAAGAGACTTGGAGATCACAGTAGCTTAACAAGATGGTTTTAATGCCCCTTGGAAGAGACGTGGAGCTCACAGTAGTTTAACAAGACAGTTTTAATGCCCTTTGAAAGAGTGGTGGAGTTTCCCGTGGAATAACAGGACAATATCAATGACCCGTGGAAGAGACGTGAAGGTCACAGTAGCTTAAAAAGACGGCTTTATTGCCCCTTGGAAGAGTGGTGGAGGTCGAAGTGGAATAAAAGAACAATATCAATGCCCCGTGGAAGAGACGAGGAGGCCACAGTTACTTAACAATATGGTTTAATGCCCCTTGAAAGAGTGGTGGAAGTCGCAGTGGAATAAAAAAACTATATCAATGCCCCGTGGAAGAGACATGGAGGTCACAGTAGCTTAACAAGACGGTTTTAATGCCCCTTAGAAGAAACATGGAGGTCACTGTAGCTTATCCAAATGGTTTTAATGCCCCTTGGAATAGTGGTGGAGTCTACAGAGGATTAAAGAGACAATATCAATGCCCCGTGGAAGAGACGTGGAGGTCACTGTAGCTTTACAAGATGGTTTTAATGCCCCTTGAAAGAGTGGTGGAGGCCGCAGTGGAATAAATAGACAATATCAATGTCCTTGGAAGAGAGGTGGAGGTCGCAGTGAAATAAAAAGACAATATCAATGCCCCGCTGAAGAGACGTGCAAGTCCCAGAAGCTTAAGAAGACAGTTTTAATGCCCCTTGTAAGAATAGTGGAGGTTGCAGTGAAACAAAAAGACAATTTCAATGCCCCGCGAAAGAGACGTGGAGGTCACAGTAGCTTAACAAGATGGATTTAATGCCCCTTTGAAGAGCTGTGGAGTTCAGAGTGGTTTAACAAGACAGTTTTAATGCCTCTTGGAAGAGACGAGGAGGTCACAGTAGCTTTACAAGATGGTTTTAATGCCCCTTGGAAGAGTGGTGTAGGTTACAGTTGAACAAACAGACAATATCAATGCCCCGTGAAAGAGACATGGAGGACACAGTAGCTAAACCAGACGGTTTTGATGCCCCTTGGAAGAGTGGTGGAGGTCGCAGTGGAATAAAAAGACAATATTAATGCCCCTTGTAAGAGTGTTGGAGGTCGCAGTGGAATAAAAAGAAAATATCAATGCCCCTTGGAAGAGACATGGAGGTCACAGTAGCTTAGCAAAAGGCTTTAATGCCCCTTGGAATAGTGGTGGAGGTCGCAGTGGAATAATAAGACAATATCAATGCCCAGTAGAAAAGACGAGGAGGTCCCAATAGGTTAACAAGACGGTTTCAATGCCCTTGGAAGAGCAGTGGAGTTCAGAGTTGTTTAAGAAGATGGTTTTAATGCACCTTGGAACAGTGTTGGAGGTTAGAGTGGAATAAAAAGACAATATCAATGCCCTGTGGAAGAGACGTGGAGGTCACAGTAGCTAAACAAGATTGTTTTAATGCCCATTGGAAGAGTGGTGGAGGTCGCAGTGGAATAAAAAGACAATATCAATGCCCCATGGAAGAGTGGTTGAGGTCGCAGTGGAAAAAAAAAGACAATATCAATGCCCCTTGGAAGAGTGGTGGAGGTTGCAGTGGAATAAAGAACAATATCAATACCCCGTGGAAGAGACGTGGAGATAACAGTAGCTTAACAAGGCGGTTTTAATGCCCCTTGGAAGAGCTGTGGAGTTCAGAGTGTTTTAACAAGATGGTTTTAATGCCCCTTGGAAGAGATATGGAGGTCAAAGTAGCTTAACAAGTGGCTTTTAATGCCCTTGGAAGAGCGGTGGAGGTTACAGTAGAATAAAAAGACAATATCAATGCCCCATGGAAAAGATGTGGAGATCACAGTAGCTTAACAAGACGGTTTTATTGCCCTGTGGGAGAGCTGTGGAGTTCAGAGTGGTTTAACAAGATGGTTTTAATGCCCCTTGGAAGAGACGTGTAGGTCAAATTAGCTTAACAAGACGGTTTTAATGCCCAGTGGAAGAGATGTGGTGGTTACAGTGAAATAAAAAGACAATATCAATGCCCTGTGGGAGAGACGTCGAGGTCACAGTAGCTTAATAATATGGTTTTAGTGCCCCTTGAAAGAATGGTGGAGGTTGCAGTGGAATAAAAAGACAATATCAGTGCCCTTTGGAAGAGTGGTGGAGGTCGCAGTGGAATAAAAAGATAATATCAATGTCCCTTGGAAAAGTGGTGAAGGTCGCAATGGAATAAAAAGACAATATCAATGTCCCGTGGAAGAGACGTGGAGGTTACAGTAGCTTATCAAGACAGTTTTAATGCCCCTTGGAAGAGTGATGGAGGTTGCAGTGGAATAAAAAGACAATATCAATGCCCCGTGGAAGAGACGTGGAGGTCACAGTAGCTTAACAAGACGCTTTTAATGCCCCTTGGAAGAGCTGTGTAGTTCAAAGTGGTTTAACAAGATGGTTTTAATGCCCCTTGGAAGAGTGGTGGAGATCGCAGTGGAATCAAAAGACAATATCAATGCCCCCTGGAAGAGTGGAGGAGGTCGCAGTGGAATTAAAATACAATATCAATGCTCCGTGGAAGAGATGTGGAGGTCACAGTAGCTTAACAAGATGGTTTTATTGCCCCTTGGAAGAGTGGTTGAAGTTGCAGTGGATAAAATGGACAATATCAATGCCCCGTGGAAGAGACGTGGAGGTTACAGTAGCTTGAGAAGACGGTTTCAATGCAATCTGGAAGAGCTGTGGATTTCAGAATCGCTTAACAAGATGGTTTTAATGCCCCTTAGAAGAGAAGCGAGGTCACAGTAGCTTAACAAAATGGTTTTAATGCCCCTTGGAAAAGTGGTGGAGGTTACAGTGGTATAAAAAGACAATATCAATGCCCCGTGGAAGAGACGTGGAGTCCACAGTAGCTTAACAAGATGGTTTTAATGCCCCTTGGAAGAGTGGTGGAGGTTCCAGTGGAATAAAAAGACAATATCAATGCCCCTTGCAAGAGTGGAGAAGGTCGCAGTGGAATAAAAAGACAGTATCAATGCTGCGTGGAAGAGACGTGTAGGTCACAGTAGCTAAACAAGACGGTTTTCTTGCCCCTTGGAAGAGTGGTGGAGGTCGCACTGGAATAAAAAGACAATATAAATGCCCCGTGGAAGAGACGTGGAGGTCACAGTAGTAGTGTTGAGCGAATATGCTCGACACTGCTCGGTACTCGCCCGAGCATCACACCCCTCGGGATGTTCGGCGAGCACCGAGCATTTCCAGGTTACTCGGGCGGGAGCTCGGGTCTCCGCCCTGCATGTTTGGCACCTTTACAGAGCCAATGATCATGCAGGGATTGCCAGCCAGTCACTGTAATGCCGCAGCCATGTTGGTTGCGGGCATTACATTGATTGGCTGGCTGCACAGCGTCACCTCGAGTATTTAAAACCGGGCTCCGCCATCTTGGACACAGTCGCTCTGGATTAGCCAGTGTAGGGAAAGCACTGCTGAGCTAGGGAGAGATTTATACTGCGAAATAGTTAGTTTAGGGTCTGTAAAGGCTGCCAAATCAAAGAAACAGTCCTTCTCAGGACTAATATCCATCCCAAATGTCAGGCAGGCAGGCAGGCAGGCTGTATAGGAGACGCAAAGGTTAAAGCAGAAAACATTGCATTACAGTCCTGTGTGCTCCTGTTGCTGAAATTTCTGGACTCAGCTCCAGTTCCTAGGGGCCAGGAAAAATCCTTTTTTTCTCATCTAAATCCTCTTTTTTTTTTCCCTCCTTCACACCGTACAAATACCCGTCTTATTAACCTTTTAGTGTCCCCCTCCTTCAAAATAAAAAAAAAAAGTGTGTCTGTGACAGTTCAGACACAAATATATCTGTTTAAAATAGTCTGGTGTAGGACAGAGAAACAAAAGTGTGGTTTTGCAGGTCCATGGTTCAAACCTCTATATTATCCACTTTTGGGCCATTTTTACCTAAAAAAAACAGTTTGAGTGTGTCGCTCACTGTTCAGCCGCAAATATATATATTGAAAAAAGTCTGGTATACGCCAGTAAATTATAACTTTGGTTGTGCTGTTCCACGGTAAAAAAATCTCTGTATTATCCTGCTTTTGCCATTTGTAGCCGTAAAGAAAAACAGTAATAGTGTCTCCTGATTGTTCAGACACCAATATATCTGTTTAAAAGAGTCTGGTATACACCAGTAAATTATAACTGTGGTTTTCACGTTCCACGTTAAAAAATCTCTATTATCCAGCTTTTGGTATTTTTTCCATAAAGAAAAAAAGTAATAGTATCTCCTCATTGTTCAGACACCAATATATCTGTTTAAAAGAGTCTGATATACAAAAGTAAATTATAACTGTGGTTTTGCCATTCCACGTTAAAAAATCTCTATTATTCAGCTTTTGGTATTTTTTCCTTAAAGAAAAACAGTAATAGTGTCTCCCTGATTGTTCAGACACAAATATATCTGTTTAAAATAGTCTGGTGTAGGCCCGAGAAATAGAAGTGTCATTTTGCAGTTCCACGGTTCAAACCTGTGTATTATCCACTTTTGGGCCATTTGTACCTAAAAAAAAACAGTTTGAGTATGTCGCTCATTGTTAAGCCGCAAATATATATATTGAAAAAAGTCTGGTATACACCAGTAATTTATAACTGTGGTTGTGCTATTCCATGCTAAAAAATCTCTATGATTGTGCTTTTGGCATTTTTTGCCGTAAAAAAAAACAGTAATAGTGTCTCCCTAATTGTTCAGACACAAATATATCTGTTTTAAATAGTCTTGTGTAGGACAGAGTAAGAGAAGTGTGGTTTTGCAGTTCTTCGGTTCAAACCTCTGTATTATCCACTTTTGGGCCATTTGAACCTAAAAAAAAACAGTTTGAGTGTGTTGCTCACTGTGCAGCCTTTTTTTTTTAAAAAAGTTTGGTATACACCAGTAAATTATAACTGTGGTTTTGCTATTCCACAGTAAAAAATCTCTATTATCCTGCTTTTGCCGTATTTTGCCATAAAGAAAAACAGTAATAGTGTCTCCTGATTTTTCAGACACAAATATATGTGTTGAAAATAGTCTGGTGTAGGCCCGAGAAATAGAACTGTGGTTTTGCCGTTCCACGGGTCAAATCTCTGTATTATCCTGCTTTTGGCATTTTTTGCTGTAAAGAAAATCAGTAATAGTGTCTCCTGATTGTTCAGACACCAATATATCTGTTTAAAAGAGTCTGGTATACACCAGTAAATGATAACTGTGGTTGTGCTGTTCTACGGTAAAAAATCTCTATCATCCTGCTTTTGGCATTTTTTGGGGGTAAAAAAAAACTGTAATAGTGTCTCCCTGATTGTTCAGACACAAATATATCTGTTTAAATTAGTCTGGTGTAGGCCAGAGAAACAGAAGTGTGGTTTTGCAGTTCCAAAATTAAAACCTCTGTATTATCCACTTTTGGGCCATTTGTACCTAAAAAAAAAACAGTTTGAGTGTGTCGCTCAATGTTCAGCCACAAATATACAGTACAGAACAAAAGTTTGGACACACCTTCTCATTTAAAGATTTTTCTGTATTTTCATGACTATGAAAATTGTACATTCACACTGAAGGCATCAAAACTATGAGTTAACACATGTGGAATTATATACTTAACAAAAAAGTGTGAAACAATTGAAAATATGTCTTATATTCTAGGTTCTTCAAAGTAGCCACCTTTTGCTTTGATGACTGCTTTGCACACTCTTGGCATTCTCTTGATGAGCTTCAAGAGTTAGTCACCGGAAATTGTCTTCACTTCACAGGTGTGCCCTGTCAGGTTTAATAAGTGGGATTTCTTGCCTTATAAATGGGGTTGGGACCATCAGTTGTGTTGTGTAGACGTCAGGTGGACACACAGCTGATAGTCCTACTGAATAGACTGTTAGAATTTGTATTATGGCAAGAAAAAAGCAGCTAAGTAAAGAAAAACGAGTGGCCATCATTACTTTAAGAAATTAAGTCAGTCAGTCCGAAAAATTGGGAAAACTTTGAAAGTGTCCCCAAGTGCAGTTGCAAAAACCATCAAGCGCTACAAAGAAACTGGCTCACATGGCGACCGCCCCAGGAAAGGAAGACCAAGAGTCACCTCTGCTTCTGAGTATAAGTTTATCCGAGTCACCAGCCTCAGAAATGGCAGGTTAACAGCAGCTCAGATTAGAGACCAGGTCAATGCCACACAGAGTTCTAGCAGCAGACAAATCTCTACAACAACTGTTAAGAGGAGACTTTGTGCAGCAGGCCTTCATGGTAAAATAGCTGCTAGGAAACCACTGCTAAGGACACTCAACAAGCAGAAGAGATTTGTTTGGGCTAAAGAACACAAGGAATGGACATTAGACCAGTGGAAATCTGTGCTTTGGTCTGATGAGTCCAAATTTGAGATCTTTGGTTCCAACCACCGTGTCTTTGTGCGATGCAGAAAAGGTGAACGGATGGACTCTACATGCCTGGTTCCCACCGTAAAGCATGGAGGAGGAGGTGTGATGGTGTGATGGTGTGATGGTGTGGGGGTGCTTTGCTGGTGACACTGTTGGGGATTTATTCAAAATTGAAGTCATACTGAACCAGCATGGCTACCACAGCATCTTGCAGCGGTATGCTATTCCATCCGGTTTGCGTTTAGTTGGATCATCATTTATTTTTCATCAGGACAATGACCCGAAACACACCTCCAAGCTGTGTAAGAGCTATTTGACCAAGAAGGAGAGTGATGGGGTGCTACGCCACATGACCTGGCCTCCACAGTCACCAGACCTGAACCCAATCGAGATGGTTTGGGGTGAGCTGGACCGCAGAATGAAGGTAAAAGGGCCAACAAGTGCTAAGCATCTCTGGGAACTCCTTCAAGATTGTTGGAAGACCATTTCCAGTGACTACCTCTTGAAGCTCATCAAGAGAATGCCAAGAGTGTGCAAAGCAGTCATCAAAGCAAAAGGTGGCTACTTTGAAGAACCTAGAATATAAGACATATTTTCAATTGTTTCACAATTTTTTGTTAAGTATATAATTCCACATGTGCTAATTCATAGTTTTGATGCCTTCAGTGTGAATGTACAATTTTCATAGACATGAAAATACAGAAAAATCTTTAAATGAGAAGGTGTGTCCAAACTTTTGGTCTGTACTGTATATGTTTAAAAAAGTCTGGTATGCACCAGTAAATTATAACGGTGGTTCTGCTGTTCCACCGTAAAAATCTCTGTATTATCCAGCTTTTGGTATTTTTTCCGTAAAGAAAAACAGTAATAGTGTCTCCTGATTGTTCAGACACCAATATATCTGTTTAAAAGAATCTGATATACACCAGTAAATTATAACTGTGGTTTTGCCGTCCCACGGTAAAAAATCTTTATTATTCAGCTTTTGGTATTTTTTCCGTAAAGAAAAACAGTAATAGTTTCTCCTGATTGTTCAGACACCAATATATCTGTTTAAAATAGTCTGGTGTAGGCCCGAGAAATCGAAGTGTGGTTTCGCAGTTCCACGGGTCAAATCTCTGTATTATCCTGCTTTTGCCATATTTTGCCATAAAGAAAAACAGTAATAGTGTCTCCTGATTGTTCAGATACAAATATATCTGTTTAAAATAGTCTGGTGTAGGCCAGAGATACCGAAGTGTGGTTTTGCAGTTCCATGGTCCAAACCTCTGTATTATCCACTTTTGGGCCATTTCTACCTAAAAAAAAACAGTTTGAGTGTGTCCCTCACTGTTCAGCCGCAAATATATATATTTAAAAAAGTCTGGTATACACCAGTAAATTATAACTGTGGTTTTACCGTTCCACGGTAAAATATCTCTATTATCCAGCTTTTGTTATTTTTTCCATAAAGAAAAAAAGTAATAGTATCTCCTGATTGTTCAGACACCAATATATCTGTTTAAAAGAGTCTGATATACACCAGGAAATTATAACTGTGGTTTTGCCATTCCACAGTAAAAAATCTCTGTATTATCCTGCTTTTGGCATTTTTTGCCGTAAAGAAAAACAGTAATAGTGTCTCCTGATTCTTCAGACACAAATATATCTGTTTAAAATAGTCTGGTATACAACAGTAAATGATAACTGTGGTTTTGCCATTCCACGTTTAAAAATCTCTATTATCCAGCTTTTGGTATTTTTTCCTTAAAGAAAAACAGCAATAGTGTCTCCCTGATTGTTCAGACACAAATATATCTGTTTAAAACAGTCTGGTGTAGGACCGAGAAACAGAAGTGTGGTTTTACAGTTCCACGGTTCAAACCTCTGTATTATCCTCTTTTGAGTTATTTGTACCTAAAAAAAAAAACAGTTTGAGTGTGTCGCTCACTGTTAAGCCGCAAATATATATATTGAAAAAAGTTTGTTATACACCAGTAAATTATTACTGTGGTTGTGCTGTTCCACGGTAAAAAATCTTTATTATCCTGCTTTTGGCATTTTTTGCCGTAAAAAAAAACTGTAATAGTGTCTCCCTGATTGTTGAGACAAAAATATATCTGTTTAAAATAGTCTGGTGTAGGCCAGAGAAATAGAAGTGTGGTTTTGCAGTTCTACGGTTCAAACCTCTGTATTATCCACTTTTGGGCCATTTTTACCTTAAAAAAAAGCAGTTTGAGTGTCTTGCTCACTGTTCAGCCGCAAATATATATATTTAAAAAAGTCTGGTATACACTAGTAAATTTTAACGGTGGCTTTGCTGTTCCAGAGTAAAAAATCTCTGTATTATCCTGCTTTTGCCATTTTTAGCCGTAAAGAAAAACAGTAATAGTGTCTCCTGATTGTTCAGACACCAATATATCTGTTTAAAAGAATCTGATATACACCAGTAAATGATAACTGTGGTTTTGCCGTCCCACGGTAAAAAATCTTTATTATCCAGCTTTTGGTATTTTTTCCGTAAAGAAAAACAGTAATAGTGTCTCCTGATTGTTCAGACACAAATATATCTGTTTAAAATAGTCTGATGTAGGCCCGAGAAATAGAAGTGTGGTTTCGCAGTTCCACGGGTCAAATCTCTGTATTATCCTGCTTTTGCCATATTTTGCCATAAAGAAAAACAGTAATAGTGTCTCCTGATTGTTCAGACACAAATATATCTGTTTAAAATAGTCTGGTGTAGGCCAGAGATACAGAAGTGTGGTTTTACAGTTCCATGGTCCAAACCTCTGTATTATCCACTTTTGGGCCATTTCTACCTAAAAAAAAACAGTTTGAGTGTGTCCCTCACTGTTCAGCCGCAAATATATATATTTAAAAAAGTCTGGTATACACCAGTAAATTATAACTGTGGTTTTGCCGTTCCACGGTAAAAGATCTCTATCATCCAGCTTTTGTTATTTTTTCCATAAAGAAAAAAAGTAATAGTATCTCCTGATTGTTCAGACACCAATATATCTGTTTAAAAGAGTCTGATATACACCAGGAAATTATAACTGTGGTTTTGCTGTTCCACAGTAAAAAATCTTACTATTATTCTGCTTTTGCCATCTTTTGCCGTAAAGAAAAACAGTAATAGTGTCTCCTGATTGTTCAGACACAAATATATCTGTTGAAAATAGTCTGGTGTAGGCCCGAGAAATAGAACTGTGGTTTTGCCGTTCCACGGGTCAAATCTCTGTATTATCCTGCTTTTGGCATTTTTTGCCGTAAAGAAAAACAGTAATAGTGTCTCCTGATTGTTCAGACACAAATATATCTGTTTAAAATAGTCTGGTATACAACAGTAAATGATAACTGTGGTTTTGCCATTCCACGTTTAAAAATCTCTATTACCCAGCTTTTGGTATTTTTTCCTTAAAGAAAAACAGCAATAGTGTCTCCCTGATTGTTCAGCCACAAATATATCTGTTTAAAATAGTCTGGTGTAGGCCAGAGAAACAGAAGTGTGGTTTTGCAGTTCCACGGTTCAAACCTCTGTATTATCCTCTTTTGGGTTATTTGTACCTAAAAAAAAAAACAGTTTGAGTGTGTCGCTCACAGTTCAGCCGCAAATATATTTATTGAAAAAAGTTTGTTATACACCAGTAAATTATAACTGTGGTTGTGCTGTTCCACGGTAAAAAATCTCTATTATCCTGCTTTTGGCATTTTTTGCCATAAAAAAAACTGTAATAGTGTCTCCCTGATTGTTCAGACACAAGTATATCTGTTTAAAATAGTCTGGTGTAGGCCAGAGAAACAGAAGTGTGGTTTTGCAGTTCCACGGTTCAAACCTCTGTATTATCCAATTTTGGGCCATTTTTACCTTAAAAAAAGCAGTTTGAGTGTCTCGCTCACTGTTCAGTCGCAAATATATATATTTAAAAAAGTCTTGTATACACCAGTAAATTTTAACTGTGGTTTTGCTGTTCCAGAGTAAAAAATCTCTGTATTATCCTGCTTTTGCCATTTTTAGCCGTAAAGAAAAACAGTAATAGTGTCTCCTGCTTGTTCAGACACCAATATACAGTTATATGAAAAAGTTTGGGCACCCCTATTAATCTTAAGCTTAGTATTTTATAAAAATTGGTGTTTTTGCAACAGCTATTTCAGTTTGATATATGTAATAACTGTTGGACACAGTAATGTTTCTGCCTTGAAATGAGGTTTATTGTACTAACAGAAAATGTGCAATCTGCATTCAAACAAAATTTGACAGGTGCATAAGTATGGGCACCCTTATCATTTTCTTGTTTTAAATACTCCTACCTATTTTTTACTGACTTACTAAAGCACTCTTTTTGTTTTTGTAACCTCATTGAGCTTTGAACTTCATTGCCAGGTGTATGCAATCATGAGAAAAGCTACTTAAAGTGGCCACTTGCAAGTTGTTCTCCTGTTTGAATCTCCTCTGAAGAGTGGCATCATGGGCTCCTCAAAACAACTGTCAAATGATCTGAAAACAAAGATTATTCAACATAGTTGTTCAGGGGAAGGATACAAAAAGCTGTCTCAGAGATTTAACCTGTCAGTTTCCACTGTGAGGAACATAGTAAGGAAATGGAAGAACACAGGGACAGTTCTTGCTAAGGCCAGAAGTGGCAGGCCAAGAAAAACATCAGAAAGGCAGAGAAGTAGAATGGTGAGATCAGTCAAGGACAATCCTCAGACCACCTCCAGAGAGCTGCAGCATCAACTTGCTGCAGATGGTGTCACTGTGCATCGGTCAACTATACAACGCACTTTGCACAAGGAGAAGCTGTATGGGAGAGTGATGCGAAAGAAGCCGTTTCTGCAAGCATGCCACAAACAGAGTCGGCTGAGGTATGCAAAAGCACATTTGGAGAAGCCAATTTCTTTTTGGAAGAAGGTCCTGTGGACTGATGAAACCAAGATTGAGTTGTTTGGTCATACAAAAAGGCGTTATGCATGGCGGCTAAAAAACACAGCATTCCAAGAAAAACACTTGCTACCCACAGTAAAATTTGGTGGAGGTTCCATCATGCTTTGGGGCTGTGTGGCCAATGCCGGCACCGGGAATCTTGTTAAAGTTGAGGGGCGCATGGATTCCACTCAGTATCAGCAGATTCTTGACAATAATGTTCAAGAATCAGTGATTAAGTTGAAGTTAAGCAGGGGATGGATCTTTCAGCAAGACAATGATCCAAAACACCGCTCCAAATCTACTCAGGCATTCATGCAGAGGAGCGATTACAATGTTATGGAATGGCCATCCCAGTCCCCAGACCTGAATATCATTGAACATCTGTGGGATCATTTGAAGAGGGCTGTCCATGCTCGGCGACCATCAAACTTAACTGAACTGGAATTGTTTTGTAAAGAGGAATGGTCAAACATACCTTCATCCAGGATCTAGGAACTCATTAAAAGCTACAGGAAGCGACTAGAGGCTGTTATTTTTGCAAAAGGAGGATCTACTAAATATTAATGTCACTTTTCTGGTGAGGTGCCCATACTTATGCACCTGTCAAATTTTGTTTGAATGCAGATTGCACATTTTCTGTTAGTACAATAAACCTCATTTCAAGGCAGAAACTGTGTCCAACAGTTATTACATATATCAAACTGAAATAGCTGTTGCAAAAACACCAATTTTTATAAAACATTAAGCTTAAGATTAATAGGGGTGCCCAAACTTTTTCATATAACTGTATCTGTTTAAAAGAGTCTGGTATACACCAGTAAATTATAACTATGGCTTTGCTATTTCATGGTAAAAAATCTCTATAATCCAGCTTTTGGTATTTTTTCCATAAAGAAAAACATTAATAGTGTCTCCTGATTGTTCTGACAACAATATATCTGTTTAAAAGATTCTGGTATACACCAGTAAATTTTAACTGTGGTTTTGCCGTCCCACGGTAAAAAATCTTTATTATCCAGCTTTTGGTATTTTTTCCGTAAAGAAAAACAGTAATAGGGTCTCCTGATTGTTCAGACACAAATATATCTGTTTAAAATAGTCTGGTGTAGGCCAGAGAAATAGAAGTGTGGTTTAGCAGTACCACGGGTCAAATCTCTGTATTATCCTGCTTTTGCCATATTTTGCCATAAAGAAAAACAGTAATAGTGTCTCCTGATTGTTCAGACACAAATATATCTGTTTAAAATAGTCTTGTGTAGGACAGAGAAAGAGAAGTGGGGTTTTGCAGTTCCACGGTAAAAAATCTTTACTATCCAGCTTTTGGTATTTTTTCCATAAAGAAAAACAGTAATAGTGTCTCCCTGATTGTTCAGACGCAAATATTTCTGTTTAAAATAGTCTGGTGTAGGCCAGAGAAACAGAAGTGTGGTTTTGCAGTTCCACTGTTCAAACCTCTGTTATCCTGCTTTTGCCATTTTTTGTCGTAAAGAAAAACTGTAATGGTGTCTCCTGATTGTTCAGACACCAATATATCTGTTTAAAGAGTCTGGTATACACCAGTAAATTATAACTGTGGTTTTGCCGTTCCACGGTAAAAAATCTCTATTATCCAGCTTTTGTTATTTTTTCCGTAAAGGAAAAAAACTAATAGTATCTCCTGATTGTTCAGACACTAATACATCTGTTTAAAAGAGTCTGATATACACCAGTAAATTATAACTGTGGTTTTGCCGTCCCACGGTAAAAAATCTTTACTATCCAGCTTTTGGTATTTTTTCCGTAAAGAAAAACAGTAGTAGTGTCTCCCTGATTGTTCAGACACAAATATTTCTGTTTAAAATAGTCTGGTGTAGGCCAGAGAAACAGAAGTGTGGTTTTGCAGTTCCACTGTTCAAACCTCTGTTATTATGCTTTTGCCATTTTTTGTCATAAGGAAAAACAGTAATAGTGTCTCCTGATTGTTCAGACACAAATATATCTGTTTAAAAGAATCTGGTATACACCAGTAAATTATAACTGCGGTTTTGCTGTTTCATGGTAAAAAGTCTCTATTATCCAGCTTTTGGTATTTTTTCCATAAAGAAAAACATTAATAGTGTCTCCTGATTGTTCAGACACCAATATATCTGTTTAAAAGAATCTGATATACACCAGTAAATGATAACTGTGGTTTTGCCGTCCCACGGTAAAAAATCTTTATTATCCAGCTTTTGGTATTTTTTCCGTTAAGAAAAACAGTAATAATGTCTCCTGATTGTTCAGAAATCAATATATTTGTTTAAAAGAGTCTGGTATACACCAGTAAATTATAACTGCGGTTTTGCTGTTTCATGGTAAAAAGTCTCTATTATCCAGCTTTTGGTATTTTTTCCATAAAGAAAAACATTAATAGTGTCTCCTGATTGTTCAGACACCAATATATCTGTTTAAAAGAATCTGATATACACCAGTAAATTATAACTGTGGTTTTGCTGTCCCACGGTAAAAAATCTCTATTATCCAGTTTTTGGTATTTTTTCCTTAAAGAAAAACAGTAATAGTGTCTCCCTGATTGTTCAGACACAAATATATCTGTTTAAAATAGTCTGGTGTAGGCCCGAGAAATAGAAGTGTGGTTAAGCAGTTCCACGGGTCAAATCTCTGTATTATCCTGCTTTTGCCATATTTTGCCATAAAGAAAGACAGTAATAGTGTCTCCTGATTGTTCAGACACAAATATATCTGTTTAAAATAGTCTTGTGTAGGATAGAGAAAGAGAAGTGTGGTTTTGCAGATCCACGGTAAAAAAATCTTTACTATCCAGCTTTTGGTATTTTTTCCGTAAAGAAAAACAGTAATAGTGTCTCCCTGATTGTTCAGACACAAATATTTCTGTTTAAAATAGTCTGGTGTAGGCCAGAGAAACAGAAGTGTGGTTTTGCAGTTCCACTATTCAAACCTCTGTTATCCTGCTTTTGCCATTTTTTGTCGTAAAGAAAAGCAGTAATAGTGTCTCCTGATTGTTCAGACACACATATATCTGTTTAAATTAGTCTTGTGTAGGACAGAGAAAGAGAAGTGTGGTTTTACAGTTCCACGGGCCAAACCTCTGTATTATCCACTTTTGGTCAATTTATACCTAAAAAAAAAACAGTTTGAGTGTGTCGCTCACTGTTCAGCCGCAAATATATATATTGAAAAAAGTCTGGTATACACCAGTAAATTATAACTATGGTTGTGCTGTTCCACGGTAAAAAATCTCTATTATCCTGCTTTTGGCATTTTTTACCGTAAAAAAAGAACTGGAAAAGTGTCTCCTGATTGTTCAGACACAAATATATCTGTTTAAAATAGTCTGGTGTAGGCCAGAGAAACAGAAGTGTGGTTTTGCAGTTCCATGGTTCAAACCACTGTATTATCCACTTTTGGGCCATTTATACCTAAAAAAAAAACAGTTTGAGTGTGTCGCTCACTGTTCAGCCGCAAATATATATCTTAAAAAAAGTCTGGTATACACCAGTAAATTATAACTGTGGTTTTGCAGTTCCACAGTAAAAAATCTTAGTATTATCCTGCTTTTGCCATTTTTTTCCGTAAAGAAAAACAGTAATAATGTCTCCTGATTGTTCAGACACAAATATATCTGTTGAAAATAGTCTGGTGTAGGCCCGAGAAATAGAACTGTGGTTTTGCTGTTCCACGGGTCAAATCTCTGTATTATCCTGCTTTTGCCATTCGTAGCCATAAAGAAAAACAGTAATAGTGTCTCCTGATTGTTCAGACACCAATATATCTGTTTAAAAGAATCTGATATACACCAGTAAATTATAACTGTGGTTTTGCCGTCCCATGGTAAAAAATCTTTACTATCCAGCTTTTGGCATTTTTTCTGTAAAGAAAAACAGTAATAGTGTCTCCCTGATTGTTCAGACACAAATATTTCTGTTTAAAATAGTCTGGTGTAGGCCAGAGAAAGAGAAGTGTTGTTTTGGAGTTCCACTGTTCAAACCTCTGTTATCCTGCTTTTGCCATTTTTTGTCATAAGGAAAAGCAGTAATAGTGCCTCCTGATTGTTCAGACACAAATATATCTGTTTAAAATAGTCTGGTGTAGGCCAGAGAAACAGAAGTGTGGTTTTGCAGTTCCACGGTTCAAATCTCTGTATTATCCACTTTTGGGCCATTTGTACCTAAAAAAAAACAGTTTGAGTGTGTTGCTCACTGTTCAGCCGCAAATATATATGTTTAAAAAAGTCTGGTATACACCAGTAAATTATAACTGTGGTTTTGTTGTTCCACCGTAAAAAATCTCTGTATTATCTTGCTTTTACCATTTTTAGCCGTAAAGAAAAACAGTAATAGTGTCTCCTGCTTGTTCAGACACCAATATATCTGTTTAAAAGAGTCTGGTATACACCAGTAAATTATAACTGTGGCTTTGCTGTTTCATGGTAAAAAATCTCTATTATCCATCTTTTGGTATTTTTTCCATAAAGAAAAACATTAATAGTGTCTCCTGATTGTTCAGACACCAATATATCTGTTTAAAAGATTCTGGTATACACCAGTAAATTTTAACTGTGGTTTTGCCGTCCCACGGTAAAAAATCTTTATTATCCAGCTTTTGGTATTTTTTCCGTAAAGAAAAACAGTAATAGGGTCTCCTGATTGTTCAGACACAAATATATCTGTTTAAAATAGTCTGGTGTAGGCCAGAGAAATAGAAGTGTGGTTTAGCAGTTCCACGGGTCAAATCTCTGTATTATCCTGCTTTTGCCATATTTTGCCATAAAGAAAAACAGTAATAGTGTCTCCTGATTGTTCAGACACAAATATATCTGTTTAAAATAGTCTTGTATAGGACAGAGAAAGAGAAGTGGGGTTTTGCAGTTCCACGGTAAAAAATCTTTACTATCCAGCTTTTGGTATTTTTTCCGTAAAGAAAAACAGTAATAGTGTCTCCCTGATTGTTCAGACACAAATATTTCTGTTTAAAATAGTCTGGTGTAGGCCAGAGAAACAGAAGTGTGGTTTTGCAGTTCCACTGTTCAAACCTCTGTTATCCTGCTTTTGCCATTTTTTGTCGTAAAGAAAAACTGTAATAGTGTCTCCTGATTGTTCAGACACCAATATATCTGTTTAAAGAGTCTGGTATACACCAGTAAATTATAACTGTGGTTTTGCCGTTCCACGGTAAAAAATCTCTATTATCCAGCTTTTGTTATTTTTTCCGTAAAGGAAAAAAACTAATAGTATCTCCTGATTGTTCAGACACTAATACATCTGTTTAAAAGAGTCTGATATACACCAGTAAATTATGACTGTGGTTTTGCCGTCCCACGGTAAAAAATCTTTACTATCCAGCTTTTGGTATTTTTTCCGTAAAGAAAAACAGTAGTAGTGTCTCACTGATTGTTCAGACACAAATATATCTGTTTAAAATAGTCTGGTGTAGGCCAGAGAAATAGAAGTGTGGTTTAGCAGTTCCACGGGTCAAATCTCTGTTTTATCCTGCTTTTGCCATATTTTGCCATAAAGAAAAACAGTAATAGTGTCTCCTGATTGTTCAGACACAAATATATCTGTTTAAAATAGTCTTGTGTAGGATAGAGAAAGAGAAGTGTGGTTTTGCAGATCCACGGTAAAAAATCTTTACTATCCAGCTTTTGGTATTTTTTCCATACAAAAAACAGTAATAGTGTCTCCCTGATTGTTCAGACACAAATATTTCTATTTAAAGTAGTCTGGTGTAGGCCAGAGAAACAGAAGTGGGGTTTTGCAGTTCCACTGTTCAAACCTCTTTTATCCTGCTTTTGCCATTTTTTGTCATAAAGAAAAACAGTAATAGTGTCTCCTGATTATTCAGACACACATATATCTGTTTAAAATAGTCTTGTGTAGGACAGAGTAAGAGATGTGTGGTTTTGCAGTTCCACGGTTCAAACCTCTGTATTATCCACTTTTGAGCCATTTATACCTAAAAAAAAAAAGTTTGAGTGTCTCGCTCACTGTTCATCCGCAAGTATATATATTGAAAAAAGTCTGGTATACACCAGTAAATTATAACTGTGGTTGTGCTGTTCCACGGTAAAAAATCTCTGCATTATCCTGCTTTTGCCGTTTGTAGCCATAAAGAAAAACAGTAATAGTGTCTCCTGATTGTTCAGAGACCAATATATCTGTTTAAAAGTGTCTGGTATACACCAGTAAATTATAACTGTGGTTTTGCCATCCCAATGTAAAAAATCTTTACTATCCAGCTTTTGGTATTTTTTCCGTAAAGAAAAAAAGTAATAGTATCTCCTGATTGTTCAGACACCAATATATCTGTTTAAAATAGTCTGATATACACCAGTAAATTATAACTGTGGTTTTGCCGTCCCAAGGTAAAAAATCTTTACTATCCAGCTTTTGGTATTTTTTCCGTAAAGAAAAACAGTAATAGTGTCTCCCTGATTGTTCAGACACAAATATTTCTGTTTAAAATAGTCTGATGTAGGCCAGAGAAACAGAAGTGTGGTTTTGCAGTTCCACTATTCAAACCTCTGTTATCCTGCTTGGCCATTTTTTGTCGTAAAGAAAAGCAGTAATAGTGTCTCCTGATTGTTCAGACACACATATATCTGTTTAAATTAGTCTTGTGTAGGACAGAGAAAGAGAAGTGTGGTTTTACAGTTCCACGGGCCAAACCTCTGTATTTTCCACTTTTGGTCAATTTATACCTAAAAAAAAAACAGTTTGAGTGTGTCGCTCACTGTTCAGCCGCAAATATATATATTGAAAAAAGTCTGGTATACACCAGTAAATTATAACTATGGTTGTGCTGTTCCACGGTAAAAAATCTCTATTTTCCTGCTTTTGGCATTTTTTGCCGTAAAAAAAGAACTGGAATAGTGTCTCCTGATTGTTCAGACACAAATATATCTGTTTAAAATAGTCTGGTGTAGGCCAGAGAAACAGAAGTGTGGTTTTGCAGTTCCATGGTTCAAACCTCTGTATTATCCACTTTTGGGCCATTTATACCTAAAAAAAAACCAGTTTGAGTGTGTCGCTCACTGTTCAGCCGCAAATATATATCTTAAAAAAAGTCTGGTATACACCAGTAAATTATAACTGTGGTTTTGCAGTTCCACAGTAAAAAATCTTAGTATTATCCTGCTTTTGCCATATTTTTCCGTAAAGAAAAACAGTAATAATGTCTCCTGATTGTTCAGACACAAATATATCTGTTGAAAATAGTCTGGTGTAGGCCCGAGAAATAGAACTGTGGTTTTGCTGTTCCACGGGTCAAATCTCTGTATTATCCTGCTTTTGCCATTCGTAGCCATAAAGAAAAACAGTAATAGTGTCTCCTGATTGTTCAGACACCAATATATCTGTTTAAAAGAATCTGATATACACCAGTAAATTATAACTGTGGTTTTGCCGTCCCATGGTAAAAAATCTTTACTATCCAGCTTTTGGCATTTTTTCTGTAAAGAAAAACAGTAATAGTGTCTCCCTGATTGTTCAGACACAAATATTTCTGTTTAAAATAGTCTGGTGTAGGCCAGAGAAAGAGAAGTGTTGTTTGGAGTTCCACTGTTCAAACCTCTGTTATCCTGCTTTTGCCATTTTTTGTCATAAAGAAAAGCAGTAATAGTGCCTCCTGATTGTTCAGACACAAATATATCTGTTTAAAATAGTCTGGTGTAGGCCAGAGAAACAGAAGTGTGGTTTTGCAGTTCCACGGTTCAAATCTCTGTATTTGTCACACTGTCACAGAATACTGGAGGTAGGGGGCCTAAGCTGACCCTAAGCTGGGGCCCTGACTAATCCCTCAACCTGGAGGTACTGTTAAAGGTACAGAGGTCCAGGCCGCCAGCGTAACCCCTACCTCCTGAGGATCCCTGCACCTCAGTAATCTAGTCCTGAGAAGGACCCCGATCACAACAATTGGGAACCAGAAATAATATGCCCACACACAGTATTTAGACGAACGAGACAGTACAAGGGAAAAACCAAAACCACCTTGCATACAACTTCTACACAACTACAACAGAGGGAACACCAACGGGAAAGGAGATAAATGATAAAGCGAGGAAAGGGAAATAACACTTCCAAATACACTTATCTCAGCAACTCCAAACACCACGATCCGCTCTGTAAGTCTGAATGAAAAGCTGTGAGAAGTCAGGCTGTGTACTCGTGACGATCTTCGTGGCAACACACCCGTGACAGTACCCCCCCTTCTACGAGGGGCCTCCGGACCCTCAGGGCCAGGTTTATCCGGGTGAGTCGTGTGGAAGGCCCGAACTAATCGGTCTGCGTTAATATCCGACGCAGGAACCCACATCCTCTCCTCAGGACCATACCCCTTCCAATGAACCAAGTACTGAAGGGACCGGCGATTAAAGCGTGAATCAATGACCCTCGATACCTGGAACTCCAAGTTACCATTGACAACCACAGGAGGGGGAGGTAAAGGTGACGGTACCACCGGCGCCACATACCTCTTAAGCAATGATCTGTGAAACACGTTGTGAATTTTAAACGTAGGGGGGAGGTCAAGACGGAATGCCACCGGATTAATAATAGAACTGATTCTGTACGGCCCGATGAACCTGGGACCCAGTTTCCAGGAGGGAACCTTAAGTTTAATATTCCTGGTAGACAACCATACCTGATCGTTCACACTTAGGTCCGGACCAGACACTCTCCTCCTATCAGCCATACGTTTGTATCGGTTCCCCATAGTATTCAGATTCTTCAGCACCCCTCTCCATACTGAAGCGAGAGATGAGGAAAATCGTTCCTCCTCCGGAACCCCCGAAGAGCCCCCTCTACTGAAAGTACAAAACTGGGGGTGAAAACCATATGCCCCAAAAAACGGGGACTTACCAGTGGACTCGCTCCGCCTATTATTGAGAGCAAACTCTGCCAGAGGTAGGAAAGAAGCCCAGTCCTCCTGGTTCTCTGACACAAAACACCGAAGATATGTCTCCAAGCTCTGGTTCATACGTTCCGTCTGACCATTGGTCTGAGGATGAAAAGCCGACGAGAATGACAAATGCATCCCCCGCCGTGCACAAAACGCCTTCCAGAACTTGGACACAAACTGAGACCCCCGATCAGACACCACCTCGGAGGGTACCCCGTGAAGCCTCACAATCTCCCCAACGAACACCTGCGCAAGAGTTTTAGCATTAGGGAGAGCCGGAAGAGCGATAAAATGTGCCATCTTGCTGAACCTGTCCACTACAACGAGTATGACCGTTTTACCCGAAGACGGAGGGAGGTCCGTAATAAAGTCCATAGACAGATGAGTCCAAGGACGCTCCGGGATCTTCAAAGGTAAAAGGGCCCCAGACGGACGGGTATGTGAGGTCTTAGAGCGCGCACAAACCCCACAGGACGCGACAAAAGTTACCACCTCTTTATGTAAGTTAGGCCACCAAAACCGACGCGAGAGGAGATCCACAGTTGCTTTACTCCCCGGGTGTCCTGCAAAAACTGAGTTATGGTGTGCCTCGATTATCTTTTGTCGCAACTGATCTGGAACGAACAGTCTCCCCGGAGGTCCAACTGGGGCGTCCCCCTGAGCCTCCAATATCTCCTCCTCCAGCTCAGAGCATACTGCCGAAACCACCACCCCCTCCTGAAGAATAGGAATCGGGTCGTCCGTATTCCCGGCCCCAGGGAAACTACGAGATAAGGCATCCGCCTTTACATTTTTAGACCCAGGACGATATGTAACGACGAAATTAAACCTGGTAAAAAACAATGACCACCTAGCTTGTCTGGGATTCAGACGTTTAGCGGACTCCAGATATAGCAGGTTCTTGTGATCGGTGATGACGGTGACCGGATGAACTGCCCCCTCCAAAAAATGGCGCCACTCCTCAAAAGCTAACTTAATGGCCAAGAGTTCCCTATTGCCGACATCGTAATTCCTCTCAGCGGACGACAATTTTTTAGAGAAAAAGGCGCACGGATGCCACTTACCAGGGGACGAACCCTGTGACAATACTGCTCCCACCCCTACCTCGGAAGCGTCTACCTCTACAAAGAATGGCTGAGACGCATCAGGTTGAATGAGTATGGGTGCCGAGGCAAAACATTTTTTCAAGGAGGAGAATGCTTGACAAGCCTTGTCAGACCACCTAGAAAAATCCGTCCCCTTTTTAGTCATGTCTGTGAGAGGCTTAACCATGGACGAGAAATTACGAATGAACTTCCGGTAATAGTTAGCAAACCCCAGGAAACGTTGTAGTGCCTTAAGATTCTCCGGCCGATCCCACTCAAGAACTGCCCGCACTTTCCCAGGGTCCATACGAAAACCGGACGCTGAAACCAGGAAGCCTAAAAACTGGAGTTCCTGTACGGCGAACACACACTTTTCCCACTTGGCATACAGTTTATTATCCCGCAAGATCTGTAACACCTGTCTAACGTGCTCCTGATGAGACACCAGATCCGGCGAGTAAATTAAGATATCATCCAGATATATGACAACAAACTGTCCCACCAGGTGGCGAAAAATATCATTAACAAAGTGTTGAAACACCGCCGGGGCATTAGTCAGACCGAATGGCATGACAAGGTTCTCATAATGCCCCTCCGGAGTGTTAAAAGCCGTCTTCCACTCATCCCCCTCCTTCATCCTAATCAGATTGTACGCCCCCCTGAGATCCAACTTAGAGAACCATTTGGCGCCCACGATCTGATTAAAGAGATCGGGAATAAGTGGGAGCGGATACGGATCTCGGACCGTAATCCGATTAAGTTCACGGAAATCCAGGCAAGGGCGTAGGCCTCCATCTTTCTTCTTAACAAAGAAGAACCCCGCGGCCACCGGTGAAGATGAAGGTCTAATATGCCCCTTAGCCAGACTTTCAGAAATATAATCCTTCATGGCCTGCCTCTCAGGACCAGAAAGGTTATACAACCTAGCTTTAGGTAACTTGGCCTCAGGGAGCAGTTTTACAGAACAGTCATACTCGCGATGAGGAGGTAATTCCTGACACCCATTCTCCGAGAATACATCCTCAAAGTCCGCCAGAAATGGAGGTAAGACCCAAGGAGTAACCGCACCGATGACCGTGTTCATGCAGTTTTTATTACAGAATTTACTCCATTGGCTTATCTCTCTGGTTTGCCAATTAATAACCGGGTTATGCTTAGCTAACCAAGGAAGGCCCAACACTATAGGAGTGGGAAGACCCTCCAACACGTAGCAAGACAACAGTTCTTTATGTATTGCCCCCACTTGAAGTTTTACGCCATGCACAGCTTGCAAAAAACTTCCCTGACCGAGAGGCCTGGCATCGATCGAGAATATGGGGATGGGTTTAGCCAACTCACTCAACCGCATACCTTGAACCCGGGCAAACCGAGCATCAACCAGATTAGCCCCGGCCCCACTATCCAGAAGAACAGATATCCTCTCAGTTCTCGTACCCACCACCACCTCCGCCGGTACGAGAAACTGAGACGAACCTAGGGACGAAATACCTACTCCCAGATTGCCGTCCACCACACAACCTGGGATCAACAGTTTTTTCGACGACTCTTTACTCTGCAAGGGACGGGATGGACACCGCCCAATAAAATGTCCCTTTTTCCCGCAGAGGAAACACCTTCCTGTCTTATGGCGCACCACCGGTCCCCTTCCCCGAAATGATGTCCCTCCTAATTGCATAGGCTCCTCCGGACTGACCAGGGGAACCACCATATGAGAGGACCTTGTAGGAGGTGGAGACATTACAGGGGGTAGAGTTATCCCGCACCTCTCCCGAAGCCGTCTGTCAACGCGAATAGCAAGGGCCATAGCGGCTTCCAGTGACGCGGGAGAGTCATACTGTGCCAACACATCCTGTAATTTGTCGGATAGACCATGACAAAACTGGCTCCTAAGAGCCGGGTCATTCCACTGGGTGTCCGTGGCCCACCTACGGAACTCCGAACAGAATTCCTCCGCCGGACGATCTCCCTGCTGAATCCTACGTAACTTAGACTCAGCAAGGGAGATCCGATCTGGGTCATCATATACGAGTCCCAGAGCAGCGAAAAACCTATCCACTGACTGGAGAACCGGGGAGCTTGGGGGAAGAGAGAACGCCCAAGATTGTGGGTCCCCTTGTAGGAGCGAGATGACAATTCCCACCCTTTGTTCTTCACTGCCCGATGACCGAGGCCGCAGCCGAAAGTACAATTTGCATGCCTCCCGGAAAACAAAAAACTTGTCCCGCCCCCCAGTGAACCTGTCAGGGAGAGCTACTTTAGGTTCTGGTCCGGCTTGCTCCAGAGGATGCAAAACCTTGGACCTAACGTCCGCCAGCCCCATGGACAAACTCTGCAACTGCCGAGCTAGATCGGCTACTGGATCCATGGTAGCTGGAGAAAAACTAAGTTGGTCGGTGAAAATGTCACACTGTCACAGAATACTGGAGGTAGGGGGCCTAAGCTGACCCTAAGCTGGGGCCCTGACTAATCCCTCAACCTGGAGGTACTGTTAAAGGTACAGAGGTCCAGGCCGCCAGCGTAACCCCTACCTCCTGAGGATCCCTGCACCTCAGTAATCTAGTCCTGAGAAGGACCCCGATCACAACAATTGGGAACCAGAAATAATATGCCCACACACAGTATTTAGACGAACGAGACAGTACAAGGGAAAAACCAAAACCACCTTGCATACAACTTCTACACAACTACAACAGAGGGAACACCAACGGGAAAGGAGATAAATGATAAAGCGAGGAAAGGGAAATAACACTTCCAAATACACTTATCTCAGCAACTCCAAACACCACGATCCGCTCTGTAAGTCTGAATGAAAAGCTGTGAGAAGTCAGGCTGTGTACTCGTGACGATCTTCGTGGCAACACACCCGTGACAGTATTATCCACTTTTGGGCCATTTGTACCTAAAAAAAAAACAGTTTGAGTGTGTTGCTCACTGTTCAGCCGCAAATATATATGTTTAAAAAAGTCTGGTATACACCAATAAATTATAACTGTGGTTTTGTTGTTCCACCGTAAAAAATCTCTGTATTATCTTGCTTTTGCCATTTTTAGCCGTAAAGAAAAACAGTAAAAGTGTCTCCTCATTGTTCAGACACCAATATATCTGGTTGAAAGAGTCTGGTATACACCAGTAAATTATAACTGTGGTTTTGCCATCCCACAGTAAAAAATCTCTATTATCCAGCTTTTGGTATTTTTTGCGTAAAGAAAAACAGTAATAGTGTCTCCTGATTGTTCAAACACCAATATATCTGTTTAAAAGAGTCTGGTATACACTAGTAATTTATAACTGTGGTTTTCCCATCCCAAGGTAAAAAATCTTTACTATCCAGCTTTTGGTATTTTTTCCGTAAAGAAAAACAGTAATAGTGTCTACCTGATTGTTCAGACACAAATATTTCTGTTTAAAATAGTCTGGTGTAGGCCAGAGAAACAGAAGTGTGGTTTTGCAGTTCCACTATTCAAACCTCTGTTATCCTGCTTTTGCCATTTTTTGTCGTAAAGAAAAGCAGTAATAGTGTCTCCTGATTGTTCAGACACACATATATCTGTTTAAAATAGTCTTGTGTAGGACAGAGAAAGAGAAGTGTGGTTTTACAGTTCCACGGGCCAAACCTCTGTATTATCCACTTTTGGGCAATTTATACCTAAAAAAAAAACAGTTTGAGTGTGTCGCTCACTGTTCAGCCGCAAATATATATATTGAAAAAAGTCTGGTATACACCAGTAAATTATAACTGTGGTTGTGCTGTTCCACGGTAAAAAATCTCTATTAAACTGCTTTTGGCATTTTTTGCCGTAAAAAAAGAACTGGAATAGTGTCTCCTGATTGTTCAGACACAAATATATCTGTTTAAAATAGTCTGGTGTAGGCCAGAGAAACAGAAGTGTGGTTTTGCAGTTCCACGGTTCAAACCTCTGTATTATCCACTTTTGGGCCATTTGTACCTAAAAAAACCCAGTTTGAGTGTGTTGCTCACTGTTCAGCGGCAAATATATATGTTTAAAAAAGTCTGGTACACCAGTAAATTATAACTGTGGTTTTGTTGTTCCACCGTAAAAAATCTCTGTATTATCTTGCTTTTGCCATTTTTAGCCGTAAAGAAAAACAGTAAAAGTGTCTCCTCATTGTTCAGACACCAATATATCTGGTTGAAAGAGTCTGGTATACACCAGTAAATTATAACTGTGGTTTTGCCATCCCACAGTAAAAAATCTCTATTTTCCAGCTTTTGGTATTTTTTCCGTAAAGAAAAACAGTAATAGTGTCTCCTGATTGTTCAGACACCAATATATCTGTTTAAAAGAGTCTGGTATACACTAGTAATTTATAGCTGTGGTTTTGCCGTTCCACTGTAAAAAATCTCTATTATCCTGGTTTTGTCATTTTTTGCCGTAAAAAAAAACTGTAATAGTGTGTCCCTGATTGTTGAGACACAAATATATCTGTTGAAATAGTCTGGTGTATGATCGAGAAATAGAACTGTGGTTTTGCAGTTCCACTGGTCAAATTTCTGTATTATCCTGCTTTTGGTATTTTTTGCAGTAAAGAAAAACAGTAATAGTGTCTCCTGATTGTTCATACAATATATCTGTTTAAAAGAGTCTGGTTTACACCAGTAAATTATAACTGTGGTTTTGCTGTCCCACCTTAAAAAATCTCTATTATCCAGCTTTTGGTATTTTTTCCGTAAAGAAAAACAGTAATAGTCTCTCCCTGATTGTTCAGACACAAATATATCTGTTTAAATGAGTCTTGTGTAGGCCAGAGAAACAGAAGTGCGATTTTGCAATTCCACGTTTCAAACCTCTATATTATCCACTTTTGGGCCATTTGTACCTAAAAAACAGTGTGAGTGTGTCGCTCACTGTTCAGCCGCAAATATATACATTTAAAAAGGTCTGGTATACACCAGTAAATTATAACTGTGGTTTTTGCTGTCCACAGTAAAAAATCTCTGTATTATCCTAATTTTGCCATATTTTCCTGTAGAGAAAAACAGTAGTAATGTCTCCTGATTGTTCATATACAAATATATCTGTTGAAAATAGTCTGGTGTAGGCCCGAGAAATAGAAGTGTGGTTTTGCAGTTCCACGGGTCAAATCTCTGTATTATCCTGCTTTTGGCATTTTTGCCGTAAAGAATAACAGTAATAGTGTCTCCTGATTGTTCAGACACCAATATATCTGTTTAAAAGAGTCTGGTATACACCAGTAAATTATAACTGTGGTTTTGCCGTTCCACGGTAAAAAATCTCTATTATCCTGCTTTTGATATTTTTTCCATGAAGAAAAACAGTAATAGTGTCTCCTGATTGTTCAGACACCAATATATCTCTTGAAAATAGTCTGGTGTAGGCCCGAGAAATAGAAGTGTGGTTTTGCAGTTCCAGGGGTCAAATCTCAGTATTATCCTGCTTTTGCCATTTTTTGCCATAAATAAAAACAGTAATAGTGTCTCCTGATTGTTCAGACACAAATATATCTGTTGAAAATAGTCTGGTGTAGGCCCGAGATATAGAAGTGTGGTTTTGCAGTTCCACGAGTCAAATCTCTGTATTATCCTGCTTTTGGTATTTTTTGCCGTAAAGAAAAACAGTAATAGTGTCTGCTGATTGTTCAGACACTAATATATCTGTTTAAAAGAGTCTGGTATACACCAGTACATTATAACTGTGGTTTTGCCTTCCCACGGTAAAACTCTCTATTATCCAGCTTTTGATATTTTTTCCATAAAGAAAAACAGTAATAGTGTCTCCTGATTGTTCAGACACCACGATATCTGTTGAAAATAGTCTGGTGTAGGCCCGAGAAATAGAAGTGTGGTTTTGCAGTTCCACGGGTCAAATCTCAGTATTATCCTGCTTTTGCCATTTTTTGCCATAAAGAAAATCAGTAATAGTGTCTCCCTTATTGTTCAGACACAAATATATGTATTGAAAATAGTCTGGTGTAGGCCCAAGAAATAGAAGTGTGGTTTTGCAGTTCCACGGGTCAAATCTCTGTATTGTGCTGCTTTTGCCATTTTTTGCTGTAAAGAAAAGTTGTAATAGTGTCTCCTGATTGTTCAGACACAAATATATCTGTTGAAAATAGTCTGGTGCAGGCCAGAGATATAGAAGTGTGGTTTTGCAGTTCCACCAGTCAAATCTCTGTATTATCCTGCTTTTGGTATTTTTTGCCGTAAAGAAAAACAGTAATAGTGTATCCTGATTGTTCAGACACTAATATATCTGTTTAAAAGAGTCTGGTATACACCAGTACATTATAACTGTGGTTTTGCCTTCCCACGGTAAAACTCTCTATTATCCAGCTTTTGATATTTTTTCCATAAAGAAAAACAGTAATGGTGTCTCCTGATTGTTCAGACACCAATATATCTCTTTAAAATAATCTGGTGTAGGCCCGAGAAATAGAAGTGTGGTTTTGCAGTTCCACGGGTCAAATCTCAATATTATCCTGCTTTTGCCATTTTTTGCCTTAAAGAAAATCAGTAATAGTGTCTCCCTGATTGTTCAGACACAAATATATCTGTTGAAAAAAGTCTGGTGCAGGCCCGAGAAATAGAACTGTGGTTTTGCAGTTCCATGGGTCAAATCTCTGTATTATTCTGCTTTTGGCATTTTTTGACATAAAGAAATACAGTAATAGTGTCACCTGATTGTTCAGACACCAATATATCTGTTTAAAAGAGTCTGGTATACACCAGTAAATTATAAATGTGGTTTTGCCATCCACAGTAAAAAATCTCTATTATCTAGCTTTTGGTATTTTTTCCGTAAAGAAAAACAGTAATAGTGTCTCCTGATTGTTCAGACACCAATATATCTGTTTAAAAGAGTCTGGTATACACCAGTAAATTTTAACTGTGGTTTTGCCATTCCACTGTAAAAAATCTCTATTATCCTGCTTTTGTCATTTTTTGCCGTAAAAATAAAACTGTAATAGTGTGTCCCTGATTGTTCAGACACAAATATATCTGTTCAAAATTGCCTATTGTATGCCCGAGAAATAGAAGTGTTGTTCTGCAGTACCACGGGTCAAATCTCTGTATTATCCTGCTTTTGCCATTTTTTGCCATAAAGAGAAACAGTAATAGTGTCTCCTGATTGTTCAGATACAAATATATCTGTTGAAAATAGTCTTTTGTAGGCCCGAGATATAGAAGTGTGGTTTTGCAGTTCCATGAGTCAAATCTCTGTATTATCCTGCTTTTGGTATTTTTTGCCATAAAGAAAATCAGTAATAGTGTCTGCTGATTGTTCAGACACTAATATATCTGTTTAAAAGAGTCTGGTATACACCAGTACATTATAACTGTTGTTTTGCCTTCCCACGGTAAAACTCTCTATTATCCAGCTTTTGATATTTTTTCCATAAAGAAAAACAGTAATAGTGTCTCCTGATTGTTCAGACACCAATATATCTGTCGAAAATAGTCTGGTGTAGGCCCGAGAAATAGAACTGTGGTTTTGCAGTTCCACAGTAAAAAATCTCTATTATCCTGCTTTTGTCATTTTTTGCCGTAAAAAAAAACTGTAATAGTGTCTCCCTTATTGTTCAGACACAAATATATCTGTTGAAAATAGTCTGGTGTAGGCCCAAGAAATAGAAGTGTGGTTCTGCAGTACCACGGGTCAAATCTTTGTATTATCCTGCTTTTGCCATTTTTTGCCATAAAGAAAAACAGTAATAGTTTCTCCTGATTGTTCAGACAGAAATAAATCTGTTGAACATAGTCTGTTGTAGGCCCGAGAAATAGAAGTGTGGTTTTGCAGTTCCACGGGTCAAATCTCTGTATTATCCTGCTTTTGGCATTTTTTGCCGTAAAGAAAAACAGTAATAGTGTCTCCTGATTGTTCAGACACCAATATATCTGTTTAAAAGAGTCTGGTATACACCAGTACATTATAACTGTGGTTCTGCCTTCCACGGTAAAAAATCTCTATTATCCTGCTTTTGTCATTTTTTGCCGTAAAAAAAAACTGTAATCGTGTCTCCCTGATTGTTCAGACACAAATATATCTGTTGAAAATAGTCTGGTGTAGGCCAGAGAAATAGAAGTGTTGTTTTGCAGTTGCAGTTCCACGGGTCAAATCTCTGTATTGTCCTGCTTTTGCCATTTTTTGCCGTAAATGAAAACAGTAATAGTGTCTCCTGATTGTTCAGACACAAATATATCTGTTGAAATTAGTCTGGTGTAGGCCCGAGATATAGAAGTGTGATTTTGCAGTTCCACGAGTCAAATCTCTGTATTATCCTGCTTTTGGTATTTTTTGCCGTAAAGTAAAACAGTAATAGTGTCTGCTGATTGTTCAGACACTAATATATCTGTTTAAAAGAGTCTGGTATACACCAGTACATTATAACTGTGGTTTTGCCTTCCCACGGTAAAACTCTCTATTGTCCAGCTTTTGATATTTTTTCCATAAAGAAAAACAGTAATAGTGTCTCCTGATTGTTCAGACACCAAAATATCTGTTTAAAAGAGTCTGGTATACACCAGTAAATTAAAATTGTGGTTTTGCCATGCCACGGTAAAAAATCTCTATTATCCTGCTTTTGTCATTTTTTGCCGTAAAAAAAACTGTAATAGTGTCTCCCTGATTGTTCAGACACAAATATATCTGTTGAAAATAGTCTGGTGTAGGTCCAAGAAATAGAAGTGTGGTTTTGTAGTTCCACGGCTCAAATTTCTGTATTGTTCTGCTTTTGCCATTTTTTGCCGTAAAGAAAAACCATAATAGTGTCTCCTGATTGTTCAGACACAAATATATCTGTTGAAAATAGTCTGGTGTAGGCCCGAGATATAGAAGTGTGGTTTTGCAGTTCCACGAGTCAAATCTCTGTATTATCCTGCTTTTGGTATTTTTTGCCGTAAAGAAAAACAGTAATAGTGTCTGCTGATTGTTCAGACACTAATATATCTGTTTAAAAGAGTCTGGTATACACCAGTACATTATAACTGTGGTTTTGCCTTCCCACGGTAAAACTCTCTATTATCCAGCTTTTGATATTTTTTCCATAAAGAAAAACAGTAATAGTGTCTCCTGATTGTTCAGACACCAAGATATCTGTTGAAAATAGTCTGGTGTAGGCCCGAGAAATAGAAGTGTGGTTTTGCAGTTCCACGGGTCAAATCTCAGTATTATCCTGCTTTTGCCATTTTTTGCCATAAAGAAAATCAGTAATAGTGTCTCCCTTATTGTTCAGACACAAATATATGTATTGAAAATAGTCTGGTGTAGGCCCAAGAAATAGAAGTGTGGTTTTGCAGTTCCACGGGTCAAATCTCTGTATTGTGCTGCTTTTGCCATTTTTTGCTGTACAGAAAAGCCGTAATAGTGTCTCCTGATTGTTCAGACACAAATATATCTGTTGAAAATAGTCTGGTGCAGGCCAGAGATATAGAAGTGTGGTTTTGCAGTTCCACCAGTCAAATCTCTGTATTATCCTGCTTTTGGCATTTTTTGCCGTAAAGAAAAACAGTAATAGTGTCTCCTGATTGTTCAGACACCAATATATCTGTTTGAAAGAGTATGGTATACACTAGTAAATTAAAACTGTAGTTTTGCCGTTCCACATTAAAAAATCTCTATTATCCAGCTTTTAGTATTTTTTCCATAAAGAAAAACAGTAATATTGTCTCCTGATTGTTCAGACACCAATATATCTGTTTAAAAGAGTCTGGTATACACCAGTAAATTATAACTGTGGTTTTGCCGTTCCACATTAAAAAATCTCTATTATCCAGCTTTTGGTATTTTTTCCGTAAAGAAAAACAGTAATAGTGTCTCCTGATTGTTCAGACACCAATATATCTGTTTAAAAGAGTCTGGTATACACCAGTAAATTATAACTGTGTTTTTGCCTCCCACAGTAAAAAATCTCTATTATCCAGCTTTTGGTATTTTTTCCGTAAAGAAAAACAGTAATAGTGGCTCCTGATTGTTCAGACACAAATATATCTGTTTAAATTAGTCTGGTGAAGGCCAGATAAATAGAAGTGTGGTTTGGCAGTTCCACAGTTCAATCCTCTGTATTATCCACCTTTGGGCCATTTTTGCCTTAAAAAAAACAGTTTGAGTGTGTCGCTCTCACTGTTCAGCCGCAAATACATCTATTTAAAATTGTCTGGTATACCCCAGTAAACAATAACTGTGGTTTTGCCATTCCACGGTAAAAAATCTGTATTATTCAGCTTTTGGTATTTTTTTTATAAAGAAAAACAGTAATAGTTTCTCCCTGATTGTTTAGATTGTTTAAATTAGTCGGGTGTAGGCCAGAGAAATAGAACTGTGGTTTTCCTCTTCCACGGATCTAATCTACTTTTTATTACCCTTTTTCCATTGATATTGCGAGTGTAAGATATTTTATTTCCTTTACAATGGGCAAGGCGCATGGTAAGGGACGTGGAACCGGACGTTCTGGTGATTGTGAGTGCAGAGGACGGGGCCGTGGCCAAGGTGAAAATGTGCCACAACCAACAGCCACATCTTCTCACTCCCACTTCTTGACCGATTTACCAGGGAAGCACAGAACAACACCAGTATTGTGAACTGATCAGTGTGAACAGGTTATTAATTGGATAGCAGATAATACTTCCAGTTATCTGGGCACCACCACCTCCGGTCTGTCTTCCACACGGTCAAATCTTAGTAGCCTTGAGTTTCCACCGCATACTCCTCCTCACCCTGATGCTCCTTCCTCCCACCATGCCGAGTGTCGTCAGACAGCAACTGATCCCACACTTGGACACTCTGAAGAGCTGTTCACTGGTCCATTTCCAGATTTGTGCCCCTCGCCTGCTCCGCTTGAAGTGGTGGAAGAGGAGATCCCATGTAGCGATGCCCAAATATTTGAACTGCCACAGCCACAGGAAGTCGACGCTGGCAATTTGTCACAAGAGGTGGATAATGGTGAGACACCATTGCCAGGAAGTGAGGAGGAGGATCATGGTGTGCAAGTGGAAGAGGAGGAGGTGGTGGATGATCTAGTAACTGACCCAACGTGGCAGGAGGACATGCAGAGCGAGGCCAGCGGCACACAGGGTGAGGGAGGCAGAGTACCCCAACAGGCAGGAAGAAGCAGTGTGATGGCCGCACACAGAAGGCAGGCAACAGTTCCCCGTAACACCAACACGAGGGACGTTGCAAGTACAACCTGTAGGTCTTCCGGAGTCTGGAAGTTTTTTAAAGACTCTGCTGATAACCCCCAAGAGGCCATTTGTACCACCTGCCATGCCAGAATCAGCAGGGGTGACAAAACTACCAGCCTGACCACCACCAGCATGATCAGGCACATGGCAGCAAAGCACCCGACTTTGTGGGGTGAACTCCAGGTTCCAAGACCAGTGTCAGCAGGTGTCACCACTGCTTCTACAGGTGTTGTGCATGCAATAGAACCCCCTGTTGTGTGTGCAAGGCAATCCCCTGTCCATACTGCATGCAAAGATGCCCCCTCCTCTCAGTCTTCACTTGTTATGGCAGTTTCTAAAGAAACAGCATCAACGTCCACGTCCACGTCCCACCGCAGCATTCAATTGTCCATATCCCAGACCTTTGAACGAAAGCGGAAAAATACGCAGCTAACGCCCCACAGGCCACAGTCCTAAATTCGCATATTTCACGACTGCTTCCGTTGGAAATGCTGCCTTTTAGGCTGGTGGAGACGGAATCCTTCCGCAACCTTATAGCGGTGGCCGGCCCTCGGTACTCGGTCCCCAGCCGACACTATTTTGCCCGGTGTGCCATCCCCGCACTACACAAGCACGTGTCCCAAAACATCTGCCGTGCCCTCAACAATGCAGTTACTGGGAGAGTCCACCTGACAACGGACACGTGGACAAGTGCTTGTGGCCTGGGACGGTACATCTCCCTGACGGCACACTGGGTAAACATAGTGGAAACTGGGACCCAGTCGGACCTTGGGACGGAACACATCCGCCCCACACCGAGGATTGCTGGCCCAATGTCAGTCAGAGTTGCCCCCACAGTGTACAGCTCTTGCGCATCATCCTCCTCCTCCTCCTCATGTTCAGCCTCCTTCTCAGATATCACCACATCAGTTACAAGCTGGAATCACTGCAGTACTGCCTCCGCCAAGCGGCAACAGGGTGTGCTGTAACTCATAAGTAGAGATGAGCGTTGTTCGACTAGAACTGTTCGCCAATCTCAAATTCGAGCTGTTTTGGGCGGTGTTCGAGTTGTTCGACGAACCTGAACGATTTGCAAAAAATTCGGCTGTTCGA
The DNA here is from genome assembly GCF_046119375.1 of Phyllobates terribilis. NCBI lineage: Eukaryota > Metazoa > Chordata > Amphibia > Anura > Dendrobatidae > Phyllobates > Phyllobates terribilis. The sequence continues at coordinate 1,430,744 of NW_027362982.1, forward strand.
GGTTATGTTCGATAACTGTTCGTGCACCAAAAGCGTGTCCTGCATGTCTGGCGCTATTTAGAGCACCAATCATGCAGGGATTGTCTGCCACTCACTGTAATGCCACAGCCATGGTGGTTGTGGCATTACAGTGATTGCCCAAATCGATGGGAACAGTGCCAACAGTGAAACATGAAAAGCCGGCAATTCATCAGCGGCATACACCGATACCCGACAATTTAGAACCGAAAGAATAGAGCTTCACACATAGATTAGATAGATAGAAACATGTCAGTCACATATATATGAAGTACAGTGACAGTGTTGATTACTGTACTTGTCATTTAGTGTAAAGGATTTATCAAAAAAAATAATAGTGTTTTCATGCACCGTCTCTTTAAAAAAGCCAGCCGGCAATTCAGCAGCGGTACCCGACAATTTATAACAGACAGAATAGAGCTTCACACATAGATTAGATAGATAGAAACATGTCAGTCACACATATAAGAAGCACAGTGACAGTGTTGCTTACTGTACTTGTCATTTAGTGTAAAGGATTTATCAAAAAAAATAATAGTGTTTTCATGCACCGTCTCTTTAAAAAAGCCGGCCGGCAATTCATCAGCGGTACCTGACAATTTATAACAGACAGAATAGAGCTTCACACATAGATTAGATAGATAGAAACATGTCAGTCACATATATATGAAGTACAGTGACAGTGTTGATTACTGTACTTGTCATTTAGTGTAAAGGATTTATTAAAAAAAATAATAGTGTTTTCATGCACTGTCTCTTTAAAAAAGCCGGCCGGCAATTCAGCATCGGTACCCGACAATTTAGAATAGAAGGAATAGAGAATCACACATAGATTAGATAGATAGAAACATGTCAGTCACATATATATGAAGTACAGTGACAGAGTTGATTACTGTACTTGTCATTTAGTGTTAAAATAAAGGATTTATTTAAAAAAAAATTGGCGTGGGGTTCCCTGTAATTTTAGTCTCTAGCGGAGGTTAAGCAGACGGCTGGGGCAGATGTTTGAAGCATGGGAAGGGGGTAATACCCACGGAGCTTCCCAGGCTACTAATATCAGCCCCCAGCGGAATACCTAGCCTTTACTAGCTATTAAAATGGGGGACCCCCCAAAAAAATGACGTGGGGTCCACCCTATTTTAATAGCTAGCAAAGGCTAGGCAGACAGCTGGGGGCTGATATTAATAGCCCAGGAAGGGTTCCATGAATATTGGCCCCCTCCCAGGCTAGAAACACCAGCCGTCAGCCGCCCCAGAAATGGCGCATCCTTAGGATGCGCCAATTCTGGCACTTAGCCTCGCTCTTCCCACTGCCCTGTAGCGGTGGCAGTGGGGTAATAGGGCTGGGGTTGATGTCAGCTTATAATGCCAGCTGACATCAAGCCCAGGTTAGTAATGGAGAGGCGTCTATAAGACACCCCCATTACTAACCCCATAGTCAAAGTTAAAAGAAAACACAAACACCCAGAATAAAGTCCTTTAATTGAAATAAAGACACATTCCTTTATTGTTCTAAATTAAACCATACTTACCGTCACGCCCATTCCAGCTGAAGCCAACGATCTCCTGCAATAAAAGAAAAATAATAAACCAACCTCATCCTTACCTTTCCATGGTTCCCACGACAGCTTCAGCTCTGCTACATCGAGATAACAGGCTGGACCGCAGCAGAACGCTGCCATCCAGCCTGTCATCCCGCAGACACTGAGAAGCGCAGGCATGCTTGCGCTGCTCAGTGTCTGGCTGTGACGGCATAAAGATGAGACGAGTTCATGTCCAATGAACTCGGCGCACCTCATGCACGTCACTGACAGCGTGGGAGAATTCTCACGCTGTAGCGCTGAGTGCAGGAGAATTTGTCAGTGTCAGTGACGTGCATAAGGTGACCTGAGTTCATTGGACATGAATGAGCTCACCTCATGCACGTCACTGACAGCGTGGGAAAATTCTCCTGCACTCAGCGCTACAGCGTGAGAATTCTCCCACGCTGTCAGTGACGTGCATGAGGTGCGCCGAGTTCATTGGACATGAACTCGTCTCATCTTTATGCCGTCACAGCCAGACACTGAGGAGCGCAAGCATGCCTGCGCTTCTCAGTGTCCGCGGGATGACAGGCTGGATGGCAGCTTTCTGCTGCGGTCCAGCCTGTCATCTCGATGTAGCAGAGCTGAAGCTGTCGTGGGAACCATGGAAAGGTAAGGATGAGGTTGCTTAATTATTTTACTTTTATTGCAGGAGATCGTTGGCTTCAGCTGGAATGGGCGTGATGGTAAGTATGGTTTAATTTAGAACAATAAAGAATTGTGTGTTTATTTCAATTAAAGGACTTTATTCTGGGTGTTGTGTTTTTTTAAATACTTTACTAGAAATTCATGGTGGTCATGTCTAATATTGGCGTGACCCCATGAATTTCGGGCTTAGGGCCAGCTGATAATGCCAAGCTGGCCTTAACCCCTTTATTACCCAGTGAGCCACCGCACCAGGGCCCTGGATGAGTTGGGTACAGCGCCAGAAGATGGCGCTTCTATGAACGCGCCATTTTCTGGGGCGGCTGCGGACTGCAATTTGCAGCGGGTGGGGCCCAGAAAGCTTGGGCCTCCCTGCGCTGCGGATTCCAGCTCCCAGCTGCCTAGTTGTACCTGGCTGGGCACAAAAATAGGGCGAAGCCCCACGCATTTTTTTTTTTAATTATTTCATGAAATTCATGGAATAATTAAGAAAAAAAGGGCTTTCCTATATTGTTGTGTCCAACCAGGTACAAATAGGCAGCTGGTGGTTGGGGGCAGCCCGTCCCTGCCTGCTGTACCTGGCTGGACACAAATATAGTGCGAAGCCCCACGTCAATTTTTTTTAAATTATTTCATGAAATAATTTTTTTAAAAAAGAGCTTCCCTATATTGTTGTGTCTGGCCAGGTACAAATAGGCAGCTGGTGGTTGGGGGCAGCCCGTTCCTGCCTGCTGTACCTGACTGGACACAAATATAGGGCGAAGCCCCACGTCAGTTTTTTTTAAATTATTTCAGGAAATTCATGAAATAATTTAAAAAAAATTGATGTGGGGCTTCGCACTATATTTGTGTCCAGTCAGGTACAGCAGGCAGGAACTGGCTGCTCCCAACCACCAGCTGCCTATTTGTACCTAGCCGGACACAACAATATAGGGAAGCCCTTTTTTTCTTAATTATTCCATGAATTTCATGAATTTAAAAAAAAAATACGTGGAGCTTCGCCCTATTTTTGTGTCCAGCCAGGTACAACTAGGCAGCTGGGGGCTGGAATCTGCAGCGCAGGGAGGCCCAAGCTTTCTGGGCCCCACCCGCTGCAAATTGCAGTCCGCAGCCGCCCCGGAAAATGGCGCGTTCATAGAAGCGCCATCTTCTGGCGCTGTACCCAACTCATCCAGGGCCCTGGTGCGGTGGCTCACTGGGTAATAAAGGGGTTAAGGCCAGCTTGGCATTATCAGCTGGCCCTAAGCCCGAAATTCATGGGGTCACGCCAATATTAGACATGACCACCATGAATTTCTAGTAAAGTATGCCTGCGCTTCTCAGTGTGTGCGGCATGGCAAGCTGGATGGCAGCGTTCTGCTGCGGTCCAGCCTGTCATCTCGATGTAGCAGAGCTGAAGCTGTCCTGGGAACCATGGAAAGGTAAGGATGAGGTTGCTTTATTATTTTTCTTTTATTGCAGGAGATCGTTGGCTTCAGCTGGAATGGGCGTGATGGTAAGTATGGTTTAATTTAGAACAATAAAGAATTGTGTCTTTATTTCAATTAAAGGACTTTATTCTGGGTGTTTGTGTTTTTCTTTTAACTTTGACTATGGGGTTAGTAATGGGGGTGTCTTATAGACGCCTCTCCATTACTAACCTGGGCTTGATGTCAGCTGGCATTATAAGCTGACATCAACCCCAACCCTATTACCCCCTGCCACCACACCAGGGCAGCGTGGAAGAGCGAGGCTAAGTGCCAGAATTGGCGCATCCTATGGATGCGCCATTTCTGGGGGGGCTGACGGCTGGTGTTTCTAGCCTGGGAGGGGGCCAATATTCATGGCACCCTTCCTGAGCTATTAATATCAGCCCCCAGCTGTCTGCCTAGCCTTTGCTAGCTATTAAATTATGGGGGACCCCACGTCATTTTTTTTGGGGGGGTCCTCCATTTTAATAGCCAGTAAAGGCTAGGTATTCAGCTGGGGGCTGATATTAGTAGCCTGGGAAGCTCCGTGGGTATTACCCCCTTCCCAGGCTTCAAACATCTGCCCCAGCTGTCTGCTTAACCTCCGCTAGAGACTAAAATTATGGGGAACCCCACGCCAATTTTTTTTAATAATAAATCCTTTATTTTAATACTAAATGACAAGTACAGTAACCAACACTATCACTGTACTTATTATATATGTGACTGACATGTTTCTATCTATCTAATCTATGTGTGAAGCTCTATTCTGTCTGTTATAAATTGTCGGGTACAGGTGCTGAATTGCCGGCCGGCTTTTTTAAAGAGACGGTGCATGAAAACACTATTATTTTTTTTGATAAATCCTTTACACTAAATGACAATTACAGTAAGCAACACTGTCACTGTACTTCATATATATGTGGCTGACATGTTTCTATCTATCTAATCTATGTGTGATTCTCTATTCCTTCTATTCTAAATTGTCGGGTACAAATCCTGAATTGCCGGCCGGCTTTTTTAAAGAGACGGTGCATGAAAACACTATTATTTTTTTTAATAAATCCTTTGCAGTAAATGACAAGTACAGTAAGCAACACTGTCACTGTACTTATTATATATGTCACTGACATGTTTCTATCTATCTAATCTATGTGTGAAGCTCTATCTTTCTGTTCTAAATTGTCGGGTACCGCTGCTGAATTGCCGGCCGGCTTTTTTAAAGAGACGGTGCATGAAAACACTATTATATTTTTTAATAAATCCTTTACACTAAATGACAAGTACAGTAAGCAACACTGTCACTGTACTTCATATATATGTGACTGACATGTTTCTATCTATCTAATCTATGTGTGATGCTCTATTCCTTCATGTCTAAATTGTCGGGTACCGGTGTATGTCGCTGCTGAATTGCCGGCCGGCTTTTTTAAAGAAAGCGTCTTCTGAGCAGTTTGTGAGCTTTTGGACACCTTTGATGGTGTTTTCTATGTGTTCCCATGTGTTTTTGTTTGCCTGCCATTGGTTTTAACGGTGTTCGACGGTGTTCTAAGGTGTTCGACGAACAGTTCGACGAACAGTTCCTCGAACATCCCAGTGTTCGACGAACTGAACCGAACCCGAACACTAAGGGGGTGGCTCAACACTACTCATAAGCTTAAGTGAGAAACCTCACACTGCTTGGGAGTTGTGGACATCTGTGAACGAGCAGGCAGATCTGTGGCTGAGACTGCTGAACCTACATCCAGGCATGGTCGTGTGTGACAATGGCCATAACCTGGTGGCGGCTCTGAGGCGAGGCAAGATCACACAAGTACCATGCCTGGCTCATGTGCTTAACCTCGTGGTTCAGCGGTTTCTTAAATCATACCCCGAGTTGCCAGATCTGCTGGTCAAAGTAAGCCGCCTGTCAGCTCATTTTCGCAAGTTAGCTACAGCCTCCCCCGTCCTTGCTGTGTTGCAGCAGTGTTTGCAGCTTCCGTCACACCGACTGGTGTATGTTGTCCCCACACATTGGAACTCTCTCCTCCACATGTTGCAAAGGATTTGTGAGCAGTTGTGGAGTACCAGCTGCAACAAGGCCGTCGATAATCAGGTCAGACTCCACACATAAGACTCAGGAGTGGACCTGGATGTCTGACATATGTACCATCTTGACAAACTTTGAGGAGTCCACCAAGATGGTGAGTGGCAATGATGCCATCATTAGTGTCAGCATTTCACTTGTCTGTCTTTTGCAATGCTCTCTGCAGAGAATTAAAGAGGAGGCATTGAAGCCAGAGTATGATGAGATGGATCAAGAAGCCGTAGCGGTCGTTTACACACAGCCCAGCCTCATCTCATCCCAACGTGCATTGGGGGACAATGAGGGAGAAGAGGAGGATGAGGAGGAGGAAGAACAGGAGCTTGTATTATGCGCTGTAGACGGTAGTATCTGTACAACTGTCATACCGTCGGCTCAGCGTGGGTGGCCTGAGGACATGGAGGAGGAGGAGGAGGGGGAGGAGGAGAGCATGGTCAGTCGTCATCTTGGTGAGGACACGTAAGTCTTGCCCATTACCAGTCTAGCACGCATGGCTGACTTTATGTTACGCTGCCTTAACTGTGACCCTTGCGTTGTCAAAATGTTGGGTGACAGTCATTACTGGTTGGTGACACTTTTAGACCCCCGCTACAAGGAGAACTTTCACTCTCTTATTCCTGAGGTGGAGAGGCCTACAAAAATGGGGCAGTACCAGAAGGCCCTTGCTGCAGAACTGTTAAAAAAAATTCCCATCTGAACACGCTAGCAGCAGAGGTCACAGTTCGTTGCCCAACCAAGGCGTACGTGCGAGAGAGATGAAACTCCAATCCAGCAGAGGCAGGGGAACACTGTCAACGTTCTGGGACAGTTTTCTCAGATCCTCCCTTCGGACAGACCCTGAGGCGCGGGGTACTCTCACAAGGAGTGGAAAGTTTCAAAAGATGGTGAGGGAGTACCTTGCCGACCGTCCAGCGTCCTCCGTGATTCCTCTGTGCCTTTTAATTATTGGGTATCCAAGCTGGACACTTGGAGTGTACTCGCTCTGTACGCCTTGGAGGTCATGGCCTGCCCTGCCGCTAGCATGTTATCAGAGCATGTTTTTAGTGCTGCTGGGGAAATTATAACTGATAAGCGCACTCGCTTGTCAACTGACAATGCTGACAAGCTGACCCTTATAAAAATGAACAAGGGCTGGATTAGGCCAGACTTCTCATCACCACCAAATGACAGCAGAGTAACAAAGTCAAATCTACTGTGTTATTTCGGGAGGTGTATTCACATGCACCGCTTCACACCCACACATGGGTATACGCTTCTTCATTTCGGCAGTTTTATGTTCTTCTCCTTCTCCTCAGCCTATACCACTATACCACCAGGGTGACCATGGTCTGTGTTGCCATTATTGAAAGTTCTTCCATCCTTATTTTTGTCAGCTTTTGCTTTTAAGGCATAAGCAAAGACTGTGGGAGACCCATTCCCCAATAATGGAAATAATATTTTTAAGATGCTGTACTGTAGGGCTCTTGTTAGCTCCACCACTCTTCCAAGGGGCATTAAAACCATCTTGTTAAGCTACTGTGACCTCCACATCTCTTCCATGGGGCATTAATATTGTCTTCTTACTCCACTGTAACCTCCACCACATTTGCAAAGGGCATTAAAACCGTCTTGTTAAGTTACTGTGACCTCCACGTCTCTTCCAAGGGGCATTAAAACTGTCTTGTTAAACCACTCTGAACTCAACAGCTCTCCCAAGGGGCATTAAAACCGCCTTGCTAAACTACTGTGACATCCACGTATCTTCCACGGGGCATTGATATTGTTTTTTTATTCCACTGCGACCTTCACCACTCTTCCAAGGGGCGTTAAAACCGTTTTGTTAAGCTACTGTGACCTCCACGTCTCTTCCATGGTGCATTGATATTGTCTTTTTATTCCACTGTAACCTCCACCACTTTTCCAAAGGGCATTAAAACCGTTGTAAAGTGTAGAATTCAGTGTATATGGAGTCTTGGCATGAGTGCAAGGAAGTACAAGAAACACAGGTCTTGATAAAGAAATATTCTTGTATTACGTCATACAAGCAGATGCACAGTAATATACAAGTCTCTGAGCAAAAGGGAACACCTCCTGGTGTAACTGGATTAACCCCGGATTCCCCGGAGTTGCAAAAGGCACAACAACAAAAGACAGTCTTTAAGCAATAAGCAAAGTCTCTCTTACGGGTGCTGAGAAGTCCTTTGAGTAAAGCAGTAGTCCAGTGATCCAGCAGGTAAGAAGACTCAGATCCATAAATGGGAACTTCAGACAGGCAGGTAAACTATGAGGATTCCTCAGAGAGTGAAGCTGACTTGAAGAGTTTAGTCCAGAGGCTTCAGGAAGCAATGTTACAGACTGGCTGCAGACAGGATTCAGAAGCACTGAACTAACAGCTGAGGCTGCTTAAGTGCAAATGGCAGAAAAACAAGGTGGAGACATAGAGGCTGAAGACTCCATTACAACTGAGGGCAAAATGGATGCACAAAACAGAAAGCAAGATGGCTGCAGGGAAAAAACAAGATCTAAGCACAACATGAAAAAACCATGATAGAAAGTCTCAGAACCTCACATTACTCCCCCCTTGAGGACGGCCTCCGGACGGCTCCGAACCAGGTTTGTCTGGGTACCTCTGATGGAACTGGCGGAGTAAACGGGGGGCATTGATGTTGTCAACTGGTTCCCAAGAGTTATCTTCCACTGAGTAGCTCTGCCATTTGATCAAGTATTGGAGACGATTTCTGTGCAGCCTAGAGTCCAGAATCTTTTCCACCACAAATTCTTCCTGTCCATCAATCAACACTGGATCAGGAGGGGAAGGAGACCGTCCAAGAAACATATTAGGAACTGCTGCCTTAAGTAAAGACACGTGAAACACTGGGTGAATTCTCATAGATTTAGGAAGTTGAAGACGATAAGCCACTGCACTTATAATCTTGTTAATCTTATAAGGACCCACGTACTTTTGTCCAAGTTTAGATGATGGAATTCTTAAGTTCAAATTCTTGGTTGACAACCAGACTAAATCTCCTACCTTGAAGTCTGGTGCTGGCTTTCGAAATTTATCAGCTGCTTTTTTATACCTTTCCCGAGCTGATTCCAGATTCTCCTTTAACACCTCCAGATTTTGTTGCAGGGAATAAATTCTGTCGGCCACAGCTGGTAGAGGCGTATCTATGGGAAACCGAGGAAGAATGTTAGGATGATAGCCTAAATTGGCAAAAAATGGAGATTGCTTTGTGGAAGCGCTCTGTGAGTTATTATATGAAAACTCAGCCAATGGGAGAAGATCCACCCAATCATCCTGCAGATGGCAAATAAAGCAGCGGAGATATTGCTCCAGGGTCTGATTGGTGCGTTCAGTTTGTCCATTTGTCTGGGGGTGAAATGCAGAAGAGAGATTAACTTTAATGTCTAAAGCAGCGCAGAAACTCTGCCAAAATTTTGAAGTGAATTGCACCCCCCGATCAGAAATTACTTCATCTGGTACTCCATGTAGGCGAAACACATTTTGAACGATTAAGTCTGATGTCTGTTTGGCAGAAGGTAAACCGGTACAAGCAATAAAGTGAGCTGCCTTTGTCAAACGATCCACCACCACCAAAATGGAGTTTTTCCCCTGAGAGTTTGGCAACTCCACAATGAAATCCATAGAAATTGAGCCCCAAGGGCGGGATGGGATGGGCAAGGGCTGCAAAAGACCTGTAGGTGAGGAACGTGGTGTCTTGAATCTGGCGCAGACTTCACAAGAAGCAACATAATTTAGGACATCCTTCCTGTAGGTGGGCCACCAAAAGAAACGGGATAGAAACTCCTGAGTCTTTAGACTTCCTCTGTGACCCGCCATCTTAGAGTCATGAACTAAATGCAGTACTCTCAATCTGACAGTCTCAGGTATATACAAGCGTTGTCCCTGCATCCACACACCATTCTTATAAGTCAGACTTACCTCGTTAGAAGGTTGTTCTAACAAGGAATCCAGTTGATAAGCTTCCTTAATGTCGTTTAATAAATCTTGATTATGGATCACCCCCAGGACCTTGGAATCAGGAAGAATGGTCTTAGGTGTCATGATTGTAGTGGTCTCAATTGAGTGTATCCTAGATAATGCATCAGCCTTTCCATTGCGGGAACCAGGCCTATAGGAAATTACGAAATTAAATTGATTTAGAAAAAGACTCCAGCGGGCCTGACGAGGGGTCAGGCACTTGGCCGACCTAATGAATTCCAGATTGTGGTGGTCCGTCAGTACAACTATCTGCTGAGATGCTCCTTGAAGATGATGTCTCCATTCCTTGAAGGCGGCAATAATGGCCAGCAGTTCTCTGTTGCCTACGTCATAGTTCTTTTCTGCTGACGACAATCGCTGAGAAAAGAAAGCACAAGGATGTAAAATACTGTTCTCACCTATCCTTTGGGAGAGTATAGCTCCAATGGCACAGTCCGAAGCATCCACCTCTATTATGAAAGCGAGTTCAGGATCTGGATGCACCAAGATGGGTGCCGTCGTGAATCTGGTCTTAAGACGGGAGAACGCTTCTTGGGCTTGAGAGGTCCAGGCAAAGGTAGACTTCTTACGGGTCAGCTGTGTGATGGGTGACACTATTTCAGAAAAGTTCCTGATAAAACGCCTGTAAAAATTTGCAAACCCGATGAAGCGCTGAACCTCTTTCACATTCCTGGGCACTGGCCAGTCCTGAATAGCCTGAGTCTTCCTCACGTCCATGGTTATTCCCTGTGAAGAAATTACGTACCCCAAAAACTGGATCTTAGTTACATGAAACTCGCATTTCTCAGGCTTGATATAGAGGCGGTGCATTCTTAGACGTCCCAAGACCGTCCTCACATGTTCATGATGTTCATCTATGGAATTAGAGAAAATTAAAATATTGTCCAAATAAATCACCACAAATGTATCCAAAAGATCCCTGAAGATGTCATTGGCTAAATGTTGAAATGTTGCTGGCGCATTGCATAAGCCGAACGGCATGACTTGATATTCAAAATGTCCGTAACGTGACCTGAAAGCTGTCTTCCACTCATCACCTGGCCTAATGCGGACCAGATTGTAGGCCCCACGAAGATCTAATTTAGTAAAAATCTTAGCCTGTCGTACCCTCTCCAACAATTCGGGGATCAAGGGTAGTGGGTAGCGATTCCTGATGGTGACCTTATTAAGCTCCCGATAATCTATACAGGGTCTAAGAGATCCGTCCTTTTTCTTTACAAAAAAGATGGGTGCACCTGCAGGGGAAGAAGAGGGACGTATAAAGCCTTTAGCTAGATTTTCATCGATATAGTCTTTCAGCGCCTTTAGTTCTGGGCCTGCCAGAGGGTAAATATTACCAAAGGGTATTGCTGCACCTGGTAATAGTTCAATTGGGCAGTCATAGGGACGGTGGGGAGGAAGCTGGTCAGCATTCTTCTTATCACAGATGTCAGCATACTCACTATACATGGGCGGCAGTTTGAAGACTGATGGTGTGGAAATTACCGGAGTGGAGCAAATCATAACCCCGGGAATTGTCTTCTTCTACGGGAAATGCAGCTCCTTGGTTTCCCAATTTATTGTAGGGTTCTGAATCTGCAACCAAGGTAATCCTAAAATAATGGGGAAATGTGGAGAAGTGATGAGCATAAACGACAGTCTCTCTAGATGACCTTTCCCCATGAAAACCTTGACGGGTACCGTCTCCTGATCCACGGGTCCTGAACTTAACAGAGAGCCATCCACTGTCTCCATCTGTACAGGGGTTGTCCTCTTCACAGAACGTATTCCGTGTCTTTGGGCAAAGGAAATGTCCATAAAATTGCCGCTAGCTCCAGAATCAATCATAGCTGAAGTGGACACCCAAACAGCATTAATCCAGAGTTTAATAGAAAGAAGACAATGAGAACTGTTCTTGTTGCAGTTCGGACGAGACACAGCAGAGGAAACCGGAAAAATTGCAGCATTGATATGTGAATCAGGCTCAGATGTGACAGAGTTTAAGTCTGAATAGTCAATATCTATGCAGCCGGGTCAGACAAGAGTTCCCGAGCCGCCATCACAGACCCCTTTTCACAGCATTCACAGTGTATAACTGCAGCAGTGGCCTTACGGGAATGGCTGGGACAGTTTATAATGAAATGCCCAGACTTACCGCAGTAAAAACATAGATTCTCCTTCAACCGATGCTCCTTACGTGCGTCACTGACCCGTTTCTGTAGAGAGTCCACTTGCATGGGTTCAGGTTCAGCTTCTCGAGGAGTCCGAGGAACAAAGTCTCTAGTTGGAGAGGGAGGAAGGTATCTGTTAACACGATTAATTGCCGACCATCTCTCCTGTCTACGTTCTGTAAGCCGGGCATCGATCCGGATGCAGAAATTGATGAAATCTCCCAAAGCAGTGGGAGGGTCAGCACGGGCGAGCTCATCTTTAACTTCAGAAGACAACCCCTTCCGGAAAATGGATTTCTTGGCGGAGCTATTCCAAGTAGTGTCGAGGGCCCATCTCCTAAAATCCAGCGCATATTCTGCTACTGAGCGTTTACCTTGACGCAAGGTTAGCATGGCAGCTTCTGCGGTAGCACTGCGATTGGGATCATCAAACATTTGCCCCAGGGCCAATATGAAAGTATTTAGATCGTCCAGACATGCATCATTAGTCTCAATCAAAGGGTTCGCCCATGCTAGGGCCTTGTCAGTGAGAAGCATGATTATTGTTAGTACCTTAGATCGGTCAGTAGGGTATTGTGATGCCTGGGTGGCAAAAAACAGTTTGCATTGATTGAGGAATCCCCTGAATCTTTCTCGTTCTCCGCCAAAGCGAAAAGGTGGTAACTTGGGGAGGCCCAATACCGGGGTAGGAACTGGTGCACGAACTAACTCCTCCAAAGCTTCCGTCCGGGTGCAGAAATCTCGAAAATTTTGACCAAGCACCTGTAGGCTGTGATCGCTACGATCCTGCAGACCTGCAAAGTTCGCCTTTAAAGTCTGCAAATCAGTGAGGATTGAGTTAGTCACCTCATACAATTTCTTAATGCGGGCATCAATACTCCCAGACCCAGCTGACTCCATCTTGTGGCTTCTGAATCTTGTAAAGTGTAGAATTCAGTGTATATGGAGTCTTGGCATGAGTGCAAGGAAGTACAAGAAACACAGGTCTTGATAAAGAAATATTCTTGTATTACGTCATACAAGCAGATGCACAGTAATATACAAGTCTCTGAGCAAAAGGGAACACCTCCTGGTGTAACTGGATTAACCCCGGATTCCCCGGAGTTGCAAAAGGCACAACAACAAAAGACAGTCTTTAAGCAATAAGCAAAGTCTCTCTTACGGGTGCTGAGAAGTCCTTTGAGTAAAGCAGTAGTCCAGTGATCCAGCAGGTAAGAAGACTCAGATCCATAAATGGGAACTTCAGACAGGCAGGTAAACTATGAGGATTCCTCAGAGAGTGAAGCTGACTTGAAGAGTTTAGTCCAGAGGCTTCAGGAAGCAATGTTACAGACTGGCTGCAGACAGGATTCAGAAGCACTGAACTAACAGCTGAGGCTGCTTAAGTGCAAATGGCAGAAAAACAGGGTGGAGACATAGAGGCTGAAGACTCCATTACAACTGAGGGCAAAATGGATGCACAAAACAGAAAGCAAGATGGCTGCAGGGAAAAAACAAGATCTAAGCACAACATGAAAAAACCATGATAGAAAGTCTCAGAACCTCACAACCGTCTTGTTAAGCTACTGTGACCTCCACGTCTCTTCCAAGGGACATTAAAACTGTCTTGTTAAACCACTCTGAACTCCACAGCTCTTCCAATGGGCATTAAAACCGTCTTGTTAAGCTACTGTGACCTCCACGTATCTTCCACGGGGCATTGATATTGTCTTTTTATTCCACTGCGACCTCCACCACTCTTCCAAGGGGCATTGATATTGTCTTTTTATTCCACTGCGACCTCCACCACTCTTCCAAGGGGCATTAAAACCATTTTGCTTAGCTACTGGGATCTGCACGTCTTCTACAAGGGGCATTAAAACCGTCTTGTTTAACCACTCTGAACTCCACAGCTCTTCCAAGGGGCATTAAAACTGTCTTGTTAAGCTACGTCTTGTTTAACCACTCTGAACTCCACAGCTCTTCCAAGGGGCATTAAAACTGTCTTGTTAAGCTTCTTTGACCTCAACATCTCTTCCACGGGGCATTGCTATTGTCTTTTTATTCCACTGCGACCTCCACCACTCTTCCAAGGGGAGTTAAAACAGTCTTGTTAAGCTACTGTGACCTCCACGGGGCATTGATATTGTCTTTTTATTCCACTGCGACCTCCACCACTCTACCAAAAGGCATTGATATTGTCTTTTTATTCCACTGCGTACTCCACCACTCTTCCAAGGGGCATTAAAACCATCTTGTTAAGCTACTGTGACCTCCATGTCTCTTACATTGGGCATTGATATTGTCTTTTTATTTCACTGTAACATCCACCACTTTTCCAAGAGGCATTATAACCATCTTGTTAAACTACTGTGACCTCCACGTCTCTTCCAAGGGGCATTAAAACAGTCTTCTTAAACCACTCTGAACTCCACAGCTTTTCCAAGGGGCATTAAAACGGTCTTGTTAAACTACTGTGACCTCCATGTCTCTTCCACGGGGCATTGATATTGTCTTTTTATTTCACTGAGACCTCCACCACGCTTCCAAGGGGAGTTAAAACCGTTTTGTTAAGCTACTGAGACCTCCACGTATCTTCCACGGGGCATTGATATTGTCTTTTTATTCCACTGCGACCTCCACCACTCTTCCAAGGGGCATTAAAATCATTTTGTTTAGCTACTGGGATCTCCACGTCTTCTCCAAGGGGCATTAAAACCGTCTTGTTAAACCACTCTGAACTCCACAGCTCTTCCGAGGGGCATTAAACCGTCTTGTTAAGCTACTGTGACCTCAAGGTCTCTTCCCCGGGGCATTACTATTGTCTTTTTATTCCACTGCGACCTCCACCACTCTTCCAAGGGGCGTTAAAACCGTCGTGTTAAGCTACTGTGACCTACAAGGGGAATTGATATTGTCTTTTTATTCCACTGCGACCTGCACCACTCTTCCAAAAGGCATTGATATTATCTTTTTATTCCACTGTAACCTCCACCACTCTTCCAGGGGGCATTGATATTGTCTTTTTATTCCACAGCGTCCTCCACCACTCTTCCAATGGGCATTAAAACCGTCTTGTTTAGCTAATGGGATCTCCACGTCTTCTCCATGGGGCATTAGAACTGTCTTGTTAAACCACTCTGAACTCCACAGCTCTTCCAAGGGGCATTAAAACCGTCTTGTTAAGTACTGTGATATCCACGTCTCTTGCACGTGGCATTGATATTGTCTTTTTATTCCACTGCGACCTCCACCACTCTTCCAAGGGGCAATAAAACCATCTTGTTAAGCTACTGTGACCTCCACATCTCTTCCACGGGGCATTGATATTGTCTTTTTATTCCACTGCGACCTCCACCACTCTTCCAAGGGGCATTAAAACCTTCTTGTTAAGCTACTGTGACCTCCACGTCTCTTCCACGGGGCATTGATATCATCTTTTTATTACACTGCGACCTTCAAGACCCTTCCAAGGGGCATTGATATTGTCTTTTTATTCCTCTGCTAACTCCTCCACTCTTCCAAGGGGCGTTAAAAACGTTTTGTTTAGCTACTGGGATCTCCACGTCTCTTCCACGGGGCATTGATATCGTCTTTTTATTCCACTGCGACCTCCAAGACCCTTCCAAAGGGCATTGATATTATATTTTTATTCCACTGTGACCTCCACCACTCTTCCAAGGGGCATTGGTATTGTCTTTTTATTCCACTGCGAACTCCACCACTCTTCCAAGGGGCATTTAAACCGTTTTGTTTAGCTACTGGGATCTCCACGTCTTCTCAAAGTGGCATTAAAACCGTCTTGTTAAACCACTCTGAACTCCATAGCTCTTCCAAGGGGCATTAAAACCGTCTTCTTAAGCTACTGTGACCTCAACGTCTCTTCCATGGGGCATTGCTATTGTCTTTTTATTCACTGCGACCTCCACCACTCTCACAAGGGGCGTTAAAACCGTCTTGTTAAACTAATGTGACCTACACGGGGCATTGATATTGTCTTTTTATTCCACTGCGACCTCCACCACTCTTCCAAAAGGCATTGATATTGTCTTTTTATTCCTCTGCGAACTCCACCACTCTTCCAAGGAGCATTAAAACCGTATTGTTAAGCTACTTTGATCTCCACGTCTCTTCCACGGGGCATTGATATTGTAATTTTATTCCACTGTAACCTCCACCACTCTTCCAAGGGGCATTGATATTGTCTTTTAATTCCACTGCGAACTCCACCACTCTTCCAAGGGAAATTAAAACCATCTTGTTTGGCTACTGGAAACACCACATCTTCTCCAAGGGGCATTAAAACTGTCTTGTTAAACCACTCTGAACTCCACAGCTCTTCCAAGGAGCATTAAAACCATCTTGTTAAGCTACTGTGATCTCCACGTCTCTTCCACGTTACATTGATATTGTCTTTTTATTCCACTGTAACCTCCACCACTCTTCCAAGGAGCATTAAAACCATCTTGTTAAAATACTTTGACCTCCACGTCTGTTCCACGGGCAATTGATATTGTTTTTTTATTCCACTGCGACCTCCACCATTCTTCCAAGAGGCATTAAAACCTTCTTGTTAAGCTACTGTGACCTCCACGTCTCTTCCACGGGGCATTGATACTGTCTTTTTTTTCCACTGTGACCTACACCACTTTTCCAAGGGGCGTTAAAACCGTCTTGTTAAGCTACTGTGACCTCCACATCTTTTCCACGGGGCATTGATATTGTCTTTTTATTCCACTGCGACCTCCACCACTCTTCCAAGGGGCATAGATATTGTCTTTTTATTACACTGCAACCTCCATCACTCTTTCAAGGGGCATTCATATTGTCTTTTTATTACACTGCAACCTCCACCACTCTTCCAAGGGGCATTAAAACCGTTTTGTTTAGCTACTGGGATCTCCACGTCTTCTCCAAGGGGCATTGAAATCGTCATGTTAAGCTGCTGTGACCTCCACGGGGCATTGATATTGTCTTTTTAATCCACTGCGACTTCCATCACTCTTACAAAAGGCATTGATATAGTCTTTTTATTCAACTGCGAACTCCACCACACTTCCAAGGAGCATTAAAACCGTCTTGTTAAGCTACTGTGATCTCCACGCCTCTATCACAGGGCATTAATATTGTCTTTTTATTCCAATGTAACCTCCACCACTCTTCCAAGGGGCATTGATATTGTCTTTTTATTCCACTGCGACCTCCACCACTTTTCCAAGGGGCATTAAAACCGTCTTGTTAAACCACTCTGAACTCCACAGCTCTTCCAAGGGGCATTAAAACCATCTTGTTAAACTACTGGGTTGAACTAGATGTACTTAGTCTTCCTTCAACCTTAAAAACTATGTATGTTACTGTGACCTCCATGTCTCTACCAAGGGGCATTAAAACCGTCTTGTTTAGCTTCTGGTATCTCCACGTCTACTCCAAGGGTCATTAAAACTGTCTTGTTAAACCACTCTGAACTCCACAGCTCTTCCAAGGGGCATTAAAACCGTCTTGTTAAGCTACTATGATTTCCACGTCTCTTCCACGGGGCATTGATATTGTCTTTCTATTCCACTGTAACCTCCACCACTCTTCCAAGGGGCATTAAAACCGTCTTGTTAAGCTACTGTGACCTCCACGTCTCTTCCACGGGGCATTGATATTGTCTTTTTATTCCACTGCGACCTCCACCACTCTTCCAAGGGGCATTGATATTGCCTTTTTATTCCACTGTGACCTCCACCACTTTTCCAAGGGGCATTAAAACCTTCTTGATAAGCTACTGTGACCTCCACGTCTCTTGCACGGGGCATAGATATTGTCTTTTTATTCCACTGCGACCTGCACTACTCTTCCAAGGGGCATTAACATTGTCTTTTTATACCACTGCGACCACGATCATACTTACAAGGGGCATTAAAACCATCTTGTTAAGCTACTGTGACCTCCACATCTCTTCCACGGGGCACTGATGTTGTCTTTTTATTTCACCACTCTTCCAAGGGGCATTAAAACCATCTTGTTAAGCTACTGTGATCTCCACGTCTTTTCCACGTGACCTTGATATTGTCTTTTTATTCCACTGTAACCTCCACCACTCTTCCAAGGGGCATTAAAATCATCTTGTTAACCTACTGTGACCTCCACGTCTGTGCCTCGGTCCATTGATATTGTTTTTTATTCCACTGTGAACTCCACCATTCTTCCAAGGGGCAATAAAACCGTCTTGTTAAGCTACTGTGACCTCCACATCTCTTCCACGGGGCATTGATATTGCATTTTTCTTCCACTGCGACCTCCACCACTCTTCCAAGGGGCATTAAAACCTTCTTGTTATGCTACTTTGACCTCCACGTCTCTTCCACGGGGAATTAATATTGTCTTTTTATTTTACTGCGAACTCCACCACTCTTCCAAGGGGCATTGACATTGTATTTTTATACCACTGCGACCACGATCATACTTACAAGGGGCATTAAAACCGTCTTGTTAAGCTACTGTGACCTCCACATCTCTTCCACGGGGCATTGATATTGTCTTTTTATTCCACTGTAACCTCCACCACTCTTCCAAGGGGCATTAAAACAGCTTTGTTAAGCTACTGTGACCTCCACGTCTCTTCCAAGGGGCATTAAAACTGTCTTTTTAAACCAGTCTGAACTCCACAGCTCTTCTAATGGGCATTAAAACCATCTATTTAAGCTACTGTGACCTCCACGTCTCTTCCACGTGGCATTGATATTATCTTTTTATTCCACTGTGACCTACACCACTTTTCCAAGGGGCGTTAAAGCCGTCTTGTTAAGCTACTGAGACTTCCAAGTCTTTTCCATGGCCCATTGATATTGTCTTTTTATTCCACTGCGACCTCCACCACTCTTCCAAGGGGCATTGATATTGTCTTTTTATTCCACTGCAACCTCCATCTCTCTTCCAAGGGGTATTCATAATGTCTTTTTATTACACTGCGACCTCCACCACTCTTCCAAGGGGCATTAAAACTGTTTTGTTTAGCTACTGGGATCTCCACATCTTCTCCAAGGTGCATTGAAACCGTTATGTTAAGCTACTGTGACCTCCACGGGGCATTGATTTTGTCTTTTTAATCCACTGCGACCTACACCACTCTTAGAAAAGGCATTGATATTGTCTTTTTATTCCACTGCGAACTCCACCACACTTCCAAGCATCATTAAAACCGTCTTGTTAAGCTACTGTGATCTCCACGCCTCTTCCACGGGGCATTGATATTGACTTTTTATTCCACTGTAACCTCCACCACTCTTCCAAGGGGCATTGATATTGTATTTTTATTCCACTGCGACCTCCACCACTTTTCCAAGAGGCATTAAAACCGTCTTGTTAAGCTTCTGTGACCTCCACGTCTCTTCCAAGGGGCATTACAAACGTCTTGTTAACCCACTCTGAACTCCACAGCTCCTCCAAGGGGCATTAAAACCATCTTATTAAACTAGTGTGACCTCCATGTCTCTTCCACTGTGCATTGATATAGTCTTTTTATCCCAATGCGACCTCCACCACTCTTCAAGGGGGCATTGATATTGTCTTTTTATTCCACTGCTACCTCCACCACTTTTCCAAGGGTCATTAAAACCGTTTTGTTTATCTACTGGGATCTCCACGTGTTCCCCAAGGGGCATAAAAACGGTCTTGTAAAACCACTGTGAACTCCACAGCTCTTCCAAGGGTCATTAAAACCGTCTTGTTAAGCTACTATGACCTCAACGTCTCTTCCACGGGGTATTGCTATTGTCTTTTTACTCCACTGCGACCTCCACCACTCTTCCAAGAGGCGTCAAAATAATCTTGTTCAGCTACTCTGACCTCCATGGGGCATTGATATTGTCTGTTTATTCGACTGCAACCTTCACCACTCTTCCAAAAGGCATTGATATTGTCTTTTTATTGCACTGCGAACTCCACCACTCTTCCAAGGAGCATTAAATCCGTTTTGTTAAGCTACTTTGATCGCCACGTCTCTTCTACGGGGCATTGATATTGTCTTTTTATTCCACTGTAACCTCCACCACTCATCGAAGGGGCATTAATATTGTCTTTTTATTCCACTGCAACGTCCACCACTCTTCCAAGGGGCATTAAAACCGTCTTGTTTAGCTACTGTTATCTCCACGTCTTCTCCAAGGGTCATTAAAACCATCTTGTTAAACCACTCTGAACTCCACAGCTCTTCCAATGGGCATTAAAACCGTCTTGTTAAGCTACTATGATCTCCACGTCTCTTCCACGTGGCATTGATATTATCTTTTTATTCCACTGTGACCTACACCACTTTTCCAAGGGGCGTTAAAGCCGTCTTGTTAAGCTACTGAGACTTCCACGTCTTTTCCACGGCGCATTGATATTGTCTTTTTATTCCACTGCGACCTCCACCACTCTTCCAAGGGGCATTGATATTGTCTTTTTATTCCACTGCAACCTCCATCTCTCTTCCAAGAGGCATTCATAATGTCTTTTTATTACACTGCGACCTCCACCACTCTTCCAAGGGGCATTAAAACCGTTTTGTTTAGCTACTGGGATCTCCACATCTTCTCCAAGGGGCATTGAAACCGTCATGTTAAGCTACTGTGACCTCCACGGGGCATTGATATTGTCTTTTTAATCCACTGCGACCTACACCACTCTTAGAAAAGGCATTGATATTGTCTTTTTATTCCACTGCGAACTCCACCACACTTCCAAGCATCATTAAAACCGTCTTGTTAAGCTACTGTGATCTCCACGCCTCTTCCACGGGGCATTGATATTGCCTTTTTATTCCACTGTAACCTCCACCACTCTTCCAAGGGGCATTGATATTGTCATTTTATTCCACTGCGACCTCCACCACTCTTCCAACGGGCATTGATATTGTCTTTTTATACCACTGCAACCTCCACAACTCTTAGAAGGGGCAATAAAACCATCTTGTTAAGCTACTGTGACCTCCAAGTCTCTTCCACAGGGCATTGATATTGTCTTTTTATTCCACTACGACCTCCACCACTCTTCCAAGGGGCATTAAAACGTTCTAATTAAGCTACTGTGATTTCCACGTCTCCTTCACGGGGCATTGATATTGTCTTTTTATTCCACTGTAACCTCCACCACTCTTCTAAGGGCATTAAACCCGTCTTGTTAAGCTACTGTGACCTCCACCTGTATATCAAGGGGCATTAAAACCGTCAAGATAAACCGCTCTGACCTCCATAGATCTTCCAATTGGCATTAAAATTGTCTTGTAAAGCTACTGTGACCTCCGCGTCTCTTACACGGGGCATTTATATTGTCTTTATATTCCACTGCGACTGCCACCACTCTTCCAAGGGACATTAAAACCGTCTTGTTAAGCTACTATGATCTCCACGTCTCTTCCACGGGGCATTGATATTGTCTTTCTATTCCACTGTAACCTCCACCACTCTTCCAAGGGGCATTAAAACCGTCTTGTTAAGCTACTGTGACCTCCACGTCTCTTCCACGGGGCATTGATATTGTCTTTTTATTCCTCTGCGACCTCCACCACTCTTCCAAGGGGCATTGATATTGTCTTTTTATACCACTGCGACCTCCACAACTCTTAGAAGAGGCATTAAAACTGTCTTGTTAAGCTACTCTGACCTCCTCGTCTCTTCCACGGGGTAGTGATAATGTCTTTTTATTCCACTGCGACCTCCACCACTCTTCCAAGGGGCATTGATATTGTCTTTTTATTCCACTGCGACCTCCACCACTCTTCCAAGTGTCATTAAAACCGTTTGTTAAGCTACTGTCACCTACACGTCTCTTCCATGGGGCAATGATATTGTCTTTTTATTCCACTTCAACCTACACCACTTTTCCAAGGTGCATTAAAACCATCTTGTTAAGCTACTGTGACCTCCATGTCTATTCCACGGTGCATTGATATTTATTCCACTGCAACCTCCACCACTCTTCCAAGGGGCATTGATTTTGTCTTTTTATTCCACTGCGACCTCCACCACTACTCCAAGGGGCATTAAAACCATCTTGTTTAGCAACTGTGATTTCCACGTCTCTTCCAAGGGGCATTACAACCGTCTTGTTAAACCACTCTTAACTCCACAGGTCTTCCAATGGGCATTAAAACCGTCTTGTTAAGCTACTGTGACCTCCACGTCTTTTCCAAGGGGCATTGTTATTGTCTTTTTATTCCACTGTGACCTCCACCATTCTTCCAAGGGGCATTAAAACTGTCTAGTTGAGCTACTGTGACCTCCATGTCTCCTTCACGGGGCATTGATATTGTCTTTTTAATCCACTGTGACCTCCACCACTCTTCCAAGGGGCATTAAACCCGTCTTGTTAAGCAATTGTGACCTCCATCTCTCTACCAAGGGGCTTTAAAACCGTCTTGTTAAACCGCTCTGAACTCCACAGATCTTCCAAGGGGCCTTAAAATTGTCTTGTAAAGCTACTGTGACCTCTGCGTCTCTACCACGGGGCATTTATATTGTCTTTTTATTCCACTGCAACCGCCACCACTCTTCCAAGGGGCATTAAAAGGGTATTGAAAAGCTACTGTGACCTCCACGTCTTTTCCACGGGGTAATGATATTGTATTTTCATTCCACTGCGACCTCCACCACTCTTCCAAGGGGCATTGATATTGTATTTTTATTCCACTGCGACCTCCACCATTCTTCCAAGGGGCATTAAAACCGTCTTGTTAAGCTACTGTAACCTGTTAGGAGGGCGGTTGCAGACAACTTTATTAAATGGAACGCAACCGACTCCGGGATCCGCGATGCAGCCAAGAGGACTGCTGCCGAACACTTTCCGGGTGGAAAGTAAAGTAACCAACTTAAAGATAACCCCTCCGTGTTAACTACACACCGGACAGGGTATAGCGGTATGCTCTATCTCCGTTTAATGCACGGAGGAGAGAGTGACCGGCAACACACCTAACAAATATATTAGCTCTTCGTGTTAACGCACACGGAAAGGTAAGACGGTACGCACAATCTCCAAGAACCGCAGGGAGACGTGCGTCTGTGGGAACAGCAGTAGCCCTGTCTTTGATACAGGCGCTACGCTATGGGGATTGGTGCTAAAGCGGTTCACACAATCTCCAAGAACCGCAGGGAGACGTGTGACCGGACTATGAGCAGTAGCCCTGTCTTCGGTACAGGTGCTATGCTATAGGATACGGCGCTAGCGTGCGGGTGATTCCCGCCGGGTACTCGAGCACTCAGCCGGCGTGCCACCGGACTGAGCAAACCCACTCTATTTAATTCACAGGCGGCCCGGGGTGTAAAGGCGAACCCCCTGGTTAGAGCCAGTCAGTGAAGCGAAGCTACCTGCCTCTATGAAGCTAACCTGCCTCTATGGAGCTAAACCTGCCTAGCGGAAACTCCCGGTGGCCCTTAGGGAATGACATGGTGAGAGGGATCGACCGATGAGTGATTTGCATATCCAGGAGTGACCCATTGGCTCAGTAGAGATGACATGTCTCTGGGCAAATGTAGATGATAAAAAATTGCCCTCAGCACCAGAGTCCACCCACGCATTGGCAGCAACTGCAGATCTACCGAAGGACAAGATCACCTTATATGATAGCTTGGAGGAAGAGAACCGAGAATTTAATGTACCCCCACCAGTGGTGGTAAGCCCTACTCGTTTTACCGGCTGCTTGGAGCCCTTATTTACGGGGTGCTCTGAGAGAGGTGCAGAATGGGAACGAGAGGAACTAGACTTAGACCGGGGTACACCCGTAACCTTAGGCTCCGGGTCGGGTGTCTTGGGTTTGGGTCTAAAGATGCCTGGTGCCAACAGGTACTGGGGACTGCCAACCTCTAGCTCTAACCTGTGTTCTGCATGACGTAAGTCTATACGGTCAGCGAGAGATATTAACTCCTCCAGGGAGGTTGGAATCTCTCTGGTAGATTAAGCATCTTTAATATGCCCAGCCAGACCCTTCCAGAACACTGGGATAAGCGACCGCTCAGACCAATCCAGTTCAGCCTCCAAGGTTCTGAACTGGACGGCATAGTGACTGGCGGTGGCCGAACCCTGGACCAAAGCAAGGAGCTTAAGAGCCGTATCATGAATGACCTGAGGGCCCAGGAAAACAATTTTTAGGGTCTTAAGGAAGAGACCCGTATTTACTACCACTGGGTCATTACGCTCCCATAGAGGAGTAGCCCACTCCAGAGCCCTGTGAGACAGCAATGAGATGATATATCACACTTTGGCTCTTTCGGAGGGGAACCGTGTCTCCATCATCTCCAAGTGAACGGAGCATACATTTATAAAACCCTTACAGAGTTTACTATCCCCAGAAAATTTTTCCGGGAGAGCAAACCGGGGTAATGGGGCACTTGCAGTGGTGGCAGCCAAGTTTATCATGTTGGCTGCTAGAGAAGTCGCCTGGGTAGCTACTGCAGTGGTATCAGCAACCGGGACCGCCAGTTCCAGAGACCTGAGTCTGGTCTCCAGTTGCTGTATATAACGCTGCAGCTGCTGGTTGTCGGCCATGTTCGGCAAGACCCTGGCGCTCAGATACTATTAGGGGGAGCGGTTGCAGACAACTTTATTAAATGGAACGCAACCGACCCCGGGGTCCGCGATGCAGCCAAGAGGACTGCTGCCGAGCACTTTCTGGGTGGAAAGTAAAGTAACCAACTTAAAGATAACCCCTCCGTGTTAACTACACACCGGACAGGGTATAGCGGTACGCTCTATCTCCGTTTAATGCACGGAGGAGAGAGCGACCGGCGACGCACCTAACAAATATCTTAGCCCTTCGTGTTAACGCACACGGAAGGGTAAGACGGTACGCACAATCTCCAAGAACCGCAGGGAGACGGCGCTAGCGTGCGGGTGATTCCCGCCGGGTACTCGAGCACTCAGCCGGCATGCCACCGGACTGAGCAGACCCGCTCTATTTAATTCACAGGCGGCTCGGGGTGTAAGGGCGAACCCCCTGGTTAGAGCCAGTCAGCGAAGCGAAGCTACCTGCCTCTTTGAAGCTAACCTGCCTCTATGGAGCTAAACCTGCCTAGCGGAAACTATGGCTCTTTGAGCCCAGAGTCAGCGTGCACACCACACACAGCTAGCTCAAATGATCTGAGCGCGCCGCCATGTTTGTGGGCGGGCCTTTTAAAGATTAAGCCCTGCCCCACTGTCGCACCATTGGTGACGACACACGTGACCAATCAGGCGGTGCCAGGTCACCGGGTCAGGCGGTGCCAGGTCACCGGGTCAGGTGGGTGCCAACCCACCAATCATGATCCGCCAGATCACGGACATGCTCAGTGCGGCAAATCCTGGACTTAGATTCCACAAGCCCTGTCTCCCTCTGCAACCCAGGGTTAACATTGCAAGGCACAACTACCTGGAACACAAACAGTGCTCGCGGGCCAGCTAGGCGTTGGGGCTGATGGTGATGCTGAGCAGCATCAGCCCCAGCTGGACTGAAATGGGAGACCAAAGAAGGTCCTGGACCCATTCTGAACCCAGCACCAGACTGACATCTAACAGTAACTGCCACAGGATATTGATATTGTCTTTTTATTCCATTGTAACTTCCACCACTCTTCCAATGGGTATTAAAACCATCTTGTTATGCTACTGTGACCTCCAGGTCTATTCCAAGGGGCATTAAAACCGTTTTGTTAAACCCCTCTGAACTCCCCAGCTCTTCCAAGGGGCATTAAAACCGTCTTGTTAAGCTACTGTGACCTCCACGTCTCTTCCATGGGGCATTGATATTGTCTTTTTATTCCACTGGGACCATCACCACTCTTACAAGGGTCATTAAAATCGTCTTGTTAATCTACTGTGACCTCCACGTCTCTTCCACGGGGCATTGATATTGTCTTTTTAGTCCACTGCGACCTCCATCACTCTTCCAAGGGGCTTTAAAACTGTCTTGTTAAACTACTGTGACCTCAACGTCTGTTCCACGGGGTATTGAAATTGTCTTTTTATTCCACTGCGACCTCCACCACTGTTCCAAGGGGAATTGAAATTGTCCTTTTATTCCACTGCGACCTCCACCACTTTTCCAAGGGGCATTAAAACCTTATTGTTGAGCTACTGTGACCTCCACATCTCTTCCACGGGGTATTTATATTGTCTTTTTATTCCACTGTAACCTCCACCACTTTTCCAAGGGGCAATAATAATACCGTCTGGTAAAGCTACAGTGTTGTCCACGTCTCTTCCAACTGGCATTAAAAGCGTCTTGCAAAACCTCTCTGAACTCCACAGCTTTTCCAAGTGGCATTAAAACCATCTTGTTAAGCTACTGTGACTACCACGTCTTTTCTACGGGGCATTGATATTGTCTTTTTATTCCACTGCGACCTCCACCACTCTTCCAAGGGGCAATAAAACTGTCTTGTTAACTACAGTTACCTTCACGTCTCCTCCACGGGGCATTGATATTGACTTTTTATTCCACTGCGACCTCCATCACTCTTCCAAGGGGCATTGATATTGTCTATTTATTCTACTGTAACTTCCACCACTCTACCAATGGGTATTAAAACCATCTTGCTATGCTACTGTGACCTCCACGTCTCTTGCAATGGGTACTAAAGCCGTCTTGTTAAACCATTCTGAACTCCATAGCTCTTCCAACGGGTATTAAAACCATCTTGTTAACCTACTGTGACCTCCACATCTCTTCCACGATGCATTGATGTTGTCTTTTTATTCCACTGCGACCTCCATCACTTTTCCAAGGGGCATAAAGTTCGTCTTGTTAAGCTACTGTGACCTCCATGTCTCCTCCACGGGGCATTGATGTAGCGTCGGCGTCCCTGCCTCCTGCTAGGCAGGGACGCCGTTCCCCTCACCTCTCCGCTCTGTGCCCAGCGTCTTCCTCCCGCTCTGCTGGCAGCGCCCGCTGCTTCCCGGCCACTGCGCTTAGGGAGCGCGTGCGCTCCCCTCCTTTTAAAGGGGCCGCGTGCGCCGTCCTAAGGAGTCCCCGGCCAACGGCCGGAGGACGTCACCATATATAAGGCGCCTCCTCCAAAATGGAGGTGCCCGAGCAGTGTTGTTGCAAAGCCTGTCAACTCTGCTTCAGCCCTCAGGTCCCGTTACCAGATACCTGCCAGTTACCTGCCAGATTCCTGCTTGACACCTGCCTGATACCTGTCTATCTGCTTGCATTCCTGTGGTCTGACAGTCTGCCTATCAGCACCTGCCAGTTTGTCTATGGATCAGTCTGCCTGCTCACCTGGGAGCGCTCTCCTGCTACCTGCCTGCTAGCCTACCTGGAGGCTCTGCCGTCACTTGCCGTGACCACCTGCCAGCCAGCCGTGAGACTCTTACCCGCTCACCTGGGAGCGCTCACCTGCTGCCTGCCTGCTAGCCTACCTGGAGGCTATGCCGTCACTTGCCGTGACCACCTGCCAGCCAGCCGTGAGACTCTTACCCGCTTACCTGGAAGCGCTCACCTGCTACCCGCATGCTAGCCTACCTGGAGGCTTAGCCGTCACTTGATGTGACCACCTGCCTATCCAGAGACTCTTGCCCGCTCACCTGGGAGCGCTCACCTGCTACCTGCCTGCTAGCCTACCTGGAGGCTTTGCCGTCACTTGCTCTGACCACCTGCCTGTCCAGAGACTCTTGTCCGCTCACCTGGGAGCGCTCACCTGCTACCTGCCTGCTAGCCTTCCTGGAGGCTCTGCCGTCACTTGCCGTGACCCCCTGCCTGCCTAGAGACTCTTATCCTGCTGTCACTTGCCGTGACCACCCGCCTGCCTAGAGACTCTTATCCTGCTGTCACTTGCCGTGACCACCCGCCTGTCAAGAGACTGTTCTCGTTACTCTCCGTGACCTCCTGCCCTTCTACCCAGAGACTGTCCCTGTCACTTGACGTGACTGCCTGCCCACTTTCCCTGGGAGCCACCCGCTTCCTTACAAGACTTGCCCCTTTGTATAGTAGCTCAGAGGTTCCACCTCCCAGACCCGTTACAATTGATATTGTCTTTTTATTCCACTGCGACCTCCACCACTCTTCCAAGGGGCATTAAACCATCTTGTTAAGCTACTGTGACCTACACGTCTGATCCAAAGGGTATTGAAATTGTCTTTTTATTCCACTGTGACCTCCACCACTCTTCCATTGGTCATTAAAAGCGTCTTGGTTAGACTACTGTGACCTTGACGTCTCTTCCACGGGGCATTGATATTGTCTTTTTAATCCACTGCGACCACCCCACTCTTCCAAGGTGCATTGATATTGTCTTTTTATTCCACTGCGACCTTCACCACTCTACCAAGGGGCATTAAAACTGTCTTGTTAAGCTACTGTGACCTCCACGTCTCTTCCACGGGGCATTGATATTGTCTTTTTATTCCTCTGCGACCTCCACCACTCTTCCTAGGACAATAAAACCATCTTGTTAAGCTACTGTGAACTCCACTTTTCTTCCACGGTGCATTGATATTGTCTTTTTATTCCACTGTGATCTCCACCACATTTCGAAGAGGCATTAAAACCATCTTGATAAGCTACTGTGACCTCCACGTCTCTTCCATGGCGTATTAAAACCATCTTGTTAAGACTACTGTGACCTCCAAGTCTCTTCCACGGGGCATTGATATTGTCTTTTTAATCCACTCCGACCTCCACCACTCTTCCAAGGGGCATTGATATTTTCTCTTTATTCCACTACGACCTCCACCACTCTTCCAAGGGGTATAAAAACCATCTTGTTAATCTACGGTGCATTGATATTTTCTTTTAATTCCACTGTAAACTACTCCACTCTCCCAAGGGGCATTAAAACCATCTTGTTTAGCTACTGTCACCTCCATGTCTCTTCCAAAGGTTATAACAACCGTCTTGTTAAACCACTCTGAACTCCAAAGCTCTTACAAAGGGCATTAAAACCGTCTTGCCACTGGGCATTGTCTTTTTATTCCACTGCGACCTTCACCACCCTACCAAGAGGCATTAAAACCGTCTTGTTAAGTTACTCTCACCTCCACGTCTCTTCCACGGGGCATTGATATTGTCTTTTTATTCCACTGCGACCTCCACCACTTTTCCAAGGGATAATAAAACCATCTTGTTAAACTACTGTAACCATCACATCTCTTCCATGGCACATTGATATTGTCTTTTCATTCCATTGCGACCTCCCCCACTCTTTGAAGGGGCATTAAAACTGTCTAGTTAAGCTACTGTGACCTCCACGTCTCTTCTACGGGGCAATGATATTGTTTTTTTATTCCACTGCAACCTCCACCACTCTTCCAAGGGGCAATAATACCGTCCTGTTAAGCTACTGTGACCTCCATGTGTCTTTCACGGTGCAATGATATTGGGTTTTTTTTCCACTCCGACCTCCACCACTCTTCGAAGAGGCATTGAAACCGTCTTGTTAAGATACTGTGACCTCCATCTTTCTTCCACAGGGTATTCATATAGTATTTTTATTCCACTGTAACCTCCACAGCTTTTCCAAGGCATATTAAATCCGTCTTGTTAAGCTGCTGTGACCTCCACATCTCTTCCTCGGGGCATTGATATAGTCTTTTTATTCCACTGCGACATCCACCACTCTTCCAAGGTGCATTGATATTGTCTTTTTATTACACTGCGACCTCCACCACTCTTCCAAGGGCATTAAAACCATCTTATTAAGCTACTGTGACCTCCACGTCTCTTCCATGGGGGAATTGATATTGTCTTTTTATTCCACTGTATCCTCCACCACTCTTCCAAGGGGAATTAAAACCGTCTTGTTAAGCTACTGTGACACCAACATCTCTTTCATGGGGCATAAATGCCATCTCGTTAAACCACTCTGTACTCCACCACTCTTCCAACGGGCAATAAAACCATCTTGTTAATCTACTGTGACCTCCACATCTCTTTCATGGGGCATTGATATTGTCTTTTTATTCCACTGCGACCCACACCACTCTACCAAGGGGCATTAAAACGGTATTGTTAAGCCACTGTTACCTTCACGTCTCTTCCACAGTGCATTAATATTGTCTTTTTATTCCTCTGCGACTTCCACCACTCTTCGTAGGGGCATTAAAGCCGTCTTGTTAAGCTACTGTGACCTCCACGTCTCTTCCACGGGGCATTCATATAGTCTGTTTATTCCACTGTAACCTCCACCACTTTTCCAAGGGGCACTAAATCCATCTTGCTAAGCTACTGTGACCTCCATGTTTCATCCAAGAGGCATTAAAACCTCCTTGTTAAACCACTCTGAACTCCACAGCTCTTCCAAGGGACATTAAAACCGTTTTGTTAAGCTACTGTGACATCCACGTCTCTTCCATGTGGCATTCAAATAGTCTGTTTATTCCACTGTAACCTCCACCACTTTTCCAAGGGGCATTAAATCTATCTTGTTAAGCTACTGTGACCTCCACGTCTCATCCAACAGACATTAAAACCGTCTTGTTAAACCACTCTGAACTCCACAGCTCTTCCAAGGGGCATTAAAACCGTCTTGCTAAGCTACTGTGACCTCCACGTCTCTTCCACGGGGCATTGATATAGTGTTTTTATTCCACTGCGACCTCCACCACTCTTCCAAGGGACATTAAAACCATCTTTTTAAGCTCCTGTGACCTCCACGTCTCTAACATTGGTCACTGATATTGTCTTTTTATTCTGCAGCGACCTCCACCACTCTTCCAAGAGTTAATAATCTGTCTTTTTAAGCTACTGTGACCTTCACGTCTCTTCCACGGGGCATTGATATTGTCTTTTTATTCCACTGCGACCTCCACCACTCTTCCAAGGGGCATTAAAGCTATCTTGTTAAGCTACTGTGACCTCCACGTCTCTTCCAAGGGGCATTAAAACCGTCTTGTTAAGCTACACTGACGTCCACGTCTATTCCACGGGGCATCGATATTGTCTTTTTATTCCACTGCGACCTCCACCACTCTTCCAAGGGGCAATAAAACCTTCTTGTTAAGCTACTGTGACCTCCACGTCTCTTCCACGGGGCATTGATATTGTCTCATTTTTCCACTGTGAACTTTCAGAGTCTTCCAAGGGGCAATAAAACCATCTTGTTAAGCTACTATAACCTCCACATCTCTTCTAAGGGGCATTAAAACCATCTTGTTAAACCACTCAGAACTTCACAGCTCTTCCTTGGGGCATTAAAACCATCTTATAAAGCTACTGTGACCTCCACGTCTCTTCCAAGGAACATTGATATTTCCTTTTTATTCCACTGCGACCTCTAGCACTCTTCCAAGGAGCGTTAAAACCTTGTTAAGCTACTGTGACCTCCATGTCTCTTCCACGTGGTGTTGATATTGTGTCATTATTTCACTGCAACCTCCACCACTTTTCCAAGGGGCATTGATGTTGTCTTTTTATTCCACTGCATCCTCCACCACTCTTCCAAGGGGCATAAAAACCATCTTGTTAATTTACTGTGATCTCCACATCTCTTCCACGGGGCATTGATATTTTCATTTTTTTCCACTGCAACCTCCACCACTCTTCAAAGAGGCATTAAGCCGTCTTTTTAAGCTACTATGACCTCCACGACTCTTCCAAGGGGAATTGATATTGTCTTTTTATTCCACTGAGACCTTCACCACTCTTTCAATGGGCATTGATATTGAATTTTTATTGTACTGCGACCTCCACCACTCTTCCAAGGGGCATTCAAACCATATTTTTAAGCTACTGTGACCTCCTCGTCTCTTCCAGGGGGCAATGATATTGTCTTTTTATTCCACTGTGACCTCAACCACTCTTCCAAGGGGAAATGATATTGTCTTTTTACTCCACTGCTATCTCCACCAATCTTCCAACGGGCATTAAAACTGTCTTGTTAAGCTACTGTGACTTCAACCTCTCTTCCACGGGTCACTGATATTGTCTTTTTATTCTACTTTAACCTCCACCACTCTTCCAAGGGCCATTAAAACCGTCTTGTTAATCTACTGTGACCTGCACATCTCTTCCAAGGGGCATTAAAACAGTCTTGTTAAACCACTCTGAACTCTACAGCTCTTGCAAGGGGCATTAAAACAGTCTTATAAAGCTACTGTGACCTCCACGTCTCTTCCACGGGGCATTGATATTGCCTTTTTATTCCACTCCGACCTCCAGCACTCTTTCAAGGGGCATTAAAACCATCTTGTTAAGCTACTGTGACCTCCACATCTCTTCAACGGGGTATTGATATTGTGTTCTAATTTCACTTCGACCTCTACCACGCTTCCAAGGGGCATTGAAATTATCTTTTTATTAAAATGAGACCTCCACCACTCTACCAAGGGTCATTAAAACCGTCTTGTTCAGACTACTGTGACCTCAACGTCTGTTCCACGGGGCATTGATATTGACTTTTTCATCCACTGTGACCTTCCCCACTCTTCCAAGGGGCATTGATATTGTTTTTTTATTCTGCAGCGACTTCCACCACTCTTCCAAGGGTTAATAAACCGTCTTTTTAAGCTACTGTGACCTTCACGTCTCTTCCATGGGGCATTGATATTGTCTTTTATTCCACTGCGACCTCCACCACTCTTCCAAGGGGCATTGATATTGTCTTTTTATTCCACTGCGACCTCCAACACTCTTCCAAGGGGCATTAAAAATATCTTGTTAAGCTACTGTGACCTCCACATCTCTTCCAAGGGGCATAAAAACCATCTTGTTAAACCACTCTGAATTCCACAGCTCTTCCAAGGGGCATTAATACCGTCTTGTTAAGCTACACTGACGTCCACATCTCTTCTACGGGGCATCGATATTGTCTTTTTATTCCACTGCGACCTCCACCACTCTTCCAAGGGGCCATAAAACCTTCTTGTTAAGCCACTGTGACCTCCACGTCTCTTACACGGGGCATTGATATTGGCTTTTTATTATACTGCGACCTCCAAGACTTTTTCAAGGGGCAATAAAACCGTCCTGTTAAGCTACTGTAACCTCCAAGTCTCTTCCACGGGGCAGTGATATTGTCTTTAAATTCTACTGCGACCTCCACCACTCTTCCATGGGGCATTAAAACCATCTTGTTAAGCTACTGTTACTTCCACGTCTCTTCCACGGGGCATTAATATTGTCTCATTATTCCACTGTGACCTTCCAGAGTCTTCCAAGGGGCAATAAAACCATCTTGTTAAGCTACTGTAACCTCCACATCTCTTCTAAGGGGCATTAAAACCATCTTGTTAAACCACTCAGAACTTCACAGCTCTTCCATGGGGCATTAAATCCGTCTTATAAAGCTACTGTGACCCCCACGTCTCTTCCACGGGGCATTGATATTACCTTTTCATTCCACTGCGACCTCCAGCACTCTTCCAATGAGCATTAAAACCGTCTTGTTAAGCTACTGTGACCTCCACGTCTCTTCCACGTGGTATTGATATTGTGTCTTTATTTCACTGCAACCTCCACCACTTTTCCAAGGGGCATTAATATTGTCTTTTTATTCCACTGCGACCTCCACCACTCTTCCAAGGGGCATAAAAACCATCTTGTTAATCTACTGTGATCTCCACATCTCTTCCACGGGGCATTGATATTTTCTTTTTTTTCCACTGCAACCTCCACCACTCTTCGAAGTGGCATTAAACCGTCTTTTTAAGCTACTATGACCTCCTCGTCTCTTCCACGGGGCATTGTTATTGTCCTTTTATTCCACTGCGACCTCCATCACTCTTCCAAGGGGCAATGATATTGTCTTTTTATTCCACTGCGACCTCCACCACTCTTCCAAGGGGCATAAAAACCATCTTGTTAATCTACTGTGATCTCCACATCTCTTCCACGGGGCATTGATATTTTCTTTTTTTTTCACTGCAACCTCCACCACTCTTCGAAGAGGCATTAAACTGTCTTTTTAAGCTACTATGACCTCCACGACTCTTCCACGGGGCAATGATATAGTCTTTTTATTGCACTGCGACCTTCACCACTCTTTCAATAGGCATTGATACTGAATTTTTATTGTATTGCGACCTCCACCACTCTTCCAAGGTGCATTAAAACCATATTTTTAAGCTACTGTGACCTCCTCGTCTCTTCCACGGGACATTGATATTGTCTTTTTTTTCAACTGCGACCTCCACCACTCTTCCAAGGGGCAATGATATTGTCTTTTTACTCCACTGCTATATCCACCACTCTTCCAATGGGCATTAAAACTGTCTTGTTAAGCTATTGTGCCTTCAACGTCTCTTCCACGGGTCATTGATATTGTCTTTTTATTGCACTGAAACCTCCACCACTCTTACAAGTGGCATTAAAACCGTCTTTTTAATCTACTGTGACCTCCACATCTCTTCCAAGGGGCATTAAAACAGTCTTGTTAAACCACTCTGAACTCTACAGCTCTTGCAAGGGGCATTAAAACCATCTCATAAAGCTACTGTGACCTCCACGTCTCTTCCCCGGGCATTGAATTGCCTTTTTATTTCACTACGACCTCCACCACTCTTTCAAGGGGCATTAAAACCGTCTTGTTAAGCTACTGTGACCTCCACATCTCTTCCACGGGGTATTGATATTGTGTTTTTATTTCACTGCGACCTCCACCACTCTTCCAAGGGGCATTGAAATGATCAATTTATTAAAATGAGACCACCACTCTACCAAGCGTCAATAAAACCGTCTTGTTAAGACTACTTTGACCTCCACGTCTGTTCTACGGGGCATTGATATTGTCTTTTTCATCCACTGCGACCTCCCCCACTCTTCCAAGGGGCATTGATATTGTCTTTTAATTCCACTGCGACCTCCACCACTCTTCCAAGGGGCATTAAAACTTTCTTGTTAATCTACTGTGACCTCCACGTCTCTTCGAAGGGGCATTGATATTGTCTCATTATTCCACTGTGACCTTCCCGAGTCTTCCAATGGGCAATTTAACCATCTTGTTAAGCTACTGTAAACTCCACATCTCTTCTAAGGGGCATTAAAACCATCTTGTTAAAGCACTCAGAACTTCACAGCTCTTCCATGGGGCATTAAAACCGTCTTATAAAGCTACTGTGACCTCCACGTCTCTTCCAAGGAACATTGATATTGCCTTTTTATTTCACTGCGACCTCCAGCACTCTTCCAATGAGCATTAAAACCATCTTGTTAAGCTACTGTGACCTCCACGTCTCTTCCACGTGGTGTTGATATTGTGTGTTTATTTCACTACAACCTCCACCACTTTTCCAAGGGGCATTGATATTGTCTTTTTATTCCACTGCGACCTCCACCACTCTTCCAAGGGGCATAAAAAACATCTTGTTAATCTACTGTGATCTCCACATCTCTTCCATGGGGCATTGATATTTTCTTTTTTTTCCACTGCAACCTCCAACACTCTTCGAAGTGGCATTAAACCGTCTTTTTAAGCTAATATGACCTCCACGACTCTTCCACGCTGCATTGATATTGTCTTTTTATTCCACTGTAACCTCCACCACTCTTCCAAGGGGCATTAAATCCTTCTTGTTAATCTACTGTGACCTCCACATCTCTTCCAAGGGGCATTAAAACCGTCTTGTAAAAACTACTCTGAACTCTACAGCTCTTTCAAGCTGCATTAAAACCGTCTTGTTAAGCTACTGTGACCTCCAAATCTCTTCCACGGGGTATTGATATTGTGTTTTTATTTCACTGCGACCTCCAACACTCTTCCAAGGAGCATTGAAGTTATCTTTGTATTAAAATGAGACCTCCACCACTCTACCAAGGGTCATTAAAACCGTCTTGTTAAGACTACTGTGACCTCCACGTCTGTTACACGGGGCATTGATATTGTCTTTTTATTCCACTGCGACCTCCACCACTCTTCCAAGGGGCAATAAAACCTTCTTGTTAAGCTACTGTTACCTCCACGTCTCTTCCACGGGGCATTGATATTGTCTTTTTATTCTACTGCGACCTCTAAGACTTTTCCAAGGGGCAATAAAAGCGTCCTTTTAAGCAACTATAACCTCCACGTCTCTTCCACGGGGCAGTGATATTGTCATTAAATTCTACTGTGACCTCCGCCACTCTTCCAAGGGGCAATAAAATCATCTTGTTAAGCTTCTGTAACCTCCACATCTCTTCTAAGGGGCATTAAAACCATCTTGTTAAACCACTCAGAACTTCACAGCTCTTCCATGGGGCATAAAAACCGTCTTATAAAGCTACTGTGACCTCCACGTCTCTTCCACAGGGCATTTATATTGCCTTTTTATTCCACTGCGACCTCCAGCACTTTTCCAAGGAGCATTAAAACCGTCTTGTTAAGCTACTGTGACCTCCACGTCTCTTCCACGTGTTGTTGATATTGTGTCTTTATTTCACTGCAACCTCCACCACTTTTCCAAGAGGCATTGATATTGTCTTTTTATTCCACTGCGAACTCCACCACTCTTCCAAGCGGCATAAAAACCATCTTGTTAATCTACTGTGATCTCCACATCTCTTCCACGGGGCATTGATATTTTCTTTTTTTACCACTGCAACCTCCACCACTCTTCGAAGAGGCATTGATATAGTCTTTTTATTCCACTGCGACCTTCACCACTCTTTCAATGGGCATTGATATTGAATTTTTATTGTACTGCGACCTCCACCACTCTTCCAAGGGGCATTAAAACCATATTTTTAAGCTACTGTGACCTCCTCGTCTCTTCCACGGGACATTGATATTGTCTTTTTTTTCCACTGCGACCTCCATCACTCTTCCAAGGGGCAATGATATTGTCTTTTTACTCCACTGCTATATCCACCACTCTTCCAATGGGCATTAAAACTGTCTTGTTAAGCTACTGTGCCTTCAAAGTCTCTTCCACGGGTCATTGATATTGTCTTTTTATTCCACTGTAACCTCCACCACTCTTCCAAGTGGCATTAAAACCGTCTTGTTATTCTACTGTGACCTCCACATCTCTTCCAAGGGGCATTAAATCCGTCTTGTTAAACCACTCTGAACTCTTCAGCTCTTGCAAGGGGCATTAAAACAGTCTTATAAAGCTACTGTGACCTCCACGTCTCTACCACGGGGCATTGACATTGCCTTTTTATTCCACTGCGACCTCCACCACTCTTTAAAGGGGCATTAAAACCGTCTTGTTAAGCTACTGTGACCTCCACATCTCTTCCACGGGGTATTGATATTGTGTTTTTATTTCACTGCGACCTCCACCACTTTTCCAAGGGGCATTGAAATTATCTTTTTATTAAAATAAGACCTCCACCACTCTACGAAGCGTCATGAAAACCGTCTTGTTAAGACTACTGTGACCTCCACGTCTGTTCCATGGGGCATTGATATTGTCTTTTTTATCCACTGCGACCTCCCCCACTCTTCCAAGGGGCATTGATGTTGTCTTTTTATTCTGCAGCGACCTCCACCACTTTTCCAAGGGTTAATAAACCGTCTTTTTAAGCTACTGTGACCTTCCCGTCTCTTTCACGGGGCATTGATATTGTCTTTTTATTCCACTGTCACCTCCACCACTCTTCCAAGGGGCATTGATATTGTCTTTTTATTCCACTGCGACCTCCATCACTCTTCCAAGGGGCATTAAAACTTTCTTGTTAATCTACTGTGACCTCCACGTCTCTTCCAAGGGCATTGATATTGGCTTTTTATTCTACAGCGACCTCCAAGACTTTTTCAAGGGGCAAAAAAAACGTCCTGTTAAGCTACTGTAACCTCCACGTCTCTTCCACAGGGCAGTGATATTGTCTTAAAATTCTACTGCGACCTCCACCACTCTTCCAAGGGGCATTAAAACCATCTTGTTAAGCTACTGTGACCTCAACGTCTCTTTCAAGGGGCATAAAAACCATCTCGTTAAACCACTCTGTACTCCACCCTTCGTCCAAGGGGTATTAAAACCTTCTTGTTAAGCTACTGTGACTTCCACATCTCTTCCACGGGGCATTGATATTGTCTTTTTATACCACTGCGACCTCCACCACTCTTCCATGGGGCATTAAAACCTTCTTGTTAAGCTACTGTGACCTCCACGTCTCTTCCACCGGGCATTGATATTGTCTTTTTATTCCACTGTAAACTCCACAACTTTCCTAAGGGGCATTAAAACCGTCTTGATAATCTGCTGTGACATCCACGTCTCTTCAAAGGGGCATTAAAACCATCTTGTTAAACCACTCAGAACTTCACAGTTCTTCCTTGGGGCATTAAAACCGTCTTATAAAGCTACTGTGACCTCCACGTCTCTTCCAAGGAACATTGATATTGCCTTTTTATTCCACTGCGACCTCTAGCACTCTTCCAAGGAGCATTAAAACCTTCTTGTTAAGCTACTGTGACCTCCACGTCTCTTCCACGTGGTATTGATATTGTGTCTTTATTTCACTGCAACCTCCACCACTTTTCCAAGGGGCATTGATAATGTCTTTTTATTCCACTGCGACCTCCACCACTCTTCCAAGGGGCATAAAAACCATCTTGTTAATCTACTGTGATCTCCACATCTCTTCCACGGGGCATTGATATTTTCTTTTTTTTCCACTGCAACCTCCAACACTCTTCAAAGTGGCATTAAACCATCTTTGTAAGCTAATATGACCTCCACGACTCTTCCACGGGGCATTGATATTGTCTTTTTATTCCACTGCGACCTTCTCCACTATTTCAATGGGCATTGATATTGAATTTTTATTGTACTGCGACCTCCACCACTCTTCCAAGGGGCAATAAAACCATATTTTTAAGCTACTGTGACCTCCTCGTCTCTTCCACGGGGCATTGATATTGTCTTTTTATTCCACTGCGACCTGCACCACTCTTCCAAGGGGAAATTATATTGTCTTTTTATTCCACTGCGACCTCCACCACTCTTCCAAGGGGCATAAAAACCATCTTGTTAATCTACTGTGATCTCCACATCTCTTCCACGGGGCATTGATATTTTCTTTTTTTTTCACTGCAACCTCCACCACTCTTCGAAGAGGCATTAAACTGTCTTTTTAAGCTACTATGACCTCCACGACTCTTCCACGGGGCAATGATATAGTCTTTTTATTGCACTGCGACCTTCACCACTCTTTCAATAGGCATTGATACTGAATTTTTATTGTACTGCGACCTCCACCACTCTTCCAAGGGGCATTAAAACCATATTTTTAAGCTACTGTGACCTCCTCGTCTCTTCCACGGGACATTGATATTGTCTTTTTTTTCAACTGCGACCTCCACCACTCTTCCAAGGGGCAATGATATTGTCTTTTTACTCCACTGCTATATCCACCACTCTTCCAATGGGCATTAAAACTGTCTTGTTAAGCTACTGTGCCTTCAACGTCTCTACCACGGGTCATTGATATTGTCTTTTTATTGCACTGTAACCTCCACCAGTCTTACAAGTGGCATTAAAACCGTCTTTTTAATCTACTGTGACCTCCACATCTCTTCCAAGGGGCATTAAAACTGTCTTGCTAAACCACTCTGAACTCTACAGCTCTTGCAAGAGGCATTAAAACCATCTCATAAAGCTACTGTGACCTCCACGTCTCTTCCACGGGGCATTGAAATTGCCTTTTTATTCCACTGCGACCTCCACCACTCTTTCAAGGGGCATTAAAACCGTCTTGTTAAGCTACTGTGACCTCCACATCTCTTCCACGGGGTATTGATATTGTGTTTTTATTTCACTGCGACCTCCACCACTCTTCCAAGGGGCATTGAAATGATCAATTTATTAAAATGAGACCACCACTCTACCAAGCGTCAATAAAACCGTCTTGTTAAGACTACTGTGACCTCCACGTCTGTTCTACGGGGCATTGATATTGTCTTTTTCATCCACTGCGACCTCCCCCACTCTTCCAAGGGGCATTGATATTGTCTTTTTATTCCACTGCGACCTCCACCACTCTTCCAAGGGGCATTAAAACTTTCTTGTTAATCTACTGTGACCTCCACATCTCTTCCAAGGGGCATTGATATTGTCTCATTATTCCACTGTGACCTTCCCGAGTCTTCCAATGGACAATAAAACCATCTTTTTAAGCTACTGTAAACTCCACATCTCTTCTAAGGGGCATTAAAACCATCTTGTTAAAGCACTCAGAACTTCACAGCTCTTCCATGGGGCATTAAAACCGTCTTATAAAGCTACTGTGACCTCCACGTCTCTTCCATGGGGCATTGATATTGCCTTTTTATTCCACTGCGACCTCCAGCACTCTTCTAATGAGCATTAAAACCGTCTTGTTAAGCTACTGTGACCTCCACGTCTCTTCCACGTGGTGTTGATATTGTGTGTTTATTTCACTACAACCTCCACCACTTTTCCAAGGGGCATTGATATTGTCTTTTTATTCCACTGCGACCTCCACCACTCTTCCAAGGGGCATAAAACACATCTTCTTAATCTACTGTGATCTCCACATCTCTTCCACGGGGCATTGATATTTTCTTTTTTTTCCACTAAAACCTCCACCACTCTTCGAAGTGGCATTAAACCGTCTTTTTGAGCCACTATGACCTCCACGACTCTTCCACGGGGCATTGATATTGTCTTTTTATTCCACTGCGACCTTCTCCACTGTTTCAATGGGCATTGATATTGAATTTTTATTGTACTGCGACCTCCACCACTCTTCCAAGGGGCATTAAAGCCATATTTTTAAGCAACTGTGACCTCCTCGTCTCTTCCACGGGGCATTGATATTGTCTTTTTATTCCACTGCGACCTCCACCACTCTTCCAAGGGGCAATGATATTGTCTTTTTACTCCACTGCCTTCTCCACCACTCTTCCAACGGGCATTAAAACTGTCTTGTTAAGCTACTGTGACTTCAACATCTCTTCCAAGGTGCATTAAAATCGTCTTGTAAAAAATACTCTGAAATCTACAGCTCTTGCAACGGGCATTAAAACTGTTTTATAAAGCTACTGTGACCTCCACGTCTCTTCCACGGGGCATTGATATTGACTTTTTTTTCCATTGTAACCTCCACCACTCTTCCAAGGGGCATTAAAACCGTCTTGTTAATCTACTGTGACCTCCACATCTCTTCCAAGGGGCATTAAAACCGTCTTGTAAAAACTACTCTGAACTCTACAGCTCTTTCAAGCTGCATTAAAACCGTCTTGTTAAGCTACTGTGACCTCCAAATCTCTTCCACGGGGTATTGATATTGTGTTTTTATTTCACTGCGACCTCCAACACTCTTCCAAGGAGCATTGAAGTTATCTTTTTATTAAAATGAGACCTCCACCACTCTACCAAGGGTCATTAAAACCGTCTTGTTAAGACTACTGTGACCTCCACGTCTGTTACACGGGGCATTGATATTGTCTTTTTATTCTACAGCGACCTCCACCACTCTTCCAAGGGTTAATAAACCGTCTTTTTAAGCTACTGTGACCTTCACGTCTCTTTCACGGGGCACTGATACTGTCTTTTTATTCCACTGCGACCTCCACCACTCTTCCAAGGGGCAATAAAACCTTCTTGTTAAGCTACTGTTACCTCCACGTCTCTTCCACGGGGCAGTGATATTGTCATTAAATTCTACTGTGACCTCCACCACTCTTCCATGGGGCATTAAAACCATCTTGTTAAGCTACTGTGACCTCCACGTCTCTTCCAAGGGGCATTGATATTGTCTCATTATTCCACTGTGACCTTCCAGAGTCTTCCAAGGGGCAATAAAAACATCTTGTTAAGCTTCTGTAACCTCCACATCTCTTCTAAGGGGCATTAAAACCATCTTGTTAAACCACTCAGAACTTCACAGCTCTTCCATGGGGCATAAAAACCGTCTTATAAAGCTACTGTGACCTCCACGTCTCTTCCACGGGGCTTTTATATTACCTTTTTATTCCACTGCAACCTCCAGCACTCTTCCAAGGAGCATTAAAACCGTCTTGTTAAGATACTGTGACCTCCACGTCTCTTCCACGTGGTGGT
Source organism: Phyllobates terribilis (assembly GCF_046119375.1). NCBI lineage: Eukaryota > Metazoa > Chordata > Amphibia > Anura > Dendrobatidae > Phyllobates > Phyllobates terribilis. The sequence goes on from NW_027362982.1 coordinate 1,472,511, forward strand.
GATATTGTGTCTTTATTTCACTGCAACCTCCACCACTTTTCCAAGGGGCATTGATATTGTCTTTTTATTCCACTGCGACCTCCACCACTCTTCCAAGCGGCATAAAAACCATCTTGTTAATCTACTGTGATCTCCACATCTCTTCCACGGGGCATTGATATTTTCTTTTTTTTCCACTGCAACCTCCACCACTCTTCGAAGAGGCATTAAGCCGTCTTTTTAAGCTACTATGACCTCCACGACTCTTCCACGGGGCATTGATATAGTCTTTTTATTCCACTGCGACCTTCACCACTCTTTCAATGGGCATTGATATTGAATTTTTATTGTACTGCGACCTCCACCACTCTTCCAAGGGGCATTAAAACCATGTTTTTAAGCTACTGTGACCTGCTCGTCTCTTCCACGGGACATTGATATTGTCTTTTTTTTCCACTGCGACCTCCACCACTCTTCCAAGGGGCAATGATATTGTCTTTTTAGTCCACTGCTATATCCACCACTCTTCCAATGGGCATTAAAACTGTCTTGTTAAGCTACTGTGCCTTCAAAGTCTCTTCCACGGGTCATTGATATTGTCTTTTTATTCCACTGTAACCTCCACCACTCTTCCAAGTGGCATTAAAACCGTCTTGTTAATCTACTGTGACCTCCACATCTCTTCCAAGGGGCATTAAAACCGTCTTGTTAAACCACTCTGAACTCTACAGCTCTTGCAAGGGGCATTAAAACCGTCTTATAAACCTACTGTGACCTCCACGTCTCTACCACGGGGCATTGACATTGCCTTTTTATTCCACTGCGACCTCCACCACTCTTTAAAGGGGCATTGAAATTATCTTTTTATTAAAATGAGACCTCCACCACTCTACCAAGCGTCATTAAAACTATCTTGTTAAGACTACTGTGACCTCCACGTCTGTTCCATGGGGCATTGATATTGTCTTTTTTATCCACTGCGACCTCCCCCACTCTTCCAAGGGGCATTGATATTGTCTTTTTATTCTGCAGCGACCTCCACCACTTTTCCAAGGGTTAATAAACCGTCTTTTTAAGCTACTGTGACCTTCACGTCTCTTTCACGGGGCATTGATATTGTCTTTTTATTCCACTGTCACCTTTACCACTCTTCCAAGGGGCATTGATATTGTCTTTTTATTCCACTGCGACCTCCACCACTCTTCCAAGGGGCATTAAAACTTTCTTGTTAATCTATTGTGACCTCCACGTCTCTTCCAAGGGGCATTGGTATGGGCTTTTTATTCTACAGCGACCTCCAAGACTTTTTCAAGGGGCAAAAAAACCGTCCTGTTAAGCTACTGTAACCTCCACGTCTCTTCCACTGGGCAGTGATATTGTCTTTAAATTCTACTGCGACCTCCACCACTCTTCCATGGGGCATTAAAACCTTCTTGTTAAGCTACTGTGACCTCCACTTCTCTTCCACGGGGTATTGATATTGTTTTTTTATTCCACTGCGACCTCCACCACTCTTCCAAGGGGCATAAAAACCGTTTTGTTAATCTACTGTGATCTCAACGTCTCTTCCACGGGGCATTTATATTTTCTTTTTATTCCACTGTAACCTCCACCACTCTTCCAACGGGCATTAAACCGTCTTGTTAAGCTGCTGTGACCTCCACGTCTCTTCCACGGGGCATTGATATTGTCTTTTTATTCCACTATTACCTCCATCACTCTTCCAAGGGGCATTAAAACCATCTTGTTAAGCTACTGTGACCTCAACGTCTCTTTCAAGGGGCATAAAAACCATCTCGTTAAACCACTCTGTACTCCACCGTTCGTCCAAGGGGTATTAAAACCTTCTTGTTAAGCTACTGTGACTTCCACATCTCTTCCACGGGGCATTGATATTGTCTTTTTATACCACTGCGACCTCCACCACTCTTCCATGGGGCATTAAAACCTTCTTGTTAAGCTACTGTGACCTCCATGTCTCTTCCACCGGGCATTGATATTGTCTTTTTATTCCACTGTAAACTCCACAACTTTTCTAAGGGGCATTAAAACCATCTTGATAATCTACTGTGACATCCACGTCTCTTCAAAGGGGCATTAAAACCATCTTGTTAAATCACTCTGAACTCCACAGCTCTTCCAATGGGCATTAAAACCGTCCTATAAATCTACTGTAACCTCCACGTCTCTTCCACGGGGCATTGATATTGTCTTTTTATTCCACTGCAACCTCCACCACTCTTCCAAGGGGCATAAAAACCATCTTGTTAATCTACAGTGATTTCCACGTCTCTTCCACGGGGCATTGATATTTTCTTTTTATTCCACTGTAACCTCCACAACTCTTCCAAGGGGCATTAAAACCCTCTTGTTAAACCACTCTGTTCACCACCACTCTTCCAAGTGGCAATAAAACCGTCTTGTTAAGCTACTGTGACCTCCACGTCTCTTCCACGGTGCATTGATATTGTCTTTTTATTCCACTGCGACCTCCACCACTCTACGAATGCTCATGAAAACCGTCTAGTTAAGCTACTGTGAACTCCACGTCTCTTCCACGGGGCATTCATATAGTCTTTTTAATCCACTGTGACCTCCACCACTATTCCAAGGGGCTTTGAAATTGTCTTTTTTTTCCACTGCAACCTCCACAACTCTTCCAAGGGGAAATAAAAGTGTCTTGTTAATCTACGGTGATCTCCACGTCTCTTCCACGGGGCATTGATATTTTCTTTTTATTCCACTGTTACCTCCACCACTTTCCCAAGTGGCATTAAATCCATCTACGTAAGCTACTGTGACCTTCACGTCTCTTCCAAGGAGAAATAAAGCCATCTTGTTAAGCTACTGTGACCTCCACGTCTCTTCCAAGGGGCATTAAAACCATATTTTTAAACCACTCTGAACTCCACAGCTTTTCCAAGGGGCATTAAAACCGTCCTGTTAAGCTACAATGACCTCCACGTCTCTTCCACGGTCCATTGATATTGTCTTTTTATTCCACTGCGACCTCCACCACTCTTACAAGGGGAATTAAAATCATCTTGTTAAGCTACTGTAACCTCCAAGACTCTACCTCGGGGCATTGATAATGTCTTTTTATTCCACTGCGACCTCCACCACTCTTCCAAGGGGCATGAAACCCGTCTTGTTAAGCTACTGTGACCTCCACGTCTCTTCCACGGGGCATTGATAGTGTTTTTTTATTTCAGTGCGACCTCCACCACTCTTCCAAGGGACATTAAAACAGTCTTGTTAAGCTTCAATGACCTCCACGTCTCTTCCAAGGGGCATTAAAACAGTGTTGTTAAACCAAACTGAACTCCATCACTCTTCCAAGGGGCATTAAAACCATATCTTTAAGCTCATGTGACCTCCATGTCATGTGATATTGTCTTTTTACTCCACTGCGACCTCCACCACTCTTCCAATTGGCAGTGATATTGTCTTTTTTTTCCACTGCTATCTCCACCCGTCTTTCAAGGGGCATTAAAACTGTATTGTTAAGCTACTGTGACTTCAACATCTCTTCCACGGGGCATTGATATTGTCTTTTTATTCCACTGTAACCTCCACCACTCTTCCAAGGGGCATTAAAACCGTCTTGTTAATCTACTGTGACCTCCACATCTCTTCCAAGGGGCATTAAAACCGTCTTGTTAAACCACTCTGAAATCTACAGCTCTTGCAAGAGGCAATAAAACCGTCTTATAAAGCTACTGTGACGTACACATCTCTTCCACGGGGCATTGATATTTTCTTTTAATTCCACTGCGACCTCCACCACTCTTTCAAGAGGCATTAAAACCGTCTTGTTAAGCTACTGTGACCTACACATCTCTTCCACGGGGTATTGATATTGTGTTTTTCTTTCACTGCGACCTCCGCCACTCTTCAAACGGGCATTGAAATTGTCTTTTAATTAAAATGAGAACTCCGCCACTCTACCAAGGGTCATTAAAACCATCTTGTTAAGACTACTGTGACCTCCACATCTGTTCCACGGGGCAATGATATTGTCTTTTTAATCCACTGCGACCTCCCCCACTCTTCCAAGGGGCATTGATATTGTCTTTTTATTCCACTCCGACCTCTACCACTCTTCCAAGGGGCATAAAAACCATCTTGTTAAGCTACTGTGACCTCCACGTCTCTTCCACCGGGCATTAATATTGTCTTTTTATTCCACTGTAAATTCCACCACTTTTCGAAGGGGCATTAAAACCGTCTTGTTAATCTACTGTGACCTCCACGTCTCTTCCAAGGGGCATTTAAACCATCTTGTTAAACCACTCTGAACTCCACAGCTCTTCCAAGGGGCATTAAAACCGTCTTATAAAGCTACTGTGACCTCCATGTCTCTTTCTCGGGGCCTTGATATTGCCTTTTTATTCCACTGCGACCTCCATCACTCTTCCTAGGGGCAATAAAACCGTCTTGTTAAGATCCTGTGACCTTAACATATCCTCCATTGGTCATTGATATTGTCTTTTTATTCCTCTACGACCTTCACCACTCTTCCAAGGGACATTAAAACTGTCTTGTTAAGCTTCTGTGACCTCCACGTCTCTTCCACGGGGCATTGATATTGTCTTTTTATTCCACTGCGAACTACAACACTCTTACTTGGGGCATTGATATTGCCTTTTTATTCCACTGCGACCTCCACCACTATTCCAAGGGGCATTAAAACCATCTAATTAAGCTACTGTGACCTCCACGTCTCTTCCAAGGGGCATTAAAACCATCTTGTTAAGCTACTGTGACCTCCACGTCTCTTCCAAGGGGTATTAAAACCGTTTTGTTATATCACTCTGAACTCGACAGCTCTTCCAAGGGACATTAAATCCATCTTCTTAACCTACTGTAACCTCCACCACTTATCCAAGGGGCATTAAAACAGTCCTGTTAAGCTACTTTGACCTCCACGTCTCTTCCATGGGGCATTAAAACCGTCTTGTTAAGACTTCTGTGATCTCCACGTCTCTTCCACAGGGCATTGATTTTGTCTTTTTAATACACTGCGACCTCCACCACTCTTCCAAGGGGCATTGATATTGTCTTTTTATTCCACTGTGACCTCCACATCTCTTCCAAGGGGAAATAAAACTGTCTTGTTAATATACTGTGATCTCCACGTCTCTTCCACGGGACATTGATATTTTCTTTTTATTCCACTGTAACCTCCACCACTCTTCCAAGGGGCATTAAAACCATTTTGTTAAGCTACTGTGACCTCTATGTCTTTTCCAAGGGGCATTAAAACCGTTTTGTTAAACCACTCTGAACTCCAAAGCTCTTCCAAGGGGCATTAAAACCGTATTGTTAAGCTACTGTGACCTCCACATCTCTTCCACGGGGCATTGATATATTTTTTTATTCTACTGCGACCTTCACCACCCTACCAAGGGGCATTAAATCAGTCTTGTTAAGATACAGTGACCTCCACGTCTCTTCCATGGGGCATTGATATTGTCTTTTTAATCCATTGTAACCTCCACCACTCTTCCAAGGGGCATTAAAACCATCTCGTTAAACCACTCTGTACTCCACCATTCGTCCAAGGGGCAATAAAACCTTCTTGTTAAGCTACTGTGACCTCCACATCTCTTCCACGGGGCATTGATATTGCCTTTTTATTCCCTGCGACCTCCATGACTTTTCCAAGGGACAAAAAAAACGTTTTGTTAAGCTACTGTGACCTCCACGTTTCTTCAAAGGGGCAATAAAAGGGGCATTAAAACCATCTTCGTTAAGCTACTGTCACCTCTACGTCTCTTCCACGGTGCATTGATATTTTCTTTTTATTCCACTGAGACCTCCACCACTCTTCCAAGGGGCATAAAAACCATCTTGTTATTCTACAGTGATCTCCACGTCTCTTCCACTGTGCATTGATATTTTCTTTTTATTCCACTGTAGCCTCCACCACTCGTCCAAGGGGCATTAAAGCGTCTTGTTAAGCCACTGTGACCTCCACGTCTCTTCCACGGGGCATTGATATTGTCTTTTTATTCCACTGCAACCTCCAACACTCTTCGAAGGGTCATTAAAACCGTCTTGTTAAGCTACTGTGACCTCCACGTCTCTTGCACGGGGCATTGATATTGTCTTTTTATTCCACTGCGACCTCCACCACTCTTCCAATTGGCAATAAAACCTTCTTGTTAAGCTACTGTGACGTCCACATCTCTTGCACGGGGCATTCATATAGTCTTTTATTCCACTGTAACCTTCACCACTTTTCCAAAGGACATTAAATCCGTCTTGTTAAGCTACTGTGACCTCCACGTCTCATCCAAGTGGCATTGAAACGGTCTTGTTAGACCACTCTGAACTCCACAGCTCTTCCAAAGGGCATTTAAACCGTCTTGTTAAGCTACTGTGACCTCCATATCTCTTCCACGGGGCATTGATATAGTGTTTTTATTCCACTGCGACCTAGACCACTCTTCCAAGGTGCATTAAAACCATCTTGCTTAACTACTATGACCTCCAGGTCTCTTCTTGGTCCATTTATATTGTCTTTTTATTCCACTGCGATCTCCACCACTCTTCCAAGGGGAATTAAAACCATCTTTTTAAGGTAATGTGACCCCAACGTCTCTTCCTCGGGACATTGATATTGTCTTTTTATTCCACTTCAACCTCCACCACTCTTACAAGGGGCGTTAAAACCGTCTTGTTAAGCTCCTGTGACCTCCACTTCTCTTCCATTCGTCATTGATATTGTCTTTTTATTCCACTGCGACCTCCACCACTCTTCCAAGGGGCATTAAAACCATCTTGTTAAGCTACTGTGACCTCCACGTCTCTTCCTCGGGGCATTGATATTGTCTTTTTATTCCACTGCGACCTCCACCACTCTTCCGAGGGGCATTAAAACTGTCTTGTTAAGCTTCTGTGACCTCCACGTCTCTTCCACGGGGCATTGATATTGCCTTTTTATTCCACTACGACCTCCACCACTCTTTCTAGTGTCATTAAAAAAGTCTAATGAAGCTACTGTGACCTCCACGTCTCTTACAAGGGGCATTAAAACCATCTTGTTAAGCTACTGTGACCTCCACATCTCTTCCAAGGGACATTGATATTGTTTTTTTATTCTACTGCGACCTTCACCACCATTCCAAGGGTCATTAAAACAGTCTTGTTAAGCTACAGTGACCTCCACATCTCTTCCATGGGGCATTGATATTGTCTTTTTATTCCACTGCGACCTCCACCACTATTCCGAAGGGCCATAAAACTGTCTTGATAAGCTACTGTGACCATCACGTCTCTTGCACAGTGCATTGATATTGTCTTTTTATTACACTGCGACCTCCACCACTCTTCGAAGGGGCATTAAAACCATCTTGTTAAGCTACTGTGACCTCCACATCTCTTCCACAGGGCATTCATATAGTCCTTTTATTCCACTGTAACCTCCACCACTTTTCCAAGGGGTGCTAAATCCGTCTTGTTAAGCTACTGTGACCTCCACGTCTCTTCCACGGTCCATTGAAATTGACTTTTTATTCCACTGCGACCTCCACCACTCTTCCAAGGGGAATTAAAACCATCTTTTTAAGCTTCTGTGACCTCCACGTCCCTTCCTTGGGGCATTGATACTGTCTTTTTATTCCACTGCCACCTCCACCACTCTTGCAAGTGCATTAAAACTGTCTTGTTAAGCTACTGTGACCTCCACGTTACTTCCATGGGGCATTAAAACAGTCTTGTTAAACCACTCTGAACTCCAGCACTTTTCTAATCATCATTAAAACCGTCTTTTTAAGCTCCACTTCTCTTCCAATGGTCATTGATATTGTCTTTTTATTCCACTGCAACCTCCACCACTCTTTCAAGGGGCATGATATTGTCTTTTTATTCCACTGCGACCTCCAGCACTCTTCCAAGAGGCATTAAAACTGTCTTGTTAAGCTATTGTGACCTCCAAGTCTCTTACATGGGGCATTGATTTTGTCTTTTTATTCCACTGTAACCTCCACCACTCTTCCAAGGGGCATTAAAACAATCTTGTTAAGCTACTGTGACCTCCACATCTCTTCCAAGGGGCATGTAGATTGTCTTTTAATTCCACTGCAACCTCCAACACCCTTCCAAGGGGCAATAAAACCATCTTGTTAAGCTACTGTGTCCTCCACGTCTCTTCCACGGGGCAGTGATATGGTATTTTTATTCCACTGCGACGTCCACCACTCTACCAAGGGGCATTGATATTGATTTTTATTTCACTGCGACCTCCACCACTCTTCCAAGGGGAATAAAAACCGTCTTGTAAATCTGCTCTGATTTCCACATCTCTTCCACGGGGCAATGATATTTTCTATTTATTCCACAGTAACCTCCACCACTCTTCCAAGGGGCATTAAAACATCTTGTTAAGATACTGTGACCTCCACGTCTCTTCCACGGGGCATTGATATTGTCTTTTTATTCCACTGTAACCTCCACCACTCTTCCAAGGGGCATTAAAACCATCTTGTTAAGCTACTGTGACCTCCACATCTCTTCCATGGGGCATTGATATTGTCTTTTTATTCCACTGCGGCCTACACCACTCTTCCAAGGGCCAATAAAACTGTCTTGTTAAGCTACTGTGACCATCACGTCTTTTGCACTTTGCATTCTTATTGTCTTATTATTACTCTGCGACCTCCACCATTCTTCGAAGGGGCATTAAAACCGTCTTGTTAAGCTACTGTGACCTCCACGTCTCTTACACAGGGCATTCATATTGTCTTTTTATTCGACTGTAGCCTCCACCACTTTTCGAAGGGGCATTGAATCCGTCTTGTTAAGCTACTGTGAGCTCTACGTCTCATCCAAGGGGCATTAAAATCATCTTATTAAACCACTCTGAACTCCACAGCTCTTCCAAGGGGCATTAAAACCGTCTTGTTAAGCTACTGTGAACTCCACGTCTCTTCCACCGGGCATTGATATTGTCTTTTATTTCCACTGCAACCTCCACCACTATTCCAAGGGGCATTGATATTGTCTTTTTATTCCACTGCGACCTCCACCACTATTCCAAGGGGCATTAAAACTGTCTTGATAAAACTACTGTGACCTCCATGTCACTTCCATGGGGCATTGATATTGTCTTTTTATTCCACTGCGACTTCCACTACTCTGCCACGGGGCATTAAAACCATCTTGTTAAGCTACTGTAACCTCCACATCTCTTCTATGGGGCATTGATATTCTCTTTTTGTTCAACTGTTACCTCCACCACTCTTCCAATGGGCATTAAAACCATCTAGTTAAGCTACTGTGACCTCCACGTCTCTTCCAAGGGGCATTAAAACCGTCTTGTTAATCTACTGTGAATTCCACATTTCTTAAAAGGGGCATTAATACCGTCTTGTTAAACAACTCTGAACTCCACAGCTCTTCCAAGGTGCAGTAAAACGTATTGTTAAGCTACACTAACCTTCACATCTCTTCCACAGAGCATGGATATTGTCTTTTTATTCCACTCTAACCTCCACCAATCTTCCAAGGGGCATTAAAACCGTCTTGTTAAGCTACTGTGACCTCCACGTCTCTTCCAAGGGGCATAAAAACCATCTTGTTAAACCACTCTGAACTCCACAGCTCTTCCAAGGGGCATAAAAACCATCTTGTTAAGCTACTGTGACCTCCACAACTCTTCCAAGGGGCATTAAAACTGTCTTGATAAAACTACTGTGACCTCCCCGTCTATTCCACGGGGCATTCATATTGTCTTTTTATTTCACACAGAACTCCACCACTCTACCAAGAGGCAATAAAACTGTCTTGTTAAGCTACTGTGACCTCCAAGTCTCTTCCACGGGGGCATTGATATTGTCTTTTTAATCCACTGTATCCTCCACCACTTTTCCAAGTGGCATTAAAATGTCTTGTTAAGCTACTGTGACCTTCACGTCTCTTCCACGGGGCATTGATATTGTCTTTTTATTCCACTGTATCCTCCACCACTTTTCCAAGTGGCATTAAAACGTCTTGTTAAGCTACTGTGACCTCCACATCTCTTCCACGGGGCATTGATATTGTCTTTATATTCCACTGCGACATCCACCACTTTTCCAAGGGGCATTGATATTGTCTTTTTATTCCACCACAACCTCCACCACCCTACCAAGGGGCATTAAAACCGTCTTGTTAAGCTTCTGTGAACTCCACGTCTCTTTCACGGTGCATTGATATTGTCTCTTAATTCCACTGTAATCTCCATCACTCTTCCAAGAGGCATTGAAATCATCTTGTTAAGCTACTGTGACCTCCACGTCTATTCAAAGGGGCATTAAAACCATCTTGTTTATCCACTCTGAACTCCACAGCTCTTCTTATAAAGCTACTGTGACCTCAACTTCTCTTCCACGGGGCATTGATATTGTCTTTTTATTCCAGTGCTACCTCCATTACTCTTCCAAGGGGCATTAAAACCATCTTGATAAGCTACTGTGAACTCCACTTCTCTTCCACGGGGTATTGATATTGTCTTTTTATTTCACTGCGACCTCCACAACTCATCCAAGGGGCATTGATATTGTCTTTTTAATCCAATGAGAACACCACCACTCTTCCAAGGGGCATTGATATTTTTTTTTTATTCCACTGTAACCTCCACCACTCTTCCAAGGGGCATTAAACCGTCTTGTTAAGCTACTCTGACCTCCACGTCTCTTCCACGGGGCATTAAAACCGTCTTGTTAAGCTACAGTGACCTCCACGTCTTTTCCACGGGGCAATGATATTGTCTTTTTATTCCAATAAGACCTTCACCACTCTTCCAAGGGGCATTAAAACTGTCTTGTTAATCTACTGTGACCTCCACGTCTCTTCCAAGGGGCAGTGATATTTTCTTTTTATTCCACTGCGACCTCCAACACTCTTCCATGGGGAATTAAAACCGTCTTGTTAAGCTACACTGACCTCCATGACTCTTCCACCGGGCAGTGATATTGTCTATTTATTCCACTGCGACCTCCACCACTCTTCCAAGGGGCATTAAAAACGTCTTGTTAAGCTACACTTACCTCCACGTTTCTTCAACGGGGCATTGATATTGTCTTTTTATTCCACTGCGACCTCCAACACACTTCCAAGAGGCATTAAAACCATCTTGTTAAACCACTCTGAGCTCCTCAGCTCTTCCAAGGGGCTTTAAAACCGTCTTGTTAAGCTGCAGTGACCTCCACGTCTCTTCCACGTGGCATTGATATTGTCTTTTTATTCCACAGCGACATCCACCACTCTTCCAAGGGGCATTAAAACCATCTTGTTAAGCTTCTGTGACATCCATGTCTCTTCCACAGGGCATTGATATTGTCATTTTATTCCAATGCGAAACCAACCATTCTTGCAAGTGGCATTAAAACTGACTTGTCAAGCTACTGTGACCTACACGTCTCTTCCCCGGGGCATTGATATTGTCAATATATTCCACAGCGACATCCACCACTACTCCAAGGGGCATTAAAACTGTCTTGTTAAGCAACTGTGACCACCACGTCTCTTTCATGGGGCATTGATATTGTCTTTTTATTCCAATGCGACCCCAACCATTCTTCCAAGTGGCATTAAAACCGTCTTGTTAAGCTACTGTGACCTCCACGTATCTTCCACGGGGCATTGATATTGTCTATTTATTCCACAGCGACATCCACCACTCTTCGAAGAGGCATTAAAACCACCTTGTTAGACTACTGTGACCTCCACGTCTCTTCCTCGGGGCATTGTTATTGTTTTTTTATTTCACTGTAACCTCCACCACTCTTCCAAGGGGCATTAAAACTGTCTTGTTAAGCTACTGTTACCTCCACGTCTCTTCCACGGGGCATTGATATTGTCTTTTTATTCCATTGCGACCTCCACCACTCTCCCAAGGGGTATTGATATTGTCTTTTTATTCCTCTGCGACCTCCATTATTCTTCCAAGGGGCATTAAAACCGTCTTTTTAAGCTTCGATCTCCACGTCTCTTCCAAGGGCCATAGATATTGTCTTTTTATTCCACTGTAACCTCCACCACTCTTCCAAGGGGCATTAAAACTGGATTGTTAAGCTACTGTGACCTCCACGTCTCTTCCAATGGGCATTAATATTGTCCTTATATTCCATTGCGACCTCCACCACTCTTCCAAGGGTCATTGATATTGTCTTTTTATTCCATTGCGACCATCACCAATCTTCGAAGGGGCATTAAAACCATCTTGTTAAGCTACTGTAATCTCCACGTCTCTTCCACGGGGCATTGATATTGTATTTTTATTCCACTGTAGCCTCCATCACTCTTCCAATTGGCATTAATACCGTCTTGTTAAGCTACTGTAAACAATGGTGCAGCGGTCTCAGGGAGCGCCAAAGGAATACTGGACAATTTAAGAGATGGCAACCGACTTTTATTCTTCCTCCAATGCCACTGCCACAACGCGTTTCAACGGTCTAAGCCATCTTCATCAGGTGGAGATGGCTTAGACCGTTGAAACACGTTGTGGCAGTGGTATTGGAGGAAGAATAAAAGTTGGTTGCCATCTATTAAATTGTCCAGTATTCATTTGGCGCTCCCTGAGACCGCTGCACCATTGTTTACTTGTTAAATATCTCCATACGGAGCTAAAGCGGCAGGAGCAGCCGGGCATATTTGGATGTTTGAGGACCTGCGGTTATCCAGCCACCGGGTTAAACTACTGAGGACCTGCGGTGATGTGGTATCTGGTCCAGCAGGATCGTGTGACCACTTGAGGAGCACGGAGTTGCGAGGCAAACACCGACAGGGTGGTACTACAAATAGAGGTGACCCGGAGCCTCATTAATCACACGCTTAATCTTGGTTGTGTAGACGTACACAACCATTACAGGTGAGTGCAGTGGCACTTTTTAAATTATATAAATAGTCCTGTGAGTCTACACATGCGCCCTTTCTTTTCTTTTCACTTGTTAAGCTACTGTGACCTACATATCTCTTCCATGGGGCATTAAAACCATCTTGTTAAACTACTTTGAAATCCACAGCTCTTCCAACGGGCATTAAAGCGTATTGGAAAGCTATGGTGAACTCCCCGTCTCTTCCACGGGGCATTGGTATTGTATTTTTATTCAACAGACCTCCACCACTCTTCAAGTTGCATTAAAACTGTCTTGTTAAGCTACTGTGACCTCCACGTCTCTTACACGGACCATTGATATTGTCTTTTATTTCCACTCCGACCTCCACCACTCTTCGAGGGGCATTAAAACCGTCTCGTTAAACCACTCTGTACACCACAGCTATTCCAAGGGGCATTAAAACCGTCTTATAAAGCTTCTTTGACCTCCACGTCTCTTACTCGGGGCATTGATATTGTCTTTTTTTTCCACTGCAACCTCCACCACTATTCAAAGGGGCATTGATATTGTCTTTTTATTCTACAGCGACCTCCATCACTCTTCCAAGGGGCATTAAAACTGTCTTGATAAGACACTGTGACCACGTCTCATCCACGGGGCATTCATATAGTCTTTTTATTCCACTGTAACATCCACCACTTTTCCAAGGGGCATTAAATACATCATGTAAGCTAATGTGACCTCCACGTCTCATCCAAAGGGCATTAAAACAGTCTTGTTAAGCTGCTGTGACCTCCACATCTCTTCCACAGGGCATTGATATTGTCTTTTTACTCCACTGCCACCTCCACCACTCTTCCAAGGGGCACTTAAACAGTCTTGTTAAGCTACTGTGACCTCCATATCTCTTACATGGGGCATTGATATTGTTTTTTTATTCCACTGCCCCTACCACCACTCTTCCAAGGGGTAAAAAAACCGTCTTGTTAACCTACTGTGACCTCCACGTCTCTTCCACGGGGCATTGATATTGTCATTTTATTCCACTGCGACCTCCACCACACTTCCACGGGGCACTAAAACCGAAATGTGAAGATACTGTGACCTCCACGTCTCTTAAACGGGGCATTGATATTGTCTTGTTATTCCACTGCGACCTCCATCACTCTTCTAAGGGTCAATGATATTGTCTTTTTATTCCATTGCGACCTTCACCAATCTTCCAAGGGGCATTAAAACCACATTGTTAAGCTACTGTGATCTCCACGTCTCTTCCACGGGGCATTGATATTGTACTTTTATTCCACTGTAACCTCCACCACTCTTCCAATTGGCATTAATACCGTCTTGTTAAGCTACTGTGACCTACATGTCTCTTCCAAGGGGCATTAAAACCATCTTGTTAAACTACTTTGAAATCCACAGCTCTTCCAAGGGGCATTACAAGCGTCTTGGTAAGCTATGGTGACCTCCCCGTCTCTTCCACGGGGCATTGGTATTGTATTTTTATTCAACAGACCTCCACCACTCTTCAAGTTGCATTAAAACTGTCTTGTTAAGCTCCTGTGACCTACACGTCTCTTCCACGGAGCATTGATATTGTCTTTTATTTCCACTCCGACCTCCACCACTCTTCGAGGGGCATTAAAACCGTCTTGTTAAACCACTCTGTACACCACAGCTATTCCAAAGGGCATTAAAACCGTCTTATAAAGCTTCAGTGACCTCCACGTATCTTACTCGGGGCATTGATATTGTCTTTTTTTTCCACTGCAACCTCCACCACTATTCAAAGGAGCATTGATATTGTCTTTTTATTCTACTGCGACCTCCATCACTCTTCTAAGGGGCATTAAAACTGTCTTGATAAAACTACTGTGACCTCCACGTCTCTTCCATGGGGCATTGATATTGTCTTTTTATTCCACTGCGACCTCCACTACCCTTCCAAGGGGCATTGATATTGTCTTTTTACTCCACTGCAACCTCCACCACTATTCCAAGGGGCATTGATATTGTCTTTTTATTCCACTGCGACTTCCACTACTCTGCCAAGGGCATTAAAACCATCTTGTTAAGCTACTGTAACCTCCACGTCTCTTCCATTGGGCATTGATATTCTCTTTTTGTTCAACTGTTACTTCCACCACTCTTCTAAGAGTCATTAAAACCATATAGTTAAGCTACTGTGACCTCCACGTCTCTTCCAGGGGCATTAAAACCATCTTGTTAATCTACTGTGACTTCCACATCTCTTAAAAGGGGCATTAAAACCGTCTTGTTAAACAACTCTAAACTCCACAGCTTTTCCAAGGGGCTTTAAAACGTCTTGTTAAGCTACACTTACCTCCACATCTCTTCCTCGGAGCATGGATATTGTCTTTTTTTTCCACTGTAAGCTCCACCACTCTTCCAAGGGGCATTAAAACCATCTTGTTAAGCTACTGTGACCTCCACGTCTCTTCCAAGGGGCATAAAAACCATCTTGTTAAACCACTCTGAACTCCACAGCTCTTCCAAGGGGCATTAAAACCGTCTTGTTAAGCTACTGTGACCTCCATAACTCTTCCACGGGGCATTGATATTGTCTTTTTATTCCACTGCGTCCTCCACCCCTCTTCGAAGGGGAATTAAAACCATATCGATAAGACACTGTGACCTCCACGTCTCATCCACGGGGCATTCATATAGTCTTTTTATTCCATTGTAACATCCACCACTTTTCCAAGGGGCATTAAATACGTCATGTAAGCTAATGTGACCTCCACGTCTCATCCAACGGGCATTAAAACAGTCTTGTTAAGCTGCTGTGACCTCCACATCTCTTCCACGGGGCATTGATATTGTTTTTTTATTCCACTGCCCCTACCACCACTATTCCAAGGGGCAAAAAAAACATCTTGTTAAGCTACTGTGACCTCCACGTCTCTTCCACAGGGCATTGATATTGTCATTTTATACCACTGCGACCTCCACCACACTTCCACGGGGCACTAAAACCGAAATGTGAAGATACTGTGACCTCCATGTCTCTTAAACGGGTCATTGATATTGTCTTGTTATTCCACTGCGACCTCCATCACTCTTCCAAGGGTCATTGATATTGTCTTTTTATTCCACTGCGACCTCCACCACTCTTCCAAGAGCATTAAAACTGTCTTGTTAAGCTACTGTGAACTCCACGTCTCTTCCACGGGGGCATTGATATTGTCTTTTTATTCCACTGTATCCTCCACCATTTTTCCAAGTGGCATTAAAACGTCTTGTTAAGCTACTGTGACCTCCACGTCTCTTCCACGGGGCATTAATATTGTCTTTATATTCCACTGCGAACTCCACCACTCTTCCAAGGGGCATTGATATTGTCTTTTTATTCCAGCGCAACCTCCACCACTCTACCAAGGGGCATTAAAACCGTCTTGTTAAGCTACTGTGAACTCCACGTCTCTTTCACGGGGCATTGATATTGTCTCTTAATTCCACTGTAATCTCCATCACTCTTCCAAGAGGCATTGAAATCATCTTGTTAAGCTACTGTGACCTCCACGTCTATTCAAAGGGGCATTAAAACCATCTTGTTAAACCACTCTGCACTCCACAGCTCTTCCCAGGGGCATTAAAACCGTCTTATAAAGCTACTGTGACCTCCACGTCTCTACCAAGGGGCATAAAAACCGTCTTGTTAAACCACTCTGAACTCCACAGCTCTTCCAAGGGGCATTAAAGCCATCTTGTTAAGCTACTGTGACCTCCACAACTCTTCCACGGGGCATTAATATTGTCTTTTTATTCCACTGCGACCTCCACTACTCTTCCAAGGGGCATTAAAACCATCTTGATAAGCTGCTGTGACCTCCACTTCTCTTCCACGGGGTATTAATATTGTCTTTTTATTTCACTGCGACATCCACAACTCATCCAAGGGGCATTGATATTGTCTTTTTAATCCACTGTGACCTCCACCACTCTTCCAAGGGGCATTAAAACCGTCTTGTTAAAACTACTGTGACCTCAACGTCTCTTCCACGGGGCATTGATATTTTCTTTTTAATCCACTGAGACCACCACCACTCTTCTAAGGGGCATTGATATTTTTTTTTATTCCATTGTAACCTCCACCACTCTTCCAAGTAGCATTAAACCGTCTTATTAAGCTACTCTGACCTCCACGTCTCTTCCACGGGGCATTAAAACCGTCGTGTTAAGCTACAGTGACCTCCACGTCTTTTCCACGGGGCAATGATATTGTCTTTTTATTCCACTAAGATCTCCACCACTCTTCCAAGGGGCATAAAAACCGTCTTGTTAATCTACTGTGACCTCCACGTCTCTTCCACGGGGCAGTGATATTTTCTTTTTATTCCACTGCGACCTCCAACACTCTTCCATGGGGAATTAAAACCGTCTTGTTAAGCTACTGTGACCTCCACGTCTCTTCCACGGGTCAGTGATATTGTCTATTTTTTCCACTGCGTCCTCCGCCACTCTTCCAATGGGCATTAAAACCGTCTTGTTAAGCTACACTGACCTCCACGTCTCTTCAACGGGGCATTGATATTGTCTTTTTATTCAACTGCGACCTCCAACACACTTCCAAGGGGTATTAAAACCATCTTGTTAAACCACTCTGAACTCCTCAGCTCTTCCAATGGGCATTAAAACCGTCTTGTTAAGCTTCTGTGACCTCCACGTCTCTTCCACGTGGCATTGATATTGTCTTTTTATTCCACATCAACATCCACTACTCTTCCAAGGGGCATTAAAACCATCTTGTTAAGCTTCTGTGACATCCATGTCTCTTCCACGGGGCATTGATATAGTCTTTTTATTCCAATGCGACCCCAACCTTTCTTCCAAGTGGCATTAAAACCGCCTTGTTAAGCTACTGTGACCTCCACGTCTCTTCCCCGGGGCATTGATATTGTCAATATATTCCACAGCGACATCCACCACTCCTCCAAGGGGCATTAAAACCATCTTGTTAAGCAACTGTGACCTCCATGTCTCTTACATGGGGCATTGATATTGTCTTTTTATACCAATGCGACCCCAACCATTCTTCCAAGTGGCATTAAAACCGTCTTGTTAAGCTACTGTGACCTCCACGTATCTTCCATGGGGCATTGATATTGTCTATTTATTCCACAACGACAACCACCACTCTTCCAAGGGGCATTAAAACCGTCTTGTTAAGCAACTGTGACCTTTACGTCTCTTACACGGGGCATTGATATTGTCTTTTTATTCCACTACGACCTCCACCACTCTTTGAAGGGGAATTAAAACCAACTTGTTAAGCTACTGTGACCTCCACGTCTCTTCCATGGGGCATTAAAACCATCTTGTTAAACCACTCTGAACTCCACAGCTCTTCAAAGGGGAATTAAAACTGTCTTGTTAAGCTACTGTGACCTCCACGTCTCTTTCATGGGGCAATGATATTGTCTTTTTATTCCACATCGACCTCCACCACTCTTCCAAGTGGCATTAAAACCGTCTTGTTAAGCTACTGTTACCTCCACGTCTCTTCCACGGGTCATTGATATTGTCTTTTTATTCCATTGCGACCTCCACCACTCTCCCAAGGGGAATTGAAATTGTCTTTTTATTCCTCTGCGACCTCCACCACTCTTCCAAGGGGCATTAAAACCGTCTTTTTAAACTTCTATCTCCACGTCTCTTCCAAGAATCATTGATATTGTCTTTATTCCACTGTAACCTCCACCACTCCTCCAAGGGGCATTAAAACCCTCTTTTTAAGCTACTATCTCTATGTCTCTTCCACGTGGCA
Source organism: Phyllobates terribilis (assembly GCF_046119375.1). Lineage (NCBI taxonomy): Eukaryota > Metazoa > Chordata > Amphibia > Anura > Dendrobatidae > Phyllobates > Phyllobates terribilis. The sequence goes on from NW_027362982.1 coordinate 1,491,105, forward strand.
TTGATATTGTCTTTTTATTCCACTGTAACCTCCACCACTCTTCCAAGGCGCATTGAAACCAGCTTGTTAAGCTACTGTGACCTCCACGTCTCTTCCACGGGGCACTGATATTGTCCTTTTTTTCCACAGCGACCTCCACCACTCTTCCAAGGGGCATTGATATTGTCTTTTTATTCCACAGAGACCTCCACCACTCTTCCAAGGGGCATTAAAACCATCTTGTTAAGCTACGGTGACCTCCAGTTGTCTTTCACGGGGCATTGATATTGTCTTTTTATTCCACTGCGACCTCCAGCACTCTTCCAATGGCCATTAAAACCATCTTGTTAGGCTACTGTGACCTCCACGTCTCTTCCACAGGGCATTGATATTGTCTTTTTATTCCACTGTGACCTCCACCACTCTTTCAAGGGACCAAGCAATGTGAACTGAGATTGTTATATTGTTATATAATGTTATTGTTATATTACTTCTTAGCTTGTGCAATAAAAACATGTATCTAGAGAGTAAGTTTCTTCAAAATGATCTGGTTCTTTAACACTGGCCCATGGCTGTTGTTTAATAGTCTGTTTCGACAGGCCGACCACGCTTCCCTAGCTCACAGAACAATCATTAATATGTTATTCTGTGAGCATATAATACCATTGTTGTTGGCCGCACATGTTCTATTTACTTAGGACAATGTGTTGCCAAGAATGATGGTTTTTTTTAAGTAAGCCGCAAAATCATTTCACCTTACAAATGAGCGTTTTGGTTATTCACTGGGCGACTGGCAGCCTGTTGAGACAGGCTAATTATGCTAAAACAAGCGTTCTAGGAACCACCCTTGCAGATAATTAACCTGCTTAAACAAGCTGCCAATCACTGAACGAATGGCCAAAACAATCGGCCAGTGTAAATGTGCTCTAAGATTATGTTCACAGTATTTACCAAATGTATCCATCGCCTGTAATGGGTTTGATGTATTTTTAACGTTTCTGGTATTCTTTACCATTTGTCATTGTATTGGAAAGTAAAATACAGTTTTTGTGTGGTAAACTATTTGCTTTCATCAGTGAGCTACGTATGCAATTCTATGGCATATAGTTGCATACATTGAGACCTTACGTGTTTCCATATAATTTGAAGAAAGCCTTAAGCTGCTCATACACTTTATGCTACATTCAGACATCCATGTCTACATTTACAGTGGGTACGGAAACAGCTCAACAAGGGGGATGCCACACCCCTAATTTGCACAGAATGCAAACAAGACAAAAAACCAAGCAATGTGAACTGAGGTCTAAGATGGTACACATGCAAGAAATAGGAGCATGTTCACACTAGCAAAAAGATGCAAAACCTACAAAAGACAAAAAATATATCTCATACCCTACCATCATTATATATAAAGGTAAAACAAAGTTGCATATGAAATATAGGGTACTTAGTGAACTATTTTTGATCAAAAAAAGTATACAAGCCGTCCCAACAGCGACAAGGTGACCCTAAATTGGGACGGTCCTACACTGTCTATATTAAAAACCTTACTGTATATCAAAGTTGAAGTAATGCATATAAAAGGGTAGACAAATAGAACCAGGTCCCAATATCAGACCACCTAAGCCCGTGGTAAGCTACATATATACTAACCAGCTCAACAAGAGGGATGCCACACCCCTAATTTGCACAGAATTCAAACAAGACAAAAAACCAAGCAATGTGAACTGAGGTCTAAAATGGTACACATGCAAGAAATAGGAGCATGTTCACACTAGCAAAAAGATGCAAAACCTACAAAAAATATATCTCAAACCCTACCATCATTATATATAAATGTAAAGCAAAGTTGCATATGAAATATAGGGTACTTAGTGAACTATTTTTGATCAAAAAAAGTATACAAGCCGTCCCACCAGCGACAAGGTGACCCTAAATTGGGACGGTCCTACACTGTCTATATTAAAAATCTTACTGTATATCAAAGTTGAAGTAATGCATATAAAAGAGTAGACAAATAGAACCAGGTCCCAATATCAGACCACCTAAGCACGTGGTAAGCTACATATATACTAACCAGCTCAACAAGGGGGATGCCACACCCCTAATTTGCACAGAATGCAAACAAGACAAAAAACCAAGCAATGTGAACTGAGGTCTAAGATGGTACACATGCAAGAAATAGGAGCATGTTCACACTAGCAAAAAGATGCAAAACCTACAAAAGACAAAAATATATCTCATACCCTACCATCATTATATATAAATGTAAAGTAAAGTTGCAGATGAAATATAGGGTACTTAGTGAACTATTTTTGATAAAAAAAAAAGTATAAAAGCCGTCCCACCAGTGACAAGGTGACCCTAAATTGGGACGGTCCTACACTGTCTATATTAAAAACCTTACTGTATATCAAAGTTGAAGTAATGCATATAAAAGGGTAGACAAATAGTACCAGGTCCCAATATCAGACCACCTAAGCCCGTGGTAAGCTACATATATACTAACCAGCTCAACAAGGGGGATGCCACACCCCTAATTTGCACAGAATGCAAACAAGACAAAAAACCAAGCAATGTGAACTGATGTCTAAGATGGTTCACATGCAAGAAATAGGAGCATGTTCACACTAGCAAAAAGATGCAAAACCAACAAAAAATATATCTCATACCCTACCATCATTATATATAAATGTAAAGCAAAGTTGCATATGAAATATAGGGTGTAACATACCTGGCGGCGTCCTTGCATAGTGGTCCATCTCCCACTGTGCAAGAGCGCGCACTTGATCTCCAATCCAGAATGTCTCTCTGGCTTCCCTCCATGCTGTCTGTTTGCTTCTGTGTGCTGCTGCTTAAGGGCGGCGCCCGATCACTTCCTGCTTCTTGTACCTGCTGTGGGCACACCCCTTGTGCGTCCTCAGCCTATTGCTGTCTGTCACCTGGTATTTAAACCAGCTGCTCCAATTAACCCATGCCTGAGCATTGTGTTTCATTCAGTGTGTGCTTTCACTCTGAAGGTGCCAGGTCCCGTTCTGTGTTCTCTTGTCTGCCTATCCTGGAGGCTGTATTTCCAGGCCTGTCTGAACACGCTCCTAGTCTGTTCCTTCCGCCTTCTAGGGGCCGATTACCTAGACCCGCTCCTGTATCTTGTCTGTCCTGTCTGAACACGCTCCTTGCCTGTTCGTCCCGCCTCTCTGGGGGCCGTATTCCCAGACACGCTCCTGTATTCCGCTGCAGTGTCGGTCTCCTCCGTACACTCAGTTCCAGTCTGAACTCTCTCCTATCTTTTACCTGTTTTTCTCTATGTCCGTTCCTTTCCTTTTTCTGCAGAGTCTGAACTCGTACCTAACTCCTGCTTGTTGTCTCTGTACACCCGTTTGTGAGTTTGTGGTCCACTCGCTACTTCACTGCAAGTACCCTGTGGGTATCTGGCTCTGCCTTTCCCTTCCTGTCTGTTCCGTGTGAACAGAGCCCTGTCCCCCCTGCTCTGCCTTGCTCACTGCTCCGGCGGTTCTAGCCTGCTCTGCCTTGCTCACTGCTCCGGCAGCCTTGCTCCGCTCTGACCCTTTTGCTCGCTGCTCCGGCAGCCTTGCTCCGCTCTGACCCTTTTGCTCGCTGCTCCGGCAGCCTTGCTCCGCTCTGACCCTTTTGCTCACTGCTCCGGCAGTCTCGCTCTACTCTTGCTCACCGCTCCAGGCGGCCTAGTCCTGCTCTACTCTTGCTCACCGCTCCAGGCGGCCTCGTCCTGCTCTACTCTTGCTCACCGCTCCAGGCGGCCTCGTCCTGCTCTACTCTTGCTCACCGCTCCAGGCGGTCTCGTCCTGCTCTGCCCTTGCTCACCGCTCCAGGCGGTCTCGTCCTGCTCTGCTCTTGCTCACCACTCCAGGCGGTCTCGTCCTGCTCTGCTCTTGCTCACCGCTCCAGGCGGTCTCGTCCTGCTCTGCTCTTGCTCACCGCTCCAGGCGGTCTCGTCCTGCTCTGCTCTTGCTCACCGCTCCAGGCGGTCTCGTCCTGCTCTGCTCTTGCTCACCGCTCCAGGCGGTCTCGTCCTGCTCTGCTCTTGCTCACCGCTCCAGGCGGTCTCGTCCTGCTCTGCTCTTGCTCACCGCTCCAGGCGGTCTCGTCCTGCTCTGCTCTTGCTCACCGCTCCAGGCGGTCTCGTCCTGCTCTGCTCTTGCTCACTGCTCCAGGCGGTCTCGTCCTGCTCTGCTCTTGCTCACTGCTCCAGGCGGTCTCGTCCTGCTCTGCTCTTGCTCACCGCTCCAGGCGGTCTCGTCCTGCTCTGCTCTTGCTCACCGCTCCAGGTGGTCTCGCCCTGCTCTGCTCTTGCTCCAGGCGGTCTCGTCCTGCTCTGCTCTTGCTCACCGCTCCAGGCAGTCTCGTCCTGCCCTGCTCTTGCTCACCGCTCCGGGCGGTCTCATCCTGCCCTGCTCTCGCTCACCTCTCTGGGCGGCCTCACTCTGCTGTGTTTGTCCGCCACATCTGTGGTTCTGTTCCAAAGTCCCAGTGTGTACTGGGTCCTATCCCGCCTGTGTTCCTACGTGCTAGTGCCTTCCTGTCTGCACTCTAGCCGTGCTTGCCTGTACCCCCCTGCCTGCATACCCGCCTGCCTGCATACCAGTCGTGCCTGCCTATTCCCACCAGTCTGTGTGCCAGCCTAACCAGTCTGTTCCTGTATTCCCCTGTGTGGGTCAACAGCCATGTCCGGGGTCTGTCCTGGAGTAGCACCTGGTCCCTCTGCTCGGTTCCTCCTTGGTGCACTGGCGTTGTATGCCGTCGTGTGACCCTGGTCGGATCGGGTGAATACCTAGTTACGCCCCTCCAGGCATTCACTCTCCGGCACGGTCCAGTGGAATCATACGCACACGCCGCTCAGCCCGGGCGTGTGCATTACATAGGGTACTTAGTGAACTATTTTTGATCAAAAAAAGTATACAAGCCGTCCCACCAGCGACAAGGTGACCCTAAATTGGGATGGTCCTACACTGTCTATATTAAAAACCTTACTCTATATCAAAGTTGAAGTAATGCATATAAAAGGGTAGACAAATAGAACCAGGTCCCAATATCAGACCACCTAAGCCCGTGGTAAGCTACATATATACTAACCAGCTCAACAAGGGGGATGCCACACCCTTAATTTGCACAGAATGAAAACAAGACAAAAAACCAAGCAATGTGGACTGAGGTCTAAGATGGTACACATGCAAGAAATAGGAGCATGTTCACACTAGCAAAAAGATGCAAAACCTACAAAAGACAAAAAATATATCTCATACCATACCATCATTATATATAAATGTAAAGCAAAGTTGCATTTGAAATATAGGGTACTTAGTGAACTATTGAGCTGGTTGAGCTGGTTAGTATATATGTAGCTTACCACGGGCTTAGGTGGTCTGATATTGGGACCTGGTTCTATTTGTCTACCCTTTTATATGCATACTTCAACTTTGATATACAGTAAGGTTTTTAATATAGATAGTGTAGGACCGTCCCAATTTAGGGTCACCTTGTCGCGGGTGGGACGGCTTGTATACTTTTTTTGATCAAAAATAGTTCACTAAGTGCCCTATATTTCATATGGAACTTTGCTTTACATTTATATATAATGATGGTAGGGTATGAGATATAATTTTTGTCTTTTGTAGGTTTTGCATCTTTTTGCTAGTGTGAACATGCTCCTATTTCTTGCATGTGTACCATCTTAGACCTCAGTTCACATTGCTTGGTTTTTTGTCTTGTTTGCATTCTGTGCAAATTAGGGGTGTGGCATCCCCCTTGTTGAGCTGGTTAGTATATATGTAGCTTACCACAGGCTTAGGTGGTCTGATATTGGGACCTGGTTCTATTTGTCTACCCTTTTATATGCATTACTTCAACTTTGATATACAGTAAGGTTTTTAATATAGACAGTGTAAGACCGTCCCAATTTAGGGTCACCTTGTCGCTGGTGGGACAGCTTGTATACTATTTTTGATCAAAAATAGTTCACTAAGTACCCTATATTTCATATGCAACTTTGTTTTACATTTATATATAATGATGGTAGGGTATGAGATATATTTTTTGTCTTTTGTAGGTTTGCACTCTTTCAAGGGGCATTGATATTGTCTTTTTATTCGAATGCGACCTCCACCACTCTCCCAAGGGGCATTAAAACGGTCTTGCTAAGCTACTGTGACCTCCACGTCTCTTCCAAGGGGCATTAATATTGTATTTTTATTACACTGCGACCTCCACCACTCTTCCAAGGGGTCATTGATATTGTCTTTTTATTCCACTGTGAACTCCACCACTCCATCAAGGGGCATTAAAACCATCTTGTTAAGCTACTGTGACCTCCACGTCTTTTCCACAGGGCATTGATATTGTCTTTTTATACCACAGCGACCTCCAGTACTCTTCCAAGGGGCATTAATAACCGTCTTGTTAAGCTACTGTGACTACTACGTCTCTTCCACAGGGCATTGATATTGTATTTTTATTCCACTGCGACCTCCACCACTCTACCAAGGGACATTAAAATCGTCTTGTCAAGCTACTGTGACCTTCATGTCTCTTCCAAGGGGCATTAAAACCATCTTGTTAAACCACTCTGAACTCCACAGCTCTTCCAAGGGGCATTAAAACCGTCTTGTTAAGCCACTGTGACCTCCACATCTTTTCCACGGGGCATTGACATTGTCTTTTTATTCCACTGCGACCTCCACCACTCTTCCAAGGGGCATTAAAACCACCATGTTGTTAGAACTCTCCTGTTAGGTTTTTTTTAGTTTGCTGGTCACATGACCATTTTTGCCTATTTAATCCGGCTCCGCCCTCCTGGCCTTGCTGGACTTCATTGTATTTACTACTCTTGATCTAGCTTGGTGCTCTGTTACCGTTCTCTTTTAGTTTTGCTAGGTCTTCTGACCTCTATGCTTTTTGTTGTGTGTTTGTCTTTGACTGCTACTATTTCTGCTAGGAGGTGTCCAACTTATCCCAGTCCCTAGTTCTTGTAGGGATCCCTCCCTCACATCTATAGGTCTTCGTACAGACTAGCCGAGGACTTTAGCGGGTCTGATCGCAGGATCAGGTTCCCCGTTACATCGTAGAGATCTAGTTTAGTTATATTGTAGGGACAGATCTCCTGTCTTTCCTTAGTTCCTGTAGCAGATCATAACAGTAAGTCCAGCCTAAAAAAAAAAAATAATTTTTTCTAAGGAAAGACCTCCAGTTTTCTATCATGGTCTCGGTTCAAGATTTGGCTCAACGCTTGCAGGGACTCTCTCTGGAGGTGGACAAGCTCCAACAACACGTGAGTAGCTGTTCTGGAGCACATTTTGTGGAACCAAAGGTACGTCTGCCTGATCTAATTTTTGGCGAACAACAAGATTTTTTTTCTTTTAAAAATGCTTGTTTATTGTATTTTCGTTTGAGACCCGGATCCTCTGGTGATGAATCACACCGCATAGGGTTCATAATGTCACTTTTGCGCAAAGATCCTCAGGGATGGGCCTTCTCTCTCCAACCTAGTGATCCGTGCTTTAGATCAGTGGATAGTTTTTTTTCTGCTTTGGGTTTGTTGTACGATGATCCTGATCGTGTCTCATCTGCTGAGTCTGAATTGAGACATCTGAGGCAGGGATCAGGTAATGTGGAAAAATATTGTTCTCACTTCCGTCGGTGGTCTTCCCAGGTGGGGTGGAACGATTCAGCTTTGAAAAGCTTGTTTCTTGCAGGGCTTGGTGAAAGGGTTAATGATTTACTGATTGCTTATCCCACACCTGGAAACTTGCAGGAGGCAATGCAATTAGCTATACGGGTGGACAGGAGACTGCGTGCAAGGGTTAATGAGAGCATATCCTCTGCTATGTCAGCTCCGAGTCCTGAGAGGGTCTGTGCTGACAATGGAGAGCCGATGGAGATTGGGGCGATGGCAGCCCGCTCTCAGGAAAAAGACCGCAGGCTTTCTGAAGGTTTGTGCTTCTATTGCGGAAATTCTGGTCATTTTATTAAGAACTGTGTGCTTCGTATGAAGAAAGAAAAAAAAAAGGTCAGTCATGCACGAATAGCCTGTTTAAATTCTAAGGGAGTATTCCTATCTGCTACTACTGCTGCTCAGGATGAATTAATTGAATTTCGGGTTTTTGTGGATTGCGGTTCTACTCTGAATGTGATTGCTGGGGGATTCTTAGAAAAACTTAAATTAAAACCTAAAACTTTGTCATCCCCTATTACTGTGGTTTCTGTTGATGGCTCTCCCTTGAAGAGTGTTACTCATAAGGTCTGTGAATTTCCCCTCACTATTAATGGTATTCATCAAGAGAATTTGGATTTGGTAGTATTAAATAATTTGCCTTCTCCAGTAATATTGGGGTTGCCCTGGTTAAAATTGCACAATCCTGTACTGGATTGGTCTACCAATGAAATTAAGTCCTGGAGCCCTAAGTGTTATGACAAGTGTTGTAACGGGCGCATTGCTGCTGTGGATAAAGGGGAATTACCTGTACCTATTCAGGATTTTTGGAGAGTTTTTTCTGAGGAGGAGACACAAATTTTACCTCCCCATAGAGACTATGATTGTACCATTGAATTTGTCCCTGGAGCGACTCTTCCTAAAAGTCGTTTATTTAATCTTACTATTCCTGAGAGAAAGGCTTTGGAGGAATACATACAGACAAGCTTGGCCGCCGGTCACATTAGGCCTTCCAAGTCTCCTGTTGGTGTTGGATTTTTTTTTGTTAAAAAAAAAGATGGCGGGTTACGTCCTTGTCTGGACTTTCGTGAGATTAATAAAATTACTGTACGCAATCCTTACCCACTGCCATTGATTCCTGATTTATTTAACCAGTTAGTGGGGGCCAAGTGGTTCTCTAAAATTGATCTCCGGGGGGCATACAATTTGTTGCGCATGAAGGAGGGTGATGAATGGAAGACTGCTTTTAACACTTCTGTGGGTCATTTTGAGAATCTGGTTATGCCTTTTGGTCTTACCAATGCTCCAGCATTTTTTCAGAATCTTATTAATGACATCCTTAGACCTTTAATCGGCAAAAATGTGGTTGTGTATTTGGATGACATTCTGATTTATTCGCCTGATCTGGAGTCTCATTGGCAGAGCGTACGTGAGGTTTTACAGTTATTAATGGACAATTCGCTTTTTGCTAAGCTAGAGAAATGTGAGTTCGCTGTACAGAGAATTAGTTTTTTGGGTTACATTATCTCCAGTGAAGGTTTTGAGATGGATCCGGTTAAAGTTCAAGCTGTGCAGGAATGGCCTAGGCCTATTGGTTTGAAATCAATACAGAGGTTTTTGGGTTTCGCCAATTATTACAGAAAATTCATAAAAAAAATTCTATTATTGTCAAACCGCTGACCGATCTCACCAGGAAAGGTGCTAATGCGGTTCAGTGGACTTCTGAGGCCATTGAGGCTTTTGTGCTTCTTAAGGAGAGGTTCACCTCTGCTCCCATCCTTATTCAGCCTGATGTGACTAAGCCGTTTTTGGTTGAGGTTGATGCTTCCTCTGTGGGGGTCGGTGCGGTGTTGTCTCAGGAAAATAAGGATGGAATACATCCCTGTGCCTTTTTTTAAAAAAAATTTTCTGAGACTGAACTTAATTACGATATTGGTAATCGGGAATTGCTGGCTATTAAACTCGCATTTGAACACTGGCGTCACCTCTTGGAAGGTGCTGAATTTCCCATTCAAGTTTTCACTGATCATAAAAATCTGATCTATCTTGATGCTGCCAAGCGCTTGAATGCCCGTCAGGCTAGGTGAGCACTTTTTTTCTCGCGGTTTAATTTTTCCATTACTTACATCCCAGGTACCAAGAATGTTAAAGCGGATGCTTTGTCTCGCAGCTTTTCTCCCATGGTCGGTGCTGAGGAGGAAGAGGAGAGCATTTTACAAGAAGGTGTTGTGATTGCTGCTCTGGACTCCGTTTTGGAGGATGAGATTCTTAAAGCTCAGGAGAATGCCCCATCTAACACTCCCCATGGGAGGTTGTTTGTGCCTAGGACCTTTAGGAGAGATTTGTTTGTTGAGTGTCATGAGTCTCGGTTGGCAGGTCATCCAGGAATTTCTGAGACCAAGAGACTTGTGGGTCGCAGTTTTTGGTGGCCTGGATGGCAGAAGGAAGTCATTAAGTGGGTGCGTCAATGTACTGTGTGTGCTAGATCCAAGTCTTCGCATGCTCCTGCTGCGGGGTTGCTTTGCCCTCTGGAGGTTCCTAGTGCACCTTGGACACATCTGGCTATGGACTTTATTACTGACCTTCCCCCCTCTGAAGGTTTCACGGTCATCTGGGTGGTCGTGGACCGTTTTAGCAAGATGTGTCACTTGGTTCCCTTCATCAAACTGCCTTGCGCTAAGACACTCGCTAAGGCCTTTGTCAAGGAAATTGTCAGACTACATGGTGTTCCTACTGACATTGTTTCTGATAGGGGACCTCAGTTCGTGGCTCGTTTTTGGCGTGCCTTTTGTGACTGGTTGGGAGTTCATTTGTCTTTTTCATCCGGATATCATCCTGAGTCTAATGGCCAGACAGAAAGGAAGAACCAGGATGTTGAGCAGTTCTTGCGTTGTTTTGTGGCAGACAATCAAGAGGGGTGGTCTGAGTTTCTGCCACTTGCTGAATTTGCTCTTAACAACCATACATCCTCTTCTGCTGGGTGTTCGCCTTTTTTTTGTTGTTCTGGGAGACATCCGTCTTTTGGGTCATTCTCCAAATTGGTATCGGCTGTGCCTGAGGAGGAGAGTTTTTCCGGTGATTTGGAGAGAGTTTGGACGGATGTACGTGGTAATCTTCAGGAGGCTAACAAAAAATCTAAGAGGTACTTTGATAGGAAACGGCAAGAGGTTTTGTTTGCTGTTGGTGACATGGTTTGGTTGTCCTCTAAGAATCTGCGATTGAGGATTCCTTCTAAAAAATTGGGTCCCAAGTTCGTAGGGCCCTTTAAGGTGCTTCAGATAGTTAACCAATCTGCTGTTAGGCTGGAGGTTCCTACCTCCTGGAAGATTAACCCGGTGTTTCATGTTTCTCTGTTGAAAAGAGCTGACGTGTCGGATGATGACGCCTCTGCCACTGTTCCTCCGGTGGTGGAGGACGGGGAATATGAAATTTCCCGCATCCTAAATTCTAGACGGTATAGAGAGAGTTTGCAGTATCTCGTCGCTTGGAAGGGTTTCGGACCTGAGGATAACTCATGGGTGAGGGCGGATGATGTTTCTGCTTCCAGACTTCTCAGAGCGTTTCACAGGAGGTTTCCTGATAAGCCTGGGCCTAGGGGATCCGGAGGATCCTCTTAGAAGAGGGGGTACTGTTAGAACTCTCCTGTTAGTTTTTTTTTAGTTTGCTAGTCACATGACCATTTTTGCCTATTTAATCCGGCTCCACCCTCCTGGCCTTTCTGGACTTCATTGTATTTACTACTTTTGAGCTAGCTTGGTGCTCTGTTACCGTTCTCTGTTAGTTTTGCTAGGTCTTCTGACCTCTATGCTTTTTGTTGTGTGTTTGTCTTTGACTGCTACTATTTCTGCTAGGAGGTGTCCAACTTATCCCAGTCCCTAGTTCTTGTAGGGATCCCTCCCTCACATCTATAGGTCTTCGTACAGACTAGCCGAGGACTTTAGCGGGTCTGATCGCAGGATCAGGTTCCCCGTTACATCGTAGGGATCTAGTTTAGTTATATTGTAGGGACAGATCTCCTGTCTTTCCTTAGTTCCTGTAGCAGATCATAACACATGTTAAGCTACTGTGATCTCCACGTCTCTTCTATGGGGCATTGATATTGTCTTTTTATTTCACTGCGCCCTCCACCACTCTTCGAAATGGGCATTAAAACCACCATGCTAAGATTTTTTGACCTCATCGTCTCTTCCACGGGGCATTGATATTGTCTTTTTATTCCACTGTAACCTCCACCACTTTTCCAAGGGGCATTAAAAACGTCTTGTTAAGGTACAGTGACCTCCACGTCTCTTCCACGGGGCATTGATATTGTCTTTTTATTCCACTGGGATCTACACCACTTTTCCAAGCGGCATTGATATTGTCTTTTTATTCCCCTTTGACCTCCACCACTCTACCAAGGGGCATTGATATTGTATCTTTATTCCACTGCGACCTCCACCACTCTTCCAAGGGGAATTAAAACCGTTTTAATAAGTTACTGTGACCTCCACGTCTCTTTCAAGGGGCATTAAACCCGTCTTGTTAAAATACTCTGAACTCCACAACTCTTCCACGGGGCATTAAATTTGTCTAGTTAAGCTACTGTGACCTCCACGTCTATTCCACGGGGCATTGATATTGTCTTTTTATTCCACTGCGACCTCCACCACTCTAACAAGGGGCATTAAAACCATCTTGTTAAGCTACTGTGACCTCCACGTCTGTACTAAGGTGCATTAAAACCATCTTGTTAAACCACTCTGAGCTCCTCAGCTCTTCCAAGGGGCATTAAAACCGCCTTGTTAAGCTACTATTACCTCCACGTCTCTTCCGCGGGGTATTGATATTGCCTTTTTATTCCACAGCGACCTCTACTATTCTCCCAAAGGGCATTAAAACTGTCTTGTTAAGCTGCTGTGACCTCTACGTCGCTTCCACAGGGCATTGATATTGTCTTTTCATTCCACTGAGACTTCCACCACTTCTCCAAGGGGCATTAAAACCATATTGTTTAGCTATTGTGACCTCCACGTCTCTGCAAAGGGGCATTAATATTGTCCTAATATTCCATTGAGACCTCCACCACTCTTCCAAGGGGCATTGATATTGTCTTTTTATTCCACTGCGACTTCCACCACTCTTCCAACAGGCATTAAAACCATCTTTTTAAGCTACTGTGATCTCCACGTCTCTTCCACGGGGCATTGATATTGTATTTTTATTCCACTATAACCTCCACCACTCTTCCAAGTGGCATTAATACCGTCTTGTTAAGCTACTGTGACCTACATGTCTCTTCCAAGGGGCATTAAAACCATCTTGTTAAACTACTCTGAACTCCACAGCTTTTCCAAGGGGCATTAAAAGCGTCTTGGTAAGCTATGGCGACCTCCCCGTCTCTTCCACGGGGCATTGGTATTTTATTTTTATTTAACATACCTCCATCACTATTCAAGTTGCATTTAAACTGTCTTGTTAAGCTACTGTGACCTCCACTTCTCTTCCACGGGGCATTGATATTGTCTTTTTATTCCATAGCGATCTCCACCACTCTTCCAAGGGGCATTAAAACCATCTTGTTAAACTACTGTGACCTCCACGTCTCTTCCACGGGGCATTGATATTGTCTTTTTATACCACTGTGACCTCCCCCACTCTTCCAAGGGACATTAAAACCATCTTGTTAAGCTACTGTGACCTCCACGTCTCTTCCATGGGACATTAAAACCATCTTGTTAGACCACTCTGAACTCCACAGCACTTCAAAGGGTCTTTTTATTCCACTGCAACTTCCAACACTCTTCCAAGTGGCATTCATATTGTCTTTTTATTCCACTGTGACCTCCACCACTCTTCCAAAGGGCATTAAAACCGTCTTGTTAAGGTCCTGTGAGCTCCACGTCTCTTCCATGGGACATTAAAACCATCTTGTTAGACCACTCTGAACTCCACAGCACTTCAAAGGGGCATTAAAGCCATCTTGTTAAGCTACTGTGACCTCCACGTCTCTTCCCCGGGGCAATGATATTGTCTTTTTATTCCACAGTGACCTCCACCACACTTCCAAGGGGCATTAAAACCATCTGGCTAAGCTACTGTGACCTCCAAGTCTCTTCCAAGGGGCATTGATATTGTCTTTTCATTCCACTGCGACCTCCACCACTCTTCCAATGGGCATTAAAACCACCTTGTTAAGCTATTTTGACCTCCTCATCTCTTCCTTGGGGCATTGATATTGTCTTTTTATTTCACTGTAACCTCCACCACTTTTCCAAGGGGCATTAAAAATGTCTTGTTAAGGTACTGTGACCTCCACGTCTCTTCCACGGGGCATTGATATTGTCTTTTTATTCCACTGGGATCTCCACCACTCTTCCAAGCGGCATTGATATTATCTTTTTATTCCCCTTTGACCTCCACCACTCTACCAAGGGGCATTAATATTGTCTCTTTATTCCACTGCTACCTCCACCACTCTTCCAAGGGGCATTAAAACCGTCTTGTTAAAATACTCTGAACTCCACAACTCTTCCAAGGGGCATAACATTTTTCTAGATAAGCTACTGTGACCTCCACGTTTATTCCACGGGGCATTGATATTGTCTTTTTATTCCACAGCAACCTCCATCACTCTTCCAAGGGGCAGTAAAACCGTTTTGTTAAGCTACTGTGACCTCCACGTCTCTTCCACGGGGCATTGATATTGTCTTTTTATTCCACTGCGACCTCCACCACTCTTCCAAGGGGCATTAAAACCACAATGTTAAGTTACTGTGATCTTCTTGTCTCTTCCACGGGGCATTAATATTCTCTTTATATTCCATTGCGACCTCCACCACTCTTCCAAGGGGTATTGATTTTGTCTTTTTATTCCACTGTAACCTCCACCACTCTCCCAAGGGGCATTAAAACCGTCTTGTTAAACCACTCTGAACTCCACCGCTCTTCCAAGGGGCATTAAAACCGTCTTGTTAAGCTACAGTGACCTCCACGTATCTTCCATGGTGCATTGATATTGTCTTTTTATTCCACAGCGACTTCCGCCACTCTTCAAGGGGCATTAAAACCGTCTTGTTACGCTACTGTGAACTCCACGTCTCTTCCACGGGGCATTGATATTGTCTTTTAATTCCACTGCGACCTCCACCACTCTTCCAAGGGGCATTGATATTGTCTTTTTATTCCACTGTGTCCTCCACCACTCTTCCTAGCGGCAGTGATATTGTCTTTTTATTACACTTTGACCTCCACCTCTTTTCCAACGGGCATTGATATTGTCTCTTCATTTCACTGTGAACTCCACCACTCCGTCAAGGGGCATTAAAACCGTCTTGTTAAGCTACTGTGACCACCACGTCTCTTCCACAGGGCATTGATATTGTCTTTTTATACCACAGCTACCTCCAGTACTCTACGAAGGGGCATTAAAAACCATCTTGTTAAGCTACTGTGACCACCACGTCTCTTCCACAGGGCATTGATATTGTCTTTTTATTCCACTGCGACCTCCACCACTCTACCAAGGGGCATTAAAATCGTCTTGTTAAGCTACTGTGACCTTCACGTCTCTTCTAAGGAGCATTAAAACCATCTTGTTAAACCACTGTGAACTCCACAGCTCTTCCAAGGGGCATTAAAACCGTCTTGTTAAGCCACTGTGACCTCCACGTCTTTTCCACGGGGCAATGATATTGTCTATTTATTCCACAAAGACATCCACCCCTCTTCCAAGGGGCATTAAAACCGTGTTTTTAAGCTACTGTGACATCCATGTCTCTTTCACGGGGCATTGATATTGTCTGTTTATACCAATGCGACCTCAACCATTCTTCCAAGTGGCATTAAAACCATCTTTTTAAGCTACTGTAAACTCCACGTCTCTTCCCCGGGGCATTGACATTGTCAATTTATTCCACAGCGACATTCTCCACTCTTCCAAGGGGCATTAAACCGTCTTGTTAAGCAACTTTGACCTCCACGTCTCTTCCAAGGGGCATTGATATTGTCTTTTTATTCCACTGTGACCTCCACCACCCTTCAAAGGGGCATCAAAACCGTCTTGTTAAGTTACTGTGACCACCACGTCTCTTCCACGGGGCATTGTTATTGTATTTTTATTCCACTGTAACCTCCACCACTCTTCCAAGTGGCATTAAAACCAACTTGTTAAGCTATTGTGACCTCCACTTCTCTTCCACGGGACATTAAAACCATCTTGTTAAACCACTCTTAACTCCACACCTCTTCCAAAGGGCAGTAAAATTGTCTTGTTAAGCTACTGTGACCTCCACGTCTCTTCCATGGGGCATTGATATTGTCTTTTTATTCCACATCGACCTCCACCACTCCTCCAAGGGCATTAAAACCATCTTGTTAAGCTACTATCTCCACGTCTTATCCACGGGGCATTGATATTGTCTTTTTATTCCACTGTAACCTCCACCATTCTTCCAAGGGGCATTAAAACCGGCTTTTTAAGCTACTGTGAACTCCACGTCTCTTCCACGGGGCATTGATATTGTCTTTTTTTTCCACAGCGACCTCAACCACTCTTCCAAGGGGCATTGATATTGTCTTTTTATTCCACAGAGACCTCCACCATTTTTCAATGGGCATTAAAACAATGTTGTTAAGCTACTGAGACCTCCAATTCTCTTCTATGGGGCATTGATATTGTCTTTTTATTCCACTGCGACCTCCACCTCTCTTCCACAGGGCATTGATATTGTCTTTTTATTCCACTGCGACCTCCACCACTCTTCCAAGGGGCATTAAAACCATTTTGACAAACTACTGTGACCTCCAAGTCTCTACCACGGGGCATTGATATTGTCTTTTTATTCAACTGTATCCTCCATCACTCTTCCAAGGGGCATTAAAACCGTCTTGTTAAGCTACTGTGACCTCCACGTCTCTACCAAGGGGCATTAAAACCATCTTTTTAAACCAATCTTTACTCCACAGCTCTTCCAAAGGGCATTAAAACCGTCTTGTTAAGCTACTATGACCTCCACGTCTCTTCCACGGGTAATTGATATTGTCTTTTTATTCCACAGCGACCTCCACCACTTTTCCAAGAGGCATGAAAACCGTCTCGTTAAGCTACTGTGACCTCCACGTCTCTTCCACGGGGCATTGATATTGTCTTTTTATTCCATTGCGACGTCCACCACTCTCCCAAAGGGAATTGATATTTACTGTTGAGCCACCCCCGTAGTGTTCGGGTTCGGTTCGTCGAACACCGGGATGTTCGAGGAACTGTTCGTCGAACACCGTCGAACACCGTTAAAACTAATGGCAGGCAAACAAAAACACATAGAAACACATACAAAACACCTTGAAAGGTGTCCAAAAGCTTACAAACTGCTCAGAAGAAACTCTCTTTAAAAAAGCCGGCCGGCAATTCAGCAGTGGCATACACTGGTACCAGACAATTTAAACAAGAAGGAATAGAGCATCACACATAGATTAGATAGATAGAAACATGTCAGTCACATATATAAGAAGTACAGTGACAGTGTTGGTTACTGTACTTGTCATTTAGTGTTAAAAGATTTATTAAAAAAAATATTAGTGTTTTCATGCACCGTCTCTTTAAAAAAGCCGGCCGGCAATTTAGCATCGGTACCCGACAATTTATAACAGAAAGAATAGAGCATCACACATAGATTAGATAGATAGAAACATGTCAGTCACATATATAAGAAGTACAGTGATAGTGTTGATTACTGTACTTGTCATTTAGTGTTAAAATAAAGGACTTATTAAAAAAAAAATTGGCGTGGGGTTCCCCGTAATTTTAGTCTCTAGCGGAGGTTAAGCAGACGGCTGGGGCAGATGTTTGAAGCCTGGGAAGGGGGTAATACCCACGGAGCTTCCCAGGCTACTAATATCAGCCCCCAGCTGAATACCTAGCCTTTACTAGCTATTAAAATGGGGGACCCCAAAAAAAATTATGTGGGGTCCCCCCTATTTTAATAGCTAGCAAAGACTAGGCAGACTGCTGGGGATGATATTAATAGCCCAGGAAGGGTGCCATGAATATTGGCCCCCTCCCAGTCTAGAAACACCAGCCGTCAGCCGCCCCAGAAATGGCGCATCCATAGAATGCGCCAATTCTGGCACTTAGCCTCGCTCTTCCCACTGCCCTGTAGCGGTGGCAGTGGGGTAATAGGGTTGGGGTTGATGTCAGCTTATAATGCCAGCTGACATCAAGCCCAGGTTAGTAATGGAGAGGCGTCTATAAGACACCCCCATTACTAACCCCATAGTCAAAGTTACAAAAAAACACAAACACCCAGAATAAAGTCCTTTAATCGAAATAAACACACAATTCTTTATTGTTCTAAATTAAACCATACTTACCATCACGTCCATTCCAGCTGAAGCCAACGATCTCCTGCAATAAAAGTAAAATAATAAAGCAACATCATCCTTACCTTTCCATGGTTTCCACGACAGCTTCAGCTCTGCTACATTCACATGACAGGCTGGACCGCAGCAGAATGCTGCCATCCAGCTTGCCATGCGGCATACACTGAGAAGTGCAGGCATGCTTGCGCTCTGCAGTGTCTGGCTGTGACGGCATCCAGATGAGCCGGGTATTACCCCCTTCCCAGGCTTCAAACATCTGCCCCAGCCGTCTGCTTAACCTCCGCTAGAGACTAAAATTACGCGGAACCCCACGCCAATTTTTTTTTTAATAAATCTTAATAAATCCTTTATTTTAACACTAAATGACAAGTACAGTAATCAACACTATCACTGTACTTCTTATATATGTGACTGACATGTTTCTATCTATCTAATCTATGTGTAATGCTCTATTCTTTCTGTTATAAATTGTCGGATACCAATGCTGAATTGCCGGCCGGCTTTTTTAAAGAGACGGTGCATGAAAACACTAATATTTTTTTTAATAAATCCTTTACACTAAATGACAAGTACGGTAACCAACACTGTCACTGTACTTCTTATATATTTGACTGATATGTTTCTATCTATCTAATCTATGTGTGATACTCTATTCTTTCGGTTCTAAATTGTCTGGTACCGGTGTATGCCGCTGCTGAATTGCCGGCTTTTCGTGTTTCACTGTGATCACTGTTCCCATCGATTTGGGCAACCACTGTAATGCCACAACCACCATGGCTGTGGCATTACAGTGAGTGGCAGACAATCCCTGCATGATTGGTGCTCTAAATAGCGCCATACATTCAGGACACGCTTTCGGTGCACAAACAGTTATCGAACATAACCTCGAACAGCCGAATTTTTTGCAAATCGTTCGCGTTCGTCGAATGACTCGAACACCGCCCAAAACAGCTCGAATTTGAGATTGGCGAACATTTCTAGTCGAACACCGGTCATCTCTATTGATATTGTCTTTTTATTCCTCTGAGACCTCCACCACTTCTCCAAGGGGCATTAAAACCGTCTTGTTAAGCTACTGTCTCCACATCTCTTCCACGGGGCATTGATATTTTCTTTTTAATCCACTGCAACCTCCACCACTCTTCCAAGGGGCATTATAACCGCCTTGTTAAGCTACTATCTCCACGTCTCTTCCACGGGGCATTGACATTGTCTTTTTATTCTGCTGTAACATCCACCACTCTTCCAAGGGGCATTAAAACCGGCTTGTTAAGCTACTGTGACTTTCACGTCTCTTCCACGGGGCATTGATATTGTCTTTTTTTTCCACAGCGACCTTCACCACTCTTCCAAGGGGCATTGATATTCTCTTTTTATTCCACAGAGACCTCCACCACTCTTACAATGGGCACTAAAACCATCTTGTTAGGCAACTGTGACCTCCACGTCTCTTCCACGGGGAATTGATATTGTCTTCTTATTTGTCTGCGACCTCCACCACTCTTCCAAGGGGCATTAAAACGGTCTTGTTAATCTACTGTGAACTCCAAGTCTCTTCCAAGGGGCATTATTATTGTATTTTTATTCCACTGTGACTTCCAACACTCTTCCATAGGGCATTGATATTGTATTTTTATTCCACTGTGACCGCCACCATTCTTCCAAGGGGTCATTGATATTGCCTTTTTATTGCACTGCGACCTCCACCACTCTTACAAGGGGCATTAAAACCATCGTGTTAAGCTAATGTGACCTCCAAGTCACTTCCAAGGGGCATTAAAGCCGTCTTCTTAAGCTACTGTGACCTCCACTTATTTTCCACAGGGCATTGATATTGTCTTTTTATTGCACTGCAACCTCAACCACTCTTCCAAGGGGCATTAAAACCATCTTGTTAGGCTACTGTGATCTCCACTTCTCTTCCACGGAGCATTGATATTGTCTTTTTATTCCACTGTGACCTCCATCACTCTTTCAAGGGGCATTGATAGTGTCTTTTTATTCATCTGCGACCTCCACAAACTCTTCCAAGGGGCATTAAAACGGTGTTATTAAGCTACTGAGACCTCCAATTCTCTTCTACAGGACATCGATATTGTCTTTTTATTCCACTGCGACCTCCACCACTCTTCCATAGGGCATTGATATTATCTTTTTATGCGACTGTGACCTTCACCACTCTTCCAAGGGGCATTGAAACCATTTTCTTAAGCTACTGGGACCTCCGCTTCTCTTCCACGGGGCATTGATATTGTCTTTTTATTCCACTGTGACCTTCACCACCCTTCCAAGGGGCATTAAAAACATCTTGTTAAGCTACTGTGACCTCCACGTCTCTTCCACTGGGCATTAATATTGTCTTTATATTTTTTTGCGACCTCCATCACTCTTCCAAGGGGCATTGATATTGGCTTTTTATTCCACTGCGACATCCACCACTCTTCCAAGGGGCATTAAAACCATGTTGTTAAGCTACTGTGATCTCCACCTCTTCCAAGGGGCATTGATATGGTATTTTTATTCCACTGTAACCTCCACCACTATTCCAAGGGGCACTAAAACCATCTTGTTAAGCTACTGTGACCTACACGTCTCTTCCAAGGGGCATTTAAAATTATGTTGATAAACCACTCTGAACTCCACAGCGCTTCCAAGGGGCATTAAAACTGTCTTGTTAAACTACGGTGACCTCCATGTCTCTTCCAAGGGGCATTGATATTGTCTTTTTATACCACTGCGACCTCCACCACTCTTCCAAGGGGCATTAATATTGTCTTTTTATTCCACTGCAACCTCCACCACTTTTCCATGGGTCATTGATATTGTCTTTTTATTCCACTGCGACCTCCACCACTCTCCCAAGGGGCATTAGAACCGTGTTGTTAAGCTTCTGTGACCTCCACGTCTTTTCTTATGGGCATTAAACCTGTCATGCTAAATCACTCTGAACTCCACAGCTCTTCCAAGGGGCATTAAATTCGTCTTGTATAGCTCCTGTGACCTCCACGTCTCTTCCACAGGGCATTGATATTGTCTTTTTATTCCACTGCGACCTCCACTACTCTTCCAAGGGACAATAAAACCGTCTTGTTAAGCTACTGTAACCTCCATATCTCTTCAACAGGGCATTCATATTGTCTTTTTTTTCCACTGCGACCTCCACCACTCTTCCAAAGGGCATTAAAACCATCTTGTTAAGCTTCTGTGACCTCCACGTCTTTACCAAAGGGCAAAAAAACCATCTTGTTAAACCACGCTGAACTCCACATCTTTTCCAAGGGGCATTAAAACCGTCTTGTTAAGCTACTGTGACCTCCACATCTCTTCCACGGGGCATTGTTATTGTCTTTTTATTCCACAGCGACCTCCACCACTCTTCCAAGGAGTATTTAAACCGTCTTGCTAGGCTACTGTCACCTCCATGTCTCTTCCACGAGGCATTGATATTGTATTTTAAATACACTGCTACCTCCACCACTCTTCCAAGGGGCATCGATATTCTTTTTTTATTCCACTGCGAATTCCACCACTCTTCCAAGGGGCATTGATAAAGTCTTTTTATTCCACTGCGACCTCCACCACTCTTCCAAGGGACATTAAAACCGTGTTGTTAAGCTACTGTGACCTTCACGTCTCTTCCACGGGGCATTGAAACCATCTTGTTAAACCACTCTGAATTCCACAGTTCTTCCAAGGGGCCTTAAAACTGTCTTGTTAAGCTACTGTGACCTCCGTGTCTCTTACACTGGGCAATGATATTGTCTTTTTATTCCACAGCAGCTTCCACCACTCTTCCAAGGGGCATTAAAACTGTTTTGTTAAGCTACTGAGACCTCCACGTCTCTTCCACGGAGCATTGATATTGTCTTTTTAATTCCATTGCGACCTCCACCACTCTACCAAGGGGCATTAATATTGTCTTTTTATTCCACTGCGACCTCTACCACACTTCCAAGGGGCATTAAAACCGTCTTGTTAAGCTACTGTGATCTGCACGTCTCTACCACTGGGCATTGATTTTGTCTTTTTAATCCACAGCGACCTCCACCACTCTTCCAAGGGTCATTGGTATTGTCTTTTTATTCCACAGCGACCTCCACCACTCTTCCAAGGGGCATTGCACCGTCTCGTTAAGGTACTGTGACCTCCAGGTCTCTACCACTGGTCATTGATTTTGTCTTTTTATTCCACTGCGACCTCCACCACTCTTCCAAGGGGCATTAAAACGATCTTGTTAAGCTTCTGTGACCTGCACGTCTCTGCCACGGGGCATTGATATTGTCTTTTTATTCAACTGCGACCTCCACCACTCTTCCATGGGGCATTGATATTGTCTTTTTATTCAACTCCGACCTCCACTACTTTTCCAAGGGGCATTGATATTGTCTTTTTATTCCACTGCGACCTCCACCACTGTACCAAGGGGTATTAAAACGATCTTGTTAAGCAACTGTGACCTTCACGTCTCTTCCACGGGGCATTGATATTGCCTTTTTATTCCACTGCGACCTCCACCACTCTTCCATGGGGCAGAAAAACCATCTTGTGAAGCTACTGTGACCTCCACATCTCTTCCACGGGGCATTGATATTGCCTTTTTTTTCCACAGCTACCTCAACCACTCTTTAAACGGGCATTGATATTGTCTTTTTATTCCACAGAGACCTCCACCAGTTTTCCAATGGGCAGTAAAACCATCTTGTTAAGCTACTGTGACCTCCAGGTCTCTTCCACGTGGCATTGATATTGTCTTTATATTCCACTGTGACCTCCACCACTCTTCCAATGGACATTAAAACCATCTTGTTAGGCTACTGTGACCTCCACGTCTCTTCCACGGGGCATTGATATTGTCTTTTTATTACACTGCGACCTCCACCACTCTTCCAAGGGGCATTAAAACAGTGTCGTTAAGCTACTGAGACGTCCAATTCTCTTCCACAGGGCATTGATATTCTCTTTTTATTCAACTGCGACCTCCACCACTCTTCCAAGGGGGCATTGATATTGTCTTTTTATTCCACTGCGACCTCCACCACTCTTCCAAAGGGCATTAAAACCATTTTCTGAAGCTACTCTGACCTCCAAGTCTCTTCCACGGGGCTTTGATATTGTCTTTTTAATCAATTGTAACCTCCAGCACTATTAGAAGTGGCATTAAAACCGTCTTGTTAAGCTACTGTGACCTCCACGTCTCTTCCAAGGAGCATTAAAACCATCTAGTTAAACCAATTTGTACTCCACAGCTCTTCCAAGGGGCATTAAAACTGTCTTGTTAAGCTACTGTGACCTCTGCTTCTCTTCCACGGGGCCTTGATATTGCCTTTTTATTCCACTGCGACCTTCACCATCCTTCCAAGGGGCATTAAAAACATCTTGTTAAGCTACTGTGACCTCCACGTCTCTTCCACTGGGCATTAATATTGTCTTTATATTTTATTGCGATCTCCACCACTTTTCCAAAGGGCATTGATATTGTCTTTTTATTCCACTGCGATCTCCACCACTCTTCCAAGGGGCATTAAAACCATCTTGTTAAGCTACTATGATCTCCACGTCTTTTACATGGGGCACTGATATTGTATTTTTATTCCACTGTAAACTCTACCACTCTTCCAAGGAGCACTAATACTGTCTTCTTAAACCACTCTGAACTCCACAGCTCTTCCAAGGAACATTAAATCTGTCTTGTTAAGCTACGGTGACCTCCACTTCTCTTCCACGGGGCATTGATATTGTCTTTTTATTCCACTGCGACCTCCACCACTTTTCCATGGGGCATTGATATTGTTTTTTCATTCCACTGCGACCTCCACCACTCCCCCAAGGGGCATTAAAACCATCTTGTTAAGTTACTGTGACCTCCACGTCTCTTCTTAGGGTCATTAAACCTGTCTTGTTAAATCACTCTGAACTCCACACCTCTTCCAAGGGGCATTAAATTCGTCTTGTATAGCTACTGTGACCTCCATGTCTCTTCCACAGGGCATTGATATTGTCTTTTTATTCCACTGCGACCTCCACCACTCTTCCAAGTGGCATTAAAACCATCTTGTTAAGCTTCTGTGACCTCCATATCTTTACCAAGAGGCATTAAAACCATCTTTTTAAACCACGCTGAACTCCATAGATCTTCCAAGGGGCATGAAAACCGTCTTGTTAAGCTACAGTGACCTCCACATCTCTACCACGTGGCATTGATATTGACTTTTTATTCCACAGCGACCTCCACCACTCTTCCAAGGGGCATTAAAAATGTCTTGTTAAGCTACTGTGACCTCCACGTCTCTTCCACGGGGCATTGATATTGTCTTTTTATTCCACTCTAACCTCCACCACTCTTCCAAGGGGCATTAAAACCATCTTATTAAGTTACTGTGACCTCCACGTCTCTTCTTAGGGGCATTAAACCTGTCTTGTTAAATCACTCTGAACTCCACAGCTCTTCCAAGGGGCATTAAATTCGTCTTGTTAAGCTACTGTAACCTCCATGTCTCTTCAACAGGGCATTCATATTGTCTTTTTTTTCCACTGCGACCTCCACCACTCTTCCAAAGGGCATTAAAACCATCTTGTTAAGCTTCTGTGACCTCCACGTCTTTACCAAGGGGCAAAAAAACCATCCTGTTAAACCACGCTGAACTCCACAGCTTTTCGAAGGGGCATTAAAACCGTCTTGTTAAGCTACTGTGACCTCCACGTCTCTTCCACGGGGCATTGTTATTGTCTTTTTATTCCACAGCGACCTCCACCACTCTTCCAAGGAGTATTAAAACCGTCTTGTTAGGCTACTGTCACCTCCATGTCTCTTCGACGAGGCATTGATATTGTATTTTTAATACACTGCTACCTCCACCACTCTAACAAGGGGCATCGATATTCTTTTTTAATTCCACTGCGACCTCCACCACTCTTCCAAGGGGCATTGATAAAGTCTTTTTATTCCACTGCGACCTTCACCACTCTTCCAAGGGGCATTAAAACCGTCTTGTTAAGCTACTGTGACCTTCACGTCTCTTCCACGGGGCATTGAAACCATCTTGTTAAACCACTCTGAACTCCACAGCTCTTCCAAGGGGCCTTAAAACTGTCTTGTTAAGCTACTGTGACCTCCATGTCTCTTCCACGAGGCAATGATATTGTCTTTTTATTCCACAGCAGCTTCCACCACTCTTCCAAGGGGCATTAAAACTGCCCTGTTAAGCTACTGAGACCTCCACGTCTCTTCCACGGGGCATTGATATTGTCTTTTTAATTCCATTGCGACCTCCACCACTCTACCAAGGGGCATTAATATTGTTTTTTTATTCCACTGCGACCTCTACCACGCTTCCAAGGGGCATTAAAACCGTCTTGTTAAGCTACTGTGATCTGCACGTCTCTACCACTGGGCATTGATTTTGTCTTTTTATTCCACAGCGACCTCCACCACTCTTCCAAGGGTCATTGATATTGTCTTTTTATTCCACAGCGACCTCCACCACTCTTCCAAGGGGCATTGCACCGTCTCGTTAAGGTACTGTGACCTCCAGGTCTCTACCACTGGTCATTGATTTTGTCTTTTTATTCCACTGCGACCTCCACCACTCTTCCAAGGGGCATTAAAACGATCTTGTTAAGCTTCTGTGACCTGCACGTCTCTGCCACGGGGCATTGATATTGTCTTTTTATTCAACTGCGACCTCCACCACTCTTCCATGGGGCATTGATATTGTCTTTTTATTCAACTCCGACCTCCACTACTTTTCCAAGGGGCATTGATATTGTCTTTTTATTCCACTGCGACCTCCACCACTGTACCAAGGGGCATTAAAACGATCTTGTTAAGCAACTGTGACCTTCACGTCTCTTCCACGGGGCATTGATATTGCCTTTTTATTCCACTGCGACCTCCGCCACTCTTCCATGGGGCATTAAAACCATCTTGTGAAGCTACTGTGACCTCCACATCTCTTCCACGGGGCATTGATATTGCCTTTTTTTTCCACAGCTACCTCAACCACTCTTTAAACGGGCATTGATATTGTCTTTTTATTCCACAGAGACCTCCACCAGTTTTCCAATGGGCAGTAAAACCATCTTGTTAAGCTACTGTGACCTCCAGGTCTCTTCCACGTGGCATTGATATTGTCTTTATATTCCACTGTGACCTCCACCACTCTTCCAATGGACATTAAAACCATCTTGTTAGGCTACTGTGACCTCCACGTCTCTTCCACGGGGCATTGATATTGTCTTTTTATTACACTGCGACCTCCACCACTCTTCCAAGGGGCATTAAAACAGTGTCGTTAAGCTACTGAGACGTCCAATTCTCTTCCACAGGGCATTGATATTCTCTTTTTATTCAACTGCGACCTCCACCACTCTTCCAAGGGGGCATTGATATTGTCTTTTTATTCCACTGCGACCTCCACCACTCTTCCAAAGGGCATTAAAACCATTTTCTGAAGCTACTCTGACCTCCAAGTCTCTTCCACGGGGCTTTGATATTGTCTTTTTAATCAATTGTAACCTCCAGCACTATTCCAAGTGGCATTAAAACCGTCTTGTTAAGCTACTGTGACCTCCACGTCTCTTCCAAGGAGCATTAAAACCATCTAGTTAAACCAATTTGTACTCCACAGCTCTTCCAAGGGGCATTAAAACCGTCTTGTTAAGCTACTGTGACCTCCGCTTCTCTTCCACGGGGCCTTGATATTGCCTTTTTATTTCACTGCGACCTTCACCATCCTTCCAAGGGGCATTAAAAACATCTTGTTAAGCTACTGTGACCTCCACGTCTCTTCCACTGGGCATTAATATTGTCTTTATATTTTATTGCGATCTCCACCACTTTTCCAAAGGGCATTGATATTGTCTTTTTATTCCACTGCGACCTCCACCACTCTTCCAAGGGGCATTAAAACCATCTTGTTAAGCTACTATGATCTCCACGTCTTTTCCATGGGGCACTGATATTGTATTTTTATTCCACTGTAAACTCTACCACTCTTCCAAGGAGCACTAATACTGTCTTCTTAAACCACTCTGAACTCCACAGCTCTTCCAAGGAACATTAAATCTGTCTTGTTAAGCTACGGTGACCTCCACTTCTCTTCCACGGGGCATTGATATTGTCTTTTTATTCCACTGCGACCTCCACCACTTTTCCATGGGGCACTGATATTGTTTTTTTATTCCACTGCGACCTCCACCACTCCCCCAAGGGGCATTAAAACCATCTTGTTAAGTTACTGTGACCTCCACGTCTCTTCTTAGGGTCATTAAACCTGTCTTGTTAAATCACTCTGAACTCCACACCTCTTCCAAGGGGCATTAAATTCGTCTTGTATAGCTACTGTGACCTCCATGTCTCTTCCACAGGGCATTGATATTGTCTTTTTATTCCACTGCGACCTCCACCACTCTTCCAAGTGGCATTAAAACCATCTTGTTAAGCTTCTGTGACCTCCATATCTTTACCAAGAGGCATTAAAACCATCTTTTTAAACCACGCTGAACTCCATAGATCTTCCAAGGGGCATTAAAACTGTCTTGTTAAGCTACAGTGACCTCCACATCTCTTCCACGTGGCATTGATATTGACTTTTTATTCCACAGCGACCTCCACCACTCTTCCAAGGGGCATTAAAAATGTCTTGTTAAGCTACTGTGACCTCCACGTCTCTTCCACGGGGCATTGATATTGTCTTTTTATTTCACTCTAACCACCACCACTCTTCCAAGGGGCATTAAAACCGTCTTATTAAGTTACTGTGACCTCCACGTCTCTTCTTAGGGGCATTAAACCTGTCTTGTTAAATCACTCTGAACTCCACAGCTCTTCCAAGGGGCATTAAATTCGTCTTGTATAGCTACTGTCAAATCCACGTCTCTTCCACAGGGCATTGATATTGTCTTTTTATTCCACTGCGACCTCCACCACTCTTCCAAGGGGCATTAAAACCATCTTGTTAAGCTTCTGTGACCTCCATATCTTTAAAAAGAGGCATTAAAACCATCTTGTTAAACCACGCTGAACTCCACAGCTCTTCCAAGGGGCATTAAAACCGTCTTGTTAAGCTACAGTGAACTCCACATCTCTTCCACGTGGCATTGATATTGACTTTCTAATTGCATTGCGACCTCCACCACTCTACCAAGGGGCATTGATATTGTCTTTTTATTCCAATGTATCCTCCACCACTCTTCCAAGAGGCATTAAAACCGTCTTGTTTAGCTACTGTGATCTTCACGTCTCTACCACTGGGCATTGATTTTGTCCCTTTTTTCCACTGTGACCTCCACCACTCTTCCAAGGAGCATTGATATTGTCTTTTTATTCCACAGCGACATCCACGACTCTTCCAAGGGGCATTAAAACCGTCTTGTTAATCTACTGTGACCTGCAGGTCTCTTCCATGGGGCATTGATTTTGTCTTTTTATTCCGCTGCGACCTCCACCACTCTTCCAATGGGCATTAAAACCATCTTGTTAGGCTTCTGTGACCTCCACGTCTCTTCCATGGGGCATTGATATTGTCTTTTTATTTCACTGCGACCTCCACCATTCTTCCAAGGGGCATTGATATTGTTTGTTTATTCCACTGCGACCTCCACCACTCTCCCATACGACATTGATATTGTCTTTTTATTCAACTCCTACCTCCACTACTCTTCCAAGGGGCATTGATATTGTCTTTTTATTCCACTGCGACCTCCACCACTGTTCCAAGGGGCATTAAAACCATCTTGTGAAGCTACTGTGACCTCCACATCTCTTCCACGGCGCATTGATATTGTCTTTTTATTCCATTGCGACCTCCACCACTCTTCCAAGGGCCACTGATATTGTCTTTTTATTCCACAGCGACCTCCACCACTCTTCTAAGGGGCATTGATATTGTCTTTTTATTCCACTGCAACCTCCACCACTCTTCCAAGGGGCATTAAAACCGTCTTTTTAAGTTACTGTGACCTCCACGTCTCTTCTTAGGGGCATTATACCTGTCTTGTTAAATCACTCTGAACTCCACAGCTCTTTCAAGGGGCATTAAATTCATCTTGTATAGCTACTGTGACCTCCACTTTTCTTCCACAGGGCATTGATATTGTCTTTTTATTCCACTGCGACCTCCACCACTCTTCCAATGGGCATTAAAACCATCTTGTTAGGCTTCTGTGACCTCCACGTCTCTTCCACGGGGCATTGATATTGTCTTTTTATTCCACTGCGACCTGCACCACTGTACAAAGGGGCATTAAAACGATCTTGTTAAGCTACTGTGACCTTCACGTCTCTTCCACGGGGCATTGATATTGTCTTTTTATTCCACTTTGACCTCCACCACTTTTCCACGAGGCTTTG
The DNA here is from genome assembly GCF_046119375.1 of Phyllobates terribilis. NCBI lineage: Eukaryota > Metazoa > Chordata > Amphibia > Anura > Dendrobatidae > Phyllobates > Phyllobates terribilis. The sequence goes on from NW_027362982.1 coordinate 1,520,474, forward strand.
ATATTGTCTTTTTATTTCACTGCGAACTCCACCACTCCTTCAAGGGGCATTAAAACCGTCTTTTTAAGTTACTGTGATCTCCACGTCTCTTCTAAGGGGCATTAAACCTGTCTTGTTAAACCTCTCTGAACACAGCTCTTCCAAGGGGCATTAAATTCGTCTCTGTTAAGCTACTGTGACCTCCACATCTCTTCCACAGGGCATTGATTTTGTCTTTTTATACCACAGCGTCCTCCACTACTCTTCCAAGGGACATTAAAAACGTCTTGTTAAGCTACTGTGACCTCCACGTCTCTTCCAAGAGGCATTAAAACCATCTTCTTAAACCAATTTGAACTCCACACCTCTTCCAAGGGGCATTAAAATCGTCTTGTTAAGCTACTGTGACCACCACAACTCTTTCACAGGGCATTGATATTGTTTTTTTATTTCACTGCGACCTCCACCACACTACTAAGGGGAATTAAAAGAGTATTGTTAAGCTACTGTGACCTCCACGTCTCTTCCAAGAGGCATTAAAACCATCTTATTAAACCACTCTGACCTCCACAGTTCTTCCAAGGGGCATTAAAATCGTCTTGTTAAGCTACTGTGACCTCCAAGTCTCTTCCACGGGGCATTGATATTGTCTTTTTATTCCACTGCGACCTCCACCACTCTTCCAAGGGGCATTAAAACCATCTTGTTAAGCTTCTGTGACCTCCATATCTTTAAAAAGAGGCATTAAAACCATCTTGTTAAACCACGCTGAACTCCACAGCTCTTCCAAGGGGCATTAAAACCGTCTTGTTAAGCTACAGTGAACTCCACATCTCTTCCACGTGGCATTGATATTGACTTTCTAATTGCATTGCGACCTCCACCACTCTACCAAGGGGCATTGATATTGTCTTTTTATTCCAATGTATCCTCCACCACTCTTCCAAGAGGCATTAAAACCGTCTTGTTTAGCTACTGTGATCTTCACGTCTCTACCACTGGGCATTGATTTTGTCCCTTTTTTCCACTGTGACCTCCACCACTCTTCCAAGGAGCATTGATATTGTCTTTTTATTCCACAGCGACATCCACGACTCTTCCAAGGGGCATTAAAACCGTCTTGTTAATCTACTGTGACCTGCAGGTCTCTTCCATGGGGCATTGATTTTGTCTTTTTATTCCGCTGCGACCTCCACCACTCTTCCAATGGGCATTAAAACCATCTTGTTAGGCTTCTGTGACCTCCACGTCTCTTCCATGGGGCATTGATATTGTCTTTTTATTTCACTGCGACCTCCACCATTCTTCCAAGGGGCATTGATATTGTTTGTTTATTCCACTGCGACCTCCACCACTCTCCCATACGACATTGATATTGTCTTTTTATTCAACTCCTACCTCCACTACTCTTCCAAGGGGCATTGATATTGTCTTTTTATTCCACTGCGACCTCCACCACTGTTCCAAGGGGCATTAAAACCATCTTGTGAAGCTACTGTGACCTCCACATCTCTTCCACGGCGCATTGATATTGTCTTTTTATTCCATTGCGACCTCCACCACTCTTCCAAGGGCCACTGATATTGTCTTTTTATTCCACAGCGACCTCCACCACTCTTCTAAGGGGCATTGATATTGTCTTTTTATTCCACTGCAACCTCCACCACTCTTCCAAGGGGCATTAAAACCGTCTTTTTAAGTTACTGTGACCTCCACGTCTCTTCTTAGGGGCATTATACCTGTCTTGTTAAATCACTCTGAACTCCACAGCTCTTTCAAGGGGCATTAAATTCATCTTGTATAGCTACTGTGACCTCCACTTTTCTTCCACAGGGCATTGATATTGTCTTTTTATTCCACTGCGACCTCCACCACTCTTCCAATGGGCATTAAAACCATCTTGTTAGGCTTCTGTGACCTCCACGTCTCTTCCACGGGGCATTGATATTGTCTTTTTATTCCACTGCGACCTGCACCACTGTACAAAGGGGCATTAAAACGATCTTGTTAAGCTACTGTGACCTTCACGTCTCTTCCACGGGGCATTGATATTGTCTTTTTATTCCACTTTGACCTCCACCACTTTTCCACGAGGCTTTGATATTGTCTTTTTATTTCACTGCGAACTCCACCACTCCTTCAAGGGGCATTAAAACCGTCTTTTTAAGTTACTGTGATCTCCACGTCTCTTCTAAGGGGCATTAAACCTGTCTTGTTAAACCTCTCTGAACACAGCTCTTCCAAGGGGCATTAAATTCGTCTCTGTTAAGCTACTGTGACCTCCACATCTCTTCCACAGGGCATTGATTTTGTCTTTTTATACCACAGCGTCCTCCACTACTCTTCCAAGGGACATTAAAAACGTCTTGTTAAGCTACTGTGACCTCCACGTCTCTTCCAAGAGGCATTAAAACCATCTTCTTAAACCAATTTGAACTCCACACCTCTTCCAAGGGGCATTAAAATCGTCTTGTTAAGCTACTGTGACCACCACAACTCTTTCACAGGGCATTGATATTGTTTTTTTATTTCACTGCGACCTCCACCACACTACTAAGGGGAATTAAAAGAGTATTGTTAAGCTACTGTGACCTCCACGTCTCTTCCAAGAGGCATTAAAACCATCTTATTAAACCACTCTGACCTCCACAGTTCTTCCAAGGGGCATTAAAATCGTCTTGTTAAGCTACTGTGACCTCCAAGTCTCTTCCACGGGGCATTGATATTGTCTTTTTATTCCACTGTGACCTCCATCACTCTTTCAAGGGGCATTGATATTGTCTTTTTATTCAACTGCGACGTCCACCACTCTTCCAAGGGGCATTAAAACGATGTTATTAAGCTACTGAGACCTCCAATTCTCTTCTACGGGGCATTGATATTGTCTTTTTATTCCACTGCGACCTCCACCACTCTTCCATAGGGCATTGATATTATCTTTTTATGCGACTGCGACCTCCACCACTCTTCCAAGGGGTCATTGATATTGTCTTTTTATTCCACTGCAACTTCCACCACTCTTCCAAGGGGCATTAAAACCATTTTGTTAAGCTACTGGGACCTCCGCTTCTCTTCCACGGGGCATTGATATTGTCTTTTTATTCCACTGCGACCTTCACCACCCTTCCAAGGGGCATTAAAAACATCTTGTTAAGCTACTGTGACCTCCACGTCTCTTCCAAGAGGCAATAAAACCATCTTATTAAACCACTCTGACCTCCACAGTTCTTCCAAGGGGCATTAAAATCGTCTTGTTAAGCTACTGTGACCTCCAAGTCTCTTCCACGGGGCATTGATATTGTCTTTTTATTCCACTGTGACCTCCATCACTCTTTCAAGGGGCATTGATATTGTCTTTTTATTCAACTGCGACGTCCACCACTCTTCCAAGGGGCATTAAAACGATGTTATTAAGCTACTGAGACCTCCAATTCTCTTCTACGGGGCATTGATATAGTCTTTTTATTCCACTGCGAGCTCCACCAGTCTTCCATAGGGCATTGATATTATCTTTTTATGCGACTGCGACCTCCACCACTCTTCCAAGGGGTCATTGATATTGTCTTTTTATTCCACTGCAACTTCCACCACTCTTCCAAGCGGCATTAAAACCATTTTGTTAAGCTACTGGGACCTCCGCTTCTCTTCCACGGGGCATTGATATTGTCTTTTTATTCCACTGCGACCTTCACCACCCTTCCAAGGGGCATTAAAAACATCTTGTTAAGCTACTTTGACCTCCACGTCTCTTCCACCGGGCATTAATATTGTCTTTATATTTTTTTGCGACCTCCATCACTCTTCCAAGGGGCATTGATATTGGCAATTTATTCCACTGCGACATCCACCACTCTTCCAAGGGGCATTAAAACCATCTTGTTAAGCTACTGTGATCTCCCCCTCTCTTCCACGTGGCATTGATATGGTATTTTTATTCCACTGTAACCTCCACCACTATTCCAAGGGGCATTAAAACCATCTAGTTAAGCTACTGTGACCTACACGTCTCTTCCAAGGGGCATTAAAATTATGTTGATAAACCACTCTGAACTCCACAGCGCTTCCAAGGGGCATTAAAACTGTCTTGTTAAGCTACGGTGACCTCCATGTCTCTTCCAAGGGGCATTGATATTGTCTTTTTATTCCACTGCGACCTCCACCACTCTTCCAAGGGGCATTGATATTGTCTTTTTATTCCACTGCAACCTCCACCACTTTTCCATGGGTCATTGATATTGTCTTTTTATTCCACTGTGACCTCCACCACTCTCCCAAGGGGCATTAGAACCGTGTTGTTAAGCTTCTGTGACCTCCACGTCTCTTCTTATGGGCATTAAACCTGTCATGCTAAATCACTCTGAACTCCACAGCTCTTCCAAGGGGCATTAAATTCGTCTTGTATAGCTCCTGTGACCTCCACGTCTCTTCCACAGGGCATTGATATTGTCTTTTTATTCCACTGCGACCTCCACTACTCTTCCAAGGGACAATAAAACCGTCTTGTTAAGCTACTGTAACCTCCATGTCTCTTCAACAGGGCATTCATATTGTCTTTTTTTTCCACTGCGACCTCCACCACTCTTCCAAAGGGCATTAAAACCATCTTGTTAAGCTTCTGTGACCTCCACGTCTTTACCAAGGGGCAAAAAAAACATCTTGTTAAACCACGCTGAACTCCACAGCTTTTCCAAGGGGCATTAAAACCGTCTTGTTAAGCTACTGTGACCTCCACGTCTCTTCCACGGGGCATTGTTATTGTCTTTTTATTCCACAGCGACCTCCACCACTCTTCCAAAGAGTATTAAAACCGTCTTGTTAGGCTACTGTCACCTCCATGTCTCTTCGACGAGGCATTGATATTGTATTTTTAATACACTGCTACCTCCACCACTCTAACAAGGGGCATCGATATTCTTTTTTAATTCCACTGCGACCTCCACCACTCTTCCAAGGGGCATTGATAAAGTCTTTTTATTCCACTGCGACCTTCACCACTCTTCCAAGGGGCATTAAAACCGTCTTGTTAAGCTACTGTGACCTTCACGTCTCTTCCACGGGGCATTGAAACCATCTTGTTAAACCACTCTGAACTCCACAGCTCTTCCAAGGGGCCTTAAAACTGTCTTGTTAAGCTACTGTGACCTCCATGTCTCTTCCACGAGGCAATGATATTGTCTTTTTATTCCACAGCAGCTTCCACCACTCTTCCAAGGGGCATTAAAACTGCCCTGTTAAGCTACTGAGACCTCCACGTCTCTTCCACGGGGCATTGATATTGTCTTTTTAATTCCATTGCGACCTCCACCACTCTACCAAGGGGCATTAATATTGTTTTTTTTATTCCACTGCGACCTCTACCACACTTCCAAGGGGCATTAAAACCGTCTTGTTAAGCTACTGTGATCTGCACGTCTCTACCACTGGGCATTGATTTTGTCTTTTTATTCCACAGCGACCTCCACCACTCTTTCAAGGGTCATTGATGTTGTCTTTTTATTCCACAGCGACCTCCACCACTCTTCCAAGGGGCATTGCACCGTCTCGTTAAGGTACTGTGACCTCCAGGTCTCTACCACTGGTCATTGATTTTGTCTTTTTATTCCACTGCGACCTCCACCACTCTTCCAAGGGGCATTAAAACGATCTTGTTAAGCTTCTGTGACCTGCACGTCTCTGCCACGGGGCATTGATATTGTCTTTTTATTCAACTGCGACCTCCACTACTTTTCCAGGGGGCATTGATATTGTCTTTTTATTCCACTGCGACCTCCACCACTGTACCAAGGGGCATTAAAACGATCTTGTTAAGCAACTGTGACCTTCACGTCTCTTCCACGGGGCATTGATATTGCCTTTTTATTCCACTGCGACCTCCACCACTCTTCCATGGGGCAGTAAAACCATCTTGTGAAGCTACTGTGACCTCCACATCTCTTCCACGGGGCATTGATATTGCCTTTTTTTTCCACAGCTACCTCAACCACTCTTTAAACGGGCATTGATATTGTCTTTTTATTACACAGAGACCTCCACCAGTTTTCCAATGGGCAGTAAAACCATCTTGTTAAGCTACTGTGACCTCCAGGTCTCTTCCACGTGGCATTGATATTGTCTTTATATTCCACTGTGACCTCCACCACTCTTCCAATGGACATTAAAACCATCTTGTTAGGCTACTGTGACCTCCACGTCTCTTCCACGGGGCATTGATATTGTGTTTTTATTACACTGCGACCTCCACCACTCTTCCAAGGGGCATTAAAACAGTGTCGTTAAGCTACTGAGACGTCCAATTCTCTTCCACAGGGCATTGATATTCTCTTTTTATTCAACTGCGACCTCCACCACTCTTCCAAGGGGGCATTGATATTGTTTTTTTATTCCACTGCGACCTCCACCACTCTTCCAAAGGGCATTAAAACCATTTTCTGAAGCTACTCTGACCTCCAAGTCTCTTCCACGGGGCTTTGATATTGTCTTTTTAATCAATTGTAACCTCCAGCACTATTCCAAGTGGCATTAAAACCGTCTTGTTAAGCTACTGTGACCTCCACGTCTCTTCCATGGAGCATTAAAACCATCTAGTTAAACCAATTTGTATTCCACAGCTCTTCCAAGGGGCATTAAAACCGTCTTGTTAAGCTACTGTGACCTCCGCTTCTCTTCCACGGGGCCTTGATATTGCCTTTTTATTACACTGCGACCTTCACCATCCTTCCAAGGGGCATTAAAAACATCTTGTTAAGCTACTGTGACCTCCACGTCTCTTCCACTGGGCATTAATATTGTCTTTATATTTTATTGCGATCTCCACCACTTTTCCAAAGGGCATTGATATTGTCTTTTTATTCCACTGCGACCTCCACCACTCTTCCAAGGGGCATTAAAACCATCTTGTTAAGCTACTATGATCTCCACATCTTTTCCATGGGGCACTGATATTGTATTTTTATTCCACTGTAAACTCTACCACTCTTCCAAGGAGCACTAATACTGTCTTCTTAAACCACTCTGAACTCCACAGCTCTTCCAAGGAACATTAAATCTGTCTTGTTAAGCTACGGTGACCTCCACTTCTCTTCCACGGGGCATTGATATTGTCTTTTTATTCCACTGCGACCTCCACCACTTTTCCATGGGGCACTGATATTGTTTTTTTATTCCACTGCGACCTCCACCACTCCCCCAAGGGGCATTAAAACCATCTTGTTAAGTTACTGTGACCTCCACGTCTCTTCTTAGGGTCATTAAACCTGTCTTGTTAAATCACTCTGAACTCCACACCTCTTCCAAGGGGCATTAAATTCGTCTTGTATAGCTACTGTGACCTCCATGTCTCTTCCACAGGGCATTGATATTGTCTTTTTATTCCACTGCGACCTCCACCACTCTTCCAAGTGGCATTAAAACCATCTTGTTAAGCTTCTGTGACCTCCATATCTTTACCAAGAGGCATTAAAACCATCTTTTTAAACCACGCTGAACTCCATAGATCTTCCAAGGGGCATTAAAACCGTCTTGTTAAGCTACAGTGACCTCCACATCTCTTCCACGTGGCATTGATATTGACTTTTTATTCCACAGAGACCTCCACCACTCTTCCAAGGGGCATTAAAAATGTCTTGTTAAGCTACTGTGACCTCCACGTCTCTTCCACGGGGCATTGATATTGTCTTTTTATTCCACTCTAACCTCCACCACTCTTCCAAGGGGCATTAAAACCGTCTTATTAAGTTACTGTGACCTCCACGTCTCTTCTTAGGGGCATTAAACCTGTCTTGTTAAATCACTCTGAACTCCACACCTCTTCCAAGGGGCATTAAATTCGTCTTGTATAGCTACTGTCAAATCCACGTCTCTTCCACAGGGCATTGATATTGTCTTTTTATTCCACTGCGACCTCCACCACTCTTCCAAGGGGCATTAAAACCATCTTGTTAAGCTTCTGTGACCTCCATATCTTTAAAAAGAGGCATTAAAACCATCTTGTTAAACCACGCTGAACTCCACAGCTCTTCCAAGGGGCATTAAAACGGTCTTGTTAAGCTACAGTGAACTCCACATCTCTTCCACGTGGCATTGATATTGACTTTCTAATTGCATTGCGACCTCCACCACTCTACCAAGGGGCATTGATATTGTCTTTTTATTCCAATGTGACCTCCACCACTCTTCCAAGAGGCATTAAAACCGTCTTGTTTAGCTACTGTGATCTTCACGTCTCTACCACGGGGCATTGATTTTGTCCCTTTTTTCCACTGTGACCTCCACCACTCTTCCAAGGGGCATTGATATTGTCTTTTTATTCCACAGCGACATCCACGACTCTTCCAAGGGGCATTAAAACCATCTTGTTAAGCTACTGTGACCTCCAGGTCTCTTCCATGGGGCATTGATTTTGTCTTTTTATTCCGCTGCGACGTCCACCACTCTTCCAATGGGCATTAAAACCATCTTGTTAGGCTTCTGTGACCTCCACGTCTCTTCCACGGGGCATTGATATTGTCTTTTTATTTCACTGCGACCTCCACCATTCTTCCAAGGGGCATTGATATTGTTTGTTTATTCCACTGCGACCTCCACCACTCTCCCATAGGACATTGATATTGTCTTTTTATTCAACTCCTACCTCCACTACTCTTCCAAGGGGCATTGATATTGTCTTTTTATTCCACTGCGACCTCCACCACTGTTCCAAGGGGCATTAAAACCATCTTGTGAAGCTACTGTGACCTCCACATCTCTTCCACGGCGCATTAATATTGTCTTTTTATTCCATTGCGACTTCCACCACTCTTCCAAGGGCCACTGATATTGTCTTTTTATTCCACAGCGACCTCCACCACTCTTCTAAGGGGCATTGATATTGTCTTTTTATTCCACTGCGACCTCCACCACTTTTCCATGGGGCACTGATATTGTTTTTTTATTCCACTGCGACCTCCACCACTCCCCCAAGGGGCATTAAAACCATCTTGTTAAGTTACTGTGACCTCCACGTCTCTTCTTAGGGTCATTAAACCTGTCTTGTTAAATCACTCTGAACTCCACACCTCTTCCAAGGGGCATTAAATTCGTCTTGTATAGCTACTGTGACCTCCATGTCTCTTCCACAGGGCATTGATATTGTCTTTTTATTCCACTGCGACCTCCACCACTCTTCCAAGTGGCATTAAAACCATCTTGTTAAGCTTCTGTGACCTCCATATCTTTACCAAGAGGCATTAAAACCATCTTTTTAAACCACGCTGAACTCCATAGATCTTCCAAGGGGCATTAAAACCGTCTTGTTAAGCTACAGTGACCTCCACATCTCTTCCACGTGGCATTGATATTGACTTTTTATTCCACAGAGACCTCCACCACTCTTCCAAGGGGCATTAAAAATGTCTTGTTAAGCTACTGTGACCTCCACGTCTCTTCCACGGGGCATTGATATTGTCTTTTTATTCCACTCTAACCTCCACCACTCTTCCAAGGGGCATTAAAACCGTCTTATTAAGTTACTGTGACCTCCACGTCTCTTCTTAGGGGCATTAAACCTGTCTTGTTAAATCACTCTGAACTCCACACCTCTTCCAAGGGGCATTAAATTCGTCTTGTATAGCTACTGTCAAATCCACGTCTCTTCCACAGGGCATTGATATTGTCTTTTTATTCCACTGCGACCTCCACCACTCTTCCAAGGGGCATTAAAACCATCTTGTTAAGCTTCTGTGACCTCCATATCTTTAAAAAGAGGCATTAAAACCATCTTGTTAAACCACGCTGAACTCCACAGCTCTTCCAAGGGGCATTAAAACGGTCTTGTTAAGCTACAGTGAACTCCACATCTCTTCCACGTGGCATTGATATTGACTTTCTAATTGCATTGCGACCTCCACCACTCTACCAAGGGGCATTGATATTGTCTTTTTATTCCAATGTGACCTCCACCACTCTTCCAAGAGGCATTAAAACCGTCTTGTTTAGCTACTGTGATCTTCACGTCTCTACCACGGGGCATTGATTTTGTCCCTTTTTTCCACTGTGACCTCCACCACTCTTCCAAGGGGCATTGATATTGTCTTTTTATTCCACAGCGACATCCACGACTCTTCCAAGGGGCATTAAAACCATCTTGTTAAGCTACTGTGACCTCCAGGTCTCTTCCATGGGGCATTGATTTTGTCTTTTTATTCCGCTGCGACGTCCACCACTCTTCCAATGGGCATTAAAACCATCTTGTTAGGCTTCTGTGACCTCCACGTCTCTTCCACGGGGCATTGATATTGTCTTTTTATTTCACTGCGACCTCCACCATTCTTCCAAGGGGCATTGATATTGTTTGTTTATTCCACTGCGACCTCCACCACTCTCCCATAGGACATTGATATTGTCTTTTTATTCAACTCCTACCTCCACTACTCTTCCAAGGGGCATTGATATTGTCTTTTTATTCCACTGCGACCTCCACCACTGTTCCAAGGGGCATTAAAACCATCTTGTGAAGCTACTGTGACCTCCACATCTCTTCCACGGCGCATTAATATTGTCTTTTTATTCCATTGCGACTTCCACCACTCTTCCAAGGGCCACTGATATTGTCTTTTTATTCCACAGCGACCTCCACCACTCTTCTAAGGGGCATTGATATTGTCTTTTTATTCCACTGCAACCTCCACCACTCTTCTAAGGGGCATTAAAACCGTCTTGTTAAGTTACTGTGACCTCCACGTCTCTTCTTAGGGGCATTAAACCTGTCTTGTTAAATCACTCTGAACTCCACAGCTCTTTCAAGGGGCATTAAATTCGTCTTGTATAGCGACTGTGACCTCCACTTTTCTTCCACAGGGCATTGATATTGTCTTTTTATTCCACTGCGACCTCCACCACTCTTCCAAGGTGCAGTAAAACCATCTTGTTAAGCTTCTGTGACCTCCATGTCTTTTCCAAGAGGCATCAAAACCATCTTGTTAAGCCACGCTGAACTCCACAGCTCTTCCAAGAGGCATTAAAACCGTCTTGTTAAGATACTGTGACCTCCACATCTCTTCCACGGGGCATTGATATTGTCTTTTATTCCACAGCGACCTCCACCACTCTTCCAAGGGTCATTAAAAACGTCTTGTTAAGCTACTGTGACGTCCACGTCTCTTCCACGGGGCATTGATATTGTCTTTTTATTCCACTGTGTAGCGTCGACGTCCCTGCCCTCTGCTAGGCAGGGACACTGTTCCCCTCACCTCTCCGCTCCGAGCCCGGCGTCCTCCTTCCGCTCTGCTGGCAGCGCGTGCTCCTTCCTGGCCACGGTGCTTAGGGCGCGCGCGTGCGCGCTCCCCCCCTCTTAAAGGGGCCGCGCGCGCCGTCCTAAGGAGTCCTCGGCCAATGGCCGGAGGACTTCACCATATATAAGGCACCTCCTCGAAAATGGAGGTGCCCGAGCAATGTTGTTGCACTGTTCACTACTCTGTTTCAGCCCTCAGGTCCCGTCTCCAGTTACCTGCCAGTTACCTGCCAGTTTCCTGCCAGTTTGCTGTCTGATTCCTGCCTGATAATCCGCTTACCTGCTTGCTAGCCTGAGGTCCGACGGTCTGCCTTCCGACACCTGTCAGTCTGTCTATGGATCAGCTTGCCCGCTCACCTAGGAGCGCACATCTGCTACCTGCCTGCTAGCCTACCTTGAGGCTCCGCCGTCACGTGCTGTGACCACCTGCCTGTCCAGAGACTCTTGCCCGCTCACCTGGGAGCGCTCACCTGCTACCTGCCTGCTAGCCTACCTGGAGGCTCCGCCGTCACGTGCTGTGACCACCTGCCTGTCCAGAGACTCTTGCCCGCTCACCTGGGAGCGCTCACCTGCTACCTGTCTGTTGGCCTACCTGGAGGCTCCGCCGTCACGTGCTGTGACCACCTGCCAGTCCAGAGACTCTTGCCCGCTCACCTGGGAGCGCTCATCTGCTACCTGCCTGTTAGCCTACCTGGAGGCTCCGCCGTCACATGCTGTGACCACCTGCTTATCCAGAGACTCTCGCCTGCTCACCTGGGAGCACACATCTGCCATCTGCCTGCTAGCCTACCTGGAGGCTCAGCCGTCACAGGTCGTACCTACCCTTTACCCAGAGACTGTCCCGGTCACTTGCCGTGACCTCCTGCCCGTTCACCCAGAGACTGCCCCGGTCACTTGCTGTGACCCCCTGCCCGTTCACCCAGAGACTGTCCCGGTCACTTGCCGTGACCTCCTGCCCGTTTACCCAGAGACTGTCCCGGTCACCTGCCCGTCTTCCCTGGTCGCCACCCGCTTCCTTACAAGGACCGCCCCCTTGTATAGTTGCTCAGAGGTTCCGCCTCCCAGACCCGTTACAGTTTGCTCGGGCCATGGAACCCGGTGGCACCCAAGCTCCCTCGCTCTCGGACCTTTGTCATAAACTGTCCCGTCAGAGGTCCCAACAGGAGTCCATCCTGAGTCACCTGCGGAATGTCAATTCTCGCCTGGACACTCTGACTGCTCCACCAGCAACCACTGCTAGTGTCATGACTCGCAACCCGGCAGCTCCGCTGCCCACCAATACCATGGTATCCTGCTCCGGACCCCGGCTTTCTGCACCTCCTCGCTTCGGAGGCGACTCCGCTCAGGCTCGGGGCTTCATAAACCAGTGCACCCTGCACTTTGAACTCCTGTCCCACCAGTTTAACTCCGACCGGGCCAAAGTAGCCTTCATCATGTCCCATCTCACGGGGGAGGCTCTGGCTTGGCTAAATCCTCTATGGGAGAGAGGAGACCCCCTGGTGTCTGACTTGCCTGCCTTTCTCATGGCTTTCCGGAAAGTCTTCGACGAACCCGGACGGAAGACCTCATCTGCATCGTCTCTGCTACGCCTCCGTCAGGGAAGTCTCACCGTGGGCCAATATGCCATACGGTTCCGTATCCTTGCCTCGGAGCTGGCCTGGGATAACGACGCTCTGGTATCTGTCTTCTGGGAGGGTCTGTCCGGCCGTATTAAAGATGAACTCGCCGGTCGGGACATTCCTACCACTCTCGACGACTTAATAACTCTTGCCACCCGGATTGACCTACGGTTCCAGGAGCGTGCCAAAGAGGTCACCCGTGAGAGGAGGTTTCCACGTCTAGCTCCTACCTTCCAGAAACCCGTCACTCCCTCCGTTTCTCCCCAGGTACACTCTCCTGAGCCTATGCAGGTCGACCAGACCAAGATGGTCAAAACCCGTCAGGACTTACGCCGTGCCGAGGGGAGCTGCTTCTACTGTGGCAGTAAGGAGCACCGGATCCGTATCTGCCCGGAGAGGTCGGGAAACGCCTGTGTCTAGGTTCGCTCAGAGAGGTCGACCTAGACAAGAATAAATCCTCTCCATCTCTGCTGCTGTCAGTCTCAATTATCTGCGGGGAGAACCGTTATTTCGAACTAGCCCAACTTGACTCTGGAGCAGCCGGGAATCTTATTTCACAGTCCCTGGTAGAAAAATACCGCATTCCCACCAAACCTCTGGCTGTACCCTTGTCTGTCGCTGCCGTGGATGGGGGCCTCTTACCACGTCCCATCCAACTCATCACCGAATCCATTACTCTGCAGGTGGGAATGCTGCATTCTGAGAGCATCTCTTTTCATGTTCTGCCTGGACTCTCTCACGCCCTCTTACTAGGCCTACCTTGGCTCCAGAAACATGCACCCGTGCTTGACTGGCAGACCGGAGAAGTCCTTCGCTGGGGACAGGACTGCCATAAGACTTGTTCGGTTCCCGTTCATCCCGTCCGTCCTTCTCCTACCCCAACTAATCTACCTGGACTTCCGATTCCTTATTGGTCATTTGCTGATGTCTTTAATAAAAAGGAGGCAGAGACATTACCCCCTCATAGACCATACGACTGTCCTATCGACCTGTTACCCGGTACTACGCCTCCCCGTGGGCGTATTTACCCATTGTCCGCTGCTGAGACCCGGTCGATGTCCGAATATATTGAGGAGAATCTGGCCCGGGGATTCATCCGGAAATCTACCTCCCCGGCGGGAGCAGGCTTCTTTTTTGTTAAAAAGAAGGACGGCTCTCTCCGTCCCTGTATAGACTATAGAGGCCTTAACCAGATCACGGTGAAGAATAAGTACCCCCTTCCGCTCATTCCGGAATTATTTGATCGTCTGAGGGGGGCTAGAATCTTCACCAAACTGGACCTCCGTGGGGCGTACAACCTGGTCCGTATCCGTCAGGGGGATGAATGGAAGACTGCATTTAACACCCGGGACGGCCACTATGAATATCTGGTAATGCCCTTTGGTCTCTGTAACGCTCCTGCCGTCTTTCAAGAGTTGGTCAATGACATCTTCCGGGACCTTCTCTACTCCTGCGTAGTGGTGTACCTGGACGACATCTTGGTCTTCTCTCCGGAACTCCAGACTCACCGGAGGGATGTTCGTCAGGTCCTGCTCAGGCTCAGGCAGAATCACCTCTTCGCTAAATATGAGAAGTGCCTCTTTGAGCAGACCTCGCTTCCGTTTTTGGGCTACATTATTTCTCAGACCGGCCTACGAATGGATCCAGAGAAACTGTCTGCCATCGAGAAATGGCCTCTACCGGAGGGGTTGAAGGCTATTCAGCGGTTCCTGGGCTTCGCCAACTACTACCGCCTCTTCATACCGCACTTCTCTTCCCGGACTGCCCCAATTTCCACGCTCACCCGTAAGGGCACTAATCCCAGAGAGTGGCCGCCCGAAGCAGAGGAGGCCTTTCTTTCCTTAAAACAGGCCTTCTCTTCCGCCCCGGTGCTGCATCGCCCGGACGGCAACAAGCAGTTCTTCCTGGAAGTTGACGCCTCCTCCTCTGGAGCCGGAGCGGTACTTACCCAAAAATCGTCTTCCGGGAGAATGGTAACTTGCGGCTTCTTCTCCAAACTCTTCTCCTCTTCTGAGCGCAACTATTCCATAGGAGACCGAGAGTTATTGGCCATCAAGCTGGCATTGGAGGAGTGGCGTTACCTACTCGAGGGGGCTCTTCACCCGGTAATAATTTACACTGACCACAAGAACTTGGCTTACCTCCAGCATGCCCAGAGACTTAACCCGCGCCAAGCCCGGTAGTCCTTGTTTTTTGTTCGCTTTGATTTTGTTCTTCATTTTCGCCCGGCTGACAAAAACATCAAAGCGGACGCCTTGTCCCGATCCTTTCTGGTGTCTGATCTCGAGGAAGAACCTAAACATATCATGTATCACGCCAGAGTAATGCAGGTGGCTCCCGTGAGTCTAAATCGTCTCCCTCCCGGTAAGACTTTCGTATCGGTACCTGATCGGGAGAAGATCCTACACTGGGGTCATTCGTCTAAACTAGCTGGCCACGCCGGTCAGAAAAAGACCCTCCAGCTTATTACCCGGCACTACTGGTGGCCTACCCTGCACAAGGACGTAATAGACTTTGTTTCTGCCTGTGTGTCCTGCGCCCGCAACAAAGTTCCGAGACACCTGCCAGCCGGTCGCCTCCTTCCGCTTCCTGTACCTGCTGTCCCCTGGCAGCATATAGCTATGGACTTCATAACTGATCTCCCCGTCTCTGCCGGTTGTACGGTCATTTGGGTGGTCGCTGACCGCTTTTCCAAGATGGCTCACTTCATTCCCCTGCCAGGCCTCCCGTCTGCACCCGAGCTGGCTAAAGACTTTATCCGCCACATCTTCCGTCTTCATGGCCTGCCCCTCCACATTGTGTCGGATCGTGGGGTACAGTTCACCTCACGTTTCTGGAGAGCCACTTGTAAGTTGCTAGACGTCACCCTGGACTTCTCCTCCGCTTACCACCCACAGTCTAATGGTCAAGTGGAGCGGATCAATCAGATCCTGACCAGTTACCTCCGGCACTTCGTTAATGCCCACCATTCTGACTGGGTGGATCTCCTGCCATGGGCCGAATTCTCTTACAACAATCACGAGAGCGAATCTTCCTCCAAATCCCCGTTTTTTGTAGTCTTCGGTCAGCATCCTCGGATCCCATTTCCCGTCTCCACCTCAGTGGATAATCCGACTGCGGAATCTCTTGTTAACAAATTTTCCTCCATATGGGAGAGTACCCGGTCCGCACTCCTACAGTCGTCCGAGCGTATGAAAAGACATGCTGACAAAAAACGTCTGGATCCTCCTCAATTCCGTCCAGGGGATAAGGTCTGGCTCTTGTCCAAGTATGTCCGGCTCAAGATTCCTTCCTATAAGTTAGGGCCTCGGTTCATCGGTCCTCTGGAGGTCATCAGTCAGATCAACCCGGTGGCCTATAATTTGAAACTCCTGGCCAACTTGCGGAACCCTAACTCCTTCCATGTATCTCTCCTCAAACCCGTGGTACTTAACTCTTTTTCCAAGTCTACAGGTACGCCTCCTGCTCCGGTTTCCGCTGAAAACGAGTTTGAGGTAGAGAACATTCTGGACACCAAAAGGGTAAGAGGAAAGACCTTTTTTCTAGTAGATTGGAAGGGGTTTGGTCCTGAAGAGAGAACGTGGGAGCCCCGGGAGAACATCCATGCCCCTCTCATCCTTGCTAAATTTCTGTCTGGCCTAAAAAAGGGGGGCCTAAAGGGGGGGGTACTGTAGCGTCGGCGTCCCTGCCCTCTGCTAGGCAGGGACGCTGTTCCCCTCACCTCTCCGCTCCGAGCCCGGCGTCCTCCTCCCGCTCTGCTGGCAGCGCGCGCTCCTTCCTGGCCACGGTGCTTAGAGCGTGCGCACTGCCCCCCCTCATAAAGGGGCCGCACGCGCCGTCCTAAGGAGTCCCCGGCCAATGGCCGGAGGACTTCACCATATATAAGGCACCTCCTCCAAAATGGAGGTGCCCGAGCAATGTTGTTGCACTGTTCACTACTCTGCTTCAGCCCTCAGGTCACGTCTCCAGTTACCTGCCAGTTACCTGCCAGTTTCCTGCCAGTTTGCTGTCTGATTCCTGCCTGATAATCCGCTTACCTGCTTGCTAGCCTGAGGTCCGACGGTCTGCCTTCTGACACCTGTCAGTCTGTCTATGGACCAGCTTGCCCGCTCACCTGGGAGCGCACATCTGCTACCTGCCTGCTAGCCTACCTGGAGGCTCCGCCGTCACATGCTGTGACCACCTGCCTGTCCAGAGACTCTTGCCCGCTCACCTGGGAGCGCTCACCTGCTACCTGTCTGTTGGCCTACCTGGAGGCTCCGCCGTCATGTGCTGTGACCACCTGCCAGTCCAGAGACTCTTGCCCGCTCACCTGGGAGCGCTCATCTGCTACCTGCCTGTTAGCCTACCTGGAGGCTCCGCCGTCACATGCTGTTACCACCTGCTTATCCAGAGACTCTCGCCTGCTCACCTGGGAGCACACATCTGCCATCTGCCTGCTAGCCTACCTGGAGGCTCAGCCGTCACAGGTCGTACCTACCCTTTACCCAGAGACTGTCCCGGTCACTTGCCGTGACCTCCTGCCCGTTCACCCAGAGACTGCCCCGGTCACTTGCTGTGACCCCCTGCCCGTTCACCCAGAGACTGTCCCGGTCACTTGCCGTGACCTCCTGCCCGTTTACCCAGAGACTGTCCCGGTCACCTGCTGTGACTACCTGCCCATCTTCCCTGGTCGCCACCCGCTTCCTTACAAGGACCGCCCCCTTGTATAGTTGCTCAGAGGTTCCGCCTCCCAGACCCACACACTGCGCCCTCCACCACTCTTTCAAGGGGCATTAAAACCATCTTGTTAGGCTACTGTGACCTCCATTTCTCTAACACGAGGCATTGATATTGTCTTTTTTAATCCACTGTCACCTCCACCACTCTTCCAAGGGGCATTGATATTGTTTTTTTATTCCACTGCGACCTCCACCATTCTTCCAAGGGGCATTGATATTGTCTTTTTATTCCACTACGACCTCCACCACTCTTCCAAGGGGCATTAAAACCATCTCGTTAAGCTACTGTGACCTCCACGTCTCTTCCACGGGGCATTAAAACCATCTTGTTAAACGACTCTGAACTCCACAGCTCTTCCAAGGGGCATTAAAACTGTGTTGTTAAGCTACTGTGACCTCCATGTCTCTTCCACGGGGCATTGATATTGTCTTTTTATTCCACAGGGACTACCACCACTCTTCCAAGGGGCGCTAAAACTGTCTTGTTAAGCTACTGTGATCTGCACGTCTCTTCCACAGGGCATTGATATTGTGTTTTTATTCCAATGTAACCTCCACCACTCTTCCAAGGGGCATTAAAACCGTCTTGTTTAGCTACTGTGACCTTTACGTCTCAACCACGGGGCATTGATTTTGTCCTTTTTTATTCAAAGCGACCTCCACCACTCTTCCAAGGGGCATTAAAACCGTCTTTTTAAGCTACTGGGACCTCCAGGTCTCTTCCTTGGGGCATTGATTTTGTCTTTTTATTCCACTGCGACCTCCACCACTCTTCCAATGGGCATTAAAACCATCTTGTTAGGCTTCTGTGACCTCCACGTCTCTTCCACGGGGTATTGATATTGTCTTTTTATTTCACTGCATCCTCCACCACTCTTCCAAGGGGCATTGATATTGTCTTTTTATTCCACTGCGGTCTCCACCACTCTTCGTATGGGCATTAAAACCATCTTGTTAGGCTACTGTGACCTCCACGTCTCTTCCACGGGGCATTGATATTGTCTTTTTATTTCACTGCGACCTCCACCACTCTTCCACGGGGCATTGATATTGTCTTTTTAATTCCATTGCGACCTCCAAAACTCTACCAAGGGGCATTAAAACTGTCATGTTAAGCTACTGTGACCTCCACGTCTCTTCCACGGGGCATTAAAACCATCTTGTTAAACCACTCTGAACTCCACAGCTCTTCCAAGGGGCATTAAAATTGTGTTGTTAAGCTGCTATGACTTCGATGTCTCTTCCACGGGACATTGATATTGTCTTTTTATTCCACAGCGACTTCCACCACTCTTCCAAAGGGTATTAAAACTGTCTTCTTAATCTACTGTGACCTCCACGTCTCTTCCACGGGGCAATGATAGTGTCTTTCTAATTCCATTGCGACCTCCACCACTCTACCAAGGGGCATTTATATTGTCTTTTTATTCCACTGCGACCTCCACCACTCTTCCAAGGGGCATTAAAATTGTCTTGTTAAGCTACTGTGATCTGCACGTCTTTTCCACGGGGCATTGATATTGTCTTTTTATTCCAATGTAACCTCCACCACTCTTCCAAGGGGCATTAAAACCGTCTTGTTTAGCTACTGTGACCTTTACGTCTCTAACACGGGGCATTGATTTTGTCCTTTTTTTTTCACAGCGACCTCCACCACTCTTCCAAGGGGCATTGCGTTTGTCTTTTTATTCCACTGCGACCTCCACCACTCTTCCTATGGGCATTAAAACCATCTTGTTAGGCTACTGTGACCTCCACGTCTTTTCCACGGGATATTGATATTGTCTTTTTATTTCACTGCATCCTCCACCACTCTTCCAAGGGGCATTGATATTGTCTTTTTATTCCACTGCGACCTCCACCACTCTTCGAATGGGCATTAAAACCATCTTGTTAGGCTACTGTGACCTCCACGTCTCTTCACGGGGCATTGATATTGCCTTTTTATTTCACTGCGACCTCTACCACTCTTCCACGGAGCATTGATATTGTCTTTTTAATTCTATTGCGACCTCCACCACTCTACCAAGGGGCATTAATATTGTCTTTTTATTCCACTGCGACCTCCACCACTCTTCCAAGGGGCTTTATATCCTTCTTGTTAAGCTACTGTGATCTGCACGTCTCTTCCACGGGGCATTTATATTGTCTTTTTATTCCAATGTCAACTCCACCACTCTTCCAAGGGGCATTAAAACCGTCTTGTTTAGCTACTGTGACATTCACGTCTCTACCACGGGGAATTGATTTTGTCCTTTTTTTCCACAGCGACCACCACCACTCTTCCAAGGGGCATTGATATTGTCTTTTTATTCCACAGCGACCTCCACCACTGTTCCAAGGGGCATTAAAACCATCTTGTTAAGCTACTGAGACCTCCACTTCTCTATCACGGCGCATTGATATTGTTTTTTATTCCACTGCGACCTCTACCACTCTTCCAAGGGTTATTAAAACTGTCTTGTTAAGCTGCTGTGATCTGCATGTCTCTTCCACGGGGCATTGATTTTGTGTTTTTATTCCATTGTAACCTCCACCACTCTTCCAAGGGGCATTAAAACCGACTTGTTTTGCTAATGTGACTTTCACGTCTCTACCACGGGGCATTGATTTTGTCCTTTTTTTTCAAAGCGATCTCCACCACTCTTCCAAGGGACATTGATATTGCCTTTTTATTCCACAGCGACCTCCACCACTCTTCCAATGGGCATTAAAACCATCTTGTTAGGCTACTGTGACCTCCACGTCTCTTCCACGGGGTATTGATATTGTCTTTTTATTTCACTGCATCCTCCACCACTCTTCCAAGGGGCATTGATATTGTCTTTTTATTCCACTGCGACCTCCACCACTCTTCGAATGGGCATTAAAACCATCTTGTTAGGCTACTGTGACCTCCACGTCTCTTCACGGGGCATTGATATTGCCTTTTTATTTCACTGCGAACTCTACCACTCTTCCACGGAGCATTGATATTGTCTTTTCAATTCTATTGCGACCGCCACCATTCTACCAAGGGGCATTAATATTGTCTTTTTATTCCAGTGCGACCTCCACCACTCTTCCAAGGGGTATTAAAATTGTCTTGTTAAGCTGCTGTGATCTGCATGTCTCTTCCACGGGGCATTGATTTTGTGTTTTTATTCCAATGTAACCTCCACCACTCTTCCAAGGGGCATTAAAACCGACTTGTTTAGCTAATGTGACTTTCACGTCTCTACCACGGGGCATTGATTTTGTCCTTTTTTTTCAAAGCGATCTCCACCACTCTTCCAAGGGGCATTGATATTGTCTTTTTATTCCACAGCGACCTCCACCACTCTTCCAAGGGGCATTAAAACCGTCTTTTTAAGCTACTGTGACCTCCAGGTCTCTTCCATGGGGCATTGATTTTGTGTTTTTTTTCCACTGCGACATCCACCACTCTTCCATCTTGTTAGGCTACCGTGACCTCCACTTCTCTTCCACGGGGCATTGATTTTGTCCTTTTTCTCCACAGCTACCTCCACCACTCTTTCAAGGGGCATTAAAACCATCTTGGCAAGCTACTCTGACCTCCAGGTCTCTTCCATGGGGCATTGATTTTTTCTTTTTATTCCGCTGCGACCTCCACCACTCTTCCAATGGACATTAAAACCAACTTGTTAGGCTACTGTGACCTCCACGTCTCTTCCACGGGGCACTGATATTGTCTTTTTATTTCACTGCGACCTCCACCACTCTTCCAAGGGGCTTTATATCCGTCTTGTTAAGCTACTGTGATCTGCATGTCTCTTCCACGGGGCATTGATATTGTCTTTTTATTCCAATGTCACCTCCACCACTCTTCCAAGGGGCATTAAAACCGTGTTGTTTAGCTACTGTGACATTAACGTCTCTACCACGGGGCATTGATTTTGTCCTTTTTTTCCACAGCGACCACCACCACTCTTCCAAGGGGCATTGATATTGTCTTTTTATTCCACAGCGACCTCCACCACTCTTCCAAGGGGCATTAAAACCATCTTGTTAAGCTACTGTGACCTCCAGGTCTCTTCCATGAGGCATTGATTTTGTCTTTTTATTTCGCTGCGACCTCCACCACTCTTTCAATGGGCATTAAAACCATGATGTTAGGCTACTGTGACCACCACGTCTTTTCCACGGGGCAATGATATTGTCTTTTTATTTCACTGCGACCTCCACCACTCTTCCAAGGGGCATTGATATTGTCTTTTTATTCCACTGCGACCTCCACCACTCTTCCATAGGGCATTGATATTGTCTTTTTATTCAACTCCGACCTCCACTACTCTTCCAAGGGGCATTGATATTGTCTTTTTATTCCACTGCGACCTCCACCACTGTTCCAAGGGGCATTAAAACCATCTTGTTAAGCTACTGAGACCTCCACATCTCTATCACGGCGCATTGATATTGTTTTTTATTCCACTGCGACCTCCACCACTCTTCCAAGGGGTATTAAAACTGTCTTGTTAAGCTGCTGTGATCTGCATGTCTCTTCCACGGGGCATTGATTTTGTGTTTTTATTCCAATGTAACCTCCACCACTCTTCCAAGGGGCATTAAAACCGACTTGTTTAGCTACTGTGACTTTCACGTCTCTACCACGGGGCATTGATTTTATCCTTTTTTTTCAAAGCGACCTCCACCACTCTTCCAAGGGGCATTGATATTGTCTTTTTATTCCACAGTGACCTCCACCACTCTTCCAAGTGGCATTAAAACCATCTTTTTAAGCTACTGTGACCTCCAGGTCTCTTCCATGGGGCATTGGTTCTTGTCTTTTTTTTCCACTGCGACCTCCACCACTCTTCCATCTTGTTAGGCTACTGTGACCTCCACTTCTCTTCCACGGGGTATTGATATTCTCTTTTTATTTCACTGCATCCTCCACCACTCTTCAAAGGGGTATTGATATTGTCTTTTTATTCTACTGCGACCTCCACCACTCTTCCAATGGGCATTAAAACTATCTTGTTAGGCTACTGTGATCTGCACGTCTCTTCCATGGGGCATTGATATTGTCTTTTTATTTCACTGCGACTTCCACCACTCTTCCACGCGGCATGGATATTGTCTTTTTAATTCCATTGCGAACTCCACCACTCTACCAAGGGGCATTAATATTGTCTTTTTATTCCACTGCGACCTCCACCACTCTTCCAAGGGGCATTAAAACCGTCTTATTAAGCTACTGTGATCGGCACGTCTCTTCCTCGGGGCATTGATATTGTCTTTTTATTCCAATGTAACCTCCACCACTCTTCCAAGAGGCATTAAAACCATCTTGCTAAACCACGCTGAACTCCACAGCTCTTCCAAGGGGCATTAAAACCGTCTTGTTAAGCTACTGTGACCTCCAAATCTCTTCCACGGGGCATTGATATTGTCTTTTTATTCCACAGCAACCTCCACCACTCTTCCAAGGGGCATTAAAAACGTCTTGTTAAGCTACTGTGACCTCCACGTCTCTTCCACTGGGCATTGATATTGTCTTTTTATTCCACTGCACCCTCCACCACTCTTTCAAGGGGCATTAAAACCATCTTGTTAGGCTACTGTGACCTCCATGTCTCTTCCACGAGACATTGATATTGTCTTTTTAATCCACTGCCACCTCCACCACTCTTCCAAGGGGCATTGATTTTTTTTTTTTATTCCACTGCGACCTCCACCACTCTTCCAAGGGGTATTGATATTGTCTTTTTATTCCACTGCGACCTCCACGACTCTTACAAGGGGCATTAAAACTGTCTTGTTAAGCTACTGTGACCTCCAAGTCACTACCACGGGGCATTAAAACCATCTTGTTAAACGACTCTGAACTCCACAGCTCTTCCAAGGGGCAGTAAAACTGTGTTGTTAAGCTACTGTGACCTCCATGTCTTTTCCACGGGGCACTGATATTGTCTTTTTAATTACATTGCAACCTCCACCACTCTACCAAGGGGCATTAATATTGTATTTTTATTCCACTGCGACCTCCACCACGCTTCGAATGGGCATTGAAACCATCTTGTTAGGCTACTGTGACCTCCACGTCTCTTCCACGGGGCATTGATATTGTCTTTTTATTTCACTGCGACCTCCACCACTCTTCCACGGGGCATTGATATTGTCTTTTTAATTCCATTGCGACCTCCACCACTCTACCAATGGACATTAATATTGTCTTTTTATTCCACTGCGACCTCCACCACTCTTCCAAGGGGCATTAAAACCGTCTTGTTAAGCTACTGTGATCTGCACGTCTCTTCCACGGGGAATTGATATTGTCTTTTTATTCCAAAGTAACCTCCACCACTCTTCAAGGGGCATTAAAACCGTTTTGTTTAGCTACTGTGACCTTCACGTCTCTACCACGGAGCATTGATTTTGTCCTTTTTTTCCACAGCGACCACCATCACTCTTCCAAGGGGCATTGATATTGTCTTTTTATTCCACAGCGACCTTCACCACTCTTCCAAGGGGCATTAAAACCGTCTTGTTAAGCTACTGTGACCTCCAGGTCTCTTCCATGGGGCATTGATTTTGTCTTTTTATTCTGCTGCGACCTCCACCACTCTTCCAATGGGCATTAAAACCATGATGTTAGGCTACTGTGACCTCCATGTCTCTTCCACGGGGCACTGATATTGTCTTTTTATTTCACTGCGACCTCCATCTCTCTTCCAAGGGGCATTGATATTGTCTTTTTATTCCACTGCGACCTCCACCACTCTTCCATAGGGCATTGATATTGTCTTTTTATTCAACTCCGACCTCCACGTCTCTTCCACGGGGCATTGATATTGTCTTTTTATTTCACTGCAACCTCCACCACTCTTCCACGGGGCATTGATATTGTCTTTTTAATTCCATTGCGACCTCCACCGCTCTACCAAGGGGCATTAATATTGTCTTTTTATTCCACTGCGACCTCCACCACTCTTCTAAGGGGCATTAAAACCGTCTTGTTAAGCCACTTTGATCTGCCCGTCTCTTCAACGGGGCATTGATATTGTCTTTTTATTCCAATGTAACCTCCACCACTCTTCCAAGGGGCATTAAAACCGTTTTGTTTAGCTACTGTGACCTCCACATCTCTATCACGGCGCATTGATATTGTCTTTTTATTCCACTGCAACCTCCACCACTCTTCCAGGGGGTATTAAAACTGTCTTGTTAAGCTGCTGTGATCTGCACGTCTCTTCCACGGGGCATTGATATTGTGTTTTTATTCCAATGTAACCTCCACCACTCTTCCAAGGGGCATTAAAATCTTCTTGTTTAGCTACTGTGACCTTCACGTCTCTACCACGGGGCATTGATTTTGTAGTTTTTTTTCACAGCGACCTCCACCACTCTTCCAAGAGGCATTGATATTGTCTTTTAATTCCACAGCGACCTCCACCACTCTTCCAAGGGGCATGAAAACCATCTTTTTAAGCTACCGTGACCTCAAGGTCTCTTCCATGGGGCATTGTTTTTGTCTTTTTATTCCACTACGACCTCCACCACTCTTCCATCTTGTTAGGCTACTGTGACCTCCACGTCTCTTCCACAGGGTATAGATATTGTCTTTTTATTTCACTGCATCCTTCCACCACTCTTCCAATGGGCATTAAAACCATCTTGTTAAGCTACTGTGGCCTCCACTTCTCTTCCACGGGGCATTGATATTGTCCTTTTATTTCACTGCGACCTCCACCACTCTTCCAAGGGGAATTGATATTGTCTTTTTCTTCCACTGCGACCTCCACCACTCTTCCAATGGGCATTAAAACCATTTTGTTAGGCTTCTGTGACCTCCACGTCTCTTCCACGGGGCATTGATATTGTCTTTTTATTTCACTGCGACCTCCACCACTCTTCCACGGGGCATTGATATTGTCTTTTTAATTCCATTGCGACCTCCACCGCTCTACCAAGGGGCATTAATATTGTCTTTTTATTCCACTGCGACCTCCACCACTCTTCTAAGGGGCATTAAAACCGTCTTGTTAAGCCACTTTGATCTGCCCGTCTCTTCCACGGGGCATTGATATTGTCTTTTTATTCCAATGTAACCTCCACCACTCTTCCAAGGGCCATTAAAACCGTTTTGTTTAGCTACTGTGACCTTCACGTCTCTACCATGGTGCATTGATTTAGTCCTTTTTTTCCACAGCGACCTCCAACACTCTTCCAAGGGGCATTGATATTGTCTTTTTATTCCACAGCGACCTCCACCACTCTTCCAAGGGGCATTAAAACCGTCTTGTTAAGCTACTGTGACCTCCAGGTCTCTTCCATGGGGCATTGATTTTGTATTTTTATTCCGCTGCGACCTCCTCCACTCTTCCAATGGGCATTAAAACCATCTTGTTAGGCTACTGTGACCTCCACGTCTCTTCCAAGGGGCATTGATATTGTCTTTTTATTTCACTGCGACCTCCACCACTCTTCCATGGGGCATTGATATTGTCTTTTTATTCCACTGCGACCTCTACCACTCTTCCATAGGGCATTAATATTGTCTTTTTATTCAACTCCGACCTCCACTACTCTTCCAAGGGGCATTAATATTGTCTTTTTTTTCCACTGCGACCTCCACCCCTGTTCCAAGGGGCATTAAAACCATCTTGTTAAGCTACTGTGACCTCCACATCTCTTCCACGGCGCATTGATATTGTCTTTTTATTCCACTGCGACCTCTACCACTCTTCCATGGGGCATTAAAACCATCTTGTTAAGCTACTGTGACCTTCACGTCTCTTCCATGGGGCATTGGTATTGTCTTTTTATTCCATTGCGACCTCCACAACTCTTCCAAGGGGCACTGATATTGTCTTTTGATTCCAGTGCGATCTCCACCACTCTTTCAAGGGCATTAAAATTGTCTTGTTAAGCTACTATCTCCACGTCTCTTCCACGTGGCATTGATATTGTGTTTTATTCCACTATGAGCTCCACCACTCTTTCAATGGGCATTAAAACCATCTTGTTAGGCTACTGTGACCTCCCCGTCTCTTCCACAGGGCATTGATATTGTCTTTTTATTCCACTGTGACCTCAACCACTCTTACAATGGGCATTGATATTGTCTTTTTATTCGTCTGCCACCTCCACCACTCTTACAAGGGGCATTAAAATGGTGCCGTTAAGCTACTGTGACCTCCAAGTCTCTTCCACGAGGCATTGATATTGTCTTTTTAATCCACTGCGAACTCCACCACTCTTCCATAGGGCACTGATACTGTCTTTTTATTCAATTGCGACGTCCACCACTCTTCCAAGAGGTCATTGATATTTTCTTTTTATTCCACTGCGGTCTCCACCACTCTCCCAAGGGGCATTAAAACCATCTTGTTAAGCTACTGTGAACTCCAAGTCTCTTCAACTGATCATTGATATGTTCTTTTATTCAACTGTAACCTCCACCACTCTTCCAAGGGGCATTAAAACCGTCTTGTTATGCTACTGTGACCTTCACGTCTCTTCCAAGTGGCATTAAAACCATCTTGTTAAACCAATCTGAATTCCACAGCTCTTCCAAGGGGCATTAAAACCATCTTGTTAAACAAATGTGATCTCCACTTCTCTTCCACGGAGCATTGATATTGTCTTTTTATTCCACTGCGAAGACCACCACTCTTCCAAGGGGCATTAAAACCATCTTGGTAAGCTTCTGTGATCTCCACGTCTCTTCCACGGGGCATTGATATTGTATTTTTATTCCACTGTAACCTCCACCACTCTTCCAAGTGGCATTAATATCGACTTGTTAAGCTACTGTGACCTCTACGTCTCTTCCTCGGGGCATTGATATTGTCCTTTTATTCCTTTGCTACCTCCACCACTCTACCACAGGGCATTGATATTGTCTTTTTATTCCACTGCGACCTCAACCACTCTTCCAAGAGGCATTAAAAGCATCTTGTTAAGCTACTGTGACCTCCACGTCTCTACCA
The DNA here is from genome assembly GCF_046119375.1 of Phyllobates terribilis. NCBI lineage: Eukaryota > Metazoa > Chordata > Amphibia > Anura > Dendrobatidae > Phyllobates > Phyllobates terribilis. The sequence goes on from NW_027362982.1 coordinate 1,547,994, forward strand.
CGGGAATTGATATTGTCTTTTTTTTCCAGAGCGACCTCCACCACTCTTCCAAGGGGCATTAAAACGGTTTTGTTAAGCTACTGTGACCTCTACATCTCTTCCACGGGGCATTGACATTGTCTTTTTTTTCCACTGCGACCTCCACCACTCTACCAAGGGGCATTAAAAGCATCTTGTTAAGCTACTGTGACCTCCACGTCTCTACCACGGGGAATTGATATTGTCTTTTTTTTCCAGAGCGACCTCCACCACTCTTCCAAGGGGCATTAAAACGGTTTTGTTAAGCTACTGTGACCTCTACATCTCTTCTACGGGGCATTGACATTGTCTTTTTTTTCCACTGCGACCTCCACCACTCTACCAAGGGGCATTAAAAGCATCTTGTTAAGCTACTGTGACCTCCACGTCTCTACCACGGGGAATTGATATTGTCTTTTTTTTCCACTGCGACCTCCACCACTCTTCCAAGGGGTCAAGGATATTGTCTTTTTATTCCACTGTGACCTCCACCAGTGTTCCAAGGGGCATTAAAACCATCTTGTTAAGCAATTGTGACCTACAAGTCTCTTCCACAGCGCATTGATATTGTCTTTTTATTCGACTGCGAACTCCACCATTCTTCCATGGGGCATTAAAACCATCTTGTTAAGCTACTGTGACCTTCACGTCTCTTCCACGGGGCATTGATATTGTCTTTTTATTCCACTGCGGCCTCCACCTTTCTTCCATGGGGCATTAAAACCATCTTGTTAAGCTACTGTGACCTTCACGTCTCTTCCACGGGACATTGATATTGTCTTTTTATTCCATTGCGACCTCCACCACTCTTCCAAGGGGCATTGATATTGTCTTTTTATTTCACTGCGGCCTCCACCTTTCTTCCATGGGGCATTAAAACCATCTTGCTAACCTACGGTGACCTTCACGTCTCTTCCAAGGGGCATTGATATTATCTTTTTACTCCAATGCGACCTCCACCACTCTTCCAAGGGGCATTAAAACAGTCTTGTTAAGCTGCTATCTCCACTTCTCTATGACGGGGCATTGATTTTGTCTTTTTATTCCACTGTAACCTCCACCACTCTTCCAAGGGGCATTAAAAACATTTTTTTAAGCTACTATCTCCACTACTCTTCCAATGGGTCATTGATATTGTCTTTTTTTCCACTGTGACCTCCACCAGTGTTACAAGGAGCATTAAAACCATCTTGCTAATCTACTTGACCTCCAAGTCTCTTCCACGGCGCATTGATATTGTTTTTTATTCCACTGCGACCTCCACCACTCTTCCAAGGGGCATTAAAACCGTCTTGTTAAGCTACTATCTCCACGTCTCTACCACGGGGCATTGATTTTGTCTTTTTATTCCACTGTAACCTCCACCACTCTTCCAAGTGGCATTAAAAACGTTTTTGTAAGCTACTATCTCCACGTCTCTTCCACGGGGCATTGATATTGACTTTTTATTCCACTGTAACCTCCACCACTCTTCCAAGGGGCAATTAAACTGTCTTGTTAAGCTACTGTGACCTCCAGGTCTCTTCCACGGGGCATTGATATTGTCTTTTTATTCCACTGCGACCTCCACTACTCTTCCAATGGGCATTAAAACCAACTTGTTAGGCTACTGTGATCTCCACATCTCTACCACAGGGCATTGATATTGTCTTTTTATTCCACTGCAACCTCAACCACTCTTTCAAGGGGCATTGATACTGTCTTTTTATTCCATCGCGACCTCCACCACTCTTCTAAGGGGCATTAAAACGGTGTTGTTAAGCTACTGTGACCTCCAAGTCTCTTCCACGGCTCATTGATATTGTCTTTTTATTCCACTGTGACCTCCACCACTCTTGCATAGGGCATTGATGTTGTCTTTTTATTCCACTGCGACCTCCACCACTCTTCCAAGGGGCATTAAAAGATTCTTGTTAAGCTCCTGTGACCTCGAAGTCTCTTCCACTGGGCATTGATATTGTCTGTTTATTCAACTGTAACCTCCACCACTCTTCCAAGGGGAATTAAAATCGTCTTGCTAAGCTACTGTGACCTCCACGTCTCTACCAAGGGGCATTAAAACCATCTTGTTAAACCAATCTGTACTCCACATCTCTTCCAAGGGGCATTAAAACCATCTTTTTAAGCTACTGTGACCTCCACATCTCTTCCACGGGGCATTGATATTGTCTTTTTATTCCACAGAGACCTCCACCACTCTTCCAAGGGTCATTAAAACCATGTTGTTAGGCTACTGTGACCTTTAGGTCTCTTCCACGTGGCATTGATATTGTCTTTTTATTCCACTACGAGCTCCACCACTCTTTCAATGGGCATTAAAACCATCTTGTTAGGCTACTGTGACCTCCACGTCTCTTCCACAGGTCATTGATATTGTCTTTTTATTCCACTGTGACCTCCACCACTCTTACAAGGGGCATTGATATTGTCTTTTTATTTGACTGCCACCTCCACCACTCTTACAAGGGGCATTAAAACGGTGCCGTTAAGCTACTGTGACCTCCAAGTCTTTTCCACGGGGCATTGATATTTTCTTTTTAATCCACTGTGACCTCCACCACTCTTCCATAGGGCACTGATACTGTCTTTTTATTCAATTGCGACCTCCACCACTCTTCCAAGAGGTCATTGATATTGTCTTTTTATTCCACTGCGGCCTCCACCACTTTCCCGAGGGGCATTAAAACCATCTTGTTAAGCTACTGTAAACTCCAAGTCTCTTCAACTGGGCATTGATATGTTCTTTTTTTCAACTGTAACCTCCACCACTCTTCCAAGGAGCATTAAAACCGTTTTGTTATGCTACTGTGACCTTCACGTCTCTTCCAAGGGTCATTAAAACCATCTTGTTAAACCAATCTGAACTCCACAGCTCTTCCAAGGGGCATTAAAACCGTCTTGTTAAACTAATGTGATCTCCACTTCTCTTCCACGGGGCATTGATACTGTCTTTTTATTCCACTTCGAAGACCACCACTCTTCCAAGGGGTATTAAAACCATCTTGTTAAGCTACTGTGATCTCCACGTCTCTTCCACGGGGCATTGATATTGTATTTTTATTCCACTGTAACCTCCACCACTCTTCCAAGTGGCATTAATATCGACTTGTTAAGCTACTGTGACCTCCACGTCTCTTCCTCGGGGCATTGATATTGTCCTTTTATTCCTTTGCGACCTTCACCACTCTACCAAGGGGCATTGATATTGTCTTTTTATTCCACAGCGACCTCAACCACTCTTTCAAGGGGCATTAAAACCGTCTTGTTAAGCTACTGTGATCTGAACGTCTCTTCCACGGGGCATTGATATTGTCTTTTTATTCTAATGTAAACTCCACCACTCTACCAAGGGGCATTAAAACCATCTTGTTAAGCTACTCTGACCTCCACGTCTTAACCAGGGGGAATTGATATTGTCTTTTTTTTCCAGAGCGCCCTCCACCATTCTTCCAAGAGGCATTAAAATCATCTTCTTAAGCTCCTGTGACCTCCAGGTCTCTTCCACGGGACATTGATATTGTCTTTTTTTTCCACTGCGACCTCCACCACTCTTCCAATGGGCATTAAAATCATCTTGTTAGGCTACTGCGACCTCCACGTCTCTTCCACGGGGCATTGATATTGTCTCTTTTTGTCTTTTTATTCCACTGCGACCTCCACCACTCTTCCAAGGGGCATTGATATTGTCTTTTTATTCCACTGCGACCTCCACCACTCTTCCAAGGGGCATTGATATTTTCTTTTTATTCCACTGTGACCTCCACTACTCTTCCAAGGGACATTAAAACGGTCTTGTTAAGCTACTGTGACCTCTACATCTCTTCCACGGGGCATTGACATTGTCTTTTTTTCCACTGCAACCTCCACCACTCTTCCATAGGGCATTGATATTGTCTTTTTATTCAACTGCGACCTCCACTTCTCTTCCAAGGGGTCAATGATATTGTCTTTTTATTCCACTGTGACCTCCACCAGTGTTCCAAGGGGCATTAAAACCATCTTGTTAAGCTATTGTGACCCCAAGTCTCTTCCACTGCGCATTGATTTTGTCCTTTTCTTCTACAGCGACCTCCACCATTCTTCCATGGGCCATTAAAACCATCTTGTTAAGCTACTGTGAGCTTCACGTCTCTTCCACGGGGCATTGATATTGTCTTTTTATTCCACTGCGGCCTCCACCTTTCGTCCATGGGCCATTAAAACCATCTTGTTAAGCTACTGTGACCGTCACGTCTCTTCCACGGGACATTGATATTGTCTTTTTATTCCATTGCGACCTCCACCACTCTTCCAAGGGGCATTGATATTGTCTTTTTATTCCAATGCGACCTCCAACTCTCTTCCAAGGGGCATTAAAACCGTCTTGTGAAGCTACTATCTCCACGTCTATACCACGGGGCATTGGTTTTGTCTTTTTATTCCACTGTAACCTTCACCACTCTTCCAAGGGGCATTAAAAACGTTTTTTTAAGCTACTATCTCCACGTCTCTTCCACGGGGCATTGATATTGACTTTTTATTCCAATGTAACCTCCACCACTCTTCCAAGAGGCATTGATATTGTCTTTTTATACCACAGAGATCTCCACCACTCTTCCAAGGGGCATAAAAACCGTCTTGTTAAGCTCCTGTGACCTCAAGGTCTCTTCCACGGGGCATTGATATTGTCTTTTTATTCCACTGCGACCTCCACCATTCTTCCAATGGGCATTAAAACCATCTTGTTAGGCTACTGTGACCTCCACATCTCTACCACAGGGCATTGATATTGTCTATTTATTCCACTGCAACCTCAACCACTCTTTCAAGGGGCATTGATACTGTCTTTTTATTCCATCGCGACCTCCACCACTCTTCCAAGGGGCATTAAAACGGTGTTGTTAAGCTACTGTGACCTCCAAGTCTCTTCCACGGGGCATTGATATTGTCTTTTTATTACACTGTGACCTCCACCACTCTTGCATTCGGCATTGATATTGTCTTTTTATTCAACTGCTTCCTCCATCACTTTTCCAAGGGATCATTGATATTGTCTTTTTATTCCACTGCGACCTCCACCACTCTTCCAAGGGGCATTAAAACCATCTTGTTAAGCTCCTGTGACCTCCAAGTCTCTTCCACTTGGCATTGATATTGTCTTTTTATTCAACTGTAACCTCCAGCACTCTTCCAAGGGGCATTAAAACCGTCTTGCTAAGCTACTGTGACCTCCACGTCTCTTCCACGGGGCATTAATATTGTCTTTTTATTCCACTGCGACCTCCACCACTCTTCCAAGGGGCAATGATATTGTCTTTTTATTCCACTGCGACATCCACCACTCTTCCAAGGGGCAATAAAACCATCTTGTTAAGCTACTGTGATCTCCACGTCTCTTCCACGGGGCATTGATATTGTCTTTTTTTTCCACTGCGACCTCCACCACTCTTCCAAGGGGCATTAAAAACGTCTTGTTAAGCTACTTTGACCTCCACATCTCTTCCATGGGGCATTGATATTGTCTTTTTATGCCACTGCGACCTTCTCCACTCTTCCAAGGGGCATTAAATCCGTATTGTTAAGCTACTGTGACCTTAACGTCTCTTCCACGGGGCATTGATATTTTATTTTTATTCCACTGTTACCTCCACCACTCTTCCAAGGGGCATTAATACTGTCTTGGTAAGCTACTGTGACCTACACCTATCTTCCAAGGGGCATTAAAATTATGTTGTTAACCCACTCTGAACTCCTCAGCTCTTCCAAGGGGCATTAAAACTGTCTTGTTGGGCTACTGTGACCTCCACCTCTCTTCCAAGGGGCATTGATATTGTCTTTTTATTCCACTGCGACCTTCACCACTCTTCCAAGTGGCATTGGTATTGTCTTTTTATTCCACTGCGACCTCCACCACTTTTACATGGGGCATTGATATTGTCTTTTTATTCCACTGCGACCTCCACCACTCTTCCAAGAGGCATTAAAACTGTCTTGTTAAGTTACTGTGATCTGCACGTCTCTTCCACGGGGCATTGATATTGTCTTTTTATTCCACTGCGACCTCCACCACTCTTCCAATGGGCATTAAAACCATCTTGTTAGGCTACTGTGACGTCCATGTCTCTTCCACGGGGCATTGAAATTGTTTTTTTATTCCACTGCATTCTCCACCACTCTTCCATAGGGCATTGATATTGTCTTTTTATTCAACTGCGACCTCCACTTCTCTTCCAAGGGGTCAATGATATTGTCTTTTTATTCCACTGTGACCTCCACCAGTGTTCCAAGGGGCATTAAAACCATCTTGTTAAGCTATTGTGACCCCAAGTCTCTTCCACTGCGCATTGATTTTGTCCTTTTCTTCTACTGCGACCTCCACCATTCTTCCATGGGCCATTAAAACCATCTTGTTAAGCTACTGTGACCGTCACGTCTCTTCCACGGGACATTGATATTGTCTTTTTATTCCATTGCGACCTCCACCACTCTTCCAAGGGGCATTGATATTGTCTTTTTATTCCAATGCGACCTCCACCACTCTTCCAAGGGGCATTAAAACCGTCTTGTGAAGCTACTATCTCCACGTCTATACCACGGGGCATTGGTTTTGTCTTTTTATTCCACTGTAACCTTCACCACTCTTCCAAGGGGCATTTAAAACGTTTTTTTAAGCTACTATCTCCACGTCTCTTCCACGGGGCATTGATATTGACTTTTTATTCCACTGTAACCTCCACCACTCTTCCAAGAGGCATTGATATTGTCTTTTTATACCACAGAGATCTCCACCACTCTTCCAAGGGGCATAAAAACCGTCTTGTTAAGCTCCTGTGACCTCAAGGTCTCTTCCACGGGGCATTGATATTGTCTTTTTATTCCACTGCGACCTCCACCATTCTTCCAATGGGCATTAAAACCATCTTGTTAGGCTACTGTGACCTCCACATCTCTACCACAGGGCATTGATATTGTCTATTTATTCCACTGCAACCTCAACCACTCTTTCAAGGGGCATTGATACTGTCTTTTTATTCCATCGCGACCTCCACCACTCTTCCAAGGGGCATTAAAACGGTGTTGTTAAGCTACTGTGACCTCCAAGTCTCTTCCACGGGGCATTGATATTGTCTTTTTATTACTCTGTGACCTCCACCACTCTTGCATTCGGCATTGATATTGTCTTTTTATTCAACTGCTTCCTCCATCACTTTTCCAAGGGATCATTGATTTTGTCTTTTTATTCCACTGCGACCTCCACCACTCTTCCAAGGGGCATTAAAACCATCTTGTTAAGCTCCTGTGACCTCCAAGTCTCTTCCACTTGGCATTGATATTGTCTTTTTATTCAACTGTAACCTCCACCACTCTTCCAAGGGGCATTAAAACCGTCTTGCTAAGCTACTGTGACCTCCACGTCTCTTCCACGGGGCATTAATATTGTCTTTTTATTCCACTGCGACCTCCACCACTCTTCCAAGGGGCAATGATATTGTCTTTTTATTCCACTGCGACATCCACCACTCTTCCAAGGGGCAATAAAACCATCTTGTTAAGCTACTGTGATCTCCACGTCTCTTCCACGGGGCATTGATATTGTCTTTTTTTTCCACTGCGACCTCCACCACTCTTCCAAGGGGCATTAAAAACGTCTTGTTAAGCTACTTTGACCTCCACATCTCTTCCATGGGGCATTGATATTGTCTTTTTATGCCACTGCGACCTTCTCCACTCTTCCAAGGGGCATTAAATCCGTATTGTTAAGCTACTGTGACCTCAACGTCTCTTCCACGGGGCATTGATATTTTATTTTTATTCCACTGTTACCTCCACCACTCTTCCAAGGGGCATTAATACCGTCTTGTTAAGCTACTGTGACCTACACCTATCTTCCAAGGGGCATTAAAATTATGTTGTTAACCCACTCTGAATTCCTCAGCTCTTCCAAGGGGTATTAAAACTGTCTTGTTGGGCTACTGTGACCTCCACCTCTCTTCCAAGGGGCATTGATATTGTCTTTTTATTCCACTGCGACCTTCACCACTCTTCCAAGTGGCATTGGTATTGTCTTTTTATTCCACTGCGACCTCCACCACTTTTACATGGGGCATTGATATTGTCTTTTTATTCCACTGCGACCTCCACCACTCTTCCAAGAGGCATTAAAACTGTCTTGTTAAGTTACTGTGATCTGCACGTCTCTTCCACGGGGCATTGATATTGTCTTTTTATTCCACTGCGACCTCCACCACTCTTCCAATGGGCATTAAAACCATCTTGTTAGGCAACTGTGACGTCCATGTCTCTTCCACGGGGCATTTAAATTGTTTTTTTATTCCACTGCGACCTCCACCACTCATCCAAGGGGCATTGATATTGTCTTTTTATTCCACTGTGACCTCCACCACTCTTCCAACAGGCATTCAAACGGACTTGTTAAGCTACTGTGACCTTCACGTCACTTCCACGGGGCATTGATATTGTCTTTTTATTCCACTGCGATCTCCACCACTCTTTCATAGGGCATTGATATTGTCTTTTTATTCCACTGCGATCTCCACCACTCTTTCATAGGGCATTGATATTGTCTTTTTATACTACTGCGACCTCCACTACTCTTCCAAGGGGTCATTGATATTGTCTTTTTATTCCACTGTGACCTCCAGCACTGTTACAAGGGGCATTAAAGCTGTCTTATTAAGCTACTGTGACCTCCAAGTCTCTTCCACGGGGCATTGATATTGTCTTTTTATTCAACTGTAACCTCCACCACTCTTCCAAGGGGCATTAAAACCGTCTTGTTAAGCTACTGTGACCTTCACGTCTCTACCAAGGGGCATTAAAACCATCTTCTTTAACCAATCTGTACTCCACAGCTCTTCCAAGGATCATTAAAACCATCTTGTTAAGCTACTGTGATCTCCACCTCTCTTCCACGGCACACTGATATTGTCTTTTTTTTCCACTGCGACCTCCACCTCTCTTCCATGGGGCATTAAAACTTCTTGTTAAGCTAATGTGACCTCCACGTCTCTACTAGGGGGAATTAATATTGTCTTTATATTCCATTGCAACCTCCACGACTCTTCCACGGGGCATTGATATTGTATTTTCTTTCTAGTGTAACCTCCAAAACTCTTCCAAGGGGCATTAATACCTTCTTGTAAAGCTACTGTGACCTACACCTCTCTTCCAAGGGGCATTAAAACCATCTTGTTAAACCACTCTTAACTCCACAGCTCTTTCAAGGGGCATTAAAACCGTCTTGTTAAGCTACGGTGACCTCCACTTCTCTTCCACGGGGCATTGATATTGTCTTTTTATTCCACTGTGACCTCCACCACTCTTCCAAGGTGCATTAAAACCGTCTTTTTAAGCTACTGTGACCTCCACGCCCCTTCCACGGGGCATTGATGTTGTCTTTTTATTCCACTGCGACCTCCACCACACTTCCAAGGGGCATTAAAAACGTCTTGTTATGCTACTTTGACCTCCACGTCTCTTCCACTGTGCATTGATATTGTCTTTTTTATGCCACTGCGACCTCCACCACTCTTCCAAGGGGCATTAAATCCGCATTGTTAAGCTACTGTGACCTCAACGTCTCTTCCAAGGGGCATTAAAACCATCTTGTTAAACCACTTCGAACTCCAAAGCTCTTCCAAGAGGCATTAAAACCGTCTTGTCAAGCTACTGTGACCTCCACGCGATCACCACCACTCTTCCAAGGGGAAAAAAAAGCGTCTTGTTATGCTGCTGTGACCTCCACGTATCTTCCAATTGGCATTGATATTGTCTTTTTTTTCCACTGCGACCTCCACCACTCTTCCATAGGGCATTGATATTGTCTTTTTATTATACTGCGACCTCCACCACTCTTCCAAGGGGCATTAAAATGGTCTTGTTAAGCTACTGTGACCTCCATGTCTCTTCCACGGCACATTGATATCGTCTTTTTTTTCCACTGCTACCTCCACCTCTCTTCCATGGGGCATTAAAACTTCTTGTTAAGCTAATGTAACCTCCATGTCTCTTCCAGGGGGCATTAATATTGTCTTTATATTCCATTGCGACCTCCACCACTCTTCCACTGGGCCTTGATATTGTATTTTTTTTCCACTGTAACCTCCACCACTCTTCCAAGGGGCATTAATACCTTCTTGTAAAGCTTCTGTGACCTACACCTCTCTTCCAAGGGGCATTAAAACCATCTTGTTAAACCACTCTGAACTCCACAGCTCTTCCAAGGGGCATTAAAACCGCTTGTTAAGCTACGGTGACCTCCACATCTCTTCCACGGAGCATTGATATTGTCTTTTTATTCCACAGCGACCTCCACCACTCTTCAAGTTGCACTAATTCCGTCTTCTTAAGCTACTGTGACCTCCACGTCTCTTCCACGGAGCGTTGATATTGTCTTTTTATTCCACTGCGACCTCCACCACTCTTCCAAGGAGCATTATAACCGTCTTTTTAAGCTACTGTGACCTCCACGTCTCTTCCACGGGGCATTGATATTGTTTTTTTATTCCTCTGCGACCTCCACCACACTTCCAAGGGGCATTAAATCCGCAATGTTAAGCTACTGTGACCTCAACGTTGTTACGGGTCCGTGTGGTGAAACCTCTGTGCCGAGGTGCAAGGAGGGACCCAGAGAGGCGTGACTAAGTATCAACCCGAACCGACCCTGGTCGGACAGCAGCTAACGACACCGTGACCAGGGAGGATCCGGGCTGAGGGACCAGGTGCTACTCTGGGGACGACCTTGTAAGAGAGCAGGTGGCTCCCACGGGTCAGATGGTTGGGACTGACCGGTATGGCGGATGAACATGGCAAGCAGGCAGAAATCTCTGGTGGCTGACAGGTGGTCACGTTACGTGACGGCAGAGCAGGTAGTAGTCTCTAGTTTTACCAGGAAGGTGGTCACAGCAAGTGACGGCAGAGCCTCCAGACAGGCTGGTAGGAAACAGGCGGGCACTCCCAGGTGAGCGGGCAGATCGACATGGCAGGTAACAGGTTAGCGCTCCCAGGTGAGCGGGCTGACGGACTCTGCAGGTAATAGACGGATGCTCCCAGGTGAGCGGACTGGCAGACAGGGCAGGTAACAGGCGGATGCTCCCAGGTGAGCGGACTGGCAGACAGCGCAGGTAACAGGCAGGTAACAGGTGAGCGCTCCAGGTGAGCAGGCTGGCAGGCTCGGCAGGTAACGGGCAGATAACAGGCTGGCAGACAGGACGAGGAGTCAGGCTAGCAGCGGGACCTGAGGGCTGAAGCAGAGATAAGTAACTGTGCAACAACTTGCTCGGCACCTCCATTTTGCAGGAGGTGCCTTATATACGGGAGGTCCTCTGGCAATCGGCCGGAGACTCCTTAAGACGACGTGTGTGGTCCCTTTAAGAGAGGGGAAGCGCGCGTGCGAGCCCCCTAAGCACATTGCCGGGGAAGGAGCGCGTGCCGGCAGCAGCGGGGGGAGAAGCGCTGGAGGACACCGCGACAGGAGCGGGCAGGTGAGAGGGATGGCATCTCTGCCTAGCAAGGGGCAGAGATGCCGATGCTACAGTACCCCCCCCCTTTAGGCCCCCTCTTTTTTTGGCCTGTAAGAAATTTTTCAAGGAGAAGCGGGGCGTGGATGTTCTCCCTGGGTTCCCAAGTTCTCTCCTCAGGACCAAACCCCTTCCAATCCACCAGAAAAAAGGTCTTTCCTCTTACCCTCTTGGTGGACAGAATACTCTCTACCTCAAAGACGTCCTCAGCGAAAACCGGAGCAGGGGGAGTACCTGGATTGTTGGAAAAAGAGTTTAAGACAACGGGTTTGAGGAGAGATACGTGGAAGGAGTTGGGAATCCGTAATTGGCCGGGATTTTTAACTTGTAGGCCATTGGATTAATTTGCTTGAGGATTTCGAAAAAGCCGATGAAGCGAGGACCTAACTTGTAGGAGGGTATCTTGAGCCGCACATGTTTGGAGGAGAGCCAAACCTTGTCTCCCGGATGGAATTGAGGCGGATCCAGACGTCTCTTATCAGCATATCTCTTCATCCGCTCGAAGGAGTGAAGAAGTGCGGACCTAGTACTCTCCCAAATGGTAGAAAACTCGCTGACAAGAGACTCCGCGGCAGGGTTGTCCACAGAAGCGGAGACGGGAAACGGAATCCGGGGATGTTGGCCATAAACAAAAAAGAACAGGGACTTGGAAGAGGATTCGCTCTCGTGGTTATTATAAGAGAATTCGGCCCAAGGAAGTAGGTCCACCCAATCAGAATGATGGGCATTAACAAAGTGCCGGAGGTAGCTGGTAAGGATCTGATTGATCCGCTTCACTTGACCATTGGACTGAGGGTGGTAAGCGGAGGAGAAATCCAGGGTTACATCCAGCAGTTTACATGTGGCTCTCCAGAAGCGTGAGGTGAACTGAACCCCTCGATCCGACACGATGTGGAGGGGTAGGCCATGGAGACGGAAGATATGGCGGATAAAGTCCTTAGCCAGCTCAGGTGCAGACGGGAGACCAGGCAGGGGAATGAAGTGGGCCATTTTAGAAAAGCGGTCCACGACCACCCAAATGACAGTACACCCGGCAGAAACAGGGAGATCGGTAATGAAGTCCATAGCGATGTGTTGCCATGGGGCAACAGTTATGGGAAGCGGCAGGAGATGACCGGCTTGTAAGTGTCTGGGAACTTTGTTGCGGCCACAAGATGAACAGGCAGAGACGAAGTCTACCACATCCTTACGCAGGTAGACCACCTGTAATGCCGGGAAATGAGCAGGAAGGTCTTCTTTTGGCCGGCATGGCCAGCTAGTTTAGAAGAATGACCCCAGGGAAAAACCTTCTCATGGTCAGGAACCGCCACGAACGTCTTGCCGGGTGGAAGACGAGTCAAATCCAAGGGGGCCACATTCATCACCTTGGAGAGGTCGATAATTTGCATAGGCTCCTCCTCTTGGTCGGAGGACAGGAAGGATCGGGAGAAGGCATCAGCTTTGACATTCTTGTCCACCGGGAGGAAATGAAGGATGAAATCGAAGCGGGCAAAAAACAAAGACCACCGGGCCTGACGTGGATTAAGTCTCTGGGCATTTTGGAGATATGCCAGAGTTTTGTGATCCGTGTAGATGATCACCGGGTATAGAGCCCCTTCAAGCAGATAGCGCCACTCTTCCAGTGCCAATTTGACGGCTAGCAATTCTTGGTCTCCTATGGAGTAATTGCGCTCAGAGGAGGAGAAGATTTTGGAGAAAAAGCCGCAGGTTACCATTCTCCCGGATGAAGACTTTTGGGTGAGCACCGCTCCGGCTCCAGAGGAGGAAGCATCAACCTCCAGGTAGAACTGTTTGTTGCAGTCCGGACGGTGCAGCATAGGGGCAGAGGAGAAGGCTTGCTTCACGGAAAGGAAGGCCTCCTCAGCTTCGGGTGGCCATACCTTGGGATTTGCTCCCTTACAGGTGAGCGCAGATATAGGAGCAGTCAGAGACGAGAAGTGTGGAATGAAGAGACGATAGTAATTAGCGAAGCCCAGGAATCGCTGTATCGCCTTCAACCCCTCCAGACGGGGCCACTTTAGGACAGCAGAGAGCTTCTCGGGATCCATTCGCAAGCCTGTCTGGGAGATAACATAGCCCAGGAATAGAAGAGAGGTCTGCTCAAAAAGGCACTTCTCGTATTTAGCATAGAGGTGGTTCTGCCTGAGCCTAAGCAGGACCTGATGAACATCCCTCCGGTGTGTGGGAAGATCCGGAGAGAAGATCAAGATGTCGTCCAGGTAGACCACCACGCAGGAGTAAAGAAGGTCACGGAAGATGTTATTGACCAGTACTTGGAAGAGCATTGCAGAGGCCGAAGGGCATCACATGGTACTCGTAGTGTCCATTCCGGGTATTAAATGCCGTTTTCCACTCTTCTCCTTGACGGATACGGACCAGGTTATACGCTCCACGTAGATCTAGCTTGGAAAAGATTCTGGCACCTTTAAGGTGATCAAATAACTCGGAGATGAGCGTTAGGGGGTATTTATTTTTAACCGTGATCTGATTGAGTCCTCTATAGTCAATACAGGGGCGTAGCGAGCCATCCTTTTTTTTTGACAAAGAAGAATCCGGCTCCAACCGGGGAAGTAGACTTCCGGATGAATCCCCTAGCCAGATTTTCCTCTATGTACTCAGACATGGCCCGGGTTTCAGCTGCAGACAACGGATAAATATGCCCATGGGGTGGAGTGGCGCCAGGTACCAGGTCGATCGGGCAATCATATGGCCTATGAGGTGGCAATGTCTCCGCTTCCTTTTTACCGAAGATGTCAGCATAGGGACAGTAAGGAGCCGGAAGACCAGGTAAATTAGCTGGGGTAGGTGGTGGACGAACCGGACGAACCGGAACCAGTCAGGTCTTATGGCAGGGCGGCCCCCACCGGAGTACTTCACCGGAATGCCCGTTCAACACGGGTTCATGTGTCTGGAGCCAAGGTAGGCCTAGCAATAGGGAGTGGGAGAGTCCGGGTAGCACATGGAAGGAGATTACCTCAGAGTGCAGCATTCCCACCTGCAGGGTTATGGGTTCCGTGACGAGCAGGATGGTCACCGGAAGGAGTCTTCCATCCACGGAGGCGCCTGACAATGGTTCTGCCAGAGACTTGGTGGGAATATGGTATTTCTCAACCAGGGACTGGGAGATGAGTTTTCCAGCGGATCCAGAATCCAGGTGGGCGAGTTCAAAGTGACTGTCCTCTCCCCAGGAGACAGAAACAGACTAAGTCAGGGATGGAGAGGGATTACTTTTGTCTAGGGCGACCTCTCCGAGTGGTCCTAGACACTGGAGTTTCCCGGCCTCTCCGGGCAGGAACGGATCAGGTGCTCCTTACTGCCACAATAGAAGCAGCTCCCCTCGGCTCGGCGTGACTCTTGGCGAGATTTGACCATCATGGTCTGGTCGATCTGCATGGGCTCGGGTGAGTGCACCCGGGGAGTGACAGAAGAGGAGACAGGTCTCTGGAAAGTAGGAGCGAGGCGGGGAAACCTTCTCTCACGGGTGGTCTCCTTGGTGCGTTCTTGAAACCGGATGTCAATCCGGGTAGCCAGCGACACCAGGTCATCGAGGGTGGTAGGAATGTCCCGACCGGCGAGCTCATCTTTAATCAGAGCGGAAAGACCCTCCCAGAAGATGGACACCAGGGCTTTGTTATCCCAGGCAAGCTCAGAAGCGAGGGTGCGGAACCATATGGCATATTGGCCCACGGTGAGAGTCCCTTGCGGAGACATAGCAGAGAGGAGGCTGATGAGGTCTTACGCCCCGGTTCATCGAAGACTCTCCGGATATCAGTGAGGAAAGACGACAGGTCGGAAACCAGGGGGTCCCCTCTCTCCCACAGGGGGTTAAGCCATGCCAATGCCTTCCCATTGAGATGGGACATGATGAATGCCACTTTGGTCCGGTCGGAGATAAACTGATGAGCCAAGAGTTCAAAGCGCAGGGTGCACTGGTTTATGAAGCCCCGAGTTTGAGCGGGGTCACCTCCGAAACGAGGAGGTGCAGAAAGCCGTGGTCCGGGGCAAGATGCCATGGTATTGAGGCAGAGACGTTGATGCTACAAACGTCTCTTCCAAGGGGCATTAAAACCATCTTGTTAAACCACTTCGAACTCCAAAGCTCTTCCAAGAGGCATTAAAACCGTCTTGTTAAGCTACTGTGACCTCTACGTCTCTTCCACGGGGCATTGATATTGTCTTTTTATTCCACAGCGATCTCCACCACTCCTCCAAGGGGCAAAAAAAACATCTTGTTAAGCTACTGTGACCTCCACATCTCTTCCAAGGGGCATTGATATTGTCTTTTTATTCCACTGTAACCTCCACCACTCTTAAAAGGGGCATTAAAACTGTCTTGTTAAGCTACTGTGACCTCCACATGTCTTCCAAGGGTCATTAAAACCATCTTGTTAAACCTCTCTGAACTCCACAGCTCTTCCAAGGGGCATTAAAACTGTATTGTTAAGCTACTGTGACCTCCACATCTATTCCAAGGGGCATTGATATTGTCTTTTTATTCCACGGCGACCTCCACCACTTCTCCAAGGGTCATTAAAACCATCTTGTTAAGCTACTATGACCTCCACGTCTCTTCTATGGGGCATTCATATTGTCTTTTTATTCCATTGTGACCTCCAAAAATCTTCCAAAGTGCATTGATATTGTCTTTATAGTCCACTGAAACCTTCACATCATTTCCAAGGGGCATTATAATCATTTGTTAAGCTACTGTGACCTCAACGTCTCTTCCACTTAGCATTGATATTGTCTTTTTTTTCCACAGCGACCTCCAACACTCTTCCAAGGCGCATCAATGTTGTCTTTTTATTCCACTGTGACCTCCACCACTCTTCCAAGGGGCATTGATATTGTCTTTTTATTCCAATGTGACCTCCACCACTCTTCCAAGGTGCATTAAAACCATCTTTTTAAGCTACTGTGACCTCCAAGTCTCTTCCACTGGGCATTGATATTGTCAAGATGGTTTTAATGCCTTTTGTAGAGTGGTGGAGGTCGCAATGGAATAAAAAGACAATATCAATGCCCCGTGGAAGAGACGTGGAGATCACAGTAGCTTAACAAGACGGTTCTAATGCCCCTTGGAAAATCTGTGGAGTTCAGAGTGGTTTAACAAGACAGTTTTAATGACCCGTGGAAGAGACGTAGAGGTCACTGTAGCTTAATAAGATGGTTTTAATGCCCGTTGGAAGAGAGGTGGAGGTCGCAGTGGAATAAAAAGACAATATCAATGCCCCTTGGAATAGTGGTGGAGGTCGCAGTGGAACAAAATGACAATCTCAGTGACCGGTGGAAGAGATGTGGAGGTCACAGTAGCTTAACAAGACGGTTTTAATGCCCCTTGGAAGAGCTGTGGTGTTTAGAGTGGTTTAAAAGGATGGCTTTAATGCCCCTTGGAAGAGACGTGGAGGTCACAGTAGCTTTGCAAGGCGGTTTTAATGCCCTTGGAAGAGTGGTGGAGTTCGCAGCGGAATAAAATGACAATATCAATTCCCCGTGGAAGAGACGTGGAGGTGACAGTAGCTTAACAAGACGGTTTTAATGCCCCGTGGAAGAGCTGTGGTGATTAGAGTGGTTTAACAAGACGGTTATAATGCCCCTTGGAAGAAACTTGGAGGTCACAGTAGCTTAACAAGGCAGTTTTAATTCCCCTTGAAAGAGTGGTGGAGGTTACAGTGGAAAAAAAATACATTATCAATGCCCCTTTTAAGAAACGTGGAGGTCACAGTAGCTAAACAAGATGGTTATAGAGCCCCCTGGAGGAGCTGTGGAGTTCAGAGAGGTACAACAAGATGGTTTAAATGCCCCTTGGAAGAGATGTGGAGGTCACAGTAGCTTTATAAGATGGTTTCAATGCCCTTTGAAAGAGTGGTGGAGGTTACAGTGGAATAAAAAGACTATATCAATGCCCCGTGGAAGAGACATGGAGGTCCCAGTAGCTTAACAAGATGGTTTTAATGCCCTTTGGAAGAGTGGTGGAGGTTACAGTGGAATAAAAAGATATCATCAATGCCCCAGTGTAAGAGACGTGGAGGTCACAATAGCTTAACAAGACAGTTTTAGTGCCCTTTGGAAGAGTGGTGGAGGTCGCAGTGGAATAAAAAGACAATATCAATGCCCCTTGTAAGAGTGGTGGAGTTCGCAGTCTAATATAAATACAATATCAATGCCCAGTGTAAGAGACGTGGAGGTCACATTAGCTTATCAAGACGGTTTTAATGCCCTTGGAAAAGCTGTGGAGTTCAGAGTGATTTAGTAACAAGGTTTTAATGCCCCTTGGAAGAGACGTGGAGGTCACAGTAGCTTAACAAGACGGTTTTAATGCCCCTTGGAAGAGTGGTGGAGGTCGCAGCGGAGTAAAAAGACAATATCAATGCCCCTTGGAAGAATGGTGGAGGTCGCAGTGGAATAAAAAGACAATATCAATTCCCCGTGGAAGAGACGTGGAGGTCACAGTAGCTTAACAAGACAGATTTAGTGCTATGTGGAAAAGTTGTGGAGGTCGCAGTGGAAAAAAAAAGAGAATATAAATGCCCCGTGGAAGAGACGTGGAGTTCACAGTAAGCTTAACAAGACGGTTTTAATGCCCCTTGGAAGAACTGTGGAGTTCATCGTGGTTTAACAAGATGGTTTTAATGCCCCTTGGAGAGACATGGAGGTCACAGTAGCTTAACAAGGCGGTTTTAATTCCCCTTGGAAGAGTGGTGGAGGTTACAGTGGAAAAAAAATACATTATCAATGCCCCTTTTAAGAAACGTGAAGGTCACAGTAGCTAAACAAGATGGTTTTAGAGCCCCCTGGAGGAGCTGCGGAGTTTAGAAAGGTACAACAAGATGGTTTTAATGTCCATTGGAAGAGATGTGGAGGTCACAGTAGCTTTATAAAATGGTTTCAATGCCCTTTGGAAGAGTGGTGGAGGTTACAGTGGAATAAAAAGACAATATCAATGCCCCAGTGGCAGAGACATGGAGGTCGCAGTAGCTAAAGAAGACGGTTTTAAAGCCCCTTGGAAGTGTGGTCGAGGTCAAAGTGGAATAAAAAGACAATATCAATGCCCCTTGGAAAAGTGGTGGAGGTAGCAGAGGAATAAAAAGACAATATCAATGTCCAGTGGAAGAGACGTGGAGGTCACAGTAGCTTGACAAGACTGTTTTAATGCCCCTTGGAATAGCTGTGGAGTTCAGAGTGGTTTAACAGGATGGTTTTAATGCCCCTTGTTAGAGACTTGGAGGTCACAGTGGAATAAAAAGACAAGATCAATGCCCGTTGGAAGAGTGGTGGAGGTCGCAGTGGAATAAAAAGACAATATCAATAACCCGTGGAGAAGACATTGAGGTCACAGTAGCTTATCAAGACGGATTTAATGCCCCTTGGAAGAGTGGTGGAGGTCACAATGGAATAAAAAGACAATATCAATGCCCTGTGGAAGAGAAGTGGAGGTCTCAGTAGCTTAACAAGAAGGTTTTAATGCCCCTTGGGAGAGCTGTATAGTTCAGAGTGGTTTAACAAGATGGTTTAAATGCCAATTGGAAGAGATCTGGAGGTCACAGTAGCTTAATAAGGCGATTTTAATGCCCCTTGGAAGAGTGGTGGAGGTTACATTGGAATAAATAGACAATATCAATGCCCCGTGGAAGAGACGTGGAGGTCAGAGTAGCTTTACAAGACTGTCTTAATGCCCCTTGGAAGAGTGATGGAGGTCGCAGTGGAATAAAAAGACAATATCAATGCCCCGTGGAAGAAAAGTGGAGGTCACAGTAGCTTAGCAAGACGGTTTTAATGCCCCTTGGAATAGCTGTGAAGTTCAGAGTGGTTTAACAAGATGGTTTTAAAGCCCTTTGGAAGAGACTTGGAGGACACAGTACCTTAACAAGACGGTTTTAATGCTCCTTGGAAGAGTGGTGGAGGTTACAGTGGAATAAATAGACAATATAAATACCCCATGAAGGAGAGAGGGATGTCACAGTAGCTTAAAAAGACGGTATTAATGCCCCTTGGAAGAGAGGTGGAGGTCGCAGTGGAATAAAAGCACAATATCAATGACCTTTGGAAGAGTGGTGGAGGTCACAGTGGAATAAAAAGGCAATATCAATGAACCTTGGAGGAGACGTGGAGGTCATAGTAGCTTAACAAGACCGATTTAATGCCCCTTGGAAGAGTGGTGGTGGTCGCAGTGGAATAAAAAGACAATATCAATGCCCCGTGGAAGAGACGTGGAGGTCACAGTAGCTTAACAAGACGGCTTTAATACAACTTGGAAGAGTGGTGGAGGTCACAGTGGAATAAAAAGACAATATCAATGCCCCGTGGAAGAGACGTGGAGGTCACAGTAGCTTAACAAGACGGGTTTAATGCCCCTTGGAAGAGTGGTGGATGTCGCAGTGGAATGAAGAGACAATATCAATGCCCCGTGGAAGAGATGTGGAGGTCACAGTAACTTAACAAGGAAGTTATAATGCCCCTTAAAAGTGTGTTGGAGGTCGCAGTGGAATAAAAAGACAATATCAATGCCCCTTGGAAAAGTGGTGGAGCTCGCAGTGGAATAAAAAGACAATATCAATGCCCCGTGGAAGAGACTTGGAGGTCACAGTAGCTTAACAAGAAGGTTTTAATGCCCTTGTAAGAGTGGCGGAGGTCGCAGTGGAATAAAAAGTCAATATCACTGCCCCGTGGAAGAGACATGGAGGTCACAGTAGCTTAACAAGGCAGTTATAATGCCCCTTGGAAGAGCTGTAGTGTTCAGAGTGGGTTAACAAGACGGATTTAATGCCCCTTGAAAGAGAAGTGGAGGTCACAGTAGCTTTCCAAGACGGTTTTAATGATGCTTGGAAGAGTGGTAGAGGTCGCTGTGGAATAAAAAGACAATATCAATGCCCCGTGGAAGAGATGTGGAGGTCACAGTAGCTTAGCAATACAGATTAAATGCATCTTGGAAGAGATGTGGAGTTCAGAGTCATTTTACAATATGGTTTTAATGCCCCTTGGAAGAGACGTGGAGGTCATATTATCTTTACAAGATGGTTTTATTGCCCCTTGGAAGAGTGGTGGAGGTTACAGTGGAATAAAAAGAAAATATCAATGCCCCGTGGAAGAGACGTGGAGTTCACAGTATCTTAACAAGACAGTTGTAATGCCCCTTAAAAGTGTGTTGGAGGTCGCAGTGGAATAAAAAGATAACATCAATGCCCCGTGGAAGAGACTTGGAGGTCACAGTAGCTTAACAAGACGGTTTTAATGCCCTTGGAAGAGTGGTGGAGGTCGCAGTGAAATAAAAAAACAATATCACTGCCCTGTGGAAGAGACATGGACGTCACAGTAGCTTAACAAGACAGTTGTAATGCCCCTTGGAAGAGCTGTAGTGTTCAGAGTGGGTTAACAAGACGGATTTAATGCCCCTTGAAAGATAAGTGGAGGTCACAGTAGCTTTACAAGACGGCTTTAGTGCTCCTTGGAAGAGTGGTGGAGGTTACAGTGGAATAAAAAGACAATATCAATGCCCCGTGGAATAGAAGTGGAGTTCACCATAGCTTAACAAGACGGTTTTAAAGCCCCTTGAAATAGAGGTGGAGGTCGCAGTGGAATAAAAAGACAATACCAATGCGCATTGTAAGAGTGGTGGAGATCGTAGTTGAATAAAAAAATAATATCAATGCACCGTGGAGGAGACGTGGAGGTAACAGTAGCTTAAATAAGATGGTTTTAATGCCCATTGGAAGAGTGGTGGAGGTCGCAGTGGAATAAAAAGACAATATCAATTCACCGTCGAAGAGACGTGAAGGTCACAGTAGCTTAAAAAAGACGAATTTAATGCCCTTTGGAAGAGTGGAGGAGGTCTCAGTGGAATAAAAAGACAATATCAATGCCCCGTGAAAGAGACGTGGAGGTCACAGTATCTTAACAAGATGGTTTTAATGCCCCTTGGAAGAGCTGTAGAGTTATGAGTGGTTTAAATGCCCTTAGGAAGAGACGTGGAGATCACATTAGCTTAAGAAAACTATTTTACTGCCCCTTGGAAGAGTGTTTGAGGTTACAGTGGAATAAAAAGACAATATCAATGCCCTGGGGAAGAGATGTGGAGATCACATTAGCTTTACAAGACAGTTTTAATGCCCCTTGTAAGAGAGGTGGAGGTTAAAGTGGAATGAAAAGACAATATCAATGCCCTGGGGAAGAGATGTGGAGATCACAATAGCTTAACAAGATGGTTGTAATGCTGATTGGAAGAGTGGAGGAGGTCACAGTGGAATTGAAAGACAATATCAATGCCCCTTGGAAAAGTGGTGGAGGTCGCAGTGGAATAAAAAGACAATATCAATGCCCCGTGGAAGAGATGTGGAGGTCACAGTAGCTTAACAAGACGACTTTAATGCCCATGGAAGAGTAGTGGAGGTCTCAGTGGAATTAAAAGACAATAACAATGCCCCTTGGAAGAATGGTGGAGGTCGAAATGGAATAAAAAGAAAATATCAATGTACAGTGAAAGGGACGTGGAGGTCACAGTAGCTTAACTAGACGATTTTAATGCCAATTGGAAGAGTGGTGGAGGTTATAGTGGTATAAAAAGACAATATCAATGCCCCGTGGAAGAGACGTGGAGTTCAGAGTGGTTTAACAAGATGGTTTTAATGCCCCTTGATAGAGATGTGGAGGTCTCAGTAGCTTAACAAGATGGTTTTAATGATCCTTGGAACAGTGGAGGAGGTTACAGTGGAATAAAAAGACAATATCAATGCCCCTTGGAAGAGTGGTGGAGGTCGCAATGGAATAAAAAGACAATGTCAATGCCCCGTGAAAGAGACGTGGAGGACACAGTAGCTTAACAAGATGGTTTTAATGCCCCTTGGAAGAGTGGTGGAGGTTACAGTGGAATAAAAAGACAATATCAATGCCCGTGGAAGAGACGTGGAGGTCACAGTAGCTTAACAAGACAGTTTAATGCCCCTTGGAAGAGTGTTGGAGGTTAGAGTGGAATAAAAAGACAATATCAATGCCTTTTGGAAGAGTGGTGGATGTCGCAGTGGAATAAAAAGACAATATCATTGCCACGTGGAAGAAACGTGGAGGTCACATTAGCTTAAAAAGATGGTTTTATTGCCCGTTAGAAGAGTGGTGGAGGTCGAAGGCAATAAAAAGACAATATCAATGCCCCTTGGAAGAGTGGTGGAGGTCGCAGTGGAATAAGAAGACAATATCAATGCCCCGTAAAAGAGACGTGGAGGTCACAGTAGCTTAACAAGACGGTTTTAATGCCCCTTGGAAGAGCTGTGGAGTTCAGAGTGGTTTAACAAGACGCTTTTAATGCCTCTTGATAGAGATGTGAAGGTCTCAGTAGCTTAACAAGATGGTTTTAATGCCCCTTGGAACAGTGGAGGAGGTTACAGTGGAATAAAAACACAATATTAATGCCCCTTGGAAGAGTGGTGGAGGTCGCAGTGGAATAAAAAGACAATGTCAATGCCCCGTGAAAGAGACTTGGAGGACACAGTAGCTTAAAAAGATGGTTTCAATGCCCCTTGGAAGAGTGGTGGAGGTCTCAGTGGAATAAAAAGACAATAACAATGCCCTGTAAGTGACGTGGAGGTCACAGTAGCTTAACAAGACGGTTTAAATGCCCCTTGGAAGAGCTGTGGAGTTCAGAGTGGTTTAACAAGACGGTTTTAATGCCCCTTGATAGAGATGTGGAGGTCTCAGTAGCTTAACAAGATGGTTTTAATGCCCCTTGGAACAGTGGAGGAGGTTACAGTGGAATAAAAAGACAATATCAATGCCCCTTGGAATAGTGGTGGAGGTTGCAGTGGAATAAAAAGACAAAATCAATGCCCCGTAAAAGAGACGTGGAGGTCACAGTAGCTTAACAAGACGGTTTTAATGCCCCTTGGAAGAGCTGTGGAGTTCAGAGTGGTTTAAAAAGACGGTTTTAATGCCCCTTGATAGAGATATGGAGGTCTCAGTAGATTAACAAGATGGTTTTAATGCTCATTGGAACAGTGGAGGAGGTTACAGTGGAATAAAAAGACAATATCAATGCCCCTTGGAAGAGTGGTGGAGGTCGTAGTGGAATAAAAAGACAATATCAGTGCCCCAGTGGAATAGACGTGGAGGTCACAGTAGCAAAACAAGATGGTTTTAATGCTACTAGGAAGAGTGGTGGAGGTCGCTGTGGAATAAAAAGACAACATCAATGCCCCGTGGAAGAGACATGGTGGTCACATTAGCTTAACAATACGGTTTTATTGCCCCTTGGAAGAGCTGTGGAGGTCACATTAGCTTTACAAGACGGTTTTAATGCCCCTTGGAAGAGTGCTGGAGGTTACAGAGGAATAAAAAGACAAAATCACTGCCCCGTGGAAGAGACGTTGAGGTCACAGTAGCTTATCAAGATGGTTTTAATGCTACTTGGAAGAGTGGTGGAGATCACTGTGGAATAAAAAGACAATATCAATGCCCCGTGGAAGAGACGTGGAGGTGACAGTAGCTTAACAATACGGTATTAAAGTCCCTTGGAAGAGCTGTGGAGTTCAGAATGGTTTTTCAAGATGGTTTTAATGCCCCTTGGAAGAGACATGGTGGTCACATTAGCTTTACAAGACTGTTTTAATGCCCTTTGGAGGAGTGGTGGAGGTCGCATTGGAATAAAAAGACAGTTTCAATGCCCCGTGGAATAGACGTGGAGGTCACAGTAGCTTAACAAGACGGTTCTAATGCCCCTTGGAAGAGCTGTGGAGATCACAGTGGTTTAACAAGACGGATTTAATGCCCCTTGGATGAGACGTAGAGGCCACAATAGCTTAACAATTTAGTTCTAATGCCCCTTGGAAAGGTGATGAAGGTTACATTGGAATAAAAAGACAATATCAATGCCCTGTGGAAGAGACGTGGAGGTAACAGTAGCTTAACAAGACAGTTTAATGCCCCTTGGAAGAGTGTTGGAGGTTACAGAGGAATAAAAAGACAATATCAATGCCTTTTGGAAGAGTGGTGGATGTCACAGTGGAATAAAAAGACAATATCATTGCCACGTGGAAGAAACGTGGAGGTCACATTAGCTTAAAAAGATGGTTTCATTGCCCCTTGGAAGAGTGGTGGAGGTCGCAGGCAATAAAAAGACAATATCAATGCCCCTTGGATGAACCGTGGAGGTCAAAGTAGCTTAACAATACGGTTTTATTTCCCCTTGGAAGAGTGGTGGAGGTTACAGTGGAATTTAAAGACAATAACAATGCCCCGTGGTAGAGAAGTGGAGGTTACAGTAGCTTAACAAGATGGTTTCAATGCCGCTTGGTAGAGTGGTGGAGTTTGGAGTGGAATAAAAATACAACATCAATGCCCCTTGAAAGAGTCGTGGAGGTCGCAGTGGAATAAATAGACAATATGAATGCCCCTTGGAGGTGTGGTGGAGGTCGCAGTGGAATAAAAAGACGATATTAATGCCACTTGGAAGAAATGTGGAGGTCACAGTAGCTTAACAAGACGGTTTAAATGCCCCTTGGAAGAGTGGTGGATTTCGCAGTGGAATAAAAAGACAATATTAATGCCCCGTAGAAGAGACGTGGAGGTCACAGTAGCTTAACAAGACAGTTTTAATGCCCCTTCGAAGAGCTGTGGACTTCAGAGTGGTTTAACAAGACGGTTTGAATGCCCCTTGGAAGAGACGTGGATCTCAAAGAAGCTGAAAAAGACGGTATTAATGCCCCTTGGAAGAGTGGGCGAGATTACAGTGAAATAAAAAGACAATATCATTGCCCCATGGAAGAGACGTGGAGGTCACAGTAGCTTAACAAAATGGTTTTAAAGCCTCTTGGAAGAGTGGTGAAGGTTGCAGTGGAATAAAAACACAATATCAATGCCTCTTGGAAGAGTGGTGGAGGTCGTAGTGGAATAAAAAGACAATATCAATGCCCTGTGAAAGAGACGTGGAGGTCACAGTAGCATAACAAGATGGTTTTAATGCCCCTTGTAAGAGTGGTGGAGGTTGCTGTGGAATAAAAAGACAATATCAATGCCCCGCTGAAGAGACTTGGAGGTCACAGTAGCTTTACAAGACGGTTTTAATGCCCTTTGGAAGAGTGGTGGAGGTTACAGTGGAATAAAAAGACAATATCAATGCCCCAAGAAAGAGACGTGGAGATCACAGTAGCTTAACAAGATGGTTTCAATGCCCCTTGGAAGAGTGGTGGAGGTCACAGTGGAATAAAAAGACAATATCAATGCCCCTTGGTAGAGTGGTGGAGGTCGCAGTGGAATAAAAAGCCAATATCAATGCACCGTGGAAGAGACCTGGAGGTCACAGTAGCTTAACAAGATAGTTTTAATGCCCCTTGGAAGAGTGTTGGAGGTCGCAGGGAAGAAATAGACAAAATCAATGCCCCGTCGAAGAGACGTGGAGGTCAAATTAGCTTAACAATACGGTTTTATTGCCCCTTGGAAGAGTGGTGGAGGTTACAGTGGAAAAAAAAGACACTCTCAATGCTCCGTGGAAGAGACGTGGAGGTCACAGTAGCTTAACAAGACGGTTTTAATGCCCCTTGGAAGAGTGGTGGAGGTCGCATTGGAATAAGAAGACGATATCAATGGCTCTTGGAAGAGACGTGGAGGACACAGTAGCTTAACAAGACGGTTTTAATGCCCCTTGGAAGAGTGGTGGAGATCGCAGTGGAATAAAAAGACAATATCAATCCCCCTTGGAAGAGTGGTGGAGGTCGCAGTGGAATAAAAAGACAATATCAATGCCCCGTGGAATAGACGTGGATGTCACAGTAGCTTAACAAGACGGTTTTAATACCCCTTGGAAGAACTGTGGAGTTGAGAGTGGTTTAACAAGACGGTTTTAATGACCCTTGGATGAGACGTGGCGAACACAGTATCTTAACAACAAGGTTCTAATGCCCCTTGGAAAGGTGGTGAAGGTTAAAGTGGAATAAAAAGACAATATCAATGCCCCGTGGTAGAGACGTGGAGGTCAAATTAGCATAACAATACGGTTTTATTGCCCCTTGGAAGAGTGGTGGAGGTTACAGTGGAATAAAAAGACAATATCAATGTCCCGTGGTAGAGACGTGGAGGTCAAATTAGCATAACAATACGGTTTTATTGCCCCTTGGAAGAGTGGTGGAGCTTACAGTGGAAAAAAAAGACACTCTCAATGCTCCGTGGAAGAGACGTGGAGGTCACAGTAGCTTAACAAGACTGTTTTAATGCCCTTTGGAAGAGTGTTGGAGGTCGCAGTGGAATAAAAAGACGATATCAATGGCTCCTGGAAGAGATGTGGAGGACACAGTAGCTTAATTAGACAGTTTTAATGCCCCTTGGAAGAGTGGTGGATATCGCAATGGAATAAAAAGACAATATCAATGCCCCTTGGAAGAGTGGTGGAGGTCGCAGTGGAAAAAAAAGACAATATCAATACCCCGTGAAATAGACGTGGAGGTCACAGTAGCTTAACAAGACGTTTTTAATGCCCCTTGGATGAGCTGTGGAGTTCAGAGTGGTTTAACAAGACGGTTTTAATGCCCCTTGGATGAGACATGGAGGCCACAGTAGCTTAACAAGGTGGTTCTAATGCCCCTTGGAAAGGTGGTGAAGGTTAAATTGGAATAGAAAGACAATATCAATGCCCCGTGGAAGAGACATGGAGGTCACAGTAGCTTAACAAGACAGTTTTAATGCCCCTTGGAAGAGTGGTGGATGTCGCAGTGGAATTTAAAGACAATATCAATGCCCCTTGGAAGAAACGTGGAGGTCACAGTACCTTAAAAAGACGGTTTTATTGCCCCTTGGAAAAGTGGTGGAGGTCGCAGGGAATAAAACAACAATATCAATGCCCCTTGGAAGAGACGTGGACATCAAAGTAGCTTAACAATATGGTTATATTGCCCTTTGGAAGAGTGGTAAAGGTTACAGTGGAATTTAAAGACAATATCAATGCCGCGTGGAAGAGACGTGGAGGTCGCAGTAGCTTAACAAGACGGTTTTAATGCTTTTGGAAGAGTTGTGGAGTTCGCAGTGGAATAAAAAGACAATATCAAGGCCCCTTGGAAGAGTGGTGGAGCTTACAGTGGAAAAAAAAGACACTCTCAATGCTCCGTGGAAGAGACGTGGAGGTCACAGTAGCTTAACAAGACTGTTTTAATGCCCTTTGGAAGAGTGTTGGAGGTCGCAGTGGAATAAAAAGACGATATCAATGGCTCTTGGAAGAGATGTGGAGGACACAGTAGCTTAATTAGACAGTTTTAATGCCCCTTGGAAGAGTGGTGGATATCGCAATGGAATAAAAAGACAATATCAATGCCCCTTGGAAGAGTGGTGGAGGTCGCAGTGGAAAAAAAAGACAATATCAATACCCCGTGAAATAGACGTGGAGGTCACAGTAGCTTAACAAGACGTTTTTAATGCCCCTTGGATGAGCTGTGGAGTTCAGAGTGGTTTAACAAGACGGTTTTAATGCCCCTTGGATGAGACATGGAGGCCACAGTAGCTTAACAAGGTGGTTCTAATGCCCCTTGGAAAGGTGGTGAAGGTTAAATTGGAATAGAAAGACAATATCAATGCCCCGTGGAAGAGACATGGAGGTCACAGTAGCTTAACAAGACAGTTTTAATGCCCCTTGGAAGAGTGGTGGATGTCGCAGTGGAATTTAAAGACAATATCAATGCCCCTTGGAAGAAACGTGGAGGTCACAGTACCTTAAAAAGACGGTTTTATTGCCCCTTGGAAGAGTGGTGGAGGTCGCAGGGAATAAAACAACAATATCAATGCCCCTTGGAAGAGACGTGGACATCAAAGTAGCTAAACAATATGGTTATATTGCCCTTTGGAAGAGTGGTAAAGGTTACAGTGGAATTTAAAGACAATATCAATGCCGCGTGGAAGAGACGTGGAGGTCGCAGTAGCTTAACAAGACGGTTTTAATGCTTTTGGAAGAGTTGTGGAGTTCGCAGTGGAATAAAAAGACAATATCAAGGCCCCTTGGAAGAGTGGTGGAGGTCGCAGTGGAAAAAAAAGACACTCTCAATGCCCCTTGGAACAGTGGTGGAGCTCACAGTGGAATAAAATGATGATATCAATGCCACTTGCAAGAGACGTGGAGGTCACAGTAGCTTAACAAGACAGTTTAAATGCCCCTTGGAAGAGTGGTGGAGTACACAGTGGTTTACCAAGACGGTTTGAATTCCCCTTGGAAGAGATGTGGAGGTCACAGTATCTTAAAACGAAGGTTTTAATGCCCCTTGGAAGAGTGGTAGAGGTCGCAGTGGAATAAAAAGACAATATCAATGCCCCTTGGAAGAGTGGTGGAGGTCGCAGTGGAATAAAAGACAATATCAATGCCCCGGGGAAGAGACGTGGAGGTCACAGAAGCATAACAAGATGGTTTTAATGCCCCTTGTAAGAGTGGTGGAGCTCGCAGTGGATTAAAAAGACATCAATTCCCTGTGGAAGAGACGTGGAGGTCATTTTAGCTTTACAAGACGGTTTTAATGCCCCTTGGAAGAATGGTGGAGTTCGCAGTGTAATAAAAAGACAATATCACGGCCCCTTAGAAGAGTGGTGGAGGTCGCAATGGAATAAAATGACAATATCAATGCCCATTGGAAGAGTTGTGGAGGTCACAGTGGAATAAAAAAAAATAAATGAATGCCCCTTCCATGAGACGTGGAGGTCACAGTAGCTTAACAAGACGGTTTAAATGCCCCTTGGAAGAGTTTTGGAGTTCGAAGTGGAATAAAAAGACAATATTAATGCCCTGTAGAAGAAACATGGAGGTCACAGTAGCTTAACAAGTCAGTTTTACTCCCCCTTGGAAGAGCTGAGGAGTTCAGAGTGTTTTATCAAGACGGTTTGAAAGACCCTTGGAAGAGACGTGGAGGTCACAGTAGCTTAAAAAAATGGTATTAATGCCCCTTGTAAGAGTGGTGGAGGTTACAGTGAAATAAAAAGACAATATCAATGTCCCGTCGAAGAGAAGTGGAGGTCACAGTAGCTTAACAAAATGGTTTTATTGCCTCTTGGAAGAGTGCTGGAGGTTGCAGTGGAATAATAAGAAAATATCAATGCCTTTTGGAAGAGACGTGGAGGTCACAGTAACTTAACAAGACGGTTTTAATGCCCGTTGAAGGAGTGGTGGAGTTCGCAGTTTAATAAAACTACAATATCAAGGCCCCTTGGAAGAGTGGTGGAGGTTGCAGTGGAATAAAAAGACAATATCAATACCCCTTGAAAGATTTCTGGAGGTCGCAGTGGAATAAAAAGACAATATCAATGCCCCTTGGAAGAGACGTGGAGGTCACAGTAGCTTAACAAGACGGTTTAAATGCCCCTTGGAAAAGTGGTGGAGTTCAGAGTGGTTTTACAAGATGGTTTTATTGACCCTTGGAAGAGACGTGGAGGTCACATTACCTTTACAAGATGGTTTTAATGCCCCTTGGAAGAGTGATGGAGGTTACAGTGGAATAAAAAGACAAAATCAATGCCCCGTGGAAGAGACGTGGAGGTCAGAGTAGCTTAACAAGACGGTTTTAATGCCCATTGGAAGAGTAGTGGGGGTCGCTGTGGAATAAAAAGACAATATCAATGCCCCGTGGAAGAGACGTGGAGGTCACAGTAGCTTAACAAGATGGTTTTAATGCCCCTTGGAAGAGCTGTGGAGTACAGAGTGGTTTAACCAGATGGTTTTAATGCCCCTTGGAAGAGACGTTGAGGTAGCAGTAGCTTAACAAGACAGTTTTAATGCCTCTTGGAAGAGTGGTGGAGGTTACAGTGAAAAAAAAGACAATATCAATGCCCCGTGGAAGAGACGTGGAGGCCACAGTAGCTTAACAAGACACTTTTTAATGCCCCTTGGCAGAGCTGTGGCATTCAGAGTGGTTTAACAAGAAGGATTTAATGCCCTTGCAAGAGACGTGAAGATGACAGTAGCTTAACAAGACAGTTTTAATGCCCCTTGGAAGAGTGGTGGAGGTTACAGTGGAATAAAAATACAATATGAATGCCCCGTGGAAGAGACTTGGAGGTCACAGTAGCTTAAAAAGATGGCTTTACTGCCCCTTGGTGGAAGTCGCAGAGTAAGAAAAAGACAATATCAAAGTCACTTGGAAGAGTAGTGAAGGTCGCAGTGGAATAAAAAGACAATAACAATGCCCCTTGGAAGAGTGGTGGAGGTTGCAGTGGAATAAAAAGACAATATCAATGCCCCGTAGAAGGAACGTGGAGGTCACAGTAGCTTAACAAGACTATTTTAATGCCCCTTGGAAGAGTGGTGGAGGTCGCAGTGGTATAAAAAGACAATATCAATACCCCGTGGAACAGACGTGAAGGTCACAGTAGCATAACAAGACTGTTTAAATGCCCTTGGAAGAACTGTGGAGTTCAGAGAGGTTTAACAAGACAGTTTCAATGCCCCTTGGAAGAGACGTGGAGGTCACAGTAGCTTAACAAGACGGTTTTAGTGGCAATTGGAAACGTGGTGTAGGTTACAGTGGAATAAAAAGACAATATCAATGCCCAGTGGAAGAAACGTGGAGGTCACAGTAGCATAACAAGACGTTTTAATGCCCCTTGGAAGAGCTGTGGAGTTCAGAGAGGTTTAGCAAGACGGTTTTAATGACCCTTGGAAGAGACGTAGAAGTCACAGTAGCTTAACAAGACGGTTTTAATGCCCGTTGGAAGAGTTGTGGGGGTCGCAGTGGAATAAAAAGACAATATCAATGTTCCTTGGAAGAGTGATGTTGGTCACGGTGGAATAAAAAGACAATATCAATGCCCCGTGGAAGAAACGTGGAGGTAATAGTAGCTTAACAAGACAGTTTTAATGCCGCTTGGAAGATTGGTGGAAGTCGCAGTGGAATAAAAAGACAATATCAATGCACTGTGGAAGAGACGTTGTGGTCACAGTAGATTAACAATACAGCTTTAGTGCCCCTTAGAAGAATGGTGGAGGTCGCAGTGGAGTAAAAAGACAATATCAATGCCCCGTGGAAGAGACGTGGACGTAGAAGTAGCTTAACAAGATGGTTTTAATGCCCCTTGGAAGAGTGGTGGAGGTCGCAGTGGAATAAAAAGCCAATATCAATGCCCCGTGGAAGAGACGTGGAGGTCAAAGTAGCTTAACAAGACGGTTTTAATGCCCCTTGGAAGAGCTGTGGAGTTCAGAGTGGTTTAACAAGACGTTTTTAATGCCCCTTGAATGAGACGGGGAGGCCACAGTAACTTAACAAGGTCGTTATAATGCACGTTGGAAAGGTGGTGAGGGTTACAGTGGAAGAAAAAGACAATATCAATTCCCCGTGGAAGAGATGTGGAGGTCACAGTAGCTTATCAAGACAGTTTTAATGCCTCTTGGAAGAGTGTTGGAGGTTGCAGTGGAATAAAAAGTCAATATCAATGCACCTTGGAAGAGTGGTGGATGTCGCAGTGGAATAAAAAGAAAATATCTCTGCCCCGTGGAAGAAACGTGGAGGTCACAGTTGCTTAAAAAGAAGATTTTATTGCCCCTTGGAAGAGTGGTGTAGGTCGCAGGAAATAAAAAGAAAATATCAATGCCCCGTAGAAGAGACGTGGAGGTCACAGTAGCTTAAGAAGATGGTTTTAATGCCTCTTGGAAGAGTGATGGAGGTTACTGTGGGATAAAAATACAATATCAATGCCCCATGGAAATGGCATGGAGGTTACAGTAGCTTAACAAGATGGTTTTATTGCCCCTTGGAAGAGTGGTGAAGATCGCAGTGTAATAAAAAGACAATATCAATGTCCCTTGGAAGAGTGGTGGAGTTCGCAGTGGAATAAAAAGACAATATCAATGCCCCTCGGTAGAGTGGTGGAGGTCACAGTAGCTTATCAAGACGCTGTTAATGCCCCTTGGGAGAGTGGTGGAGGTCGCAGTGGAATAAAAGACAATATCAATGCCCCGTGGACCAGACGTGGAGGTTAGAGTACCATAACAAGACTTTTATAATGCCCCTTGGAAGAGCTGTGGAGTTCAGAGAAGTTTAACAAGACGGTTTAAATGCCCCTTGGAAGAGACGTGGAGGTCACAGTAGCTTAACTAGACCATTTAAGTGCCCCTTGGAAACGTGGTGTGGGTTACAGTGGAATAAAAAGACAATATCAATGCCCCGTGGAACAGACGTGGAGGTCACAGTAGCATAACAAGACGGTTTTAATGCCCCTTGGAAGAGCTGTGGAGTTCAGAGAGGTTTAACAAGACGGTTTTAATGCCCTTGGAAGAGACATGGTGTTCACAGTCGCTTAACAAGATGATCTTAGTGCCCCTTGGAAGAGTGGTGGAGTTCGCAGCGGAATAAAAAGACAATATTATTGCCCCACAGAAGAGACGTGGATGTCACAGTAGCTTAACAAGACAGCTTTAATGCCCCTTGGAAGAGCTGTGGAGTTCAGAGTGGTTTAACAAGATGGTTTGAATGCCCCTTGGATGAGTCGTGGAGCTCACAGTAGCTTAAAAAGACGGTATTAATACCCCTTGGAAGAGACGTGGAGGTCACAGTAGCTTAACAAGACGGTTTTAATGCCCCTTGGAAGAGTGGTGGAGTTTTTAGTGGTATAAAAAGACAATACTAATGCCCCGTAGACGAGACGTAGAGGTCACAGTAGCATAACAAGACAGTTTTAATGCCCCTTGGAAGAGCTGTGGAGTTCAGAGTGGTTTAACAAGACATTTTGAGTGCCCCTAGGAAGAGACGTGGAAGTCATTGTAGCTTAAAAAGACGGTTTTAATGCCCCTTGGAAGAGTGCTGGAGGTTACAGTGACATAAAAAGACAATATCAATGCCCCATGGAAGAGACGTGGAGGTCACAGTAGCTTAACAAAATGGTTTTAATGCCCTTTGGAAGAGTGGTGGAAGTCGCAGTGGAATAAAATGACAATATCAATGCCCCGTGCAAGAGACGTGGAGGTCACAGTAGCTTAACAAGATGGTTTTAATGGCCCTTAGAAAAGTGGTGGAGGTTGCAGTGGAATAAAAAGACAATATCAATGCCCCTTGGAAGAGTGGTGGAGGTCGTATTGGACTAAAAATACAATATCAATTCCCCGTGGAAGAGACATGGAGGTCATAGAAGCTTAACAAAATGGTTTTCATGCCCCTTGGAAGAGTGGTGGAGGTAGCAGTGGAATAAAAAGACAAAATCAATGCCCTGTGGAAGAAACGTTTAGGTCAGGGTAGCTTAACAAGATGGTTTTAATGTCCATTGGAAGAGTAGTGGGGGTCGCTGTGGAATAAAAAGACAATATCAATGCCCCGTGGAAGAGACGTGGAGGTCACAGTAGCTAAACAAGATGGTTTTAATGCCCCTTGGAAGAGACGTGGAGGTCACAGTAGCTTAACAAGACGGTTTTAATGCCCTTGGAAGAGTGGTGGAGGTCTCAGTGGAATAAAAAGACAATATCAATGGCCTGTGGAAGAGACGTGGAAGTCACATTAGCTTAACAAGACGGTTTTAATGCCCCTTGGAAGAGCTGTGGTTTTCAGAGTGGTTTAACAAGACGGTTTTAATGCCTCTTGGATGAGACGTGGAGGTCACAGTGGATTTGCAAGACGGTTTTATTGCCCCTTGGAAGAGTGGTGGAGGTTGCAGTGGAATAAAAAGACAATGTCATTGCCCCGTGGTAGAGACATGGAGGTCACAGTAGCTTAACAAGGCAGATTTAGTGCACCTTGGAAGAGTGGTGGAGGTCGCAGTGGCATAAAAAGACAATATCAATGCCCCATGGAAGAGACATGGAGGTCACAGTAGCTTAACAAGACGGTTTTAATGCCCCATGGAAGAGCTGTGAAGGTCACATTAGCTTAACGAGACTGTTTTAATGGCGCTTGGAAGAGTGGTGGAGGGAACAGTGGAAAAAAATAACAACATCAATGCCCCGTGGATGAGACGTGGAGGACACAGTAGCTTAAGTAGACGCTTTTTGTACCCCTTGGAAGAGCTGTGCAGTTCAGAGTGGTTTAACAAAATGGTTTTAATGCCCCTCAGAAGAGACATGGAGGTCACAGTAGCTTTACAAGACGGTTTTAATGCCCGTTGGAAGAGTGGTGGAGGTTACAGTGGAGTAAATAGACAATATCAATGAACCATGAAAGAGACGTGGCATTCACAGTAGCTTAGCAAGACGGTTTTAAAGCCCCTTGGAAGAGTGGTGGAAGTCGAAGTGGAATAAAAAGACAATATCAATGCCCCTTGGAAGAGTGGTGGAGGTCGCAGTGGAATAAAAAGACAATATCAATGCCCCATAAAAGAGACTTGGAGGTCACAGTAGCTTAACAAGACGGTTTTAATGCCCCTTGGAAGAGCTGTGAAGTTCAGAGTGGTTTAACAAGTTTTAATGCCCCTTGAAAGAGATGTGGAGGTCTCAGTAGCTTAACAAGACGGTTTTAATGCCCCTTGGAACAGTGGAGGAGGTTACAGTGGAATAAAAAGATAATATCAATGCCCATTGGAAGAGTGGTGGAGGTCGCAGTGGAATAAAAAGACAATGTCAATGCCCCGTGAAAGAGACGTAGAGGACACAGTAGCTTAACAAGATGGTTTTAATGCCCCTTGGAAGAGTGGTGGAGGTCTCAGTGGAATAAAAAGACAATAACAATGCCCTGTAAGAGACGTGGAGGTCACAGTAGCTTAACAAGACGGTTTAAATGCCCCTTGGATGAGCTGTGGAGTTCAGAGTGGTTTAACAAGACGGTTTTAATGCCCCTTGATAGAGATGTGGAGGTCTCAGTAGCTTAACAAGATGGTTTTAATGCTCCTTGGAACAGTGGAGGAGGTAACAGTGGAATAAAAAGACAATATCAATGGCCCTTGGAAGAGTGGTGGAGGTCGTAGTGGAATAAAAAGACAATATCAATGCCCCGTGGAATAGACGTGGAAGTCATAGTAGCTTCACAAGATGGTTTTAATGCTACTAGGAAGAGTGGTGGAGGTCGCTGTGGAATAAAACGACAACATCAATGCCCCGTGGAAGAGACATGGTGGTCACATTAGCTTAACAATACGATTTTATTGCCCCTTGGAAGAACTGTGGAGTTTAGAGTGGTTTTACAAGATGGTTTTAATGCCCCTTGGAAGAGACGTGAAGTTCACATTAGCTTTACAAGACGGTTTTAATGCCCCTTGGAAGACTGCTGGAGTTTACAGAGGAATAAAAAGAAAAAATCACTGCCCCGTGGAAGAGACATTGAGGTCACAGTAGCTTATTAAGACGGTTTTAATGCTACTTGGAAGAGTGGTGGAGATCACTGTGGAATAAAAAGGCAATATCAATGCCCCGTGGAAGAGATGTGGAGATGACAGTAGCTTAACATTACGATATTAATGCCCCTTGGAAGAACTGTGGCGTTCAGAGTGGTTTTTCAAGATGGTTTTAATGCCCCTTGGAAGAGACGTGGTGGTCACATTAGCTTTACAAGACGGTTTTAATGCCCCTTGGAAGAGTGGTGGAGGTCGTATTGGAATAAAAAGACAGTATCAATGCCAAGTGGAATAGACGTGGAGGTCACAGTAGCTTAACAAGACGGTTCTAATGCCCCTTGGAAGAGCTGTTGAGATCACAGTGGTTTAACAAGACGGATTTAATGCCCCTTGGATGAGACTTGGAGGCAACAGTAGCTTAACAATTCAGTTCTATTGCCCCTTGGAAAGGTGGTGAAGGTTACATTGGAATAAAAAGACAATATCAATGCCCCGTGGAAGAGACGTGGAGGTCACAGTAGCTTAACAAGACAGTTTAATGCCCCTTGGAAGAGTGTTGGAGGTTACAGTGGAATAAAAAGACAATATCAATGCCTTTTGGAAGAGTGGTGGATGTCGCAGTGGAATAAAAAGACAATATCATTGCCATGTGGAAGAAACGTGGAGGTCACATTAGCTTAAAAAGATGGTTTTATTGCCCCTTGGAAGAGTGCTGGAGGTCGCAGGCAATAAAAAGACAATATCAATGCCCCTTGGATGAACCGTGGAGGTCAAAGTAGCTTAACAATACGGTTTTATTTCCCCTTGGAAGAGTGGTGGAGGTTACAGTGGAAATTAAAGACAATATCAATGCCCCGTGGTGGAGACGTGGAGATCACAGTAGCTTAACAAGATGGTTTTAATGCCGCTTGGTTGAGTGGTGGAGTTTGGAGTGGAATAAAAATACAACATCAATGCCCGTTGGAAGAGTCGTGGAGGTCGCAGTGGAATAAAAAGACAATATCAATGCCCCTTGGAGGAGTGGTGGAGGTCGCAGTGGAATAAAAAGACGATATCAATGCCACTTGGAAGAGACGTGGAGGTCACATTAGCTTAACAAGATGGTTTAAATGCCCCTTGGAAGAGTGGTGGATTTCGCAGTGGAATAAAAAGACAATGTTAATGCCCCGTAGAAGAGACGTGGAAGTCACAGTAGCTTAACAAGAAAGTTTTAATGCCCCTTCGAAGAGCTGTGGAGTTCAGAGTGGTTTAACAAGAAGGTTTGAATGCCCCTTTGAAGAAACATGGAGGTCACAGTAGCTGAAAAAGACGGTATTAATGCCACTTGGAGGAGTGGGCGAGATTACAGTGAAATAAAAAGACAATATCATTGCCCCGTGGAAGAGACGTGGAGGTCACAGTAGCTTAACAAAATGGTTTTAAAGCCTCTTGGAAGAGTGGTGAAGGTTGCAGTGGAATAAAAAGACAATATCAATAGAGATGAGCGGTGTTCGACTAGAACTGTTCGCCAATCTCAAATTCGAGCTGTTTTGGGCGGTGTTCGAGTTGTTCGACGAACCCGAACGATTTGCAAAAAATTAGTCTGTTCGAGGTTATGTTCGATAACTGTTCGTGCACCAAAAGCGTGTCCTGCATGTCTGGCGCTATTTAGAGCACCAATCATGCAGGGATTGTCTGCCACTCACTGTAATGCCACAGCTATGGTGGTTGTGGCATTACAGTGATTGCCCAAATCGATGGGAACAGTGCTCACAGTGAAACATGAAAAGCCGGCAATTCATCAGCGGCATACACCGGTACCCGACAATTTAGAACCGAAAGAATAGAGCTTCACACATAGATTAGATAGATAGAAACATGTCAGTCACACATATAAGAAGCACAGTGACAGTGTTGCTTACTGTACTTGTCATTTAGTGTAAAGGATTTATTAAAAAAAATAATAGTGTTTTCATGCACTGTCTCTTTAAAAAAGCCGGCCGGCAATTCAGCATCTGTACCCGACAATTTATAACAGACAGAATAGAGCTTCACACATAGATTAGATAGATAGAAACATGTCAGTCACATATATATGAAGTACAGTGACAGTGTTGATTACTGTACTTGTCATTTAGTGTAAAGGATTTATTAAAAAAAATAATAGTGTTTTCATGCACCGTCTCTTTAAAAAAGCCAGCCGGCAATTCAGCATCTGTACCCAACAATTTAGAATAGAAGGAATAGAGAAACACATAGATTAGGTAGATAGAAACATGTCAGTCACATATATATGAAGTACAGTGACAGTGTTGCTTACTGTACTTGTCATTTAGTGTAAAGGATTTATTAAAAAAAATAATAGTGTTTTCATGCACTGTCTCTTTAAAAAAGCCGGCCGGCAATTCAGCATCTGTACCCGACAATTTAGAATAGAAGAAATAGAGAATCACACATAGATTAGATAGATAGAAACATGTCAGTCACATATATATGAAGTACAGTGACAGTGTTGCTTACTGTACTTGTCATTTAGTGTAAAGGATTTATTTAAAAAAATATTAGTGTTTTCGTGCACCGTCTCTTTAAAAAAGCCGGCCGGCAATTCAGCATCTGTACCCGACAATTTAGGATAGAAGGAATAGAGAATCACACATAGATTAGATAGATAGAAACATGTCAGTCACATATATATGAAGTACAGTGACAGTGTTGATTACTGTACTTGTCATTTAGTGTTAAAATAAAGGATTTATTTAAAAAAAAATTGGCGTGGGGATCCCCATAATTATAGGCTCTAGCGGAGGTTAAGCAGACGGCTGGGGCAGATGTTTGAAGCCTGGGAAGGGGGTAAAACCCACGGAGCTTCCCAGGCTACTAATATCAGCCCCCAGCGGAATACCTAGCCTTTACTAGCTATTAAAATGGGGACCCCCCCCAAAAAAATGACGTGGGGTCCCCCCTATTTTAATAGCTAGCAAAGGCTAGGCAGACAGCTGGGTGCTGATATTAATAGCCCAGGAAGGGTTCCATGAATATTGGCCCCCTCCCAGGCTAGAAACACCAGCCGTCAGCCGCCCCAGAAATGCGCCAATTCTGGCACTTAGCCTCGCTCTTCCCACTGCCCTGTAGCGGTGGCAGTCATCCCGCAGACACTGAGAAGCGCAGGCATGCTTGCGCTCTGCAGTGTCTGGCTGTGACGGCATCCAGATGAGCCGAGGTCATGTCCAATGAACTCGGCGCCCCTCATGCAAGTCACTGACAGCGTGGGAAAATTCTCCTGCACTCAGCACTTCAGCGTGAGAATTCTCCCACGCTGTCAGTGACGTACATGAGGTCAGCTGAGTTCATTGGAAAGGAATGAGCTCACCTCATGCACGTCACTGACAGCGTGGGAGAATTCTCACGCTGTAGCGCTGAGTGCAGGAGAATTCTCCCACGCTGTCAGTGACGTGCATGAGGTGAGCTCATTCATGTCCAATGAACTCAGCTGACCTCATGTACGTCACTGACAGCGTGGGAGAATTCTCACGCTGAAGTGCTGAGTGCAGGAGAATTCTCCCACGCTGTCAGTGACGTGCATGAGGTGCGCCGAGTTCATTGGACATGAACTTGTCTCATCTTTATGCCGTCACAGCGAGACACTGAGGAGTGCAAGCATGCGTACTCTTCTCAGTGTCTGCGGGATGACAGGCTGGATGGCAGCTTTCTGCTGCGGTCCAGCCTGTCATCTCGATGTAGCAGAGCTGAAGCTGTCGTGGGAACCATGGAAAGGTAAGGATGATGTTGCTTTATTATTTTTCTTTTATTGCAGGAGATCGTTGGCTTCAGCTGGAATGGGCGTGATGGTAAGTATGGTTTAATTTAGAACAATAAAGAATTGTGTGTTTATTTCAATTAAAGGACTTTATTCTGGGTGTTTGTGTTTTTTTTTTAACTTTGACTATGGGGTTAGTAATGGGGGTGTCTTATAGACGCCTCTCCATTACTAACCTGGGCTTGATGTCAGCTGGCATTATAAGCTGACATCATCCCCAGCCCTATTACCCCACTGCCACCGCACCAGGGCAGCGTGGAAGAGCGAGGCTAAGTGCCAGAATTGGCGCATCCTATGGATGCGCCATTTCTGGGGCGGCTGACGGCTGGTGTTTCTAGCCTGGGAGGGGGCCAATATTCATGGCTCCCTTCCTGGGCTATTAATATCAGCCCCCAGCTGTCTGCCTAGCCTTTGCTAGCTATTAAATTAGGGGGGACCCCACGTCATTTTTTTGGGGGGGTCCTCCATTTTAATAGCCAGTAAAGGCTAGGTATTCAGCTGGGGGCTGATATTAGTAGCCTGGGAAGCTCCGTGGGTATTACCCCCTTCCCAGGCTTCAAACATCTGCCCCAGCTGTCTGCTTAACCTCCGCTAGAGACTAAAATTATGGGGAACCCCACGCCAATTTTTTTTAATAATAAATCCTTTATTTTAATACTAAATGACAAGTACAGTAACCAACACTATCACTGTACTTATTATATATGTGACTGACATGTTTCTATCTGTCTAATCTATGTGTGAAGCTCTATTCTGTCTGTTATAAATTGTCGGGTACAGATGCTGAATTGCCGGCCGGCTTTTTTAAAGAGACAGTGCATGAAAACACTATTATTTTTTTTAATAAATCCTTTACACTAAATGACAATTACAGTAAGCAACACTGTCACTGTACTTCATATATATGTGGCTGACATGTTTCTATCTATCTAATCTATGTGTGATTCTCTATTCCTTTTATTCTAAATTGTCGGGTACAGATGCTGAATTGCCGGCCGGCTTTTTTAAAGAGACGGTGCATGAAAACACTATTATTTTTTTTAATAAATCCTTTGCAGTAAATGACAAGTACAGTAAGCAACACTGTCACTGTACTTATTATATATGTCACTGACATGTTTCTATCTATCTAATCTATGTGTGAAGCTCTATCTTTCTGTTCTAAATTGTCGGGTACCGCTGCTGAATTGCCGGCCGGCTTTTTTAAAGAGACGGTGCATGAAAACACTATTATATTTTTTAATAAATCCTTTACACTAAATGACAAGTACAGTAAGCAACACTGTCACTGTACTTCATATATATGTGACTGACATGTTTCTATCTATCTAATCTATGTGTGATGCTCTATTCCTTCATGTCTAAATTGTCGCGTACCGGTGTATGCCGCTGCTGAATTGCCGGCCGGCTTTTTTAAAGAAAGCGTCTTCTGAGCAGTTTGTGAGCTTTTGGACACCTTTGAAGGTGTTTTCTATGTGTTCCTATGTGTTTTTGTTTGCCTGCCATTGGTTTTAACGGTGTTCAACGGTGTTCTAAGGTGTTCGACGAACAGTTCGACGAACAGTTCCTCGAACATCCCGGTGTTCGACGAACCGAACCGAACCGAACCCGAACACTAAGGGGGTGGCTCAACACTAAATATCAATGCCCCTTGGAAGAATGTTGGGGGTCGCAGGGAAGAAATAGACAAAATCAATGCCCCGTGGAAGAGACGTGGAGGTCAAATTAGCTTAACAATACGGTTTTATTGCCCCTTGGAAGAGTGGTGGAGGTTACAGTGGAAAAAATAGACACTATCAATGATCCGTGGAGAGACGTGGAGGTCACAGTAGCTTAACAAGACAGTTTTAATGCCCCTTGGAAGAGTGGTGGAGGTCGCAGTGGAATAAAAAGACGATATCAATGGTTCTTGGAAGAGACGTGGAGGACACAGTAGCTTAACAAGATAGTTTTAATGCCCCTTGGAAGAGTGGTGGAGATCGAAGTGGAATAAAAAGACAATATCAATCCCCCTTGGAAGAGTGGTGGAGGTCGCAGTGGAATAAAAATACAATATCAATGCCCCGTGGAATAGACGTGGATGTCACAGCAGCTTAACAAGACGGTTTTAATGCCCCTTGGAAGAACTGTGGAGTTGAGAGTGGTTTAACAAGACGGTTTTAATGCCCCTTGGATGAGACGTGGAGACCACAGTAGCTTAACAACGAGGTTCTAATGCCCCTTGTAAAGGTGGTGAAGGTTAAAGTGGAATAAAAAGACAATATCAATGCCCTGTGGAAGAGACGTGGAGGTCACAGTAGCTTAACAAGACGGTTTTAATGCCCTTGGAAGATTGTTGGAGGTTGCAATGGAATAAAACGACGATATCAATGGCTCTTGGAAGAGACGTGGAGGACTTAATTAGACAGTTTTAATGCCCCTTGGAAGAGTGGTAGATATCGCACTTGAATAAAAAGACAATATCAATGCCCCTTGGAAGAGTGGTGGAGGTCGCAGTGGAATAAAAAGACAATATCAATGCCCCGTGGAATAGACGTGGAGGTCACAGTAGCTTAACAAGACGTTTTTAATGTCCCTTGGATGAGCTGTGGAGTTCAGAGTGGTTTAACAAGATGGTTTTTATGCCCCTTGGATGAGACATGGAGGCCACAGTAGCTTAACAAGGTGGTTCTAATGCCCCTTGGAAAGGTGGTGAAGGTTAAAGTGGAATAGAAAGACAATATCAATGCCCCGTGGAAGAGACGTGGAGGTCACAGTAGCTTAACAAGACAGTTTTAATGCCCCTTGGAAGAGTGGTGGGTGTCGCAGTGGAATATAAAGACAATATCAATTCCCCGAGGAAGAAACGTGGAGGTCACAATACCTTAAAAAGACGGTTTTATTGCCCCTTGGAAGAGTGGTGGAGGTCGCAGGGAATAAAACGACAATATCAATGCCCCTTGGAAGAGACGTGGAGCTCAAAGTAGCTTAACAATATGGTTATATTTCCCTTTGGAAGAGTGGTAAAGGTTACAATGGAATTTAAAGACAATATTAATGCCGCGTGGAAGAGACATGGAGGTCACAGTAGCATAACAAGATGGTTTTAATGCCTTTTGGAAGAGTTGTGGTGTTCGCAGTGGAATAAAAACACAATATCAAGGCCCTTTGGAAGAGTGGTGGAGGTCGCAGTGGAAAAAAAAGACAATATCAATGCCCCTTGGAAGAGTGGTGGAGCTCACAGTGGAATAAAATGACGATATCAATGCCCCTTGCAAGAGACGTGGAGGTCACAGTAGCTTAACAAGACAGATTAAATTCCCCTTGGAAGAGTGGTGGAGTTCACAGTGGTTTACCAAGACGGTTTGAATGCCCCTTGGAAGAGACGTGGAGGTCACAGTATCTTAAAACTACGGTTTTAATGCCCCTTGGAAGAGGTAGAGGTCGCAGTGGAATAAAAAGACAATATCAATGCCGCTTGGAAGAATGGTGGAGTTCGCAGTGGAATAAAAGACAATATCAATGCCTCGGGGAAGAGACGTGGAGGTCAAAGAAGCATAACAAGATGGTTTTAATGCCCCTTGTAAGAGTGGTGGAAGTCGCAGTGGATTAAAAAGACATCAATTCCCCGTGGAAGAGACGTGGAGGTCATTTTAGCTTTACAAGATGGTTTTAATGCCCCTTGGAAGAATGGTGGAGTTCGCAGTGTAATAAAAAGACAATATCACGGGGCCTTGGAAGAGTGGTGGAGGTCGCAATGGAATAAAATGACAATATCAATGCCCATTGGAAGAGTTGTGGAGGTCGCAGAGGAATAAAAAAAAATAAATGAATGCCCCTTGGATGAGACGTGGAGGTCACAGTAGCTTAACAAGACGGTTTAAATGCCCCTTGGAAGAGTGTTGGAGTTCGAAACAAGACGGTTTAAATGCCCCTTGGAAGAGTGTTGGAGTTCGAAGTGGAATAAAAAGACAAAATTAATGCCCCGTAGAAGAAACGTGGAGGTGACAGTAGCTTAATAAGTCAGTTTTACTCCCCCTTGTAAGAGCTGAGGAGTTCAGAGTGGTTTAACAAGATGGTTTGAAAGCCCCTTGGAAGAGACGTGGAGGTCACAGTAGCTTAAAAAAACGGTATTAATGCCCCTTGGAAGAGTGGTGGAGGTTACAGTGAAATAAAAAGACAATATCAATGCCCCGTCGAAGAGAAGTGGAGGTCACAGTAGCTTAACGAAATGTTTTTTTTGCCCCTTGGAAGAGTGCTTGAGGTTGCAGTGGAATAAAAAGAAAATATCAATGCCCTTTGGAAGAGTGGTGGAGGTTGCAGTGGAATAAAAAGACGATATCAATGCCCTGTGGAAGAGACGTGGAGGTCACAGTAACTTAACAAGACGGTTTTAATGCCCGTTGAAGGAGTGGTGGAGTTCGCAGTTTAA
Organism: Phyllobates terribilis; assembly: GCF_046119375.1. Taxonomy (NCBI): domain Eukaryota; kingdom Metazoa; phylum Chordata; class Amphibia; order Anura; family Dendrobatidae; genus Phyllobates; species Phyllobates terribilis. Next base: position 1,591,930 of record NW_027362982.1, read on the forward strand.
TAAAACGACAATATCAAGGCCCCTTGGAGGAGTGGTGGAGGTTGCAGTGGAATAAAAAGACAATATCAATACCCCTTGGAAGATTGCTGGAGGTCGCAGTGGAATAAAAAGACAATATCAATGCCCCTTGGAAGAGACGTGGAGGTCAGAGTGGTTTTACAAGATGGTTTTATTGACCCTTGGAAGAGACGTGGAGGTCACATTAGCTTTACAAGATGGTTTTAATGCCCCCTGGAGAGTGATGGAGGTTACAGTGGAATAAAAAGACAAAATCAATGCCCCGGGGAAGAGACATGGAGATCTAAATAGCTTAAAAAGACAGTTGTAATGCCGCTTAAAAGAGTGGTGGAGTTCGCAGTGGATTAAAAAGACATCAATTCCCAGTGGAAGAGACGTGGAGGTCATTTTAGATTTACAACACGGTTTTAATGCCCCTTGGAAGAATGGTGGATTTCGCAGTGGAATGAAAAGACAATATCAATGCCCCTTGAAAGAATGGTGGATTTCGAAGTGGAATGAAAAGACAATATCACGGCCCCTTGGAAGAGTGGTGGAGGTCGCAATGGAATAAAATGACAATATCAATGCCCATTGGAAGTGTTTTGGAGGTCGCAGTGGAATAAAAAAAAATAAATGAATGCCCCTTGGATGAGACGTGGAGGTCACAGTAGCTAAACAAGACGGTTTAAATGCCCTTTGGAAGAGTGTTGGAGTTCGAAGTGGAATAAAAAGACAATATTAATGCCCAGTAGAAGAAACGTGGAGGTCACAGTAGCTTAACAAGTCAGTTTTACTCCCCCTTGGAAGAGCTGTGGAGTTCAGAGTGGTTTAACAAGACGGTTTGAAAGCCCCTTGGAAGAGACGTGGAGGTTACAGTAGCTTAAAAAAACGGTATTAATGCCCTTGGAAGAGTGGTGGAGGTTACAGTGAAATAAAAAGACAATATCAATGCCCCGTGGAAGAGACGTTGAGGTCACAGTAACTTAACAAGACGGTTTTAATGCCCGTTGGAGGAGTGGTGGAGTTCGCAGTTTAATAAAGCAACAATATCAAGGCCCCTTGGAAGAGTGGTGGAGGTTGCAGTGGAATAAAAAGACAATATCAATACCCCTTGGAAGATTGCTGGAGGTCGCAGTGGAATAAAAAGACAATATCAATGCCCTTTCGAAGAGACGTGGAGGTCACAGTAGCTTAACAAGACGGTTTAAATGTCTCTTGGAAAAGTGGTAGAGTTCAGAATGGTTTTACAAGATGGTTTTATTGACCCTTGGAAGAGACGTGGAGGTAACATTAGCTTTACAAGATGGTTTTAATGCCCCTTGGAAGAGTGATGGAGGTTACAGTGGAATAAAAAGACAAAATCAATGCCCCGTGGAAGAGACGTGGATTTCACAGCAGCTTAACAGGACGATTTTAATACTACTTGGAAGAGTGATGGAGGTCGCTGTGGAATAAAAAGACAATTTCAATGCCCCTTGGAAGAGACGTGGAGGTCACACTAGCTTAACAATACAGTTTTAATGCCCCTTGGAAGAGCTGTGGAGTTCAGATTGGTTTTACAAGATGGTTTTAATGCCTTTTGGAAGAGACGTGGTGGTCACTTTAGCATTACAAGACGGTTTTACTGCTTCTTAGAGGAGTGGTGGAGGTTACAGTGGAATAAAAAGACAATATCAATGCCACGGGGAAGAGACGTGGAGATCTAAATAGCTTAAAAAGACAGTTGTAATGCCACTTAAAAGAGTGGTGGAGTTTGCAGTGGAATAAAAATACAATATCAATGCCCGGTGCAAGAGACGTGGAGGTCACAGTAGCTTAACAAGTTGGTTTTAATGGCCCTTAGAAAAGGGGTGGAGGTCGCAGTGGAATAAAAAGACAATATCAATGTTCCTTGGAAGAGTGGTGGAGGTCGCATTGGACTAAAAAGACAATATCAATGCCCCGTGGAAGAGACATGGAGGTCGCAGAAGCTTAACAAGATGGTTTTCGTGCCCCTTGGTAGAGTGGTGGAGGTAGCGGTGGAATAAAAAGACAAAATCAATGCCCCTTGGAAAAGACGTGGAGGTCACAGTAGCTTAACAAGACGGTTTTAATGCCCCTTGGAGGAGTAGTGGAGGTCGCTGTGGAATAAAAATACAATATCAATGCCCCGTGGAAAAGACGTGTAGGTCACAGTAGTTTAACAAAGCGGTTTTAATGCCCCTTGGAAGAATGGTGGAGGTCGCAGTGGAATAAAAAAACAATGTCAATGCCCCATGTAAGAGACGTGGAGGTCACAGTAGCTTAACAAGATGGTTTTAATGGCCCTTAGAAAAGTTGTGGCGGTTGCAGTGGAATAAAAAGACAATATCAATGCCCCTTGGAAGAGTGGTGGAGGTCGTATTGGACTAAAAAGACAATATTAATTCCCCGTATCCCCGTAGAAGAGACATGGAGGTCACAGAAACTTAACAAAATGGTTTTCATGCCCCGTGGAAGAGTGGTGGAGGTAGCAGTGGAATAAAAAGACAAAATCAATGCCCCGTGGAAGAGACGTGGAGGTCACAGTAGCTTAACAAGATGGTTTTAATGCCCCTTGGAAGAGCTGTGGAGTACAGAGCGGTTTAACAAGATGGTTTTAATGCCCCTTGGAAGAGACGTGGAGGTAGCAGTAGCTTAACAAGACAGTTTTAATGCCTCTTGGAAGAGTGGTGGAGGTTACAGTGAAAAAAAAAGACAATATCAATGCCCTGTGGAAAAGACGTGGAGGCCACAGTAGCTTAAGAAGTCACTTTTTAATGCCCCTTGGCAGAGCTGTGGCATTCAGAGTGGTTTAACAAGAAGGATTTAATGCCCCTTGGAAGAGACGTGAAGATGACAGTAGCTTAACAAGACAGTTTTAATGCCCCTTGGAAGAGTGGTGGAGGATACAGTGGAATAAAAAGACAATATCAATGCCCCGTAGAAGGGACGTGGAGGTCACAGTATCTTAACAAGACTATTTTAAAGCCCCTTGGAAGAGTGGTGGAGGTCGCAGTGGTATAAGAAGACAATATCAATACCCAGTGGAACAGACATGAAGGTCACAGTAGCATAACAAGACTGTTTTAAGGCCCCTTGGAAGAACTGTGTAGTTCAGAGAGGTTTAACAAGACAGTTTTAATGCCCCTTGGAAGAGACATTGTGGTCACAGTAGCTTAACAATACAGTTTTAGTGCTCCTTAGAAGAGTGGTGGAGGTCGCAGTGGAGTAAAAAGAGAATATCAATGCCCCGTGCAAGAGACGTGGACGTAGAAGTAGCTTAACACAATGGTTTTAATGCCCCTTGGAAGAGTGGTGGAGGTCGCAGTGGAATAAAAAGCCAATATTAATGCCCCGTGGAAGAGACGTGGAGGTTAAAGTAGCTTAACAAGACAGTTTTAATACACCTTGGAAGAGCTGTGAAGTTCAGAGTGGTTTATAAAGATGGTATTAATGATCCTTGGATGAGATGTGGCGGTCACAGTAGCTTAAAAAGAGAGTTTTAATGCCCATTGGAAAAGTGGTGGAGGTTACAGTGGAATAAAAAGACAATTTCAATGCCCCGTGGAAGAGATGTCGAGGTCACAGTAGCTTAACAACACAGTTTTAATGCCCCTTGGAAGAGTGGTGGAGATCGCATTGGATTAAAAAGTCAATATAAATGCCCCGTGGAATATACGTGGAGGTCACAGTAGCTTAACAAGACGGTTTTAATGCCCCTTGGAAGAGCTGTGGAGTTCAGAGTGGTTTAACAAGATGGTTTTAATTCCCCTTGGATGAGACGGGGAGGCCACAGTAACTTAACAAGGCAGTTCTAATGCACGTTGGAAAGATGGTGAAGGTTACAGTGGAATAAAAAGACAATATCAACGCCCCGTGGAAGAGATGTGGAGGTCACAGTAGCTTATCAAGACAGTTTTACTGCCCCTTGGAAGAGTGTTGGAGGTTGCAGTGGAATAAAAAGACAATATCAATGCACCTTGGAAGAGTGGTGGATGTCGCAGTGGAATAAAAAGAAAATATCTCTGCCCCGTGGAAGAAACGTGGAGGTCACAGTTGCTTAAAAAGAAAATTTTATTGCCCCTTGGAAGAGTGGTGTAGGTCGCAGGGAATAAAAAGACAATATCAATGCCCCGTAGAAGAGACATGGAGGTCACAGTAGCTTAACAAGACGGTTTTAATGCCCCTTGGAAGAGTGGTGGAGGTCGCAGTTGAATAAAAAGACAATATCAATGCCTCGTGGAAGAGACGTGGAGGTCACAGTAGCTTAACAAGTCGGTTTTAATGCCCCTTCGAAGAGTGGTGGTGGTCGCAGTGGAATAAAAAGACAATATCAATGCCCCTTGAAATAGTGGTGGAGGTCACAGTGGAATAAAAAGACAATATCAATGCCCCGTGGAAGAGATGTAGAGGTCACAGTAGCTTAAGAAGATGGTTTTAATGCCCCTTGGAAGAGTGGTGGAGGTTACTGTGGGATAAAAAGACAATATCAATGCCCCGTGGAAATGGCGTGGAGGTCACAGTAGCTTAACAAGATGGTTTTATTGCCCCTTGGAAGAGTGTCACGGGTGTGTCGCCACAAAGATCGTCACGATTACACAGCCTGACTTCTCGCAGCTGAGTTTTTGGTGCTTTGTGTTTTTCGGCAGTGAGGGAGTTAACTCTCTCTCTCTCTGTGCTAGACGAGGTCCAGCCTCGCCCAGCTGCAATCAATGCTGCTGTAGTGGGACTCCTTCAAATGCCTGCCGGTCTGTTAGGGAAGTGTCGGTGAAAGCATTTCATGCAGACTAACAGAGCGGATCGTGGTATTTGGAGTTTCAGAGCTAAGTGTATTTGGAGTGTTTTTTTCCCTTCCTCACTTTATCATTTATCTCCTTTCCCGTTGGTGTTCCCTCTGTTGTAGTTGTGTAGTTTTTGTATGCAAGGTGGTTTTGGTTTTACCCTTGTACTGTCTCGTTCGTCTAAGTACTGAGTGTGGGCATATTATTACCTGTCCCCTTTTGCTGTGATCAGGGGTCCTTCTCAGGACTAGATTACTTAGGTGCAGGGATCCTCAGGAGGTAGGGGTTACGCTGGCGGCCTGGACCTCTGTACCTTTAACAGTACCTCCAGGTAGAGGGATTAGTCAGGGCCCCAGCTTAGGGTCAGCTTAGGCCCCCTACCTCCAGTACACAGAGACAGCGTGACATTTTCACCGACCACTTAGATTTTCTCCAGCTACCATGGATCCAGTAGCCGGTCTAGCTCGGCAGTTGCAGAGTTTGTCCATGGAGCTGGCGGACGTTAGGTCCAAGGTTTTGTATCCTCAGGAGCAAGCCGGTCCAGAACCTAAAGTAGCTCTCCCTGACAGGTTCACTGGGGGGCAGGACAAGTCTTTTGTTTTCCGGGAGGCATGCAAGTTGTACTTTCGGCTGCGGCCTCGGTCATCGGGGAGTGAAGAACAAAGGGTGGGAATTGTCATCTCGCTCCTACAAGGGGACCCACAATCTTGGGCGTTCTCTCTTCCCCCGGGCTCCCCGGCTCTCCAGTCAGTGGATAGGTTTTTTGCTGCTCTGGGTCTTGTATATGATGACCCGGATCGGATCTCCCTTGCTGAATCTAAGTTACGTAGGATCCAGCTGGAAGATCGTCCGGCGGAGGAATTCTGTTCGGAGTTCCGTAGGTGGGCCACTGACACCCAATGGAATGACCCGGCTCTTAGGAGCCAGTTTTGTCAAGGTTTATCCGACAAATTACAGGATGTGTTGGCACAGTATGACTCTCCCGCGTCACTGGAAGCCGCTATGGCCCTTGCTATTCGCATTGACAGATGGCTTCGGGAGAGGTGCGGGATAACTCCACCCCCTGTGATGACTCCACCTCCTACAAGGTCCCCTCATATGGTGGTTCCCCTGGTCAGTCCAGAGGAGCCTATGCAATTAGGAGGGACATCATTTCGGGGGAGGGGACTGGTGTTGTGCCATAAGACAGGAAGGTGTTTCTTCTGCGGGAGAAAGGGACATTTTATTGGGGGGTGTCCATCCCGTCCCTTGCAGAGTGAAGAGTCGTCAGAAAACTGTTGATCCCAGGTTGTGTGGTGGACGGCAATCTGGGAGTAGGTATTTCGTCCCTAGGTTCGTCTCAGTTTCTCGTTCCGGCGGAGGTGGTGGTGGGTACGAGAACTGGATAGTGGGGCCGGGGCTAATCTGGTGGACGCTCGGTTTGCCCGGGTTCAAGGTATGCGATTGAGTGAGTTGGCTAAACCCATCCCCATATTCTCGATCGATGCCAGGCCTCTCGGTTAGGGAAGTTTTTTGCAAGCTGTGCATAACGTAAAACTTCAAGTGGGGGCGATACATAAAGAACTGTCGTCTTGCTACGTGTTGGAGGGTCTTCCCACTCCTATAGTGTTGGGCCTTCCTTGGTTAACTAAGCATAACCCGGTTATTAATTGGCAATCCGGAGAGATAAGCCAATGGAGTAAATTCTGTAATAAAAACTGCATGAATACGGTCATCGGTGCGGTTACTCCTAGGGTCTTACCTCCATTTCTGGCGGACTTTGAGGATGTATTCTCGGAGAAAGGGTGTCAGGAACTACCTCCTCATCGTGAGTATGACTGTTCTGTAAAACTGCTCCCTGAGGCCAAGTTACCTAAAGCTAGGTTGTATAACCTTTCTGGTCCTGAGAGGCAGGCCATGAAGGATTATATTTCAGAAAGTCTGGCTAAGGGGCATATTAGACCTTCATCTTCACCGGTGGCCGCGGGGTTCTTCTTTGTTAAGAAGAAAGATGGAGGCCTACGCCCTTGCCTGGATTTCCGTGAACTTAATCGGATTACGGTCCGAGATCCGTATCCGCTCCCACTTATTCCCGATCTCTTTAATCAGATCGTGGGCGCCAAATGGTTCTCTAAGTTGGATCTCAGGGGGGCGTACAATCTGCTTAGGATGAAGGAGGGGAATGAGTGGAAGACGGCGTTTAACACTCCGGAGGGGCATTATGAGAACCTTGTCATGCCATTCGGTCTGACTAATGCCCCGGCGGTGTTCCAACACTTTGTTAATGACATTTTTCGCCGCCTGGTGGGACAGTTTGTTGTCATATATCTGGATGATATCTTAATTTACTCGCCGGATCTGGTGTCTCATCAGGAGCACGTTAGGCAGGTGTTACAGATCTTGCGGGATAATAAACTGTATGCCAAATGGGAAAAGTGTGTGTTCGCCGTACAGGAACTCCAGTTTTTAGGCTTCCTGGTTTCAGCGTCCGGTTTTCGTATGGACCCTGGGAAAGTGCGGGCAGTTCTTGAGTGGGATCGGTCAGAGAATCTTAAGGCACTACAACGTTTCCTGGGGTTTGCTAATTATTACCGGAAGTTCATTCGTAATTTCTCGTCCATGGTTAAGCCTCTCACAGACATGACTAAAAAGGGGACGGATTTTTCTAGGTGGTCTGACAAGGCTTGTCAAGCATTCTCCTCCTTGAAAAAATGTTTTTCCTCAGCACCCATACTCATTCAACCTGATGCGTCACAGCCATTCATTGTAGAGGTAGACGCTTCCGAGGTAGGCGTGGGAGCAGTATTGTCACAAGTTTCGTCCCCTGGTAAGTGGCATCCGTGCGCCTTTTTCTCTTAGAAATTGTCGTCCGCTGAGAGGAATTACGATGTCGGCAATAGGGAACTCTTGGCCATTAAGTTAGCTTTTGAGGAGTGGCGCCATTTTTTAGAGGGGGCAGTCCATCCGGTCACCGTCATCACCGATCACAAGAACCTGCTTTATCTGGAGTCCGCGAAACGTCTGAATCCCAGACAAGCTAGGTGGTCATTGTTTTTTACCAGGTTTAATTTTGTCGTTACATATCGTCCTGGGTCAAAAAATGTAAAGGCGGATGCCTTATCTCGTAGTTTCCCTGGGGCCGGGAATACGGACGACCCGATTCCTATCCTTCAGGAGGGGGTGGTGGTTTCGGCAGTATGCTCTGAGCTTGAGTAGGAGGTATTGGAGGCTCAGGGGGACGCCCCTGTTGGACCTCCGGGGAGACTGTTTGTTCCAGATCAGTTGCGACAAAAGGTGATCGACGCACACCATAACTCAGCTTTAGCAGGACACCCAGGGAGTAAAGCAACTGTGGCTCTCCTCTCGCGTCGGTTTTGGTGGGCTAACTTACATAAGGAGGTGGTAACTTTTGTCGCGTCCTGTGGGGTTTGTGCGCGCTCTAAGACCTCACATACCCGTCCGTCTGGGGCCCTCTTACCTTTGAAGATCCCGGAGCGTCCTTGGACTCATCTGTCTATGGACTTTATTACGGACCTCCCTCCGTCTTCAGGTAAAACGGTCATACTCGCTGTAGTGGACAGGTTCAGCAAGATGGCACATTTTATCGCTCTTCCTGCTCTTCCTAATGCTAAAACTCTTGCGCAGGTGTTCATTGGGGAGATTGTGAGGCTTCACGGGGTACCCTCCGAGGTGGTGTCAGATCGGGGGTCTCAGTTTGTGTCCAAATTCTGGAAGGCGTTTTGTACATGGCGGGGGATGCATTTATCGTTCTCATCGGCTTTTCATCCTCAGACCAATGGTCAGACGGAACGTATGAACCAGAGCTTGGAGACATATCTCCGGTGTTTTGTGTCAGAGAACCAGGAGGACTGGGCTTCTTTCTTACCTCTGGCAGAGTTTGCTCTTAATAATAGGCGGAGCGAGTCCACTGGTAAGTCCCCGTTTTTTGGGGCATATGGTTTTCACCCCCAGTTTTGTACTTTCAGTAGGGGGTCTCTTCGGGGGTTCCTGAGGAGGAACGATTTTCTTCATCACTCGATTCAGTATGGAGAGGGGTGCTGAAGAATCTGAATACTATGGTGAACCGATACAAACGTATGGCTGATAGGAGGAGAGTGTCTGGTCCGGACCTAAGTGTGAACGATCGGGTATGGTTGTCTACCAGGAATATAAAACTTAAGGTTCCCTCCTGGAAACTGGGTCCCAGGTTCATCGGGCCATACAGGATCAGTTCTATAATTAATCCGGTGGCATTCCGTCTTGACCTCCCCCCTACGTTTAAAATTCACAACGTGTTCCACAGATCATTGCTTAAGAGGTATGTGGCGCCGGTGGTACCGTCACCTTTACCTCCCCCTCCAGTGGTGGTCAATGGTAACTTGGAGTTCCAGGTATCGAGGGTCATCGATTCACGCTTTAATCGCCGGTCCCTTCAGTACCTGGTTCATTGGAAGGGGTATGGTCCTGAGGAGAGGATGTGGGTTCCTGCGTCGGATATTAACGCAGACCGATTAGTTCGGGCCTTCCACACGACTCACCCGGATAAACCTGGCCCTGAGGGTCCGGAGGCCCCTCGTAGAAGGAGGGGTACTGTCACGGGTGTGTCGCCACGAAGATCCTCACGATTACACAGCCTGACTTCTCGCAGCTGAGTTTTTGGTGCTTTGTGTTTTTCGGCAGTGAGGTAGTTAACTCTCTCTCTGTGCTAGACAAGGTCCAGCCTCGCCCAGCTGCAATCAATGCTGCTGTAGTGGGACTCCTTCAAATGCCTGCCGGTCTGTTAGGGAAGTGTCGGTGAAAGCATTTCATGCAGACTAACAGAGCGGATCGTGGTATTTGGAGTTTCAGAGCTAAGTGTATTTGGAGTGTTTTTTTCCCTTCCTCACTTTATCATTTATCTCCTTTCCCGTTGGTGTTCCCTCTGTTGTAGTTGTGTAGTTTTTGTATGCAAGGTGGTTTTGGTTTTACCCTTGTACTGTCTCGTTCGTCTAAGTACTGAGTGTGGGCATATTATTACCTGTCCCCTTTTGTTGTGATCAGGGGTCCTTCTCAGGACTAGATTACTTAGGTGCAGGGATCCTCAGGAGGTAGGGGTTACGCTGGCGGCCTGGACCTCTGTACCTTTAACAGTACCTCCAGGTAGAGGGATTAGTCAGGGCCCCAGCTTAGGGTCAGCTTAGGCCCCCTACCTCCAGTACACAGAGACAGCGTGACAAAGAAAGGTGAAGGTCGCAGTGGAATAAAAAGACAATATCAATGCCCCTTGGTAGAGTGGTGGAGGTCGCAGTGGAATAAAAAGACAATATTAATGCCCCGTGGAAGGGACGTGGAGGTCACAGTAGCTTATCAAGACGCTTTTAATGCCCCTTGGGAGAGTGGTGGAGGTCGCAGTGGAATAAAAAGACAATATCAATGCCCCGTAAAAGAGACGTGGAGGTTACAATAGGTTAACAAGACGGTTTTAATGCCCCTTGGAAGGGCTGTGGAGTTCAGAGTGGTTTAACAAGATGGTTTTAATGCCCCTTGATAGAGATGTGAAGGTCTCAGTAGCTTAACAAGATGGTTTTAATGCCCCTTGGAACAGTGGAGGAGGTTACAGTGGAATAAAAAGACAATATCAATGCCCCTTGGAAGCGTGGTGGAGGTCGCAGAGGAATAAAAAGACAATGTTAATGCCCCGTGAAAGAGACGTGGAGGACACAGTAGCTTAACAAGATGGTTTTAATGCCCCTTGGAAGAGTGGTGGAGGTCTAAGTGGAATAAAAAGACAATAACAATGCCCTGTAAGAGACATGGAGGTCACGGTAGCTTAATAAGACGGTTTAAATGCCCATTGGAAGAGCTGTGGAGTTCAGAGTGGTTTAACAAGACAGTTTTAATGCCCCTTGATAGAGATGTGGAGGTCTCAGTAGCTTAACAAGATGGTTTTAATGCTCCTTGGAACAGTGGAGGAGGTTACAGTGGAATAAAAAGACAATATCAATGCCCTTTGGAAGAGTGGTGGAGGTCGTAGTGGAATAAAAAGACAATATCAGTTCCCCCTGTGGAATAGACGTGGAGGTCACAATAGCAAAACAAGACAGTTTTAATGCTACTAGGAAGAGTGGTGGAGGTCGCTGTGGAATAAAAAGACAACATCAATGCCCCGTGGAAGAGACATGGAGGTCACATTAGCTTTACAAGACTGTTTTAATGCCCCTTGGAAGAGTGCTGGAGGTTACAGAGGAATAAAAAGACAAAATCACTGCCCCGTGGAAGAGACGTTGAGGTCACAGTAGCTTATCAAGACGGTTTTAATGCTACATGGAAGAGTGGTGGAGATTACTGTGGAATAAAAAGACAATATCAATGCCCCGTGGAAGAGACGTGGAGGTGACAGTAGCTTAACAATACGGTATTAATGCCCCTTGGAAGAGCTGTGGAGTTCAGAGTGGTTTTTCAAGATGGTTTTAATGCCCCTTGGAAGAGACACGGTGGTCACATTAGCTTTACAAGACGGTTTTAATGCCCCTTGGAAGAGTGGAGGAGGTCGCATTGGAATAAAAAGACAGTATCAATGCCCCATTGAATAGACGTGGAGGTCACAGTAGCTTAACAAGACGGTTCTAATGCCCCTTGGAAGAGCTGTGGAGATCACAGTGGTTTAACAAGACGGATTTAATGCCCCTTGGATGAGACTTGGAGGCCACAGTAGCTTAACAATTTAGTTCTAATGCCCTTTGGAAAGGTGGTGAAGGTTACATTGGAATAAAAAGACAATATCAATGCCCCGTGGAAGAGACGTGGAGGTCACAGTAGCTTAGCAAGACAGTTTAATGCCCCTTGGAAGAGTGTTGGAGGTTACAGTGGAATAAAAAGACAATATCAATGCCTTTTGGAAGAGTGGTGGATGTCGCAGTGGAACAAAAAGACAATATCATTTCCATGTGGAAGAAACGTGGAAGTCACATTAGCTTAAAAAGATGGTTTTATTGCCCCTTGGAAGAGTGCTGGAGGTCGCAGGCAATAAAAAGACAATATCAATGCCCCTTGGATGAACCGTGGAGGTCAAAGTAGCTTAACAATACGGTTTTATTTCCCCTTGGAAGAGTGGTGGAGGTTACAGTGGAAATTAAAGACAATATCAATGCCCCGTGGTAGAGATGTGGAGATCACAGTAGCTTAACAAGATGGTTTTAATGCCGCTTGCTAGAGTGGTGGAGTTTGGAGTGGAATAAAAATACAACATCAATGCCCCTTGGAAGAGTCGTGGAGGTCGCAGTGGAATAAAAAGACAATATCAATGCCCCTTGGAGGAGTGGTGGAGGTCGCAGTGGAATAAAAAGACGATATCAATGCCACTTGGAAGAGACGTGGAGGTCACATTAGCTTAACAAGATGGTTTTAATGCCGCTTGCTAGAGTGGTGGAGTTTGGAGTGGAATAAAAATACAACATCAATGCCCCTTGGAAGAGTCGTGGAGGTCGCAGTGGAATAAAAAGACAATTTCAATGCCCCTTGGAGGAGTGGTGGAGGTCGCAGTGGAATAAAAAGACGATATCAATGCCACTTGGAAGAGACGTGGAGGTCACATTAGCTTAACAAGATGGTTTAAATGCCCCTTGTAAGAGTGGTGGATTTTGCAGTGGAATAAAAAGACAATGTTAATGCCCCGTAGAAGAGACGTGGAAGTCACAGTAGCTTAACAAGAAAGTTTTAATGCCCCTTCGAAGAGCTGTGGAGTTCAGAGTGGTTTAACAAGAAGGTTTGAATGCCCCTTCGAAGAGACATGGAGGTCACAGTAGCTGAAAAACACGGTATTAATGCCACTTGGAGGAGTGGGCGAGATTACAGTGAAATAAAAAGACAATATCATTGCCCCGTGGAAGAGACGTGGAGGTCACAGTAGCTTAACAAAATGTTTTAAAGCCTCTTGGAAGAGTGGTGAAGGTTGCAGTGGAATAAAAAGACAATATCAATAGCCCTTGGAAGAGTGTTGGGGGTCGTAGGGAAGAAATAGACAAAATCAATGCCACATGGAAGAGACGTGGAGGTCAAATTAGCTTAACAATACGGTTTTATTGCCCCTTGGAAGAGTGGTGGAGGTTACAGTGGAAAAAATAGACACTATCAATGATCCGTGGAGAGACGTGGAGGTCACAGTAGCTTAACAAGACAGTTTTAATGCCCCTTGGAAGAGTGGTGGAGGTCGCAGTGGAATAAAAAGATGATATCAATGGTTCTTGGAAGAGACGTGGAGGACACAGTAGCTTAACAAGATAGTTTTAATGCCCCTTGAAAGAGTGGTGGAGATCGCAGTGGAATAAAAAGACAATATCAATCCACCTTGGAAGAGTGGTGGAGGTCGCAGTGGAATAAAAATACAATATCAATGCTCCGTGGAATAGACGTGGATGTCACAGTAGCTTAACAAGACTGTTTTAATGCCCCTTGGAAGAACTGTGGAGTTGAGAGTGGTTTAACAAGATGGTTTTAATGCCCCTTGGATGAGACGTGGAGACCACAGTAGCTTAACAACGAGGTTCTCATGCCCCTTGGAAAGGTGGTGAAGGTTAAAATGGAATAAAAAGACAATATCAATGCCCTGTGGAAGAGACGTGGAGGTCACTGTAGCTTAACAAGACGGTTTTAATGCCCCTTGGAAGAGTGTTGGAGGTCACAGTGGAATAAAAAGACGATATCAATGGCTCTTGGAAGAGACGTGGAGGACACAGTAGCTTAATTAGACAGTTTTAATGCCCCTTGGAAGAGTGGTAGATATCGCACTTGAATAAAAAGACAATATCAATGCCCCTTGGAAGAGTGGTGGAGGTCGCAGTGGAATAAAAAGACAATATCAATGCCCCATGGAATAGACGTGGAGGTCACAGTACCTTAACAAGACGTTTTTAATGCCCCTTGGATGAGCTGTGGAGTTCAGAGTGGTTTAACAAGATGGTTTTTATGCCCCTTGGATGAGACATGGAGGCCACAGTAGCTTAACAAGGTGGTTCTAATGCCCCTTGGAAAGGTGGTGAAGGTTAAAGTGGAATAGAAAGACAATATCAATGCCCTGTGGAAGAGACGTGGAGGTCACAGTAGCTTAACAAGACAGTTTTAATGCCCCTTGGAAGAGTGGTGGATGTCGCAGTGGAATATAAAGACAATATCAATGCCCCGAGGAACAAACGTGGAGGTCACAATACCTTAAAAAGACGGTTTTATTGCCCCTTGGAAGAGTGGTGGAGGTCGCAGGGAATAAAACGACAATATCAATGCCCCTTGGAAGAGACGTGGAGCTCAAAGTAGCTTAACAATATGGTTATATTGCCCTTTGGAAGAGTGGTAAAGGTTACAATGGAATTTAAAGACAATATTAATGCCGCGTGGAAGAGACATGGAGGTCACAGTAGCAAAACAAGATGGTTTTAATGCCTTTTGGAAGAGTTGTGGAGTTTGCAGTGGAATAAAAACACATTATCAAGGCCCTTTGGAAGAGTGGTGGAGGTCGCAGTGGAAAAAAAAGACAATATAAATGCCCCTTGGAAGAGTGGTGGAGCTCACAGTGGAATAAAATGACGATATCAATGCCCCTTGCAAGAGACGTGGAGGTCACAGTAGCTTAACAAGACAGTTTAAATTCCCCTTGGAAGAGTGGTGGAGTTCACAGTGGTTTACCAAGACGGTTTGAATGCCCCTTGGAAGAGACGTGGAGGTCACAGTATCTTAAAATGACGGTTTTAATGCCCCTTGGAAGAGTGGTAGAGGTCGCAGTGGAATAAAAAGACAATATCAATGCCCCTTGGAAGAGACGTGGAGCTCAAAGTAGCTTAACAATATGGTTATATTGCCCTTTGGAAGAGTGGTAAAGGTTACAATGGAATTTAAAGACAATATTAATGCCGCGTGGAAGAGACATGGAGGTCACAGAAGCAAAACAAGATGGTTTTAATGCCTTTTGGAAGAGTTGTGGAGTTTGCAGTGGAATAAAAACACATTATCAAGGCCCTTTGGAAGAGTGGTGGAGGTCGCAGTGGAAAAAAAAGACAATATAAATGCCCCTTGGAAGAGTGGTGGAGCTCACAGTGGAATAAAATGACGATATCAATGCCCCTTGCAAGAGACGTGGAGGTCACAGTAGCTTAACAAGACAGTTTAAATTCCCCTTGGAAGAGTGGTGGAGTTCACAGTGGTTTACCAAGACGGTTTGAATGCCCCTTGGAAGAGACGTGGAGGTCACAGTATCTTAAAATGACGGTTTTAATGCCCCTTGGAAGAGTGGTAGAGGTCGCAGTGGAATAAAAAGACAATATCAATGCCGCTTGGAAGAATGGTGGAGGTCGCAGTGGAATAAAAGACAATATCAATG
This sequence comes from Phyllobates terribilis, assembly GCF_046119375.1. Lineage (NCBI taxonomy): Eukaryota > Metazoa > Chordata > Amphibia > Anura > Dendrobatidae > Phyllobates > Phyllobates terribilis. Next base: position 1,607,038 of record NW_027362982.1, read on the forward strand.
CCTCGGGGAAGAGACGTGGAGGTCAAAGAAGCATAACAAGATGGTTTTAATGCCCCTTGTAAGAGTGGTGGAAGTCGCAGTGGATTAAAAAGACATCAATTCCCCGTGGAAGAGACGTGGAGGTCATTTTAGCTTTACAAGATGGTTTTAATGCCCCTTGGAAGAATGGTGGAGTTCGCAGTGTAATAAAAAGACAATATCACGGCCCCTTGGAAGAGTGGTGGAGGTCGCAATGGAATAAAAAAAAATAAATGAATGCCCCTTGGATGAGACGTGGAGGTCACAGTAGCTTAACAAGACAGTTTAAATACCCCTTGGAAGAGTGTTGGAGTTTGAAACAAGACGGTTTAAATGCCCCTTGGAAGAGTGTTGGAGTTCGAAGTGGAATAAAAAGACAATATTAATGCCCCGTAGAAGAAACGTGGAGGTGACAGTAGCTTAATAAGTCAGTTTTACTCCCCCTTGGAAGAGCTGAGGAGTTCAGAGTGGTTTAACAAGACGGTTTGAAAGCCCCTTGGAAGAGACGTGGAGGTCACAGTAGCTTAAAAAAACTGTATTAATGCCCCTTGGAAGAGTGGTGGAGGTTACAGTGAAATAAAAAGACAATATTAATGCCCCGTCGAAGAGAAGTGGAGGTCACAGTAGCTTAACAAAATGTTTTTTTTGCCCCTTGGAAGAGTGCTGGAGGTTGCAGTGGAATAAAAAGAAAATATCAATGCCCTTTGGAGAGTGGTGGAGGTTGCAGTGGAATAAAAAGACGATATCAATGCCCCGTGGAAGAGACGTGGAGGTCACAGTAACTTAACAAGACGGTTTTAATGCCCGTTGAAGGAGTGGTGGAGTTCGCAGTTTAATAAAACGACAATATCAAGGCCCCTTGGAGTAGTGGTGGAGGTTGCAGTGGAATAAAAAGACAATATCAATACCCCGTGGAAGATTGCTGGAGGTCGCAGTGGAATAAAAAGACAATATCAATGCCCCTTGGAAGAGACGTGGAGGTCACAGTAGCTTAACAAGACGGTTTAAATGCTCCTTGGAAAAGTGGTGGAGTTCAGAGTGGTTTTACAAGATGGTTTTATTGACCCTTGGAAAAGACGTGGAGGTTACATTAGCTTTACAAGATGGTTTTAAAGCCCCCTGGAAGAGTGATGGAGGTTACAGTGGAATAAAAAGACAAAATCAATGCCCCGGGGAGAAGACGTGGAGATCTAAATAGCTTAAAAAGACAATTGTAATGCCGCTTAAAAGAGTGGTGGATTTCGCAGTGGAATGAAAAGACAATATCAATGCCCCTTGGAAGAATGGTGGATTTCGAAGTGGAATGAAAAGACAATATCACGGCCCCTTGGAAGAGTGGTGGAGGTCGCAATGGAATAAAATGACAATATCAATGTCCATTGGAAGTGTTGTGGAGGTCGCAGTGGAATAAAAAAAAATAAATGAATGCACCTTGGATGAGACGTGGAGGTCACAGTAGCTAAACAAGACGGTTTAAATGCCCTTTGGAAGAGTGTTGGAGTTCGAAGTGGAATAAAAAGACAATATTAATGCCCCGTAGAAGAAACGTGGAGGTCACAGTAGCTTAACAAGTCAGATTTACTCCCCCTTGGAAGAGCTGTGGAGTTCAGAGTTGTTTAACAAGACGGTTTGAAAGCCCCTTGGAAGAGACGTGGAGGTTACAGTAGCTTAAAAAAACGGTATTAATGCCCCTTGGAAGAGTGGTGGAGGTTACAGTGAAATAAAAAGACAATATCAATGCCCCGTGGAAGAGACGTTTAGGTCACAGTAACTTAACAAGACGGTTTTAATGCCCGTTGGAGGAGTGGTGGAGTTCGCAGTTTAATAAAACAACAATATCAAGGCCCCTTGGAAGAGTGCTAGAGGTTGCAGTGGAATAAAAAGACAATATCAATACCCCTTGGAAGATTGCTGGAGGTCGCAGTGGAATAAAAAGACAATATCAATGCCCCTTCGAAGAGACGTGGAGGTCACAGTAGCTTAACAAGACGGTTTAAATGTCTCTTGGAAAAGTGGTGGAGTTCAGAGTGGTTTTACAAGATGGTTTTATTGACCCTTGGAAGAGACGTGGAGGCCACATTAGCTTTACAAGATGGTTTTAATGCCCCTTGGAAAAGTGATGGAGGTTACAGTGGAATAAAAAGACAAAATCAATGCCCCGTGGAAGAGACGTGGATTTCACAGCAGCTTAACAGGACGATTTTAATACTACTTGGAAGAGTGGTGGAGGTCGCTGTGGAATAAAAAGACAATTTCAATGCCCCTTGGAAGAGACGTGGAGGTCACACTACCTTAACAGTACAGTTTTAATGCCCCTTGGAAGAGCAGTGGAGTTCAGATTGATTTTACAAGATGGTTTTAATGCCTTTTGGAAGAGACGTGGTGGTCACATTAGCATTACAAGACGGTTTTACTGCTCCTTAGAAGAGTGGTGGAGGTTACAGTGGAATAAAAAGACAATATCAATGCACCGGGGAAGAGACGTGGAGATCTAAATAGCTTAAAAAGACAGTTGTAATGCCCCTTAAAAGAGTGGTGGAGTTTGCAGTGGAATAAAAATACAATATCAATGCCCGGTGCAAGAGACGTGGAGGTCACAGTAGCTTAACAAGTTGGTTTTAATGGCCCTTAGAAAAGGGGTGGAGGTCGCAGTGGAATAAAAAGACAATATCAATGTTCCTTGGAAGAGTGGTGGAGGTCGCATTGGAATAAAAAGACAAAATCAATGCCCCTTGGAAAAGACGTGGAGGTCACAGTAGCTTAACAAGACGGTTTTAATGCCCCTTGGAAGAGTAGTGGAGGTCGCTGTGGAATAAAAATACAATATCAATGCCCCGTGGAAAAGAGGTGTAGGTCACAGTAGTTTAACAAAGCGGTTTTAATGCCCCTTGGAAGAGTGGTGGAGGTCGCAGTGGAATAAAAAAACAATATCAATGTCCCGTGTAAGAGAAGCGGAGGTCACAGTAGCTTAACAAGATGGTTTTAATGCACCTTGGAAGAGCTGTGGAGCACAGAGCGGTTTAACAAGATGGTTTTAAAGCCCTTTGGAAGAGACGTGGAGGTAGCAGTAGCTTAACAAGACAGTTTTCATGCCTCTTGTAAGAGTGGTGGAGGTTACAGTGAAAAAAAAAGACAATATCAATGCCCTGTGGAAAAGACGTGGAGGCCACAGTAGCTTAACAAGACACTTTTTAATGCCCCTTGGCAGAGCTGTGGCATTCAGAGTGGTTTAACAAGAAGGATTTAATGCCCCTTTGAAGAGACGTGAAGATGACAGTAGCTTAACAAGACAGTTTTAATGCCCCTTGGAAGAGTGGTGGAGGTTACAGTGGAATAAAAAGACAATATGAATGCCCCGTGGAAGAGACTTGGAGGTCACAGTAGCTTAAAAAGATGGCTTTATTGCCCCTTGGTGGAGGTCGCAGAGTAATAAAAAGACAATATCAAAGTCCCTTGGAAGAGTAGTGGAGGTCGCAGTGGAATAAAAAGACAATAACAATGCCCCTTGGAAGAGTGGTGGAGGTTGCAGTGGAATAAAAAGACAATATCAATGCCCCGTAGAAGGGACGTGGAGGTCACAGTAGCGTAACAAGACTATTTTAATGCCCCTTGGAAGAGTGGTGGAGGTAGCAGTGGTATAAGAAGACAATATCAATACACAGTGGAACAGCCATGAAGGTCACAGTAGCATAACAAGACTGTTTTAATGCCCCTTGGAAGAACTGTGGAGTTCAGAGAGGTTTAACAAGACAGTTTTAATGCCACTTGGAAGAGACGTGGAGGTCACAGTAGCTTAATAAGACGGTTTTAGTGCCAATTGGAATCGTGGTGTAGGTTACATTGGAATAAAAAGACAATATCAATGCCCATTGGAAGAAACGTGGAGGTCACAGTAGCATAACAAGACAGTTTTAATGCCCCTTGGAAGAGCTGTGGAGTTCAGAGAGGTTTAACAAGGCGGTTTTAATGCCCCTTGGAAGAGACGTGGAAGTCACAGTAGCTTAACAAGATGGTTTTAATGCCCGTTGGAAGAGTTGTGGGGGTCGCAGTGGAATAAAAAGACAATATCAATGTTCCTTGGAAGAGTGATGTTGGTTGCAGTGGAATAAAAAGACAATATCAATGCCCCGTGGAAGAGACGTGGGGGTAATAGTAGCTTAACAAGACTGTTTTAATGCCGCTTGGAAGATGGGTGGAGGTCGCAGTGGAATAAGAAGACAATATCAATGCCCCTTGGAAAAGACGTGGAGGTCACAGTAGCTTAACAAGACGGTTTTAATGCCCCTTGGAAGAGTCGTGGAGGTCGCTGTGGAATAAAAATACAATATCAATGCCCCGTGGAAGAGACGTGGAGGTCACAGTAGTTTAACAAAGCGGTTTTAATGCCCCTTGGAAGAGTGGTGGAGGTCGCAGTGGAATAAAAAAACAATATCAATGCCCCGTGTAAGAGACGTGGAGGTCACAGTAGCTTAACAAGATGGTTTTAATGGCCCTTAGAAAAGTTGTGGCGGTTGCAGTGGAATAAAAAGACAATATCAATGCCCCTTGGAAGAGTGGTGGAGATCGTATTGGACTAAAAAGACAATATCAATTCCCCGTAGAAGAGACATGGAGGTCACAGAAATTTAACAAAATGGTTTTCATGCCCCGTGGAAGAGTGGTGGAGGTAGCAGTGGAATAAAAAGACAAAATCAATGCCCCGTGGAAGAGACGTGGAGGTCAGAGTCGCTTAACAAGACGGTTTTAATGCCCATTGGAAGAGTAGTGGGGGTCGCTGTGGAATAAAAAGACAATATCAATGCCCCGTGGAAGAGACGTGGAGGTCACAGTAGCTTAACAAGATGGTTTTAATGCGCCTTGGAAAAGCTGTGGAGCACAGAGTGGTTTAACAAGATGGTTTTAATGCCCCTTGGAAGAGACGTGAAGATGACAGTAGCTTAACAAGACAGTTTTAATGCCCCTTGGAAGAGTGGTGGAGGATACAGTGGAATAAAAAGACAATATCAATGCCCCGTAGAAGGGACGTGGAGGTCACAGTATCTTAACAAGGCTATTTTAAAGCCCCTTGGAAGAGTGGTGGAGGTCGCAGTGGTATAAGAAGACAATATCAATACCCAGTGGAACAGACATGAAGGTCACAGTAGCATAACAAGACTGTTTTAATGCCCCTTGGAAGAACTGTGTAGTTCAGAGAGGTTTAACAAGACAGTTTTAATGCCCCTTGGAAGAGGCATGGAGGTCACAGTAGCTTAACAAGACGGTTTTAGTGCCAATTGGAATCGTGGTGTAGGTTACATTGGAATAAAAAGACAATATCAATGCCCAGTGGAAGAAACGTGGAGGTCACAGTAGCTTTATAAGACAGTTTTAATGCCCCTTGGAAGAGCTGTGGAGTTGAGAGAGGTTTAACAAGACGGTTTTAATGCCCCTTGGAAGAGACGTGGAAGTCACAGTAGCTTAACAAGACGGTTTTAATGCCCGTTGGAAGAGCTGTGGGGGTCGCAGTGGAATAAAAAGACAATATCAATGTTCCTTGGAAGAGTGATGTTGGTCGCAGTGGAATAAAAAGACAATATCAATGCCCCGTGGAAGAGACGTGGAGGTAATAATAGCTTAACAAGACTGTTTTAATGCCACTTGGAAGATTGGTGGAGGTCGCAGTGGAATAAAAAGACAATATCAATGCCCTGTGGAAGAGACATTGTGGTCACAGTAGCTTAACAATACAGTTTTAGTGCCCCTTAGAAGAGTGGTGGAGGTCGCAGTGGAGTAAAAAGAGAATATCAATGCCCCGTGAAAGAGACGTGAACGTAGAAGTAGCTTAACAAGATGGTTTTAATGCCCCTTGGAAGAGTGGTGGAGGTCGCAGTGGAATAAAAAGCCAATATTAATGCCCCGTGGAAGAGACGTGGAGGTCAAAGTAGCTTAACAAGACGGTTTTAATATACCTTGGAAGAGCTGTGAAGTTCAGAGTGGTTTATAAAGACGGTATTAATGATCCTTGGATGAGACGTGGCGGTCACAGTAGCTTAAAAAGAGAGTTTTAATGCCCATTGGAAAAGTGGTGGAGGTTACAGTGGAAGAAAAAGACAATTTCAATGACCCGTGGAAGAGATGTCGAGGTCACAGTAGCTTAACAACACAGTTTTAATGCCCCTTGGAAGAGTGGTGGAGATCGCATTGGATTAAAAAGTCAATATAAATGCCCCGTGGAATATACGTGGAGGTCACAGTAGCTTAACAAGACGGTTTTAATGCCCCTTGGAAGAGCTGTGGAGTTCAGATTGGCTTAACAAGACGGTTTTAATTCCCCTTGGATGAGACGGGGAGGCCACAGTAGCTTAACAAGGCAGTTCTAATGCACGTTGGAAAGGTGGTGAAGGTTACATTGGAATAAAAACATAATATCAACGCCCCGTGGAAGAGATGTGGCGGTCACAGTAGCTTATCAAGACAGTTTTAATGCCCCTTGGAAGAGTGTTGGAGGTTGCAGTGGAATAAAAAGACAATATCAATGCACCTTGGAAGAGTGGTGGATGTCGCAGTGGAATAAAAAGAAAATATCTCTGCCCCGTGGAAGAAACGTGGAGGTCACAGTTGCTTAAAAAGAAAATTTTATTGCCCCTTGGAAGAGTGGTGTAGGTCGCAGGGAATAAAAAGACAATATCAGTGCCCCGTAGAAGAGACGTGGAGGTCACAGTAGCTTAACAAGACGGTTTTAATGCCCCTTGGAAGAGTGGTGGAGGTCGCAGTGGAATAAAAAGACAATATCAAGGCCCCGTGGAAGAGACGTGGAGGTCACAGTAGCTTAACAAGTCGGTTTTAATGCACCTTCGAAGAGTGGTGGTGGTCGCAGTTGAATAAAAAGACAATATCAATGCCCCTTGGAAGAGTGGTGGAGGTCGCAGTGGAATAAAAAGACAATATCAACGCCCCGTGGAAGAGACGTGGAGGTCACAGTAGCTTAACAAAATGGTTTTAATGTCCCTTCGAAGAGTAGTGGTGGTCGCAGTGGAATAAAAAGACAATATCAATGCCCCTTGGAAGAGACGTGGAGGTCACAGTAGCTTTACAAGATGGTTTTTATGCCCCTTGGAAGAGTGGTGGAGGTTACAGTGTAATAAAAAGACAATATCAATGCCCCGTGGAAGAGACGTGGAGATCACAGTAGCTTAACAAAACGGTTTCAATGCCCCTTGGAAGAGTGGTGGAGATCGCAGTGGAATATAAAGATAATATCAATGCCCCTTGGAAGAGTGGTGGAGATCACAGTGGAAAAAAGACAATATCAATGCCCCGTGGAAGAGATGTCGTGGTCACAGCAGCTTAACAATACAGTTTTAATACCCTTTTGAAGAGTGATGGAGGTCGCAGTGGAATAAAAAGACAATATCAATGCCCCGTGGAAGAGACCTGGATGTCACAGTAGCTTAACAAGACGGTTTTAATGCCCCTTCGAAGAGTTATGGTGGTCGCAGTGGAATAAAAAGGCAATATCAATGCCCCTTGGAAGAGTGGTGGAGGTCGCAGTGGAATAAAATGACAATATCAATGCCCCGTGGAAGAGACGTAGAGGTCACAGTAGCTTAAGAAGATGGTTTTAATGCCCATTGGAAAAGTGGTGGAGGTAGCAGTGGAATAAAAAGACAAAATCAATGCCCCTTGGATGAGACGTGGGGGCCACAGTAGCTTAACAAGGCGGTTCTAATGCCCCTTGGAAGAGTGGTGGAGGTCGCAGTGGAATAAAAATACAATATCAATGCCCCGTGGAAGAGACGTGGAGGTCACAGTAGCTTAACAAGACGGTTTTAATGCCCCTTCGAAGAGTGGTTGTGGTCACAGTGGAATAAAAAGACAATATCAATGCCCCTTGGAAGAGTGGTGGAGGTAGCAGTGGAATAAAAAGACAATATCTATGCCCCGTGGAAGAGACATGGAGGTCACAGTAGCTTTACAAAACAGTTTTAATGCCCCTTGGAAGAGTGGTGGAGGTTACAGTGGAATAAAAAGACAATATCAATTCCCTGTGGAAGAGAAGTGTAGATCACAGTAGCTTAACAAAATGGTTTTAATGCCCCTTCGAAGAGTAGTGGTGGTCGCAGTGGAATAAAAAGACAATATCATTGCCCCTTGGAAGAGACGTGGAGGTCACAGTAGCTTTACAAGATGGTTTTAATGCCCCTTTGAAGAGTGGTAGAGGTTACAGTGTAATAAAAAGACAATATCAATGCCCCGTGGAAGAAACGTGGAGATCACAGTAGCTTAACAAGATGGTTTCAATGCCCCTTGGAAGAGTGGTGGAGATCGCAGTGGAATATAAAGATAATATGAATGCCCCTTGGAAGAGTGGTGGAGATCACAGTGGAAAAAAGACAATATCAATGCCCCGTGGAAGAGATGTCGTGGTCACAGCAGCTTAACAATACAGTTTTAATACCCCTTTGAAGAGTGATGGAGGTCGCAGTGGAATAAAAAGACAATATCAATGCCCCGTGGAAGAGACCTGGATGTCACAGCAGCTTAACAAGACGGTTTTAATGCCCCTTCGAAGAGTTATGGTGGTCGCAGTGGAATAAAAAGACAATATCAATGCCCCTTGGAAGAGTGGTGGAGGTCGCAGTGGAATAAAATGACAATATCAATGCCCCGTGGAAGAGACGTAGAGGTCACAGTAGCTTAAGAAGATGGTTTTAATGCCCATTGGAAAAGTGGTGGAGGTAGCAGTGGAATAAAAAGACAAAATCAATGCCCCTTGGATGAGACGTGGGGGCCACAGTAGCTTAACAAGGCAGTTCTAATGCCCCTTGGAAGAGTGGTGGAGGTCGCAGTGGAATAAAAATACAATATCAATGCCCCGTGGAAGAGACGTGGAGGTCACAGTAGCTTAACAAGACGGTTTTAATGCCCCTTCGAAGAGTGGTGGTGGTCGCAGTGGAATAAAAAGACAATATCAATACCCCTTGGAAGAGTGGTGGAGGTAGCAGTGGAATAAAAAGACAATATCTATGCCCCGTGGAAGAGACATGGAGGTCACAGTAGCTTTACAAAACAGTTTTAATGCCCCTTGGAAGAGTGGTGGAGGTTACAGTGGAATAAAAAAGACAATATCAATTCCCCGTGGAAGAGAAGTGTAGATCACAGTAGCTTAACAAAATGATTTCAATGTCCCTTGGAAGAGTGGTGGAGATCGCAGTGGAATATAAAGATAATATCAATGCCCCTTGGAAGACTGGTGGAGATCACAGTGGAAAAAAGACAATATCAATGCCCCGTGGAAGAGACGTGGTGGTCACAGCAACTTAACAATACTGTTTTAATGCCCCTTTGAAGAGTGATGGAGGTCGAAGTGGTATAAAAAGACATTATCATTGCCCCGTGGAAGAGACGTCGAGGTCAAAGTAGCTTAATAACATGGCTTTACTGCCCATTGGAAGAGGTGTGGAATTCAGAGTGGTTTAACAAGATGGTGTTAATGCCCCTTGGAAGAGACATGGAGGTCACAGTAGCTTAACAAGACGGTTTTAATGTCCCTTGGATGAGTGGTTTAAGTCGCAGTGGAAAAAAAAGACAATATCAATGCCCAGTTGAAGAGACGTGGAGGTCACAGTAGCTTAACAAAACAGTTTTAATGCCCTTTGAAAGAGTGGTGGAGGTCGCAGTGGAATAAAAAGACAATATCAATGCCCCGTGGAAAAGACTTGGAGGGTCACAGCAGCTTAACAAGACGGTTTTAATGCCCCTTGGAAGAGTGGTGGAGGTTGCAGTGGAATAAAAAGACAATATTAATGCCCCGTGGAAGAGACATGGAGGTCACAGTAGCTTAACAAGACGGTTTTAATGCCCATTGGAAATGTGGTGGAGTACAGAGTGGTTTAAAAAGAAAGTTTTAATGCCCCTTGGCAGAGAAGTGGAGGTCGCAGCAGCTAAACAAGATGGTTTTAATGCCCCTTGGAAGAGTGGTGGAGGTCGCAGTGGAATAAAAAGACAATATCAATGCCCCGTGGAAGAGACGTGGAGGTCACAGTAGCTTAACCAGACAAATTTAATGCCCCTTGGAAGAGTGGTGGAGGACGCAGTGGAATGAAAAGACAATATCAATATCCCGTTTAAGAGACATGGAGGTAACAGTAGCATAAAAAGACGGTTTTAATGCCCCTTGGAAGAGCTGTGGAGTTCAGAGAGGTTTAAAAAGATGGCTTTAATGTCCCTTGGAAGAGACATGGAGGTCACAGTAGCTTAACAAGACAGTTTTCGTGCCCCTTGGAAAAGTGGTGGAGGTTACATTGGAATAAAAAGACATTACCAGTGCCCCATGGAAGAGACATGGAGGTCACAGTAGCTTAACAAGACGGTTTTATTTCCACCTTGTAAGAGTGGTGGACGTCGCAGTGGAATAAAAATACAATATCATTGCCGCGTGGAAGAGACGTGGAGGTCACAATAGATTATCAAGACGGATTTAATGCCCCTTGGCAGAACTGTGGAGTTCAGAGTGGTTTAACAAGACGGTTTTAATGCCCCTTGGAAAAGAGGTGAAGGTCACAGTAGCTTAACAAGACGGTTTTAATGCCCCTTGGAAGAGTGGTGGAGGTCTTAGTGGAATAAAAAGACATTATCAATGCCCCTTGGAAGATTGGTGGAGGTCACAGTGGAATAAAAAGACAATATCAATACCCCGTGGAAGAGACGTGGAGATCACAGTAGCTTAACAAGAAGGTTTAATGCCCCTTGGGAGAGTGGTGGAGGTTACAGTGGAATATAAAGACAATATCAATTCCCCGTAAAAGAGACGTGGAAGTCAAAGTAGCTTAATAAGACGGATTTAATGCCCCTTGGAAGAGCTGTGGAGTTCAGAGTGGTTTAACAAGACGGTTTTAATTCCCCTTGGAAGAGACGTGGAGGTCACAGTAGCTTAAGAGGAAAGGTTTAATGCCCCTTGGAAGAGTGGTGGAGGTTACAGTGGAATATAAAGACAATATTAATGCCCAGTGGAAGAGAAGAGGAGGTCACAGTAGCGTAACAATACGATTTTAATGCCTCTTGGAAGAGTGGTGGTGGTTCGCAGTATAATAAAATGACAATATCAATGCCCCTTGGAAGAGTGGTGGAGGTCGTAGTGGAATAAAAAGACAATATCAATACCCAGTGGAAGAGACGTGAAGGTCACAGTAGCTTAACAAGACGATTTTAATGCCCCTTGGAAGAGTGGTGGAGGTTACAGCGGAATAAAAAGACAATATCAATGCCCCGTGGAAGAGACGAGGAGGTCACAGTGGCTTAACAAGACAGTTTTATTGCCCCTTGGAAGAGTGGTTGTGATTGCAGTGGAATAAAAAGACAATATCATTGCCGCGTGGAAGACACATGGAGGTCACAGTAGATTATCAAGACGGTTTTAATGCACCTTGGCAGAGCTGTGGAGTTCAGAGTGGTTTAACAAGACGATTTTAATGTCCCTTGGAAGAGATGTGAAGGTCACAGTAGCTTTACAAGACGATTTTAATGCCCCTTGGAAGAGTGGTGGAGGTTACAGTGGAATAAAAACACTACATCAATGCCCTGTAGAAGAGACGTGGAGGTCACATTAGGTTAACCAGATAATTTTAATGCCCCTTGGCAGAGGGCAGAGCTGTGGAGTTCAGAGTGGCTTAACAAGACGATTTTAATGCCCCTTGGAAGAGACATGAAGGTAACTGTAGCTTAACAAGACGGTTTTAATGCCCCTTGGAAGAGTGGTGGAGGTTACAATGGAATAAAAAGACAATATCAATGCCCCGTGGAATAGACGTGGAGGTCACAGTAGCTTAGCAAGATGTTTTTTTTGCCCCTTGGAAGAGTAGTGGAGGTCGCAATGGAAAAAAAAGAAAATATCAATCACCCTTGGAGGAGTGGTGGAGGTCGCAGTGGAATAAAAACACAATATCAATGCCTCGTGGAAGAGACGTGAAGGTCATAGTAGCGTAGCAAGACGGTTTTAAAGCCCTTTGGAAGAGTCGTGGAGGTTACAGTGGAATAAAAAGACAATATCAATGCCCCGTGGAAGAGACGTGGAGGTCACAGTAGCTTAACAAGACTGTTTTAATGTACCTTGGAAGAGTGGTGGAGATCGCAGTGGAATATAAAGATAATATGAATGCCCCTTGGAAAAGTGGTGGAGATCACAATGGAAAAAAGACAATATCAATGCCCCGTGGAAGAAATGTGGTGGTCACAGCAGCTTAACAATACGGTTTTAATACCCCTTTGAAGAGTGATGGAGGTCGCAGTGGAATAAAAAGACAATGTCAATGCCCCGTGGAAGAGACGTGGATGTCACAGTAGCTTAACAAGACGGTTTTAATGCCCCTTCGATGAGTGGTGGTGGTCGCAGTGGAATAAAAAGACAATATCAATGCCCCTTGGAAAAGTGGTGAAGGTCGCAGTGGAATAAAAAGACAAAATCAATGCCCAGTGGAAGAGACGTGAAGGTCACATTAACTTAACAAGACGGTTTTAATGCCCCTTGGAAGAGTGGTGGAGGTTACAGCGGAATAAAAAGACAATATCAATGCCCCGAGGAAGAGACGCGGAGGTCACAGTGGCTTAACAAGACAGTTTTATTGCCCCTTTGAAGAGTGGTTGTGATCGCAGTGGAATAAAAAGAAAATATCATTGCCACGTAGAAGAGACATGGAGGTCACAGTAGATTATCAAGACGGTTTTAATGCACCTTGGCAGAGCTGTGGAGTTCAGAGTGGTTTAACAAGACGATTTTAATGTCCCTTGGAAGAGATGTGAAGGTCACAGTAGCTTTACAAGATGATTTTAATGCCCCTTGGAAGAGTGGTGGAGGTTACAGTGGAATAAAAACACTACATCAATGCGTAGTGGAAGAGACGTGGAGGTCACATTAGGTTAACCAGATAATTTTAATGCCCCTTGGCAGAGGACAGAGCTGTGGAGTTCAGAGTGGCTTAACAAGACGGTTTTAATGCCCCCTGGAAGAGACGTGAAGGTAACTGTAGCTTAACAAGACGGTTTTAATGCCCCTTGGAAAAGTGGTGGAGGTTACAATGGAATAAAAAGACAATATCAATGCCCCGTGGAATAGACGTGGAGGTCACAGAAGCTTAGCAAGATGTTTTTTTTGCCCCTTGGAAGAGTAGTGGAGGTCGCAATGGAAAAAAAAGAAAATATCAATCACCCTTGGAGGAGTGGTGGAGGTCGCAGTGGAATAAAAACACAATATCAATGCCCCGTGGAAGAGATGTCAAGGTCATAGTAGCGTAACAAGACGGTTTTAAAGCCCTTTGGAAGAGTCGTGGAGGTTACAGTGGAATAAAAAGACAATATCAATGCCCCGTGGAAGAGACGTGGAGGTCAGAGTAGCTTAACAAGACGGTTTTATTACCCACTTGTAAGAGTGGTGGATGTCGCAGTGGAATAAAAAGACAATATCATTGCCGCGTGGAAGAGACGTGGAGGTCACAGTAGATTATCAAGACGGTTTTAATGCCCCTTGGCAGAACTGTGGAGCTCAGAGTGGTTTAACAAGACGGTTTTATTGCCCCTTGGAAGAAAGGTGAAAGTCACAGTAGCTTAACAAGATGGTTTTAATGCCCCTTAGAAGAGTGGTGGAGGTTACAGTGGAATAAAAAGACAATATCAATGCCCCGTGGAAGAGACGTGGAGATCACAGTAGCTTAAAAAGATGATTTTAATACTCCTTGGAAGAGTGGTGAAGGTCTCAGTGGAATAAAAAGACAATATCAATGCCATGTGGAAGAGACGTGGAGGGCACAGTATCTTAACAAGACGGTTTTAATGCCCCTTGTAAGAGCTGTGGAGTTCAAAGTGGTTTAACAAGACGGTTTAAATGCCCCTTGGAAGAGACGTGGATGTCACAGTAGCTTAAAAGGCTGATTTTAATACTCCTTGGAAGAGTGGTGAAGGTCTCAGTGGATTAAAAAGACAATATCAATACCCCGTGGAAGAGAGGTGGAGGGCACAGTATCTTAACAAGATGGTTTTAATGCCCTTTGGAAGAGCTGTGGAGTACAGAGTGATTTAAAAAGATGGTTTTAATGCCCCTTGGAAGAGTGGTGGAGGTCGTAGTGGAATAAAAAGACAATATCAATGCCCCTTGGAAGACTGGTGGAGGTTGCAGTGGAATAAAAAGACAATATCAATATCCCATGGAAGAGATGTGGAGATCACAGTAGATTAACAAGACAGTTTTAATGCCCCTTGGAAGAGCGGTGGAAGTCGCTGTGGAAGAAAAAGACAATATCAATGCCCCGTGGAAGGGACGTGGAGGTCAAAGTAGCTTAATAAGACGGTTTTAATGCCCCTTCGAAGAGCTGTGGAGTTCAAAGTGGTGTAACAAGATGGTTTTAATGCCCCTTGGAAGAGACGTGGAGGTCACTGTAGCCTAACAAGACGGTTTTAATTCCCCTTGTAAGAGCAGTGGAGTTCAGAGTGGTTAAACAAGACGGTTTAAATGCCCCTTGGAAGAGACGTGGATGTCACAGTAGCTTAAAAAGATGATTTTAATACTCCTTGGAAGAGTGGTGAAGGTCTCAGTGGAATAAAAAGACAATATCAATGCCCCGTGGAAGAGACGTGGAGGGCACAGTATCTTAACAAGACGGTTTTAATGCCCCTTGGAAGAGCTGTGGAGTACAGAGTGGTTTAACAAGACGGTTTTAATGCCCCTTGGAAGAGTGGTGGAGGTCGTAGTGGAATAAAAAGACAATATCAATGCCACTTGGAAGACTGGTGGAGGTTGCAGTGGAATAAAAAGACAATATCAATGCCCCGTGTAAGAGACGTGGAGGTCACAGTAGCTTAACAAGATGGTTTCATTGCCCCTTGGAAGAGTGGTGAAGGTCGCAGTGGAATAAAAACACTACATGAATGCCAAGTGGAAGAGACGTGGAGGTCACATTAGGTTAACCATATAATTTCAATGCACCTTGGCAGAGAGCAGAGCTGTGGAGTTCAGAGTGGCTTAACAAGACGGTTTTAATGCCCCTTGGAAGAGACGTGATGGTAACTTTAGCTTAACAAGACGGTTTTAATGCCCCTTGGAAGAGAGGTTGAGGTTACAATGGAATAAAAAGACAATATCAATGCCCCATGGAATAGACGTGGAGGTCACATTAGCTTAGCAAGATGTTTTTTTTGCCCCTTGGAAGAGTAGTGGAGGTCAAAATGGAAAAAAAAGAAAACCTCAATCACCCTTGGAGGAGTGGTGGAGGACGCAGTGCAATAAAATCCCAATATCAATGCCCCGTGGAAGAGACGTGAAGGTCATAGTAGCGTAACAAGACGGTTTTAAAGCCCTTTGGAAGAGTAGTGGAGGTTACAGTGGAATAAAAAGACAATATCAATGCCCCGTGGAAGAGACGTGGAGGTCACAGTAGCTTAACAAGACTGTTTTTTTGCCCACTTGTAAGAGTGGTGGAAGTCGCAGTGGAATAAAAAGACAATATGATTGCCGCGTGGAAAAGACATGGAGGTCACAGTAGCTTAACAAGACGGTTTTAATGCCCCTTGGCAGAACTGTGGAGTTCATAGTGGTTTAACAAAACGGTTTTAATGCCCCTTGGAAGAAAGGTGAAAGTCACAGTAGCTTAACAAGATGGTTTTAATGCCCCTTGGAAGAGTGGTGAAGGTTACAGTGGAATAAAAAGACAATATCAATGCCCCGTGGAAGAGACGTGGATGTCACAGTAGCTTAAAAAGATGATTTTAATACTCCTTGGAACAGTGGTGAAGGTCTCAGTGGAATAAAAAGACAATATCAATGCCCCGTGGAAGAGACATGGAGGGCACAGTATCTTAACAAGACGGTTTTAATGCCCCTTGGAAGAGCTGTGGAGAACAGAGTGGTTTAACAAGACGGTTTTAATGCCCCTTGGAAGAGTGGTGGAGGTCGTAGTGGAATAAAAAGACAATATCAATGCCTCTTGGAAGACTGGTGGAGGTTGCAGTGGAAAAAAAGGACAATATCAATGCCCCGTGGAAGAGACGTGGAGGTCACAGTAGCTTAGCAAGACGGTTTCATTGCCCCTTGGAAGAGTGGTGAAGGTCGCAGTGTAATAAAAACACTACATCAATGCCCAGTGGAAGAGACGTGGAGGTCACATTAGGTTAACCAGATAATTTTAATGCCCCTTGGCAGAGAGCAGAGCTGTGGAGTTCAGAGTGGCTTAACAAGACGGTTTAATGCCCCTTGGTGGCTTAACAAGACGGTTTAATGCCCCTTGGAAGAGACGTGAAGGTAACTAGCTTAACAAGACGGTTTTAATGCCCCTTGGAAGAGTGGTGGAGATTACAATGGAATAAAAAGACAATATCAATGCCCCGTGCAATAGACGTGGAGGTCACAGTAGCTTAGCAAGATGGTTTTTTTGCCCCTTGGAAGAGTAGTGGAGGTCGCAATGGAAAAAAAAGAAAACATCAATCGCCCTTGGAGGATTGGTGGAGGGCGCAGTGGAATAAAAACACAATATCAATGCCCCGTGGAAGAGACGTGAAGGTCATAGTAGCGTAACAAGACGGTTTTAAAGCCCTTTGGAAGAGTGGTGGAGTTCGCAGTGGAATAAAAAGACAATATCAATGCCCCGTGCAAGAGACGTGGAGGTCACAGTAGCTTAACAAGATAGTTTTAATGGCCCTTAGAAAAGTGGTGGAGGTTGCAGTGGAATAAAAAGACAATATCAATGCCACTTGGAAGAGTGGTGGAGGTCGTATTGGACTAAAAAGACAATATCAATTCCCCGTGAAAGAGACATGGAGGTCACAGAAGCTTAACAAAATGGTTTTCATGCCCCTTGGAAGAGTGGTGGAGGTAGCAGTGGAATAAAAAGACAAAATCAATGCCCTGTGGAAGAGACGTTTAGGTCAGAGTAGCTTAACAAGACGGTTTTAATGCCCCTTGGAAGAGCTGTGGAGTACAGAGTGGTTTAACAAGATGCTTGTAATGCCCCTTGGAAGAGACGTGGAGGTAGCAGTAGCTTAACAAGACAGTTTTAATGCCTCTTGGAAGAGTGTTGGAGGTTACAGTGAAAAAAAAAAGACAATATCAATGCCCTGTGGAAGAGACGTGGAGGCCACAGTAGCTTAACAAGAAACTTTTTAATGCCCCTTGGCAGAGCTGTGACATTCAGAGTGGTTTAACAAGAAGGATTTAATGCCCCTTGGAAGAGACGTGAAGATCACAGTAGCTTAAAAAGACAGTTTTAATGCCCCTTGGAAGAGTGGTGGAGGTTACAGTGGAATAAAAAGACAATATGAATGCCCCGTGGAAGAGACATAGAGGTCACAGTAGCTTAACAAGACGATTTTCATGCCCCTTCGAAGAGTGGTGGTGGTAGAAGTGGAATAAAAAGTCAATATCAATGCCCCTTGGAAGAGTGGTGTAGGTCGCAGTGGGATAAAAAGACAATATCAATGCCCCGTGGAAGAGACGTAGAGGTCACAGTAGCTTAAGAAGATGGTTTTAATGCCCATTGGAAAAGTGGTGGAGGTAGCAGTGGAATAAAAAGACAGTATCAATGCCCCGTGGAACAGACGTGGAGGTCACAGAAGCTTAACAAAACGGTTTTAATGCCCCTTCGAAGAGTGGTGGTGGTCGCAGTGGAATAAAAAGACAATATCAATGCCCCTTGGAAGAGTGGTGGAGGTCACAGTGGAATTAAAAGACAATATCAATGCCAAGTGGAAGAGACGTGGAGGTCACAGTAGCTTTACAAGACGGTTTTAATGCCCCTTGGAAGAGTGGTGGAGGTTACAGTGGAATAAAAAGACAATATCAATGCCCAGTTGAAGAGACGTGGAGGTCACAGTAGCTTAACAAAACAGTTTTAATGCCCTTTGAAAGAGTGGTGGAGGTCGCAGTGGAATAAAAAGACAATATCAATGCCCCGTGGAAAAGACTTGGAGGTCACAATAGCTTAACAAGACGGTTTTAATGCACCTTGGAAGAGAGGTGGAGGTTGCAGTGGAATAAAAAGACAATATTAATGCCCCGTGGAAAAGACGTGGAGGTCACAGTAGCTTAACAAGACGGTTGTAATGCCCCTTGGAAATGTGGTGGAGTACAGAGTGGTTTAACAAGAAAGTTTTAATGCCCCTTCGCAGAGAAGTGGAGGTCACAGTAGCTTAACATGATGGTTTTAATGCCCCTTGGAAGAGTTGTGGAGGTCGCAGTGGAATAAAAAGACAATATCCATGCCCCGTGGAAGAGACGTGGAGGTCACAGTAACTTAACAAGACAAATATAGTGCCGCTTGGAAGAGTGGTGGAGGACGCAGTGGAATGAAAAGACAATATTAATTTCCCGTGGAAGAGACATGAAGGTAACAGTAGCATAATAAGACGGTTTTAATGCCCCTTGGAAGAGCTGTTGTGTTCAGAGAGGTTTAAAAAGATGGTTTTAATGTCCCTTGGAAGAGACATGGAGGTCACAGTAGCTTAACAAGATGGTTTTTCTGCCCCTTGGAAAAGTGGTGGAGGTTACATTGGAATAAAAAGACATTATCAGTGCCCCATGGAAGAGACATGGAGGTCACAGGAGCTTAAAAAGACGGTTTTATTTCCAACTTGTAAGAGTGGTGGACGTAGCAGTGGAATAAAAATACAATATCATTGCCGCGTGGAAGAGACGTGGAGGTCACAGAAGATTATCAAGACGGATTTAATGCCCCTTGGCAGAACTGTGGAGTTCAGAGTGGTTTAAGAAGACGGTTTTAATGCCCCTTGGAAAAGAGGTGAAGGTCACAGTAGCTTAACAAGATGGTTTTAATGCCCCTTGGAAGAGTGGTGGAGGTCTTAGTGGAAGAAAAAGACATTATCAATGCCCCTTGGAAGATTGGTGGAGGTCACAGTGGAATAAAAAGACAATATCAATACCCTGTGGAAGAGACGTGGAGATCACAGTAGCTTAACAAGATGGTTTTAATGCCCCTTGGAAGAGCTGTGGAGTACAGAGTGATTTAACAAGATGGTTTTAATGCCCCTTGGAAGAGTGGTGGAGGTTACAGTGGAATATAAAGACAATATCAATTCCCCGTAAAAGAGACGTGGAGGTCAAAGTAGCTTAATAAGAAGGTTTTAATGCCCCTTGGAAGAGCTGTTGAGTTCAGAGTGGTTTAGCAAGACGGTTTTAATTCCCCCTGGAAGAGACGTGGAGGTCACAGTAGTTTAACAAGAAGGTTTAATGCCCCTTGGAAGAGTGGTGGAGGTTACAGTGGAATATAAAGACAATATTAATGCCCAGTGGAAGAGAAGAGGAGGTCACAGTAGCGTAACAAGACGATTTTAATGCCTCTTGGAAGAGTGGTGGTGGTTCGCAGTATAATAAAATGACAATATCAATGCCGCTTGGAAGAGTGATGGAGGTCGCAGTGGAATAAAAAGACAATATCAATGCCCAGTGGATGAGACGTGAAGGTCACAGTAGCTTAACAAGACGGTTTTAATTCCCCTTGGAAGAGGGGTGGAGGTTACAGCGGAATAAAAAGACAATATCAATGCCCCGTGGAAGAGACGTGGAGGTCACAGTGGCTTAACAAGACAGTTTTATTGCACCTTGGAAGAGTGGTTGTGATCGCAGTGGAATAAAAAGACAATATCATTGCCGTGTGGAAGAGACATTCAGGTCACAGTAGATTATCAAGACGGTTTTAATGCACCTTGGCAGAGCTGTGGAGTTCAGAGTGGTTTAACAAGATGATTTTAATGTCCCTTGGAAGAGATGTGAAGGTCATAGTAGCTTTACAAGACGATTTTAATGCCCCTTGGAAGAGTGGTGGAGGTTACAGTGGAATAAAAACACTATATCAATGCCCAGTGGAAGAGGCGTGGAGGTCACATTAGGTTAACCAGATAATTTTAATGCCCCTTGGCAGAGGGCAGAGCTGTGGTGTTCAGAGTGGCTTAACAAGACGGTTTTAATGCCCCTTGGAAGAGACGTGAAGGTAACTGTAGCTTAACAAGACGGTTTTAATGCCCCTTGGAAGAGTGGTGGAGGATACAATGGAATAAAAAGACAATATCAATGACCCGTGGAATAGACGTGGAGGTCACAGTAGCTTAGCAAGATGTTTTTTTTGCCCCTTGGAAGAGTAGTGGAGGTCGCAATGGAAAAAAAAAGAAACTATCAATCATCCTTGGAGGAGTGGTGGAGGTCGCAGTGGAATAAAAACACAATATCAGTGCCCCGTGGAAGAGACGTGAAGGTCATGGTAGCGTAACAAGACGGTTTTAAAGCCCTTTGGAAGAGTCGTGGAGTTTACAGTGGAATAAGAAGACAATATCAATGCCCCGTGGAAGAGAGGTTGAGGTCACAGTAGCTTAACAAGACGGTTTTATTGCCCACTTGTAAGAGTGGTGGAAGTCACAGTTAAATAAAAAGACAATATCATTGCCGCGTGGAAGAGAGGTAGAGTTCACAGTAGATTATCAAGACGGTTTTAATGCCCCTTGGCAGAACTGTGGAGTTCGGAGTGGTTTAACAAGACGGTTTTAATGCCCCTTGGAAGAAATGTGAAATTCACAGTAGCTTAACAAGATGGTTTTAATGCCCCTTGGAAGAGTGGTGGAGGTTACAGTGGAATAAAAAGACAATATCAATGCCCCGTGGAAGAGACGTGGAGATCACAGTAGCTTAAAAAGATGATATTAATGCCCCTTGTAAGAGCTGTGGAGTTCAGAGTGGTTTAACAAGACCGTTTAAATGCCCCGTGGAAGAGACGTGGAGGGCACAGTATCTTAACAAGATGGTTTTAATGCCCCTTGGAAGAGCTGTGGAGTACAGAGTGGTTTAACAAGATGGTTTTAATGCCCGTTGGAAGAGTGGTGAAGGTCGTAGTGGAATAAAAAGACAATATCAATGTCCCTTGGAAGACTGGTGGAGGTTGCAGTGGAATAAAAAGACAATATCAATATCCCGTGGAAGAGATGTGGAGATCACAGTAGATTAACAAGACAGTTTTAATGCCCCTTGGAAGAGTGGTGGAAGTCGCAGTGGAATAAAAAGACAATATCAATGCCCCGTGGAAGGGACGTGGAGGTCAAAGTAGCTTAATGAGACAGTTTTAATGCCCCGTGGAAGAGCTCTGGAGTTCAGAGTGGTGTAACAAGACGGTTTTAATGCCCCTTGGAAGAGACGTGGAGGTCACAGTAGCCTAACAAGATGGTTTTAATGCCCCTTGTAAGAGCAGTGGAGTTCAGAGTGGTTTAACAAGACGGTTTAAATGTCCCTTGGAAGGGACGTGGAGGGCACAGTATCTTAACAAGACAGTTTTAATGCCCCTTGGAAGAAAGGTGAAAGTCACAGTAGCTTAACAGGATGGTTTTAATGCCCCTTGGAAGAGTGGTGAAGGTTACAGTGGAATAAAAAGACAATATCAATGCCCCGTGGAAGAGACGTGGAGAACACAGTAGCTTAAAAAGATGATTTTAATACTCCTTGGAAGAGTGGTGAAGGTCTCAGTGGAATAAAAAGACAATATCAATGCCCTGTGGAAGAGACGTGGAGGGCACAGTATCTTAACAAGACGGTTTTAATGCCCCTTGTAAGAGCTGTGGAGTTCAGAGTGGTTTAACAAGATGGTTTAAATGCCCCTTGGAAGAGACGTGGATGTCACAGTAGTTAAAAAGATGATTTTAATACTCCTTGGAAGAGTGGTGAAGGTCTCAGTGGATTAAAAAGACAATATCAATGCCCCGTAGAAGAGACGTGGAGGGCACAGTATCTTAACAAGATGGTTTTAATGCCCCTTGGAAGAGCTGTGGAGTACAGAGTGGTTTAACAATATGGTTTTAATGCCCTTTGGAAGTGTGGTGGAGGTCGTAGTGGAATAAAAAGACAATATCAATGCCCCTTGGAAGACTGGTGGAGGTTACAGTGGAATAAAAAGACAATATCAATATCCCGTGGAAGAGATGTGGAGATCACAGTAGATTAACAAGACAGTTTTAATGCCCCTTGAAATAGTGGTGGAAGTCGCAGTGGAATAAAAAGACAATATCAATGCCCCGTGGAAGGGACGTGGAGGTCAAAGTAGCTTAATAAGATTGTTTTAAAGCCCCTTGGAAGAGCTCTGGAGTTCAAAGTGGTGTAACAAGATGGTTTTAATGCCCCTTGGAAGAGACGTGGTGGTCACTGTAGCCTAATAAGACGGTTTTAATGCCCCTTGTAAGAGCAGTGGAGTTCAGAGTGGTTAAATAAGACAGTTTAAATGCCCCTTGGAAGAGACGTGGATGTCACAGTAGCTTAAAAAGATGATTTTAATACTCCTTGGAACAGTGGTGAAGGTCTCAGTGGAATAAAAAGACAATATCAATGCCCCGTGGAAGAGACATGGAGGGCACAGTATCTTAACAAGACGGTTTTAATGCCCCTTGGAAGAGCTGTGGAGAACAGAGTGGTTTAACAAGACGGTTTTAATGCCCCTTGGAAGAGTGGTGGAGGTCGTAGTGTAATAAAAATACAATATCAATGTCCCTTGGAAGACTGGTGGAGGTTGCAGTGGAATAAAAAGACAATATCAATATCCCGTGGAAGAGATGTGGAGATCACAGTAGATTAACAAGACAGTTTTATTGCCCCTTGGAAGAGTGGTGGAAGTCGCAGTGGAATAAAAAGACAATATCAATGCCCCGTGGAAGGGACGTGGAGGTCAAAGTAGCTTAATAAGACAGTTTTAATGCCCCTTGGAAGAGCTCTGGAGTTCAGAGTGGTGTAACAAGACGGTTTTAATGCCCCTTGGAAGAGACGTGGAGGTCACAGTAGCCTAACAAGACGGCTTTAATGCCCCTTGTAAGAGCAGTGGAGTTTAGAGTGGTTTAACAAGACGGTTTAAATGTCCCTTGGAAGGGACGTGGAGGGCACAGTATCTTAACAAGACGGTTTTAATGCCCCTTGGAAGAAAGGTGAAAGTCACAGTAGCTTAACAAGATGGTTTTAATGCCCCTTGGAAGAGTGGTGAAGGTTACAGTGGAATAAAAAGACAATATCAATGCCCCTTGGAAGAGACGTGGATGTCACAGTAGCTTAAAAAGATGATTTTAATACTCCTTGGAACAGTGGTGAAGGTCTCAGTGGAATAAAAAGACAATATCAATGCCCCGTGGAAGAGACATGGAGGGCACAGTATCTTAACAAGACGGTTTTAATGCCCCTTGGAAGAGCTGTGGAGAACAGAGTGGTTTAACAAGACGGTTTTAATGCCCCTTGGAAGAGTGGTGGAGGTCGTAGTGTAATAAAAAGACAATATCAATGTCCCTTGGAAGACTGGTGGAGGTTGCAGTGGAATAAAAAGACAATATCAATATACCGTGGAAGAGATGTGGAGATCACATTAGATTAACAAGACAGTTTTATTGCCCCTTGGAAGAGTGGTGGAAGTCGCAGTGGAATAAAAAGACAATATCAATGCCCCGTGGAAGGGACGTGGAGGTCAAAGTAGCTTAATAAGACAGTTTTAATGCCCCTTGGAAGAGCTCTGGAGTTCAGAGTGGTGTAACAAGACGGTTTTAATGCCCCTTGGAAGAGACGTGGAGGTCACAGTAGCCTAACAAGACGGCTTTAATGCCCCTTATAAGAGCAGTGGAGTTTAGAGTGGTTTAACAAGACGGTTTAAATGTCCCTTGGAAGGGACGTGGAGGGCACAGTATCTTAACAAGACGGTTTTAATGCCCCTTGGAAGAAAGGTGAAAGTCACAGTAGCTTAACAAGATGGTTTTAATGCCCCTTGGAAGAGTGGTGAAGGTTACAGTGGAATAAAAAGACAATATCAATGCCCCGTGGAAGAGACGTGGAGAACACAGTAGCTTAAAAAGATGATTTTAATACTCCTTGGAAGAGTGGTGAAGGTCTCAGTGGAATAAAAAGACAATATCAATGCCCTGTGGAAGAGACGTGGAGGGCACAGTATCTTAACAAGACGGTTTTAATGCCCCTTGTAAGAGCTGTGGAGTTCAGAGTGGTTTAACAAGATGGTTTAAATGCCCCTTGGAAGAGACGTGGATGTCACAGTAGTTAAAAAGATGATTTTAATACTCCTTGGAAGAGTGGTGAAGGTCTCAGTGGATTAAAAAGACAATATCAATGCCCCGTAGAAGAGACGTGGAGGGCACAGTATCTTAACAAGATGGTTTTAATGCCCCTTGGAAGAGCTGTGGAGTACAGAGTGGTTTAACAAGATGGTTTTAATGCCCCTTGGAAGTGTGGTGGAGGTCGTAGTGGAATAAAAAGACAATATCAATGCCCCGTGGAAGGGACGTGGAGGTCAAAGTAGCTTAATAAGACGGTTTTAAAGCCCCTTGGAAGAGCTCTGGAGTTCAAAGTGGTGTAACAAGATGGTTTTAATGCCCCTTGGAAGAGATGTGGAGGTCATTGTAGCCTAATAAGACGGTTTTAATGCCCCTTGTAAGAGCAGTGGAGTTCAGAGTGGTTAAACAAGACAGTTTAGATGCCCCTTGGAAGAGACGTGGATGTCACAGTAGCTTAAAAAGATGATTTTAATACTCCTTGGAAGAGTGGTGAAGGTCTCAGTGGAATAAAAAGACAATATCAATGCCCCGTGGAAGACACATGGAGGGCACAATATCTTAACAAGACGGTTTTAATGCCCCTTGGAAGAGCTGTGGAGAACAGAGTGGTTTAACAAGACGGTTTTAATGCCCCTTGGAAGAGTGGTGGAGGTCGTAGTGGAATAAAAAGACAATATCAATGCCTCTTGGAAGACTGGTGGAGGTTGCAGTGGAAAAAAAAGACAATATCAATGCCACGTGGAAGAGACGTGGAGGTCACAGTAGCTTAGCAAGATGGTTTCATTGCCCCTTGGAAGAGTGGTGAAGGTCGCAATGTAATAAAAACACTACATCAATGCCCAGTGGAAGAGACGTGGAGGTCACATTACGTTAACCAGATAATTTTAATGCCCCTTGGCAGAGAGCAGAGCTGTGGAGTTCAGAGTGGCTTAGCAAGACGGTTTAATGCCCCTTGGAAGAGACGTGAAGGTAACTGTAGCTTAACAAGACGGTTTTAATGCCCCTTGGAAGAGTGGTGGAGGTTACAATGGAATAAAAAGACAATATCAATGCGCCGTGGAATAGACGTGGAGGTCACAGTAGCTTAGCAAGATGTTTTTTTTGCCCCTTGGAAGAGTAGTGGAGGTCGCAATGGAAAAAAAAGAAAACATCAATCGCCCTTGGAGGAGTGGTGGAGGGCGCAGTGGAATAAAAACACAATATCAATGCCCCGTTGAAGAGACGTGAAGGTCATAGTAGCGTAACAAGACGGTTTTAAAGCCCTTTGGAAGAGTGGTGGAGTTCGCAGTAGAATAAAAAGACAATATCAATGCCCCGTGCAAGAGACGTGGAGGTCACAGTAGCTTAACAAGATAGTTTTAATGGCCCTTAGAAAAGTGGTGGAGGTTGCAGTGGAATAAAAAGACAATATCAATGCCACTTGGAAGAGTGGTGGAGGTCGTATTGGACTAAAAAGACAATATCAATTCCCCGTGAAAGAGACATGGAGGTCACAGAAGCTTAACAAAATGGTTTTCATGCCCCTTGGAAGAGTGGTGGAGGTAGCAGTGGAATAAAAAGACAAAATCAATGCCCTGTGGAAGAGACGTTTAGGTCAGAGTAGCTTAACAAGACGGTTTTAATGCCCATTGGAAGGGTAGTGGGGGTCGCTGTGGAATAAAAAGACAATATTAATGCCCCGTGGAAGAGAAGTGGAGTTCACAGTATCTTAACAAGATGGTTTTAATGCCCCTTGGAAGAGCTGTGGAGTACAGAGTGGTTTAACAAGATGGTTGTAATGCCCCTTGGAAGAGACGTGGTGGTAGCAGTAGCTTAACAAGACAGTTTTAATGCCTCTTGGAAGAGTGTTGGAGGCTACAGTGAAAAAAAAAAGACAATATCAATGCCCTGTGAAAGAGACATGGAGGCCACAGTAGCTTAACAAGACACTTTTTAATGCCCCTTGGCAGAGCTGTGTCATTCAGAGTGGTTTAACAAGAAGGATTTAATGCCCCTTGGAAGAGACGTGAAGATCACAGTAGCTTAAAAAGACAGTTTTAATGCCCCTTGGAAGAGTGGTGGAGGTTACAGTGGAATAAAAAGACAATATGAATGCCCCGTGGAAGAGACATAGAGGTCACAGTAGCTTAACCAGACGATTTTCATGACCCCTTGGAAGAGTAGTGGAGGTCGCAATGGAAAAAAAAGAAAACATCATTCGCCCTTGGAGGAGTGGTGGAGGGCGCAGTGGAATAAAAACACAATATCAATGCCCCGTGGAAGAGACGTGAAGGTCATAGTAGCGTAACAAGACGGTTTTAAAGCCCTTTGGAAGAGTGGTGGAGTTCGCAGTGGAATAAAAAGACAATATCAATGCCCTGTGCAAGAGACGTGGAGGTCACAGTAGTTTAACAAGATAGTTTTAATGGCCCTTAGAAAAGTGGTGGAGGTTGCAGTGGAATAAAAAGACAATATCAATGCCACTTGGAAGAGTGGTGGAGGTCGTATTGGACTAAAAAGACAATATCAATTCCCCGTGAAAGAGACATGGAGGTCACAGAAGCTTAACAAAATGGTTTTCATGCCCCTTGGAAGAGTGGTGGAGGTAGCAGTGGAATAAAAAGACAAAATCAATGCCCTGTGGAAGAGACGTTTAGGTTAGAGTAGCTTAACAAGACGGTTTTAATGCCCCTTGGAAGAGTGGTGGAGGTTACAGTGGAATAAAAAGACAATATGAATGCCCCGTGGAAGAGACATAGAGGTCACAGTAGCTTAACAAGACGATTTTCATGCCCCTTCGAAGAGTGGTGGTGGTCGAAGTGGAATAAAAAGTCAATATCAATTCCCCTTGGAAGAGTGGTGTAGGTCGCAGTGGGATAAAAAGACAATATCAATGCCCCGTGGAAGAGACGTAGAGGTCACAGTAGTTAAGAAGATGGTTTTAATGCCCATTGGAAAAGTGGTGGAGGTAGCAGTGGAATAAAAAGTCAAAATCAATGCCCCTTGGATGAGACGTGGAGGCCACAGTAGCTTAACAAGATGGTTCTAATGACCCTTGGAAGAGAGGTGGAGGTCGCAGTGGAATAAAAAGAAAATATCAATGCCCCGTGGAAGAGACGTGGAGGTCACAGTAGCTTAACAAAACGGTTTTAATGCCCCTTCGAAGAGTGGTGGTGGTCGCAGTGGAATAAAAAGACAATATCAATGCCCCTTGGAAGAGTGGTGGAGGTCGCAGTGGAATTAAAAGACATTATCAATGCCAAGTGGAAGAGACGTGGAGGTCACAGTAGCTTTACAAGACGGTTTTAATGCCCCTTGGAAGAGTGGTGGAGGTTACTGTGGAATAAAAAGACAATATCAATGCCCCGTGGAAGAGACGTGGAGATCACAGTAGCTTAACAAGACGGTTTCAATGTCCCTTGGAAGAGTGGTGGAGATCGCAGTGGAATATAAAGATAATATCAATGCCCCTTGGAAGAGTGGTGGAGATCACAGTGGAAAAAAGACAATATCAATGCCCCATGGAAGAGACGTGGATGTCACAGTAGCTTAACAAGACCGTTTTAATGCCCCTTCCAAGAGTGGTGGTGGTCGCAGTGTAATAAAAAGACAATATCAATGCCCCTTGGAAGAGTGGTGGAGGTCGCAGTGGAATAAAATGTCAATATCAATGGCACATGGAAGAGACGTAGAGGTCACAGTAGCTTAAGAAGATGGTTTTAATGCCCATTGGAAAAGTGGTGGAGGTAGCAGTGGAATAAAAAGACAAAATCAATGCCCCTTGGATGAGACGTGGAGGCCACAGTAGCTTAACAAGGCGGTTTTAATGCCCCTTGGAAGAGTGGTGGAGGTCGCAGTGGAATAAAAAGACAATATCAATGCCCCGTGGAAGAGACGTGGAGGTCACAGTAGCTTAACAAGACGGTTTTAATGCCCCTTCGAAGAGTGGTGGTGGTCGCAGTGGAATAAAAAGAAAATATCAATGCCACTTGGAAGAGTGGTGGATGTAGCAGTGGAATAAAAAGACAATATCAATGCCCCGTGGAAGAGACATGGAGGTCACAGTAGCTTTACAAAATGGTTTTAATGCCCCTTGGAAGAGTGGTGGAGGTTACAGTGGAATAAAAAGACAATATCAATGCCCCGTGGAAGAGACGTGGAGATCACAGTAGCTTAACAAGACGGTTTCAATGTCCCTTGGAAGAGTGGTGGAGATCGCAATGGAATATAAAGATAATATCAATGCCCCTTGGAAGAGTGGTGGAGATCACAGTGGAAAAAAGACAATATCAATGCCCCGTGGAAGAGACATGGTGGTCACAGCACCTTAACAATACGGTTTTAATGCCCCTTTGAAGAGTGATGGAGGTCGAAGTGGAATAAAAAGACATTATCATTGCCCCGTGGAAGAGACGTCGAGGTCAAAGTAGTTTAATAACATGGTTTTACAGCCCCTTGGAAGAGCTGTGGAATTCAGAGTGGTTTAACAAGACGGTGTTAATGCCCCTTGGATGAGACATGGATGTCACAGTAGGTTAACAAGACGGTTTTAATGCCCCTTGGAAGAGTGGTGGAGGTCGCAGTGGAAAAAAAAGACAATATCAATGCCCAGTTGAAGAGACGTGGAGGTCACAGTAGCTTAACAAAACAGTTTTAATGCCCTTTGAAAGAGTGGTGGAGGTCGCAGTGGAATAAAAAGACAATATCAATGCCCTGTGGAAAAGACTTGGAGGTCACAATAGCTTAACAAGACGGTTTTAATGCCCCTTGGAAGAGTGGTGGAGGTTGCAGTGGAATAAAAAGACAATATTAAAGCCCCGTGGAAAAAACGTGGAGGTCACAGTAGCTTAACAAGATGGTTGTAATGCCCCTTGGAAATGTGGTGGAGTACAGAGTGGTTTAACAAGAAAGTTTTAATGCCCCTTCGCAGAGAAGTGGAGGTCACAGTAGCTTAACATGATGGTTTTAATGCCCCTTGGAAGAGTTGTGGAGGTCGCAGTGGAATAAAAAGACAATATCCATGCCCCGTGGAAGAGACGTGGAGGTCACAGTAACTTAACAAGACAAATTTAATGCCGCTTGGAAGAGTGGTGGAGGACGCAGTGGAATGAAAAGACAATATCAATTTCCCGTGGAAGAGACATGAAGGTAACAGTAGCATAATAAGACCTTTTTCGTGCCCCTTGGAAGAGCTGTTGTGTTCAGAGAGGTTTAAAAAGATGGTTTTAATGTCCCTTGGAAGAGACATGGAGGTCACAGTAGCTTAACAAGACGGTTTTTCTGCCCCTTGGAAAAGTGGTGGAGGTTACATTGGAATAAAAAAACATTATTGTTATGTTCTGCTACCAAAGCTAAGGAAAGAGAGGAGATCTTTCCCTACTATAGGACTCAGCTGAATCCCTACGATGTAACAGGGAACCTGATCCTGCGATCAGACCTGCTAAAGTCCTAATCTAGTCTGTACGAAGACCTATAGATGTGGGGAGGGAATCCCTACAAGTACTAAGGACTGGGAGGAATATGGGACACCTCCTAACAGAAATAGTAGCAGACAGACGAACAAACAAAATAGATAGAACATAGAGGTCCGTAGACCAAGCAAACTAACAGAGTAGATACAGAGCACAGGCTAGCTAGAAAGTAGATATACAATGAAGTCCAGCAAAGCCAGAAGGGCGGAGCAGGATTAAATAGGCCAACAAGGTCATGTGACCAGCAAAGGAAAAAAAACCTAACAGCAAGGTTCTAACAGTACCCCCCCTTCTAAGAGGATCCTCCGGATCCCCTAGGACCAGGCTTATCAGGAAATCTCCTGTGAAACGCTCTGATAAGTCTGGACGCGGAAACATCATCTGACCTCACCCAAGAGTTATCCTCGGGTCCGAAACCTTTCCAGGCCACAAGATACTGCAAACTACCTCTATACCGTCTAGAGTCAAGGATGCGAGAAATTTCATATTCCCCGTCCTCCACCACCGGAGGAACAGAGGCAGAGGCGTCACCATCCGACACAACAGCTTTTTTTAACAGAGAGACATGAAAGACCGGATTAATTCTCCAGGAGGTAGGAACCTCCAACCTAACAGCAGATTGGTTGACAACCTGAAGCACCTTAAAGGGCCCTACAAACTTGGGACCCAATTTCTTAGAAGGAATCCTTAACCCCAGATTCCTAGAGGACAACCAAACCATGTCACCAACAGCAAACAAAACCTCCTGTCGTTTCCTATCAAAGTAGTCTTTAGATTTTCTGTTGGCCTCCTGAAGATTACCACGCACATCCGTCCAAACTCTTTCCAAATCACCGGAAAAATTCTCCTCCTCAGGCACGGCAGATCCCAACTTGGAGAACGACCCAAACGACGGATGTCTCCCAGAACAACAAAAAAAAGGCGAACAACCAGCAGAAGAAGATGTATGATTGTTCAGAGCAAATACGGCAAGTGGCAGAAACTCAGACCACCCCTCTTGATTGTCTGCCACAAAACAACGCAAGAACTGCTCAACATCCTGGTTTTTCCTTTCTGTCTGGCCATTAGATTCAGGATGATATCCGGACGAAAACGACAAATCAATTCCCAACCTGTCACAAAAGGCACGCCAAAAACGAGCCACGAACTGAGGACCCCTATCAGAAACAATGTCAGTAGGAACGCCATGAAGTCTGACAATTTCCTTGACAAAGGCCTTAGCGAGAGTTTTAGCGCAGGGCAGTTTGACGAAGGGAACCAAGTGACACATCTTGCTAAAACGGTCCACGACCACCCAGATGACAGTAAAACCCTCAGAGGGAGGAAGGTCAGTTATAAAGTCCATAGCCAAATGTGTCCAAGGAGCACTGGGGACCTCCAAAGGACAAAGCAACCCCGCAGCAGGAGTATGTGAGGACTTAGATCTAGCACATATAGTACATTGGCGCACCCACTTAATGACTTCCTTCTGCCATCCAGGCCACCAAAAACTGCGACCCACCAGTCTCTTGGTCTCAGAGATTCCGGGATGACCTGCCAACCGAGATTCGTGACACTCAACAAACAAATCTCTCCTAAAGGTCCCAGGCACAAACAACCTCCCATGAGGAGTGTTAGATGGGGCATTCTCCTGAGCTTTAAGAATCTCATCTTCCAAAACGGAGTCTAAAGCAGCTATCACAACACCTTCTTGTAAAATGTTTTCCTCTTTCTCAGCACCGACTATGGGAGAAAAACTGCGAGACAAGGCATCCGCCTTAACATTCTTAGTACCAGGGATGTAAGTAACGGAGAAATTAAACCGCGAGAAAAACAGTGCCCACCTAGCCTGACGGGCATTCAGGCGCTTGGCAGCGTCAAGATATATCAGATTTTTATGATCCGTAAGAACCTGAACGGGAAATTCCGCACCTTCCAAGAAGTGGCGCCAGTGTTCAAATGCGAGTTTAATAGCCAATAATTCCCGATTACCAATATCGTAATTCAATTCAGTCTCCGAAAATTTTTTTGAAAAAAAGGCACAGGGATGTAATCCATCCCCGTTATCCTGAGACAATACTGCGCCAACCCCCACAGAGGAAGCATCAACCTCAACCAAAAACGGCCTAGTAACATCAGGCTGCATAAGGATGGGAGCAGAGGTGAACCTCTCCTTGAGATACACAAAAGCTTCAATGGCCTCAGAAGACCACTGAACCGCATCAGCACCTTTCCTGGTGAGATCAGTCAGAGGTTTGACAATACTAGAAAAATTTTTTATGAATTTTCTATAGTAATTGGCGAAACCCAAAAACCTCTGTATCGATTTCAAACCAATAGGCCTAGGCCATTCCTGCACAGCCTGAACCTTAACCGGATCCATCTCAAAACCTTTGCTGGAGATAATGTAGCCCAAAAAACTAATTCTCTGTACAGCGAACTCACATTTCTCCAGCTTAGCAAAAAGCGAATTGTCCATTAATAACTGTAATACCTCACGCACGCTCCGCCAATGAGACTCCAGATCTGGCGAATAAATCAAAATGTCATCCAAATACACAACCACATTTTTACCGATCAAAGGTCTAAGGATGTCATTAATCAGATTCTGAAAAAATGCAGGAGCATTAGTAAGACCAAAAGGCATAACCAGATTCTCAAAATGACCCACAGGAGTGTTAAAAGCAGTCTTCCATTCATCACCCTCCTTCATGCACAACAGATTGTATGCCCCCTTAAGGTCAATTTTAGAGAACCACTTGGCCCCCAATAACTGGTTAAACAGATCAGGAATCAATGGCAGTGGGTAAGGATTGCGTACCGTAATTTTGTTAATCTCACGAAAATCCAGACAAGGACGTAAACCGCCGTCCTTTTTTTTTACAAAAAAAAATCCAACCGCCACAGGAGACTTAGAGGGCCTAATGTGACCGGCGGCCAAACTTGTCTGTATGTATTCCTCCAAAGCCTTCCTCTCAGGAATAGTAAGGTTAAATAAACGACTTTTAGGAAGAGTCGCTCCAGGGACAAATTCAATAGAACAATCATAGTCTCTATGGGGAGGCAAAACCTGCGATTCTTTCTCAGAAAAAACTCTCCAAAAATCCTGAATAGGAACAGGCAATTCTCCCCTATCCAAAGCTGCAATACGCCCGTTACAACACTTGTCATAACATTTATGGCTCCAGGATTTAATTTCACTGGTAGACCAATCCAGTACAGGATTGTGAAATTTTAACCAGGGCAAACCCAATATTACTGGAGAAGGGAAGTTATTCAACACTACCAAATCCAATTTCTCATGGTGAACACCATTAATAGTGAGAGGAAATTCACTGACCTTGAGAGTAATATTCTTCAAAGGGGAGCCATCCACAGAAACCACAGCAATGGGGGATGATAAAGGTTCAGGTTTTAAATTGAGTTTTTCCACGAATCCCCCATCAATTACATTCAGTGTAGACCCGCAATCAACAAACACCCGAAATTCCATTAATTTTTCCTGAGCAATCGTGGAAGCAGCTAAAAATACACCCTTGGAATTTAAACAGGCAATACGGGCGTGACTGACCATTTTTTTTTCTTTCTTCATACGAAGCTCACAGCCTTTAATCAAATGACCAGATTTCCCGCAATAGAAACACAAGCCTTCCGAAAAACGACGGTCTTTTTCTTGAGAGCGAGGTGCCACCGATCCAATCTCCATCGGTTCACCACTGTTAGTACACACATTATCATAACCAGAAACTGACATAGCAGAGGATTTGCTCTCATTAACCCTAGCACGCAGTCTTCTATCCACCCGTATAGCTAATTGCATAGCCTGTTGCAAATCCTCAGGTGTAGGATAAGCAATTAGCAGGTCTTTAACCCTTTCACTGAGCCCAGCAAGAAATAGACTTTTCAGAGCAGAATCGTTCCACCCTGTTTGAGTGGACCAACGACGAAAATGAGTACAATATTTTTCCATATTACCTGATCCTTGTTTTAAACGTCTCAACTCAGTCTCAGCTGATGCCACACGGTCAGGATCATCATATAATAGTCCTAAAGCAGAAAAAAAACTATCCACTGATCTGAAGCATGTATCACTAGGTTGCAAAGAAAAGGCCCACTCCTGAGGCTCTTTGCGCAAAAGTGACATTATGAACGCTACACGCTGGGATTCATCCCCAGAGGACTTGGGTCTCAAACGAAAATACAATAAGCAAGCATTTTTAAATGAAAAAAATTCTCGATGTTCACCAAAAAATAAATCCGGCAAACATACCTTAGGCTCCAAGAAATATGCTCCAGGACAGTTACTCACATGCTGACGGAGCTCGGCCACTTCCAGAGAGAGTCCCTGCAGGTGTTTAGCCAAATCCTGAACCGACACCATGATGGAACAAAAAAAAATCTTTCCTTAGAGAATTTGCAGGCTGGACTTACTGTTATGTTCTGCTACCAAAGCTAAGGAAAGAGAGGAGATCTGTCCCTACTATAGGACTCAGCTGAATCCCTACGATGTAACAGGGAACCTGATCCTGCGATCAGACCTGCTAAAGTCCTAATCTAGTCTGTACGAAGACCTATAGATGTGGGGAGGGAATCCCTACAAGTACTAAGAACTGGGAGGAATATGGGACACCTCCTAACAGAAATAGTAGCAGACAGACGAACAAACAAAATAGATAGAACATAGAGGTCCGTAGACCAAGCAAACTAACAGAGTAGATACAGAGCACAGGCTAGCTAGAAAGTAGATATACAATGAAGTCCAGCAAAGCCAGAAGGGCGGAGCAGGATTAAATAGGCCAACAAGGTCATGTGACCAGCAAAGGAAAAAAAACCTAACAGCAAGATTCTAACAATTATCAGTGCCCCGTGGAAGAGACATGGAGGTCACAGTAGCTTTACAAAATGGTTTTAATGCCCCTTGGAAGAGTGGTGGAGGTTACAGTGGAATAAAAAGACAATATCAATGCCCCGTGGAAGAGACGTGGAGATCACAGTAGCTTAACAAGACGGTTTCAATGTCCCTTGGAAGAGTGGTGGAGATTGAAATGGAATATAAAGATAATATCAATGCCCCTTGGAAGAGTGGTGGAGATCACAGTGAAAAAAGACAATATCAATGCCCCGTGGAAGAGACGTGGTGGTCACAGCACCTTAACAATACGGTTTTAATGCCCCTTTGAAGAGTGATGGAGGTCGAAGAGGAATAAAAAGACATTATCATTGCCCCGTGGAAGAGACGTCGAGGTCAAAGTAGCTTAATAACATGGTTTTACAGCCCCTTGGAAGAGCTGTGGAATTCAGAGTGGTTTAACAAGACGGTGTTAATGCCCCTTGGAGGAGACATGGATGTCACAGTAGGTTAACAAGACGGTTTTAATGCCCCTTGGAAGAGTGGTGGAGGTCGCAGTGGAAAAAAAAGACAATATCAATGCTCAGTTGAAGAGACGTGGAGGTCACAGTAGCTTAACAAAACAGTTTTAATGCCCTTTGAAAGAGTGGTGGAGGTCGCAGTGGAATAAAAAGACAATATCAATGCCCCGTGGAAAAGACTTGGAGGTCACAATAGCTTAACAAGACGGTTTTAATGCCCCTTGGGAGAGTGGTGGAGGTTGCAGTGGAATAAAAAGACAATATTAATGCTCCGTGGAAAAGACGTGGAGGTCACAGTAGCTTAACAAGACGGTTGTAATGCCCCTTGGAAATGTGGTAGAGTACAGAGTGGTTTAACAAGAAAGTTTTAATGCCCCTTCGCAGAGAAGTGGAGGTCACAGTAGCTTAACATGATGGTTTTAATGCCCCTTGGAAGAGTTGTGGAGGTCACAGTGGAATAAAAAGACAATATCCATGCCCCGTGGAAGAGACGTGGAGGTCACAGTAACTTAACAAGACAAATTTAATGCCGCTTGGAAGAGTGGTGGAGGACGCAGTGGAATGAAAAGACAATATCAATTTCCCGTGGAAGAGACATGAAGGTAACAGTAGCATAATAAGACGGTTTTAATGCCCCTTGGAAGAGCTGTTGTGTTCAGAGAGGTTTAAAAAGATGGTTTTAATGTCCCTTGGAAGAGACATGGAGGTCACAGTAGCTTAACAAGACGGTTTTTCTGCCCCTTGGAAAAGTGGTGGAGGTTACATTGGAATAAAAAGACATTATCAGTGCCCCATGGAAGAGACATGGAGGTCACAGGAGCTTAAAAAGACGGTTTTATTTCCACCTTGTAAGAGTGGTGGACGTAGCAGTGGAATAAAAATACAATATCATTGCCGCGTGGAAGAGACGTGGAGGTCACAGTAGATTATCAAGACGGATTTAATGCCCCTTGGCAGAACTGTGGAGTTCAGAGTGGTTTAACAAGACGGTTTTAATGCCCCTTGGAAAAGAGGTGAAGGTCACAGTAGCTTAACAAGATGGTTTTAATGCCCCTTGGAAGAGTGGTGGAGGTCTTAGTGGAATAAAAAGACATTATCAATGCCCCTTGGAAGATTGGTGGAGGTCACAGTGGAATAAAAAGACAATATCAATACCCCGTGGAAGAGACGTGGAGATCACAGTAGCTTAACAAGAAGGTTTAATGCCCCTTGGAAGAGTGGTGGAGGTTACAGTGGAATATAAAGACAATATCAATTCCCCGTAAAAGAGACGTGGAGGTCAAAGTAGCTTAATAAGAAGGTTTTAATGCCCCTTGGAAGAGCTGTGGAGTTCAGAGTGGTTTAACAAGACGGTTTTAATTCCCCTTGGAAGAGACGTGGATGTCACAGTAGCTTAACAAGAAGGTTTAATGCCCCTTGGAAGAATGGTGGAGGTTACAGTGGAATATAAAGACAATATTAATGCCCAGTGGAAGAGAAGAGGAGGTCACAGTAGCGTAACAAGACGATTTTAATGCCTCTTGGAAGAGTGATGGTGGTTCGCAGTATAATAAAATGACAATATCAATACCCCTTGGAAGAGTGATGGAGGTCGCAGTGGAATAAAAAGACAATATCAATGCCCAGTGGATGAGACGTGAAGGTCACCGTAGCTTAACAAGATGGTTTTAATTCCCCTTGGAAGAGTGGTGGAGGTTACAGCGGAATAAAAAGACAATATCAATGCCCCGTGGAAGAGACGTGGAGGTCACAGTGGCTTAACAAGACAGTTTTATTGCACCTTGGAAGAGTGGTTGTGATCGCAGTGGAATAAAAAGACAATATCATTGCCGTGTGGAAGAGACATTCAGGTCACAGTAGATTATCAAGACGGTTTTAATGCACCTTGGCAGAGCTGTGGAGTTCAGAGTGGTTTAACAAGACGATTTTAATGTCCCTTGGAAGAGATGTGAAGGTCATAGTAGCTTTACAAGACGATTTTAATGCCCCTTGGAAGAGTGGTGGAGGTTACAGTGGAATAAAAACACTATATCAATGCCCAGTGGAAGAGGCGTGGTGGTCACATTAGGTTAACCAGATAATTTTAATGCCCCTTGGCAGAGGGCAGAGCTGTGGTGTTCAGAGTGGCTTAACAAGACGGTTTTAATGCCCCTTGGAAGAGATGTGAAGGTAACTGTAGCTTAACAAGACGGTTTTAATGCCCCTTGGAAGAGTGGTGGAGGATACAATGGAATAAAAAGACAATATCAATGCCCTGTGGAATAGACGTGGAGGTCACAGTAGCTTAGCAAGAAGTTTTTTTTGCCCCTTGGAAGAGTAGTGGAGGTCGCAATGGAAAAAAAAGAAACTAGCAATCACCCTTGGAGGAGTAGTGGAGGTCGCAGTGGAATAAAAACACAGTATCAATGCCCCGTGGAAGAGACGTGAAGGTCATGGTAGCGTAACAAGACGGTTTTAAAGCCCTTTGGAAGAGTCGTGGAGTTTACAGTGGAATAAGAAGACAATATCAATGCCCCGTGGAAGACACGTGGAGGTCACAGTAGCTTAACAAGACGGTTTTATTGCCCACTTGTAAGAGTGGTGGAAGTCACAGTTAAATAAAAAGACAATATCATTGCCGCGTGGAAGAGAGGTGGAGGTCACAGTAGATTATCAAGACGGTTTTAATGCCCCTTGGCAGAACTGTGGAGTTCGGAGTGGTTTAACAAGACGGTTTTAATGCCCCTTGGAAGAAATGTGAAAGTCACAGTAGCTTAACAAGATGGTTTTAATGCCCCTTGGAAGAGTGGTGGAGGTTACAGTGGAATAAAAAGACAATATCAATGCCCCGTGGAAGAGACGTGGAGATCACAGTAGCTTAAAAAGATGATATTAATGCCCCTTGTAAGAGCTGTGGAGTTCAGAGTGGTTTAACAAGACGGTTTAAATGCCCCGTGGAAGAGACGTGGAGGGCACAGTATCTTAACAAGATGGTTTTAATGCCCCTTGGAAGAGCTGTGGAGTACAGAGTGGTTTAACAAGATGGTTTTAATGCCCGTTGGAAGAGTGGTGAAGGTCGTAGTGGAATAAAAAGACAATATCAATGTCCCTTGGAAGACTGGTGGAGGTTGCAGTGGAATAAAAAGACAATATCAATATCCCGTGGAAGAGATGTGGAGATCACAGTAGATTAACAAGACAGTTTTAATGCCCCTTGGAAGAGTGATGGAAGTCGCAGTGGAATAAAAAGACAATATCAATGCCCCGTGGAAGAGACGTGGAGGTCACAGTAGCTTAACCAAACAGTTTTAATGCCCTTTGGAAGAGTGGTGGTGGTCGCAGTGGAATAAAAAGACAATATCAGTGGCCCGGAAAAGAGACGTGGAGGTCACAGTAGCTTAACAAGATGGTTTTAATGCCCCTTGCAAGAGCTGTGGAGTTCAGAGAGGTCTAAAAAGATGGTTTTAATGTCCCTTAGAAGAGATGTGGAGGTCACAGAAGCTTAACAAGACGGTTTTTGTGCCCCTTGGAAAAGTGGTGGAGGTTACATTGGAGTAAAAAGACATTATCAGTGCCCCGTGGGAGAGACGTGGAGGTCACAGTAGCTTAACAAGACAGTTTTAATGTCTCTTGGAAGAGTGGTGAAGGTTGCAGTGCAATAAAAGACAATATAAATGCCCCGAGGAAGAGACGTAGAGGTCACAGTATCTTAACAAGACAATTTTAATGCCACTTGGAAGAGTGGTGGAGGTCGCAGTGGAATAGAAAAACAATATCAATGCCCCTTGGAAATGTGGTGGAGTTCGCAGTGGAATAAAAAGACAATATCAATGCCCCGTGGAAGAGACGTGGAGGTCAGAGAAGCTTAACAAGATGGTGTTAATGACCCTTGGAACACTGGTGGAGGTCGCAGTGTAATAAAAAGACAATATCAATGGCCCGTAAAAGAGACGTGGAGGTCACAGTAGCTTAACAAGATGGTTTTAATGCCCCTTGGAAGAGATGTGGAGGTCACAGTAGCTTAAAAATACGGTTTTTGTGTCCCTTGGAAAAGAGGTGGAGGGTACATTGGAATACAAAGACATTATCAGTGCCCCGTGGGAGAGACGTGGAGGTCACAGTAGCTTAACAAGACTGTTTTAATGCCTTTTGGAAGAGTGGTGAAGGTCGCAGTGCAATAAAAGACAATATCAATGCCCCGTGGAAAAAACGTAGAGGTCACAGTAGCTTAACAAGATGGTTTTAATGCCCCTTCGAATAGTGGTGGAGGTCGCAGTGGAGTAAAAAGACAATATCAATGCCCCGTGGAAGAGACTTGGAGATCACAGTAGCTTAACAAGATGGTTTTAATGCCCCTTGGAATAGTGGTGGAGGTCGCAGTGGAATAAAAAAACAATATCAATGCCCCGTGGAAATGTGGTGGAGTTCGCAGTGAAATAAAAAGACAATATCAATGCCCCGTGGAAGAATGGTGGAGATCACAGTGGAAAAAAAACAATATCAATGCCCCGTGGAAGAGATGTGGTGGTCACAGCAGCTTAACAATACGGTTTTAATGCCCCTTTGAAGAGGGATGGAGGTCGCAGTGGAATAAAAAGACAATTTCATTGCCCCGTGGAAGAGATGTTGAGGTCACAGTACCTTTACAAGAAGGCTTTAATGTCCATTGGAAGAGTGGTGGAGGATATAGTGGAATAAAAAGAAAATATCAATGCCCCGTGGAAGAGACGTGGAGGTCACAGGAGCTTAACAATACAGTTTTAATGTCCCTTTGAAGAGCGATGGAGGTCGCAGTGGAATAAAAAGACAATTTCATTGCCCGGTGGAAGAGATGTTGAGGTCACAGTACCTTTACAAGACGGTTTTAATGTCCATTGGAAGAGTGATGGAGGATATAGTGGAATAAAAAGAAAATATCAATGCCCAGTGGAAGAGACGTGGAGGTCACAGGAGCTTAACAATACAGTTTTAATGCCCCTTGGAAGAGTGGTGGAGGTTGCAGTGGAATAAAAAGAAAATATCAATGCCCGTGGAAGAGACGTGGAGGTCAGAGTAGCTTAACAAGACGGTTTTAATGCCCCTTGGAACAGTGGTGGAGGTCGCAGTGGAATAAAAAGAAAATATAAATGCCCAATGGAAGAGACGTGGAGGACACAGTAGCCTAACAATGCGGTTTTAATGCCCATTGGAAGAGTGGTGGAGGTCGCTGTGGAATAAAAAGACAATATCAATGCCCAGTGGAAGAGACGTGGAGGTCACAGTAGCTTAACAAGATGGTTTTAATGCCCCTTGGAAGAGTGGTGGAGGTTACAGTGGAATATAAAGACAATATCAATGCCCAGTGTAAGAGACGTGGAGGTCACATTAGCGTAACAAGACGGTTTTAATGCCCCTTGGAAAAGAGGTGGAGGTTCGCAGTGGAATAAAAAGACAATATCAATGCCCCGTGGAATAGACGTGGAGGTCACATTAGGTTAACCAGATGGTTTTTATGCCCCTTGGCAGAGCTGTGGAGTTCAGAGTGGTTTAACAAGACAGATTTAATGCCCCTTGGAAGAGACGTGAAGGTCATTGTAGCTTAACAAGACGGTTTTAATGCCCCTTGGAAAAGTGGTGGAGGTTACAGTGGAATAGAAAGACAATATCAATGCCTTGTGGAAGAGACGTGGAGGTCACAGTAGCTTAACAAGACGTTTTTATTGCCCCTTGTTAGAGTGGTGGAGGTTGAAGTGGAAAAAAAAGAAAATATCAATGCCCCTTGGAGGAGTGGTGGAGGTCGCAGTGGAATAAAAAGACAATATCAATGCCCTGTGAAAGAGACGTGGAGGTCACAGTAGCTTAACAAGATGACTTTAATGCCCCTTGGAAGAGCTGTGAAGTTCAGAGAGGTCTAAAAAGATGGTTTTAATGTCCCTTGGAAGAGATGTGGAGGTCACAGTAGCTTAACAAGACGGTTTTTGTGCCCCTTGGAAAAGTGGTGGAGGTTACATTGGAAGAAAAAGACATTATCAGTGCCCCGTGGAGAGACGTGGAGGTCACAGTAGCTTAATAAGACTGTTTTAATGCCTCTTGGAAGAGTGGTGAAGGTGGCAGTGCAATAAAAGACAATATCAATGCCCCGTGGAAAAGACGTAGAGGTCACATTAGCTTAACAAGATGGTTTTAATGCCCCTTGGAATAGTGGTGGAGGTCACAGTGGAATAAAAAGACAATATCAATGCCCCGTGGAAGAGACTTGGAGATAACATTAGCTTAACAAGACAATTTAAATGCCCCTTGGAAGAGTGGTGGAGGTCGCAGTGGAATAAAAAAACAATATCAATGCCCCTTGGAAATGTGGTGGAGTTCACAGTGGAATAAAAAGACAATATCAATGCCCCGTGGAAGAGACGTGGAGGTCAGAGAAGCTTAACAAGACGGTTTTAATGCCCACTGGAAGAGTGGTGGAGGTCATAGTGGAATAAAAAGACAATATCAATGCCCCGTGGAAGAGACTTGGAGATCACAGTAGATTAACAAGACGGTTTCAATGCCCCTTGGAAGAGTCATGGAGGTCGCATTGAAATAAAAAGACAATATCAAAGCCACTTGGAAGAATGGTGGAGGTCGCAATGGAATAAAATGACAATATCAATGCCTCCGTGGAAGAGACGTGGAGGTCAAAGGAGCTTAACAATACAGTTTTAATGCCCCTTTGAAGAGAGATGGAGGTCGCAGTGGAATAAAAAGACAATTTCATTGCCCCGTGGAAGAGACGTTGAGGTCACAGTATCTTTACAAGACGGTTTTAATGTCCATTGGAAGAGTGGTGGAGGATATAGTGGAATAAAAAGAAAATATCAATGCACAGTGGAAGAGACGTGGAGGTCACAGGAGCTTAACAATACAGTTTTAATGCCCCTTGGAAGAGTGGTGGAGGTTGCAGTGGAATAAAAAGAAAATATCAATGCCCGTGGAAGAGACGTGGAGGTCAGAGTAGCTTAACAAGATGGTTTTAATGCCCCTTGGAACAGTGGTGGAGGTCGCAGTGGAATAAAAAGAAAATATAAATGCCCAGTGGAAGAGACGTGGAGGACACAGTAGCTTAACAATGCGGTTTTAATGCCCATTGGAAGAGTGGTGGAGGTCGCTGTGGAATAAAAAGACAATATCAATGCCCGGTGGAAGAGACGTGGAGGTCACAGTAGCTTAACAAGATGGTTTTAATGCCCCTTGGAAGAGTGGTGGAGGTCACTGAGGAATAAAAAGACAATATTAATGCCCCGTGGAAGAGATGTGGAGGACACAGTAGCTTAAAATGCGTTTTTAATGCCCCTTGAAAGATCTGTGGAGTTCAGAGTGCTTTAACAAGATGGTTTTAAAGCCCTTTGGAAGAGACATGGAGGTCACAGTAGCTTAAAAAGACGGTTTTAATGCCCCTTGGAAGTGTGGTGGAGGTCGCTGTGGAATAAAACGACAATATCAATGCCCCGTGGAAGAGTGGTGGAGGTCACAGTGGAATAAAATGACAATATCATTGCCCCGTGGAAGAGACGTGGAGGTCAAAGTAGCTTAGCAAGATGGTTTTAATGCCCCTTGGAAGTGTGGTGTAGGTCGCAGTGGAATAAATCGACAATATCAATGCCCCGTGGAAGAGCGGTGGAGGTCGCAGTGGCATAAAATGACAATATCAATGCCCCGTGGAAGAGACGTGGAGGTCACAGTAGCTTAACAAGATGGTTTTATTGCCCCTTAGAAGAGTGGTGGAGGTTGCAGTGGAATAAAAAGACATTATCATTGCCCGTGGAAGAGACCTTGAGGTCATAGTAACTTAACAAGACGGTTTTAATGCCCCTAGGAAGAGTGGTGGAGGTCGCAGTGGAATAAAGAGACAATATCAATGCCCCGTGGAAGAGACGTGGAAGTCACAGTAGCTT
Organism: Phyllobates terribilis; assembly: GCF_046119375.1. Classification (NCBI taxonomy): domain Eukaryota; kingdom Metazoa; phylum Chordata; class Amphibia; order Anura; family Dendrobatidae; genus Phyllobates; species Phyllobates terribilis. Next base: position 1,649,795 of record NW_027362982.1, read on the forward strand.
AACAAGATGGTTTTAATGCCCCTTGGAAGAGTGGTGGAGGTCGCAGTGGAATAAAAAGACAAAATAAATGCCCCGTGGAAGAAACGTGGAGGTCACAGTAGCTTAACAAGACTGTTTAAATGCCCCTTGAAAGAGTGGTGGAGGTTGCAGTGGAATAAAAAAAAATATATATCAATGCCCGTGGAAGAGACATGGAGGTCACAGTAACTTAGCAATAATGTTTTAATGCCCATTGGAAGAGCTGTGGAGTTCAGAGTGGTTTAACAGTTCTTTTTTAATGCCCCTTGGAATAGACGTGGAGGTCACAGTAACTTAACAAGATGGTTTTAATGCCCCTTGGAAGAGTGGTGGAGGTTACAGTGGAATAAAAAGACAATATGAATGTCCCCGTGGAAGAGACGTGGCGGTCAGAGTAGCTTAACAAGACGGTTTTAATGCCCCTTGGAACAGTGGTGGAGGTCGCAGTGGAATAAAAAGACATTATCAATGCCCAGTGGAAGAGACGTGGAGGACACAGTAGCTTAACAATGTGGTTTTAATGCCCATTGGAAGTGTGATGGAGGTCGCAGTGGAATAAAAAGACAATATCAATGCCGCGTAGAAGAGAAGTGTAGGTCACAGTAGCTTAACAAGATGGTTTAAATGCCCCTTGAAAGAGTAGTGGAGGTTGCAGTGGAATAAAAAAAATATATGAATGCCCGTGGAAGAGACATGGATGTCACAGTAACTTAACAAGACTATTTTAATGCCCATTGGAAGAGCTGTGGAGTTCAGAGTGGTTTAACAATTCAGTTTTAATGTCCCTTGGAAGAGTGGTGGAGGTTACAGTGGAATAAAAAGACAATATCAATGTCTCCGTGGAAGAGACATGGAGGTCAGAGCAGCTTAACAAGATGGTTTTAATGCCCCTTGGAAGAGTGGTGGAGATTGCAGTGGAATAAAAAGACAATATCAATGCCCCTTGGAAGAGTGGTGGAGGTCGTAGTGGAATAAAAAGACAATATCAATGTCCCCATGGAAGAGACCTGGAGGTCAGAGTAGCTTAACAAGACGGTTTTAATGCCTCTTGGAACAGTGGTGGAGGTCGCAGTGGAATAAAAAGAAAACATAAATGCCCAGTGGAAGAGACGTGGAGGACACAGTAGCTTAACAATGCGGTTTTAATGCCCATTGGAAGAGTGGTGGAGGTTGCTGTGGAATAAAAAGACAATATCAGTGCCCTGTGGAAGAGATGTGGAGGTCACAGTAGCTTAACAAGATGGATTTAATGCCCCTTGGAAGAGTGGTGGAGGTCGCTGTGGAATAAAAAGACAATATTAATGCCCCGTGGAAGAGATGTGGAGGACACAGTAGCTTAAAATGCGGTTCTAATGCCCCGTGGAAGATCTGTGGAGTTCAGAGTGCTTTAACAAGTTGGTTTTAATGCCCTTTGGAAGAGACGTGGAGATCAGAGTAGCTTAAAAAGACGGTTTTAATGCCCCTTGGAAAAGTGGTGGAGGTTACAGTGGAATAAAAAGACAATATCAATGCCCCTTGGAAGAGTGGTGGAGGTCGCAGTGGAATAAAATGACAATATCAATGCACCGTGGAAGAGACGTGGAGGTCACAGCAGCTTAACAAGACGGTTTTATTGCCCCTTGGAAGAGTGGTGGCTGTCGCAGTGGAATAAAAAGACAATATCATTGCCCGTGGAAGAGACCTTGAGGTCATAGTAGCTTAACAAGACGGTTTTAATGCCCCTTGCAAGAGTGGTGGAGGTCGCAGTGGAATAAAAAGACAATATCAATGCTCCGGGGAAGAGACATGGAGATCACAGTAGCTTAACAAGACGGTTTTAATGCCCCTTGGAAGAGCTGTGGAGTTCAGAGTGGTTCAACAAGACGGTTTTAATTCCCCTTGGAAGAGACATGGAGGTCACAGTAGCTTAAAAAGACGGTTTTAATGCGCCTTGGTAGAGTGCTGGAGGTTAGAGTGGAATAAAAAGACAATATCAATGCCCCATGGAAGAGACTTGGAGATCACAGTAGCTTTACAAGACGGTTTTAATGCCCCTTGGAAGAGCGGTGGAGGTCGCAGTGGAATACAAAGACAATATAAATTCCCCTTGGAAGAGTGGTGGAGGTCGCAGTGGAATTAAAAGACAAAATCAATGCCCCTTGGAAGAGTGGTGGAGGTCGCAGTTTATTAAAAAGACAATATCAATGCCCAGTGGAAGAGACGTGGAGGTCACAGTCGTTTAACAAACAGATTTAATGCCCTGAGGAAGAGTGGTGGTGGTCGCAGTGGAATAAAAAATAATATCAATGCCCCTTGGAAGAGTGGTGGAGGTCGCAGTGGAATAAAGAGACAATATCAATGCCCTGTGGAAGAGACGTGGATGTCACAGTAGCTTAAGAAGATGGTTTTAATGCCTCTTGGAAGAGTGGTGGAGGTCGCAGTGGAATAAAAACACAAAATAAATGCCCCGTGGAAGAAACGTGGAGGTCACTGAAGCTTAACAAGATGGTTTTAATGCCCCTTGGAAGAGTGGTGGAGGGCGCAGTTTGCAATTGAGATTACTCTTTTCTTCAGAGCACCCGAATAGACCAGTGAGCGACCCCTCTCTTTTTTCTATTAATCATTTTTGGGATCCCGCTCCTGGAGCATTGCAGCAGGTACGTGTTCACACTATTAGAAGTTTGACAGCCTTTTTTCTGACCATGTGTCCCTCCCATTCAATCACAGGTGGTTTTAACTAGCTCTACCAGCCCATACATTGTAGGTTAAAAGCCCAAGCAGAGACATATTGTCCATACAGGCTTACAGCCCAAGAGTGGCATATCCAGTGGTAGCGTAGCGTAGTTTCCCATCATACGAAGGTGACCTTGTCGTGGTTGATGGGCACACATAAATTGGCCAAATTATGCGCAAAAAACCTTCATTTTTCAAAGTGACATTAGTCTAGATACAATATTTCTTATATATTCATGTATGGAGTGCCGAAGTTCTTTTTGCAATTGAGATTACTCTTTTCTTCAGAGCACCCGAATAGACCAGTGAGCGACCCCTCTCTTTTTTCTATTAATCATTTTTGGGATCCCGCTCCTGGAGCATTGCAGCAGGTACGTGTTCACACTATTAGAAGTTTGACAGCCTTTTTTCTGACCATGTGTCCCTCCCATTCAGTCACAGGTGGTTTTAACTAGCTCTACCAGCCCATACATTGTAGGTTAAAAGCCCAAGCAGAGACATATTGTCCATACAGGCTTACAGCCCAAGAGTGGCATATCCAGTGGTAGCGTAGCGTAGTTTCCCATCATACGAAGGTGACCTTGTCGTGGTTGATGGGCACACATAAATTGGCCAAATTATGCGCAAAAAACCTTCATTTTTCAAAGTGACATTAGTCTAGATACAATATTTCTTATATATTCATGTATGGAGTGCCGAAGTTCTTTTTGCAATTGAGATTACTCTTTTCTTCAGAGCACCCGAATAGACCAGTGAGCGACCCCTCTCTTTTTTCTATTAATCATTTTTGGGATCCCGCTCCTGGAGCATTGCAGCAGGTACGTGTTCACACTATTAGAAGTTTGACAGCCTTTTTTCTGACCATGTGTCCCTCCCATTCAGTCACAGGTGGTTTTAACTAGCTCTACCAGCCCATACATTGTAGGTTAAAAGCCCAAGCAGAGACATATTGTCCATACAGGCTTACAGCCCAAGAGTGGCATATCCAGTGGTAGCGTAGCGTAGTTTCCCATCATACGAAGGTGACCTTGTCGTGGTTGATGGGCACACATAAATTGGCCAAATTATGCGCAAAAAACCTTCATTTTTCAAAGTGACATTAGTCTAGATACAATATATCTTATATATTCATGTATGGAGTGCCGAAGTTCTTTTTGCAATTGAATTTTTTCTCAGTAATGCTGAAAATTAATGTTAATACGCAGTTTGAGTGTACAGCGGGGCGGGGGGAGGGGCAGGGGATGGATCTCTGCAGGAATAATGAAGATCTCCATTTTTTTTTCTCTTTCCCGCATTTACAGTAGGGAGGTGCAATCTGTCAGCCTATCAGCAGAGCACACATTGATCGAACTGCTTTTTTTCACACAAGCAAGGGCATGTGTCATTGGCAGTGTATGTCACATGTCCTTGCCCTATAAGACCCAGCCATTTTCCCCGTCGCCACCATTTTCTCACTGCTGCAGCTGCGTGTTAGACGGCACCGCTGTTGCTGTGTGCGCTAAACCTTGTTAATTTCAAGCCAATTTTCGCACAAATCTACAGATAGCTTGGGAGTAGGGAATAGTTGTGATTGCAGTCCTTTTAAGGACTAGGTTACAGCATTTCCTACGACTTTTATCAGGCAGGTCTGTGCTCTTAAATAGATAGGTTGGGAGTAAAGACTAATTGTAATTGCAGTCCTTTTCAGGACTAAGTTACATCAGTTCCTATCAGTTTTTGCCAGTCAGGTGTGTGCCAGTACTGTGCAAGTTTTTTTCACAGCATTTTGCTAAATCTAGCAAAGCAAATCCTTTCTGGCCTATTGCAGAGTGTGTTAGTCAGTGGAGTAGCCTATCTGTGTTGCAAGCTACACCACCTGTGTATAGAATACCAATTTTTTTAATGCACCTAGTGAAGTAAAACCTTTTGGGCATAGCATCATTCTATTAGTCCATCTATACTAACCTCCACCAGGTTGCAAATTCAATATAATTTTTTTCTGCATCTAGCTCTGAAAAAATATTTGGGCTTCTAGCACTGTGTGGGACTTGGTCTATTAGTCCATCTTTACAAACCTCCACCAGGTTGCAAATTAAAATATTTTTTATCTGCATCTAGCTCTGAAAAAATATTTGGGCTTCTAGCAGTGTGTGGGACTTAGTCTATTAGTCCATCTATACTGACCTCCATCAGGTTGCAAATTCAATATAATTTTTTTCTGCATCTAGCTCTGAAAAAATATTTGGGCTTCTAGCAGTGTGTGGGACTTGGTCTATTAGTCCATCTATACTGACCTCCATCAGGTTGCAAATTGAATATAATTTTTATCTGCATCTAGCTCTGAAAAAATATTTGGGCTTCTAGCAGTGTGTGGGACTTAGTCTATTAGTCCATCTATACTGACCTCCATCAGGTTGCAAATTCAATATAATTTTTTTCTGCATCTAGCTCTGAAAAAATATTTGGGCTTCTAGCTGTGTGTGGGAGTTGTTCTATTAGTCCATCTATACTGACCTCCATCAGGTTGCAAATTGAATATAATTTTTATCTGCATCTAGCTCTGAAAAAATATTTGGGCTTCTAGCAGTTTGTGGGACTTGGTCTATTAGTCCATCTATACTGACCTCCACCAGCTTGCAAATTAAATATAATTTTTATCTGCATCTAGCTCTGAAAAAATATTTGGGCTTCTACGAGTGTGTATGACTTGGTCTATTAGTCCATCTATACTGACCTCCATCAGGGTGCAAATTCAATATAATTTTTTTCTGCATCTAGCTTTGAAAAAATATTTCGGCATCTAGCAGTGTGTGGGACTTAGTCTATTAGTCCATCTATACTGACCTCCATCAGGGTGCAAATTCAATATCATTTTTTTCTGCATCTAGCTCTGAAAAAATATTTCAGATTCTAGCAGTGTGTGGGACTTGTTCTATTAGTGTTAGAACTCTCCTGTTAGGTTTTTTCTAGTTTGCTGGTGACATGACCATTTTTGCCTATTTAATCCGGCTCCACCCTCCTGGCCTTGCTGGACTTCATTGTAATTTCTACTCTTGAGCTAGCTTGGTACTCTGTTACCTTTCTCTGTCAGTTTTGCTAGGTTTTCGGACCTCTATGTTCTATGTTGTTTGTTTGTCCTATTTCTGCTACAATTTCTGCTAGGAGGTGTCCATCTTTCTCCCAGTCCCTAGTTCTTGTAGGGATCCCTTCCCTCACATCTATAGGTCTTGGTTCAGACTAGCCGAGGACTTTAGCGGGTCTGATCGCAGGATCAGGTTCCCCGTTACATCGTAGGGATCCAGCTTAGTTCTATTGTAGGGACAGATCTCCTGTCTTTCCTTAGTGCTTGTAGCAGATCATAACAGTAAGTCCAGCCCAAAAAAATTTCTCTAAGGAAAGGCCCCCAGTTTCCATCATGGTCTCGGTTCAGGATTTGGCTCAACGCCTGCAGGGACTCTCTCTGGAGGTGGCCGAGCTCCAACAACACATGAGTAGCTGCCTTGGAGCACATTTTGTAGAGCCAAAGGTACGTCTGCCTGATCTATTTTTTGGTGAACAACAAGATTTTTTTACTTTAAAAATGCTTGTTTATTGTATTTTCGTTTAAGACCCAGATCCTCTGGTGATGAATCACAGCGCATAGGGTTCATAATGTCACTTTTGCGCAAAGAACCTCAGGGATGGGCCTTTTCTATCCAACTTAGTGATCCGTGCTTTAGATCAGTGGATAGTTTTTTTTCTGCTTTGGGGTTGTTGTATGATGATCCTGATCGTGTCTCATCTGCTGAGTCTGAATTAAGACGTTTGAGACAGGGATCAGGTAATGTGGAAAATTATTGTACTCACTTCCGTCGGTGGTCTGCTCAGGTGGAGTGGAACGATTCAGCTTTGAAAAGCTCATTTCTTGCGGGGCTAGGTGAAAGGGTTAAGGATCTGCTGATTGCTTATCCTTCACCTGGAAACTTGCAGGAGGCAATGCAATTAGCTATACGGGTGGACAGGAGACTGCGTGCTAGGGTTAATAAGAGTAAATCCTCTGCCATGTCAGCTCCGAGTCTTGAGAGGGTCTGTACTGACATTGGTGAGCCGATGGAGATTGGGGCGATGTCACCCCGCTCTCAGGAAAAAGACCGCAGATTTTCTGAAGGTTTGTGCTTTTATTGCGGAAAATCTGATCATTTCATTAAGAACTGTGTGCTTCGTATGAACAAAGAAAAAAAAAAAGGTCAGTTACGCTCGTATAGCCTGTTTAAATACTAAGGGTGTACTTCTTTCTGCTACTATCACTGCTCAAGAAGAATTAATTGAATTTCGGGTATTTGTGGATTGTGGTTCTACTCTGAATGTGATTGATGGGGGATTCCTGGAAAAACTTAAATTAAAACCCAAACCTTTGTCATCCCCTATTGCTGTGGTTTCTGTCGATGGCTCTCCCTTAAAGAGTGTTACTCACAAGGTCTGTGAATTTCCCCTCACTATTAATGGTATTCACCAAGAGAATTTGGATTTGGTAGTATTAAATAATTTGCCTTCTCCAGTAGTGTTGGGGTTACCCTGGTTAAAATTGCACAATCCTGTACTGGATTGGTCTACCAATGAAATTAAGTCCTGGAGCCCTAAGTGTTATGACAAGTGTTGTAACGGGCGCATTGCTGCTGTGGATAAAGGGGAATTACCTGTACCTATTCAGGATTTTTGGAAAGTTTTTTCTGAGAAGGAATTGCAAATTTTGCCTCCCCATAGAGACTATGATTGTACCATTGAATTTGTCCCTGGAGCGACTCTTCCTAAAAGTCGTTTATTTAATCTTACTATTCCTGAGAGAAAGGCTTTGGAGGAATACATACAGACAAGCTTGGCCACCGGTCACATTAGGCCTTCCAAGTCTCCTGTGGCTGTTGGATTTTTTTTTGTTAAAAAAAAAGGACGACGGTTTACTTCCTTGTCTGGACTTTCGTGAGATTAATAAAATTACTGTACGCAATCCCTACCCACTGCCATTGATTCCTGATTTGTTTAACCAGTTAGTGGGGGCCAAGTGGTTCTCTAAAATTGATCTCCGGGGGGCATACAATTTGTTGCGCATGAAGGAGGGTGATGAATGGAAGACTGCTTTTAACACTCCTGTGGGTCATTTTGAGAATCTGGTTATGCCTTTTGGTCTTACCAATGCTTCAGCATTTTTTCAGAATCTTATTAATGACATCCTTAGACCTTTGATCAGCAAAAATGTGGTTGTGTATTTGGATGACATTTTGATTTATTCGCCGGATCTGGAGTCTCATTGGCAGAGCGTACGTGAGGTTTTACAGTTATTAATGGACAATTCGCTTTTTGCTAAGCTAGAGAAATGTGAGTTCGCTGTACAGAGAATTAGTTTTTTGGGCTACATTATCTCCAGTGAAGGTTTTGAGATGAATCCGGTTAAAGTTCAAGCTGTGCAGGAATGGCCTAGGCCTATTGGTTTGAAATCGATACAGAGGTTTTTGGGTTTCGCCAATTATTACAGAAAATTCATAAAAAAAATTTCTATTATTGTCAAACCACTGACTGATCTCACCAGGAAAGGTGCTAATGCGGTTCAGTGGACTTCTGAGGCCATTGAAGCTTTTGTGTTTCTAAAGGAGAGGTTCACCTCTGCTCCCATCCTTATGCAGCCTGATTTGACTAAGCCGTTTTTGGTTGAGGTTGATGCTTCTTCTGTGGGGGTCGGTGCGGTGTTGTCTCAGGAAAACAAGGATGGAGTACATCCCTGTGCCTTTTTTTAAAAAAAATTTTCTGAGACTGAACTTAATTACGATATTGGTAATCGGGAATTGCTGGCGATTAAACTCGCATTTGAACACTGGCGTCATCTCTTGGAAGGTGCTGAATTTCCCATTCAGGTTTTCACTGATCATAAAAATCTGATCTATCTTGATGCTGCCAAGCGCTTGAATGCCCGTCAGGCTAGGTGGGCACTTTTTTTCTCGCGGTTTAATTTTTCCATTACTTACAACCCGGGTACCAAGAATGTTAAAGCTGATGCTTTGTCTCTCAGCTTTTCTCCCATGGTCGGTGCTGAGGAGGAGGAGGAGAGCATTTTACAAGAAGGTGTTGTGATTGCTGCTTTGGACTCCGTTTTGGAGGATGAGATTCTTAAAGCTCAGGAGAATGCCCCATCTAACACTCCCCATGGGAGGTTGTTTGTGCCTAGACCTTTAGGAGAGATTTGTTTGTTGAGTGTCATGAGTCTCGGTTGGCAGGTCATCCAGGAATTTCTGAAACCAAGAGACTTGTGGGTCGCAGTTTTTCGTGGCCTGGATGGCAGAAGGAAGTCATTAAGTGGGTGCGTCAATGTTCTGTGTGTGCTAGATCTAAGTCTTCGCATGCTCCTGCTGCGGGGCTGCTTTGCCCTCTGGAGGTTCCTAGTGCACCTTGGACACATCTGGCTATGGACTTTATTACTGACCTTCCCCCCTCTGAGGGTTTCACTGTCATCTGGGTGGTCATGGACCGTTTTAGCAAGATGTGTCACTTGGTTCCCTTCATCAAACTGCCCTGCGCTAAGACACTCGCTAAGGCCTTTGTCAAGGAAATTGTCAGACTACATGGCGTTCCTACTGACATTGTTTCTGATAGGGGACCTCAGTTCGTGGCTCGTTTTTGGCGTGCCTTTTGTGACAGGTTGGGAGTTCATTTGTCGTTTTCATCCGGATATCATCCTGAGTCCAATGGCCAGACAGAAAGGAAGAACCAGGATGTTGAGCAGTTCTTGCGTTGTTTTGTGGCAGACAATCAAGAGGGGTGGTCTGAGTTTCTTCCGCTTGCTGAATTTGCTCTTAACAACCATACATCCTCTTCTGCTGGGTGTTCGCCTTTTTTTTGTTGTTCTGGGAGACATCCGTCTTTTGGGTCATTCTCCAAATTGGTATCGGCTGTGCCTGAGGAGGAGAGTTTTTCTGGTGATTTGGAGAGAGTTTGGACGGATGTGCATAGTAATCTTCAGGAGGCTAACAAAAAATCTAAGAGGTACTTTGATAGGAAATGGCAAGAGGTTTTGTTTGCTGTTGGTGACATGGTTTGGTTGTCCTCTAAGAATCTGCGATTGAGGATTCCTTCTAAAAAATTGGGTCCCAAGTTCGTAGGGCCCTTTAAGGTGCTTCAGATAGTTAACCAATCTGCTGTTAGGTTGGAGGTTCCTACCTCCTGGAAGATTAATCCGGTATTTCATGTTTCTCTGTTGAAAAGAGCTGATGTATCGGATGGTGATGCCTCTGCCACTGTTCCTCCGGTGGTGGAGGACGGGGAATATGAAATTTCCCGCATCCTAAATTCTAGACGGTATAGAGGGAGTTTGCAGTATCTCGTCGCTTGGAAGGGTTTCGGACCCGAGGATAACTCATGGGTGAGGGCGGATGATGTTTCTGCTTCCAGACTTGTCAGAGCGTTTCACAGGAGGTTTCCTGATAAGCCCGGGCCTAGGGGATCTGGAGGATCCTCTTAGAAGAGGGGGTACTGTTAGAACTCTCCTGTTAGTTTTTTTTTAGTTTGCTAGTCACATGACCATTTTTGCCTATTTAATCCGGCTCCGCCCTCCTGGCCTTGCTGGACTTCATTGTAATTTCTACTCTTGAGCTAGCTTGGTACTCTGTTACCTTTCTCTGACAGTTTTGCTAGGTCTTCGGACCTCTATGTTCTATGTTGTTTGTTTGTCCTATTTCTGCTACAATTTCTGCTAGGAGGTGTCCATCTTTCTCCCAGTCTCTAGTTCTTGTAGGGATCCCTTCCCTCACATCTATAGATCTTCGTTCAGACTGGCCGAGGACTTTAGCGGGTCTGATCACAGGATCAGGTTCCCCGTTACATCGTAGGGATCCAGCTTAGTTCCATTGTAGGGACAGATCTCCTGTCTTTCCTTAGTGCTTGTAGCAGATCATAACAATTAGTCCATCTATACTGACCTCCATCAGGGTGCAAATTCAATATAATTTTTTTCTGCATCTAGCTCTGAAAAAATATTTTGGCTTCTAGCAGTGTGTGGGACTTGGTCTATTAGTCCATCTATACTAACCTCCACCAGGTTGCAAATTAAAAATAATTTTTTTCTGCATCTAGCTCTGAAAAAATATTTGGGCTTCTAGCAGTGTGTGGGACTTGGTCTATTAGTCCATCTATACTAACCTCCACCAGGTTGCAAATTAGAAATAATTTTTTTCTGCATCTAGCTCTGAAAAAATATTTCGGCTTCTAGCAGTGTGTGGTACTCATTGTATTAGGCCATCTATACTGACCTCCACCAGCTTTGAAATTAATAATAATTTTTAGCTGCATCTAGCCCTGAAAATAATTTTTCTTCCCAATAGTGGTAGCAATAGAAATATGGGGCGCGCCTGGCTAACAAAAATATACGCTTCATAACAAAAAACACCAGCCTAGAGCATTGCATTAATAAGATGGCCTCATCGTCTCTCCCAGTACTAGGCCTACTTCGCCGGCTAGCATTCCTGTGCCTAAAACACAATGTATGGGTCCACGCTAGCCACTATGCTGAGGGGTGTAAAGCTGCTGCTAATGCTTTATAACAATTCAATTGGCAGATTTTCACAGAGCTCTTCCCCAACGCCCACCCATTGGGCAGCAGTTGCCCACCCTCCCTATGGGATCTAGTGGCTAATAGTTGATGCCATTAATCAGAGCGTCAGTTGCCCCGTCGACGTGGCAAGCATACGGTAAGGCATGGGAAGAGTGGACACGACTAGTAGCAGGCAGACGGGTTGACCAATGTGAACAAGCCAGATCACAAGTCACCATAGAGTTTCTCCACCAGCTAATGATGAGGGGCATATCAGGGGCGTCAGCGCAGCGGTGTCTGACCGGAGTAGCATTTCACTTCCAACTACTGAATTGGGGAGATGTGACAAAGATTCATCATCAGACAATCCATAAAAGGGTGGAAAAGGCATCAGCCAAGTCAGGAGTGTAGACGTCCCGTCCCGTGTCACTAAAACTGATTTCTCACATCATATCCCTAACACCATTAACATGACACTCACAATTTGAAGCAACACTACTGTCTACTGCATTTTTGATCGCCTTCTTCGGGGCGCTATGCATAAGCGAATTAGTCCCTCAATCCAAAATTACCACCAGTGGAGGCTTATTACACCAGGACGTAGTCATAGCCAATAATGCAATACGTCTACGCATACGCCAATCGAAAACGGTTCCAGCGGGCAGGGGTACTTGGGTACTTCTACAACCCACAAACTGTACACTGAGTCGGGTAACAATAGTAAAAACATATATAACCATCAGATCACAAAGTAATTTATTCCTATCACACATTGATGGAACGCCATTATCAAAATACCAGTTTCAAGCTATATTTAATAAATGCATAACATCGGCAGGGAACTACCCCAAAGATTATGGCACACACTCATTCCGCATAGGCGCGGCCACGGAAGCAGCAAGAGCAGGACTGTCAGAAACGGAAGTTCAGAGGATAGGGATATGGCGATCCACGTGTTTGGCGAGATACATAAGACCGGACTTGTTATCCTAACGTGGTTTGTTTCTTTTACAGGTGACGCTAAGCCAACAGTGTGGGTGATAGGTCACTCGTATATATATTTGGCAGAAAAAACGGCGAAAGTCCGCCCAGGCGGGAGGAAATTAGAGTTTCATAACACATATTTCAACTGGAGAGGTATTAGAGGCCTGCTATGGCCACAGGTACTAATGGAGGTAATCAAGGTAGGGAGAGAGGCAAGAGGTCTGGTCATCTTAGTTATACAGGCCCGGGGAAACAACCTAGGTCATCACAAGAGCGCATAACTAATGGCAATAATGAAAGTAGACACTGAGCGCTTCAGAGAATTTTTCACAAAACTAGCTATAGTATGGTCAGAGATTGTGCCGATAGCGGTATGGCAAGGTGCGCAAGACATCACGGCCATCAAACGGACAAGGCGGGTAATAAATATTCGGATGGCAAAATTTAGAAGAGACAGAGACAGTGTAGTGATACGACACCGACAACTGGAGGTAGATAAAGCAGGTCTCATACGGCCCGATGGTGTTCACTTAATGGATATTGGACTGGACATATTCCTGTCAGGACTAAAGGACGGAGTGGAACAAGCGTTAGGAGTGATAGGTGGGGGTCAGAGTCCTGCATACGAGTACGCAGGATCCTCCGTGGCCTGGAAATAGAAAGGACAAGTTGGAGAGTTACACTTGTTGGCCAACTTGCTGGAGTGGAGACCCAGGGCATGCTGCAACAAGCTGAATTATTTTAGAAATAAAATTCCTTTCTAATGGAATGAGTATAAAGAGTTAATAAAGCTGTGACCGATCCTCACCCATCCAGTTGTAAGAGTTACATTATTGTATTGTCAAGGAAAGGGTGGTGGTAGGGGCCTGAGCGTCTGGGTTTGTTTGGGGGTCCCCACAGTCTGCCTAGGCTAGATGCATTTAAAAATTCTTATTAGATACACAGGCAGTGCAGCTTGCTTCGCAGCTTGGCTACTACGCCCAAAGTATTGCCTAGGCTAGATGCAGTTAAAAATTCTACGCTGACTAGCAGACACTGAAGCTTTGGAGCAGACCTCTGAGTAAACAGCTCTTCAGACTCAACCATCTGTGTTACCCCAAGCCATAGTGTATGTAGTTTCTTACATTTAAAAGGGGGGGGGGGAGCGACCCAACCCACCTGGAATTGACGATGACAACGTCACGTAAGACACAGCAAGGGGACTCCAAAAAGAGTCTCCATTTTTTCACAAAATTGTGGCACAGACACCACTTAACCCTAGAACGCATACCTGGGGCCTCGCAGGCCCGCCCTGTTAGTTGTTTTCTATTTTCTGCAAGATTCTTTTAGTTAGAATTTTGAAACTCTAGGTATTCTTCATGTATATAGTTGTTTGTCATTTGACTTTGAGTTATTCCATGTTATTTGCACACGGGCCTAAAAGGTCCCAGGTACGTGAAAGTGTAGATTTTTATGGTCATGCGTTCTAGGGTTAAGTGGCATCAATTGCCCCACAGTTGCTTAAAACGGTTGGTGAGGTGATTTTACGAAATCCTCAAGCTTTTAGTCTCCCCAGGATGACACAGGGGTAGAAAAGTCCTTGCGAATCCATGATTTGTTCATCTTTATGAACGTGAGTCTGTCTACATTATCAGTGGAGAGCCGCGTGCGCTTATCTGTCAGCATACCACCAGCAGCACTGAACACACGCTCAGAGAGAACGCTGGCTATGGGGCATGACAAGGTCTCCAAGGCGTGAGTGGCGAGCTCTGGCCATTTTTCCAGATTGGAATCCCAAAATGAGCAAGGGTCCAGTGACACAGTCATGGCTTCAATGTTTACTTGGAGATACTCCTGTACCATCCTCTCTAGGCATTGACTATGTGTCAGACTTCTTGTCTCCTGTGTCCTTGCAAAGGATGGTCTAAAAAAGTGGTGAAACGATTCCACAAAATTGCTGTTACCAGCAGATACTGTGTTACTGTTACAGTTTGAGTGATGAAGACTCGACAGTCCAACGGTTGGCAAGTTAGAACTGTGAGATTCACTACGTGCACCACTGGTGTTTTGTGGAAAAGCACATGTAAGATTCTGCAACAGCGTCTGCAGATACTCCTGCATGCGTAAATCCCTTTTTATGGCAGGAATTATTTCGGCAAATTTACTTTTGGGATCTAAGAGTGTGGCAACCCAGTAGTCAGGATTACTTCGAATTCTGACAATCCAAGGGTCATTTTGCAGGTAGTGCAGCAAGAAGGCACTCATGTGTCTTGCGTATCCAGGAGGACCAAGTCCTTGTTGTGTTGGTAGCGAGGTAAGAATCATGCTTCCTTCCTCTGCCCTCTCCACCCAACCTCGCACAACAGAAATGTGATCAAGGTCTCCCTCATCTGATGAGTCTTCCATGCCCATCGCTAGTTCGTCCTCCACTTCTTCCTCGGCTCCTGCACCTTCCTCAACAGTTTGGCTGCTACCATGTGCCCTGGTTAATCCCTCTCTCCCACCCTCCCATGCCTGCCACCTTAGTGCTGCCGACCGTCTGGACCTTGGAGATGTTATCCCTTCCGCATACGACTCCTCCTCTACTTCCTCCACCTCCTCTTGTCCCACCACCTGACTCTGAATTCTGTTTAATGTGTGCTCCAGCATGTAAGTCACCGGAATAGTCATGCTGATAATGGCATCGTCGTCAGCACTAAACTTCTTCGTCACCATTTCAAAACTGTGCAAAAGGGTGTGTGGCGCCCCTGAGGATTCAGTCGCCACAGGTGTTACTGCATCTCACCGAGAGGTGTGGTATCTCACCCTCAGGTAAGGAAAGCGTATGGCTCGGGACCCTAACACCTGCATCCAACACATACCCGCAGTGGGGGTAGGGCGAGATTACTCCTAAGGGAGAGCAGAGTCCCAGGTCCCTAGCTTTTGGGAGGGTCCTATGTAGTGGGTGCTTAGGGGAGCACATGACAGGGAGAGTATAAATAGGAAGCCATCTTAGAAAGAGCAAGCCAGTCAGAGGAGGAAAAGTGACAGGAGCAGAGGCTCTGCATGAGCTCTGCTCCGGAGGCGGGCCTAGCCTGGGAGGCCCAGGACTGAAGGAGAGAAGAGAGGAGTGGGAGCAGGAAGGCTCCAGGAACCAAAGGGACCCTAGGGGTATGGGCTGTGCAGAAGGCCACCCGTACTCCCGCTGCTACCAGGAGGTAGAGGGGTCAGGCCAGATAAGGGGAACCGGTCCCTCAACTAGCGGAGAAACAGCAAGGCTCAACTAGAAACCGGAGGCTGCAGCATTTCATGTACTGCAGGCCAAAGTCCACACCAGTCTCACTAAGAAGGTAGCCACATAGGACCCAGGGGACGGAACACACGTCGCCCGCCAAGGCCCGAGGATACCGGATAGAAGTGTCACTGGGTGTGAGGTGCAGGGAGAAGGCCAGAGAAAGGACACACAGAAGGGAGTCCTGCTAAGTACTCCAGAGCTATCTGGGGGTGGACTGAGCCCCTCACTGAGTACGCACAGCACGACGGGGGAGATTGCTCTGGTACCTGTAATCTGGACTGCAACAACTGTGAGTAAAGATCTTGGGACTGCATCACACGGACTCTGTGTTCATTACTGACTCCCTGCACTACAACCACCATCATCCACCCACACTGCCCTGAAGCTACACTCTTCCTGTGGGGAGTAATAATACCATTGCTGCAAAACCACCAGCTTCAGAGGACTGTTCCGCAGCGGCGGCCCCATTTGCCGCACTCCAGAGGTGGCGTAGTCGGACATTATAAAACCCATATATACAAATTACCCTTGGATTGACCGCCCTGGGTCACGGACCGGGTCACCGCCACAGTGACTACAACCCCCAGCGTCTACTGGCCCAGCTCCGGGTACCCCATGGCCCAGTGGGCGCGTCAACTTCATAGGTCCCTGATCTGAGACCACTCCTGCAGCGTGATTTGCCCCACCTCTGGATCTCATTGGCCCAGGCTATACGTCAGTACGTATTGCACCAGGGTTTGTCGGTGCTGCCACAGTCGCTGCAACATGTGCAGAGTTGAATTCCACCGTGTCGGCACATCGCATTTCAGCCGGTGAACTGGCAGGCCCAACGACTTTTGTAGAGATGTAAGTCGTAGAGCTGCGGGATGCGAATGGCGGAAGTGAGCACACAGCGACCGTGCTGTCTGCAGAAGGCCATCTAGTCCGGGATAGTGGGCTAAAAATTGATGGACAACCAGGTTCAACACGTGAGCCATACAAGGCACGTGTGTGACATTGCCCCGGCGAAGGGCCGCACCCAGGTTTGTAGCATTGTCGCACACAGCCTTCCCTGGTTGCAGGTCCAGTGGAGACAACCATTCATGAAACTGGGTCTCCAGAGCTGTCCACAACTCCTCAGCTGTGTGACTCACATTTCCCAGACATTTCAAAGTAAAAACCGCCTGATGACGTTGAGCCCTGCTGCCAGCATAGTAAGGGGGTGTGCAGCAGGGGCGGAACTACCGCCCGTGCAGCCGGTTCATTGAATGGGGGCCCCGAGGGAGAGGGGGCCCCTCCAGCAGGGCCGCCATCAGGGCATGACTGCCCTGACTCCAGTATGGGGCCCAGCCAGTAGGGGCCCCCTTGGGGGCCCCCCTCTTGTGCGTCTCTCTCCTCATGGGGCCCCCAGCCCCATGCTAAGAGCCGGGTCCGGGACATCTCAGCGCTGCGCTGCTGCGGCAGCGCTTTCATGATTCCCCTGACTTCCGGTCATGTGACGGCACCGTCACATGACCGGAAGTCAGGAGAACCTGGTGTCAGCGATTTGGACGAGCGCCAGGATTCTGCAGGGATTGCATGGGGGTAAGTATAGCAAGTTTTATTTTTTTTTAAATACAATTTACTAGGAGTGGGGGGAATGGGAGATGCACATGTGGTGGAGGGGGGTGAGAGATGCACATGGGGGGGATGAGAGAGGGGCACATGTGGGGGATGAGAGAGGGGCACATGGGGGGGATGAGAGAGGGGCACATGGGGGGGAGGGGGATGAGGGATGTGCACATGAAGGGGTGAGTGCTGCACATGGGGGGATGAGAGCTGCACATGGGGGAATTGGGAGAAAATGAGCTGCACATGGTGGAATTGGGAGAAAATGAGCTGCACATGGGGGAATTGGGAGTAGGGGGATAACGAGCTGCACATAATGAATGTGGGGTGGGGGACAGTAAATGATAAATGATGATGGGGTGGGGAGAGCACGGACATGATATAATGAATTGCGGCAGGGGGTGCATGTAAATAATGAATGCGGGGAGCAGGAAGTATAGAGTAGGGGGCGTTGCGGATGCAGGAGTGTAACTGGTAACAAATTGGCGGAAAGAGTAGAGGTTCTAATTAAATTATATATTAAGTGCCTATTTAAAGTTAATGGGGGCACCGTGGTGGATTACAATTTATATTTGGAATGGTAGGTTGCATAATAACTAACCATATATTGATGGTGGATGCACGTCTGTATTCAGCTGCGTAATGTAGAAGTTGGGGAATGTGCTCTAGATAACTGTGTTATTTTATGCAGAGACGAGTCCTGGCTGGAAGACGTGATGGCGGTCTGTGCTGGATGAAGGAGAAAAGCGTAGCTGAAGGACTTCACCTAGAGACGTCACCAGTGAGTCAGTGTATTACATGTACACTTACACTATATACTATGTACCGGGCTCCTGTGTATAATGTCACTGGTAATCCCTGTATTACCTGTAGACTATATACAGAGCTCCTGTGTATAATGTCACTGGTGATCACTGTATTACCTGTACACTGACACTATATACAGAGCTCCTGTGTATAATGTCACTGGTGATCACTGTATTACCTGTACACTATACACTATATACAGAGCTCCTGTGTATAATGTCACTGGTGATCGCTGTATTACCTGTACACTATATACAGAGCTCCTGTGTATAATGTCACTGGTGATCACTGTATTACCTGTACACTGACACTATATACAGAGCTCCTGTGTATAATGTCACTGGTGATCACTGTATTACCTGTACACTGACACTATATACAGAGCTCCTGTGTATAATGTCACTGGTGATCACTGTATTACATGTACACTTACACTATATACTATGTACCGGGCTCCTGTGTATAATGTCACTGGTGATCACTAGATTACCTGGACACTTACATTATACATACCATGTATAGAGCTCCCGTGTATAATGACACTTATGGTAATATTAGTAATGTGGTGGTAATATTAGTAATGTGGTGGTAATATGTGGTCTGGTCATGGTGTGGCAGTTTTTCCCCCTTCTGTGTGGTATTATTCAGTCACTATGTTGTGGTAATATGTGGTCTGGTCATGGTGTGGCGGTATTCCCTGTATGTGGTATTATTGGTCATTTAAAAAAAAAATGTATATGACACATTCCCTTAGAGAAAACTAAATAAAAATATATCTAAAAAGAGTATTGGATATTTTAAGAAAATTTTAATAGGTTAGAGTAGGGCCCGGCCAGAAGAGTCTACCTTATCGTGGTGGCGGCTTTAAAAATCTTTTGGCCAAAACAAAAGCTGATGGCTATGCATGTGGCACCGTCACATGGCCGAACGTCAGGAGAACGTGGTGGCAGCGACGTGGACGAGCGCCAGGATTCTGCAGGGATCGCATGGGGGTAAGTATAACAAGTTTTATTTGTTTTAAATACAATTAATTAACTAGGAGTGGGTGGGTGAGAGATGCACACGGGGGGGGGGGAGAGAAGCACATGGGGGGGTGAGAGATGCACACGGGGGGGTGAGAGATGCACACGGGGGGGTGAGAGATGCACACGGGGGGGTGAGAGATGCACATGGGGGGGTGAGAGATGCACATGGGGGGGGATGAGAGATGCACAGGGGGGATGGGAGATGCACGGGGGGGTGAGCTGCACATGGGGGGGTTATGTTTACATAACTTTGTTGCCTTATGAAGCGCAGGGGGGGGCCCCCCAAAAATTTCTTGCACAGGGGCCCACTACAGTCTGTGTCCGCCCCTGGTGTGCAGGATCCCTTCTGCGCAGTTAGAAAGCTTGTGGCATGACCAGACAGGCTTTGGGTGCAGGTGGAGGACCAAGAGGAGGTTGAGGAGGCAGAAGCAGTGGAGGAACTTTGAGATAAAGAGGATTTACGCACAACTCGTGGGGACGGCAAGACTTGGACAGCAGCCCCTTGTTCTGCTGTCACCATAGTTACCCAGTGCCCAGTCAGCGACATGTAACGCCCCTGTCCATGCCTACTCGTCCAAGTGTCTGTGGTGAAATGCACCCTGTCACACACAGAGTTTCTCAAAGAAGTGGTGATGTTGTGTGCGACATGCTGGTGGAACGCAGGCACACCTTTCTTTGAGAAGTAGTGCCGACTAGGCATCTGGTACTGGGGCACTGCGATGGACATAAGGTCTCGAAAATCCTCTGTGTCCACCAGGCGGAAAGGAAGCATTTCTGTAGCCAAGAGCTTGCAGATGGTAAAATTCAACCTCTTAGCTTTCTCATGGCTAGGAGGAAATGGTCTTTTACTTGTCCACATCTGAGGGATCGAGGGCTGGCTTTTGTGCTTAGACGGGGTTGAGAAGGGTGTCCCCGGCAAACTGCCGGTCTCTGAGGAAGATGCAGGCGGACATGTTAGGTTGCCTTGATCCAAAGGTGGTGCTCTCGATGTCGGAGTGCGCTCAACACCAGCAGGTGTTTCCACTTCTCAATGAACTGACGACCTGCCAATCACACTGGCTGTTGCGGGTAAAGAGGTGGCAGGTCTGCGTCCAAAAACATGTGTGACTGCTGTCCCCCCAGTCACAGAGGATGAAGAGGCTGCGGATGCACAAGATGGGGCAGACAGTGGTTGGCCCGGCCCGCTAGGCCGCATTGTAGCACGGTGAGCTTCCCACTGCAACTTATGCTTCATATCCATGTGACGGTACATGCATAAAGTACTCAAACTATGGATTTTTTGGCCTCCACTTAGCTTTTGGTGACAAATATTACAGATAACACGAGTTGGGTCATCCTTATCGATCTGAAAAAATGCTCAGGCTATACAAGGCTTAGAGCCCATGCGACCTGAAGAGCCACCACGACTTGTGGTCAGAGCCAGAGTTGTGGTTGAGGATGCAGTTGTTGACGTGCTTCCAGTACTCCGTCTCTGTCCAGGAAGGCGCAACCAAACCTCATCGTCAATAGCATCTGTGACGCCCCGCTGCGCTTGGTATCACAGATCCTAGAAGAGTGCATTGATGGAACCCTCCACAAGAGGCCCCCATAAACATTCACACATCTCCACCTTCCACCTCAGATCAACAGAGGGAGCCCGTTAGGGATATAAATAGGGAAGGTGGAGCTAGGCAGTTCATTTCCTCTGAAGAGTTCCTGCAGTAGAGAAGCCTAAGAGAGGTCAGTCTGCAGTGGAGCTCAGTCTAGTCTAGAGAACTCAGTTAATAGTTCAGCAGTGGAGCACGAGGCTCCTGCTAGCTAGATTCAGGGAGCCCAGATAGAGCTTAAGGTGTGCCGGCGCCATGAGATCGGTGAAGCGCGGCAAGCTGCCGTTAGTGTGTATAGCCTAGTGAGGGCCCAAGTAGGCCGAAGGCGAGTGGCGAGTTAGTACATAAGGGGCAGAGGAGCTTAACCAGCTCACCCCGAAGCATTTACCGGACACCGGATCCGAGCTTACCGGGATCTCTATGACCCAGTAAGGCATAACCGGAATCCCTGGAGAACTACAAGTCGCAGGATCGCTAAGGTGCTGATAAGTAACAGAGTCAGGAGACGCTTAGGCCTCGCATACTGGGAGCGTGAACTCCAAGAGAAGGCCCTACCACAAGGTCAGCCAGTGCAGGACAGAGACAAAGTTAGGCCTAGCTCCAGGCAGGTCAGAAACTTACTACGCAGAGGCAAGAAACAGGAGGCCCTACACCCGCTCATTGGGGAGGATCCTGATATGCACCCTTCACCCTACAGTGCTCCGGGATGTGCCTGAATTTCCACCAGTAAAAGGTACTGAAGTGACTACCGTGTCCGTTCCCGTTCTTGGTCTGACCCAGCTGGGTCTTGCCTGTCCTGCATTCCCCCTGCATACGCTGCCCTGAGACCTAGCTCCACCTGTGGGGAGCTATACCATTGAGCTGCCTTATTACGGGACTCAGTGGACTGCTGCAGCGCTGGTGCTTCTCACCAGATACCACAGGTGGCGTCACGAACTCTTATAAAATTAACAATTATCCACCCTTTTAAAGAGTGACCCCAGGTTACGGGCCAGGGAGCCGACCACCGCGACATCCCCAAGGCCAGGCAAAGGCCCGGGTACTGAGTCATCCCCATCCCCTGGGCTAGTCACATCCTCCTCCACCTCCTCTGCTGACCTCATCGACTGGCTGACTGTGGGTTGACAGTAAGTGGGATCTCCAACCTCGTCATCATCACCCTGTGTGTTCTCACACCCATCGTCCTCAGAGCCAACCTCTTCCTGCCCTGACCGAAAAGTCAAGTTGTCGCTCCAATCAGGTGTTTGAGTCTCATCATCATCTTCCTCATTGTCTCCACCAACAGGAGTTACAGTTTGGGAACAAGGGTCTACATTATGCTCAGAACCTTCTTCATCTGGTCCTGGATCCGACTTATAAAGATTCTGGGCATCAGTGCAGATCATTTCCTCGTCTGGATTAACAGAAGCTCTGGAGTAGACCTCCGTTTCTCAGGCTATAGTATGAGTAAACAGCTGTGCAGACTCAACCATCTGTGTTACCCCATACTCAGAAGGGCAGCTGGAGACTTGGGAGCTGTGAGGAAGCAAGTGCGATTGGGGTGACACCTCTGAGGACTGGAGTATTTGTGATGTTGAAGTTGAGGTGGAGGAGAGCCCACTTGAAGGAGCACTTGATATCCGTTGAAGCACCTGCTGTTTTTGTGCCTCATCTGGAATTTGTAGCGATTGGCGTGGCTGTAAGAAAAGGATCTTATCACATTGTCCACAAAAAAAAGTCGACATCTTAGTTTGGCTGGAAGATGGACTTTCTTCTGCAGATGTTACTCCCCCCCCCCCCACTGCGGGGGGGCTCGACCCACCAGCGGACGGGCACCAGTATTGGGAGAGGGGGGGGCTGGCCGTCAGGGTCCACCGTGGCTCTGGCACGAACCCAGCGACACGGAGGTGGCACGGGCAGGAACGGACTGGCCGGGTCGGCTTCGCACTTCTTTGCTTTTAGAAGGGCATGGCATGCCTATATCTGTGTCTCTGCCTCCTTTTACTCCTCCACCTCTTTTCTTTTCACATGACTATATGTACTTGTCACTTTTCCATGTATTAGTTGTGTCTTCTGAGCAGTTTGTCAGGTTTTGGACACCTTTGAAGGTGTTTTCTATGTGTTTCTATGTGTTTTTGTTTGCCTGCCATTGGTTTTAATGGTGTTCATAGGTGTTCGACAAACAGTTCGACGAACAGTTCGGCGAACACACGGGTGTTCGACGAACCGAACCGACCTCGAACACTACGGGGGTGGCTCAACACTAGTCGCAGTGGAAGAAAAAGACAATATCAATGCGGCGTAGAAGAGAAGTGTAGGTCACAGTAGCTTAACAAGATGGTTTAAATGCCAATTGAAAGAGTGGTGGAGGTTGCAGCGGAGTAAAAAAAATATACCAATGCCCGTGGAAGAGACATGGAGGACACAGTAACTTAACAAGACTGTTTTAATGCCCCTTGGAATAGACGTGGAGGTCACAGTAACTTAACAAGATGGTTTTAATGCCCCTTGGAAGAGTGATGGAGGTTACAGTGGAATCAAAAGACAATATCAATGTCCCCGTGGAAGAGACGTGGAGGTCAGAGTAGCTTAACACGATGGTTTTAATGCCCCTTGGAAGAGTCGTGGAGGTCGCAGTGGAATAAAAAGAAAATATAAATGCCCAATGGAAGAGACGTGGAGGACACAGTAGCTTAACAATGCGGTTTTAATGCCCATTGGAAGTGTGATGGAGGTCGAAGTGGAATAAAAAGACAATATCAATGCCCCTTGGAAGAGTGGTGGAAGTCGCAGTGGAAGAAAAAGACAATATCAATGCCCCGTGGAAGAGACGTGGAGGTCAGAGTAGCTTAACAAGACGGTTTTAATGCCCATTGGAACAGTGGTGGAGGTCCCAGTGGAATAAAAAGAAAATATAAATGACCAGTGGAAGAGACGTAGAGGATACAGTAGCTTAACAATGCGGTTTAAATGCCCATTGGAAGAGTGGTGGAGGTCGCTGTGGAATAAAAATACAATATCAATGCCCCGTGGAAGAGACGTGGAGGTCACAGGAGCTTAACAAGATGGTTTTAATGCCCCTTGGAAGAGTGGTGGAAGTCGCTGTGGAACAAAAAGACAATACTAATGCCCCGTGGAAGAGATGTGGAGGACACAGTAGCTTAAAATGCGGTTTTAATGCCCCTTGGAAGATCTGTGGAGTTCAGAGTGCTTTAACAAGATGGTTTTAATGCCCTTTGGAAGAGACGTGGAGGTCACAGTAGCTTAAAAAGACGGTTTTAATGCCCCTTGGAAAAGTGGTGGAGGTTACAGAGGAATAAAAGGACAATATCAATGCCCCTTGGAGGAGACGTGGAGGTGACAGAAGCTTAGCAAGACGGTTTTAATGCCCCTTAAAAGTGTGGTGGAGGTCGCAGTGGAGGAATAAAACGACAATATCAATGCCCCGTAGAAGAGTGGTGGAGGTCGCAGTGGAATAAAAATACAATATCATTGCACCTGGGAAGACACGTGGAGATCACAGTATCTTAACAAGACGGTTTTAATGCACCTTAAAAATGAGGTGGAGGTCGCAGTGGAATAAAACGACAAAATCAATGCACCATGGAAGAGTGGTGGAGGTCACAGTAGCTTAACAAGACCGTTTTCATGATCCTTGGAAGTATGGTGGAGGTCGCAGTGGAATAAAACGACAATATCAATGCCCCGTGGAAGAGTGGTGGAGGTCGCAGTGGAACAAAATGACAATATCAATGCCCCGTGGAAGAGACGTGGAGGTCACAGTAGCTTAACAAGACGGTTTTAATGCCCCATGGAAGTGTGGTGGAGGTCGCAGTGGAATAAATCGACAATATCAATGCCCCGTGGAAGAGTGGTGGAGGTCGCAGTGGCATAAAATGACAATATCAATGCCCCGTGGAAGAGACGTGGAGGTTACAGTAGCTTAACAAGACTGTTTTATTGCCCCTTGGAAGGGTGGTGGAGGTTGCAGTGGAATAAAAAGACAATATCATTGCCCGTGGAAGAGAACTTGAGGTCATAGTAGCTTAATAAGACGGTTGTAATGCCCCTTGGAAGAGTGGTGAAGGTCGCAGTGGAATAAAAAGACAAAATCAATGCTCCGGGGAAGAGACGTGGAGATCACAACGGTTTTAATGCCCCTTGGAAGAGACGTGGAGGTCACAGCAGCTTAAAAAGATGGTTTTAATGCCCCTTGGTAGAGGTTACAGTGGAATAAAAAGACAATATCAATGCCCCGTGGAAGAGACGTGGAGATCACAGTAGCTTAACAAGACGGTTTTAATGCCCCTTGGAAGAGCTGTGGAGTTCAGAGTGGTTCAACAAGACGGTTTTAATGCCCCTTGGAAGAGACGTGGAGATCACAGTAGCTTTACAAGACGGTTTTAATGCCCCTTGGAAGAGCGGTGGAGGTCGCAGTGGAATACAAAGACAATATCAATGCCCCTTGGAAGAGACATGGAGGTCACAGTAGCTTAACATGATGGTTTTATTGCCCCTTGGAAGAATGGTGGAGGTCGCAGTTTATTAAAAAGACAATATCAATGCCCAGTGGAAGAGACGTGGAGGTCACAGGCGTTTAACAAGAAAGATTTAATGCCCCTTGAAAAAGTGGTGGAGGTCGCAGTGGAATAAAAAATAATATCAATGCCCCTTGGAAGAGTGGTGGAGGTCGCAGTGGAATAAAAAGACAATATCAATGCCCCGTGGAAAAGACGCGGAGGTCACAGTAGCTTAACAATACAGTTTTAATGCCCCATGGAAGAGTGGTAGAGGTCGCAGTGAAATAAAAAGACAACATCAATGCCCCTTGGAAGAGACGTGAAAATCACAGTAGTTTAACAAGATGGTTTTAATGCCCCTTGGACGAGTGGTGGAAGTTACAGTGGAATAAAAACACAATATCAATGCCAGTAGAAGAGACGTGGAGGTCACAGTAGCTTATCAAGACGGTTTTAATGCCCCTTGGAATAGTGGTGGAGGTCGCAGTGGAATAAAAAGACAATATCAATGCCCCGTGGAAAAGATGTGGAGTTTACAGTAGCTTAACAAGACGGTTTTAATGCCCCTTGGAAGAGCTGTGGAGTTCAAAGTGGTTTAAAAAGACGGTTTTAATGTGCCTTGGAAGAGACGTAAAGGTGACAGTAGCTTAACAAGATGGTTTTATTGCCCCTTGGAAGTGTGGTGGGGTTGCAGTGGAATAAAACGACAATATCAATGCCCCGTGGAAGAGTGGTGGAGGTCACAGTGGAATAAAATGACAATATCAATGCCCAGTGAAAGAGACGTGGAGGTCACAGTAGCTTAACAAGACGGTTTTAATGCCCCTTGGAAGTGTGGTGGAGGTTGTAGTACAATATCAATGCCCCGTGGAAGAGTAGTGGAGGTCGCAGAGGAAAAAAATTACAATATCAATACGCGATGAAAGAGACGTGGAGGTCACAGTAGCTTAACAATGCGGTTTTAATGCCCCTAAGAAGAGTGATGGAGGTCGCAGTGGAATAGAAAGACAATATCAGTGCCCGTGGAAGAGAATTGGAGATCACAGTAGATTAACAAGACAGTTTTATTGCCCCTTGGAATAGCTGTGGAGTTCAGAGTGGTTCAACAAGACGGTTTTAATGCCCCTTGGAAGAGACGTGGAGGTCACAGTAGCTTAACAAGACGGTTTTAATGCCCCTTGGAAAAGTGGTGGAGGTTACAGTGGAATAAAAAGGCAATATCAATGCCCCGTGGAAGAAAAGTGGAGGTCACAGTAGCTTTACAAGATGGTTTTAATGCCCCTTGGAGGAGCGGTGGAGGTCGTAGTGGAATAAAAAGACAATATCAATGTCCAGTGGAAGAGACTTGGAGGCTACAGCAGCTTAACAAGATGGTTTTAATGCCCCTTGTAAGAGTGTGGAGGTTGCAGTGGAATAAAAATACAATACCAATGACCCTTGGAAGAGTGGTGGAGGTCGTAGTGTTATAAAAAGACAATATAAATTTCCTGTGGAAGAGACGTGGTGGTCTCAGTAGCTTAACAAGACAGTTTTAATGCCAATTGGACGAGTGGTGGAGGTTACAGTGGAATAAAAACACAATATCAATGCCGCGTAGAAGAGACGTGGGTGTCACAGTAGCTTAACAAGATGGTTTTAATGCCCCTTGGAAGAGCTGTGGAGTCCAAAGTCGTTTAACAAGATGGTTTTAATGCCTATTGGAAGAGAAATCGAGGTGACAGTATCTTACCAAGATGGTTTTAATGTTCCTTGGAAGGGTCGAGGAGGTTACAGTAGAATAAAAAGACAATATGAATGCCCCGTGGAAGAGACATGGAGGTCACAGTAGCTTAACAAAATGGTTTAATGCCCCTTGGAAGAGAGGTGGAGGTCGCAGTGGAATAAAAAGACAATATCAATGCCCCTTGGAAGAGTGGTGGACGTCGCAGTGGAGGAAAAAGACAACACCAATGCCCCGTGGAAGAGACGTGGAGGTCACAGTAGCTTAACAAGATGGTTTAAATGCCCTTTGGAAGAGTGGTGGAGGTCGCAGTGGAATAATAAGACAATATCAATGCCCCTTGGAAGAGTGGTGGACGTCGCAGTGGAGGAAAAAGACAACACCAATGCCCCGTGGAAGAGACGTGGAGGTCACAGTAGCTTAACAAGATGGTTTTAATGCTCCTTGGAAGTGTGGTGGAGGTTGCAGTGGAATAAAACGACAATATCAATGCCCCGTGGAAGAGTGGTGGAGGTCACAGTAGCATAATAAGACTTCTTTAATGCCACTTTGAAATGTGGTGGAGGTCGCAGTGGAATAAAACAACAATATCAATGCCCCGTGAAAGAGTGGAGGAGGTCACAGTGGAATAAAATGACAATATCAATGCCCCGTGAAAGAGACGTGGAGGTCACAGTAGCTTAACAAGACAGTTTTAATGCCCCTTGAAACTGTGGTGGAGGTTGTAGTGGAATAATAAGACAATATCAATACCCCGTGGAAGAGACATGGAGGTCACAGTAGCTTAACATGATGGTTTTATTGTCCCTTGGAAGAGTGGTGGAGGTTGCAGTGGAATAAAAAGATAATATCAATGCCCCTTGAAAGAGTGGTGAAGGTCGCAGTGGAATAAAAAGACAATATCAATGCCCCGTGGAAGAGACGTGGAGGTCACAGTAGCTTAACAAGACAGATTAAATGTCCCTTGGAAGACTGGTGGAGGTCGCAGTGGAATAAAAAGACAATATCAATGCCCCGTGGAAGAGACGTGGAGGTCACAGTAGCTTAACAAGATGGTTTTAATGCCCCTTGGAGGAGTGATGGAGGATACAGTGGAATAAACACCCAATATCAATGCCCGTGGAATATACGTGGAGGTCACAGTAGCTTAACCAGATGGTTTTAATGCTCCTTGGAAGTGTGGTGGAGGTTGCAGTGGATTAAAACGACAATATCAATGCCCCGTGGAAGAGTGGTGGAGGTCACAGTAGCATAATAAGAGTTCTTTAATGCCACTTTGAAATGTGGTGGAGGTCGCAGTGGAATAAAACGACAATATCAATGCCCCGTGAAAGAGTGGAGGAGGTCACAGTGGAATAAAATGACAATATCAATGCCCCATGAAAGTGACGTGGAGGTCACAGTAGCTTAACAAGACGGTTTTAATGCCCCTTGAAAGTGTGGTGGAGGTTGTAGTGGAATAAAACGACAATATCAATGCCCCGTGGAAGAGTAGTGGAGGTCGCAGTGGAATAAAATTACAATATCTATGCCCCATGGAAGAGACGTGGAGGTCACAGTAGCTTTACAAGACGGTTTTAATGCCCCTTGGAAGAGCGGTGGATGTTGCAGTGGAATAAAAAGACAATGTCAATGTCCACTGGAAGAGACTTGGAGGTTACAGCAGGGTAACAATATGGTTTTAATGCCCCTTGAAAGAGTGTGGAGGTCGCAGTGGAATAAAAAGACAATACCAATGCCCATTGGCAGAGTGGTGGAGGTCGTAGTGGAATAAAAAGACAATATAAATTTCCTGTTGAAGAGACGAGGATTTCACATTAGCTTAACAAGATGGTTTTAATGCCCCTTGGAAGAACTGTGGAGTCCAAAGTCGTTTAACAAGATGGTTTTAATGCCCCTTGGAAGAGACGTGGAGATGACAGTAGATTAACAAGATGGTTTCAATGTTCCTTGGAAGACTGGGGGAGGTTACAGTAGAATAAAAAGACAATATGAATGCCCTGTGGAAGAGACGTGGAGGTCACAGTAGCTTAAAAAAATGGTTTTAATGCCCCTTGGAAGAGAGGTGGAGGATGTAGTGGAATAAAAAGACAATATCAATGCCCCTTGGAAGAGTGGTGGAGGTCGCAGTGGAAGAAAAAGACAACACCAATGCCCCGTGGAAGAGACGTGGAGGTCACAGTAGCTTAACAAGATGGTTGAAATGCCCCTTGGAAGAGTGGTGGAGGTCGCAGTGGAATAATAAGACAATATCAATACCCCGTGTAAGAGACGTGGAGGTCACAGTAGCTTAACTTGATGGTTTTATTGCCCCTTGGAAGAGTGGTGGAGGTTGCAGTGGAATAAAAAGATAATATCAATGCCCCTTGAAAGAGTGGTGGAGTTCGCAGTGGAATAAAAAGACAATATCAATGCCCCGTGGATGAGACGTGGAGGTCACAGTAGCTTAACAAGACAGATTAAAAATCCCTTGGAAGATTGGTGGAGGTCGAAGTGGAATAAAAAGACAATATCAATGCCACGTGGTAGAGACGTGGAGGTCACAGTAGCTTAACAAGACGGTTTTAATGCCCCTTGGATGAGTGGTGGAAGTTACAGTGGAATAAAAACCCAATATCAATGCCCCGTGGAATATACGTGGAGGTCACAGTAGCTTAACAAGATGGTTTTAATGCCCAATGGAAGAGTGGTGGAGGTAGCAGTGGAATAAAGAGACAATATCAATGCCCCGTGGAAGAGATGTGGAGGTCACAGTAGCTTAACAAGATGGTTTTAATGCCCCTTGGAAGAGTGGTGGAGGTCGCAGTGGAATAAAAAGAAAATATCATTGCCCCTTGGAGGAGTGGTGGAGGTCGCAGTGGAATAAAAAGACAAAGTCAATGCCCGGTGGAAGAGACTTGGAGGTCACAGTAGCTTAACAAGATGGTTTTAATGCCCCTTGGAACAGCTGTGGAGTTCAGAGTGGTTTAGCAAGACTTTTTTTAATGCCCCTTGGAAGAGACGTGGAGGTCAAAGTAGCTTAACAAGACTGTTTTAATGCCCCTTGTCAGGGAGGTGGGGGTTACAGTAGAATAAAATAACAATATCAATTTCCCGTGGAAGAGACGTGGAGGTCACATTATCTCAACAAGACGGTTTTAATGCCCCTTGGAAGTGTGATGGAGGTCTCAGTGGAATAAAAAGATAATATCAATGACACTTGGAAGAGTAGTGGAGGTCGCAGTGGAAGAAAAAGACAATATCAATGCCGCGTAGAAGAGAAGTGTAGGTAACAGTAGCTTAACAAGACGGTTTAAATGCCACTTGAAAGAGTAATGGAGGTTGCAGTGGAATAAAAAAAATATATCAATGCCCGTGGAAGATTCATGGAGGTCACAGTAACTTAACAAGGCTGTTTTAATGCCCAATGGAAGAGCTGTGGAGTTCAGAGTGGTTTAACAAGACAGTTTTAATGCCACTTGGAAGAGACGTGGAGGTGACAGTAGCTTACCAAGAAGATTTTAATGCCCCTTGGTAGAGTGGTGGAGGTTACAGTGGAATGAAAAGACAATATCAATGCCCCTGGAAGAGACGTGGAGGTCACAGTAGCTTAACATGACGGTTTTAATGCCCCTTGGAAGTGTGGTGGAGGTCGCAGTGGAATAAAATGACAATATCAATGCCCCGGGGAAGAGACTTGAAGGTCACAGTATCTTAACAAAACGGTTTTAATACCCCTTGGTAGAGTGGTGGAGGTTACAGTGGAATAAAAAGATAATATCAATGCCCCGTGGAAGAGACGTGGAGATCACATTAGCTTTACAAGACTGTTTTAATGCCCCTTGGAAGAGTGGTGGAGGTCGCAGTAGAATACAGAGACAATATCAATGGCCCTTGGAAGAGACGTGGAGGTCACAGTAGCTTAACATGATGGTTTTATTACCCCTTGGAAGAGTGGTGGAGGTCGCAGTGGAATTAAAAGACAAAATCAATGCCCCTTGGAAGAGTGGTGGAGGTCGCAGTTTATTAAAAAGACAATAACAATGCCCATGGGAAGAGACGTGGAGGTCACAGTCGTTTAACAAGACAGATTTAATGCCCTTTGGAAGAGTGGTGGAGGACGCAGTGGAATAAAAAATAATATCAATGCCCCTTGGAAGAGTGGTGGAGGTCGCAGTGGAATAAAAAAACAATATCAATGCCCCGTGGAAGAGACGGGGAGGTCACAGTAGCTTAACAAGACAGATTAAATGTCCCTGGGTAAAGTGGTGGAGGTCGCAGTGGAATAAAAAGACAATATCAATGCCCAGTGGAAGAGACGTGGAGGTCACAGTAGCTTAACAAAACGTTTATTATGCCCCTTGGAAGAGAGGTGGAGATCGCAGTTTATTAAAAAGACAATATCAATGTCCCTTGGAAGAGTGGTGGAGGTCACAGTGGAATAAAAATACAATATCAATGCCCCGTAGAAAAGACGTGGAGGTCACAGTAGCTTAACAATACAGTTTTAAAGCCCCTTGGAACAGTGGTGGAGGTCGCAGTGGAATAAAAAGACAATATCAATGCCCCGTGGAAGAGACGTGAAGATCACAGTAGCTTTACAAGACGGTTTTAATGCCCCCTGGAAGAGAGGTGGAGGTCGCAGTGGAAAACAAAGACAATATCAATGCCCCTTGGAAGAGTGGTGGAGGTCACAGTGGAATAAAAAGACAATATCAATACCCCGTGGAAAGGACGTGGAGGTCACAGTAGCTTAACAATACAGTTTTAATGCCCCGTGGAACAGTGGTGGAGGTCTCAGTGGAATAAAAAGACAATATCAATGCCCCTTGGAAGAGACGTGGAAATCACAGCAGCTAAACAAGATGGTTTTAATGCTCCTTGGATGAGTGGTGGAAGTTACAGTGGAATAAAAACACAATATCAATGCCAGTAGAAGAGACGTGGAGGTCACAGTAGCTTAACAAGACGGTTTTAATGCCCCTTGGAAGAGTGGTTGAGGTCGCAGTGGAATAAAAAGACAATATCAATGCCCAGTGGAAAAGACGTGGAGGTCACAGTAGCTTAACAAGACGGTTTTAATGCCCCTTGGAAGAGCTGTGGAGTTCAGAGTGGTTTAATAAGACGGTTTTAATGCCCCTTGGAAGAGACGTGAAGGTGACAGTAGCTTAACAAGATGGTTTTATTGCCCCTTGGAAGTGTGGTGGAGGTCGCAGTGGAATAAAAAGACAATATCAATGCCCCGTGGAAGAGACGTGAAGATCACAGTAGCTTTACAAGACGGTTTTAATGCCCCCTGGAAGAGAGGTGGAGGTCGCAGTGGAAAACAAAGACAATATCAATGCCCCTTGGAAGAGTGGTGGAGGTCACAGTGGAATAAAAAGACAATATCAATACCCCGTGGAAAAGACGTGGAGGTCACAGTAGCTTAACAATACAGTTTTAATGCCCCTTGGAACAGTGGTGGAGGTCTCAGTGGAATAAAAAGAGAATATCAATGCCCCTTGGAAGAGACGTGGAAATCACAGCAGCTTAACAAGATGGTTTTAATGCTCCTTGGATGAGTGGTGGAAGTTACAGTGGAATAAAAACACAATATCAATGCCAGTAGAAGAGACGTGGAGGTCACAGTAGCTTAACAAGACGGTTTTAATGCCCCTTGGAAGAGTGGTTGAGGTCGCAGTGGAATAAAAAGACAATATCAATGCCCAGTGGAAAAGACGTGGAGGTCACAGTAGCTTAACAAGACGGTTTTAATGCCCCTTGGAAGAGCTGTGGAGTTCAGAGTGGTTTAATAAGACGGTTTTAATGCCCCTTGGAAGAGACGTGAAGGTGACAGTAGCTTAACAAGATGGTTTTATTGCCCCTTGGAAGTGTGGTGGAGGTCGCAGTGGAATAAAAAGACAATATCAATGCCCCGTGGAAGAGTGGTGGAGGTCACAGTAGCTTAACAAGACTTTTTTAATGCCCCTTTGAAATGTGGTCGAGGTCGCAGTGGAATAAAACGACAATATCAATGCGTCGTGAAAGAGTGGTGGAGGTCGCAGTGGAATAAAATGACAATATCAATGCCCCGTGAAAGAGACGTGGAGGTCACAGTTGCTTAACAAGACGGTTTTATTGCCCCTTGGAAAAGTGGTGGAGGTTACAGTGGATTAAAAAGACAATATCAATGCCCTGTGGAAGAGACGTGGAGATCACAGTAGCTTTATAAGACGGTTTTAATGCAACATGGAAGAGTGGTGGAGGTCACAGAGGAATACAAAGACAATATCAATGCCCCTTGGAAGAGACGTGGAGGTCACAGTAGCTTAACATGATGGTTTTATTGCCCCTTTGAAGAGTGGTGGAGGTCGCAGTGGAATAAAACGACAATATCAATGCCCCGTGAAAGAGTGGTGGAGGTCGCAGTGGAATAAAAAGCCAATATCAATGCCACGTGGAAGAGACGTGGAGGTCAAAGTAGCTTAACAAGACAGATTAAATGTCCCTGGGAAAAGTGGTGTAGGTAGCAGTGGAATAAAAAGACAATATCAATGCCCCGTGGAAGAGTAGTGGAGGTCGCAGTTGATTAAAATTGCAGTATAAATGCCCCATGGAAGAGACGTGGAGGTCACAGTAGCTTAACAAGGCGTTTTAATGTCCCTTGGAAGAGTGGTGGAGGTCGCAGTGGAATAAAAAGACAATATCAATGCCCGTGGAAGAGACGTTGAGGTCATAGTAGCTTAACAAGACAGTTTTAATGCCCCTTGGTAGAGGGGTGGAGGTCGCATTGTAAAAAAAAGACAATATCAATGCTCCGTGGAAGAGATGTGGAGATCACAGTAGCTTAACAAGAGGGTTTTATTGCCCCTTGGAAGAGCTGTTGAGTTCAGAGTGGTTCAACAACACGGTTTTAATGCTCCTTGGAAGAGACGAGGAGGTCACAGTAGCTTAACAACACGGTTTTAATGTCCCTTGGAAAAGTAAGGGAGGTTACAGTGGAATAAAAAGACAATATCAATGCCCCGTGGAAGAGACGTGGAGGTCACAGTAGCTTTACAAGACGGCTTTAATGCCCCTTGGAAGAGCGATCGAGATCGCAGTGGAATAAAAAGACAATATCAATGTCCAGTGGAAGAGAGTTGGAGGTTACAGCAGCTTAAGAATATGGTTTTAACGACCCTTGTAAGAGTGTGGAGGTCGCAGTGGAATAAAAAAACAATATAAATTTCCCCTTGGAAGAGACGTGGAGGTCACAGTAGCTTAAAAAGACGGTTTTAATGCCCCTTGGAAAAGTGGTGGAGGTTACAGTGGAATAAAAAGACAATATCAATGCCACTTGGAAAAGACGTGGAGGTCACAGTAGCTTAACAAGATGGTTTTAATGCCCCTTAGAAGAGTGGTGGAGGTTACATTGGAATAAAAAGACAATATCAATGTCCCTTGGAAGAGCTGTGGAGTTCCGAGTGGTTTAACAATACTGTTTTAATGCCCCTTGGAAGAGACGTGGAGGATTCAGTAGCTTAACAAGACAATTTTAATGCCCCTTGGTAGAGTGGTGGAGGTTACAGTGAAATAAAAAGACAATATCAATGCCACGTGGAAAAGACGTGGAGGTCACAGTAGCTTAACAAGACGGTTTCAATGCCCCTTGGAAAAGCTGTGGAGTTCAGAGTGGTTTCACAAGATGGTTTTAATGCCCCTTGGAGGAGACATGGAGGTCACAGTAGCTTAAAAAGACTGTTTTAATGCCCCTTAGAAGAGTGGTGGAGGTTACATTGGAATAAAAAAACAATATCAATGCCCCGTGAAAGGGACGTGGAGGTCCCAGTAGATTTACAAGACGGTTTTAATGCCCCTTCGCACATCGGAGGAGTTCGTAGTGGAATAAAAAGACAATATCAATTCCCCTTGGAAGAGACGTGGAGATCACAGTAGCTTAACAAGACTGTTTTTATGCCCCTTGGAAGAGAGGTGGAGGTCGCAGTGGAATAAAAAGACAATATCAATGCCCCGTAGAAGAGACGTGGAGTTCACAGTAGCTTAACAAGACGGTTTTAATACCCCTTGGAAGACTGGTGGAGGTCTCTGTGGAATAAAAAGAAAATATCAATGCCCAGGGGAAGAGACGTGGAGGTCACAGTAGCTTAACAATGCGGTTTTAATGCCCCTCGGAAGAGCTGTGGAGTTCAGAGTGGTTTAGTAAAATGGTTTTAATGCCCCTTGGAAGAGACGGGGAGGTCACAGTAGCTTTAAAAGACGGTTTTAATGCCCCTTGGAAGAGAGGTGGAGGTCGTAGTGTAATAAAAAGACAATATCAATGCCCCTTGGAAGAGACGTGGAGATTACAGTATCTTAAAAAGACGGTTTTAATACCCCTTGGATGAGTGGTTGAGGTTACAGTGGAATAAAAACACAATATCAATGCCCTGTAGAAGAGACGTGGAGATCACAGTAGCTTAAGAAGACCGTTTTAATTCCCCTTGGAAGAGTGGTGGAGGTCGCAGTGGAATAAAACGTCAACGTCAATGCCCCTTGGAAGAGTGGTGGAGGTCGCAGTGGAATAAAAAGACAAAATCAATGCCCCGTGGAAAAGACGTGGAGGTCACAGTAGCTTAACAAGACGGTTTTAATGCCCCTTGGAAGAGTGGTGGAGGTCGCTGTGGAATAAAAAGACAATATCAATGCCCAGGGGAAGAGACGTGGAGGTCACAGTAGCTTAACAATGCGGTTTTAATGCCCCTTGGAAAAGATGTGGATTTCAGAGTGGTTTAACAAGACGGTTTTAATGCCCCTTGGAAGAGACGTGGAGGTCACAGTAGCTTAACAAGACGGTTTTAATGCCCGTGAGAAGAGTGGTGGAGGTTACAGTGGAATAAAAAGACAATATCAATGCCCCCTGGAAGAGACGTGGAGGTCACAGTAGCTTTACAAGACTGTTTTATTGCCCCTTGGAAGATCGGTGGAGGTCGCAGTGGAAAAAAAAGACATTATCAATGTCCAGTGGAAGAGACTTGGAGGTCATAGCAGCTTAATAAGACGGTTTTCATGCCCCTTAGAAGAGTGTGGAGGTCGCAGTGGATTAAAAAGACAATATCAATGCCCCTTGGAAGAGACGTGGAGATCACAGTAGCTTAACAAGACGGTTTTAATGCCCCTTGGACAAGTGGTGGATGTTACAGTGGAATAAAAACACAATATCAATGCCCCATAGAAGAGAAGTGGAGGTCACAGTAGCTTAACAAGACGGTTTCAATGCCCCTTGGAAGATTGGTGGAGGTCGCAGTGAAATAAAAAGACAATATCAATGCCCCGTGGAAGAGTTGTGGAGGTCACAGTAGCTTAACAAGATGGTTTTAATGCCCCTTGGCAGAGTGGTGGAGGTCGCTATGGAATAAAAAGAAAATATTAATGCCCCGTGGAAGAGATGTGGAGAACACAGTAGCTTAAAATGCGGTTTTAATGCCCCTTGGAAAAGTGGTGGAGGTTACAGTGGAATAAAACAAAAAACCAATGCACAGTGGAAGAGTGGTGGAGGTCACAGTAGCTTAACAAGACAGTTTTCATGCCCCTTGGAAGTGTGGTGGAGGTCGCAGTGGAATAAAACAACAATATCACTGCCCCGTGAAAGAGTGGTGGAGATCGCAGTGGAATAAAATGACAATATCAATGCCCCGTGGAAGAGACGTGGAGGTCACAGTAGCTTAACAAGACGGTTTTAATGCCCCTTGGAAGTGTGGTGGAGTTCGCATTGGAATAAATCGACAATATCAATGCCCCGTGGAAGAGTGGTGGAGGTCGCAGTGGCATAAAATGACAATATCAATGCCCCGTGGAAGAGACGTTGAGGTCACAGTAGCTTAACAAGACGGTTTTATTGCCCCTTGGAAGAGTGGTGGAGGTCGCAGTGGAATAAAAAGACAATATCTTTGCCCGTGGAAGAGACCTTGAGGTCATAGTAGCTTAACAAGACGGTTTTAATGCCCCTTGGTAGAGTGGTGGAGGTTACAGTGGAATAAAAAGACAATATCAATGCCCCGTGGAAGAGACGTGGTGATCACAGTAGCTTAACAAGATGGTTTTAATGCCCCTTGGAAGAGCGGTGGAGGTCGCAGTGGAATACAAAGACAATATCAATGACCCCTTGGAAGAGACGTGGAGATCACAGTAGCTTAATAGGACGGTTTTAATGCCCCCTGGACCAGTGGTGGAGGTTACAGTGGAATAAAAAAACAATATCAATGCCCCGTTGATGAGACGTGGAGGTCACAGTAGCTTAACAAGAAGGTTTCAATGCCCCTTGGAAGAGTGGTGGAGGTCGCAGTGGAATAAAAATACAATATCAATGCCCCTTGGATGAGTGGTGATGGTCTCAGTGGAATAAAAAGACAATATCAATGCCCCGTGGAAGAGACGTGAAGGTCACAGTAGATTAACAAGATGGTTTTAATGCTCCCTGGAAGAGCTGTGGAGTCCAAAGTGGTCTAACAAGACGGTTTTAATGCCCCTTGGAAGGGTGGTGGAGGTCGCTGTGGAATAAAAAGACAATATCAATGCTCCGTGGAAGAGACGTGGAGGTCACAGTAGTTTAACAATGCCATTTTAATGCCCCTCGGAAGAGCTGTGGAGTTCAGAGTGGTTTAACAAGATGGTTTCTATGCCCCTTGGAAGAATGGTGGAGGTCGCAGTGGAATAAAAAGACAATACCAATGCCCCGTGGAAGAGTGGTGGAGGTCACAGTGCAATAAAAAGACAATATCAATGCCCAGTGCAAGAGACGTGGAGGTCACAGTAGCTTAACAAGACGGATTTAATGCCCCTTGGAAGAGCTGTGGAGTTCAGAGTGGTTTTACAAGACGGTTTTAATGCCCCTTGAATGAGACGTGGAGGTCAAAGTAGCTTAACAAGACGGTTTTAATGCCCATTGGAAAAGTAGTGGAGGTGACAGTGGAAAAAAAAGACAATATCAATGCCCCGTGGAAGAGACGTGGAGGTCACAGTAGCTTAGCAAGATGGATTTAATGCCCCTTGGAAGAGCTGTGGAGTTCAGAGGGGATTTACAAGACGGTTTTAATGCCCCTTGGATGAGACGTGGAGGTCACAGTAGGTTAACAAGACGCTTTTAATGACCCTTGGAAGAGTGGTGGAGGTTACAGTGGAGTAAATAGAAAATGTCAATGCCCCGTGAAAGAGACGTGGAGGTCACAAAAGATTAACAAGATGGTTTTAATGCCCCTTGGAAGAGTGGTGGAGGTCGCAGTGGAATAAAACGACAATATCAATGCCCCTTGAAAGAATGGTGGAGGTCGCAGTGTAATAAAAAGACAATATCAATTCCCCATGGAGGACACGTGGAAGTCACAGTACCTTAAAAAGACGGATTTAATGCCCCTTGGAAGAGTGGAGGAGGTAGCAGTGGAATAAAGAGACAATATCAATGCCTCGTGGAAGAGACATGGAGGTCACAATAGCTTAACAAGATGGTTTTAAAGCCCCTTGGGAGAGAGATGGAGATCACAGTAGCTTAACAAGATGGTTTTAATGCCCCTTGGAAGAGCTGTGGAGTTCAGATTGGTTTAACAAGACAGTTTTAATGCCCTTTGGAAGAGACGTGGAGGTCACAGTAGCTTAAGAAGATAAATTTAATGCCCCTTGGAAGAGTAGTGGAGGTCACAGTAGAATAAAAAGACATTATCAATGTCCCGTTTAAAAGACGTGGAGGTCACAGTAGCTTAACAAGAAGGTTTTAATGCCCCTTGGAAGAGTGGTGGAGGTCACAGTGGAATAAAAAGACAATATCAATGCCCCTTGGAAGAGACGTGGAGGTCACAGTAGCTTAACAAGACGGTTTTAATGCCCCTTGGAAGAGGTGTGGAGGTCACAGTAGATTAACAAGACGCTTTTAATGCCCCTTGGAAGAGTGGTGGACATCGCAGTGGAATAAAAAGACAATATCAATGCTCCATGGAAGAGACGGTGAGGTCACAGTAGCTTAATAAGACAGTTTTAATGCCCCTTGGAAGTGTGGTGGAGGTCGCAGTGGAATAAAATGACAATATCAATGCCCCGTGGAAGAGACGTGGAGGTCACAATAGCTTAACGAGACGTTATTAATGCCCCTTTGAAGAGTGGTGGAGGTTGCAGTGGAATAAAAAGACAATATCAAAGCTCCGTGGAAGAGACGTGGAGATTATAGTATCTTAACAAGACGGTTTTAATGCCCCTTGGAAAAGCTGTGGAGTTCAGAGTGGTTTAACAAGACGGTTTTAATGCACGTTGAAAGAGACGTGGTGGTCACAGTAGCTTAACACGACGGTTTTAATGCCCCTTAGAAGAGTGGTGGAGGTTACAGTGGAATAAAACAACAATATCAATGGCCCGTAGAAGAGACGTGGAGGTCACAGTACCTTAATAAGATGGTTTCAATGCCCCTTGGAAGAGTAATGGAGGTCGCAGTGGAATAAAAAGACAAAATCAATGCCCCGCGGAAGAGACGTGGAGGTCACAGTAGCTTAACAAGACGGTTTTAATGCCCCTTGAAAGAGTGGTGGAGGTCTCTGTGGAATAAAAAGACAATATTAATGCCCCGTGGAAGAGATGCGGAGGTCACAGTAGCTTAACAATGCGATTTTATTGCCCCTCGGAAGATCTGTGGAGTTCAGAGTGCTTTAGCAAGATGGTTTTAATGCACTTTGGAAGAGACGTGGAGGTCAAAGAAGCTTAAAAAGATGGTTTTAATGCCCCTTGGAAAAGTGGTGGAGGTTACAGTGAAATAAAAAGACAATATCAATGCCCCTTGGAAGAGTGGTGGAGGTCACAGTAGCTTAACAAGATGGTTTTAATGCCCCTTGCAAGAGTGGTGGAGGTCGCAGTGGAATAAAAAGACAATATCAATTCCCCGTGGAAAGACGTGGAGGTCACAGTAGCTTAACAAGACGGTTTTAATGCCGCTTGGAAGAGCTGTGGAGTTCAGAGAGGTTTAACAAGACGGTTTTAATGCCCCTTGGAAGGGTGGTGGAGGTCGCTATGGAATAAAAAGACAATATCAATGCTCCGTGGAAGAGACGTGGAGGTCACAGTAGTTTAACAATGCCATTTTAATGCCCCTCGGAAGAGCTGTGGAGTTCAGAGTGGTTTAACAAGATGGTTTCAATTCCCCTTGGAAGAGTGTTGGAGGTCGCAGTGGAATAAAAAGACAATACCAATGCCCCGTGGAAGAGTGGTGGAGGCCGCAGTGGAATAAAAAGACAATATCAATGCCCCGTGGAAGAGACGTGGAGGTCACAGTAG
This sequence comes from Phyllobates terribilis, assembly GCF_046119375.1. NCBI lineage: Eukaryota > Metazoa > Chordata > Amphibia > Anura > Dendrobatidae > Phyllobates > Phyllobates terribilis. The sequence continues at coordinate 1,689,770 of NW_027362982.1, forward strand.
CTTAACAAGACGGATTTAATGCCTCTTGGAAGAGCTGTGGAGATCAGAGGGGTTTTACAAGACGATTTTAATGCCCCTTGGATGAGACATGGAGGTCAAAGTAGCTTAACAAGACGCTTTTAATGCCCCTTGGAAGAGTGGTTGACGTCGCAGTGGAATAAAATGACAATATCAATGCCCCGTGGAGGAGACGTGGAGGTCACAGTAGCTTAACAAGACAGTTTTAATGCCCCTTGGAAGAGCTGTGGAGTTCAGAGAGGTTTTACAAGACAGTTTTAATGCCTCTTGGATGAGATGTGGAGGTAACAGTAGCTTAACAAGACGGTTTTAATGCCCATTGGAAAAGCAGTGGAGGTGACAGTGGAATAAAAAGACAATATCAATGCTCCGCGGGAGAGACGTGTAGGTCAGAGTAGCTTAACAAGACGTTTTTAATTCCCCTTGGAAGTGTGGTGGAGGTCGCAGTGGAATAAAAAGGCAATATCAATGCCCCTTGGAAGATTGGTGGAGGTCGCAGTGGAAAAAAAAGACAATATCAATATCGCACAGAAGAGTCGTGGAGGTCACAGTAGCTTAACAAGAAGGTTTTAATGCCCCTTGGAAGGGTGAAGGAGGCAGCAGTGGTATAAACAGACAGCATCAAAGCCCCGTGGAAGAGACATGGAGGTCACAGTAGCTTTACAAAATGTTTTTAATGCAGTTTGGAAGAGCTGTGGAGTTCAGAGTGGTTTAACAAGACGGTTTTATTGCCCCTTGGAAGAGAGGTGGAGATCACAGTAACTTAACAAGATGGTTTTAATGCCCCTTGGAAGAGTGGTGGACGTTACAGTGGAATAAATAGAAAATATCAATGCCCCGTGGAAGAGACCTGGAGGTCACAGTAGCTTAGCAAGACGGATTTAATGCCCCTTGGAAGAGCTGTAGAGTTCAGAGGGGTTTTACAAGACGGTTTTAATGCCCCTTGGATGAGACGTGGAGGTCACAGTAGCTTAACAAGATGCTTTTAATGACCCTTGGAAGAGTGGTGGACGTCGCAGTGGAATAAAAAGACAATATCAATGCCCCGTGGAAGAGCTGTGGAGTTCAGAGTGGTTTAACAAGGCAGTTTTAATTTCCCTTGGAAGAGCTCTGGAGTGGAGGTAACAGTAGCTTAACAAGACGGTTTTAATGCACCTTGGAAAAGTAGTGGAGGTGATAGTTGTATAAAAAGACAATATCAATGACCCGTGGAAGAGACGTGTAGGTCACAGTAGCTTAACAAGACGTTTTTAATGCCCCTTGGAAGTGTGGTGGAGATCGCAGTGGAATAAAAAGGCAATATCATTGCCTCTTGAAAAAGTGGTGGAGTATGCAGTGGAATAAAAAGACAATATCAATACCGCATGAAAGAGACGAGGAGGTCAGAGTAGCTTAACAATACGGTTTTAATGCCCCGTGGAGGTCACAGTAGCTTAACAAGACGCTTTTATTGACCCTTGGAAGAGTGGTGGACGTCGCAGTGTAATAAAAAGACAATATCAATGCCCCATGGAGAAGACGTGGAAGTCACAATACCTTAAAAAGACGAATTTAATGCCCCTTGGAAGAGTGGAGGAGGTAGCAGTGGAATAAAAAGACAATATCAATGCCTCATGGAAGAGACATGGAGGTCACATTAGCTTAACAAGACGGTTTTAAAGCCCCTTGGGAGAGAAATGGAGATCACAGTACCTTAAAAAGACGGATTTAATTCCCCTTGGAAGAGTAGAGGAGGTAGCAGTGGAATAAAAAGACAATATCAATGCCTCATGGAAGAGACATGGAGGGCACAGTAGCTTAACAAGACGGTTTTAATGCCCCTAGGAAGAGCTGCGGAGTTCAAATTGGCTTAACAAGACGGTTTTAATGCCTCTTGGAAAAGCAGTGGAGTTCAGAGTGGTTCAACAAGACAGTTTTAATGCCCTTTGGAAGAGACGTGGAGGTCACAGTAGCTTAAGAAGATGGATTTAATGCCCCTTGGAAGAGTAGTGGAGGTCGCAGTGGAATAAAAAGACATTATCAATGCCCCGTTTAAAAGACGTGAAGGTCACAGTAGCTTAACAAGACGGTTTTACTGCCCCTTGGAAGATGTGTGGAGTTCAGAGGGGTTTTACAAGACGACTTTAATGCCCCATTGGATGAGATGTGGAGGTCACAGTAGATTAACAAGACGCTTTTAATGCCCCTTGGAAGAGTGGTGGACATCGCAGTGGAATAAAAAGACAATATCAATGCCCCATGGAAGAGACGGTGAGGTCACAGTAGCTTAACAAGGCAGTTTTAATGACCCTTGGAAGTGTGGTGGAGGTCACAGTGGAATAAAATGACAATATCAATGCCCCGTGGAAGAGATGTGGAGGTCACAGTAGCTTAACGAGACGGTTTTAATGCCCCTTTGAAAAGCTGTGGAGTTCAGAGTGGTTTAACAAGACGGTTTTAATGACCGTTGAAAGAGACGTGGAGGTCAGAGTAGCTTAACACGATGGTTTTAATGCCCCTTAGAAGAGTGGTGGAGGTTACAGTGGAATAAAACGACAATATCAATGCCCCGTAGAAGAGTCGTGGAGGTCACAGTAGCTTAACAAGACGGTTTCAATGCCCCTTGGAAGAGTGGTGGAGGTCACAGTGGAATAAAAAGACAATATCAATGCCCCTTGGAAGATTGGTGGAGGTCGCAGTGGAATAAAAATACAATATCAATGCCCCGTGAAAAAGGCGTGGAGGTCATAGTAGCTTAACAAGATGGTTTTAATGCCCCATGGAAGAGTGGTGGAGGTCGCAGTGGAATAAAAAGACAAAATCAATGCCCTGTGGAAGAGACGTGGAGGTCACATTAGCTTAACAAGACGGTTTTAATGCCCCTTGAAAGAGTGGTGGAGGTCGTTGTGGAATAAGAAGACAATAGTAATGCCCCGTGGAAGAGATGTGGAGGTCACAGTAACTTAACAATGCGGTTTTATTGCCCCTCGGAAGATCTGTGGAATTCCGAGTGCTTTAACAAGATGGTTTTAATGCCCTTTGGAAGAGAGGTGGAGGTCAGAGTAGCTTAAAGAGATGGTTTTAATGCCCCTTGGAAAAGTGGTGGAGGTTACAGTGGAATAAAAAGACAATATCAATGAGACTTGTAAGAGTGGTTGAGGTCACCGTAGTTTAACAAGATGGTTTTAATGCCCCTTGCAAGAGTGGTGGAGGTCGCAGTGGAATAAAAAGACAATATCAATTCCCCGTGGAAAGATGTGGAGGTCACAGTAGCTTAACAAGATGGTTTTAATGCCCCTTGGAAGAGCTGTGGAGTTCAGAGTGATTTAACAAGACGGTTTTAATGCCCCTTGGAAGAGACTCGGAGGTGACAGTAGCTTAACAAGAAAGTTTTAATGCCCCTTGGAAGAGTGGTGGAGGTCGCAGTGGAATAAAAAGACAAAGTCAATGCCCGGTGGAAGAGACTTGGAGGTCACAGTAGCTTAACAAGATGGTTTTAATGCCCCTTGGAACAGCTGTGGAGTTCAGAGTGGTTTAGCAAGACTTTTTTTAATGCCCCTTGGAAGAGACGTGGAGGTCAAAGTAGCTTAACAAGACTGTTTTAATGCCCCTTGTCAGGGAGGTGGGGGTTACAGTAGAATAAAATAACAATATCAATTTCCCGTGGAAGAGACGTGGAGGTCACATTATCTCAACAAGACGGTTTTAATGCCCCTTGGAAGTGTGATGGAGGTCTCAGTGGAATAAAAAGATAATATCAATGACACTTGGAAGAGTAGTGGAGGTCGCAGTGGAAGAAAAAGACAATATCAATGCCGCGTAGAAGAGAAGTGTAGGTAACAGTAGCTTAACAAGACGGTTTAAATGCCACTTGAAAGAGTAATGGAGGTTGCAGTGGAATAAAAAAAATATATCAATGCCCGTGGAAGATTCATGGAGGTCACAGTAACTTAACAAGGCTGTTTTAATGCCCAATGGAAGAGCTGTGGAGTTCAGAGAGGTTTAACAAGACAGTTTTAATGCCACTTGGAAGAGACGTGGAGGTGACAGTAGCTTACCAAGAAGATTTTAATGCCCCTTGGTAGAGTGGTGGAGGTTACAGTGGAATGAAAAGACAATATCAATGCCCCTGGAAGAGACGTGGAGGTCACAGTAGCTTAACATGACGGTTTTAATGCCCCTTGGAAGTGTGGTGGAGGTCGCAGTGGAATAAAATGACAATATCAATGCCCCGGGGAAGAGACTTGAAGGTCACAGTATCTTAACAAAACGGTTTTAATACCCCTTGGTAGAGTGGTGGAGGTTACAGTGGAATAAAAAGATAATATCAATGCCCCGTGGAAGAGACGTGGAGATCACATTAGCTTTACAAGACTGTTTTAATGCCCCTTGGAAGAGTGGTGGAGGTCGCAGTAGAATACAGAGACAATATCAATGGCCCTTGGAAGAGACGTGGAGGTCACAGTAGCTTAACATGATGGTTTTATTACCCCTTGGAAGAGTGGTGGAGGTCGCAGTGGAATTAAAAGACAAAATCAATGCCCCTTGGAAGAGTGGTGGAGGTCGCAGTTTATTAAAAAGACAATAACAATGCCCATGGGAAGAGACGTGGAGGTCACAGTCGTTTAACAAGACAGATTTAATGCCCTTTGGAAGAGTGGTGGAGGACGCAGTGGAATAAAAAATAATATCAATGCCCCTTGGAAGAGTGGTGGAGGTCGCAGTGGAATAAAAAAACAATATCAATGCCCCGTGGAAGAGACGGGGAGGTCACAGTAGCTTAACAAGACAGATTAAATGTCCCTGGGTAAAGTGGTGGAGGTCGCAGTGGAATAAAAAGACAATATCAATGCCCAGTGGAAGAGACGTGGAGGTCACAGTAGCTTAACAAAACGTTTATTATGCCCCTTGGAAGAGAGGTGGAGATCGCAGTTTATTAAAAAGACAATATCAATGTCCCTTGGAAGAGTGGTGGAGGTCACAGTGGAATAAAAATACAATATCAATGCCCCGTAGAAAAGACGTGGAGGTCACAGTAGCTTAACAATACAGTTTTAAAGCCCCTTGGAACAGTGGTGGAGGTCGCAGTGGAATAAAAAGACAATATCAATGCCCCGTGGAAGAGACGTGAAGATCACAGTAGCTTTACAAGACGGTTTTAATGCCCCCTGGAAGAGAGGTGGAGGTCGCAGTGGAAAACAAAGACAATATCAATGCCCCTTGGAAGAGTGGTGGAGGTCACAGTGGAATAAAAAGACAATATCAATACCCCGTGGAAAAGACGTGGAGGTCACAGTAGCTTAACAATACAGTTTTAATGCCCCGTGGAACAGTGGTGGAGGTCTCAGTGGAATAAAAAGACAATATCAATGCCCCTTGGAAGAGACGTGGAAATCACAGCAGCTAAACAAGATGGTTTTAATGCTCCTTGGATGAGTGGTGGAAGTTACAGTGGAATAAAAACACAATATCAATGCCAGTAGAAGAGACGTGGAGGTCACAGTAGCTTAACAAGACGGTTTTAATGCCCCTTGGAAGAGTGGTTGAGGTCGCAGTGGAATAAAAAGACAATATCAATGCCCAGTGGAAAAGACGTGGAGGTCACAGTAGCTTAACAAGACGGTTTTAATGCCCCTTGGAAGAGCTGTGGAGTTCAGAGTGGTTTAATAAGACGGTTTTAATGCCCCTTGGAAGAGACGTGAAGGTGACAGTAGCTTAACAAGATGGTTTTATTGCCCCTTGGAAGTGTGGTGGAGGTCGCAGTGGAATAAAAAGACAATATCAATGCCCCGTGGAAGAGACGTGAAGATCACAGTAGCTTTACAAGACGGTTTTAATGCCCCCTGGAAGAGAGGTGGAGGTCGCAGTGGAAAACAAAGACAATATCAATGCCCCTTGGAAGAGTGGTGGAGGTCACAGTGGAATAAAAAGACAATATCAATACCCCGTGGAAAAGACGTGGAGGTCACAGTAGCTTAACAATACAGTTTTAATGCCCCTTGGAACAGTGGTGGAGGTCTCAGTGGAATAAAAAGAGAATATCAATGCCCCTTGGAAGAGACGTGGAAATCACAGCAGCTTAACAAGATGGTTTTAATGCTCCTTGGATGAGTGGTGGAAGTTACAGTGGAATAAAAACACAATATCAATGCCAGTAGAAGAGACGTGGAGGTCACAGTAGCTTAACAAGACGGTTTTAATGCCCCTTGGAAGAGTGGTTGAGGTCGCAGTGGAATAAAAAGACAATATCAATGCCCAGTGGAAAAGACGTGGAGGTCACAGTAGCTTAACAAGACGGTTTTAATGCCCCTTGGAAGAGCTGTGGAGTTCAGAGTGGTTTAATAAGACGGTTTTAATGCCCCTTGGAAGAGACGTGAAGGTGACAGTAGCTTAACAAGATGGTTTTATTGCCCCTTGGAAGTGTGGTGGAGGTCGCAGTGGAATAAAAAGACAATATCAATGCCCCGTGGAAGAGTGGTGGAGGTCACAGTAGCTTAACAAGACTTTTTTAATGCCCCTTTGAAATGTGGTCGAGGTCGCAGTGGAATAAAACGACAATATCAATGCGTCGTGAAAGAGTGGTGGAGGTCGCAGTGGAATAAAATGACAATATCAATGCCCCGTGAAAGAGACGTGGAGGTCACAGTTGCTTAACAAGACGGTTTTATTGCCCCTTGGAAAAGTGGTGGAGGTTACAGTGGATTAAAAAGACAATATCAATGCCCTGTGGAAGAGACGTGGAGATCACAGTAGCTTTATAAGACGGTTTTAATGCAACATGGAAGAGTGGTGGAGGTCACAGAGGAATACAAAGACAATATCAATGCCCCTTGGAAGAGACGTGGAGGTCACAGTAGCTTAACATGATGGTTTTATTGCCCCTTTGAAGAGTGGTGGAGGTCGCAGTGGAATAAAACGACAATATCAATGCCCCGTGAAAGAGTGGTGGAGGTCGCAGTGGAATAAAAAGCCAATATCAATGCCACGTGGAAGAGACGTGGAGGTCAAAGTAGCTTAACAAGACAGATTAAATGTCCCTGGGAAAAGTGGTGTAGGTAGCAGTGGAATAAAAAGACAATATCAATGCCCCGTGGAAGAGTAGTGGAGGTCGCAGTTGATTAAAATTGCAGTATAAATGCCCCATGGAAGAGACGTGGAGGTCACAGTAGCTTAACAAGGCGTTTTAATGTCCCTTGGAAGAGTGGTGGAGGTCGCAGTGGAATAAAAAGACAATATCAATGCCCGTGGAAGAGACGTTGAGGTCATAGTAGCTTAACAAGACAGTTTTAATGCCCCTTGGTAGAGGGGTGGAGGTCGCATTGTAAAAAAAAGACAATATCAATGCTCCGTGGAAGAGATGTGGAGATCACAGTAGCTTAACAAGAGGGTTTTATTGCCCCTTGGAAGAGCTGTTGAGTTCAGAGTGGTTCAACAACACGGTTTTAATGCTCCTTGGAAGAGACGAGGAGGTCACAGTAGCTTAACAACACGGTTTTAATGTCCCTTGGAAAAGTAAGGGAGGTTACAGTGGAATAAAAAGACAATATCAATGCCCCGTGGAAGAGACGTGGAGGTCACAGTAGCTTTACAAGACGGCTTTAATGCCCCTTGGAAGAGCGATCGAGATCGCAGTGGAATAAAAAGACAATATCAATGTCCAGTGGAAGAGAGTTGGAGGTTACAGCAGCTTAAGAATATGGTTTTAACGACCCTTGTAAGAGTGTGGAGGTCGCAGTGGAATAAAAAAACAATATAAATTTCCCCTTGGAAGAGACGTGGAGGTCACAGTAGCTTAAAAAGACGGTTTTAATGCCCCTTGGAAAAGTGGTGGAGGTTACAGTGGAATAAAAAGACAATATCAATGCCACTTGGAAAAGACGTGGAGGTCACAGTAGCTTAACAAGATGGTTTTAATGCCCCTTAGAAGAGTGGTGGAGGTTACATTGGAATAAAAAGACAATATCAATGTCCCTTGGAAGAGCTGTGGAGTTCCGAGTGGTTTAACAATACTGTTTTAATGCCCCTTGGAAGAGACGTGGAGGATTCAGTAGCTTAACAAGACAATTTTAATGCCCCTTGGTAGAGTGGTGGAGGTTACAGTGAAATAAAAAGACAATATCAATGCCACGTGGAAAAGACGTGGAGGTCACAGTAGCTTAACAAGACGGTTTCAATGCCCCTTGGAAAAGCTGTGGAGTTCAGAGTGGTTTCACAAGATGGTTTTAATGCCCCTTGGAGGAGACATGGAGGTCACAGTAGCTTAAAAAGACTGTTTTAATGCCCCTTAGAAGAGTGGTGGAGGTTACATTGGAATAAAAAAACAATATCAATGCCCCGTGAAAGGGACGTGGAGGTCCCAGTAGATTTACAAGACGGTTTTAATGCCCCTTCGCACATCGGAGGAGTTCGTAGTGGAATAAAAAGACAATATCAATTCCCCTTGGAAGAGACGTGGAGATCACAGTAGCTTAACAAGACTGTTTTTATGCCCCTTGGAAGAGAGGTGGAGGTCGCAGTGGAATAAAAAGACAATATCAATGCCCCGTAGAAGAGACGTGGAGTTCACAGTAGCTTAACAAGACGGTTTTAATACCCCTTGGAAGACTGGTGGAGGTCTCTGTGGAATAAAAAGAAAATATCAATGCCCAGGGGAAGAGACGTGGAGGTCACAGTAGCTTAACAATGCGGTTTTAATGCCCCTCGGAAGAGCTGTGGAGTTCAGAGTGGTTTAGTAAAATGGTTTTAATGCCCCTTGGAAGAGACGGGGAGGTCACAGTAGCTTTAAAAGACGGTTTTAATGCCCCTTGGAAGAGAGGTGGAGGTCGTAGTGTAATAAAAAGACAATATCAATGCCCCTTGGAAGAGACGTGGAGATTACAGTATCTTAAAAAGACGGTTTTAATACCCCTTGGATGAGTGGTTGAGGTTACAGTGGAATAAAAACACAATATCAATGCCCTGTAGAAGAGACGTGGAGATCACAGTAGCTTAAGAAGACCGTTTTAATTCCCCTTGGAAGAGTGGTGGAGGTCGCAGTGGAATAAAACGTCAACGTCAATGCCCCTTGGAAGAGTGGTGGAGGTCGCAGTGGAATAAAAAGACAAAATCAATGCCCCGTGGAAAAGACGTGGAGGTCACAGTAGCTTAACAAGACGGTTTTAATGCCCCTTGGAAGAGTGGTGGAGGTCGCTGTGGAATAAAAAGACAATATCAATGCCCAGGGGAAGAGACGTGGAGGTCACAGTAGCTTAACAATGCGGTTTTAATGCCCCTTGGAAAAGATGTGGATTTCAGAGTGGTTTAACAAGACGGTTTTAATGCCCCTTGGAAGAGACGTGGAGGTCACAGTAGCTTAACAAGACGGTTTTAATGCCCGTGAGAAGAGTGGTGGAGGTTACAGTGGAATAAAAAGACAATATCAATGCCCCCTGGAAGAGACGTGGAGGTCACAGTAGCTTTACAAGACTGTTTTATTGCCCCTTGGAAGATCGGTGGAGGTCGCAGTGGAAAAAAAAGACATTATCAATGTCCAGTGGAAGAGACTTGGAGGTCATAGCAGCTTAATAAGACGGTTTTCATGCCCCTTAGAAGAGTGTGGAGGTCGCAGTGGATTAAAAAGACAATATCAATGCCCCTTGGAAGAGACGTGGAGATCACAGTAGCTTAACAAGACGGTTTTAATGCCCCTTGGACAAGTGGTGGATGTTACAGTGGAATAAAAACACAATATCAATGCCCCATAGAAGAGAAGTGGAGGTCACAGTAGCTTAACAAGACGGTTTCAATGCCCCTTGGAAGATTGGTGGAGGTCGCAGTGAAATAAAAAGACAATATCAATGCCCCGTGGAAGAGTTGTGGAGGTCACAGTAGCTTAACAAGATGGTTTTAATGCCCCTTGGCAGAGTGGTGGAGGTCGCTATGGAATAAAAAGAAAATATTAATGCCCCGTGGAAGAGATGTGGAGAACACAGTAGCTTAAAATGCGGTTTTAATGCCCCTTGGAAAAGTGGTGGAGGTTACAGTGGAATAAAACAAAAAACCAATGCACAGTGGAAGAGTGGTGGAGGTCACAGTAGCTTAACAAGACAGTTTTCATGCCCCTTGGAAGTGTGGTGGAGGTCGCAGTGGAATAAAACAACAATATCACTGCCCCGTGAAAGAGTGGTGGAGATCGCAGTGGAATAAAATGACAATATCAATGCCCCGTGGAAGAGACGTGGAGGTCACAGTAGCTTAACAAGACGGTTTTAATGCCCCTTGGAAGTGTGGTGGAGTTCGCATTGGAATAAATCGACAATATCAATGCCCCGTGGAAGAGTGGTGGAGGTCGCAGTGGCATAAAATGACAATATCAATGCCCCGTGGAAGAGACGTTGAGGTCACAGTAGCTTAACAAGACGGTTTTATTGCCCCTTGGAAGAGTGGTGGAGGTCGCAGTGGAATAAAAAGACAATATCTTTGCCCGTGGAAGAGACCTTGAGGTCATAGTAGCTTAACAAGACGGTTTTAATGCCCCTTGGTAGAGTGGTGGAGGTTACAGTGGAATAAAAAGACAATATCAATGCCCCGTGGAAGAGACGTGGTGATCACAGTAGCTTAACAAGATGGTTTTAATGCCCCTTGGAAGAGCGGTGGAGGTCGCAGTGGAATACAAAGACAATATCAATGACCCCTTGGAAGAGACGTGGAGATCACAGTAGCTTAATAGGACGGTTTTAATGCCCCCTGGACCAGTGGTGGAGGTTACAGTGGAATAAAAAAACAATATCAATGCCCCGTTGATGAGACGTGGAGGTCACAGTAGCTTAACAAGAAGGTTTCAATGCCCCTTGGAAGAGTGGTGGAGGTCGCAGTGGAATAAAAATACAATATCAATGCCCCTTGGATGAGTGGTGATGGTCTCAGTGGAATAAAAAGACAATATCAATGCCCCGTGGAAGAGACGTGAAGGTCACAGTAGATTAACAAGATGGTTTTAATGCTCCCTGGAAGAGCTGTGGAGTCCAAAGTGGTCTAACAAGACGGTTTTAATGCCCCTTGGAAGGGTGGTGGAGGTCGCTGTGGAATAAAAAGACAATATCAATGCTCCGTGGAAGAGACGTGGAGGTCACAGTAGTTTAACAATGCCATTTTAATGCCCCTCGGAAGAGCTGTGGAGTTCAGAGTGGTTTAACAAGATGGTTTCTATGCCCCTTGGAAGAATGGTGGAGGTCGCAGTGGAATAAAAAGACAATACCAATGCCCCGTGGAAGAGTGGTGGAGGTCACAGTGCAATAAAAAGACAATATCAATGCCCAGTGCAAGAGACGTGGAGGTCACAGTAGCTTAACAAGACGGATTTAATGCCCCTTGGAAGAGCTGTGGAGTTCAGAGTGGTTTTACAAGACGGTTTTAATGCCCCTTGAATGAGACGTGGAGGTCAAAGTAGCTTAACAAGACGGTTTTAATGCCCATTGGAAAAGTAGTGGAGGTGACAGTGGAAAAAAAAGACAATATCAATGCCCCGTGGAAGAGACGTGGAGGTCACAGTAGCTTAGCAAGATGGATTTAATGCCCCTTGGAAGAGCTGTGGAGTTCAGAGGGGATTTACAAGACGGTTTTAATGCCCCTTGGATGAGACGTGGAGGTCACAGTAGGTTAACAAGACGCTTTTAATGACCCTTGGAAGAGTGGTGGAGGTTACAGTGGAGTAAATAGAAAATGTCAATGCCCCGTGAAAGAGACGTGGAGGTCACAAAAGATTAACAAGATGGTTTTAATGCCCCTTGGAAGAGTGGTGGAGGTCGCAGTGGAATAAAACGACAATATCAATGCCCCTTGAAAGAATGGTGGAGGTCGCAGTGTAATAAAAAGACAATATCAATTCCCCATGGAGGACACGTGGAAGTCACAGTACCTTAAAAAGACGGATTTAATGCCCCTTGGAAGAGTGGAGGAGGTAGCAGTGGAATAAAGAGACAATATCAATGCCTCGTGGAAGAGACATGGAGGTCACAATAGCTTAACAAGATGGTTTTAAAGCCCCTTGGGAGAGAGATGGAGATCACAGTAGCTTAACAAGATGGTTTTAATGCCCCTTGGAAGAGCTGTGGAGTTCAGATTGGTTTAACAAGACAGTTTTAATGCCCTTTGGAAGAGACGTGGAGGTCACAGTAGCTTAAGAAGATAAATTTAATGCCCCTTGGAAGAGTAGTGGAGGTCACAGTAGAATAAAAAGACATTATCAATGTCCCGTTTAAAAGACGTGGAGGTCACAGTAGCTTAACAAGAAGGTTTTAATGCCCCTTGGAAGAGTGGTGGAGGTCACAGTGGAATAAAAAGACAATATCAATGCCCCTTGGAAGAGACGTGGAGGTCACAGTAGCTTAACAAGACGGTTTTAATGCCCCTTGGAAGAGGTGTGGAGGTCACAGTAGATTAACAAGACGCTTTTAATGCCCCTTGGAAGAGTGGTGGACATCGCAGTGGAATAAAAAGACAATATCAATGCTCCATGGAAGAGACGGTGAGGTCACAGTAGCTTAATAAGACAGTTTTAATGCCCCTTGGAAGTGTGGTGGAGGTCGCAGTGGAATAAAATGACAATATCAATGCCCCGTGGAAGAGACGTGGAGGTCACAATAGCTTAACGAGACGTTATTAATGCCCCTTTGAAGAGTGGTGGAGGTTGCAGTGGAATAAAAAGACAATATCAAAGCTCCGTGGAAGAGACGTGGAGATTATAGTATCTTAACAAGACGGTTTTAATGCCCCTTGGAAAAGCTGTGGAGTTCAGAGTGGTTTAACAAGACGGTTTTAATGCACGTTGAAAGAGACGTGGTGGTCACAGTAGCTTAACACGACGGTTTTAATGCCCCTTAGAAGAGTGGTGGAGGTTACAGTGGAATAAAACAACAATATCAATGGCCCGTAGAAGAGACGTGGAGGTCACAGTACCTTAATAAGATGGTTTCAATGCCCCTTGGAAGAGTAATGGAGGTCGCAGTGGAATAAAAAGACAAAATCAATGCCCCGCGGAAGAGACGTGGAGGTCACAGTAGCTTAACAAGACGGTTTTAATGCCCCTTGAAAGAGTGGTGGAGGTCTCTGTGGAATAAAAAGACAATATTAATGCCCCGTGGAAGAGATGCGGAGGTCACAGTAGCTTAACAATGCGATTTTATTGCCCCTCGGAAGATCTGTGGAGTTCAGAGTGCTTTAGCAAGATGGTTTTAATGCACTTTGGAAGAGACGTGGAGGTCAAAGAAGCTTAAAAAGATGGTTTTAATGCCCCTTGGAAAAGTGGTGGAGGTTACAGTGAAATAAAAAGACAATATCAATGCCCCTTGGAAGAGTGGTGGAGGTCACAGTAGCTTAACAAGATGGTTTTAATGCCCCTTGCAAGAGTGGTGGAGGTCGCAGTGGAATAAAAAGACAATATCAATTCCCCGTGGAAAGACGTGGAGGTCACAGTAGCTTAACAAGACGGTTTTAATGCCGCTTGGAAGAGCTGTGGAGTTCAGAGAGGTTTAACAAGACGGTTTTAATGCCCCTTGGAAGGGTGGTGGAGGTCGCTATGGAATAAAAAGACAATATCAATGCTCCGTGGAAGAGACGTGGAGGTCACAGTAGTTTAACAATGCCATTTTAATGCCCCTCGGAAGAGCTGTGGAGTTCAGAGTGGTTTAACAAGATGGTTTCAATTCCCCTTGGAAGAGTGTTGGAGGTCGCAGTGGAATAAAAAGACAATACCAATGCCCCGTGGAAGAGTGGTGGAGGCCGCAGTGGAATAAAAAGACAATATCAATGCCCCGTGGAAGAGACGTGGAGGTCACAGTAGCTTAACAAGACGGATTTAATGCCTCTTGGAAGAGCTGTGGAGATCAGAGGGGTTTTACAAGACGATTTTAATGCCCCTTGGATGAGACATGGAGGTCAAAGTAGCTTAACAAGACGCTTTTAATGCCCCTTGGAAGAGTGGTTGACGTCGCAGTGGAATAAAATGACAATATCAATGCCCCGTGGAGGAGACGTGGAGGTCACAGTAGCTTAACAAGACAGTTTTAATGCCCCTTGGAAGAGCTGTGGAGTTCAGAGAGGTTTTACAAGACAGTTTTAATGCCTCTTGGATGAGATGTGGAGGTAACAGTAGCTTAACAAGACGGTTTTAATGCCCATTGGAAAAGCAGTGGAGGTGACAGTGGAATAAAAAGACAATATCAATGCTCCGCGGGAGAGACGTGTAGGTCAGAGTAGCTTAACAAGACGTTTTTAATTCCCCTTGGAAGTGTGGTGGAGGTCGCAGTGGAAAAAAAAGACAATATCAATATCGCACAGAAGAGTCGTGGAGGTCACAGTAGCTTAACAAGAAGGTTTTAATGCCCCTTGGAAGGGTGAAGGAGGCAGCAGTGGTATAAACAGACAGCATCAAAGCCCCGTGGAAGAGACATGGAGGTCACAGTAGCTTTACAAAATGTTTTTAATGCAGTTTGGAAGAGCTGTGGAGTTCAGAGTGGTTTAACAAGACGGTTTTATTGCCCCTTGGAAGAGAGGTGGAGATCACAGTAACTTAACAAGATGGTTTTAATGCCCCTTGGAAGAGTGGTGGACGTTACAGTGGAATAAATAGAAAATATCAATGCCCCGTGGAAGAGACCTGGAGGTCACAGTAGCTTAGCAAGACGGATTTAATGCCCCTTGGAAGAGCTGTAGAGTTCAGAGGGGTTTTACAAGACGGTTTTAATGCCCCTTGGATGAGACGTGGAGGTCACAGTAGCTTAACAAGATGCTTTTAATGACCCTTGGAAGAGTGGTGGACGTCGCAGTGGAATAAAAAGACAATATCAATGCCCCGTGGAAGAGCTGTGGAGTTCAGAGTGGTTTAACAAGGCAGTTTTAATTTCCCTTGGAAGAGCTCTGGAGTGGAGGTAACAGTAGCTTAACAAGACGGTTTTAATGCACCTTGGAAAAGTAGTGGAGGTGATAGTTGTATAAAAAGACAATATCAATGACCCGTGGAAGAGACGTGTAGGTCACAGTAGCTTAACAAGACGTTTTTAATGCCCCTTGGAAGTGTGGTGGAGATCGCAGTGGAATAAAAAGGCAATATCATTGCCTCTTGAAAAAGTGGTGGAGTTTGCAGTGGAATAAAAAGACAATATCAATACCGCATGAAAGAGACGAGGAGGTCAGAGTAGCTTAACAATACGGTTTTAATGCCCCGTGGAGGTCACAGTAGCTTAACAAGACGCTTTTATTGACCCTTGGAAGAGTGGTGGACGTCGCAGTGTAATAAAAAGACAATATCAATGCCCCATGGAAAAGACGTGGAAGTCACAATACCTTAAAAAGACGAATTTAATGCCCCTTGGAAGAGTGGAGGAGGTAGCAGTGGAATAAAAAGACAATATCAATGCCTCATGGAAGAGACATGGAGGTCACATTAGCTTAACAAGACGGTTTTAAAGCCCCTTGGGAGAGAGATGGAGATCACAGTACCTTAAAAAGACGGATTTAATTCCCCTTGGAAGAGTAGAGGAGGTAGCAGTGGAATAAAAAGACAATATCAATGCCTCATGGAAGAGACATGGAGGGCACAGTAGCTTAACAAGACGGTTTTAATGCCCCTAGGAAGAGCTGCGGAGTTCAAATTGGCTTAACAAGACGGTTTTAATGCCTCTTGGAAAAGCAGTGGAGTTCAGAGTGGTTCAACAAGACAGTTTTAATGCCCTTTGGAAGAGACGTGGAGGTCACAGTAGCTTAAGAAGATGGATTTAATGCCCCTTGGAAGAGTAGTGGAGGTCGCAGTGGAATAAAAAGACATTATCAATGCCCCGTTTAAAAGACGTGAAGGTCACAGTAGCTTAACAAGACGGTTTTACTGCCCCTTGGAAGATGTGTGGAGTTCAGAGGGGTTTTACAAGACGACTTTAATGCCCCATTGGATGAGATGTGGAGGTCACAGTAGATTAACAAGACGCTTTTAATGCCCCTTGGAAGAGTGGTGGACATCGCAGTGGAATAAAAAGACAATATCAATGCCCCATGGAAGAGACGGTGAGGTCACAGTAGCTTAACAAGGCAGTTTTAATGACCCTTGGAAGTGTGGTGGAGGTCACAGTGGAATAAAATGACAATATCAATGCCCCGTGGAAGAGATGTGGAGGTCACAGTAGCTTAACGAGACGGTTTTAATGCCCCTTTGAAAAGCTGTGGAGTTCAGAGTGGTTTAACAAGACGGTTTTAATGACCGTTGAAAGAGACGTGGAGGTCAGAGTAGCTTAACACGATGGTTTTAATGCCCCTTAGAAGAGTGGTGGAGGTTACAGTGGAATAAAACGACAATATCAATGCCCCGTAGAAGAGTCGTGGAGGTCACAGTAGCTTAACAAGACGGTTTCAATGCCCCTTGGAAGAGTGGTGGAGGTCACAGTGGAATAAAAAGACAATATCAATGCCCCTTGGAAGATTGGTGGAGGTCGCAGTGGAATAAAAATACAATATCAATGCCCCGTGAAAAAGGCGTGGAGGTCATAGTAGCTTAACAAGATGGTTTTAATGCCCCATGGAAGAGTGGTGGAGGTCGCAGTGGAATAAAAAGACAAAATCAATGCCCTGTGGAAGAGACGTGGAGGTCACATTAGCTTAACAAGACGGTTTTAATGCCCCTTGAAAGAGTGGTGGAGGTCGTTGTGGAATAAGAAGACAATAGTAATGCCCCGTGGAAGAGATGTGGAGGTCACAGTAACTTAACAATGCGGTTTTATTGCCCCTCGGAAGATCTGTGGAATTCCGAGTGCTTTAACAAGATGGTTTTAATGCCCTTTGGAAGAGAGGTGGAGGTCAGAGTAGCTTAAAGAGATGGTTTTAATGCCCCTTGGAAAAGTGGTGGAGGTTACAGTGGAATAAAAAGACAATATCAATGAGACTTGTAAGAGTGGTTGAGGTCACCGTAGTTTAACAAGATGGTTTTAATGCCCCTTGCAAGAGTGGTGGAGGTCGCAGTGGAATAAAAAGACAATATCAATTCCCCGTGGAAAGATGTGGAGGTCACAGTAGCTTAACAAGATGGTTTTAATGCCCCTTGGAAGAGCTGTGGAGTTCAGAGTGGTTTAACAAGACGGTTTTAATGCCCCTTGGAAGAGACTCGGAGGTGACAGTAGCTTAACAAGAAAGTTTTAATGCCCCTTGGAAGTGTGGTGGAGGTCGCAGTGGAATAAAACGACAAAATCAATGCCCCGTGGAAGAGTGGTGGAGGTCACAGTGGAATAAAATGACAACATCAATGACCGTGGAAGAGACGTGGAGGTGACAGTAGCTTAACAAGACGGTTTTAATGCTCCTTGGAGGAGTGGTGGAGGTCGCAGTGGAATAAGAACACAATATCAATGCTCTGGGGAAGTGACGTGGAGTTCACAGTAGCTTAACTAGAAGTTTTTTATGCCCCTTGGAAGAGCTGTGGAGTTCAGAGTGGTTCAACAAGACGGTTTTAATGCCCCTTGGAAGAGACGAGGAGGTCACAGTAGCTTAGCAAGATGGTTTTAATGCCCCTTGGACGAGTGGTGGAGGTTACAGTGGAATAAAAACACAATATCTATGCCTCGCAGAAGAGACGTGGAGGGTAGCTTAACAAGACGGTTTTCATGCCCCTTGGAAGTGTGGTGGAGGTCGCAGTGGAATAAAACGACAAAATCAATGCCCCTTGGAAGAGTGGTGGAGGTCGCAGTGGAATAAAATGACAATATCAATGCACCGTGGAAGAGTGGTGGAGGTCACATCAGCTTAACAAGACGGTTTTCATGCCCCTTGGAAGTGTGGTGGAGGTCGCATTGGAATAAAAAGACATTATGAATGCCCCGTGGAAGAGTGGTGGAGGTCACAGTGGAATAAAATGACAACATCAATGCCCGTGGAAGAGACGTGGAGGTCACAGTAGCTTAACAAGACGGTTTTAATGCTCCTTGGAAGAGTGGTGGAGGTCGCAGTGGAATAAAAAGACAATATCAATGCCCGTGGAAGAGTCGTGGAGGTCACAGTAGCTTAACAAGACAATTTTAATGCCCCTTGAAAGAACTGTGGTGTTCAGTGGGGTTTTACAAGACAGTTTTAATGCCCCTTGGATGAGACGTGGAGGTAACAGTAGCTTAACAAGACCGTTTTAATGCCCTTTGGAAAAGTAGTGGAGGTGACAGTGGAATAAAAAGACAATATCAATGCCCCGTGGAAGAGACGTGGAGGTCACAGTAGCTTAACAAGACGTTTTTAATACCTCTTGGAAGTGTGGTGGAGGTCGCAGTGGAATAAAAAGGCAACATCAATGCCCCTTGAAAGAGTGGTGGACGTCGCAGTGGAATAAAAAGACAATATCAATGCCCCGTGGAAGAGACGTGGAGGTCAGAGTAGCTTAACAAGACAATTTTAATGCCCCTTGAAAGAGCTGTGGTGTTCAGAGGGGTTTTACAAGACAGTTTTAATGCCCCTTGGATGACACGTGGAGGTAACAGTAGCTTAACAAGACCGTTTTAATGCCCCTTGGAAAGGTGGAGGAGGTAGCAGTGGTATAAAAAGACAATATCAAAGCCCCGTGGAAGAGACATGGAGGTCACAGTAGCTTTACAAAACGGTTTTAATGCCGTTTGGAAGAGTTGTGGAGTTCAGAGTGGTTTAACAAGATGGTTTTAATGCCCCTTGGAAGAGAGGTGGAGATCACAGTAACTTAACAAGATGGTTTTAATGCCCCTTGGAAGAGTGGTGGAGGTTACAGTGGAATAAATAAAAAATATCAATGCCCCGTGGAAGAAACCTGGAGGTCACCGTAGCTTAGCAAGACGGATTTAATGCCCCTTGAAAGAGCTGTGGAGTTCAGAGGAGTTTTACAAAACGGTTTTAATGCCCCTTGGATGAGACGTGGAGGTCACAGTAGCTTAACAAGACGCTTTTATTGACCCTTGGAAGAGTGGTGGACGTCGCAGTGGAATAAAAAGACAATGTCAATGCCCCGTGGAAGAGAAGTGGAGGTCACAGTAGCTTAATAAGACAGTTTTAATGCACCTTGGAAAAGTAGTGGAGGTGATAGTTGTATAAAAAGACAATATCAATGCCCCGTGGAAGAGACGTGTAGGTCACAGTAGCTTAACAAGACGTTTTTAATGCCCCTTGGATGTGTGGTGGAGATCGCAGTGGAATAAAAAGGCAATATCAATGCCCCTTGGAAGAGTGGTGGAGGTCGCAGTGGAATAAAAACACAATATCAATACCGCATGAAAGAGACGTGGAGGTCACAGTAGCTTAACAATACGGTTTTAATGCCCCTTGGAGGGGTGGTGGAGATCGCAGTGGAATAAAAAGACAATATCAAAGCACCGTGGAAGAGACATGGAGGTCACAGTAGCTTTACGAAACGGTTTTAATAACGTTTGGAAGAGCTGTGGAGTTCAGAGTGGTTTAACAAGATGGTTTTAATGCCCCTTGGAAGAGAGGTGGAGATCACAGTAACTTAACAAGATGGTTTTAATGACCCTTGGAAGAGTGGTGGAGGTTACAGTGGAGTAGATAGAAAATGTCAATACCCCATGAGAGAGACGTGGAGGTCACAAAAACTTAACAAGATGGTTTTAACGCCCCTTGGAAGAGTGGTGGAGGTCGCAGTGGAATAAAACGACAATATCCATGCCCCTTGAAAGAGTGGTGGAGGTCGCAGTGGAATAAAAAGACAATGTCAATGCCCCGTGGAAGAGAAGTAGAGGTCACAGTAGCTTAACAAGACAGTTTTAATGTCCCTTGGAAGAGCTCTGGAGTTCAGAGGGGTTTTACAACATAGTTTTAATGCCCCTTGGATGAGACGTGGAGGTAACAGTAGCTTATGAAGACAGTTTTAATGCACCTTGGAAAAGTAGTGGAGGTGATAGTTGTATAAAAAGACAATATCAATGCCCCGTGGAAGAGACGTGTAGGTCACAGTAGCTTAACAAGACGTTTTTAATGCCCCATGGAAGTGTGGTGGAGATCGCAGTGGAATAAAAAGACAATATCAATACCGCATGAAAGAGACGAGGAGGTCACAGTAGCTTAACAATACGGTTTTAATGCCCCTTGGGAGGGTGGAGGAGGTAGCAGTGGTATAAAAAGACAATGTCAAAGCACCGTGGAAAAGACATGGAGGTCACAGTAGCTTTACGAAATGGTTTTAATAACGTTTGGAAGAGCTGTGGAGTTCAGAATGGTTTAACAAGACGGTTTTAATGCCCCTTGGAAGAGAGGTGGAGATCACAGTAACTTAACAAGATGGTTTTAATTACCCTTGAAAGAGTGGTGGAGTTTACAGTGGAGTAAATAGAAAATATCAAAGCCCCGTGAAAGAGACGTGGAGGTCACAAAAGCTTAACAAGATGGTTTTAACGCCCCTTGGAAGAGTGGTGGTAGTCGCAGTGAAATAAAACGACAAAATCAATGCCCCTTGAAAGAGAGGTGGAGGTCGCAGTGTAATAAAAAGACAATATCAATGCCCCATGGAGAAGACGTGGAAGTCACAGTACCTTAAAAAGACGGATTTAATGCCCCTTGGAAGAGTGGAGGAGGTAGCAGTGGAATAAAAAGACAATATCAATGCCTCGTGGAAGAGACATGGAGGTCACAGTAGCTTAACAAGATGGTTTTAAAGCCCCTTGGGAGAGAGATGGAGATCACAGTAGCTTAACAAGACGGTTTTAATGCCCCTTGGAAGAGCTGTGGAGTTCAGATTGGTTTAACAAGACGGTTTTAATGCCACTTGGAAAAGCAATGGAGTTCAGAGTGGTTCAACAAGTCAGTTTTAATGCCCTTTGGAAGAGACGTGGAGGTCACAGTAGCTTAAGAAGATGGATTTAATGCCCCTTGGAAGAGTAGTGGAGGTCGCAGTGGAATAAAAAGACATTATCAATGCCCGGTTTAAAAGATGTGAAGGTCACAGTAGCTTAACAAGAACGTTTTAATGCCCCTTGGAAGAGTGGTGGAGGTCACAGTGGAATAAAAAGACAATATCAATGCCCCGTGGAAGAGACGTGGAGGTGACAGTAGCTTAACAAGACGGTTTTAATGCCCCTTGGAAGATATGTGGAGTTCAGAGGGGTTTTACAAGACGGTTTTAATGCCCCTTGGATGAGATGTGGAGGTCACAGTAGATTAACAAGACACTTTTAATGCCCCTTGGAAGAATGGTGGACATCGCAGTGGAATAAAAAGACAATATCAAGGCCCCATGGAAGAGACGGTGAGGTCACAGTAGCTTAACAAGACAGTTTTATTGCCCCTTGGAAGTGTGGTGGAGGTTGCAGTGGAATAAAATGACAATATCAATTCGCCGTGGAAGAGATGTGGAGGTCACAGTAACTTAACGAGACAGTTTTAATGCGCATTTGAAAAGCTGTGGAGTTCAGAGTGGTTTAACAAGACGGTTTTAATGCCCGTTGAAAGAGACGTGGAGGTCACAGTAGCTTAACACGACGGTTTTAATGCCCATTAGAAGAGTGGTGGAGGTTACAGTGGAATAAAACGACAATATCAATGCACCGTAGAAGAGACGTGGAGCTCACAGTAGCTTAACAAGACGGTTTTAATGCCCCTTGGAAGAATGGTTGAGGTCGCAGTGGAATAAAAAGACAATATCAATGCCCTTTGGAAGATTGGTGGAGGTCGCAGTGGAATAAAAAGACAATATCAATGCCCCGTGAAAGAGGCGTGGAGGTCATAGTAGCTTAACAAGATGGTTTTAACGCCCCTTGGAAGAGTGGTGGAGGTCGCAGTGGAATAAAAAGACAAAATCAATGCCCTGTGGAAGAGACGTGGAGGTCACATTAGCTTAACAAGACGGTTTTAATGCTCCTTGAAAGAGTGGTGGAGGTCACTATGGAATAAGAAGACAATAGCAATGCCCCGTGGAAGAGATGTGGAGGTCACAGTAGCTTAACAATGCGGTTTTATTGCCCCTTGGAAGATCTGTGGAGTTCAGAGTGCTTTAGCAAGATGGTTTTAATGCCCTTTAGAAGAGACGTGGAGGTCACAGTAGCTTAAAAAGATGGTTTTAATGCCCCTTGGAAAAGTGGTGGAGGTTGCTGTGGAATAAAAAGACAATATCAATGAGCCTTGGAAAGACGTGGAGGTCACAGTAGCTTAACAAGACGGTTTTAATGCCCCTTGGAAGAGCTGTGGAGTTCAGAGTGGTTTAACAAGACGGTTTTAATGCCCCTTGGAAGAGACTCGGAGGTGACAGTAGCTTTACAAGACGGTTTTCATGCCCCTTGGAAGTGTGGTGGAGGTCGCAGTGGAATAAAACGACAAAATCAATTCCCCGTGGAAGAGTGGTGGAGGTCGCAGTGGAATAAAATGACAATATCAATGCCCCGTGGAAGAGATGTGGAGGTCACAGTAGCTTAACAAGACGGTTTTATTGCCCCTTGGAAGTGTGGTGGAGGTCGCAGTGGAACAAAACGACAAAACCAATGCCCAGTGGAAGAGTGGTGGAGGTCGCAGTGGAATAAAATGACAATATCAATGCCCCGTGGAAGAGATGTGGAGGTCACAGTAGCTTAAAAAGAAGGTTTTATTGCCCCTTGGAAGTGTGGTGGAGGTCGCATTGGAATAAATCGACAATATCAATGCCCCGTGGAAGAGTGGTGGAGGTCACAGCAGCTTAACAAGACGGTTTTCATGCCCCTCGGAAGTGTGGTGGAAGTGGCATTGGAATAAAACGTCAATATCAATGCCCCGTGGAAGAGTGGTGGAGGTCACAGTGGAATAAAATGACAACATCAATGCCCGTGGAAGAGACGTAGAGGTCACAGTAGCTTAACAAGACGGTTTTAATGCTCCTTGGAAGAGTGGTGGAGGTCGCAGTGGAATAAAAAGACAATATCAATGCTCTGGGGAAGAGACGTGGAGTTCACAGTAGCTTAACTAGACGGTTTTTATGCCCCTTGGAAGAGCTGTGGAGTTCAGAGTGGTTCAACAAGACGGTTTTAATGCCCCTTGGAAGAGACGTGGAGTTCACAGTAGCTTATCAAGATGGTTTTAATGCCCCTTGGACGAGTGGTGGAGATTACAGTGGAATAAAAACACAATATCAATACCCCGCAGAAGAGACGTGGAGGTCACAGTAGCTTAACAAGACGGTGTTCATGCCCCTTGGAAGAGCAGTGGAGGTCACAGTAGCTTAACAAGATGGTTTTAATGCCCCTTGGTAGAGTGGTGGAGGTTAAAGTGGAATAAAAAGACAATATCAATGCCCCGTGGAAGGGACGTGGAGGTCACAGTAGCTTTACAAGACGGTTTTAATGCCCCTTGGAAGAGCAGTGGAGGTCGCAGTGGAATACAAAGACAATATCAATACCCCTTGGAAAAGATGTGGAGATCACAGTAGCTTAACAAGATGGTTTTATTGCCCCATGGAAAAGTGGTGGAGGTCGCAGTGGAATAAAAACACAATATCAATACCCCATAGAAGAGACGTGGAGGTCACAGTAGCTTAACAAGATGGTTTTAATGCCCCTTGGAAAAGTGGTGGAGGTCGCAGTGGAATAAAGAGTCAATATCAATGCCCCTTAGATGAGTGGTGGAGGTCGCAGTGGAATAAAAAGACAATATCAATGCCCCGTGGAAGAGACGTGAAGGTCACAGTAGCTTAACAAGATGGTTTTAATGACCCCTGGAAGAGCTGTGGAGTCCAAAGTGGTCTAACAAGACGGTTTTAATGCTCCTTGGAAGAGCTGTGGAGATTCGAGTGGTTTAACTAGACAATATTAATGCCCCTTGGAAGAGACGTGGAGATCACAGTAGCTTAACAAGACGGTTTTAATGCCCCTTGGTAGAATGGTGGACGTCGCAATTGAATAAAAAAAACAATATCAATGCCCCTTGGTAGAGTGGTGGATGTCGCAATGGAATGAAAAGACAATATCAATGCCCCGTGGGAGATATGTGGAAGTCACAGTAGCTTAACAAGATGGTTTTAATACCCCTTGGAAGCGTGGTGGTGGTCGCACTGGAATAAAAAGATAATATCAATGCCATGTGAAAGAGACGTGGAGGTCACAGTAGCTTAACAAGACGGTTCTAATGCCCCTTGGAAGAGCTGTGGAGTTCAGAGAGGTTTAACAAGATGGTTTTAATGCCCCTTTAAGAGAAGTGGAGGTCACAGTATCTTAACAAGACGGTTTTAATGCCCCTTGGAAAAGTGGTGGAGGTCGCAGTGGAATAAAAAGATAATATCAATGCTCCGTGGAAGAGACGTGGAGGTCACAGTAGCTTAACAATGCTGTTTTAATGCTCCTTGGAAGAGTAGTGGACATCGTAGTGGAATAAAAAGACAATATCAATGCCCCGTGTTAGAGTGGTGGAGGTGGCAGTGGAATAAAAAGAAAATATCAATGCCCCGTGGTAGAGACGTGGAGGTCTCAGTGGAATAAAAAGACAATATCAATACCCCGTGGAAGAGACGTGGAGGTCACAGTTGCTTAGCAAGACAGATATAATGCCCCTTGGAAGAGCTATGGAGTTCAGAGGGGTTTTACAAGACAGTTTAAATGCCCCTTGGATGAGTCGTGGAGGTCACAGTAGTTTAACAAGACAATTTTAATGCCCTTGAAAGAACTGTGGTGTTCCGAGTGGTTTAACAAGACGATTTTAATGCCCCTTGGAAGAGACATGGAGGTCACAGTAGCTTATCAAGATGAACTTAATGACCCTTGGAAGAGTGGTGGAGGTTACAGTGGAATAAAAAGACAAAATCAATACACCGTGGAAGAGACGTGGAGGTCACAGTAGCTTAACAAGACGGTTTTAATGCCCCTTGGTAGAATGGTGGATGTCGCAATGGAATGAAAAGACAATATCAATGCCCCTTGGTAGAGAGTTGGATGTCACAGTGGAATAAAAAGACAATATTAATGCCCCGTGTAAGACATGTGGAGGTCACAGTAGCTTAACAAGACGGTTCTAATGCCCCTTGGAAGAGCTGTGGAGTTCAGAGAGGTTTAACAAGACGTTTTTAATACATCTAGGAAGAGATGTGGAGGTCACAGTAGGTTAACAAGATGGTTTTAATGCCCCTTGAAAGAGACGTGGAGGTCACAGTAGCTTAACAGGATGGATTTAATGCCCCTTGGAAGAGTGGTGGAGGTTACAGTGGAATAAAAAGACATTATCAATGCCTCTTTGTAGAGTGATGGATATCTTAGTGGAATAAAAAGACAATATCAATGCCCCACGGAAGAGATGTGGAGGTCACAGTAGCTTAACAAGACGGTTTTAATACCCTTGGTAGAGTGGTGGGTGTCGCAGTGGAATAAAAAGACAATATCTTTACCACGTGAAAGAAACGTGGAGATCACAGTAGCTTAACAAGACGGTTCTAATGCCCCTTGGGAGAGCTGTGGAGTTCAGAGAGGTATACCAAGACAGTTTTAATACCTCTTGGAAGAGACGTGGAGGTCACAGTAGCTTAAAAAGACAGTTTTAAAGCCCCTTGGATGAAATGTGGAGTTTACAGTGGAATAAAAAGACAATATCAATGTCCCGTGGAAGAGACGTGGAGGTCACAGTAGCTTAACAGGACGGTTTTAATGCCACTTAGAAGAGTGGTGGAGGTCGCATTGGAATAAATAAACAATATCAATGCACATTAGAAGAGTGGTGGAGGTCGCAGTGAAATAAAAAGACAATATCAATGCTCCGTGGAAGAGATGTGGAGGTCACAGTAGCTTAACAAGACGGCTTTAATGTCCCCTGGAAGAGTTGTGTATGTCGCAGTCTAATAAAAAGACAATAACAATGCCCCTTGGAAGAGTGGTGGAGGGAGCAGTGGAATAAAAAGACAATATCAAATCCCCGTGGAAGAGACGTGGAGGTAACAGTAGCTTAACAAGATGGATTTAATGCCCTTTAGAAGAGTGGTGGAGGTCGCAGTGGAATAAAAAGAAAATATCAATGCCCCCTGGAAGAGACGTGGAGGTCACAGTAGCTTAACAAAATGGTTTAAATGCCCTTTGGAAGAGACGTGGAGGTCACAGTAGCTTAAGAAGACCATTTTAATGCACCTTGGAAAAGTGGTGGAGGTTACAGCGGAATAAAAGGACAATATATTTGCCCCATGGAAAAGACGTGGAGGTCATAGTAGCTTAACAAGACGGTTTTATCGGCCTTTGGAGGAATTTTGGAGGTAGCAGTTGCATAAAAAGACAATATCTATGCCTCTTTGAAGAGTGGTGGAGGTCGCAGTGGAATAAAAAGACAATAACAATGCCCCGTGGAAGAGATGTGGAGGGCACAGTATCTTAACAAGACGGTTTTAATGCCCCTTGGAAGAGCTGTGGAGTTCAAAGTGGTTTAAGAAGACGGTTTTAATTCCCCTTGGAAGAGATGTGGAGGTAACAGTAGCTTAACAAGACAGTTTTAATGCTCCTTGGAAGAGTGGTGGAGGTTACAGTGGAATAAAAAGACAACATCAAAGCCACAGGGAAGAGACGTGGAGGTGACAGTAGCTTAACGAGACATTTTTAATGCCCCTTGGAAGAGTGGTGGAGGTCGCAGTGGTATAAAAAGACAATATCAATGCCCCTTGGAAGAGTGGTGGAGGTTGCAGTGGAATAAAAAGACAATATCAATGCCACGTGGAAGTGAAGTGGAGGTCAGAGTAGCTTAACAAGTTGGTTTTAATGCCCCTTGGAAGAATGGTGGAGGTCGCAGTGGAATAAAAAGGCAATATTAATGCCCCGTGGAAGAGACGTGGAGGTAACAGTAGCTTAACAAGATGGATTTAATGCCCTTTAGAAGAGTGGTGGAGGTCGCAGTGGAATAAAAAGAAAATATCAATGCCCCCTGGAAGAGACGTGGAGGTCACAGTAGCTTAACAAAATGGTTTAAATGCCCTTTGGAAGAGACGTGGAGGTCACAGTAGCTTAACAAGACGGCTTTAATGTCCCCTGGAAGAGTTGTGTATGTCGCAGTCTAATAAAAAGACAATAACAATGCCCCTTGGAAGAGTGGTGGAGGGAGCAGTGGAATAAAAAGACAATATCAAATCCCCGTGGAAGAGACGTGGAGGTAACAGTAGCTTAACAAGATGGATTTAATGCCCTTTAGAAGAGTGGTGGAGGTTGCAGTGGAATAAAAAGAAAATATCAATGCCCCCTGGAAGAGACGTGGAGGTCACAGTAGCTTAACAAAATGGTTTAAATGCCCTTTGGAAGAGACGTGGAGGTCACAGTAGCTTAAGAAGACCATTTTAATGCACCTTGGAAAAGTGGTGGAGGTTACAGCGGAATAAAAGGACAATATATTTGCCCCATGGAAAAGACGTGGAGGTCATAGTAGCTTAACAAGACGGTTTTATCGGCCTTTGGAGGAATTTTGGAGGTAGCAGTTGCATAAAAAGACAATATCTATGCCTCTTTGAAGAGTGGTGGAGGTCGCAGTGGAATAAAAAGACAATAACAATGCCCCGTGGAAGAGATGTGGAGGGCACAGTATCTTAACAAGACGGTTTTAATGCCCCTTGGAAGAGCTGTGGAGTTCAAAGTGGTTTAACAAGACGGTTTTAATTCCCCTTGGAAGAGATGTGGAGGTAACAGTAGCTTAACAAGACAGTTTTAATGCTCCTTGGAAGAGTGGTGGAGGTTACAGTGGAATAAAAAGACAACATCAAAGCCACAGGGAAGAGACGTGGAGGTGACAGTAGCTTAACGAGACATTTTTAATGCCCCTTGGAAGAGTGGTGGAGGTCGCAGTGGTATAAAAAGACAATATCAATGCCCCTTGGAAGAGTGGTGGAGGTTGCAGTGGAATAAAAAGACAATATCAATGCCACGTGGAAGTGAAGTGGAGGTCAGAGTAGCTTAACAAGTTGGTTTTAATGCCCCTTGGAAGAATGGTGGAGGTCGCAGTGGAATAAAAAGGCAATATTAATGCCCCGTGAAATAGACGAGGAGGTCAAAGCATCTTAAAAAGACAGCTTTAATGCCCATTGGAAGAGTCGTGGAGGTCGCAGTGGAATAAAAAGACAATATCAATGCCCCATGGAAGAGACGTGGAGGTCACTGTAGCTTTAAAAGATGGTTTCAATGCCCCTTGGAAGAGTGGTGGAGGTTACAGTGGAATAAAATAACAACATCAATGCCACAGGGAAGAGACGTGGATTTCTCAGTAGCTTAAAAAGACAGTTTTAATGCCCCTTGGTAGAGTGATGGAGGTCGCAGTGGAAAAAAAAGACAATATCAATGCTCCGTGAAAGAGTGGTGGAGGTCTTCAGTGGAATAAATTGACAATATCAATGCCCCGTTGAAGAGACATGGAGGTCACAGTAGCTTAACAAGATCATTTTAATGCCCCTTGGAAGAATGGTGGAGGTCTCACTGGAATAAAAAGACAATATCTATGCCCCGTGGAAGAGATGTGGAGGTCACAGTAGCTTAACAAGATGGTTTTAATGCCCTTGGAAAAGTGGTGGATGTCGCAGTGAAATAAAAAGACAATATCAGTGCACCATGTAAGAGTGATGGAGGTCGCAATGGAATAAAAAGACAATATCAATGCCTCGTGGAAGAGACGTGGAAGTCACAGTAGATTAACAAGAAGGATTTAAAGTCCCGTAGAAGAGTGGTGGAGGTCGCAGTAGAATAAAAAGACAATATCAATGCCCCGTGGAAGAGACGTGGAGGTCACAGTAGCTTAACAAGAGATTTTAATGCCCCTTGGAAGAGCTGTGGAGTTCCAAGTGGTTTAACAAGACGATTTTAATGCCCCTTGGAAGAGACATGGAGGTCACAGTAGCTTAACAAGATGGATTTAATGCCCCTTGGAAGAGTGGTGGAGGTTACAGTGGAATAAAAAGACAATATCAATGCCCCGTGGAAGAGACGTGGAGGTCACAGCAGCTTAACAAGACTGTTTTAATGCCCCTTGGTAAAATGGTGGACGTTGCAATGGAATAAAAAGACAATATCAATGCCCATTGCTAGAGTGGTGGATGTCGCAGTGGAATAAAAAGACAATATCAATGCCTCGTGGAAGAGACGTGGAAGTCACAGTAGATTAACAAGAGGGTTTTAATACCCCTTGGAAGAGTGGTTGGGGTCGCACTGGAATAAAAAGACAATATCAATGCCACATGGAAGAGACGTGGAGGTCACAGTAGCTTAACAAGACGGTTTTAATGCCCCTTGGAAGAAAGGTGGAGTTTACAGTGGAATAAAAAGACAATATCAATGCCCCTTGGAAAAGATGTGGAGGTCACAGTAGCTTAACAAAATGGTTTTAATGCCCCTTAGAAGAGTGGTGGATGTCGCAGTGGAATAAAAAGACAATATCAATGCCCCTTTGAAGAGTGATGGAGGTCGCAATGGAATAAATAAACAATATCAATGCCCCGTGGAGGAGACGTGAAAGTCAAAGTAGCTTAACAAGATGGATTTAATGCCCCTTGGAAGAGTGGTGGAGGTCGCAGTGGAATAAAAAGACAATATCAATGCACCTTGGAAGAGACGTGGAGGTCACAGTAGCTTAACTAGAGATTTTAATGCCCCTTGGAAGAGCTGTGGAGATTCGAGTGGTTTAACAAGACAATTTTAATGCCCCTTGGAAGAGACGTGGAGATCACAGTTGCTTAACAAGATGTATTTAATGCCCCTTGGAAGAGTGGTGGAGGTTACAGTGAAATAAAAAGACAATATCAATGTCCCGTGGAAGAGACGTGGAGGTCACAGGAGCTTAACAGGACGGTTTTAATTCCCCTTGGTAGAATGGTGGACGTCACAATGTAATAAAAAAAACTATATCAATGCCCCTTGGTAGAGTGTTGAATGTCGCAGTGGAATAAAAAGACAATATCAATGTCCCATGGAAGAGATGTCGAGGTCACAGTAACTTAACAAGATGGTTCTAATGCCCGTTGGAAAAGCTGTGGAGTTCAGAGAGGTTTAACAAGATGTTTTTAATACCTCTTGGCAGAGACGTGGAGGTCACAGTAGCTTAACAAGACGGTTTTAATGCCCCTTGGAAGAAAGGTGGAGTTTACAGTGGAATAAATAGACAATATCAATGCCCCGTGGAAGAGACGTGGAGGTCACAGTAGCTTAACTAGAGATTTTAATGCCCCTTGGAAGAGCTGTGGCGATTCGAGTGGTTTAACAAGACAATTTTAATGCCCCTTGGAAGAGATGTGGAGATCACAGTTGCTTAACAATATGGATTTAATGCACCTTGGAACAGGGGTGGAAGTTATAGTGGAATAAAAAGACAATATCAATGCCCCGTGGAAGAGACGAGGAGGTCACAGGAGCTTAACAAGACGGTTTTAATGCCCCTTGGTAGAATGGTGGACGTCGCAATGGAATAAAAAAACAATATCAATGCCCCTTGGTAGAGTGGTGAATGTCGCAGTGGAATAAAAAGACAATATCAATGCCCCGTGGAAGATATGTGGAGATCAAAGTAACTTAGCAAGACGGTTTTAATACCCCTTGGAAGAGTGGTGGGGGTCGCACTAGAATAAAAAGACAATATCAATGCCACGTGGAAGAGACGTGGAGGTCACAGTAGCTTAACAAGACGGTTCTAATGCCCCTTGGAAGAGCTGTGGAGTTCAGAGAGGTATAACAAGACGTTTTTAATACCTCTAGGAAGAGGCGTGGAGGTCACAGTAGGTTAACAAGATTGTTTTAATGCCCCTTGGAAGAAAGGTGTAGTTTACAGTGTAATAAAAAGACAATATCAATGCCCCGTGGAATCGACGTGGAGGTCAGAGTAGCTTAACAAGATGGTTTTAATGCTCCTTGGAAGAGTGGTGGAGGTCGCAGTGGAATAAAAAGATAATATCAATGCTCCGTGGAAGAGACGTGGAGGTTACAGTAGCTTAACAATGCCGTTATAATGCCCCTTGGAAGAGTGGTGGACATCGCAGTGGAATAAAAAGACAATATCAATGCCCTGTGGAAGAGTGGTGGAGGTCGCAGTGGAATAAAAAGACAATATTAATACCCCGTGGAAGAGACGTGGAGGTCACAGTAGCTTAGCAAGACAGATTTAATGCCCCTTGGAAGAGCTGTGGAGTTCAGAGGGGTATTACAAGACGGTTTAAATGCCCCTTGGATGAGACGTGGAGGTCAGAGTAGCTTAACAAGACGCTTTTAATGCTCCTTGGAAGAGTGGTGGACGTCGCAGTGGAATAAAAAGACAATATCAATGCCCCGTGGAAGAGACGTGGAGGTCACAGTAGCTTAACAAGACAGTTTTAATGCCCCTTGAATGAGCTGTGGTGTTCAGAGGGGTTTTACAAAACAGTTTTAATTCCCCTTGGATGAGACGTGGAGGTAACAGTAGCTTAAGAAGACGGTTTTAATGCCCCTTGAAAGAGTGGTGGAGGTCGCAGTGGACTAAAAAGACAATATCAATACAGCATGGAATAAACGTGGAGGTCACAGTCGCTTAACAAGACCGTTTTAATGCCCCTTGTAAAGGTGGGGGAGGTAGCAGTGGTATAAAAAGACAATATCAAAGCCCCGTGGAAGAGACATGGAGGTCGCAGTAGCTTTACGAAAAGGTTTTAATGCCGTTTGGAAGATTTGTGGAGTTCAGAGTGGTTTAACAAGACGTTTTAAAGCCCCTTGGTAGAGAGGTGGAGATCACAGTAACTTAACAAGATGGTTTTAATGCCCCTTAGAAGAGTGGTGGAGGTTACAGTGGAATAAATAGAAAATATCAATGCCCCGTGAAAGAGACGTGAAGGTCACAGAAGGTTAACAAGATGGTTTTAACGCCCCTTGGAAGAGTGGTGGAGGTTGCAGTGGAATAAAACGACAATATCAATGCCCCTTGGAAGAGTGGTGGAGGTCGCAGTGGAATAAAAAGACAATATCAACGCCCCATGGAGGAGACGTGGAAGTCACAGTACCTTAAAAAGATGGATTTAATGCCCCTTGGAAGAGTGGAGGAGGTAGCATCGGAATAAAAAGACAATATCAATGCCTCATGGAAGATACGTGGAGGTCACAGTAGCTTAACAAGACGGTTTTAATGCCCCTTGGAAGAGAGATGGAGATCACAGTAGCTTAACAAGACGGTTTTAATGCCCCTTGGAAAAGCTGTGGAGTTCAGAGTGGTTTAACAAGATGGTTTTAATGCCCCTCGGAAGAGAGGATGAGGTGACAATACCTTAACAAGATGGTTTTTAATGCCCCTTGGATGAGTGGTGGAGGTTACAGTGAAATAAATAAACAATATCAATGCCCCGTGAAAGAGACGTGGAGGTCGCAATGGAATAAAAAGACAACATCAATGCCCCTTGGTAGAGTTGTGGATGTAGCAGTGGAATAAAAAGACAATATCAATGCCCCATGGAAGAGACGTTCAGGTCACAGTAGCTTAACAAGACGGTTTTAATGCCCCTTGGAAGAGTGGTGGAGGTTACAGTGGAATAAAAAAACAATATCAATGCCCTGTGGAAGAGACGTGAAGGTCACAGTATCTTAACAAGACGGTTTTAATGCACCATAAAAGAGAGCTATAATTTTTCCAGATTTTGGCAGACAGAGTCATTTGACGGCTTGTTTTTTGTGGGATGAGTTGACGCTGTTGTTGGTGCCATTTTCAGGCACGTGACATTTTTTTATCGCTTTCTATTCCGATTTTTGGGAGGCAGAATAAACAAAAACTAACAATTCAGGAATTGTTTTTTTTTTTTTTTTTTATTCTGTTCCGCGTGTGGTAAAATTGATAAGGCAGGTTTATTCTTCAGGTTAGTACGTTTACAGCGGTACCACATTTATATCGTTTTTCTATGTTTTGCACTTTTACATAATAAAAGCAATTTTATCGAAAAAATTATTTTTTAGCATCGCTTTATTCTGAGAGCTATAACTTTTATATTTTTCAGCTGATGGACCTGTATGGCAGCTTCTTTTTTGCGGGACGAGATGCCCTTTTCAGCTGTACCATTTTTATTTATATTTGTCTTTGTGATCGCGTGTTATTCCATTTTTTGTTTGGTGGTATGGTGATAAAGCATTGTTTTTTGCTTCGTTTTTTATTTTTTATTTTTTTACCGTGTTCACTGAAGGGGTTAACTAGTGGGACAGTTTTATAGGTCAGGTTGTTCCGGACGCGGTGATACCAAATATGTGTACGTTTATTGTTTTTTTTTTTATAATAATATTTATTGATGGGTACATTATATTTTTATTTTTGGTGGATTATTTTTTTTATTTTTTTTTAATATTTTTACAATTTTTTTTTTTTATTTTTTTTTTTCACTTTATGAAACTTTTTTTACTTTTTTACTTTGTCCCACTATGGGACTTTCACTTTTTTTTTCTCTGATCACCTGCATGGCACAGGAATGGAGCACCATCCCTGTGCCATGCAGGCTGTCAGTTCTGGACAGGGAGAAAATAGTTTGAAGATGCACTGCGCATGTCCAAAAAATCTTCCTGCTATCTGGTGACCCCGATGTTGTCATGACGACATTGGGTCGTCATGGCAACATCCTGGAAGCCACGGCAGACAGCGCTGGAGGCCGGAAGAGGAGGTGAGTATTCCGATCACCTCCCCTTGCCACCGCAATGCTGCGATCGACTTCGATCGCAGCATTGCGGGGGTTAATGTGCCAGGAGCGGTGCGGGACCACTCCCTGCACATAGCACTGGGTATCAGCTGTGACAATCAGCTGACACCCGGCGTCGATCGCGCCTGCACAGCCTGTGTGTGGGCGAAATCGCCAGGGCGTATAAATACGTATCTGGTCCGTAAGTCCCAGGGCACAGATACGTACTAATACGCCCTATGTCGTAAAGGGGTTAAGAATCATTATTGTTATAGGGGCACTTACAGTATTGTGGCTGTCAACGGTGCACCTGGGGCATTATTACTTTTAGGGGCAAAATGTGGGCACTGTTTTCTAGGGCACTTGCACAGGGCACTAATATTTTAAAGGGGTATTTTTACCATCAAGAGAGCACAAAGGGGGGATTTTACTTTGTAAGAGGCACAGTATTAGCATTATTATGAGGGGGCACAGTGGTGGGCATTATTATTTGGATACTAAGAGGATCAGTAATAGGGACACATACAGCAGCAGCGGCTCAGCATTGGGGTATCAGCAGGATGAGGGGTTTGTGCAGGTTGGAATAGATGGGGTTGGTGCCTGAAATGTGAGAAGTCAAATGTGTCTTTGTTGTGATCTCTGCAGATGAGTCCTGGAGAAGTTGTCGTATCGGTCAGGGACAGAAGGAAAAGACGGGAAAAGTGAATGACTCCAGCAGAAAGGACGTCACCTATAAGGTACTATACAGTGGTGGCTAAAAGTATGGGCACCCCTGCAATTCTGTCAGATAATACTCAGTTTCTTCTTGAAAATGATTGCAATCACAAATTCTTTGGTATTATTATCTTCATTTAATTTGCTTGCAAGGAAAAAAACACAAACGAGAATGAAGCAAAAATCAAATCATTGATCATTTCACACAAAACTCCAAAAATGAGCCAGACAAAAGTATTGGTACCCTCAGCCTAATACTTGGTTGCACAACCTTTAGCCAAAATAACTGCGAACAACCGCTTCCGGTAACCATGAATGAGTTTCTTACAATGCTCTGCTGGAATTGTAGACCATTCTTCTTTGGCAAAGTGCTCCAGGTCCCTGATATTTGAAGGATGCCTTCTCCAAACTGCCATTTTGAGATCTCTCCACAGGTGTTCTATGGGATTCAGGTCTGGACTCATTGCTGGCCACCTTAGAAGTCTCCAGTGCTTTCTCTCAAACCATTTTATAGTGCTTTTGGAAGTGTGTTTTCGGTCATTGTTCCGCTGGAAGACCCATGACCTCTGAGGGAGACCCAGCTTTCTCACACTTATGCTGCAAAATTTGTTGGTAGTCTTCAGACTTCATGCCATGCACACGGTCAAGCAGTCCAGTGCCAGACGCAGAAAAGCAACCTCAAAACATCAGGGAACCTCCGCCATGTTTGACTGTAGGGACCGTGTTCTTTTCTTTGAATGCCTCTTTTTTTTTCCTGTACACTCTATGTTGATGCTTTTTCCCAAAAAGCTCGACTTTTGTCTCATCTGACCAGAGAACATTCTTCCAAAACATTTTAGGCTTTCTCAGGTAAGTTTTGGCAAACTCCAGCCTGGCTTTTTTATGTCTCGGGGTAAGAAGTGGGGTCTTCCTGGGTATTCTACCATACAGTCCCTTTTCATTCAGACGCCGACGGATAGTACGGGTTGACACTGTTGTACCCTCGGACTGCAGGGCAGCTTGAACTTGTTTAGATGTTAGTCGAGGTTCTTTATCCACCATCCGCACAATCTTGCGTTGAAATCTCTCGTCAATTTTTCTTTTCCGTCCACATCTAGGGAGGTAAGCCACAGTGCCATGGGCTTTAAGCTTCTTGATGACACTGCGCACGGAAGACACAGGAACATTCAGGTCTTTGGAGATGGACTTGTAGCCTTGAGATTGCTCATGCTTCCTCACAATTTGGTTTCTCAAGTCCTCAGACAGTTGTTTGGTCTTCTTTCTTTTCTCCATGCTCAATGTGGTACACACAATGACACAGGACAGAGGTTGAGTCAACTTTAATCCATGTTAACTGGCTGCAAGTATGATTTAGTTATTGTCAACTCCTGTTAGGTGCCACAGGTAAGTTACAGGGGCTGTTAATTACACGAATTAGAGAAGCATCACATGATTTTTTAAACAGTGCCAATACTTTTGTCCACCCCCTTTTTTAGGTTTGGTGTGGAATTATATCCAATTTGGCTTTAGGACAATTCTTTTTGTGTTTTTTCATTGAAGACAAATTAAATGAAGATAATAATACCAAATAATTTGTGACTGCAGTCATTTTCAGCAAGAAACTGAGTATTATCTGACAGAATTGCAGGGGTGCCAATACTTTTGGCCACCAATATATATACCTGTACTGTAATCTCTTATAGGCTCTGCAATACTGGTATCTACTACTATATGGTCAACACAGTATGGCGGTAATATCAGTGTTAATCATTGTATAAAGATTTCTGTTAGCAACAGCGTGGTCATCTGCTGAAGTTCTCCTACTTCCACTATTAGGGTGCATCACCATATTTGTAATCAGGGTTATATGGTTAGGGGCCCACTCAGAAGTCCCCCCCCCTGAACCCAATGGGCCCTATATAATGCTCCATAGAGAATGGGTCCCATATAATGTTCCATAGAGAATGGGCCCCGTATAATGCTCCATAGAGAATGGGCCCCATATAATGCTCCATAGAGAATGGGCCTCATATAATGTTCCATATAGAATGGGCCGCATATAAAACTCCAAACAGTATGGGCCTCATATAATGCTCCATAGAGAATGGGTCCCATATAATGCTCCATAGAGAATGGGCCCCATACAATGCTCCATAGAGAATGGGTCCATATAATGCTCCATAGAGAATGGGCCTCATATAATGCTCCATAGAGAATGGGCTCCATATAATGCTCCATAGATTTAAAAAAATAAATAAATACTCACCTTTCATGGCAGGTCAGGACTCCTCAGTGTCTTCTGGCTCTCTGCACTGTCAGAGCAGAGGTCGCGGTGTACTGACGTCATTGCGCCCTCTGCCCCTGACACATCACAGTGTCAGAAGACATGGAAGATACCGGAGCTGCAGAGGATTGAGATGAGGTAAGTATAAGTGCCAGGGCACTGAACAAAGCATGGGGGCTCACTCGCGAGCGCACCAGGGTCCCTGACGGTGAGTGAGCACCCCCGCTTGCCCAAGTGCTGATGCTGGCCCTGCCGATACCCCATATGTGGGGGAAGACTACTCTATGGGCACATGGCAGGGTTCGGAAGGTAAAGAGCTCCGTTTGACTTTTTGAACTCAAAAATGGCTGGAATCGAGAGTGGACGCCATGTTGCATTTGGAAAGCCCCTGATGTGCCTAAACAGTGAAAAAACCCCTATCAGTGACTCTATTTTGTAAACTAGGCCCCTCAAGGAATTTATCTAGATGTGTGGTAAGCACATTGAACCCCCACAATAAACACTATTTTATAGAAAAAATAATTGTTTTTGCATCACTCTATTCTGAGAGCTATAACTTTTTTATGCTTTTTCCTGATGAAGCTGTTTGGTAACTTGCTTTTTGCCGGACAAAATGGCATTTTCAGCCGGTTCCTGACTGTAGGGCATTTTTTGTGAGATAGTAACATAGTAACATCGTTTTCAAGGTTGAAAGAAGATTACGTCCATCTGGTTCAATCCATAGCCTAACATGTTGATCCAGAGGAAGGCAAAAAAAAAAACCCATGTGGCAAACACTAAGCTCCACATTGGGGGAAAAAATTCCTTCCTGACCCCATACGACAATCAGACTAGTTCCCTGGATCAACGCCCTATCAAGGAATCTAGTATATATAACCTGTAATATTATACTTATCAAGAAAGGCATCCATGCCCTTCTTAAATTTTAGTAGTGAATCACTCATTACAACATCATGCGGCAGATGGTGGCACTTGTAAGCTGAAATATGTGCCGAATTCATTAGGTGGCACACACGCTGTTTTACACACTGTATTGTGTGTTGTATATGTGCATGAGGCCTAAGTATGAAGCAGTAAAATGTCTATGTAGAGTAGCAGTAGGGTGGGCCCTGTGGAATCAATCTCCCCTCTGGGCCCGAGGAACTCCAGTCCGACCCTGCTCATAAGTGAGTAGTTCCTTCAGGGGTTTTATCTGAATTGCCTTTTTTTGGGACTTACATGGAAACTCCGACATAAGTGCTCAGCGCAGAACGCAAGATAAATGTGACCTGAGTCTTATTTCGATTTTTGGGAGGTAGAATGAACAAATAGACAGCAGTACAAGAACAGTTCATATTTTTATTTTTGCACCGTTCACTATGCGATAAGTGATAAGGCAGCTTAATTCTTTTGGTCGGTGCGATTACAGTGATACCAGATATATATAGTTTTTTATGTTTTGCTGCTGTCACACAGTAAATATGTTTTTTATTAAAAAATGTTTTTTTTCTTCTCCTTATTCTGAGAGCTATAACTTTTTTATTTTTTGGCAAATAGTTTTATGAAGACTTATTTTTTGCATGACGAATTGCAGATTTTTTTGGTACCATTTTGGGGCACATAGTAATTTTTGATCGCTTTTTAATCAGACTTTTCAGACACAGAATGAACAAAAACCAACAATTCAGTTATTGTTTTTAGATATTTTTTTGCATGGTTCACTGTGCAGTAAAAGTGATAAGACAGATTTGTTTGTCGGGTCGGTATGATTACAGTGATACCAGATGTATATCATTTTTTTTATGCTTCGCTTCGCTAGTTTTACACACTAAAAACTAAATTTGACAAAAAATAATTTATTTTTGCATCATCATATTCTGAGAGCTGTCATTTTTTTATTTTTTTGCCAAATGAGCCATATTAGGGATTGCTTTTTTAGGGACTATTTGACATTTTCATTTATACCATATTTTTTTTATATATGAGTTTTTGATCGCTTTTAATTCAATCTTTTGTGTGTCAGTATGATGAAAAAGCAACAATTTTGGCATGTTTTTTTGTTTTTTTTTACGGCGTTCGCCACACAGAATAAAAAACTTGACAGTTTTATAGATTTATGTTTACATCTTTTGTTTATTTTTGCTTTATTACAAAGGCTGCATTTTTAGTGGTGAATTGGCTTTTTGTGATTTGTCAGCGTTTCTTTTGTTATTTTTTAAAAACTTTTTAACATGCTTTATTTAACTTTTTTTATTTTTTTCACTGTGGGACATGTATAA
This sequence comes from Phyllobates terribilis, assembly GCF_046119375.1. NCBI lineage: Eukaryota > Metazoa > Chordata > Amphibia > Anura > Dendrobatidae > Phyllobates > Phyllobates terribilis. Next base: position 1,728,543 of record NW_027362982.1, read on the forward strand.
TTGATACTTTGATCTCTGCAGTGAGACCTTTCAGTTTCTCACTGACTCAGCCTGTTAGGCTGGGGTCACACAAGCATATAAAAAAATCAGTCCGATTTTCATCCAGAAAAATGGTTTAATTTTTTCCTCACTTGTCATCCATGTGCAGTCCGTATACAATCCATTTTTTTACTCAGAAGATTTTAATCTTTTACAGGACCATTTACAGCTTGCTATGTTACAGAATTGCAGTGTATCCGTAAAAATCCGATGCCACTCTAATGGTCTGAATGGCATCCAATATTTTTTCTTGCACCCATCCGATTTTGAAGTGAAATCACATCATGCTGCAATTTTTTGCTCACTCTGAATACAGCTCAGAAAAAAAACCTCAGATCTGCACTACCTCATTGAATAACAGCCTCCTCAGGACTGGGAAATTTTTTGTAACAAAATATGTAGTTTTATACTGTGAAAATTATTAACATTGTATACAGTGGGGAAAATAAGTATTTGATACACTGATGATTTTGCAAGTTTTCCTACCTAAAAAGAATGGAGAGGTCTGTAATTTTTATCGCAGGTACACTTCAACTGTGAGAGATTGAATCTAAAAAAAATCCAGAAAATCACATTGTATGATTTTTACATAATTAATTTGCTTTTTATTGCATGAAATAAGTATTTGATACAATAGAAAAGCAGAACTTAATATTTGGTACAGGTACAGCTGTGGGGGTCGTGATGACATTCCACTCGTCCTCCAGTCACTCCAAATTAAGGCTATGAGCATGGGTCAACCATTCAAAGAATGAGTCAGACAACAAGCTGGTTCAAACTCAGAGCACGCTCAAAAGACTACTACAGACAATGTTCTCAGCAATGTTCTGTGTTTATTCCTACATACACAAACCTAAATACACTACATAATGGGGAGGGAAAAGGGGTTGTCCGGGGCGGGGTAAGCCATGAAAGTCCAGTGTCTGGCCACTCCTGATTGGTCCACATCTCCTTATCTCAGTCTCTGGGCAGATATTGCAGCCGTCAGCTTATAATCTTGTTTCGTTTCTCTGAAATAAGTCTTGGCAACACTGGAACTGTTTTAGTTTAAGTTTCGATTTAAGTAATACGTAGCAAGGAAAGCTTATTGTTATAAGACACAAAATGGTGGTTAGTACATTAGCAAAAAAGCGTATAAAAGTTACAAAAGTATAAAAGTTACAAAAATATATATTCTCTTTTACCCCGACATTCCCCCCTAAACACTAAGCTTTCCCTTGCTTCGGGGCCTTTGAGACTGTCCCTGTGTGGGGAGAGGGGAGGTGGATTTCTTCACCCAATCATCTTAGAAGCTGCCCCCTTATGGGACGCCCCCAGATAATCGAGCCCTATCCTGGATGACACATGGAGTTCTCCCAACTGTCCCTAAACTAAATCTCTCAATTGAACTTTGTCATGGGGGGGCTGGTCAGGCTTGTTCAAAGGAGTGTATTTCTCCATATCTTCTCTTGATTCAGAAAGGTCCCGGAGGTTGGGACAGCATTGGTTATATTTTTCCTGTATAAGGGGACTATGCAGCACAGGACCACCAGGCCCAATACTAGTAGACCTCCCATTACTAGACAAACTTGTTGGAGGAATCCCTTGAGCCCTCCCAACCAACCTGAGAAAAAGGAGGTATCTACCCCTGTGTGGTAGCTGTCCACCCTGGGACAGACAGTAAGCATATGGAAAGGATATAGAAGAAGGTAGTCATCTTTTATAGACTCGTTCTGTCTCTCTTGCAGTGGGAGGCGTGAATCCAGGTGCTCTTGCCCTCAGGCTTCAGAGCCGTCGGGGTGGTGAGAAGCACAGTGTACGGTCCCTCGAACCGCGGCTGGAGGCAGTCTTTCCGGACAAACTTCTTCACATACACTAGATCGCCTGGGATGAAATCATGTACTGCATCACCTATTGATTCTGGGAGAGAAGCAGATACTGGAGAGCGGGTGTTAGTCAATTCTCTAGACAAGGCAATCACAAATTTTACCACTCTATCATGTGTTTCAGACAACTCTTGGGGCCTAATCTCTCATATCTTGTGTGGGGTCCCAAACAAAATTTTATAGGGAGTCAGCCCATGTTTGGCCTGAGGAGTGTGTGTGATATGATACAATACTATGGGGAGTAGGTCGGGCCAGGGGAGGGGATGATCTTAGGTCATTTTCAAGAGCTGGGTCTTGAGTGTGGAATTCATCCTTTCTACTTTGCCTGAACTGGCAGGATGGTATGGAGTGTGGAGGCCCAAATCTGTTCCCAACATGTTCCAGAGTTCTTCGTAGATATTTGCTGTGAAAGCTGGTCCTTGATCCGATTCTATGACTTGGGGAACTCCAAATCTGCAGGCAATTTCGGTGATCAGTTTCTTGGCTGTGACTTTAGCAGTCATGTTGACAACCGGGTAGGCCTCGGGCCAGGCTGAGAACATATCCACGGCTACCAAAACGTACTCCTATTTTCCTGCTTTAGGCATTTGGATATGGTCGACTTGTATTCTCTGCCAAGGGTAGTCTGGTTTAGCCAGGTGTTGGAGAGGGACCCGTGCCGTACACGTTGGGTTGCAGGTAGCGCAGACAGAGCAGGATTTTGAGTATGCAGTCACAGTGGAAGAGATTCCGGGTGCAAAGTACAGTTTCTTGATACATGCCAAGGCTTGATTCTTTCCTCTGTGTGTAGGCCCGTGAGCCCATGCTGCCACAGCTGAGTACATGCGTCTAGGCAAGCAAGGCTTCCCATCCACTTGGTAAAGAGTCGAGTTGACCTTTGAATCTTTGCGACCTGCCAGCACAGCTCCTGCCGCTTTCCATTGCTTGACTTCTTCAGTGGGGGTCTTCCTTTGTTCCTCACACAATTTTTCTTCAGGCATCCTGACCCCCCTGGATTCCATTCGTGTCTCCGCTGGACTTGTATGATCTTCCGCCGGCTGTTCTTTGGCTCTTGCTCTAGTGAGCGCCACAGCTACGGTTTGCAGGGTCTCCCCCATCTCTTCTTCCTTTTCCTGCCACTTTGATGACACATTCTCCACTGCTGCAGTCTTGGCTGCTTGGTCAGCTAGGTGGTTGCCCCTGGCTTCCCTGGAATCTAGTCTTCCATGGGCCTTGACCTTGATAACAGCAACCTGAATGGGTAGCTCCAGGGCCTTCATTAGGGCCTTAATCCATGAGACATGTTTCACTGGTGTACCTGCAGCTGTGATGAATCCTCTAGACTTCCACAAGAGTCCAGAATCATTGCAAATTCCATGTCCATACCTGGAATCGGTATATATATATTCGCCTTTGTTCCTGCTGCCAGGTGGCAGACCTCTGTGAGAGCCACAAGTTCAGCTTCTTGTGCAGACATGTATGGTGGTAGAGCTTCAGCCTTGAGGACTGTTAGGTCTGTTGTGACAGCATATCCCGTGTGGAACTTCCCTTGAGGGTCTGCGAAACGGGATCCATCAGTCCATAGGTGCAAGGCAGGGTCTGCGAGCGGATGTGCCACCATATTCTCTGGAGCAGAAGTCTCTTCCTGCAAAATTTTTATACAATCATGAGGTTCCACCAATGGACCTTCACCCTCTTCACCTTCCCCCCTAGAAGGTGGAAGCAAAGTGGCAGGATTGATAGTCAGACATCTGGTAAATGTTATATTGGAGGGCAACAATAGGGAACACTGCAGCCGCAGGTGTCTTTGGTTGGTTAGATGTTTCGGAGATGTTTGTTGCAGAACAGCTGAGAGATCATGTATAACTAGATCATGTCCAAGGACGATATCAGCTGATTTGTCAAGGAGGATGTGAGCAGCGTGGACCGCCTTAAGGCACGTGGGGGCAGTTCGGGCGACAGGGTCCAGGCGGGCTGAGTAGTAGCCCAAAGGCCAATACTTATGATCATAGCGTTGTGCTAGAACTCCAGAGGCATGACCTTCCGATTCCGAGACAAAAAGGTGAAATGGCTGAGTATAGTCTGGTAAGCCCAAGGCCGGGGCAGAGACAACAGCCTGTTTAAGGCGGTCAAAATATAGTCTGTGTTGAAGAGAAACACGTGGATCTTCAGCATGAAGCCAAACTGAGCCTTCATCCTTGAGACAGTCTGACATCTCTGGCAAATTTGCTTCAGTGCCACAGAGTAAAAGATCATCCACATACTGTAGAAGGGTGACCTGAGGGTTCTCTTGAACCCATGGCTCCAGAATAGACTTCATAGAATGAGTGAATTGGTTAGGAGAGTTCTGGGCTCTGCGGAGTCCTGGTCCATGTAAGCTGTGCTCCTTGAAAGGTGAAGGCAGAAAGAAACCACGAATCTTCATGTAAGGGTATACTGAAGAAGGCGTTGGCCAGATCTAACTCCGTAAACAAGGTGGCCGTTGGAGGCAGCTGAGACAAGAGGGTGTTTGGGTTGGGTACCACTGGAGTTTCTAAAATGGTAGCTGCATTGACGGCTCTGAGATCCTGAACCAACCGGTATCTTGGAGGCTTTCCCGGAGCGGTTTTCTTTTTTACAGGAAAGAGGGGTGTATTGCATGGAGATACACATCTGACAAGGACTCCTGATTCCAGGAGGGAAACGATTTGGGTACCCAAGCTTTGTTCTTGTGCAGCCTTGAGGGGGTATTGTGGCAACCGTGGGTACCTGTGTCCAGGCTTGAGGTGTACTCGGACCGGGGGAACCTGCAGGAGGCCGACGTCCTCCGGCCCACTGGACCACAGAGAGTGAGGGAACTGTGAGGTATCAAGAAAAGTGTGAGGTTGTATGGTCATCATCATGAGAGGGAAGGCTTTAAGAACACAGCGGTCTTCAGTCCCTTGTTCGGAATGAGGGTCCCGCAAAAGAAGCTCCATACCATGGTTTCCGAAGGTAATTGTTGCCTTCATCCGCTCTAAGAGATTGGCTCCCAACAGGTTGACAGGGCAAGTTTCAGAGACCAAGAATCTTGTGAGTACTCCGGTGAACGGTCCTGCAGACACAGGGACTGTGAGTGGAGAGGAAATATGTTGGCCTTCCACCCCAACACAGGTGAGGGTATCCGGTGATAGGGATACAGAAGGAGGGAGCTGTGCAGAGGAAATGACAGATGTGGCCGCCCCAGTGTCCGCCAGGAACTCCAGTGGTTGATGGTCCACCTGTAAAGTGACAGTCCCACAGGCGGCCGTGAGATGCGTAGCCGGGAAAGTGGACACTGGTTGACCGAGCTGTCATTGGCGTGGATGAGATGGTTCACGGGAAGGTCCCTGGTTGTGTGGACCGTCACGGAACGACCGGTCATGGTACTGTCTGCGGGTTGGACAGTCTCTGAGGATGTGGTCAAGGCTACCACACTCCCAACACAACATTCGTCCTCCAGAATCACGAGATTGTCTTCTGTTTCTAGATGGTCCCTTGTCATCTCTTCTGTCTTGTTTTCTATATGTGGGAGGAGTATCATCACCTGTGCCTTTAACCGTTACCCACTTGATTCCATGTTGGTTGCCAGGGGGTGGGTAGCTTTCTTGAGCTTGATATACCATGGCAGGAGCGGTTTTCTTCTTTGGCTTAGTATCCTTTTCCATTTTTAGCATTGATTTTTGGAAAGCTTTAACGATGTCCACCGCGTCGTTGAAAGAAGAAGAACGAATCTCGGGCCGTACTCTCAGGACTTCATCTCTGAGAGCGTCTTGTAGGCCATCTACTAGGGCCTGAACCAACAGGGCGGCCTGCGTCTTGACGTGAGGACTGTATCCGAGATCCTCAAAATGCATGCTGAGTCTTGCAGCATATCTTTCCACAGATTCATCAGGGTCTTGTTGAACATCTTGTACAGACCCAGCTTGATCTGACAAGCGATCCTGAGCCCAGGCTTTTAACTGTTTCATGTATTCTAGGCCGGATTCATACGTACTAAGAGATCCTGCTTTTGTGGAATCCATGGCCTTTTGAAAGCTCTCCGTTTTCGGCTAAGTGAGCCTGGCATTCTGCAGCCAGAGTAGAACCAGCAGCAAGGGCAATTTTACGAGCCAATCCTCCAACATGGCTCATACGGGTGTTTGCAGGGTTGATTATGGCCCCCACCCGATGTGTAAGGATGTCACCATAGCCTATTGACAGAGTGACGGGGCGTCCTGATGGGTCTACTAGGTTCCGGGAGCGGCAGGGGTCCCAGACTTCTGAGGGGCTGGGGGGGTGGTGCTCTTTCAGCAGTTGCTTGGAGCAAGGGTCGGAGTATGGGCAATGAATGTGGGGTGGAGGATGCCATAGGAGACGTATGGGGTAAAGGAGGGGGGGCTGGAGTATCTTGAGCCCATGCCTCATTTGGCTCCGTATCGTCTTGAGTAACAGTATGTTGGCGGAGGGAGAGCAGTCTGGCCTGAAATTCTGGGGAGTTGAGGAGGATATCCCCAGGGTTGTGGGTGACTCCCATAGGAAACAGGGGAAGCGTCTCAGCATCGTGGACTGGAGCAGAGGGTGTCACATTAACTTCAGATGGGTGCTCTGGGACTGCGGGCTTTTCCACCTGTGCTGGTGGCTGGTAATATGCACCGGACGGATCTAGTAGTGGATATAGGCCGGATTGGGGCTTTCCGGGCCTCCCACAACAAGTAAGAGGTGTAGCAAGATGGCCGTGGGAGGGAGGAGTTAGAGTGGAAGTGGGATTGTTCTTGGGGGCAGGGAAAGGTGTAGTAAGATGGCCGTTGGAGGAAGGAGGGGGGAGTGGGGGTGGGATTGTTCTTGGGGGCAGGGAAAGGTGTAGTGACAGGCATCAACGGGGTTACGGCCAATTTAGGGTCACATAACAAATCACATTCTGCAGCTTTCATGTATCCGAACAAAGGCTCGGCATTCTCTGTTCCCCCCTGCACCATCTACTCTAAGATGTGTCTGAGCCTGGTGCAGAAGTCCTCACCCAGCTTTCCCAATTTCTGTGTAACACATTCTTTCTACACTGAAAACTAAAGCCTGCCTGTACTGGATAAGCTTATCATGTTATACAAATTCCTAACATTCTTCTTGCCTTCTTGCCTTCCCGTAACTCCACTAATTGGCTTAACTCCCACAGCAGCATTCCGCAACTTACGAGATCTTTCAAATTTGAATATACGCAACATTTTCTTATAGAATGCAATGATCTGTTGCGACTCAGATCACTGGTGCAGCCGACAGGTCGCCACCCGTCAGTGTAGAGTACTCCTCAATACACTGATAAGACAGAGAGACCCCTCATCTATCCCTTTTTCCTAACCTTGAATGGCGACTTTACAGTACGACTCACCACGGCACCCTGACTGACAGCAGAACCCCTCCTTATGAGGTTTCTCTGTATAAGACGAAGAGTACACCTCAATTCGTCACAGATCCTGACAGCAGAACCCCTCCTTATGAGGTTTCTCTGTATAAGACGAAGAGTACACCTCAATTCGTCACAGATCCTGACAGCAGAACACCTCCTTATGAGGTTTCTCTGTATAAGACGAAGAGTACACCTCAATTCGTCACAGATCCTGACAGCAGAACACCTCCTTATGAGGTTTCTCTGTATAAGACGAAGAGTACACCTCAATCCGTCATGGACCCTGACAGCAGAACACCTCCTTATGAGGTTTCTCTGTATAAGACGAAGAGTACACCTCAATTCGTCACAGATTCTGACAGCAGAACACCTCCTTATGAGGTTTCTCTGTATAAGACGAAGAGTACACCTCAATTCGTCACAGATTCTTTCTCCCTTACACTACAATTCAGGAATGCTTTGAAACCTCGATTATCAGTCACGGGAGGCAGCTATCTAAGAAAAGTACAGTGACCGGGGGAGGAGGAGGTGGTGTTCACACGAGCACGCGCAGGCATGCGACGTCACTCGTTTTAACACTTGCTGGTTCAGGACGTGGTGCGGGACGCCTGAGGTCTCACCACTCGACCGGTCACCCACCCAGATCCAACCTGACAGCCCCACAGAAACCGCTGCGGCTGACACACAGGCAAGTGAAACACATATATTATATATATCTCAACTTACCGTGTTCGATGGAGGTTGATCAGGCCTCAAATTCATCCACCGCGGTCACCACCAGGGAAGTCAGCAATATGGGTCCGGGAGGGCGGCGTACCGCTAGCCACGCCGCACGTTGAGCGCCATTTGTGGGGGTCGTGATGACATTCCACTCGTCCTCCAGTCACTCCAAATTAAGGCTATGAGCATGGGTCAACCATTCAAAGAATGAGTCAGACAACAAGCTGGTTCAAACTCAGAGCACGCTCAAAAGACTACTACAGACAACGCTCTCAGCAATGTTCTGTGTTTATCCCTACATACACAAATCTAAATACACTACATAATGGGGAGGGAAAAGGGGTTGTCCGGGGCGGGGTAAGCCATGAAAGTCCAGTGTCTGGCCACTCCTGATTGGTCCACATCTCCTTATCTCAGTCTCTGGGCAGATATTGCAGCCGTCAGCTTATAATCTTGTTTCGTTTCTCTGAAATAAGTCTTGGCAACACTGGAACTGTCTTAGTTTAAGTTTCGATTTAAGTAATACGTAGCAAGGAAAGCTTATTGTTATAAGACACAAAATGGTGGTTAGTACATTAGCAAAAAAGCGTATAAAAGTTACAAAAGTATAAAAGTTACAAAAATATATATTCTCTTTTACCCCGACACAGCAATTACATCTTCAATGCTCTTACTGAGGGAAGGACGTTGTTGGCCAAAATCTCGCAATAATGACCCCATCCATCCTCCCTTCAATACAGTGCAGTTATCCTGTCCTCTTTGCAGAAAAGCACCCTCAAAGTAGGATGTTTCCCCCACCATGCTTCACGGTTGGGCCGGTGTTCCTGGGATTCTACTCATCCTTCTTCTTCCCCAAACACGGCGAATGGAGTTGATACTAAAAAGTTCTATTTTGGTCTCATCTGACCACATGACCTTCTCCAATGCCTCCTCTGGATCATCCACAAGGTCATTAGCGAACTTCAAACGGGCTTGGACATGTGCCTGTGTGAGCAGGGGGACCTTTCATGCCCTGCAGGATTTTAATCTATGATGGCGTAGTGTGTTACTAACGGTAATGTTGGAGACTTTGTTCCAAGCTCTCTTCAGTTCATTGACCAGGTCCTCCCGTGTAGTTCTGGGCTGATTCCTAACCTTTTTCAGTATCATCCTTACCCATGAGGTGAGATCTTGCATGGAGCCCCAGACTGAGGAAGATTGACAGCCATCTTATGTTTCTGACATTTTCTAATAATTGAGCCAACAATTGTTGCCTTCTCAACAAGCTGCTTGCTTATTGTCCTGTAGCCCATCCCAGCCTTTTGTAGGTCTACAATTTTGTCCCTGGTGTCCTTAGACAGCTCTTTGGTCTTTGCCATGGTGGAGAGATTGGAGTGTAATTGATTGAGTGTGTGGATAGGTGTCTTTTATACAGGTAATGAGTTCAAACACATGCAATTAATACAGGTAATGAGTGCAAAGTAGGAGGGCTTCTTAAATAAAAACTAACCGGTCTGTGAGAGCCAGAATTCTTGTTGGTTGGTAGGTAATCAAATACTTATTTCATGCAATAAAATCCAATTTATTTATGTAAAAATCATACAATGTGATTTTCTGGATTTTTTTTAGATTCTTTGTCTCACAGGTGAAGTGTACCTGCGATAAAAATTACAGGCCTCTCCATTTTTTGTAGGTGGGAAAACTTGCAAAATTGACAGTGTATCAAATACTCATTTCCCCCACTGTATATCTAGTAACATACAAAATAGAGGATCAAAACCACCATTAGGATATGTGCATATGATGTCTTTTCGAGGCGGGCGACATTATCAAGTTTGTCAGAAGGAAGATGCTCAAGGGCACGCTGACTTTTTTTCCCTGAACTGTATTTAGAGTCTTTTGGTCACTTCCTGATTGCTTATTAGATGTTTTTGGCCACTAACATTTTTTTTTACTGAGATTTTCTGGCTATTTCTTTTTAACTTCATTCAATAACTGAAAATGCCTGAAGAATGGTGAGCCCACTTCTGTTAACCGCTTGAAGTCTTTGGAAAATTGAAGCTGTATAAAGCACTTAAATACCTGAATATACAGTTAGGTCCATATATATTTGGACAGAGACAACATTTTTCTAATTTTGGTTCTAGACATTACCACAATGAATTTTAATCAAAGCAATTCAGATACAGTTGAAGTTCAGACTTTCAGCTTTCATCTGAGGGTATCCACATTAAAATTGGATGAAAAGTTTAGGCGTTTCAGCTCCTTAACATGTGCCACCCTGTTTTTAAAGGGACCAAAAGTAATTGGACAATTGACTCCAAGGCTATTTCATGGACAGGTGTGGGCAATCCCTTCGTTATGTCATTCTCAATTAAGCAGATAAAAGGCCTGGAGTTGATTTGAGGTGTGGTGCTTGCATTTGGAAGGTTTTGCTGTGACGTAAACATGTGGTCAAAGGAGCTCTCCATGCAGGTGAAACAAGCCATCCTTAAGCTGCAAAAACAGAAAAAACCCATCCGAGAAATTGCTACAATATTAGGAGTGGCAAAATCTACAGTTTGGTACATCCTGAGAAAGAAAGAAAGCACTGGTGAACTCATCAATGCAAAAAGACCTGGGCGCCCACGGAAGACAACAGTGGTGGATGATCGCAGAATAATCTCCATGGTGAAGAGAAACCCCTTCACAATAGCCAACCAAGTGAACAACACTCTCCAGGAGGTAGGCGTATCAATATCCAAATCTACCATAAAGAGAAGACTGCGTGAAAGTAAATACAGAGGGTTCACTGCACGGTGCAAGCCACTCATAAGCATCAAGAATAAAAAGGAGTAACAGGGGAAAATATGGGGAAATAGCAGATATTAGTCTGTAACTGACAGTTTACAGTTTAACTAGATGTAGCAGAGTCAAACCAGTAACAAACGACAGTTTTTTCATTTAGCTGACTTGTATCCTCTACAAGGCAGTTGCCAGCTGGTGCTGGTGACGCTGTCTTCAGGCGTCCCCGCCCAAACAATGCTCCGTCTTCTAGCGGCAGCGGGCGGTCTCCGGTTTTACCCGCTGAGCCCATAGTCCATAACACGGCACCTCACGTGCTCAGCTCCACGGACCCTGCGTCTCTTCTCCCTACAGTTAGATTGACTCCTCCGGTCCACTGCACTCGGATCCCTTGCTCCAAGTCCTGTAGCCAGGAGCCTGGACCCTCTCACACTGCTCTGCTCCGCAGGACTCAGCTCTGCTTTCCCACGCAAACGTCCTCGTCTCTCCCTCTCTCTCGTCACACCAGGAGTCCCTCTGTCACCAGACCTCCCAGCTCTCTTTCTCGACACACCCCCAGCTTCCCTGTCACATGACTCCTCTGCTTGCAGTCTGTCTTCCCCCTGCAACACGAGGTACGGCCCCGGCAGTTCCGGATCCCTTGCTCTGTGTAACATACCTGGCGGCGTCCTTGCATGGTGGTCCATCTCCCACTGTGCAAGAGAGCGCACTTGATCTCCTGTCCAGAATGTCTCTCTGGCTTCCCTCCATGCTGTCTGTTTGTCTGTTTCTGCTGCTTAAGGGCGGCGCCCGATCACTTCCTGCCTTTTGTACCTGCTGTGGGTCACACCCCTTGTGCGTCCTCAGCCTATTGCTGTCTGTCACTTGGTATATAGCTCAGCAGCTCCCTTCTATCCCGGCCTGTGCACAAGTGTTTCTTTCAGTGTGTGCTTGCACTCTGAAGGTGCCAGGTCCGTTCCTGTTTCCCTGTCCGCCTTTCCTGGAGGCTTATTTCCAGGCCTGTCTGAACTAAGTCCTGTATTTCTCCTGCCTTGCGGTGTCAGCTCCCGTGTCTGAACTGTGTCCTGTATGTCTCCTGCTTTACGGTATTAGTTCCCGTGTCTGAACTAAGTCCTGTATTTCTCCTGCTTTACGGTATTAGTTCCCGTGTCTGAACTAAGTCCTGTATGTCTCCTGCCTTGCGGTGTCAGCTCCCGTGTCTGAACTGTGTCCTGTATGTCTCCTGCTTTACGGTATTAGTTCCCGTGTCTGAACTAAGTCCTGTATGTCTCCTGCCTTGCGGTGTCAGCTCCCGTGTCTGAACTGTGTCCTGTATGTCCCCTGCTTTACGGCATTAGTTCCCGTGTCTGAACTAAGTCCTGTATGTCTCCTGCTTTACGGTATTAGTTCCCGTGTCTGAACTAAGTCCTGTATTTCTCCTGCCTTGCGGTGTCAGCTCCCGTGTCTGAACTTTGTCCTGTATGTCTCCTGCTTTACGGTATTAGTTCCCGAGTCTGAACTGAGTCCTTTCTGTGTTCTCTAGTCTGTCCTGTCTGAACACGCTCCTTGCCTGTTCGTTCCGCCTCTCTGGGGGCAGTATTCCCAGACCCGCTCCTGTATCCCGCTGCAGTGTCGGTCTCTCTCCGTACACTCAGTTCCAGTCTGAACTCTCTCCTATCCTTTACCTGTTTTACCCCTCTGCCTGTATTGTTCCTGAATCCCGGTGTGTACTGGGTCCTATCCCGCCTGTGTTCCTACTTGCTAGTGCCTTTCTGTCTGCACTCTAGCTGTGCTTACCTTTACCCGCCTGCCTGCATACCCGCCTGCCTGCATACCCGCCTGCCTGCATACCCGCCTGCCTGCCAGTCTACCAGTCAGTTCCTGTATTCCCCTGTGTGGGTCAACAGCCGTGTCCGGGGTCTGTCCTGGAGTAGCACCTGGTCCCTCTGCTCGGTTCCTCCTTGGTGCTCTGGCGTCGTATGCCGTCGTGCCACCTTGGTCGGATCGGGCAGATACTTAGTTACGCCCCTCCAGGTATTCACTCTCCGGCACGGTCCAGTGGAATCACTACCAGTCACATGCACACGCCGCTCTAGCCCGGGCGTGTGCATAACAGCATGCTCAGGCCATGGTTCCCGTTGAGCCCCACGGCCTTCGCTCTCTGAGAAGTTTTTTCCAGCGAATACATGCATTAAAATAAATAAATATATATTTTTTTCCTTTAGCTGAGTTCCAGGCGAATTGCGCACTCGTCCAGATGGATCTATCAGCTCTCGTTCCTGCGGATCCGCCACGTTACTATGGGGATCCAAAACAGTGTCGTGCATTTGTGGAGCAATGCATGCTACACTTTAAGGCCTACCCTCTCTATTTTCCTTCCGATTGGGCTAAAGTGGCCTTTATTATGTCTTACCTGGCGGGGGATGCCTTGGAATGGATCAACCCCCTATATGAGACACAGGATCCGATCCTCCGGGACCTAATGGCCTTCCTGGTGGCCTTTCTAATGGTCTTCGATGATCCTAACCCGGAGGCTCCTGCTGAAGCTTCACTTCCCAATATCCCGGAGCAGCCCCAATGGGTAATGTGTGTGGGTAGTGTAATAGTTCTCCAGCCCAATGGGACTACTGCCCACCCAGAATCCTCACAGGGTGACTACGCTTTCCGGAATACTTCTCCCAACCTCAAGAGGCAGTCCAGACGTGCTAGACTTAGAGGCAAGCAGTCACGCCTGGGTCTGTCCTCCCTGAGACCTCCTGAACCCTTCGGGGTGCTACCTGGTAACGAAAGGACAGAGACTCTCCTATACTCTGTACCTGATACCTCGCTCGCTTCGTCCAGTGAGTCCAACCTAGTGTACTCCGAAGCAGAGGTTACTCCCGAGTCTCTACACCCCTCCGACCAGGCGGAGGACCTCCAGTTGTGTTTAGAACCCTTCGGGGTGCCACCTGGTGGTGAATGGACAGAGACTTTCCTATATCCTGGACCTGATACCTCGCTCGCTTCGTCCAGTGAGTCCAACCTAGTGTACTCCGAAGCAGAGGTTACTCCCGAGTCTCTACACCCCTCCGACCAGGCGGAGGACCTCCAGTTGTGTTTAGAACCCTTCGGGGTGCCACCTGGTGGTGAATGGACAGAGACTTTCCTATTTCCTGTACCTGATACCTCGCCTGCTTCCTCCAGTGAGTCCAACCTAGTGTACTCCGAAGCAGAGGTTACTCCCGAGTCTCTACACCCCTCCGACCAGGCGGAGGACCTCCAGTTGTGTTTAGAACCCTTCGGGGTGCCACCTGGTGGTGAATGGACAGAGACTTTCCTATTTCCTGTACCCGATACCTCGCCTGCTTCCTCCAGTGAGTCCGACCTAGTGTTCTCCGAAGCAGAAGTTACTCCCGAGTCTCTACACCCCTCCGACCAGGCGGAGGACCTCCAGTTGTGTTTAGAACCCTTCGGGGTGCCACCTGGTGGTGAATGGACAGAGACTTTCCTATTTCCTGTACCTGATACCTCGCCTGCTTCCTCCAGTGAGTCCGACCTAGTGTTCTCCGAAGCAGAAGTTACTCCCGAGTCTCTACACCCCTCCGACCAGGCGGAGGACCTCCAGTTGTGTTTAGAACCCTTCGGGGTGCCACCTGGTGGTGAATGGACAGAGACTTTCCTATTTCCTGTACCTGATACCTCGCCTGCTTCCTCCAGTGAGTCCGACCTAGTGTACTCTGAAGCAGATGTTTTCTCTGAGCCTCAGTACTCTTCTGACCCGGCGGAGGACCTCCAGTTGTTTCCTGAATCCTCCGGGGTACCACCAGATAACAAAGAGACAGTGACTTTTCCTCATTATGTACCTGATAACCCGTCTATTTCTTCCTGTGAGCTTGACAAGATGTACCTCGAAGCAGAGATTACCCTCAAGTCTCTGACCCCCTCCAACCCAGTGAACGACTGGTCCTCGAATTCCCTGCGGAAGATTCTGGCAGGCCTGAAGAAGAGGGGGCGTAAGGGGGGAGGTACTGTAACATACCTGGCGGCGTCCTTGCATGGTGGTCCATCTCCCACTGTGCAAGAGAGCGCACTTGATCTCCTGTCCAGAATGTCTCTCTGGCTTCCCTCCATGCTGTCTGTTTGTCTGTTTCTGCTGCTTAAGGGCGGCGCCCGATCACTTCCTGCCTTTTGTACCTGCTGTGGGTCACACCCCTTGTGCGTCCTCAGCCTATTGCTGTCTGTCACTTGGTATATAGCTCAGCAGCTCCCTTCTATCCCGGCCTGTGCACAAGTGTTTCTTTCAGTGTGTGCTTGCACTCTGAAGGTGCCAGGTCCGTTCCTGTTTCCCTGTCCGCCTTTCCTGGAGGCTTATTTCCAGGCCTGTCTGAACTAAGTCCTGTATTTCTCCTGCCTTGCGGTGTCAGCTCCCGTGTCTGAACTGTGTCCTGTATGTCTCCTGCTTTACGGTATTAGTTCCCGTGTCTGAACTAAGTCCTGTATTTCTCCTGCTTTACGGTATTAGTTCCCGTGTCTGAACTAAGTCCTGTATGTCTCCTGCCTTGCGGTGTCAGCTCCCGTGTCTGAACTGTGTCCTGTATGTCTCCTGCTTTACGGTATTAGTTCCCGTGTCTGAACTAAGTCCTGTATGTCTCCTGCCTTGCGGTGTCAGCTCCCGTGTCTGAACTGTGTCCTGTATGTCCCCTGCTTTACGGTATTAGTTCCCGTGTCTGAACTAAGTCCTGTATGTCTCCTGCTTTACGGTATTAGTTCCCGTGTCTGAACTAAGTCCTGTATTTCTCCTGCCTTGCGGTGTCAGCTCCCGGGTCTGAACTTTGTCCTGTATGTCTCCTGCTTTACGGTATTAGTTCCCGAGTCTGAACTGAGTCCTTTCTGTGTTCTCTAGTCTGTCCTGTCTGAACACGCTCCTTGCCTGTTCGTTCCGCCTCTCTGGGGGCAGTATTCCCAGACCCGCTCCTGTATCCCGCTGCAGTGTCGGTCTCTCTCCGTACACTCAGTTCCAGTCTGAACTCTCTCCTATCCTTTACCTGTTTTACCCCTCTGCCTGTATTGTTCCTGAATCCCGGTGTGTACTGGGTCCTATCCCGCCTGTGTTCCTACTTGCTAGTGCCTTTCTGTCTGCACTCTAGCTGTGCTTACCTTTACCCGCCTGCCTGCATACCCGCCTGCCTGCATACCCGCCTGCCTGCATACCCGCCTGCCTGCCAGTCTACCAGTCAGTTCCTGTATTCCCCTGTGTGGGTCAACAGCCGTGTCCGGGGTCTGTCCTGGAGTAGCACCTGGTCCCTCTGCTCGGTTCCTCCTTGGTGCTCTGGCGTCGTATGCCGTCGTGCCACCTTGGTCGGATCGGGCAGATACTTAGTTACGCCCCTCCAGGTATTCACTCTCCGGCACGGTCCAGTGGAATCACTACCAGTCACATGCACACGCCGCTCTAGCCCGGGCGTGTGCATAACACTCTGAAAGTACTTACACCCCAGTCTTCCCCCTTACACATACACTATATAAAAAGACACATATGCATGTTTTTCTCAATATCTGACATGAAATCAGAATAAACCTTTCCCATTTTAGGTCCATTAGGATTACCATAATTTTTAATATTTGCCAAATGACAGAATAATGAGAGAGAGAGAATGTTTTAAGGCATTTTTACTACTTGCTGCAAAATCAAAAGTTTACATACATTTCATTAAAATTTGGTACCATTACCCTTAAACTGAATGACTTGGGTCAAACATTTGGGATATCTTTCCACAAGCTCCTCACAATAGCTGGTCGGAATTTGGGCCCATTCCTCCTGACTAGTGATGGGCGAGCACTAAAATGCTCGGGTGCTCGTTGCTCGGGTCGAGCACATTGGAATACTCGGGTGCTCGACCACAGCAACGAGCCCAATGTAAGTCTATGGGAAACTCGAGCATTTTTCAGGCGCCTCCCCCCGGCAGTCTGCAGAGGGCCTAAAAATTGCCCAAATCGATGGGAACAGTGCTCAAATGACATGGGAACAGCATGCGGAAGACCCCTGGAAGCATTTCTGACTCCCAGGTCACTGCTGTCACCAACGTTATCAGAGGTATTACACCACTTTTACAGACTCACAATAAAACATACAAAAACAAAACCAAAATGGATTTTCCTGGGAAATATGTTAAGGAACATGCTTTCCATTGTAATGACTTGTACTGTATATAAAGAAAAATGAATAGCCAAAAACAAAAATACTCCTCCACACCTTGGGCTATGTTCACACTTAGCGTTTTTGATGCGTTTTTGCACTTTTGCATTGCTTTCAACCGTGGCAAATGCATTCACCAGGAAATGTCATTTTAACATTTTACAACCTTATCTGGCCATGTGGTGTGTGAGACATGATCAGACACATCGTGTTTCATTTATGAAGGAGGGACTCTGAAAGTCACAAAGCCTATTTTATAGGGCCATCAGGCGGCCTTTACTATTCTTAAAGGGCCAGCAGTCGGCCCTCATTATTCTTAGAGAGCCATCAGCCGGCTATGTTTTATTGTTCCCATTACTAAAGAGTGGGTCTCTTATACTGTTATTGCGTATGCAGTGAGTGGCAGGGCTGCCCAAAATTTGGACGCACCCCAATACCCCCTTGAAGAGACTTAGAGGAGGGCCTCCTGAAAACAATGTTCCCATTATTAGGAAGTAGGTCTCCCATTGTGTTTGCCTATGCAGTGAAAGCAAGGGTTGCCAAAAATTTGGAGGCACTCCAATGCCCCTTGGAAGAGACGTGGAGGTCAGAGGGCCTCCTGAAAACAATGTTCCCATTATTAGGAAGTAGGTCTCCCATTATGTTTGCCTATGTAGTGAATGCAAGGGTTACCAAAAATTTGGAGGCACCCCAATGCCCCTTGGAAGAGACGTAGAGGTGGGCCTCTTAAAAAAAAATGTTCCCATTATTAGAAAGTGGGCCTCCCATTGTGTTTGCCTATGCAGTGAATGCAAGGGCTGCTAAAAACTAGGAGGCATCCAATACCCCTTGGAAGACACATGGAGGAGGGCCTCATAAAAAATGTCCTCATTAGAAAGGAGCGGGCCTCCTATACTTGTAATGCCCATGCCCTAAGTGTATGGGCTGACAAACATTTACCCCTAGGGGGTATACATGAACATACTGTATAAAAACTACATGCATCATAAACACCCTTTAAAAAAATTACCTGGTGATATGGTGGTGGAGGATGAGGATGAGGAGAAGGAGGAGGACAAGAGCAAATAGACAAAATCAGGAAGCGTATACCCATGTGTGGGTGTGAAGAGGTGCATGGGAATACACCTCCCAAAAAAAGACACTGGATTTGAGTTTATGTTACGCTGCTATCATTGAGAAGTCTTGCCCAATCCAACCCTTGTTCATTTTTATAAGAGTCAGCCTGTCAGCATTTTCAGTTGACAGGCGGATGCACTTATCAGTTATAATTCCACCAGCGGCACTAAAAACCCGCTCTGATAAAACGCTGGCAGCAGGGCAGGCCAGGACCTCCAAGGCATAGAGAGCCAGTTCATTCCACGTATCCAGCTTGGATACCCAATAATTATAAGGCACAGAGGAATCACGGAGGAAGTTGGTACGGTCGGCTAGGTACTCCCTCAGCATCTTCCCAAACTTTGCACTTCTTGTGAGAGTACCCCGCGCCTCAGGGCCTGTGCGATGGGAGGGGCTGAGAAAATTCTCCCAGAACTTTGACAGTGTTCCCCTGCCTCTGCTGGATTGAAGTTGTGTTTCTCTTGCCTGTACTCCTTGGTTGTCCAACGAACTGTGACCTCTGCCACCAGCGTTTTCAGATGGGAATTTTTTTAATAGTTCCGCAGCAAGGGCCTTCTGGTACTGCCCCATTTTTGTAGACCAGTCAGCCTCAGAAATAAGAGATATAAAGTTCTCCTTGTAGCGTGGGTCTAGAAGTGTCACCAACAAGTAATGACTGTCGCCCAAAATTTTGAAAACGCGAGGGTCATGGGAAAGGCAGCGTAACATAAACTTAGCCATACGTGCCAGACTGCTAACAGGCAAGAGGATGACTGACCATGCTCTCCTCTTCCTCCTCCTCTCTGTCCTCTGGCCATCCACACTGAACAGATGGGATGACAGTTATGCAGGTAGTACCGTCTATAGCTCATGAAACTAGCTCCTGTTCTTCCTCCTCCTCTTCCTCATTGTCACCCAATCCACATTGGGATGAGTTGAGGCTTGGCTGTGTGTAATCACCCTGTATGGTTCCTTGCTTCATCTCATCGTGCTCCACCTGCAATGCATCCTCTTTGATTGTGAGAAAAGAGCGTTTCAGAAGACAGAGAAGCGGGATGGTGATGCTAATTGTTATGCACACGCCCGGGCTGACTGGCGTGTGCGTGATTTAATGATTCCACTGTGCCATGAACCGGAGAGTGCCTGGAGGGGCGTAACTAAGTATCAACCCGATCCGACCAAGGTCGCACGACGGCTACGATGCCATGCGCCAGAGAGGAACCGAGAAGAGGGACCAGGCGTGACTCCAGGTCAGACCCCTGACACGGCTGTTTACGCCCACACCGGGGAATACAGGAACAGGCAGGTTAGGCTGGCATACAGACAGGTGGGTATTGGCAGGCACTGCTGGAGTGCAGACAGGAGGATACTGGCAGGCACGGCTGGTATGCAGACAGGAGGGTACTGACAAGTACGGCTGGCGTACAGACGGGGAGGTACTAGCAGGTTGGAGCACAGGCTGGATAGGGTCCAGTACAGACTGGGATTCAGGAACAGAACTGAAGATGCGGTAGACAAGCAGAGCAGAGAGGAACCGCCGGAGAGGTGGGCAAGGCGGAGCAGAGAGGTACCGCCGAAGCAGTGAGCAAGGCGGAGCAGACAGGAGCCGCCTGAGCGGTGAGCAAGGCAGAGCAGGCAGGAACCGCCGGAGCGGTGAGCAAGACAGAGCAAGGAGAAACTGCCAGAGTGGTGAGCAAGACAGAGCAGGGAGAAACCACCGGAGCGGTGAGCAAGACAGAGCGGGCAGAAACCGCTGGAGCGGGGAGCAAGACAGAGCGGGCAGAAACCGCCAGAGCGGTGAGCAAGGCAGAGCAGGCAGGAACCGCCGGAGCGGTGAGCAAGGCAGAGCAGGCAGGAACCGCTGGAGCAGTGAGCAAGGCAGAGCAGGCAGGAACCGCCGGAGCGGTAAACAAGACGGAGCAGGCAGGAACCGCCGGAGCGGTGAGCAAGGCAGAGCAGGCAGGAACCGCCGGAGCGGTGAGCAAGGCAGAGTGGGCAGAAACCGCCGGAGCGGTGAGCAAGACAGAGCGGGCAGAAACCGCTGGAGCGGGGAGCAAGACAGAGCGGGCAGAAACCGCCAGAGCGGTGAGCAAGGCAGAGCAGGCAGGAACCGCCGGAGCGGTGAGCAAGGCAGAGCAGGCAGGAACCGCTGGAGCAGTGAGCAAGGCAGAGCAGGCAGGAACCGCCGGAGCGGTAAACAAGACGGAGCAGGCAGGAACCGCCGGAGCGGTGAGCAAGGCAGAGCAGGCAGGAACCGCCGGAGCGGTGAGCAAGGCAGAGTGGGCAGAAACCGCCAGAGCGGTGAGCAAGGCAAAGCGGGCAGGAACCACTGGAGCGGTGAACAAGGCACAGCAGAGATAAACCGCTGGAGCGGTGAGCAAAGGCAGAGCAGAGCAGACAGGGCACTGTTCACACGGAACAGACTGGAAGAGAAAGGCAGAACCAGATACACACAAGATACTTGCAATGAAGTAGCGAGTGTACTCTAAACTCACAAACGGAAGTACAGCGACAATGAGTAAGAGTTAGGTGCAGGTTCAGACTCTGCAGAAAAAGGGAAGGTATGGACATAAAGACAGGTAACAGGCTAGGAGAGTGTTTAGACAGGAACTGAGTGTTCAGACAGGAACTGACACTGCAGCGAGATACAGGAGCGAGTCTGGGTATGCGGCCCCCAGAAAAGGCGGAACGAACAGGATAGGAGCGAGTTCAGACTGGCCTGGAAATACAGCCTCCAGGAAGGCGGACAGACAGGCAAGAAAACACAGATAACAGATCTAGGTATGCGGCCCCTAGAAGGCGGGACGAACAGGCTAGGAGCGTGTTCAGACAGGCCTGGAAATACAGTCTCCAGGAAGGCGGACAGACAGGCAAGAGAAACAGAACAGGACCTGGCACATTCAGAGTCAAGGAGCACACTGAATGATAGAGTTGCTCAGGCACCAGCTTCCAGGTGAAGCTGGTTTAAATATCCAGTGACAGACAGCAATAGGCTGAGGACGCATTAGAGGTGTGCCCACAGCAGCTACAAGAAACAGGAAGTAACCGGGCCGCCGCCCTAAGCAGTCAGAACAGAGACAAACAGACAGCATGAATAGAAGCCAGGCTAGCAGACTGGACTGAAGATTGAGTTTGCGATCTTGCACAGTGAGAGATGGTGCAGCATGCAAGCCCACCACCAGGTATGTTACACTAATTATGGCGTCATCGCCGCTCACCATCTTGGTGAAGTCCTCAAAGTTTTGGAGGATGGTACATATGTCTGACATCCATGTCCACTCCTGAGGTCTTATGTGTGGAGTCTGAACTGAATACCGATGGCCTTGTTGATGCTGGTACTCAATATCTGCCCTCTTCTGCTCACAAATCCTTCCCAACATCTGCAGTGTTGAGTTCCAATGCGTGGGGACATCACACAGCAGTCTGTGAGCCGGAAGCTGCAAACGCTGCTGAAGCACGTCAAGTGCAGCGGAAGCTGTAGCTGACTTTCTAAAATGGGCACACAGGTGGCGTATTTTGACAAGCAGATCCGGCAGCTCCGGGTAGGATTTGAGAAATCGCTGAACCACGAGATTAAGCACATGGGCCAGGCATGGTACGTGTGTGAGCTCGCCTCGCCTCAGAGCGCCATCAGGTTCCGGCCATTGTCACAAGACCATGCTTGGCTGTAGGTTCAGTGGTGTGAGCCACAGATCTGCCTGCTCTTTCAGAGCTGTCCACAACTCTTCAGCATTGTGGGGTTTGTCACCTACGCATATTAGCTTTGGCACAGCCTGTTGCCGCTTGGCCGAGGCAGTGCTGCAGTGCTTCCAGCTTGTGACTGATGTAGTCATTTCAGAGATGGAGGCTGAAGAGGAGGAGGTGCAGGAGCTGTAGACTGTTGGGGCAACCCTGATTGATCTAGGGCCCGCGATCCTTGACATCGGGAGGACGTGTTAAATTCCAAGATCCGACTGCGTCCCGGCTTCCACTATGTTTACCCAGTGTGCCATCAGCGAGATATACCGTCCCTGCCCACAAGCACTTGTCCACGTGTCTGTGGTTAGGTGGACTTTCCCAGTAACTGCGTTGTTGAAGGCACGGCTAATGTTTTGGGACACGTGCTTGTGTAATGCGGGGACAGCACACCGGGAGAAATAGTGGCGATTGGGCACCGAGTACCGAGGAATGGCTGCCGCCATCAGGTTGCGGAATGCTTCCATCTCCACGAGCCTAAAAGGCAACATTTCAAGCGCAAGCAGTCGTGAAATGTTGGAATTTACTAGTGTGGCCTGTGGGGCATTGGCTGCATATTTGCGCTTACGTTCCAAGCACTGGGGTATGGACTACTGAATGCTGTGCTTGAACAAGGACGTGGACGTGCTTCCTGATGCTGCTACTTGAGAGTGTGCAACGACAGGTGCAGGGCAGGAGGCATCTTGGCATGCGCCATGGAGAGGGGATTGGGGTGCATGCACAACAGCGGAAGAAGCAGTGGTGTCACCCGCAGACACTGTTTCTAGACCCTGGTGTTCGGCTCACTTAGTGGGGTTCTTTGCTGCCATGTGCCTGAACATGCTGGTGATGGTCAGGCTTCTAGTTATGCTACAAAACCAAAAAGATCTATTTTGGAGAGAGAAATTTGAATGTTAAGGAGAAAAGATTTTTTTCCCCCCTATACAGAGATATTAATATGCCCCCCCCTACCATTCAGGGCTGCTCATGACTGTTGCTTTAGCGCTGATGGACGCCCAGCACTTTGCGACGCAGTGAGGTGGCCACTCTGTGTGTTTGCGTGGTGCTGAGCCTCCCACAGCCTGTTGCCTGCTCATTCAGGCTTTCTGATGCGCCCTCTGAACCTTAACACACCTGTCTCTGTGTGCATATGCCTCCGTCCCGGCGGCGTCTCCGACGGGCTGCGTTGCTGTGTAATGTGGGAGGTACTCCAGCCCCTTCCTGGCCGCGTGTGACGCGCGGGCGTCCGCGTCATCGCCAGGGGCGGGACATTACAACGTACCGAATTCCGATTGGTACATTCTGGTACATAAGGTGTCCCCTCTCCTCATGATAACCACGCCTCCTGACGAAGCCACTTCCGGGAAAAACGCGCGTCGAGGCTGCTTTACACCCCCAGCATTCTCTCCCACGCTGCCTTGGATCCCATTGACATGACTCAAGGTAATGGAAGCTTAATGCCTGTATTCATGATTTACTGACACGTACATTTCATAGCGTAACTATTATGATTTATTGCTCATTTGATTGCATGTAACCGCTCTGGTATCTACCTGTATGTATTTTATATACAGGGCTATCAGTCTTATGCTAGATATTTTCTCAGCTTCCCTCATAGGATTTGTAACCATTATCACCAGATATGGTCAGTGTTAGGATTTTCATCCATTGGCAGCATATTTACATTTTGGGGTGTTAGTCTCTTTGCTACATTATCCACCCTACTCCACTACTCTCTAGCTGTCTTCTCCCCCCTTCCCTTGTTGCCCTCATTTTGTCCTTCACTATTGTAATTTTTATGATATTAATATTTTTTCAATAAAGTACAGTATATATTTATCATTTAAATCCCTCATGTGTGTCTGTTTGGAGAGTACTTATAAGTAGACTAAAATCATTACCTGTATAGGGGGGAAAAAAATCTTTTCTCTTTCACATTCGAATTTCTCTCTCCAAAATAGATCTTTTTGGTTTTACTTCTACTATAGGGATTTGCTGACCATGTATTATATGTTAGGCAGATAGGCTTACTAGTTTTGCTACCCCTGCTGATGCTGGCCTGGCAGGTGGTGCAAATGGCCTTTTTGGGGTTATCGGCAGAGTGTTTAAAAAACAACCAGACTCAGGAAGACCTAACAGTTGTACTGGCAACTTCCTTCGTGTTGGTGTTACGGGGCACGGTTGCCTGCCTTCTGTCTGTGGCCACCACACTGCTTCTTCCTGCCTGTTGGGGTGCTCTGCCTCCCTCCCCCTGTGTGCTGCTGTCCTCACTCTGCATGTCCTCCTACCAGCTAGGGTCAGTTACTATATCATCCACCACCTCGTGTTCCACTTCTGCACCCTGGTCTTCTTCTTAACTTTCTGTCAGTTGTGTCTCATCATCATCCACCTCTTGTGACACTTTCCCACCATCCCCATGGCTGCTCAAACATTTGGGCATCGCTACATCCGATCTCCTCTTGCCCTGCTTCAAGTGGACCGGGCGAGAGGCCCGAATCTTTAAATGGAAAAGTGAACAGCTCTTCGGAGTCTCCAAGTGTGGGATCAGTTGTCTCTGGGCACTCGGCATGGTGGGAGGAAGGAGGATTAGGGTGAGGAATATGCAGTCCAGACTCACGGCTACTGAGAGTTGGCCGTGTGGAAGACAGGGTGGTGGTGGTGGTGGCAAAGTGACTGGAAGCATTATCCGCTATCCAACAAACAACCTTTTGACACTGCTCTTGGTTCAATAGTGGTGTGCTGCGGTCCCCTAAGAATTGGGACGAGAAGGTCAGGCGAGAAGATGTGGGTGTTTGTTGTGGCACAATTTCAGCTTGCCCACGGCCTCGGCTTCAGCGTCTGCATGCATCATCACCATCATGTCCAGTTCCCTGTCCCTTGCCAAGTGCCTTGTCCATTTTAAATGTAGGACAATATCTTCTGACTCACCCAGGGGGATATGGGGGACTCGGTACCCGGGCCTTTACCTTCTTGGGATGTCACGGCAGTCGACACACAGGCCCGTACACTGGAGTCACTCTTTAAAAAGGGGGTTGTTGCTTGAAGGGATGAATAATAGTTTGGTCTCGTGACGTCACTTGTGGTTCCTGGTAATGAGTACCAGCGCTGCTGCAGACCTCTGGAGCAGATGTTAGGGCAGCTGGGTTGGTGCGGCTCTCCACAGGCAGAGCTCAGCTCCACGGCAGTGTAGGTGCAGATGGTAATGCTGGGCGTTGTAGTGCAGGAGCGATAACATAGCAGCAATAACTGATTGAGACAGTGGGGTGCAGTCGTCCGAGTTTACTCACAGTTATCAAGTTCCTCAGGTTGCCTGTACAGGTGACAGCCTCCCACGTCGCGCTGCGTTCACCAGGCAGGGGTCCAGCACTCCCTCAAGTATCTCAAGGGCACTTAATGGGACCCCTTTCTGTATGTTCCTTTCTTAGCCGACTTCCCGTGCTGGGTCTCTCCCTCCTGCCCTGTTCCCCGCCACACAAAGTACCGATCAGGTACCTTGGGATCCCTCTGGCAACTTGAACTTCCCGGACCTTACTTGATGCCCTTTTCGGTGGCTTAGGTGCGGATGTGGCAACTGCACCTAGAAAGTGCAGAAGCCTCCGGTTTTCTAGCTGAGACTTAAAGTAACTTGGCTAGCCCAGGGACCGGTTTCCTTCTTGTGGCCTGATCCCTCTACCGCCTGGCAGATTCGGGCATACGGGTGACGGTCCGGCACTCACCGTACCCAGTGGGACCCCTTTTGCTCCTGGAGCCTTTCTCTCTTGCTCCCACTCCTCTCTCAGTCTTGGCCATGACAGGCCAGACCTGCCTCCCGAGTGGAGCTCCTGAAAAGCCTCCGCTCCCGACGTCCTCACACTCCCTCTCTCTTCGTTCAACTCTCTAAAAATATGGCTTCCCTATATATATATGCCTCTTCTTCAAGTGCTCCCCTGATCTGCGTCCTCCACCCACACCCACTACATGGTTCCCCATCAGTTTGGTCCCCCCCCACTCCAGCCAGGGGCAGCAGAAAGCAGTGCATATTGCCCTTCCAGATGGTCTGGAGTAGTGTAGTGTTGGGTGCAGGTGTTAGGGTCCCGGGCAGCACTCCATCCTTACCTGAGAGAAGGAGATGCCATACCTCTGGGTGAAGTGCAGTACCGCTGTGGCGACTGAACCCTCAGGGGCGCCACACTTCCACACTCACTACAAATGGCTGAATTTGGAGCGAAGTTTTATGTAATCCGTGTGACGGAGAAACCACAGTTTTAAATACCTGGCCTGTAGGTAACTATTTTTAACAGCAAACTGTTGTAAATTGCTTCACTGACAGACTGAAACAAATTTTTAATGGAGGCCAGAAATGGCAGTATTGTCTGAAAACGTATATGTGATCCGTGTGACGGAGAAAACACAGTTTTAAATACCTGGCATGTAGTTAACTATTTTGAACAGCAAACTGTTGTCAATTTCTTCCCTGACACACTGAAACAAAATTTTAATGGAGGCCAGAAATGGCAGTATTGTCAGCACAATTATATGTGATCCGTGTGACGGACAAACCACAGTTTTAAATAGCTGGATTTTTAGCGCTGTAATATGGAAAGGAACTGGCTGTATTCTGCAGTGCCAACACGCAAATGGCGCAGAACAACGGTGTTCTCTGGATTGCTTTTTAAGCAAATAATGAGGATTAAGATGCCCCAAAAAATTATTCCTGGCCCCTGAGACCTGGGCCTATTTCTAGAAATATCTAACAGCAACAGCAGACAAAACTGCCGAGATGCTCGGGCGAGCACCGAGCAGTAGCGAGCATGCTCACTCATCACTGCTCCTGACAAAACTGGTGTAACTGATCAAGGTTTGTAGGTCGCTTTGCCTGCACCTGCCTTTTCAGCTTTGCCCATAAATTTTCCATAGTATTGAGATCAGGGCTTGGGAAGCCTTAAAGCCACAGCTGTGGCAGAACAAATCTGATGGAATCTGCTAGACCCGGGAAAAGGTAAAAGCGGTGCGTTATATGGACATTAATATAGTTACTTTGCTGAAGGCTGTAACTGGAGCCAAGTGGACCTGGCTGCCACTTGAAAGGCTCTTGGTTGTTATGTGTGTAAACATGCCGGTGAGCCACTGAGATGGACTGTGTGATAAGCAGTTATGAAGTGTAATAAACTGCTGGATTTCATGTTACTGGAAAACGTTGCATATGTGCTTTAATTGACCCGCTGAAGCGAGTGTCCCCCAGCGTGATGACTAGCGCTGCCTTACATGTGGTTGGAGAATGCGGCAACTGCAGCCCGGTTGCTAGGGGCAACTGCAGCCCGGTTGCTAGGGGTAACGGCACAGGACGACGCGTGTGGATACAAGCATCTTGTTGTGGCTCGGCTGGGTCACGAAGATTAAAGCATCTTGTTGTAATTCAGCGGGGTTACAAAAATTGTCCTCGCACTCAAACCTGGTTTGCTGTGGCTGGGCGGGGTCACGAAGATTAAAGCATCTGGCTGTAACTCGGCAGGGTTACAAAAATTGTCCTCGCACTCAAACCTGGTTTGCTGTGGCTCAGCAGGACCATGAAAATTTTCCGGGGAGAGCAGTGTGAAGTGTCTAGTGTGAACAGTGTACCGTGATGACCATGAATGGTTCAGTACCTCTAGACAGAATGGAGAAGGGGTTAGATGACCGGCTGCAAATGGTTTGGAGCGAAATGGAGTGTCCTGAAGCAATGCAGGAACAGATAAAGATGGCTGTGAAGGGAGCAGCAAATGAGACTGAAGCTATTGAGCAATTAAAGTGCCTGTTAAAATCGCAGCCGCAGGCATTTGAGAAACGACAGCAGGTCATGGTGCAGGAAGGGCAGGAGCTGTTGGCCCTTTACAGAAAGGCGACAACGGACCATTATGTGAGTTCTTCTGGGGCGCCATTATTGTCCCAGAGTGCCCGGGGAGGTGGTAAGAGATGTTGTGAATTGGGTCCTAAGACTATTGCTGATTTTTTTTGTAAAAATCCCCCTACAGGTGTGGGTGTCCAAAAGGGGGGGGGGGGTTCAAAAAGGGGCGGATTTTCAAAAGAGCATGGAGTATAGAAAACTAAAATTTGTTACTGGTTGTGGGTTGGTACCGCCTAAAAATGACAATTTGACCATTGATAACGGGGTAGCTTCAGTAGAAGGGGTTGACGTCAAGGTGGGAGGTGACTTGTTGGCCCACAACTCCATGGGGAGTGACACAGACCCCACAACTGACGGTGACACTATGAAAGTAGAAAGAGAGTTCAGTCAGGAGGGGCTAGATGAGGGGAGAGAGTCCCACTCTCGTCGTCGATGGCACAAAGGCCACAAAAAAGTTGCTCCTGTAGATTTTGCTGAAAGGGCAAATAAAGAAAATGCAAGGCTGTGTGCCTTTATTCCGAGTTTGGATCCTCTTTTAGAAGAAGAGGAGGTGACGTTGCCAGTAGCAACCTCCGATACAGTACTGAGACAGAAGGATCAGGATCCGACAGCCCTGAAAGAGGAGGCGGCCAGTCATGACCAAGAGCTGGAGCCTATCAGGCAGCAGTGTCAGCGTGACATGCTGCAACGAAGGGAAAACCTGGAGAACGTGTCCTCAGACCAGCTGAGCCTGGAGTCTGAACAGCAGAAAATAAACAAGGTTGTAAGGAACTTGCAGCGAGAACTGGAAGAAAGCCGCGAGGAAATCAACAAATGGAAAGAAAGGTTTCAGAGAAATAAAGAGGAGGTTTCTCAATTGGAGCTTGACAAAGCGGAGTGTGAAGATGAGTTGTGAGAGGTGAAAGATCGCTTCTCCCTGGTATGGTTAGAGCTGAGGCAAGTGAAGCAAAAGCTGGATTAGGGTCTACACCAGAGGGATAGGGAGCTGTCTGCCCTAAAAGAGGCGCTGCAGGATGAAGTTTCTGGACGTGATCAAAACCTAGAACGACTGTGCGAACAGTTCAACCAGAAGCTGTGTGAATCCAAGAAGGAGTGTAGTGAACTCAGTAAGGAACTGCAACAAATTAAGAGAGACTATGAGGATCTCCTCAAGGTTAAGAAAAAACTAGAGGAGGATAAGGCTGATGCAGAGCACATGCGCCAAGTGGTTGAGACCACTCTACAGGACACCCGTGATGAAAATGATGATCTCCGCAGAAAGACCCTAGGTCTGGTAGCTCAGGTGAAGGAGCTGCAGACGTTCTCTGATAATCTCCAGAGGGCAGAGACGTGCCTTAAGGAAAGAATCAGCAAGATGGAAGCTGAGCGGAAAAAGATGGAGGAGTCCATCGAAGAAGGGAGGTATGAAGCAAATGCCTCTTCAGATAATGCGAGCTTGGGTGATTCGGTGGATGTGAGAGCCAAGATCAAGGAACTCAAGGAGTTGCTACAAGCCCATTGGAAGCAAGAGAAGCTTGAGAGACTGGCTGTCGAGAGCCGAGTGGGCGCATTGGAGACAGAGAGCTCTGAGAAAATTCTGCTGATAAAGGAGCAGTTGAAGCCGGAAGAGCTTCAGAGATTGGTTGCAGAGAGGCGAGTGGCTGAGCTAGAGGAAGAAGAGGTCAAGACGAAAATTCTTGAATTTGTAGCTGTGAGTCAGCTCAGGGGAAGAATACAGGGTGAAGAAGCTGAAAGTCAGTTCCCCCTGAAACCTGAGCCGGTTGATCGACTGAAAACCACTGGTGAAACAGAAATGTCTCGGTACAAGTGCCTCATAGATGTACCCGAGGATTTGAGAGAAGAATGCACCAGTGAGTCCGTGCATGAAGAGTTTAAGAAGGCCATGGGAGCCTGTAAGGTATACTCGACCTCAGAAGCTAAACAGCTGTTGGTCCTGTCCACAACCGAAGTCACAATGAAGAGGGTGGCTATCCTAAGTAACATGCACTGGCGATGTATTCGCACAAAGCGGTTTGTCCGGTTGAAGACGAAACAAGCCATTAGACAACTGGAGCTTATGAGTAAAGCTCAAAGTCTGCATGAAGAGGTCATCCGGGTGCCTCATGCTCTGGTAAGAAAGCTCATTGTGGGAAATGGCCGAGCCATGCAGATGATGGTAAAGAAGTCCGGTGTGATGAAAGTAAGCAGTCCACGTGATCGACAGGACTCGGTACCAGATGAAGACGGCATGGTGTCATTCTCCGCTGTAGGAACAGAAGAAAGTCTTGCATATATTCGCATACTGTTGGAGTACCGAGTGACCTACCTGCGAGAGGTAGAACAGTTGAATCTCGCTAGACTGCGAGTGGAAAGACAGAATCGCCTGAGCAGCAGAAGATGGCAGCCGTCTAGAAATTGTGAGACCAGACAGAGAAAGGACCCTTCAAATAATAGAACGGCTACAGTAGAAGTTAGAGACTTTCCAATATGTCCCGAGGATAGTGGGCGTGGGTTTAGAGGTAGTGAGACTTCCAGTAACTCAGGTCTGAGTGGCCCATACAAACGACCCAATAGAGTACGGGACAGTAGGGAGTCGAACCGGACCTTAGATACCAGGGTATGTGAGTCACACTGCTGTATTGACCGCTGGGAGCGGGGGAGGTCTGACAAGGTTACGACCGACCGCTGGGAGTGGGGAAGGTCTGACAAGGTTACGACTGACCATTGGGAGCGGGGGAGGTCTGACAAGGTTACGACCCAGAAATTTGACTTGACGAAGGCAGTGACAATGACAGAAGGTAGGTCCCTAAGGAATGGGCTAATGTTGATGATTAGTGTTCCAGGGGCTGAGCAGCGCAATTGTCAAGTACTTGGTCTCTGTGTGAACTGTGGGTTATAATGTGATTGTGTATATTATGCGTTCAACCCCACAAGTTTGAACAGAGGGGGGATATGTAATGCAGCGGCTTGCGGCATTACTGTAATGGTCCAGGGTGTGTTCTGGCTGACCATGTACCTCTCCCTCAGGTGACTGATCACATGACTGTGACATCATCACAGGTCCTGTGCACACAGAAGGACTGATCACATGATTGTGACATCAGCACAGGACCTGTGTGCACTGGAGGATATATAAATCTTGGTGCTTTTGAAACAGGGTGTGAAAGGCATGAGGCCTGTTCCCCGTGTGTGGGACACCATTAGAGTGTGAGGCCTAGTGAAGCCGGGTGAAGCCTGAAAGGCAAAGGCAGGATCCTTGTGTATAAGAGATGCCAGTAGCCTTGGAGGGCAAGAGGCTTGGAAGACAAGAGTCCTGAAAGGCAGAGGCTGGTTTCCTTGTGTGTGCAAAGAGATGCCAGTAGCCTTGGAAGGTAAGAGGGCTGGAGACCCCCATCTGGGAAGCCGTAAAGCCACAGCTGTGGCAGAACAAATCTGATGGAAACCGCTAGACCCGGCAAAAGGTAAAAGTGGTGCGTTATATGGACATTGATATGGTTACTTGGCTGAAGGCTGTAACTGGAGCCAAGTGGGCCTGTCTGCCACTTGAAAGGCTCTTGGATGTTATGTGTGTAAACATGCCAGTGAGCCACTGAGATGGACTGTGTGATAAGCAGTTATGAAGTGTAATAAACTGCTGGATTTCATGTTACTGGAAAACGTTGCATGTGTGCTTTAATTGACCCGGTGAAGCGAGGGTCCCCCAGCGTGATGACTAGCACTGCCTTACAATATATATATGTAAGTATGTGTAGACACTGGTTAGGCTACTACTGTAACGGCTTGAGTATATATGACACTGATCAATTATCATTATGGCCTCTGTCAGGTAATTACATAGATGATGCTCAGTGACAATAGTAAATGGCCCAGTAATACAATATGGGAGAAGAAAGATGACACTCACCATAAGGGTCTTGGTATTTTTGTTGGCTAAAAAATAGCAGCTGACCTGTTACAGGAGAGCGTGGGTGCATGCAGGTGCCGACCATTTCCTGTTATTGTGCTGCTTCGTTTGGTGTGACTAATAAGACAAATAAATATACCAAGATACTTCTTACTTCTGGTGAGCTCTGATTGTCTTCTCCCATATTGTATGAGCTCAGTCTAACCCCACCTGCACCCAGAGCTGTGGAGTCGGAGTCGTGATAAAATGGACCGACTCCGACTCCTAAAATATATAACAAATTGGGTGTAGTAGTTCAATGCAGTTTGTGGAGAATATTATTTCATAAGGATTTGGGAAAGTTATGAAATGTCCTATAAATGTCTGTCCTATTCTTGATCTAAGGGTCTAGACTTTTAGCTGAGATGAATCTGTGCTACAGTAAATTTATCTCTTAAACATGAGCCATGTATGAGGGTGTTGGAGTCAGAGTTGGAGTCGGTGTCATGGAAATTGAGGAGTCGGAGGTTTGGCTTACCGACTCCACAGCCCTGCCTGCACCACTGATTTACAGCTTTCTGTCTACACTGTGCATAGACAACGCTGACAGTGGAGAGGGACATGGTTAGCCTGAGCTCATGAATATTAAGGACTGCATAGCAGGAGCTGATCATTGAGAGGACTAGCAGAGCTGCAGCAGATAACACAATTGTAGCACCCCGAGGACTCGGCTGCTACAGGGGTATTGCACCTCGATCCAGAGGTGTGGTATTCCACTCCCGGGTAAGGATGGAGTGTGGAACTGGGCTCAGTTAGCTGCATGCACCACACTCACCCCATTTCCGGGGGACAGACCAACGGTACTCCCACCAGATAGATGTGCAGGTACGACAGCTTCTGTCCCCGGCTGGAGTGGGGAGGGGGGAGGAACATCCTAGTGGTGTAGGAGCAGATAGGGGAGGGACTCTGGGCATAGGTAGGAGCCCATTGGGTGCTTGTCACCTGGGCTCAGGTGTCAGAGGGAGTATATAAGGTGGGCACCATCTTAGGACAAGGTCTTTTTGGTCTGCTCTGTGCAGAGAGGAGCTCAGCCAGAGAGGGCTGACAGGGAGCTGTGGCTCAGTCTGGGCCCAGCTCCAGAGCCAGGCCTGGAGAGGAGGCCTGAAGCAGAGAGAGAGAGAAAGGAGAAGAAGGAGGAACAGAAACACCAGGAGAGGCCCAGAGATGCAAGAGAAGAGGGAACCCTGAGATCCCACGAGTTAACGGGTGAAGGGTTGGCAGAACAGGGTACCGGATCCCAAACTGGTGGAGGCCAATTATCCTCAGCCAGGAACCAGAGGTCGTGGACAAGTTTTGGCGCGACCCCTCGCCATATCCACCAGGAAGGCATACCACGTATAGGGTCAGGGAAGCCGGGAAAGGTTTCACCACCAGAAGGCCCGAGGGAGCTGGACAAAGGTGGATCCCTGGTGGGGACGGCCAGTAGGAAGGAAGAGAGGGGAGCTCAGGACCACGCTCTGGAACTGCCTGGGAGTTGGCCGAGTCCCGCACCTGGTGGACGCAGCACGGCTCGGGTGGTCACTCTTGGCCGAAGTGATCTGAATACCAACTGTGAGTAAAGCTGTGAAAACTGCAATGCACGTCTCTGAGCTTCCTTGTCACACCACTACCACTATCATCATTCCCTGCTTCACCAGCTGCCCTGAGGCTATACCTCTCCCGTTGGGGGTTATACCATCCACGCTGCACAACCACACCACCGGCCTCAGCGGTCTGCCCTGCAGCGGCGGCTTCATAGCTGCAATCAACGGGTGGCGTAGTCGAACTCTATAACATCTTAATGCCGCGCACTGCCTCTTAGTTTGACCACTCTGGGCACGGACCGGGTCACCGCCACGAGGACTACTACCCCTGTCAGATCCGGCTCCGGGTATCCCCCGCATGCGCAACGCAGCACAACATGGCCCAGGGGGCGCGTCACAATGATTTATCAAAACTACAGCAAGGAGCCCAGTAACATCACTGGATTCGGGGTCTCGGCCCCCACATCATGCTGCTCTCAGATGAGGTAGCATAAACCTGGTGACAGATTCCCTTTAGTAACATCAGACACGATCTTCCATCCAACAAGTCAATGGACCCGAATAATTCAGACTCAGGATTTCTGACTATGATGTTGGCCAAGAGAGTGTGTGAAAAGAGTCTCCTTCCTGCAGACGATCATGCCTTTCAGCTTTGGAAGATGAGCTGCTGCAGCAGAGAGTACAGATTGCTGCCATTGTTGCCCTACAACCGTCACAAGCCGCACAGTCTCGTAAGCCATTGTTTTTGTAATCCTTATAAATCACTTAATGGGTTAAATAGGTCAAGCTTTTGCTATGTATTTGGTATGATTTGATCTCGTTTTTGTTTCTCAGATACAGAATCAATGTGCTCATTTAGCTGCCCAGGTAATGCCCTCTCACCCCCATCTTCAGCTTCTCCACCACTTTCCGCACAGTTTTTGCAATTTACAACCCCAGTAGCTCCGCTGCCCCCTCCTCCTCCTCCTCCTCCTCCTCCTCCTCCACCACCCCCAGTCCCATCTTCCCAACTAAAATCTGCACTTGATATTATAAGAGAACGTAAAGCTTCTCACAAATGCAGCCCGACGGAAAGTGAGGCTTCAGAGAAAGGCAGTGTGGATCAGCTCCCCAGTATGATGGATGTGTTAAAAGGCATGAATTCCATCAAGCTTCGGGCGGTCGAAAGGTCATTTTATAGATTTTCTTTAAATATATATTTTTTATTACAGACATGCGTGAAATAGAATGAAGGAGAAAACTGTAAAAAAAAAAAAAATCTGTCACTGAGCCTGCATCTTTCCCTGCACATGACTGCTGATCTCATGAGCTGTCATGTGCCTTTAACAGACGCAGGCGGATCCGAGATCCACCCGCAGCTGTTAACCAGTTAAATACCGCTGTCAATCACTAGCAGTGGCATTTAATACACACCTGCCAGAAGCTCGTCACAAGACACACCCATAGGCGTCCCTGTCATGTGATTGCGGGGTGCCAATGTGTTGTCATGACAGCCGGGGGTCTGCAGAAGACCCCTGGCTGTCATTGTAGATCCCCTGTGGCCGGCATTCATAGGAGATTGTGATTTCTGCTATACATAGCAGTGCTGAAGCCCTGCTATGTGTAGCACAGGTAATCAGATGATTGCAGCTTCAAGTCTCCTAAGAGGACTATTGCTGCCAGTAAAAAGTAAAAAAAGTTTTAAAAAACATAAAGGTTTAAATCACGCCCTTTTGCCCTATTGAAAATAAAACCATTAAAAAAATATACGCATATTTGGTATCGCTGTATTCAGAAATCTCCGATCTATCAAAATATAAAGTAAATTAATCAGATCGGTAAACGGCGTAACGACAAAAAAAATCTAAACTCCAGAATTATGTTTTTCTTTTTTTGCCTCCGCAAACATAACAGGCGATCAAAACATTGTATCTACCTCAAAATTATATAAATAAAAACGTCCGCTGAGGGCGCAAAAAATAAGCCCTAACCTGGCCCTAGATCCCGAAAAATGGAGATGCTACGGGTCTCGGAAAATGGCGACATAAGCGATTTTTTTTAATTTTTTTTTTTACAAACTTCTGATTTTTTTTTTCACCACTCACATATAAAAGAACCAATACATGTTTGGTATCTATGAACTCGTACTGACCTGGGAATCATAATGGCTGGTCAGCTTTAGCATTTAGTGAACATGGTAAATAAAATAAAAAAATTACAATTGTGGAAATGCACTTTTTTGCAATTTCACCGCACTTGGAATTTTTTTTCCCGTTTTCCAGTACACGATATGGTAAAATAAATGGTGTCAATCAAAAGAACAACTTGTCCCGCAAAAAAAAAAGGTACCGTACAGACCAAAAGTTTGGACACACCTTCTCATTTAAAGATTTTTCTGTATTTTCATGACTATGAAAATTGTACATTCACACTGAAGACATCAAAACTATGAATTAACACATGTGGAATTATATACTTAACAAAAAAGTGTGAAACAACTGAAAATATGTCTTATATTCTAGGTTTTTCAAAGTAGCCACCTTTTGCTTTGATAACTGCTTTGCACACTCTTGGCATTCTCTTGATGAGCTTCAAGAGGTAGTCACCGGAAATGGTCTTCCAACAATCTTGAAGGAATTCCCAGAGATGATTAGCACTTGTTGGCCCTTTTGCCTTCACTCTGCGGTCCAGCTCACCCCAAACCATCTTGATTGGGTTCAAGTCTGGTGACTGTGGAGGCCAGGTCATCTGGTGTAGCACCCCATCACTCTCCTTCTTGGTCAAATAGCCCTTACACAGCCTGGAGGTGTGTTTGGGTTCATCGTCATGTTGAAAAATAAATGATGGTCCAACTAAACGCAAACCAGATGGAATAGCATGCCGCTGTAAGATGCTGTGATAGCCATGCTTGTTCAGTATGCCTTCAATTTTGAATAAATCCCCAACAGTGTCACCAGCAAAGCACCCCCACACCATCACACCTCCTCATCCATGCTTCACGGTGGGAACCAGGCATGTAGAGTCCATTCTTTCACCTTTTCTGCGTCGCACAAAAACACGGTGGTTGGAACCAAAGATCTCAAATTTGGACTCATCAGACCAAAGCTCAGATTTCCACTGGTCTAATGTCCATACCTTGTGTTCTTTAGCCCAAACAAGTCTCTTCTGCTTGTTGCCTGTCCTTAGCAGTGATTTCCTAGCAGCTATTTTACCATGAAGGCCTGCTGCCCAAAGTCTCCTCTTAACAGTTGTTGAAGAGAAGTGTCTGCTGCTAGAACTCTGTGTGGCATTGACCGGGTCTCTAATCTGAGCTGCTGTTAACCTGTGATTTCTGAGGCTGGTGACTCGGATAAACTTATCCTCAGAAGCATAGGTGACTCTTGGTCTTCCTTTCCTGGGGAAGTCCTCATGCGAGCCAGTTTCTTTGTAGCGATTGATGGTTTTTGCAACTGCACTTGGGGACACTTTCAAAGTTTGCCCAATTTTTCGGACTGACTGACCTTCATTTCTTAAAGTAATGATGGCCACTCGTTTTTCTTTACTTAGCTGCTTTTTTCTTGCCATAATAAAAATTCTAACAGTCTATTCAGTAGGACTATCAGCTATGTATCCACCAGACTTCTTCACAACACAACTGATGGTCCCAACCCCATTTATAAGGCAAGAAATCCCACTGATTAAACCTGACAGGGCACACCTGTGAAGTGAAAACCATTGACGGTGACTACCTCTTGAAGCTCATCAAGAGAATGCCAAGAGTTTGCAGAGCAGTCATCAAAGCAAAAGGTGGCTACTTTGAAGAACCTAGAATATAAGACATATTTTCAGTTGGTTCACACTTTTTTGTTAGGTATATAATTTCACATGTGTTAATTCATAGTTTTGATGCCTTCAGTGTGAATGTACAATTTTCATAGTCATGAAAAAACAGAAAAATCTTTAAATGAGAAGGTGTGTCAATCTTTTGGTCTGTACTGTATATTGACAAAAAATAAAAAACTTGGCTCTGGGAATAAGAGTAGAAAAAAATGAAAGGGCAAAAACAGAAAATTGCAAGGTCATGAATGGGGTTAACAATGCTGTACCCTTCTCTGGAAGTCCCACATATAATGAATGTAGCAGTGGCGTGAATGCTTGAGAAGGCTCAAATATAATGTGCCTCTTCCAAGCCCCATTCATGGTGGGGGTCTTCCATGCGGACCTCCTGCGATCAGCAGGCTTATCCTGTGGATATGACTAGCCCAGGGGAATGGGGATGACTCGGTACCCGGGCCTTTAGCCTGGCCTTTAGGGATGTCACGGTGGTCGGCTCCCGGGCCCGTACTCTGGGCCTCTCTTTTAAAAGGGTTGGTGTTGTAAAAGAAAGAGTTTGTGACGCCACCTGTGGCTTCTGGTGAGGATCACCAGTGCTGCGCAGTCCACTGAGGCAGGTGATAAGGCAGCATGATGGTATAGCTCCCCACAGGTAGAGCTGGGCCTCAGGGCAGTATAGGAACGGGGATGCAGGACAAAGAGACTCCGCCGGGCCAGATCAAGAACAGGGATGGACACAATAGTCACTTCAGTACCTTTTACTGGTGGAATTTCAGGCACTCCCAGGAGCACTGTAGGGTGAAGGTTGTATGTCCGGATCCTCCCCAATGAGCAGGTTTTGGGCCTCCTGGTTCTGGCTTCTGCGTAGTAAGTTTCTGACCTGCCTGGAGCTAGGCCTAACTTTGCCTCTGTCCTGCGCTGGCTGACCTTGTGGTAGGGCCTTCTCTTGGAGAGCACGCTCACGACCTACGGGGCCTATGTGTCTCCTGGCTCTGGTACGTATCAGCACTTTAGCGATCCTGGGACCTGTAGTTCTCCAGGGATTCCAGTTTATCTTACTGGGTCGTGGAGATCCCGGCAAGCTTCGGACCCGGGGTCCAGTAACTACTTCTTCTTCGGGGTGAGCTAGTTAAGCTCCTTTGCCCCCTATGAACTAACTCTCTACTCTTCGCCTTCGGCCTACTCGGACCCTCAATAGGCTACTCACACTAACGGCAGCGTGCCGTGTTTCACCGATCTTATGGCGCCGACACACCTACAGCTCACCTCACTGAGCTACACGTGAGTCTAGAACGTGCTCCACTGCAGACTGACCTCTTTCAGGCTTTTGCACTGCAGGAACTCTCACAACAGGTTTGCTTTCTGTCGTCTCCAGTCTAGACTAACTGCTGCCTGGCTCCACCTTCCCTTATATATCTCCCTAAGGAGCTCCCTCTGGTGGTCTGAGGTGGAAGTTGGAGATGTGTGAATGGTTATGGGGGCCTCTTGTGGAGGAATCCTTCAGTACACCCTCCTGGGTCTGTGATACCAAGCACAGCTGGGCTTCACATTCCCCCCCCTAGTTAAACTCAGCACTCCCGGGCTGAAGTACATTTTATAACAACAGTAACAATAGGAAACATAAGCAATACTAGAACACTCTTCCCTTTATGGGAGGCACGGATCTTAAACGTTGCAGAAACAATACAAATACAGAGTGTCCTCAGAATCCAAGTCTCCTATGGTGAGGTTCCCATACAGGATGTCCATCTCACAAGGTAGAGTACTTTGGTAGTTTTGAGGGACCTGTCCTAAACCCTCTACGCAGGCCCTGGGGTGGCTGCAGGGCATGAAGATCCGAGTTGCACCTCCAAAAGAGCCACTCCAGATAGGTTTTCCTTCTGAGGACACCTGAAAGGGGCACTCCAGGGAGCGCAATTATATACAATAAGAGTTTTTGGGCTGCACACAGTCCTCAGCCATGCAGTTCATTATGCAAATAAAGAATTAATAGGAAAAAGCACAAATTGATAAGCATGCATGAAAACAAACAGTTATGCAATACATTACAATTTAATACTCAATACCCCAGGGGTAACTATCTACATTCTCTGAAATTTTGCTACTTTACTCAGTGTACCTAGCAGGAGGTTTACCTCTTGTGCTGCGTACTGATCTGCATAGTGCTGTGGTTAGTGGAGTGTCAGTATCTGTATCCTCAGTTACCCTACCAGTTTTACATGTAACCATGTTGTAAAATTGCCTTAACCTCTCTCTTGGACTGGCAAGTCTACCATTGGCTGGGCCCTCTTGCTCCGCTCCTGCCGGGGATCCTTCATCCGGGGATACTTCTTGAGCTGGCTCTTCTGCAGCACTTACAGGTTCAACTTGCTGTGGAGGGTTTTCTGGCTGTTCATAGAATTGGAGTACTGGAATGATTACTGCACCTCCTATTTGAGGCCAATCCGCTGGGAAGTCTCCAAGGTCAGTGTGTATCACTGTTTCTTTAGGTTCTTCCTGGGTTGTGAAAGACACTTCTTCCTGAGTCTTTAGTAGATGTGGACACAACTTCAGGTGGTCCCTAGATATTGTCGCAGTTGTTCTTCCTCCATCTTTGCTGATCAAACACGTCTTCCTGTTGTCAAACCTTGAATTCAACACAGTGTAGGGTTCTCTCTCCCACTGGTCATCAAGCTTGTGTTTCCTCCGCTTCCTTTTCAATACCACTTCTCCTGGTGTGAAGGGTTCTGCTGGTGCACTTCTGTTGTATTGTGCCTCTTGTTTATCCCTCACCCGAGTGAGACTGTCTTCGACACAGGCTTGGACTCTCCTGTACTGCTCCTGTCTGGTCGTGTCCCAGTCCTCAGTGGTCACATCAGCTTCAGGTTCTACCACACCAAGCTTCAGGTCCATGGGCAACTTCCCTGGTCTTGCACGCATGAGATATGCCGGAGTGCAATTGGTGGAACTTACTGGTATGTGATTATACAGATCCACTAGGTCAGGTAGTAGGTCTGGCCACTGGCTTCTCTCTTCTAGTGGTATGGTCTTCAGTAGATCGATGATGATGTTATTCATCTTTTCACAGAGACCGTTAGTTTGGGGGTGGTACTGGTACGGTGTAGTCCTGATCTTTTTATACCCGTACAGATGGCAGAACTCTTTGAACAATTCAGCCTCAAAGGCCGTGCCTTGGTCAGTCAGTACCTGTCCAGGCTATCCATGGGACCTGCAGAAGTACGCCTGGAACGTCTTAGCTGCTGTCTCTGCTGTCAGGTCTTTGATAGGGGAGACCACCAGGACCCTGGAGTAGTGATCCACCATGGTCAGGGCATAGGAGTATCCTGACTGACTGGGTGACAACTTGACATGGTCCAGGGCCACGATCTCCAGAGGGCGAGTCGTCTTGATGGGTTGCAGGGGTGCCTTCTGGCTGCTGTAGTCTTTTCTTCTGAGGCTACAGGGTCCACAGTCTCTGCACCACCTCTCAATGAAGCTGCGCATCCCCACCCAGTAGAATCGACACTTCAACAGGGTCTCTAGCTTTTTCTAGCCAAAGTGCCCCGCCTGATCGTGGTAGGCCTCCAACACCATCTGGATGTCCGTCTTGGGGACCACTATCTGCCACACCATCTCGAGGGTTTTGGGATTGACGTACCTCCGGCACAACTTCTCACGGTAGATAAACAGCCGGCTTCTCTCATTCCACAGCTGCTTTGCTTGGAGAGCCGCATCCTTCTCCAGGGAGGAACCTTCTTGGGTTATCAGCTCCTTGATACGGCTGACAACCGGGTCGCTGTCCTGGGTCTCTTTCCAGCTGTGGTGAGGCAAGGGGTTTAACGTCTTACCGCGTTGCTTCCTGGAGGCTCGTAGCTCGTGGGCCATCCCATTCCGGTGGAAGGCAGGTAGTTCAACCTCTTCCAGGTCATCCACTTCTTCTTCTGTGTCTGACTGGTGAGGCATCCTGGACAGGGCATCGGCGTTGGCGTTCTTGCGGCCCGCCTGGTACTTTATGGTGAATTGGTAGTTTGACAGCCGAGCCATCCATCGCTATTCCATGGCTCCCAGCTTGGCTGTTTGAAGATGAGTTAAGGGGGTATTGTCAGTGTAGGCAGTAAACTTGCTGGAGGCTAGGTAGTGCTTGAACTTTTCTGTGATGGCCCAGACCAAGGCCAGGAACTCCAACTTGAAGCTGCTATAGTTCTCTGGGTTCCTCTCGGTCGGGCGGAGCTTCCTGCTTGCATACGCGATGACTTTCTCCTGGCCATTCTGCTTCTGACTTAAGACAGTGCCCAGGCCTTCATTGCTGGCATCTGTATACAGCAGGAATGTTTGGCTGTAGTCAGGGTAGGCTAGGATCTCATCACCTGTCAGGATCTCCTTCATCTCTTGAAATGATTCAGCCTGTTCTTTACCCCAGTGGAATGGACGGTTTTTGCTTTTGGGGGACTGCCCTACCAGGAGGTCTTGCAGAGGAGCTGCCTTCTTAGTGTAGTCCTTTACAAACCTCCGGTAGTATCCGACTAGTCCCAAGAACTGACGCACCTCCTTGAGGTTCTTCGGCTCCGGCCACTTCTGGATGGCAGTAACTTTCTCCGGGTCTGGTGCTACCCCTTCCGGACTGACAATGTGCCCCAGGTACTGTACCTTTCTCTTGAGCAGGTGGCACTTTGAGGGCTTCAACTTCATCCCGTACCGGGACAGTGACTCAAATACCTCTGCCAGGTGTTTCAGGTGGTCCTCGTACGTTCTGGAGTACACAATTACGTCATCCAGGTAAAGTAACACAGTCTCGAAGATGCGGTGTCCCAGGCAGCACTCCATCAGTCTCTGGAACATTCCGGGGGCATTTTAGAGTCAAAACGGCATGCTGTTGAACTCGCAGAGTCCCATCGGGGTGGTGAAGGCCGTCTTCTCCCGATTCTCCTCAGCCACAGCGACCTGCCAGTAACCACTAGTGAGGTCAAGGGTAGAAAAGTAATTTGCAGACTTTAAGGCAGCTAGGGACTCTTCTATGCGTGGTAAAGGGTATGCATCTTTATGTGTAATGCGATTTACTTGACGGTAATCTACACACATTCTCATGCTCCCATCCTTTTTCCTAACCAGCACTAGGGGAGCCGCCCAGGGACTACAACTAT
Organism: Phyllobates terribilis; assembly: GCF_046119375.1. Classification (NCBI taxonomy): domain Eukaryota; kingdom Metazoa; phylum Chordata; class Amphibia; order Anura; family Dendrobatidae; genus Phyllobates; species Phyllobates terribilis. The sequence continues at coordinate 1,770,472 of NW_027362982.1, forward strand.
CCCTAATTACTCCCGCCTTCCTCATGTCATGCAGCATTTCTTTTGCCTTCTGGTAGTGAGCTGGGGGTATAGGCCTATAACGTTCTTTAATTGGGGAATGGTTGCCTGTGGAGATATGATGTTGAACCCCCTTAACCCTCCCAAAGTCAAGTGGATGTTTACTGAACACCTGCGAGTATTCTTGAACCACCCGGTGTACACCCTGTTTTTGATGGGCAGGAGTGGTGTCTGTCCCAACATGGAGCTGTTGACACCAATCCTCCACCTGGGTTGCAGGGTCATTATCTTCCACTTCTTCTGGTGAAGTTAAGGACTCCGCCACATGGATACAGTTGTTGTTGACAGCATGTAGTTTAGCAACAGTGGCATAACGTGGCAGTTTGACCTCATCTTCCCCTAGGTTAAGAAGACGGACAGGCACCCTCCCATTACGTACATCTACCACCCCCCTGGCGGTTAAGAGCGTGGGTCTGTGCTCAGAGCAAAGGGGTTCTACTACCGCCTGGTAGCTCTGTCCTCTAAGACCTATGGCAGCTCTACACCAGATGAGCATTTCACTCATTGGGGGAACAACAATGGGTATAGGGTCTGTTACCCTCACGTTACCGATTTCACCATCTGTTAATTGTACTTGCTGTTGATACATCAAGACGCGGATCTCTCTCTGCAGCGCCCTCCTCTGTCTCGGTCTGGCAGTGTCAGCGATCTCTTGGAGCAAGAACACAACCTCTCCCAAACAGTTACCAACAACATTAGTGCCTAGTACCATATATGGGTTGCTGTCATCAGGGTTAGTCTCCACTACAATAAGTCCCTGGTCCTTCAGCTCCACTCTCCCCACCTTACAGTCACATTCTTAACCCCGAGTAGGTTAAGGGGGAGTCCATTTGATGCATATACAGACAAATTTGGAGCTGGCGGACGCAGATCGTCCATGGACCAGTACCTCTTGTAGAGGACTTCAGGTATGATGGTTACCTGAGATCCTGTGTCCAGCAGGGCATGCATCGGGATCCCGTCCAATACAATGGACAGGAAAGGTCTTCCTCCGACGAACCTGTTGTACCAGTCTGATGGACCTGGTGAGTCTACTCCTGGGTGGCGGCCTTCGGACCCAGGGTTTTCTCGTTTAAGGGACAATTCAGGGCGATGTGTCCGGTCTTATGGCATCGGTAACAGATCGGTTCCCTTGGTGGACGGCGTTGGTCACTGGTCCTCGGCGAGGGTGGTGTTGGCCTCCTCCTCCTCCGCATCCAGGGGACATCCTCAGGGCTATCAGCTAGCAGGATCTTCCCTCCTCCCTCAGGCTCCGTCCGCAGCTGCAGGGCACTCAGCACGGTGGTCAGGGTTTTACTCAACTGACGCACCTCTGAGCGCAGACTGTCCAGGTCTTTAGGGGACGTTGTTGGAACCTTAGCTTCAGCAGTCACTGGAGAAAAGGTGGGCGTTGCAGGCTCTGGGGTTGCCCCACCCTGGTAACATTGGATGGCATTTGTCTCCAGGGGCTGTAGTCCTTTTATAGCCATGTCCTTTAGATTGTCAAAGGTGGCATCTGGATGATCCAGGGACCACCAACGCACAGTCCTGCTCTCCTCTGGAGACTTCAGTCCCCGGACAAACTGTTCCTTCAGCATTTTGTTCTCATTCTCAAAGCTGGTCGGACTAACCTGGTTCAGAGCCCGCAGGGCCCCTTGAAGATGCCAGGCGTAGTCACGAACATAGTCCTCTGGTTGTTGGGAGCAGCTGTAGAACCTCATCCGGAGGTCCGCCTCAGTAAGGTCCTCAAAGACAGTATGTAGTTTTTGGAATATTGCGGACACTATCCCCGGTCTGCGGCCGACCATGTTTCCACTTCCCGCTCCGCAGCACCGGTCAGCTGTCCTAATACAACGGCAGCTCTTTGTTTGCCGGTCATAGAGTACATGTCCAAAATACCACATATCTTCCGCTTAAATCCAGACAGGGTATCTGGTTTGCCGTTGTACTGGCGGAGCCACTTTTCTCCAGGAATGTACGGTAAAGTCATAGGAATAACAGGTGTTACAGGCGCTGCTGGTGGAGTGGCGGCTTCGGCCTGCCCATTATCGGGGACGTTGACCGGTAGGTCGGCGTTCTGCTGTTCGACGGACATCTTAGCGCCCCCCTAGTTAACCGTGGCCTACCTTCTGGTTTTTCTTCCGGTAGGCTGCAGCTCCGCAGGTGACAGTTGTCTTCAGGACCTTGCGTCGCTTGCATCCTACGTCAGAGCGTTCAGCGACGCTCCGTACAGGACCTGGCGCTTCCTGATTTGACATCAAGGCGTGGGGTGTGTCCGGGACTTCGTGCTCTTTTGCAGGTACGCCCCTTATTTTCCCGCGGTTACGCCCTTCTTCTCGCTCAACGGCCCAACAATGGCGGCTATCTTCACCACAACTTTTCGTACACAGTTCAAAATAAAGGCGCACAGTACCCGGTGGCAACGGGCAAAACACGGTGTCATTGCAGTGGGCACGTGATCCTGTTTGTGACGCCAGGAAAGAGATGACTAGCCCAGGGGAATGGGGATGACTCGGTACCCGGGCCTTTAGGGATGTCGCGGTGGTCGGCTCCCGGGCCCGTACTCTGAGCCTCTCTTTTAAAAGGGTTGGTCTTGTAAAAGAAAGAGTTCGTGACGCCACCTGTGGCTTCTGGTGAGGATCACCAGCGCTGCGCAGTCCACTGAGGCTGGTGATAAGGCAGCTTGATGGTATAGCTCCCCACAGGTAGAGCTGGGCCTCAGGGCAGTATAGGAACGGGGATGCAGGACAAAGAGACTCCGCCGGGCCAGATCAAGAACAGGGATGGACACAATAGTCACTTCATGGTCTATTACTGACCAGTGATAAGAAAGTATAAAAGCACGGACAACCCCATTTATTTGAAATATGGTTCCTAATGTTTTCGGCACTAGCTACAGATATAGACCCTAATTGCTCTATAGGGGTTGTCCATCAATAAAGACAATTTTTTTAAATACTTAAATGCATGCATTTTTAGCTAAAAATAATTTTTTGGAATTGGATTTGATTAAAAATTTTGCACCGTTTGCCTTTTGTAGTCTCTATCTTGCACTGTCTAAGAATCCATCAGTGAGCTTATTATAACAGTTCAATAGGAGAGAACTGTTATAACAAGAGAAGGAGAGTACCTTTTTTTATGTCTTTTTCTGACCTCATCTCAGCTGGTTTAAGACCACTGACCACATCAAAGTTGAATGTGCAGGGAAACAAATAGTCTGTAAAAGCCAAATGGTGCAATATATTTAATGAAACCAAAATGCACAAAATATATCTTTAAGTCCACAAAGATGCAACATGCACCAATTGGCAGAACGGGGAATTTTTATCCCCAATGGAGAACTTTTATCCCTGTTACAAAATATGTGCCGCAGGTCAGATGCATGACTGCTGGGAGTCTACCGGAAAAAGCCGAGCAGCTACCTAGGGAATGAATGGAGCAGCTGTCAAGCATGTGCCTTTGCTGAAGCATTCGTCATCGAAACCAATTTTTTACACTGTTGATACTACATAGTAAAAAAAACATAGTTCTTATAGATGCTATATAACCCTTTTAAGGCAACCCACATACTCTAAAATCTAGACCTTTCGGCTGCGTGCCCACGATGCGTTTTTCATGCGTTTCCACTGCGGAATTTCCGCAGTGGAAACTCATTAAAAACGCTTGGTAATCTGCACCACATGGTCCTCAATGGCATTCCGCAATGTCAATGCACATGCTGCGGATTATTCCGCAGCGTTTCTGCGGCGCTCAAAAATCCGCAGCATGTTCATTAATTTTGCGGAAGCGCAGCGGAATTGCCGCCATTGACTTGCATTGAGACGCATATAATCCGTGTCTATACGTTTGTACATGTGGATTATATGCGTTTCTATGTGCGGATGGTACCCAGTTCTGGAGGAGAGAAGACTCTCATCCAGACCTGGGTACCATTGTACCTGTGAAAAAAAGAATAAAATAATAAATAAAGTTTATATTTACCTTCTCGCGGGCCGGCCGGCAGCGCTTATCTTCCAGGACCTGAGATGACGTCGCGATCATGTGACCGCAGACTGTCTCGCGATATGCCGGCAACCCGGAAGGACCGCGACAACACACGCGGCAGCACATGCGGCAGGGGATCGGTAAGTATAGCTTTATTTTTTACAGTCACACTATATAAATCCATGCTGTTTGCATGGATTTATATAGTGTGACCTAGTTGTCAAGCACTTTCCAAGTGATGCTATCGGGGCTCGGTTAGCTGCATGCATCACACACACCCCATTTCCGAGGGACAGCTCAACGGTGCTCCCATTAGTACAGTAATGCAGGCACGACAAATCATGTCCCTGGCTGGAGTGGGGAGGGGGAAGCACACCCAGTGATGTAGGAGCAGGGGGGGACGGTTTCTGGGCATAGGTAGGAGCCCATTGGTTGGAAGTCACCTGGGCTCATACACAGAGAGGTAGGTATATAAGGTGTCTTCATCTTAGTCGAGTAGAGTCAGTTCAGTCAGGAGGAGAAGAGAAAAGGAGTTCAACCAGGAGGGCTGACAGGGAGCTGTGGCTCAGTCTGGGCCCAGCTCCACGAGGCAGGCCTAGAGTGAAGGCCAGAGCCAGAAGAAAGGACAGAAACAGAAAGGAACAGAAAGGAAAGTAAGAAGGAACAGAACACCAAGAGAGGCCCAGAGACACGAAGGCAGAAGGAACCCTAAGGACCCAGGAGATTACAGGTGACGGGTTGGCAGAACAGGGTACCGGATCCCAAGTTGGTGGAGGCGACTAATCCTTAACCAAGAACCGGTGGTCGCAATCATTTAGTGGTGCGACCCCTTACTACACCTACTAGAAAGGCACACCACATAGGGTCAGGGAAGTGGGTACCCAGCCCTCCCAGGAGAAGATCAGAGGCAGCTGGACAAAAGTAGTGTCATTGGTGGGGCACGGCTGACGAAAGGATAGAAGGGAGTCCTGTGCCACACTCTGGAATTACCTGGGGGTTGACCGAGCCCCCTGCCTGGTGGAAGCAGCACGGCTCGGGCGGTCCTACCTGTGCACAAGTGAACTGGATGAGAACTGTGAGTAAAAAGCTTGAACTGCAACGCCTTGTCTCTGTGCTTTCTCACCGTATGCAGCACTACTGGTACTGGGACGCCCGTGCACCATAACCCCCACCGTCTACTACACTGCCCTGGGGCTTCACTCTTCCCGTCGGGAGTCACACTACCTCAGCTGCATACACCATCAGCCCCAGCGGTCTGCCTTGCAGTGGCGGTTCGCACTGACCGCAATCCACGGGTGGCGTAGTCGGACATTATCCCATAAAAGCCCCCACAAAAGACCGCCATTGGCCTGACCACACTGAGCCACGGGCCCGGGTCACCGCCACAGAGACTACAACCCCCAGAAGCCCGGTTCCGGGTGTCCCTCGGCCCAGGGGGCGAGTCAAATGCACAATCTGCATGCATTTTTTCTGGCAAGGGAGATGCAGAAACGCTGCAGAAATTTTCTGCTTCATTTCTGCATCGTGGGCACATACCCTTATTGGGTAGAAGTGTTTTAACTAATTGAATCGTTGACTGATCCTTCACGATTTTCCCAGTGTATATATGAATGTATATCTGGTTCTAACTTTTCCTATGTTCTTCACTTGTAGTTTGGGCGCCACCTGCTTAAGCCTATTGGGAAAAGAACACAGAAGGAAATTACAAGAAAGCAAGTTCATGTCTGAGTTGATGTTCATACCCCTGATGAAGCCATAATCACTTGGCGTAACGCGTAGGTTATTTATATCCTTCCTTTTTCTTTGAGCAGCTTTATTCTTGGCTAGTGTTGAGCGATACCTTCCGATATCGGGAAATATCGGATCGGATTGGATCGGACCGATACCGAAAAAGTATCGGATATCGCCGATTCCGATACCGGAAACCAATGCAAGTCAATGGGACAGAAATATCGGAATGAAAATAAACCCTTTCTTTCCTTGTAGGTTAATTCTACATGAAGGAAAACAACTAAGAATAATGTAGAATGTATTGGGGGAGGTGGCGGAGACAATAAAGGCATAGAGGTTTAGCCCAATCAAATGGAACAGCAGGAATTAATTTTTTTTTTTAAGACGTTCTGAGTTACGGAAATATTGACTATGTTAAGTATTTTTATATTTTGTCAGATATTTATGTTTCACTACTTCCATGCTCTTCACCTTCTTTTTTACTTCTCCCACACTTTCTCCTTCATCATCCTCAGCATCTTTTTCATCCACTTCTTCTTCACCTTCTTCATCTTCTTCTTCTTCACCTTCTTCGTATTATTCTTTTTTTTTACATTCATCATATTCTACTTCTTCATCTTCTTCATCTTCTTCTTCTTCATCATATTCTTATTTGTGGCAGGCATTCCTCTAGTTGTTATCTATAAAAGGTTGGACATTACACCTTTCGTTCTGCCCGTCACAAAAGATTTACAACAGGATTTGTCCGCGTTCAGTTTGGCCTGCAGCAGCAGGTCTTTTCCAGGGGCACCACGAGGAGGAACGGACTCACCCCCATACACTGCTTAGTCATCTTCTGCTTATAATTTAGATATTATCTTTTGCTCTGATTTTTAGTCTTATGCTTAATGTTCTTCCGCTTTTTGTTCTGCAGCTTCTTGTATTTCTGCTTCTTGGTTTTCTGTCTCTTGTTCTTCTGTATCTTGGTGCTTGTCTTCTCTTCTTTGTCCTCTTGGTCAACTTCTTCAGGGTCATCTTCTTGGTCTTCTTCGGGGTGGTCTTCAGGGTCGTCGTCTTCGGGGGTCCTCGTCTTCGGGGTCCTCGTCTTCTTCGGGTTGGTCTTCTGGGTCCTCATCTTCGGGGTCCTCGTCTTCTTCGGGGTGGTCTTCAGGGTCCTCGTCTTCTTCGGGGTGGTCTTCAGGGTCCTCGTCTTCAGGGTCGTCGTCTTCGGGGTCCTCGTCTTCTTAGGGTTGGTCTTCAGGGTCCTCGTCTTCAGGGTCCTCGTCAGGGAGATCTAGAGTGATTACCAAGAACCATTTCAAAAAGCTTGAACTTGGAAATGTAGCAGAAGGTACAAGAAAGCTGAGGAACTACCGAGGACCAGCTGACGGTACTGGAACCCGGATGGGTAGCAGAAGGTACAAGAGCCAATGGAACTGCCGAAGACCAGCTGACGGTACTGGAACTCGGTTACTAAGCAGGAGGTACCTGTGCCAGAAAGCACTACCAAGGACCAGCAGACGTTGGTGGAACTTGGATACCGAGAAGGAGGCACCTAATCCAAAGGCACTGTCGAGAACCAGTTGACGGTACTGGAACCCGGATGGGTAGTAGAAGGTACAAGAGCAAATGGAACTACCGAGGACCAGCTGACGGTACTGGAACCCGGATGGGTAGCAGAAGGTACAAGAGCCAATGGAACTGCCGAAGACCAGCTGACGGTACTGGAACTCGGTTACTAAGCAGGAGGTACCTGTGCCAGAAAGCACTACCAAGGACCAGCAGACATTGGTGGAACTTGGATACCGAGAAGGAGGCACCTAATCCAAAGGCACTGCCGAGAACCAGCTGACGGTACTGGAACCCGGATGGGTAGCAGAAGGTACCCATGTAAAAAAAAATTCAAGGCCGCGAACCGGCCGCAGTTACCACAACCCACAGTCCTACAGGGGGTGCTTGTCCTATTGGCACTATGGAACCAGCCTTCATTGCCAGATCCCGCAGCCCACATAGGAGTCACCTAAACTGCAGGCACCATAGAGTCGGCTAACCCGACCGCAACACGACAGGACAACGCATTGGAGGCAAAGTGACGTTGACACTACCCGGAAACAGCTGGCGTGCTGGAACCAGGCTGGGCAGGAGGGAGTACCCATGCCAAAGTCACTGCCGATAACCAGCTGACGGTACTGGAACCCGGATGGGTAGCAGAAGGTACAAGAGCCAATGGAACTGCCGAAGACCAGCTGACGGTACTGGAACTCGGTTACTAAGCAGGAGGTACCTGTGCCAGAAAGCACTACCAAGGACCAGCAGACGTTGATGGAACTTGGATACCGAGAAGGAGGCACCTAATCCAAAGGCACTGCCGAGAACCAGCTGACGGTACTGGAACCCGGATGGGTAGCAGAAGGTACCCATGTAAAAAAAAGTTCAAGGCCGCGAGCCGGCCGCAGTTACCAAAACCCACAGTCCTACAGGGGGTGCTTGTCCTATTGGCACTATGGAACCAGCCTTCATTGCCAGATCCCGCAGCCCACATAGGAGTCACCTAAACTGCAGGCACCATAGAGTCGGCTAACCCGACCGCAATACGACAGGACAACGCATTGGAGGCAAAGTGACGTTGACACTACCCGGAAACAGCTGGCGTGCTGGAACCAGGCTGGGCAGGAGGGAGTACCCATGCCAAAGTCACTGCCGAGAACCAGCTGACGGTACTGGAACCCGGATGGGTAGTAGAAGGTACAAGAGCAAATGGAACTACCGAGGACCAGCTGACGGTACTGGAACCCGGATGGGTAGCAGAAGGTACAAGAGCCAATGGAACTGCCGAAGACCAGCTGACGGTACTGGAACTCGGTTACTAAGCAGGAGGTACCTGTGCCAGAAAGCACTACCAAGGACCAGCAGATGTTGGTGGAACTTGGATACCGAGAAGGAGGCACCTAATCCAAAGGCACTGCCGAGAACCAGCTGACGGTACTGGAACCCGGATGGGTAATAGAAGGTACAAGAGCAAATGGAACTACCGAGGACCAGCTGACGGTACTGGAACCCGGATGGGTAGCAGAAGGTACAAGAGCCAATGGAACTGCCGAAGACCAGCTGACGGTACTGGAACTCAGTTACTAAGCAGGAGGTACCTGTGCCAGAAAGCACTACCAAGGACCAGCAGACGTTGGTGGAACTTGGATACCGAGAAGGAGGCACCTAATCCAAAGGCACTGCCGAGAACCAGCTGACGGTACTGGAACCCGGATGGGTAGTAGAAGGTACAAGAGCAAATGGAACTACCGAGGACCAGCTGACGGTACTGGAACCCGGATGGGTAGCAGAAGGTACAAGAGCCAATGGAACTGCCGAAGACCAGCTGACGGTACTGGAACTCGGTTACTAAGCAGGAGGTACCTGTGCCAGAAAGCACTACCAAGGACCAGCAGACGTTGGTGGAACTTGGATACCGAGAAGGAGGCACCTAATCCAAAGGCACTGCCGAGAACCAGCTGGCGGTGCTGGAACCCAGGGTAAATACTAAAAACAGAGTGGAGCCAGAGGTGTAATTGGAGCAAGTTTTAAATCAGTAGTACAGTGGATGTGGATAAAGCAGGAGAATTTGCCGGACACACAGCAGGGGAACAGCTGACGTTACTGAACCCCAATAACACTGGAGCAAGCGTTGACTGTGCAGACGGCACTTCTGAGCAGCAACTAGCGGTATTGGAGCCCAGGGTAAATACTAAAAACAGAGGAGCCAGAGGTGTAATTGGAGCAACTTTAAAATCTGTAGTAGTGAGAATGTGGACAGAGCAGGAGAAATTGCCGTCCGCACAGCAGGGGAACAGCTGACGTTACTGAACCTCAATAACACGGCAGCAAGTGTTGACTGTGCAGACGGCACTTCCGAGCGCCAACTGGCGGTGTTGGAGCTCAGGGATAATACTGAAAACAGAGGAGCCAGAGGTGTAATTGGAGCAACTTTAAAATCTGTAGTAGTGAGAATGTGGACAGAGCAGGAGAAATTGCCGTCCGCACAGCAGGGGAACAGCTGACATTACTGAACCCCAATGACACGGCAGCAAGTGTTGACTGTGCAGACAGCACTTCCGAGCGCCAACTGGCGGTGTTGGAGCTCAGGGATAATACTGAAAACAGAGGAGCCAGAGGTGTAATTGGAGCAACTTTAAAATCTGTAGTAGTGAGAATGTGGACAGAGCAGGAGAAATTGCCGTCCGCACAGCAGGGGAACAGCTGACGTTACTGAACCCCAATAACACGGCAGCAAGTGTTGACTGTGCAGACGGCACTTCCGAGCGCCAACTGGCGGTGTTGGAGCTCAGGGATAATACTGAAAACAGAGGAGCCAGAGGTGTAATTGGAGCAACTTTAAAATCTGTAGTAGTGAGAATGTGGACAGAGCAGGAGAAATTGCCGTCCGCACAGCAGGGGAACAGCTGACGTTACTGAACCCCTATAACATGGCAGCAAGTGTTGACTGTGCAGACGGCACTTCCAAGCGCCAACTGGCGGTGTTGGAGCTCAGGGATAATACTGAAAACAGAGGAGCCAGAGGTGTAATTGGAGCAACTTTAAAATCTGTAGTAGTGAGAATGTGGACAGAGCAGGAGAAATTGCCGTCCGCACAGCAGGGGAACAGCTGACATTACTGAACCCCTATAACATGGCAGCAAGTGTTGACTGTTCAGACGGCACTTCCGAGCGCCAACTGGCGGTGTTGGAGCTCAGGGATAATACTGAAAACAGAGGAGCCAGAGGTGTATTTGGAGGAGGTTTTAAATCAGTAGTACAGTGGATGTGGACAGAGCAGGAGAAATTGCCGTCCGCACAGCAGGGGAACAGCTGACGTTACTGAACCCCAATAACACGGCAGCAAGTGTTGACTGTGCAGATGGCACTTCCAAGCGCCAACTGGCGGTGTTGGAGCTCAGGGATTACAGTTCAGGTGGTAGAAACATGAACAGAACAGGAGACCTGGATACTGTTGCCAACCAATTATTTATTCTGGAAGAGGACTGGCAAATTCATGAGAGATCCAGGCCTTGTTCATTTTGAGAAAAGTAAGCCGGTCAACGTTATCGGAGGATAGTCGCATGCGACGGTCTGTTAGTATACCACCTGCGGCACTAAAGACGCGTTCCGATAATACACTAGCAGCAGGGCAAGCTAGTACCACCAATGCATACTGACTAAGCTCTGGCCATGTATCCAGCTTACAGACCCAAAACTTGAAGGGAGAAGAGCCGTCTGGGAGTACACAAAGAGGGCAAGACATGTAGTCTGTCACCATCTGACGGAAACGTTGCCTCCTGCTGACTGGAGCCGTCTGTGATGGTGTAGACATTTGTGGCGGCGGGGACACAAAACTTTGCCACATTTCGGCCTTACTGGTCTTGCCTTGTGCTGAGGCGCTGCTTCTGCTCCCTCTTTGTGCAGAGCTTCCTCCACTGCCTCGACGCACTGAGCTGCTTTGTAAAGCACTAGCAGCACTGCTCTCGGTTGGAATGGAGAACATGATGGAATGCACCAGTGCGTCTTGGTACTCCCGCATTTTACGCTCCCGGTTCAACGGTGTTATGAGGCTTTGTAAGTTGTCCCGGTAGCGAGGATCTAGGAGGGTGGACACCCAATAATCAGCCGTGTTGAGAATGTGGGCGATGCGGCGGTCGTTTCTCAGGCACTGCAGCATGAAATCAACCATGTGCTTGTCACGGGTGTGTCGCCACGAAGATCGTCACGATTACACAGCCTGACTTCTCGCAGCTGACTTTTTGGTGCTTTGTGTTTTTCGGCAGTGAGGGAGTTAATTCTCTCTCTCTGTGCTAGACGAGGTCCAGCCTCGCCCAGCTGCAATCAATGCTGCTGTAGTGAGACTCCTTCAAATGCCTGCTGGTCTGTTAGGGAAGTGTCGATGAAAGCATTTCATGCAGACTAACTGAGCGGATCGTGGTTTTTGGAGTTTCAGAGATAAGTGTATTTGGAGTGTTTTTTCCCTTCCTCGCTTTATCATTTATCTCCTTTCCCGTTGGTGTTCCCTCTGTTGTAGTTGTGTAGTTTTTGTATGCAAGGTGGTTTGGGTTTTTCCCTTGTACTGTCTCGTTCGTCTAAGTACTGTGTGTGGGCATATTATTACTTGTCCCCTTTTGTTGTGATCGGGGTCCTTCTCAGGACTAGATTACTTAGGTGCAGGGATCCTCAGGAGGTAGGGGTTACGTTGGCGGCCTGGACCTCTGTGCCTTTAACAGTACCTCCAGGTTGAGGGATTAGTCAGGGCCCCAGCTTAGGGTCAGCTTAGGCCCCCTACCTCCAGTATACAGAGACAGCGTGACATTTTCACCGACCCCTTAGTTTTTCTCCAGCTACCATGGATCCAGTAGCCGGTCTAGCTCGGCAGTTGCAGAGTTTGTCCATGGAGCTGGCGGACGTTAGGTCCAAGGTTTTGTATCCTCAGGAGCAAGCCGGACCAGAACCTAAAGTAGCTCTCCCTGACAGGTTCACTGGGGGGCGGGACAAGTTTTATGTTTTCCGGGAGGCATGCAAGTTGTACTTTCGGCTGCGGCCTCGGTCATCGGGGAGTGAAGAACAAAGGGTGGGAATTGTCATCTCGCTCCTACAAGGGGACCCACAATCTTGGGCGTTCTCTCTTCCCCCGGGCTCCCCGGCTCTCCAGTCAGTGGATAGGTTTTTCGCTGCTCTGGGACTCGTATATGATGACCCAGATCGGATCTCCCTTGCTGAGTCTAAGTTACGTAGGATCCAGCAGGGAGATCGTCCGGCGGAGGAATTCTGTTCGGAGTTCCGTAGGTGGGCCACGGACACCCAGTGGAATGACCCGGCTCTTAGGAGCCAGTTTTGTCAAGGTTAATCTGACAAATTACAGGATGTGTTGGCACAGTATGACTCTCCCGCGTCACTGGAAGCCGTTATGGCCCTTGCTATTCGCGTTGACAGATGGCTTCGGGAGAGGTGCGGGATAACTCTACCCCCTGTGATGACTCCACCTCCTACAAGGTCCCCTCATATGGTGGTTCCCCTGGTCAGTCCAGAGGAGCCTATGCAATTAGGAGGGACATCATTTCGGGGGAGGGGACCGGTGGTGCGCCATAAGACAGGAAGGTGTTTCTTCTGCGGGAGAAAGGGACATTTTATTGGGGGGTGTCCATCCCGTTCCTTGCAGAGTGAAGAGTCGTCGGAAAACTGTTGATCCCAGGTTGTGTGGTGGACGGCAATCTGGGAGTAGGTATTTCGTCCCTAGGTTCGTCTCAGTTTCTCGTACCGGCGGAGGTGGTGGTGGGTACGAGAACTGAGAGGATATCTGTTCTTCTGGATAGTGGGGCCGGGGCTAATCTGGTTGATGCTCGGTTTGCCCGGGTTCAAGGTATGCGATTGAGTGAGTTGGCTAAACCCATCCCCATATTCTCGATCGATGCCAAGCCTCTCGGTCAGGGAAGTTTTTTGCAAGCTGTGCATGACGTAAAACTTCAAGTGGGGGCGATACATAAAGAACTGTTGTCTTGCTACGTGTTGGAGGGTCTTCCCACTCCTATAGTGTTGGGCCTTCCTTGGTTAACTAAGCATAACCCGGTTATTAATTGGCAAACCAGAGAGATAAGCCAATGGAGTAAATTCTGTAATAAAAACTGCATGAACACGGTCATCGGTGCGGTTACTCCTTGGGTCTTACCTCCATTTCTGGCGGACTTTGAGGATGTATTCTCTGAGAAAGGGTGTCAGGAACTACCTCCTCATCGCGAGTATGACTGTTCTGTAAAACTGCTCCCTGAGGCCAAGTTACCTAAAGCTAGGTTGTATAACCTTTCTGGTCCTGAGAGGCAGGCCATGAAGGATTATATTTCAGAAAGTCTGGCTAAGGGGCATATTAGACCTTCATCTTCACCGGTGGCTGCGGGGTTCTTCTTTGTTAAGAAGAAAGATGGAGGCCTACGCCCTTGCCTGGATTTCCGTGAACTTAATCGGATTACGGTCCGAGATCCGTATCCGCTCCCACTTATTCCCGATCTCTTTAATCAGATCGTGGGCGCCAAATGGTTCTCTAAGTTGGATCTCAGGGGGGCGTACAATCTGATTAGGATGAAGGAGGGGGATGAGTGGAAGACGGCGTTTAACACTCCGGAGGGGCATTATGAGAACCTTGTCATGCCATTCGGTCTGACTAATGCCCCGGCGGTGTTCCAACACTTTGTTAATGACATTTTTCGCCGCCTGGTGGGACAGTTTGCTGTCATATATCTGGATGATATCTTAATTTACTCGCCGGATCTGGTGTCTCATCAGGAGCACGTTAGGCAGGTGTTACAGATCTTGCGGGATAATAAACTATATGCCAAATGGGAAAAGTGTGTGTTCGCCGTACAGGAACTCCAGTTTTTAGGCTTCCTGGTTTCAGCGTCCGGTTTTCGTATGGACCCTGGGAAAGTGCGGGCAGTTCTTGAGTGGGATCGGCCAGAGAATCTTAAGGCACTACAACGTTTCCTGGGGTTTGCTAATTATTACCGGAAGTTCATTCGTAATTTCTCGTCCATGGTTAAGCCTCTCACAGACATGACTAAAAAGGGGACGGATTTTTCTAGGTGGTCTGACAAGGCTTGTCAAGCATTCTCCTCCTTGAAAAAATGTTTTGCATCGGCACCCATACTCATTCAACCTGATGCGTCACAGCCATTCATTGTAGAGGTAGACGCTTCCGAGGTAGGGGTGGGAGCAGTATTGTCACAAGGTTCGTCCCCTGGTAAGTGGCATCCGTGCGCCTTTTTCTCTAAAAAATTGTCGTCCGCTGAGAGGAATTACGATGTCGGCAATAGGGAACTCTTGGCCATTAAGTTAGCTTTTGAGGAGTGGCGCCATTTTTTGGAGGGGGCAGTCCATCCGGTCACCGTCATCACCGATCACAAGAACCTGCTATATCTGGAGTCCGCGAAACGTCTGAATCCCAGACAAGCTAGGTGGTCATTGTTTTTTACCAGGTTTAATTTTGTCGTTACATATCGTCCTGGGTCAAAAAATGTAAAGGCGGATGCCTTATCTCGTAGTTTCCCTGGGGCCGGGAATACGGACGACCCGGTTCCTATCCTTCAGGAGGGGGTGGTGGTTTCGGCAGTATGCTCTGAGCTGGAGGAGGAGGTATTGGAGGCTCAGGGGGACGCCCCTGTTGGACCTCCGGGGAGACTGTTTGTTCCAGATCAGTTGCGACAAAAGGTGATCGAGGCACACCATAACTCAGTTTTTGCAGGATACTCGGGGAGTAGAGCAACTGTGGATCTCCTCTCGCGTCGGTTTTGGTGGCCTAACTTACATAAGGAGGTGGTAACTTTTGTCGCGTCCTGTGGGGTTTGTGCGCGCTCTAAGACCTCACATACCCGTCCGTCTGGGGCCCTCTTACCTTTGAAGATCCCGGAGCGTCCTTGGACTCATCTGTCTATGGACTTTATTACTGACCTCCCTCCATCTTCGGGTAAAACGGTCATACTCGTTGTAGTGGACAGGTTCAGCAAGATGGCACATTTTATCGCTCTTCCGGCTCTCCCTAATGCTAAAACTCTTGCGCAGGTGTTCATTGGGGAGATTGTGAGGCTTCACGGGGTACCCTCTGATGTGGTGTCTGATCGGGGGTCTCAGTTTGTGTCCAAGTTCTGGAAGGCGTTTTGTGCACGGCGGGGGATGCATTTGTCGTTCTCATCGGCTTTTCATCCTCAGACCAATGGTCAGACGGAACGTATGAACCAGAGCTTGGAGACATATCTCCGGTGTTTTGTGTCAGAGAACCAGGAGGACTGGGCTTCTTTCTTACCTCTGGCAGAGTTTGCTCTTAATAATAGGCGGAGCGAGTCCACTGGTAAGTCCCCGTTTTTTGGGGCATATGGTTTTCACCCCCAGTTTTGTTCTTTCAGTAGGGGGGGCTCTTCGGGGGTTCCTGAGGAGGAACGATTTTCCTCATCACTCGCTTCAGTATGGAGAGGGGTGCTGAAGAATCTGAATACTATGGGGAACCGATACAAACGTATGGCTGATAGGAGGAGAGTGTCTGGTCCGGACCTAAGTGTGAACGATCGGGTATGGTTGTCTACCAGGAATATAAAACTTAAGGTTCCCTCCTGGAAACTGGGTCCCAGGTTCATCGGGCTGTACAGAATCAGTTCTATTATTAATCCGGTGGCATTCCGTCTTGACCTCCCCCCTACGTTTAAAATTCACAACGTGTTCCACAGATCGTTGCTTAAGAGGTATGTGGCGCCGGTGGTACCGTCACCTTTACCTCCCCCTCCAGTGGTGGTCAAGGGTAACTTGGAGTTCCAGGTATCGAGGGTCATCGATTCACGCTTTAATCGCCGGTCCCTTCAGTACCTGGTTCATTGGAAAGGGTATGGTCCTGAGGAGAGGATGTGGGTTCCTGCGTCGGATATTAACGCAGACCGATTAGTTCGGGCCTTCCACACGACTCACCCGGATAAACCTGGCCCTGAGGGTCCGGAGGCCCCTCGTAGAAGGGGGGGTACTGTCACGGGTGTGTCGTCACGAAGATCGTCACGATTACACAGCCTGACTTCTCGCAGCTGACTTTTTGGTGCTTTGTGTTTTTCGGCAGTGAGGGAGTTAATTCTCTCTCTCTCTGTGCTAGACGAGGTCCAGCCTCGCCCAGCTGCAATCAATGCTGCTGTAGTGAGACTCCTTCAAATGCCTGCTGGTCTGTTAGGGAAGTGTCGGTCAAAGCATTTCATGCAGACTAACAGAGCGGATCGTGGTTTTTGGAGTTTCAGAGATGTAGTGCCGGCGTCCCTGCCCTCTGCTAGGCAGGGACGCTGCTCCCCTCACCGCTCTGCTCCGTGCCCGGTGTCCTCCCCCCGCTCTGCTGTCAGCGTGCGCTCCTTCCCGGCGTCCTCCTCCCGCTCTGCTCTCAGTGCGCGCTCCTTCCCGGCCCCTGTGCTTAGGGCGCGCGCGCGCGCGCTCCCCTCCTCTTAAAGGGGCCGCGCGCGCCGTCCTAAGGAGTCCCCGGCCAATGGCCGGAGGACTTCATCATATATAAGGCACCTCCTCCAAAATGGAGGTGCCCGAGCAATGTTGTTTGCACCTGTGTCTCACCTGTGCTTCAGCCCTCAGGTCCCGTTGCCAGTTACCTGCCAGTTACCTGCCAGTTACCTGCCTGATTCCTGCCTGAATACTTGTTACCTGTCTGCCAGTCTGAGGTCCGACGGTCTGCCTTACTACTCCTGTCAGTCTGTCTAAAGGACCAGCCTGCCTGCTCACCTGGGAGCGCACATCAGCTACCTGCCTGCTTGCCTGAGGTCCGACGGTCTGCCTTACAACTCCGGTCAGTCTGTCTATGGACCAGCTTGCCCGCTCACCTGGGAGCGCTTCTCCGTTACCTGCCTGCTTGCCAGCCCGGAGGCTCCGTTGTCACGTGCTGTGACCATCAGCTACTTCAGACTCTTGCCCGCTCACCTGGGAGCGCTTCTCCATTACCTGCCTGCTTGCCAGCCCGGAGGCTCCGCCGTCACGTGCCGTGACCACCTGTTATTCCTGAGACTCTCGCTTGCTCACCTGGGAGCACACATCTACCATCTGCCTCCTAGCCTACCCGGAGGCTCTGCCATCACAGGTCGTACCTACCCATTACCCAGAGACTGCCCTGATCACTAGCCGTATCTCCCTGTCCGTTCATCCAGAGACTGCCACCCGCTCCCTTACAAGGGCCGCCCCCTTGTATAGTAGCTCAGAGGTTCCGCCTCCCGGACCCGTTACAGTTTGCTCGGGCCATGGAACCCGGTGGCACCCAAGCTCCCTCGCTCTCGGACCTGTGTCATGAACTGTCCCGTCAGAGGTCCCAACAGGAGTCCATCCTGGGTCACCTACGGAATGTTAATTCTCGCCTGGACACTCTGTCTGCTCCACCTGCAACCACTGCCAGTACCATGACTCGCAACCCGGCAGCTCCGCTACCCACTAATACCATGGTATCCTACCCCGGATCCCGGCTGTCTGCACCTCCTCGCTTCGGAGGCGACTCCGCCCAGGCTCGGGGCTTCATAAATCAGTGCACCCTGCACTTTGAACTTTTGTCTCATCAGTTTAACTCCGACCGGGCCAAAATTGCCTTTATCATGTCCCATCTCACCGGGGAGGCCCTGGCCTGGCTAAATCCTCTATGGGAGAGAGGAGACCCCCTGGTGTCCAACTTGCCTGCTTTTCTCTCGGCTTTCCGGAAAGTCTTCGACGAACCCGGACGGAAGACCTCATCCGCATCCTCGCTGCTACGCCTCCGTCAGGAAGGTCTCACCGTGGGCCAATATGCCATACGGTTCCGTACCCTTGCCTCGGAGCTGGCCTGGGATAACGACGCTCTGGTATCCGTCTTCTGGGAGGGTCTGTCTGGCCGTATTAAAGATGAACTTGCTGGTCGGGACATTCCTACCACTCTCGATGATCTAATAACTCTTGCCACCCGGATTGACCTACGGTTCCAGGAGCGTGCCAAAGAGGTCACCCGTGAGAGGAGGATTCCACGTTTAGCTCCTACTTTTCAGAAACCCGTCATTTCCTCCGTCTCTCCCCAGGTACACTCTCCTGAGCCTATGCAGGTCGACCAGACCAAGATGGTCAAAACCCGTCAGGACTCACGCCGTGCCGAGGGGAGCTGCTTCTACTGTGGCAGTAAGGAGCACCGGATCCGTGCCTGCCCGGAGAGGTCGGGAAACGCCTGTGTCTAGGTTCGCTCAGAGAGGTCCACCTAGACAAGAATAAATCCTCTCCATCCCTGCTGTTGTCAGTTTCTATCGTCTACGGGGAGAACCGTTATTTCGAACTAGCCCAACTTGACTCTGGAGCAGCCGGGAATCTTATTTCACAGTCCCTGGTAGAAAAATACCGCATCCCCACCAAACCTCTGGCTGTACCCTTGTCTGTTGCTGCCGTGGATGGGGGGCTCTTACCTCGCCCCATCCAACTCATCACCGAATCCATTACTCTGCAGGTGGGAATGCTGCATTCTGAAAGTATCTCCTTCCATGTTCTGCCTGGACTCTCTCACGCCCTCTTGCTAGGTTTGCCTTGGCTCCAGAGACATGCACCCGTGCTTGACTGGCAAACCGGAGAGGTCCTTCGCTGGGGACAAGACTGTCATAAAACCTGCCTGGTTCCCGTCCATCCCGTCCGTCCCTCTCCTACCCCAGCTAATCTACCTGGACTTCCGATTCCTTATTGGTCTTATGCTGATGTCTTTAATAAAAAGGAGGCAGAGACATTACCTCCTCATAGACCATACGACTGCCCCATCGACCTGTTACCCGGTACTACTCCTCCCCGTGGGCGTATTTATCCATTATCCGCTGCTGAGACCCGGTCGATGTCCGAATATATTGAGGAGAATCTGGCCAGGGGATTCATCCGGAAATCTACCTCCCCGGCGGGAGCACGCTTCTTTTTCGTCAAAAAGAAGGACGGCTCTCTCCGTCCCTGTATAGACTATAGAGGCCTAAACCAGATCACGGTGAAGAATAAGTACCCCCTTCCGCTCATTCCAGAATTATTTGATCGTCTGAGGGGGGCTAGGATCTTCACCAAACTGGACTTTCGTGGGGCATACAACCTGGTTTGTATCCGTCAGGGGGATGAATGGAAGACGGCCTTCAACACCCGGGACGGCCACTGTGAATACCTGGTAATGCCCTTTGGTCTCTGTAACGCTCCTGCCGTCTTTCAAGAGTTGGTCAATGACATCTTCCGGGACCTTCTCTACTCCTGCGTAGTGGTGTACCTGGACGACATCTTGGTCTTCTCTCCGGATCTCCAGACTCACCGGAGGGACGTTCGTCAAGTCCTGCTCAGGCTCAGGCAGAATCACCTCTTCGCTAAATACGAGAAGTGCCTCTTTGAGCAGACCTCGCTTCCGTTTTTGGGCTACATTATTTCTCAGACCGGCCTACGAATGGATCCAGAGAAACTGTCTGCCATCGAGAAATGGCCCCGACCGGAGGGGTTGAAGGCCATTCAGCGGTTCCTGGGCTTCGCCAACTACTACCGCCTCTTCATACCACACTTCTCTTCTCGGACTGCCCCAATTTCCGCGCTCACCCGTAAGGGTACTAATCCCAAAGAGTGGCCGCCCGAAGCAGAGGAAGCCTTTCTTTCCTTAAAACAGGCCTTCTCTTCCGCCCCGGTGCTGCATCGCCCGGACGGCAACAAGCAGTTTTTCCTGGAAGTGGACGCCTCCTCCTCTGGAGCCGGAGCGGTACTTACTCAAAAATCTTCTTCCGGGAGAATGGTAACTTGCGGCTTCTTCTCCAAACTCTTCTCCTCCTCGGAGCGCAATTATTCCATAGGAGATCGAGAGTTATTGGCCATCAAACTGGCATTGGAGGAGTGGCGTTACCTGCTTGAGGGGGCTCTTCACCCGGTAATAATTTACACTGACCACAAGAACTTGGCTTACCTCCAGCATGCCCAGAGACTTAACCCGCGCCAAGCCCGGTGGTCCTTGTTTTTTGCTCGTTTTGATTTTATCCTTCATTTTCGCCCGGCTGACAAAAACGTCAAGGCGGACGCCTTGTCTCGATCCTTTCTGGTGTCTGATCTCGAGGAAGATCCGAAACACATCATCGATCCCGCCAGAGTAATGCAGGTGGCTCCCGTGAGTCTAAATCGTCTCCCTCCCGGTAAGACATTCGTATCAGTACCTGATCGGGAGAAGATCCTACACTGGGGTCATTCGTCTAAACTAGCTGGCCACGCCGGTCAGAAAAAGACCCTCCAGCTTATTACCCGGCACTACTGGTGGCCTAACCTGCACAAGGATGTAATAGACTTTGTTTCTGCCTGTGTGTCCTGCGCCCGCAACAAAGTTCCGAGACACCTGCCGGCCGGCCGCCTTCTTCCTCTGCCAGTACCTGCTGCCCCCTGGCAGCATATAGCGATGGACTTCATTACTGATCTACCCGTCTCAGCCGGTTGTACGGTCATTTGGGTGGTCGCTGACCGCTTTTCCAAAATGGCTCACTTCATTTCCCTGCCAGGCCTTCCGTCTGCACCCGAGCTGGCTAAAGACTTTATCCGCCACATCTTCCGTCTTCATGGCCTGCCCCGTCACATCGTGTCGGATCGAGGGGTACAGTTCACTTCTCGTTTCTGGAGAGCCACTTGTAAATTGCTGGACGTCACCCTGGACTTCTCCTCCGCTTACCACCCACAGTCTAATGGTCAAGTGGAGCGGATCAATCAGAGCCTGACCAGTTACCTCCGGCACTTCGTTAATGCCCACCATTCTGACTGGGTGGATCTCCTGCCGTGGGCCGAATTCTCGTACAACAATCACGAGAGCGAATCTTCCTCCAAATCCCCGTTTTTTGTAGTCTACGGTCAGCACCCTCGGATCCCGTTTCCCGTCTCCACCTCGGTGGACAATCCGGCTGCGGAATCTCTTGTTAACAAATTTTCCTCCATATGGGAGAGTACCCGGTCCGCACTCCTTCTGTCATCCGAGCGTATGAAAAGACATGCTGACAAAAAACGTCTGGATCCTCCTCAATTCCGTCCTGGGGATAAAGTCTGGCTCTCGTCCAAATATGTCCGGCTCAAGATCCCTTCCTATAAGTTAGGGCCTCGGTTCATCGGTCCACTGGAGGTCATCAGTCAGATCAATCCGGTGGCCTATAAATTGAAACTCCCGGCCAACTTACGGATCCCTAACTCCTTCCATGTATCTCTCCTCAAACCCGTGGTACTTAATTCTTTTTTCAAGTCTACAGGTACGCCTCCTGCTCCGGTTTCTGCTGAGGACGAGTTTGAGGTAGAGAACATTCTTGCCACCAAAAGGGTAAGAGGAAAGACCTTTTTTCTGGTAGATTGGAAGGGGTTTGGTCCTGAGGAGAGAACGTGGGAGCCCCGGGAGAACATCCATGCCCCTCTCATCCTAGCTAAATTTCTGTCTGGCCTAAAAAAGGGGGGGCCTAAAGGGGGGGGTACTGTAGTGCCGGCGTCCCTGCCCTCTGCTAGGCAGGGACGCTGCTCCCCTCACCGCTCTGCTCCGTGCCCGGTGTCCTCCCCCCGCTCTGCTGTCAGCGTGCGCTCCTTCCCGGCGTCCTCCTCCCGCTCTGCTCTCAGTGCGCGCTCCTTCCCGGCCCCTGTGCTTAGGGCGCGCGCGCGCGCGCTCCCCTCCTCTTAAAGGGGCCGCGCGCGCCGTCCTAAGGAGTCCCCGGCCAATGGCCGGAGGACTTCATCATATATAAGGCACCTCCTCCAAAATGGAGGTGCCCGAGCAATGTTGTTTGCACCTGTGTCTCACCTGTGCTTCAGCCCTCAGGTCCCGTTGCCAGTTACCTGCCAGTTACCTGCCAGTTACCTGCCTGATTCCTGCCTGAATACTTGTTACCTGTCTGCCAGTCTGAGGTCCGACGGTCTGCCTTACTACTCCTGTCAGTCTGTCTAAAGGACCAGCCTGCCCGCTCACCTGGGAGCGCACATCAGCTACCTGCCTGCTTGCCTGAGGTCCGACGGTCTGCCTTACAACTCCGGTCAGTCTGTCTATGGACCAGCTTGCCCGCTCACCTGGGAGCGCTTCTCCGTTACCTGCCTGCTTGCCAGCCCGGAGGCTCCGTTGTCACGTGCTGTGACCATCAGCTACTTCAGACTCTTGCCCGCTCACCTGGGAGCGCTTCTCCATTACCTGCCTGCTTGCCAGCCCGGAGGCTCCGCTGTCACGTGCCGTGACCACCTGTTATTCCTGAGACTCTCGCTTGCTCACCTGGGAGCACACATCTACCATCTGCCTCCTAGCCTACCCGGAGGCTCTGCCATCACAGGTCGTACCTACCCATTACCCAGAGACTGCCCTGATCACTAGCCGTATCTCCCTGTCCGTTCATCCAGAGACTGCCACCCGCTCCCTTACAAGGGCCGCCCCCTTGTATAGTAGCTCAGAGGTTCCGCCTCCCGGACCCGTTACAAGAGATAAGTGTATTTGGAGTGTTTTTTCCCTTCCTCGCTTTATCATTTATCTCCTTTCCAGTTGGTGTTCCCTCTGTTGTAGTTGTGTAGTTTTTGTATGCAAGGTGGTTTTGGTTTTTCCCTTGTACTGTCTTGTTCGTCTAAGTACTGTGTGTGGGCATATTATTACTTGTCCCCTTTTGTTGTGATTGGGGTCCTTCTCAGGACAAGATTACTTAGGTGCAGGGATCCTCAGGAGGTAGGGGTTACGTTGGCGGCCTGGACCTCTGTACCTTTAACAGTACCTCCAGGTTGAGGGATTAGTCAGGGCCCCAGCTTAGGGTCAGCTTAGGCCCCCTACCTCCAGTATACAGAGACAGCGTGACAGTGCTGCAGACTGCCAACTGGCCAAGAAACGCTGTCCCCTGCTTGAGGCGTGATCTCTGCCTGCTCTGCATCACCCCACCCTCGCTCTAGATACTGACTACTAGAGCATTGTGTACCTCCCTCCTCTGGACAGATGTCTTCCTCATCCATTGACTCCTCCTCATCCTCCTCACAAAGTGTCCCCTGCCTAGGCCTTTGTGAGGAACCACGTTGCGCAAACTGTAGAGAAGCAGATGGCATTTGTGACTCCTCATCCTCCACCTCTTCCAAAACCTCGTCCCTTAGTGCTTGCAGTGTTTTTTCAAGCAGGCAGATATGGGGGATAGTCATGCTGACTAGTGCATCATCTGCACTCACCATCCGCGTGGAATAATCGAAGGCATGCAAAACGTGGCAAATGTCCTTCATAGAGGCCCACTCAGTGGTGGTGAAGTGTGAACGGCGCGCACTGTGACTTGTTTGCGCCTGCTGCAGCTGGTACTCCATTACTGCTACCTGCTGCTCACACAACCTCTCCAACATATGTAACGTTGAATTCCACCTGGTGGGTAGGTCACATATGATGCGATGTTCCGGAAGACGTAATCGGCGCTGCAGAGCTGCAATGCGTGATCTTGCATTGCTGGAACGCCGCAAGTGAGCGCACTCTATGCGGACCTTGTGAAGCAGTGCATCAAGATCCGGATAGTCCCTCAAAAAACTCTGCACGACCAAGTTGAGCATATGTGCCAGACATGGGATGTGAGTGAGGTTGCCTAGGCCCAGAGCTGCCACCAGATTTCGGCCATTGTCACACACTACCATGCCTGGCTGGAGATTCGCTGGCACAAACCACACGTCACTCTGCTGCTTGATGGCATTCCAGAGCTCCTGCGCTGTGTGGCTTCGATTCCCCAAAGAAATTAATTTTAATACGGCCTGTTGACGTTTGGCCACGGCTGTGCTCATATTGGTCACCATAACAGATAACCGTTCACGGGTCGATGTGGAGGTAGACCGTGACGGCTCCTGCAGCGCTGATTCAGAGGAACTGGAGTATGAGGAGGAGTCAATGTGTACAGACTGGATTCCTGCAATCCTTGGAGTTGGCAGAACACGTACAGCGCCACACTCAAGATCTGTACCTGGCTCCACAACATTTACCCAATGGGCAGTGAGGGAAAGGTATCGTCCCTGTCCATGCTTACTGGTCCACGCATCGGTGGTCAGGTGGACCTTGCTACTGACGGCGTTTTGTAGCGCATGTTTAATTTTTCCCTCCACATGATGTTGCAAGGCAGGGACGGCTTGCCTGCTGAAATAAAATCGGCTGGGCACGTTGTATTGTGGGACTGCCAATGCCATAAAGTTACGGAATGTGTCAGTCTCCACCAGCCTGAATGATAGCATTTCAAGGGCCAGTAGTTTAGCAATGCCAGCATTCAGAGCCTGTGCTCGGGGGTGGTTTGCCGAGTATGGGCGCCTTTTCTCCCATGCCTGTGCTAACGATGGCTGCATACTGGCCTGGGAGTGTGAGGATGACTGGGAAAGTGGTGCTGTGGGTGGAATTACACTGTGTCTCTGTACAACAGTGCCAGAGATTCTTCCATGGCGATCCTGTGAGGAAGCCGAACCAGCTGTGTGTGAGCTGGAGGAAGAGGCTACAACACGAGTTGAAGAGGTGGTAGGTGGCGCTGTAGGTTGGCCTAGGTCTTCAGTGTGTTTTTGTAACTCCACCATGTGCTTGGTCCGCACATGTTTCCACATATTTGTGGTATTGAGGTTGCTGACACTTTTCCCTCTTTTCACCTTCAGATTACACAGCTTGCATTTGACAAAGCAAATGTCATCTGCAACTGTGTCAAAAAAGGACCAGGCACTGCAAGTCTTGGGAGCGCCCGCTTTGGATTTTGGAAGAGCCATGCTCCTAATGGGTGCCGAAGTGGAGGCTACAGGCAACCAAGTCTGCCCCCTCCCTCTCCCTCCTTTTTGGGCTGTTCGGGGAATCTCTTCCTCAGAGCTGCTCCCACCACCTTCCTGTCCCTCACGCCATGATGGGTCAAGGACCTCATCATCTACACCACCCTCTTCAAACAACTGCTTCTCCTGAGTAGTCTCGACAGCACAGTACACACCAGAAAGTGGCACCTGAGTCTCATCATCAGATGCGTACTGAGGTGTGCTGCTGACCATAGGCACTGGCCCACCCGCCTCTTCAGATTCAGAGAGACAAAACGGTTGCGCATCACTGCATACTACCTCTTCTTCAAATTCTCGAATTCTGCTTGGCTGGCCCCCTCTTTCCAAGCCAAGAGATTCAGAGAACAGAAGTAGAGATGGCTCCTGTCCAGGGCTCTCTGACTGCCTGGGCAATTTGGCAGGTGGTGAAGAGACAGATGGGTGCTCTTCAGTGCTCAGGACCTGAGAGGATCTGGAACTAATTGAAGTCGATGCGTTAGCTGCCATCCATCCGACAACGGCTTCAATTTGGTCCTCGCGCAGCAGTGGGGTACGGCTAGCTCCCACAAAGCTGCGCATAAAGGACTGTTCCCTGGTAAAACTGGGGGATGCTGAGTCACTGGTGCCCGCAGCAGGCACAGAATCCCCACGTCCTCTCCCTGCAGGCACAGAATCCTCACGTCCTCTCCCTGCAGAAACTCCACGCCCACGCCCACGCCCACGACCACATGCCTTACTCCCTGCCTTCTTCATCTTCGTAGACTGATAAAGATAGGCAGAAAAGTACTAAGGGCTTAGTGTGCTTATTCCTGAACAGCTGCTAACAGGTATAAGAAACACTAATTTTATAAAGTGTGGACT
The DNA here is from genome assembly GCF_046119375.1 of Phyllobates terribilis. Lineage (NCBI taxonomy): Eukaryota > Metazoa > Chordata > Amphibia > Anura > Dendrobatidae > Phyllobates > Phyllobates terribilis. Next base: position 1,796,338 of record NW_027362982.1, read on the forward strand.
AGACTTTAATATGAGCTAATGTGGCCTACACAACTGTAAAGTGGAGTGTTTGGTGAACTTTATTTAGGTTTTTTTTGTCACAAAAAGACACTGTATGTGCCTAAAGATGTAATAACGATAGTATCACAAACTTTTTGTAGCTATTACAATGGAGGAAGGTAACCTACAATGCAATAGATGAGGCTGCAAAAAATAGGCTAATACTTATCTGGCTGGGGCTGCAGGGCCCAATGCTGCAGAGAGGCTCCTCTAACTACTCCTATAAAGTGTGTTTGGAACCAATTTAGCTGAATACGGATGGAACCACCACACTAATAGGAGAAATGCGGAAAAATTATGAATTGGCAAAAAAGGACAATGTATGAGGCAGTGACACACACTGAGTGCACTACAACCAGACGTGGTTGAAGCACACACTACAGGGTGAGCTGCACTCACACACCAGACCTTGCAGACAGCGGTGAACAGTACAGATGCAGAGCACTGTGCACTAGCGCTGCAAGACCAAAAAAATTTCTCTATCTACTCCTATATAGTGTGTTTGGAACCAATTTAGCTGAATACGGATGGAACCACCACACTAATAGGAGATATCAGGAAAAATTATGAATTGGCAAAAAAGGACAATGTATGAGGCAGTGACACACACTGAGTGCACTACAACCAGACGTGGTTGAAGCACACACTACAGGGTGAGCTGCACTCACACACAGAGACCTTGCAGAAAGCGGTGAACAGCACAGAGAACTGTGCACTAGCACTGCAAGGCACAGCGATTTATAAAGTAGCTTGGGTAAAGCAGAATAGACCAAATAGGTAGCTAAAACTGTCCCTCAGAACAACAGCGTCCTATCCCTAACTGAATTCACAGCAGAGTGAGCTCAAAATGGCGGCGGCGGCTTTTATAGTGCATCATGACATCATTTCAGCAGCCAATCACAGCCATGCCATTAGTTAAGATGCCTACATGCCTAACAGGATGTGCCCACACTTCTTAGGATCCTCATTGGCTGATTAAAATGAAAATGGCTCATTGCATTATGGGAACTTCCGATTCCGGTATACGATATTGCAAAAGTATCGGAATTAAGTATCGGAATTCCGATACCGCGAATATAGGCCGATACCCGATATTTCAGTATCGGAATGCTCAACACTAGCAACCAGCGATCTATATAGTATGCTCCTTCCCCAAAGCAACCTAGTAATCGAACACTATCCGGGTGTACCGGCAGTAGCCTAAACGCCCCTTCAATATCTGTTTTGGCCATCAGCGTACCCTTCCCTAATTTTTTGACCCACTTGAGCGCTTTGTCAAAGGAGGTATAAACCACCGAACTTAATTCTTCGGCGATACCGTCGTTCACTGAACTACACCTTGGGTACGATAGATGGTGTATTAATTTAAATTTATTGGTTTATTGGGTTCTTTTTTGGGGACAACCCCGAGTGGGGACACCACAACATTTTTTCATGTTAACTCCTTGAATGGCTCTGCCATTCTTCCAAACGAAACCTCCTTTTTTACCTTTTCCGCCATTACCACCGGGTACTGGTAGGCTGATTTTAGGATCCTATTGGTAACAGAGACCTCGACTGTGATGGAGGGGATCTGAAAGCACACCTCAAAACCTGCCGCCAGCAGCTCTGCTATTTTCCTGTCTGGGAACCTATTTCGGAAGGTAAGCATTTCTGTTAGTTTCACTGGCGTCACCCCTTTGGGAATAGCTGGTAGTGGCCCCCTCATCTTCCTTTTTTAAAACATTTATCTGCCCGGTGTGATGACCCATTACAGAAGGAGCAAGCATGCCTGTATTTACAGTTGGCGGCGAATTTGCACTGGCTCTCATTGAACTACCAGCATAATCCTGACCTCTGCCCGCTCGCTTGCCCCCCTTCTCCCCTATCTCTTCCTCTACTTCCGTGGTGGCCGGATGACCCGGCCCTGCTTGGAAAGGGCTGCCCGAACCTCGCTTTCTTTTTCTGCCTTTCTTTGACTAAATTGTTTGTCGTATCTCAGCCATGTTTGCCCACCATTCACTCTATACGCTTCCCCAATAGCGTCTTGGTAGCAAAATAGTGCCGAGCAGTTCTCCCGTGCCCTCTCGCCTATGATACTTGCTAGGATAGAGAAAGCCTGCAACCAATTCGAGAATGTTTGTGGGATTAATCGCCACTTCCATTTCTTTTCATCCTCCTTTCTATTATCGTGGTTCTTATTTTTGTCTAAATTAAATTTCTCAGCAGTAGGGAAAAAATTTCGACGTACTCATCCCTTCAAATTTGCTCTTTTACCTCCTTCTTTAAGTGTGCCCCCAGGGAACCCTCGTAGCAGACGTAAACTTCGCCCCATATCATCCAGGTGAATCTTATCCCCTTTCTCTTTCATAGTCTGCTCTGCTACCGGTGACATACTTGTCGCCGCTGGCTGCTGATCCCCCTCTCCCTGCCCTACCCCTTCGCTCCGCACCACCTCATCACCCAATGGGACCCAGGCTGACGCTGTAGCTGGTGGCAGGTTGTGCGCCTCCAGAGAGGCTATGCAATTTTTAGGATAGTCAGCATGTTCTGCATACCTGCCCCTTCCGGGTTCCCCCCTACCCTTACTACCTGATCTACCTCTCCTGCCCTCTGACTGTGCTCCGTGCCCTCCGACATTAGTATGGGTGTAAACGGACACGACAAAGAGTCATACTCACCGGGCCGCGTGGGCGTTCCCGCCACACCGGCCGGACATCCCGCGTCCAGTCGTCCTCCCTGGTCGCACGGTGTTGTCCTTCCTGGAGTTCCTGATGCTGAGGAGGCATCCCTGGTGATAAATGCGCTAGGCAGGCCCTGGGTGAGTCTAGGGGGTAGATTGGGGCTAGCGGGGGGGTCATTGTGAGGGCTGCCATGACCTGCATATGACTAGCAGGCAAATTGGCCAGCAAAGGGGCAACAGGATCCTGTGCAAACTGCAGGGTGAGGTGGGGATAGCATGAGGAGTGCTTCACATTGTAGGGGGCTCTGCCGGGGAATGGGGCGGGCTGTGATTGTTAGTGGCCGGGAGGTGGAGGCAGAGACAGGCCCATGGTATGGGTTATGGAGGAGCATAGTGGGGGCTGCGCCTTGCCCCCTGCAGAATCCAGTGCTGGCCGCCGGGTCCCATGTGCAGGCACTGGCTGCGGCGCCCTGCCGCCGATATCCCTCTTCCTGGCCGCGGTCACAAGACCGCAGGTCCTAGACGACTCGCTCGTCCGCTTCTGGAAGTAGACTCAGTTTTCTCTGCAGGCTTTATTAAATGGCATAAAGCTCTGCACTCCAGCAAACTAAACTCGGCCTTACTGGCAAAACGACAAAACAAAAGAATAAACGATAGCAGAGTCCATATGAGTATGGGATTTGCCCACACAAGTTGTAGTTCAAGCCTTCAGCTCTGTCTTGAGCTGAAGCTCTCCCAGTCTGGAGACCTTGCCTCTCCAAACCACAATACAGAAAAAAAACAGGACTGAACATTTATTGTCAAACTACTGTGTTTTCTCTTTTTAAATCTTAATGACAACCAAAGGCATCCAAATGACCCTGATCAAAAGTTCACATACCCAGGTGATTTTGGCCTGATAACATGCACATAATTTGACACAAATGGGTTTGAATGGCTGCTAAAGGTAACATCCTCACCTGTGACCTGTTTGCTTGTAATCAATGTGTGTGCATAAAAGCTGAGTGAGTTTCTGGGATCCAGACAGACTCTTGCATCTTTCATCCAGTCAGGTGGATCGATGATGTTTTGGGGATGTGTGAGCTACAAAGCAGGGCCGGCTCCAGGTTTTTGTGGGCTCTTGGCAAAAGAGTCTCAGTGGGACCCTTTAACACATACCACAATTCATGATGCATAGATACCGCAGAGAAATATATATATAGCACAATGCCAAAGATTTCACTTCTTACATTACATGATCGATATCTATTGTAAATTCCACAATAGCTCAATAGCTCAGAAACCGGCGAATCGCTCCATACAGAATACTGGCCCTCATAAAATGCTCCATACAGGATACTGGTCCCCATATAACGCTCCATACAGAATACTGGCCCCCATAAAATGCTCCATACAGGATACTGGCCCCCATATAACGCTCCATAGAGAATACTGACCCCCTTATAACGCTCCATGCAGGATATTGGCCCCCATATAATGCTCCATACAGAATACTGGCCCCCATATAATGCTCCATACAGAATACTGGCCCCCATATAACACTCCATGCAGGATGTCACCCCCCCTTAAAATGCCCCATGCAGGATGTCACTTCCCCCCTTTTAATGCCCTATGCAGGATGTCAACCCCCCATATAATGCCCCATGCAGGATGTCACTCCCCCCCCTTTTAATGCCCCATGGAGGATGTCACATCCCCCCTTTTAACGCCCCATGCAGTATGTCACACCCCACCTCCCTTATAATGCCCCATGCAGGATGTCAATTCCCCCCCTTTTAATGCCCCATGCAGGATGTCACTTCCCCCCCTTTTAATACCCCATGCAGGATGTCACCTCTCCCCTCCTTCCTTATAATGCCCCATGCAGTATGTCACTTTCCCCCCTTATAATGACCCATGCAGGCTGTCATCTTTCCCCCCTTCCTTATAATGCCCCATGCAGGATAAACTCCCCCCCTTATAATGCCCCACGCAGGATGTCACCCTCCCTTATAATGCCCCATGCAGGATGTCACACCCCCCCTTTATAATGCCCTATGCAGGATGTCACCCCCCCTTTATAATGCCCCATTCAGGATGTCACTTCCCCCCTTATAATTCCCCATGCAGGATGTCACACACACCTCCCCTCCCTTATAATGCCCCACGCAGGATGTCCCTTCCCCCCTTTTAATGCCCCATGCAGGATGTCACACACACCTCCTCTCCCTTATAATGCACCATGCAGGATGTCACACCCCCCCTCCCTTATAATGCCCCATGCAGTATGTCACTTTCCCCCCTTATAATGCCCCATGCAGGATGTCACCTTTCCCCCCTTCCTTATAATGCCCCATGCCCCCATACATTAAAAAAAGAAAAATCAAATACTCACCTCACTCTTTACCTGCTGCCGCTGCTCTGGGCTCCAGCATCGCCAACGTCTTCCCGCTCTGCGCTGTGACGGCTCAGGAGAGAGCGCGGTGTAAAGACATCACTGCGCCCTCTGACCTGAGATGTCACAGTCAGAGGACGCGGAAGACACCGGAGCTGCTGCGGAGGCACGGGGAGAGGTAAGTATTGTTTCACTGGCTGCCGGGGCCCTGAGCAAGTTGGGGGGGAGTGGGCGCTGACACTACTCTCCTCCGCTCATGGGTCCCATAGCGTGCCGGGGTGCCCAACGGCGAATGGTCCCCTCCACCTGCTCAGGGCCCCGGCACTTACCGAGGTGCGCCGGGTGCTGACAAAACGGTGCACCAGGTTTATGAATTTGGCATTAAGTAAAAAATGGTCTTTCTCTGTCTTGAACTATGTTTGGTAAATTTTGGCACCAAAAATTGCAAAAATTGCCCCCAATAGTGGCTTATTGAAAAATACAGCAGGGTTGGACTGGAGTAAAGTGGTGTCAAATTTTAAAATGGTTTCAATTGATGAATCAGAATAAAACATCTGGAATTACTAGACTTTGCCCACAAAACGGAAAACAAAATAAAAACAACCAGGCAAGCACATAAAGAATAAACTTAAAAAAAGGCGCAAATAAAATAATTAAATAGGTATAAACAAAAAGGCGCTAAACACACAAAGCTAGACAAAAACACAGGTGCAAAGGCAATCAGGGCATGTGACCTGGAGCCGTTCCCTATGTGTAATAATCAGAGAAGCTAAAAAGTGCATTGGCTGAAAGATGGGGGTGATAAGTGATGGGGATCTGTATATAACTACTATAACCAAACAGAATGACAATTCCAGTTTTCTTCCTCTACATGATGCTAATGTAAATCATGTCCTTTCAGTTCAGTATGAAGATAAACGCTGGCCAAACACCACCATCACTTACCTCATCCTCTGGGATCCTGATGCCATCATCCAGCTTCATGTAGATGATCTGCAATACAACAGATAAGAATTAGTTTGTATTTATTTTTTTTAATATCATAAAGGAGTTGTGTAGCCTTGGTGGAATTTTCATAAAGCATTGTATCCTAACACACTGTCAGGATTCGGCTTCGCCTGTCGGTTCCAGCAGTTGCCATGTGACCAAAAGTATGCAATTTTCATACAAGTGGTCCTATCAGTAGAACATTACATACTGCTTGTATTCTGTCGAAAATTACATCAGGGCTGAACAACCCCTTTGATTCAGTTATTTAATAAATTCCTCATATTATTGCATACTAGGACTTCTAGCTTAGAGATGCCTGCAGGGCCATAGGTAAGGGAGCACTTATATAGACTATGGTGGCAATGAGGCTCTTACTCTGTCATCATCGTCATACCCACCGCATCCTGATCCTAATAGAAGAAAAGAGGAAAATTACAAATTGTATAGGTAAAATGTTAGTGCACTCTCAGATCTGCACTGTATTATTGGGGTTTTTCTCTGTGTATTTGTGTTTTTTCGATATTCTAGTTTTGATGCAGTTTTATGCTTCATTTAACAAAAATTGTAGACACACAAATATCTATGATTTTGTGCCCTTTTAGTCAGTTGCTTAATACGCTAGTCATACAGTTTTACTTTTTCTGAATATTTCTTTGTGTACATGTCTCACGGAGCAGAGTGACCTCGGTGAACTATAATGATTTAACTCTCATTAACTGACCAAATATGCGATATTTCCGCTGACTAACTGACTTGAACACAGCAGATCTGCCTCCACTCATGGTCCTCACACTGCCTGTGTCACGTGCTGCCTGTGAGCGGCCACCGATAGCGCCGCTCACAGGCAGCATCAGCAGCACAAGGTACTTAGAAAGAAGCTTCTATTTATCATTAAAACACACTGGCATTTTTTTAAAAGTACCGGACAACCCTTTTAAGGACTTGCTCCGATCTACAGAGTTTCTGCCATTTTGACAGCAAAACTAGCAGAGCACTCTGGCAAAACAGTCTCCGCCTTTGAACGTAAGGCCAAGTTCACACAATTTTATTTTCGGTCTGAGTGCTGTCCATGAAATAACTGACATCACACGGACGGCACGAGGACCAATGCAGTTTAATTAGTTGATAGGAGCATGGTTTTTTTTGTTTTTCATGGACCGAATCTGCATGCAAAAACACATCTTAGCATGCGTTAGTTTCTTCTGTAGGTCAGATGAGACTTGCCTATGTAAGTCTATGTGTGCGCAAAAAAATTGGATCCAATACGGATCATCTGAATAGTGTAAGATTTTTATGGATACAAACAATTCTTTAACATAGGAAATGGTATTCGGTCATGTAAATGCCATACGGATGAAAATGGAGATGAAAATCATCTGTTTTTGTGGATGAAATCAAACATACTGTATCTAATAGATGAAAGAGCCTGGCACTGACACCATCTATAAAGCTGTCCAGCAGGTCAGAAATCATCGACATGTAGCTCTCGGCATCGTCCTGCGACTCCATCGCGCTATCAGAGGCTGTAGATCCGGACATCGATGGCTCCTGGGCAGAGATTAGAAATATGTTTAAACATGTGAGAATGTCATATTCCAGAGTCACCAATAAAAAGTTACAAAGTGAGACCATAACATAAGACTAGAAAAGTGCTGAGTAAATGAATATAAGAGAGAATGCAATATCTGAGTGCCCAATCACATAAGTACAATATACTGGATCAATGCACAAATCTGTATTCCCCTGCGCCATGAAGTCAGAGGTGCGGACTTAGTTCACTTTCTGAAGAAAACCTATTGATTACTCATCTGATCCCAGCATTTTACACCAGTTATGGCCGTTATTCAATAACCACCAAAAAATACACCCCTAAAATAGAACTTTTAATGATTAGGTTAAAAACTCACAAAAACATATATTATAATGTGTATATCCAATTACACATTTAACAGCCAATATATATAAGGGTCCACAATAAATATATAATATATTGACAGGATATGATATATAGGACCCTATTACACCCCTAATCTAAAGTGCAGCACAGGTAGTAGTAATCACAAAATCCTGGTTGTGTGTCAATATAACAAAATACACAGCAATTCACTGCCCATGTTTGAAAAGACAAAGATGTTATACATCAAAGTGTGCATCAATTATTAAGTCCCTGACCCTATAAGTATATGCAGAAATGATCAGGAGTCGTCAGGGAAAATAAATCAATAGGGAAACACAAAAAATCAAGACACCAAACAGAATAAGCAAATGAGCATAAGTATCTTAATAGATAACCAGTACTGATGAGCGAGCGTGCTCGTTTAACCTATTAATTGAGCACCCTCGGGTGCTCGCCGAGTATTTGCGGCGTGCTTGGCATCTATGTTTGATCTGCCGCGGCTGCATGTGTCACGGCTGTTAGATAGCTGCAGCACATGCAGGGATTGCCTAACAAACAGGGTTAAACAAGCACGCGCGCTCATCACTAATAACCAGCCTTATAAGAAGTCCACATCTGGTGTATTGATTTTTTGTGTTGCCCTATTTGTATACTTTTCAGCAAATCCCAACCGGCATATTTTTTTTATTCAAAGAAAAAGAAATTGGAAATTCATAAAAACATGTGATTATGTCCCCATTTTCCAAGACCTGTTACAGTTTCATTTTTCCGTCAATATTGCTGTGTGAGAGCTTGATTTTTGCATGGCGAGCTGACGTGTTTATTGATGCCATTTGGGGTAGATATCACGTTTTGATCGCTTATTGCATTTTTTTACAGAGTTGCTGTAGCCGAAAAATTACAATTCTGGCTTTTGGATTTTTTTCTCTTTACAGCAGGTGTCCCAACCTGTGGCTCGAGGGCACACATGTGGCTTGCGGACTCATGAAATGTGTCTCACGACCGTCTGCCAGCCCAGTGCATTAGCACCAAGCCTAGCAAACAGCTATGAGGAGCAGATCTCCAGATGGTGACTTCTATGATTAGCCCAGTACAAAAGAGCAGATCTGGATGCTCATATACTGGCCTTGGGGGTTTAGAGATAATTTAAGTATTGTAAGCTGGAGATAGGATACTTATAGTCATAGGGGATGCTTGAAGCTGGATGTAACAGTGTTGTGGGGGTGGTTGAGGAGACAATACTGAATGAGGGTAAGGTGGAAACCCCTGGATCTAGGTATACTGCTTCAGGTCCCCTTCTCACATCCATTTTCTATGTCCATATGAGGCCCGTTTTTAAAGGACCGCAAATACGTATGACATACACACCCATTGTATTCAATGGGTGTACACACATGTCAGGTTGCTCACACGGACCTTGAGTCCGTGTCACGCTGTCTCTGTATACTGGAGGTAGGGGGCCTAAGCTGACCCTAAGCTGGGGCCCTGACTAATCCCTCAACCTGGAGGTACTGTTAAAGGTACAGAGGTCCAGGCCGCCAGCGTAACCCCTACCTCCTGAGGATCCCTGCACCTAAGTAATCTAGTCCTGAGAAGGACCCCGATCACAACAAAAGGGGACAAGTAATAATATGCCCACACACAGTACTTAGACGAACGAGACAGTACAAGGGAAAAACCAAAACCACCTTGCATACAAAAACTACACAACTACAACAGAGGGAACACCAACGGGAAAGGAGAAAAATGATAAAGCGAGGAAGGGAAAATACACTTCAAATACACTTATCTCAGAAACTCCAAATACCACGATCCGCTCTGTAAGTCTGTATGAAATGCTTTCACCGACACTTCCCTAACAGACCAGCAGGCATTTGAAGGAGTCTCACTACAGCAGCATTGATTGCAGCTGGGCGAGGCTGACCTCGTCTAGCACAGAGAGAGAGAGAATTAACTCCCTCACTGCCGAAAAACACAAAGCACCAAAAAGTCAGCTGCGAGAAGTCAGGCTGTGTAATCGTGACGATCTTCGTGGCAATACACCCGTGACAGTACCCCCCCTTCTACGAGGGGCCTCCGGACCCTCAGGGCCAGGTTTATCCGGGTGAGTCGTGTGGAAGGCCCGAACTAATCGGTCTGCGTTAATATCCGACGCAGGAACTCACATCCTCTCCTCAGGACCATACCCTTTCCAATGAACCAGGTACTGAAGGGACCGGCGATTAAAGCGTGAATCGATGACCCTCGATACCTGGAACTCCAAGTTACCATTGACCACCACTGGAGGGGGAGGTAAAGGTGACGGTACCACCGGCGCCACATACCTCTTAAGCAACGATCTGTGGAACACGTTGTGAATTTTAAACGTAGGGGGGAGGTCAAGACGGAATGCCACCGGATTAATAATAGAACTGATTCTGTACGGCCCGATGAACCTGGGACCCAGTTTCCAGGAGGGAACCTTAAGTTTTATATTCCTGGTAGACAACCATACCCGATCCTTCACACTTAGGTCCGGACCAGACACTCTCCTCCTATCAGCCATACGTTTGTATCGGTTCCCCATAGTATTCAGATTCTTCAGCACCCCTCTCCATACTGAAGCGAGTGATGAGGAAAAACGTTCCTCCTCAGGAACCCCCGAAGAGCCCCCCCTACTGAAAGTACAAAACTGGGGGTGAAAACCATATGCCCCAAAAAACGGGGACTTACCAGTGGACTCGCTCCGCCTATTATTAAGAGCAAACTCTGCCAGAGGTAAGAAAGAAGCCCAGTCCTCCTGGTTCTCTGACACAAAACACCGGAGATATGTCTCCAAGCTCTGGTTCATACGTTCCGTCTGACCATTGGTCTGAGGATGAAAAGCCGATGAGAACGACAAATGCATCCCCCGCCGTGCACAAAACGCCTTCCAGAACTTGGACACAAACTGAGACCCCCGATCAGACACCACCTCGGAGGGTACCCCGTGAAGCCTCACAATCTCCCCAATGAACACCTGCGCAAGAGTTTTAGCATTAGGGAGAGCCGGAAGAGCGATAAAATGTGCCATCTTGCTGAACCTGTCCACTACAACGAGTATGACCGTTTTACCCAAAGACGGAGGGAGGTCCGTAATAAAATCCATAGACAGATGAGTCCAAGGACGCTCCGGGATTTTCAAAGGTAAGAGGGCCCCAGACGGACGGGTATGTGAGGTCTTAGAGCGCGCACAAACCCCACAGGACGCGACAAAAGTTACCACCTCCTTATGTAAGTTAGGCCACCAAAACCGACGCGAGAGGAGATCCACAGTTGCTCTACTCCCCGGGTGTCCTGCAAAAACTGAGTTATGGTGTGCCTCGATCACCTTTTGTCGCAACTGATCTGGAACAAACAGTCTCCCCGGAGGTCCAACAGGGGTGTCCCCCTGAGCCTCCAATACCTCCTCCTCAAGCTCAGAGCATACTGCCGAAACCACCACCCCCTCCTGAAGGATAGGAATCGGGTCGTCCGTATTCCTGGCCCCAGGGAAACTACGAGATAAGGCATCCGCCCTTACATTTTTTGACCCAGGACGATATGTAACGACAAAATTAAACCTGGTAAAAAACAATGACCACCTAGCTTGTCTGGGATTCAGACGTTTCGCGGACTCCAGATATAGCAGGTTCTTGTGATCGGTGATGACGGTGACCGGATGGACTGCCCCCTCCAAAAAATGGCGCCACTCCTCAAAAGCTAACTTAATGGCCAAGAGTTCCCTATTGCCGACATCGTAATTCCTCTCAGCGGATGACAATTTTTTAGAGAAAAAGGCGCACGGATGCCACTTACCAGGGGACGAACCTTGTGACAATACTGCTCCCACCCCTACCTCGGAAGCGTCTACCTCTACAATGAATGGCTGTGACGCATCAGGTTGAATGAGTATGGGTGCCGAGGCAAAACATTTTTTCAAGGAGGAGAATGCTTGACAAGCCTTGTCAGACCACCTAGAAAAATCCGTCCCCTTTTTAGTCATGTCTGTGAGAGGCTTAACCATGGACGAGAAATTACGAATAAACTTCCGGTAATAATTAGCAAACCCCAGGAAACGTTGTAGTGCCTTAAGATTCTCTGGCCGATCCCACTCAAGAACTGCCCGCACTTTCCCAGGGTCCATACGAAAACCGGACGCTGAAACCAGGAAGCCTAAAAACTGGAGTTCCTGTACGGCGAACACACACTTTTCCCATTTGGCATACAGTTTATTATCCCGCAAGATCTGTAACACCTGCCTAACGTGCTCCTGATGAGACACCAGATCCGGCGAGTAAATTAAGATATCATCCAGATATATGACAACAAACTGTCCCACCAGGCGGCGAAAAATGTCATTAACAAAGTGTTGGAACACCGCCGGGGCATTAGTCAGACCGAATGGCATGACAAGGTTCTCATAATGCCCCTCCGGAGTGTTAAACGCCGTCTTCCACTCATCCCCCTCCTTCATCCTAATCAGATTGTACGCCCCCCTGAGATCCAACTTAGAGAACCATTTGGCGCCCACGATCTGATTAAAGAGATCGGGAATAAGTGGGAGCGGATACGGATCTCGGACCGTAATCCGATTAAGTTCACGGAAATCCAGGCAAGGGCGTAGGCCTCCATCTTTCTTCTTAACAAAGAAGAACCCCGCAGCCACCTGTGAAGATGAAGGTCTAATATGCCCCTTAGCCAGACTTTCTGAAATATAATCCTTCATGGCCTGCCTCTCAGGACCAGAAAGGTTATACAACCTAGCTTTAGGTAACTTGGCCTCAGGGAGCAGTTTTACAGAACAGTCATACTCGCGATGAGGAGGTAGTTCCTGACACCCTTTCTCCGAGAATACATCCTCAAAGTCCGCCAGAAATGGAGGTAAGACCCAAGGAGTAACCGCACCGATGACCGTGTTCATGCAGTTTTTATTACAGAATTTACTCCATTGGCTTATCTCTCTGGTTTGCCAATTAATAACCGGGTTATGCTTAGTTAACCAAGGAAGGCCCAACACTATAGGAGTGGGAAGACCCTCCAACACGTAGCAAGACAACAGTTCTTTATGTATCGCCCCCACTTGAAGTTTTACGTCATGCACAGCTTGCAAAAAACTTCCCTGACCGAGAGGCCTGGCATCGATCGAGAATATGGAGATGGGTTTAGCCAACTCACTCAATCGCATACCTTGAACCCGGGCAAACCGAGCATCAACCAGATTAGCCCCGGCCCCACTATCCAGAAGAACAGATATCCTCTCAGTTCTCGTACCCACCACCACCTCCGCCGGTACGAGAAACTGAGACGAACCTAGGGACGAAATACCTACTCCCAGATTGCCGTCCACCACACAACCTGGGATCAACAGTTTTCCGACGACTCTTCACTCTGCAAGGGACGGGATGGACACCCCCCAATAAAATGTCCCTTTCTCCCGCAGAAGAAACACGTTCCTGTCTTATGGCGCACCACCGGTCCCCTCCCCCGAAATGATGTCCCTCCTGATTGCATAGGCTCCTCTGGACTGACCAGGGGAACCACCATATGAGGGGACCTTGTAGAAGGTGGAGTCATCACAGGGGGCGGAGTTGCCCCGCACCTCTCCCGAAGCCGTCTGTCAACGCGAATAGCAAGGGCCATAGCGGCTTCCAGTGACACGGGAGAGTCATACTGTGCCAACACATCCTGTAATTTGTCGGATAAACCTTGACAAAACTGGCTCCTAAGAGCCGGGTCATTCCACTGGGTGTCCGTGGCCCACCTACGGAACTCCGAACAGAATTCCTCCGCCGGACGATCTCCCTGCTGGATCCTACGTAACTTAGACTCAGCAAGGGAGATCCGATCTGGGTCATCATACACGAGTCCCAGAGCAGCGAAAAACCTATCCACTGACTGAAGAGCCGGGGAGCCCGGGGGAAGAGAGAACGCCCAAGATTGAGGGTCCCCTTGTAGGAGCGAGATGACAATTCCCACCCTTTGATCTTCACTCCCCGATGACCGAGGCCGCAGCCGAAAGTACAACTTGCATGCCTCCCGGAAAACAAAAAACTTGTCCCGCCCCCCAGTGAACCTGTCAGGGAGAGCTACTTTAGGTTCTGGTCCGGCTTGCTCCTGAGGACACAAAACCTTGGACCTAACGTCCGCCAGCTCCATGGACAAACTCTGCAACTGCCGAGCTAGACCGGCTACTGGATCCATGGTAGCTGGAGAAAAACTAAGTGGGTCGGTGAAAATGTCACGCTGTCTCTGTATACTGGAGGTAGGGGGCCTAAGCTGACCCTAAGCTGGGGCCCTGACTAATCCCTCAACCTGGAGGTACTGTTAAAGGTACAGAGGTCCAGGCCGCCAGCGTAACCCCTACCTCCTGAGGATCCCTGCACCTAAGTAATCTAGTCCTGAGAAGGACCCCGATCACAACAAAAGGGGACAAGTAATAATATGCCCACACACAGTACTTAGACGAACGAGACAGTACAAGGGAAAAACCAAAACCACCTTGCATACAAAAACTACACAACTACAACAGAGGGAACACCAACGGGAAAGGAGAAAAATGATAAAGCGAGGAAGGGAAAATACACTCCAAATACACTTATCTCAGAAACTCCAAATACCACGATCCTCTCTGTAAGTCTGTATGAAATGCTTTCACCGACACTTCCCTAACAGACCAGCAGGCATTTGAAGGAGTCTCACTACAGCAGCATTGATTGCAGCTGGGCGAGGCTGACCTCGTCTAGCACAGAGAGAGAGAGAATTAACTCCCTCACTGCCGAAAAACACAAAGCACCAAAAAGTCAGCTGCGAGAAGTCAGGCTGTGTAATCGTGACGATCTTCGTGGCAACACACCCGTGACAGTCCGTATAAAAAAAGCCGCAGACTTGTCAGGTATTTTTGCGCAGCACTCACAAAATGCGTTCTGCAAACTGATGACACACGGATGACAACTGTGCATCATCTGCGTGACATGTACCGGCGCCTGGGAATCAGCGGTACAGTTCGCGCTGATCCCCAGCAGCGGCCGCTGCTGGAAGGGGCTCTCATCATTGTCCCCTGCTTGCGCTGAGATCAGCGCGAGCAAGAGACAATGTTAAGAGTTGTAGGCAGCCCCGTCAACAACGAGTGTAAAATTAAGAATAAAATAAAAAAAAACACTTATACTCACCTTACACATTATGCCCTGAAGCCCAAGTCACCTGTAAAATAAAAAACAACCATAATACTCACTTGTCCGACAAACTGCCCCACACCGTAATCAACATCTACGATCACTGATTTACAACCTGAATGGTGCCAAGATGCGACCGTGCAGGCTGTAAGTCAGGTCACAATGACCTGCTGAGAGCGCATCTTCAGTGACAAGCGATGAAATCATAGAGGTTTTAAACATTTTAGAGTTTTACGTTTCCAAACTCTCGCATCCGAGCTTGCCTGGAACAACGAGGCCCTGGTGTCCACCTTCTGGGGAGGTCTTTCCGGTCGGATCAAGGATGAGCTAGCCGGTCGTGACATCCCTTCCACCCTGGACGACCTGGTATCATTAACTACACGGATTGACATCCGCTTTCAGGAACGTGCAAAGGAGACTACCTGGAAGAGAAGATTTCCGCCTCTCACTCATGTATTCCAAAAGCCTGCCTCTCAACCAGCATTTCCCCGGGCATGTTCGCCTGAGCCCATGCAAATTGACCAAACCAAGATGGTCAAGTCTCGCCAGGAGATGCGCCGTGCCGAGGTGAGTTGCTTCTACTGTGGCAGTAAAGAGCATCTGACCAATCCTGCCCGGTGAGGCCGGGAAACTCCAGTGTCTAGGACCGCTTGGAGAGGTCATCCTAGGCAAGAGTAAATCCTCTCTGTCCTTGACTCTGTCCTTTTCTGTTTCCAGTGGTGAGACCCGCTTCTTCGAGATTGCCCATCTGGATTCCGGAGCCGCTGGGAATTTCATTCAACAGGCTGTTGTGGAGCGGTATCAGATTCCTACTGTACGTCTGGCTGAACCGTTGGCGGTTGCCTCCGTGGATGGGAGGCTTCTTCTGGAGACCATATTACTCGTCACAGAGCCTGTAACCCTTCAGGTGGGAATGCTGCACTCGGAGAAGTGTCCAGTCTCTCTCACCCCCTCTTGCTTAGTCTTCCCTGGTTACAAAGACATGAGCCCATCCTGAATTGGAGATCTGGTGAAATGCCATGAGTCCTGCTTGGATCCGGTTCGTCCAGCTCGACCCCCGTCTACTCTGGCTAATCTACCTGGTCTGCCGGCACCCTACTGGTCCTATGCTGACGTCTTCGACAAAAAGGAAGCAGAGACTCTACCACCTCATAGGAGGCATGATTGCCCCATCAACCTGGTACCTGGTGCTTCTCCTCCTCGCGGGCGTATCTACCCCTTGTCGCTGGCTGAGACCCAGATTATGTCTGAATACATAGAGGAGAATCTTGCTAGGGGATTTATCCAGAAATCCACCTCTTTGGCTGGAGCAGGATTCTTCTTAGTCAAGAAGAAAGACGGCTCTCTACGTCTCTGTATCGATTACAGGGGTCTTAACCAGATTACCATCAAAAATAAGTACCCCCTGCCTCTCATCTCGGAGCTGTTCAACCGCCTTAAAGGCGTAAAGATCTTCACCAAGCTTGATCATTGTGGGGCATACAATTTAGTCCGGATCCACCAGGGAGACGAGTGGAAGACGATATTCAACATCCGGGATGGTCACTACAAATACCGCGTAATGCCCTTTGGTCTCTGTAATGCTCCAGCCATCATCCAGGAGCTGGTTAACGACATCTTCCGTGATCTCCTGTATTCTTGCATGGTGGTGTACCTGGACGATATCTTGGTCCTCTCTCCGGATCTGCCCTCACACCGGAGGGATGTCCGTCAGGTTCCACTAATGCTCCGGCAGAATCGCCTATACGCTAAATTCGAGAAATGCCTCTTTGAGCAGACCTCTCTACCATTCCTGGGCTATATTATCTCCGAGACTGGTCTGCGGATGGATCCCGAGAAGGTCTCTGCCGTCTTAAAGTGGCCCCGACCGGAGGGGTTGAAAGTGATTCAGCGATTCCTGGGCTTCGCAAATTATTACCGCCTCTTCATTCCTCATTTCTCCTCCCAAACTGCTCCTATCTCCGCGCTCACCCGTAAAGGAGCAAATCCCAGGGAATGGACTTCCGAAGCGGAGGAGGCCTTCGTCTCCCTAAAACAAGCCTTCTCCTCCGCTCCTGTGCTACACCGCCAGGATTGCAACAAGCAGTTCTTCCTGGAGGTTGATGCATCCTCCTCCGGAGCCGGAGCGATGCTCACCCAGAAATCCTCGTCCGGGAGAATGGTAACCTGTGGCTTCTTCTCCAAGCTCTTCTCCTCATCTGAGCGCAATTACTCCATAGATCGTGAGCTGCTGGCCATCAAATTAGTGCTGGAGGGTTGCTCTGCACCAGGTGGTCATCTACACTGACCACAAAAACCTCGCTTATTTGCAGAACGCCCAAAGATTAAATCCGCGTCAGAACAGGTGGTCTCTATTCTTTGCCAGATTCTGCTTCACTCTGCATTACCGCCCGGCGGACAAGAACATTAAAGCTGACACTCTATCCCACTCATTCTTGTCTTCCAACCAAGAGGAGGAGCCTCTACATATTATCAACCCCTCCAAAGTAATGACTGTGGCTCCGTTTGACCTGTCTCATCTTCCACCCGGTAAGACCTTTGTAGCGGTTCCAGTTCGTAAGAAGGTTCTACTCTGGGGCTAGTCATCCAAACTAGTCGGTCATGTTGGCCAGAGGACGATCTTTCTGCTCATCGCCCGACATTACTGGTGGCTTTCCCTGCTCAAGGATATTGCGGATTTCGCGGCTTGTTCCTCCTGTGCCCGTAACAAGGTTCCCAGGCACCTTCCATCCGGCCATCTTCTTCCTCTTCCCGTGCCTTCCACTCCATGGCAACACATTGCAATGGACTTCATTATGGAACTCCCTGTTTCTGCCGGTTGTACGGTCATTTGGGTGGTCGCTGACCGCTTTTCTAAAATGGCCCACTTCATCCCTCTGCCTGGTCTTCCATCTGCATCTGTGCTGGCTAAGGACTTCATCCATCACATTTTTCGTCTCCAGGCCTACCCCTCCACATTGTGTCTGATCGCGGGGTTCAGTTCACTTCGCGCTTCTGGAAAGCTACGTGTAAGCTGCTGGATGTCTCCTTGGATTTCTCCTCTGCTTAGCATCCTCAGTCCAATGGTCAAGTGGAATGTATCAACTAGGTCCTTACCAGCTTTCTTCGGCACTTTGTCAACGCTCACCATAACGATTGGGTTGAGCTCCTGCCCTGGGCCAAGTTCTTTTATAATAACCATGAGAGCGAGTCTTCCTCTAAATCTACGGTCAACATCCCCGGATTCCGTTTCCCGTCTCCTCTTCAGTGGACAATCCTGCCGCGGAGTCTCTGGTCAGCGAATTTTCAGCTATTTGGGAAGACACTAGATCTGCACTTCTTCAGTCCTCCGAGCGGATGAAGAAACATGCTGATAAGAGACGTCTGGATCTGCCTCTATTCCGTCCGGGAGACAAGGTCTGGCTCTCCTTCAAATATGTTCGTCTCAAGATACCTTCTTATAAGTTGGGTCCGCGGTTCATCGGTCCATTCAAGGTTCTGAACCAAATCAAGCCCGTGGCTTGCAAGCTGAAACTCCCAGTCACCTTAAGGATTCCCAACTCCTTTCATGTATCTCTCCTCAAACCTGTTGTCCTTAATTTTTTCTCTGACGATCCAGGTACCGTTCCAGCTCCAGTCTCTGCTGAGGACGTCTTTGAGGTAGAAAACATTTTGGCCACCAAGAGGGTAAGAGGAAAGACTTTCATTCTTGTGGATTGGAAGGGGTTTGGCCCTGAGGAGAGGTCTTGGGAACCCAGGGAGAACATTCATGCCCCTCATCTTCTTAAAAAATTTCTTGCGGGCCTAAAGAAGAGGGGGCGTAAAGGGGGGGGGGTACTGTAGCATAGGCGTCTCTGCCTCCTCCCGGGCAGGGACGCCGTTCCCCTCACCGCCGCGGTCCAGGTCCGGCGTCCTCCTGCTCCTGTGGCACGCACCGTGCACAGCTTCCCAGGCTCTGTGCTTAGGACGTGCGTGCGAGCGCGCCCTCGCTCTTAAAGGGGCCGCACGCGCCATCCTATAGAGTCCCTGGCCAATGGCCAGAGGACTGCCCCTATATAAGGCACCTCCTCCAAAATGTTATCTGTTGTGCCCGCCAGCCAGCTTACCTGGAGCACCTGCCTGTAACCTGCCGTGCCCGCCAGCCTGCCTACACAGAGCACCCATCTGGCCACCTGCCGAACCAGCCTGCTTAGCTACCCGGACCACCCGTCAGCCTTCCTGCCATGATCATCCACTGTACCGGTCAGTTCCTGCTTTCTGACCCGTGGGAGTCACCTGCTCTCACACAAGGTCGGTCCCAGAGTGGCACCTGGTCCACCTGCCTGGTCCCTCACTGGTTCACGGAGTCGATTGAGCCACCGTGCGACCTTGGTCAGGCCGAGTAGGCACTTAGTCACGACCCTTTGGTCCCTCCTTGCACCGAAGCATAGAGGTTCCACCACCCGGACCCATAACACTCTCTTCCCATTGAAAAAAATAAAGTTGAATCCAAAATGTCTGACTTCAAAATGGCCGCCATGGTCACCACCCATCTGGAAAAGTTTCCCCCCTCCCATATACTAATGTGCCACAAAAAAGAAGTTGATATCACCAAACATTCCCATTTACTTTAGGTGTATCCATATAAATGGCCCATCCTGTATATCACTGCACAATGTTGCTCTACTGTGTCCTGTTTGGTTTTTACACCTTCCACCATTTATTCTAGTTTCAATTTATGTGAGACCCCCTATACTCACTTATTTTCATATACAGGTGCATCTCAGTAAATTAGAATATCATCAAAAAATTAATTTATTTCAGTTCAATACAAAAAGTGAAACTCATATATTACATAGAGTCATTGCAAACTGAGTGATCTATTTCGAGTGTTTATTTCTGTTAATGTTGATGATTATGGCTTACAGCCAATGAAAACACAGAAGTCATTATCTCAGTAAATTAGAATACTTTATAACAACAGCTTGAAAAATGTTTTTAAATCCGAAATGTTGGCCTACTGAAATGTATGTTCAGTAAATGCCCTCAATACTTGGTCTGTGCTCCTTTTGCATCAATTTTTGATGATAATCTAATTTTAATCCATGATGGTGCAGTGTGTTGCTAATGGTAATGTTTGAGACTGTGGTCCCAGCTCTCTTCAGGTCATTGACCAGGTCCTCCTGTGTAGTTCTCGGCTGATTCCTGACCTTTCTCAGAATCATCCTTACCCAATGATGCGAGATCATACATTGTGATTTACTGGTTTTTATTTTCAGATTTTGTCTCTCACAGGTGAAGTGTACCTACGATAAAATTACAGTCCTCTCCCTTCTTTGTAGGTGGGAAAACTTGCAAAATCTGCAGTGCATCAATTACTTATTTTCCCCACTGTATACCAGGAAGGGGGGCCATATATACCATGATGAGGATCATATATACCAGAATGGGGGCCACATATATACCTGAATGGAAATCATATATATCTGCATTTATAAATGACACACTTTATGATATTCAATGCATTAATTATATTATATTTTTATTGTATTAAATTATTTTCCATTTCATATTGTTTTTCTGTATTTGTCACTATAGATATTATCATTAAAGGGAATCTGTCACCCCCCTGGGACTTTTCAGACCTCTACTATGGGCATACAGGTTATAGAAAAGTAAGTCTATACATACCTGAATGGCCCATAGCAGAGGTCTGATTGCAGAGAAAAGTTTTTTATTCAATTCTGTTTTGCACAGGCTTGGTGTCCGGGGGACGCCAAGAAATCCCCGTCTATCTCTTTTTTATTGCCCTAAATCCCCGCCTATATGCTTAGTTATCATATTCCCCCCTCCCCTGCATGTCACAGGGCCCTGTTACGTGCACTGCACTCCCTGACCTCCCGGGCATGCGCAAAGCGCTGCTCACATAGGGTGCTTTGCTTCCTCCCGGACCCGTCTCTCCATGCACTGCGCTGCACGGTTCTATTGCGCATGCCCCGGGGAGTCACTGTCACTTCCCAGCGCCTGCGCAGTAGAACCGTGCGGCGCAGAGCACACAGACGGGGCGGGGATGAAGCAAAGCGCGCTTTATGTGAGAGGCGCTTTGCGCATGCCCGGGGCGTGCGACGTGCAGGGGAGGTGGGAATATGATAACTAAGCATATAGGCGGGGATTTAGGGCAATAAAAAAGAGATAGACGGGGATTTCTTGGCGTCCCCCGGACACCAAGCCTGTGCAAAACAGAATTGAATAAAAAACTTTTCTCTGCAATCAGACCTCTACTATGGGCCATACAGGTATGTATAGATTTACTTTTCTATAACCTGTATGCCCATAGTAGAGGTCTGAAAAGTCCCAGGGGGGGTGACAGATTCCCTTTAATATGTATTTTATTTATGGCAATATTCAGGGTCGGACCGGCCTGGCGGGATATTGGGGAAATCCCCGGTGGGCCCCGATGAGAGAGTGAGAGAATTAGTTACAGGGGCCCTTTATAAGTGCGGGCCTTTTAAAAGCACGACCGAAGATGTAGCGTCACGTGCACATTACATTCAGCGGTGACAGTAGGCCCGCTGCAGTGACGCGCATACTTACATGATCTGGATAGGAGGAGGACGCAAGTTGCTGTTCTTTGTGGGCGGTGATACGCACCGCTCTCTGCTTTCGCTCTGCCTCAGCTGCCTGTAATGCTACCTGGCAGTGGTGTGGTGTCAGGTGACAAGCCGATGATGCTCTCTGCTCTCCCTGCTCCCAGGCCGGCTTCTGACACCGACCTTGCTCTCCTGTCCCGGCTCCTGCTTTTGGCCTTGTAAGTTGTAACACTGGCGGCGGCATCTGCGCGCCACTTTCTTCTCTTCTGCTCTCGGCCTTGTTGTAACACCGGCTCCAGGCTGGGTATGTGGACACCGGCACCGGCGCACCACCCTCTTCTCTCCTGCTCACGGCCTTGTAAGGGCAGCTCCGGGTATGTGGTGACCCGCACTCTGCGCTTGACTCTAACAAAGGCTGGAAACAAGGTTGCAGGCAGGCCTAGGCTACAGCTCTCCCTGCTTTTCAAGTGCAGTTTTCTGAGTGACTGTTCCCATCCAGCATTGGCCAACAAACAATAATATCATTTATACATTATGCATTGCACTCTAGGCCTCTTATATGAAATATAGATCACCGTCTTGGCCTCTCATATGACATACACAGTCTGTATATGTCATATAGGAGGCCAAGAGTGCGGTATACGTCGTATATGAGGCCTAGAGTGCGGGCGGCGGGTCTACATGATGTATACAACATACTCAGCCTCCTATATAAAGTATAGAGTATAGGAGGCTGAGAGTGCGGTATACGACATATATGAGGCCTAGAGTGCGGGCGGCGGGTCTATATGATGTATACAACACACTCAGCCTCCTATATAAAGTATAGACTATAGGAGGCTGAGAGTGCAGTATACGTCATATATGAGACCTAGAGTGCGGGCGGCGGGTCTATATGATGTATACAACACACTCAGCCTCCCATATGAAGTATATACTATAGGAGGCTGAGAGTGCAGTATACGTCATATATGAGGCCTAGAGTGCGGGCGGCGGGTCTATATGATCTATACAAACACTCAGCCTCCTATATAAAGTATAGACTATAGGAGGCTGAGAGTGTGGTATACGTCATATATGAGGCCTAGAGTGCGGGCGGCGGGTCTACATGATGTATACAACATACTCAGCCTCCTATATAAAGTATAGAGTATAGGAGGCTGAGAGTGCGGTATACGACATATATGAGGCCTAGAGTGCGGGCGGCGGGTCTACATGAAGTATACAACACACTCAGCCTCCTATATAAAGTATAGACTTTAGGAAGCTGAGAGTGCAGTATACGTCATATATGAGGCCTAGAGTGCGGGCGGCAGGTCTACATGATGTATACAAGGCATTCAGTCTCCTATATAAAGTTTAGACTATAGGAGGCTGAGAGTGCAGTATACGTCATATATGAGGCCTAGAGTGCGGGCGGCGGGTCTATATGATGTATACAACACACTCAGCCTCCTATATAAAGTATAGACTATAGGAGGCTGAGAGTGCGGTATATGTCATATATGAGGCCTAGAGTGCGGGCGGCGGGTCTACATGATGTATAGAACACACTCAGCATCCTATATAAAGTTTGGACTATAGGAGGCTGAGAGTGCGGTATACATCATATATGAGGCCTAGAGTGCGGGCGGCGGGTCTATATGATGTATACAACACACTCAGCCTCCTATATAAAGTATAGACTATAGGAGGCTGAGAGTGCGGTATACGTCATATATGAGGCCTAGAGTGCGGGCGGCGGGTCTATATGATGTATACAACACACTCAGCCTCCTATATAAATTATAAACTATAGGAGGCTGAGAGAGCGGTATACGTAATATATGAGGCCTAGAGTGCGGGCGGTGGGTCTACATGATGTATACAACGCACTCAGCCTCATATATAAAGTATAGACTATAGGAGGCTGAGAGTGCGGTATACGTCATATATAAGGCTTAGAGTGCGGGCGGCGGGTCTATATTATGTATACAATGCACTCGGCTTTCTATATAAAGTATAGACTATAGGAGGCTGAGAGTGCGGTATACGTCATATATAAGGCTTAGAGTGTGGACGGCGGGTCTATATGATCTATACAACACACTCAGCCTCCTATATAAAGTATAGACTATAGGAAGCTGAGAGTGCAGTATACGTCATATATGAGGCCTAGAGTGCGGGCGGCAGGTCTATATGATTTATACAACACACTCAGCCTCCTATATAAAGTATATACTATAGGAGGCTGAGCGTGCGGTATATTTCATACATGAGGCCTAGAGTGCGGACGGCGGGTCTATATGATGTATACAACACACTCAGCCTCTTATATAAAGTATAGACTATAGGAGGCTGAGAGTGCGGTATATGTCATGTATGAGGCCTAGAGTGCGGACGGCGGGTCTACATGATGTATCCAACACACTCAGCCTTCTATATAAAGTATAGACTATAGGAAGCTGAGAGTGCAGTATACGTCATATATGAGGCTTAGAGTGTGGACGGGTCTACATGATGTATACAATGCACTCGGCCTCCTATATAAAGTATATACTATAGGAGGCTGAGAGTGCGGTATACATCATATATGAGGCTTAGAGTGCGGACGGGACTACATGATGTATACAATGCACTCGGCCTTCTATATAAAGTATATACTATAGGAGGCTGAGAGTGCGGTATATGTCATGTATGAGGCCTAGAGTGCGGACGGCGGGTCTACATGATGTATCCAACACACTTAGCCTTCTATATAAAGTATAGACTATAGGAAGCAGAGAGTGCAGTATACGTCATATATGAGGCTTAGAGTGTGGACGGGTCTACATGATGTATACAATGCACTCGGCCTCCTATATAAAGTATATACTATAGGAGGCTGAGAGTGCGGTATACATCATATATGAGGCTTAGAGTGCGGACGGGACTACATGATGTATACAACGCACTCGGCCTTCTATATAAAGTATATACTATAGGAGGCTGAGAGTGCGGTAAATGTTATATATGAGGCTTAGAGTGCGGACGGGCCTACATGATGTATATAACGCACTCGGCCTCCTATATAAAGTATAGATTATAGGAGGCTGAGAGTGTGGTAAATGTTACATATGAGGCTTAGAGTGTGGACGGGCCTATATGTTGTATATAACACGCTTGACGCGCCCCCAGGGCCGTGGGGTACTCGGCAGCCGGGCCTATGGATGCCGGTTTGGGGAATATCACGGTGGCTGGCCTGTTCCGTGACCCAGGGCGGTCAGTGAAAAGGGGGGTTTTAATTTATAGGGGATTTGTAAAGTTCGTGACGCCACCTGTGGATTGCGGCTAAAGGGAGCCGCCGCTGTGAAGCAGTCCTCTGGAGATGGTGTTCGGCAGCAGGGATGGTGTGGCTCTCCACAGGTAGAGCTAGCTCCAGGGCAGTGTAGAAAGTGTAAGTTGCGCTGGGCGTTGTAGTGCCGGGAGGGAGAGCTGGCGCAGATGAAAGATTGGACGGAGGCAGTACAGTGCAGTCATCCGAGTTTTTACTCACAGCTCTTATGACAGTTCCACTGGTGCACTGTACGGGTGCTAGCCTCCCACGTCGCGCTGCGTTCACCAGGAAGGGGTTCAGTTCTTCCTCAGGCAGTTAGGAGTACCTGACAGAAACCCACTTTCTCGTGTTCCTAGCTAGACTGTCTTCACGCTGGGTCTTTCTCCCTCCTGCCCTGCGCTTCCCCACTCTGAATCCTGCTCGGGTGCTCTGAAGTCCCTCCTGTTTCATTGGAGTTCCCAGACCTGCTTGACCCTCACGGGGATTAGAATGAGGCTTCGGCAACTGACTATACAAGCCAGAAGCCTCCGGTTTTCCCAGCCGAGACTTAGAGTAACACGGCTGGACCAGGGGCCGGTCCCCTTCTTGCGGCCTACGATCCCTCTGTCTTCTGACAGATTCGGGGCGTACGGGTGCCGTCCTGCACCCCCTAGGATCCCTTCAACAGATCGGAGCCTACTCCCTGCTCCCCTCCTGGGCCTCTAGGACTAGGCCATACTCGTGGAGCCGAGCTCCTAAAGAGACTCTGCTCCCAGACTGTTCTTCTGAACTGTCCTCTCACTAACTGATCTGCCACCCTAAGATGACTTCCCTTTATATACCTACTTCTCCATGTGCTCCCCCTAACTTCTTCCTCCACCCACACCCAGTACTGGTTCCCCCTACCTTTGGGTTCCCCCCACTCCAGCCAGGGACAGAGCTCAGCAGAAAACACATTGCATTTTGTCCTTCCAGCTGGCATGGAGCGGTGTAGTGTTGAATGTGGGTGCTGGGGTTCCGGGCAGCACTCCCTCCTTACCTGAGAGAAGGGAGACACCACACCTCTGGTTGAGGTGCAGTACCTCTGTGGCGACTGAACCCTCAAGGGCGCCACACACTCAGCCTCCTATATGAAGTATACACTGTGTGCAGAATTATTAGGCAAGTTGTATTTTAGAGGATTATTTTTATTATTGATCAACAACTATGTTCTCAATCAACCGAAAAGACTCATAAATATCCAAGCTTAATATTTTTGGAAGTTGGAGTGTTTTTTTTTTTTAGATTTGGCTATCTTAGGAGGATATCTGTTTGTACAAGTAACTATTACTGTGCAGAATTATTAAGCAACTTAATAAAAACCAAATATAATCCCATCTCACTTGTTTATTTTCACCAGGTAAACCAATATCAGTGCACAAAATTTAGAAATAAACATTTCTGACATGCAAAAACAAAAAACAAAAAAATTAGTGATCAATATAGCCACCTTTCTTTATGATGACACTCAACAGCCTTCCATTTATAGATTCTGTCAGTTGCTTGATCTGTTTTCGATCAACATTGAGTGCAGCAGTCACCACAGCCTCCCAGACACTGTTCCGAGAGGTGTACTGTTTTCCCTCCCTGTAGATCTCACATTTTATGATGGACCACAGGTTCTCTATGGGGTTCAGATCAGGTGAACAAGGCGGCCATGTCATTATTTTTTCTTCTTTTAGATCTTTACTGGCCAGCCACGCTGTGAAGTAGTTGGATGCATGTGATGGAGCATTGTCCTGCATGAAAATCATGTTTTTCTTGAACGATATCGACTTCTTACTTGCTACTGCTTGAAGAAGTTGTCTTCCAGAAACTGGCAGTAGGTCTGGGAGATGAGATTCACTCCATCCTCAACCCTAAAAGGTCCCACAAGTTCACCTTTGATGATACCAGCCCATACCAATACCCCGCCTCCACCTTGCTGGTGTCTGAGTCGGAGTGGAGCTCTCTGCCCTTTACTGATCCAGCCTCTGGCCGATCCATCTGGCCCATCAAGAGTCTCTCTCATTTCATCAGTCCATAAAACTTTTGAAAAATGAGTCTTAAGATATTTCTTGACCCATTCTTGACGTTTTATCTTATGTTTCTTGTTCAAAGTTGGTCGTTTTTCAGCCTTCCTTACCTTGGCCATGTCCCTGAGCATCGCACACCTTGTGCTTTTTGATACTCCAGTAATGTTGCAGCTCTGAAATATGGCAAAACTGGTGGCGAATGGCATCTTGGCAGCTTCACGCTTGATTTTCCTCAATTCATGGACAGTTATTTTGCGCCTTTTTTGGCCAACACGCTTCTTACGACCCTGTTGGCTATTTGCCATCAAATACTTGATTGTTTGGTGATCACTAGTGTTGAGCCACCCCCGTAGTGTTCGAGTTCGGTTCGGTTCGTCGAACACCCGTGTGTTCGCCGAACTGTTCGTCGAACTGTTCGTCGAACACCTTCGAACACCGTTAAAACCAATGGCAGGCAAACAAAAACACATAGAAACACATAGAAAACACCTTCAAAGGTGTCCAAAAGCTGACAAACTGCTCAGAAGACACAACTAACACATGGAAAAGTGACAAGTACATATAGTCATGCGAAAAGAAAAGAGGTGGAGGAGTAAAAGGAGGGGGAGACACAGATATAGGCATGTCATGCCCTTCTAAAATCCAAAAAGTGAGAAGCCGACACGGCCAGTCCGCTCCTGCCCGTGCCACCTCCGTGTCGCCGGGTTTGTGCCAGAGCCGCGGTGAACCCTGACGGCCAGCCCCCCTCTCCCAATACTGGTGCCTGTCCGCTGGTGGGTCGAGAGAGCCCCCCTGTGGTGGAGGCAGCTGTAAGCTTTTTAATTTAAATTGTCCCTCTAATTTGAATGAATACACTTTAAATCCATTTACAAGGATCTATTGGAGGGCAAGTCTCATGCCAGCAGCCGCGTAATTCCAGCTCCAGTAGCGTCCACTAAAGCTGCTGCAGTTAAAAAGCTTTTATAAGGATCGAGCTCGGCTGTCCACCGCAAGGCATCCTAGTGCCAGTCCCAGCCCCTATGCCTTGGGGTGCCTCCTGATGCTCTTCACTGAGTATCCCGTGGTCCCGAAGCATTTCCTTTGAAAAAATTAAGTGTCCAAACTACAGGTGGTGTAGCTTGCTTAACAGCCGGGATAATCCGCTGACTAGCAGACACTGCTACTAGGCACAAAGTATTTCCTGGGCTAGATGCAGTTAAAAATTTGTAAGTAGATACTCTCGTTGGATGCTGAGAAAGCATTCCATAGAGTCTCCTGGCACGCCATATATGATTCTCTTAAAAAGCTTGGGGTAGGGGTCTAGGGGACCCTTTTATAGCCAAAATCACGGCCCTGTATCACAATACGTCACCTAGGCTGAAGATAAATGGAACTGTAGCACCGAGGGCTCGGTTGCTACAGACGTATTGCACCTCACCCAGAGGTGTGATATCTCACTCTCAGATAAGGATGGAGTGTGGATCAGGACCCGACACCTGCATGCATTACACCACATTGCCGTGGGGCAGGGCGACCAATATGCCCCTGAGATGGGCACGACAGTCCCTGTCCCTGGCTGGAGTGGGGGGAGGGAACACTGAGGAAGGGGAACCCTGCAGTGCAGGAGCAGGGAGGAAGCAGTTCCTGGGTGCATTGAGAAGGGAGTATAAAAGGTGGGCACCATCTTAGTTCAGTGCAGAGAAGTCTGAGCAGAAGTGGCAGGGAGCAGGGGCTCTGCATGAGCTCTGCTCCGGAGGCGGGCCTAGTAACAGAGGCCCAGGCCTGCAAGAGGGAGAAGGAAGGAAGAGGAGCGGAGAAGGCTCCAGGAACGAGGAATGAAGGGATCCCAGGGGTGCGGACGGGCGAGTCGCCACCGCACGCCCGAATCCACCTGCGTGGAGGGGTCAGGCCAAAGGGGGAGACCGGTCCCCGAACTAGTGGAGGCAGGAAACGACCCTCAGCTAGAAACCGGAGGCTCTGACATTTTATGTGGCGCAGCCCCTTGCTCCACCCGCTAGGAAGGCACCACATAGGGTCAGGGAAACTGGCGCCAAGTTTACCAAGAGGAGGCCCGAGGCAGCCGGACAGAAGTGTTGGTAAGAAAGGCCAGACAAAGGACACACAAAGGGGGTCCTGTGAAGCGCTCCAAAGTTATCTGGGAGTTGTCTGAGCCCCTCACCTGGTGAGCACAGTACGACGTGGGCAGCCGTTACCTGCAGACGTGGTCTGGATAATAAGAACTGTGAGTAAAGGCCCTGAACTGCATCACTGACTCCGTGTCGTTACTGCTGCTGCCCTGCACCATCACCCCTATCCTCCGCATACACTGCCCTGAGGCTCTGCTGCACCCACAACACCAGCCTTAGCGGTCTGCCCTGTAGCGGCGGTTCACTCTGACCGCAATCCACGGGTGGCGTAGTCGGACATTTAAACATCAAAACCACATAAATAGTTCCGCCACTGGTTTGACCGCCCTGAGCCACGGAACCGGATCGCCGCCACGAAGACTACAACCACCAGCATCCACCAAAAAGGGT
The DNA here is from genome assembly GCF_046119375.1 of Phyllobates terribilis. NCBI lineage: Eukaryota > Metazoa > Chordata > Amphibia > Anura > Dendrobatidae > Phyllobates > Phyllobates terribilis. The sequence continues at coordinate 1,825,864 of NW_027362982.1, forward strand.
CCGGCTCCGGGTGTCCCAAGGCCCAGGGGGTGCGTCAGAACATTTTCATCACCTTTCACAATCACCAATGGGACAAGGCAGGGATGTCCTCTGTCCCCTCTCTTATACATCCTAGTGACGGAGCACCTGCTCTCATCAATTCGCCATAACCCCAATAATAGGTGGATTGAGGTGGGAGGCACCGAGTACAAGTGGTCTCTATTTGCTGATGATGTCCTAGTATATATCACTCAATCACATATATCCATCCCTGCTGTTATGGCTGAAATAGATCACTTTGTTACATGGTAAAATTTTAAAATCAATGCAGCGAAGTCTGAGGCCCTCGATGTCTCCCTCCCTAAATCCATATAGGATTCCATCCAGTCCAACTTTCCCTTTGCCTGGCCCTCACAGGGTATCAAATACTTAGGAATTCCTATTCATAGAGACCTCTCCCATCTATGTTATCTTAATTTTGGGCCCTTTATTGAACAATTCCATACAGACCACGGTTGGCAAGTTAGAACTGTAAGATTCACTACGTGAACCACTGGTGTTTTGTGGAAAAGCACATGTACACCGCGTTCCAAATTATTATGCAAAAAGTGTTTAGGAGTGATAAGGGAAGAATTTGTTTGTTTGTCAGTTAAACTCATTGATGGTGATGTGTGTCAGGGCTCTTTATATCACTGTAAGCAATTGCAGACACCTGTGCTAATTAGTTTGGCAGGTGTGTCCAATGAAAGGCAAGACTACTTAAGAAGGCTCTCTCACATTATTAAGCAGCCTACATTTTCTGCCAAAATGGGAAAGAAAAAGGATGTGTCGGCTGCTGAGAAGCAACAAATTGTGGAGTGTTTAGGTCAAGGCATGACTACAATCAACATTGTGCGATGATCAGGATGAAGTGTCTTGGCAATCAAGAAGTATGTAGCTGATTCACAGTACACACGTGTGCGTGCTGATAAGGGCAAATTGAGGACTCTTTCCTACAGGCAATTACGTCAGGTTGAAAGAGCAGCGGCAAAAAAGCCTTGTCATAGCAGCAGACAAGTTTTTGAAGCTGCTTGTGCCTCCAACGTCCCCCGAACAACAAGATGCAGGGTCCTTCAGAGGTTTGCAGCTGTGCATACGCCATCCTGTCGACCTCCTCTATCCACTTCACACAAGCAGAAACGGCTCCAGTGGGCCAAACATTACATGAAGACTGATTTCAAAACTGTTTTGTTCACGGATGAGTGCCGTGCAGCGCTCGATGGTCCAGATGAATGGAGTGGAGGATGGCTGGTTGATGGACACCCCACGCAAACATGGCTACAGCGCCAACAAGGAGGAGATGGAGTAATGTTTTGGGCTGGAATCATGGGGAGAGAGATTGTCGGCCCCTTTAGGATCCCTGAAGGCGCTAAAGATGAACTCCATAATGTATGTGGATTTTCTCAAACAGCACTTCCTGCCATGGTTCAAGAAGAAGAACCGTGTATTTCACAGCAAGATCATTTTTCTGCATGATAATGCACCATCTCATGCTGCACATAAAACATCTGCATCTCTGGCTGATATGGGCATAAAAGGGGACAAACTTATGGTGTGACCCCCATGCTCCCCTGACCTCTACCCCATTCAGAACCTTTGGAGCATCATTAAAAGGAGTGTCTATGATGGCGGGAGGCAGTTCACATCTAAGCAACAGCTCTGGGAGGGTATTCTGTCCTCATGCAAAACAATTGAAGCAGAAACCATACAAAACCTGACAAATTCAATGGACGAGAGAGTTCAGAAGCTCCTTTCGAACAAGGGGTCCTATGTGAAAATGTAACATCACCTAGAATAAAGTTTTGAGTTGAAAACTGTTTGATTTCAGTTTCTAACAACCTGCTAATGCTTATAATTTCAAAAATGACCATTTTTTTGGTCTTTATTAAAATGAAAAGGTTGATCGAAAAGTTTGGGGGATCTAAGAGTGTGGCAACCCAGTAGTCATGATTACTTCGAATTCTGACAATATGAGGGTCATGCTGCAGGTAGTGCAGCAAGAAGGCACTTATGTGTCTTGCGCATCTCGGAGCCCCAAAATTATTTTCCGGGCTAGATGCAGCTAAAACTTATTTTTAATTTTAAATCTGGTGGAGCTTATTATAGATGGCCTAATAGGATCAGTGCTGCACACTGCTACAAAGCCCAAATTATTTTCCAGTCAAGATACAGATAAACATGATTAGTAATTTGAAAGCTTAAAACGTTTGGTAGGGTGATTTTAACCAATCATCAAGCTTTTACTCTCCCCAGGATGACACAGGGGTAGAAAAGTCGTTTCGGATCCATGATTTGTTCATCTTTATGAACGTGAGTCTGTCTACATTATCAGTGGAGAGCCGCGTGCGCTTATCTGTCAGCACACCACCAGCAGCGCTGAACACACGTTCAGACAGAACGCTGGCTGCGGGGCATGACAAGATCTCCAAGGCGTAAGTGGCTAGCTCCGGCCATTTATCCAGATTGGAAGCCCAAAAAGAGCAAGGGTCCAGTGACACAGTCGTGGCTTCAATGTTTACTTGGAGATACTCCTGTACCATCGTCTCTAGGCGTTGACTATGTGTCAGACTTCTTGTCTCCTGTGGCCTTGCAAAGGATGGGCTAAAAAAGTGGTGAAATGATTCCGCAAAATTGATGTTACCAGCAGATACTGTGGTTCTGTTACGGTTTGAGTGCTGAACACTTGACGGTCCCACGGTTGGCAAGTTGGAACTGTGAGATTCACTACGTGCACCACTGGTATTTTGTGGAAAAGCACATGTAAGATTCTGCAACAGTCTCTGCTGATACTCCTGCATGCGTGCATCCCTTTCTATGGCAGGAATAATTTCTGCAAATTTACTTTTGTACCGGGGATCTAACAGTGTGGCAACCCAGTAGTCAGGATTATTTCTAATTCTCACAATTCGAGGGTCATGTTGCAGGTAGTGCAGCAAGAAGGCACTCATGTGTGTTGCGCATCCAGGAGCACCAAGTCCCTGTTGTGTTGGTGGCGAGGTAACAATCATGCTTCCTTCCTCTGTCCTCTCCCCCCAACCTCGCACAACAGAAATGTGATCAAGGTCTCCCTCATCTGATGAGTCTTCCATCAGTTCGTCCTCCACTTCTTCCTGGGCTCCTGCACCTTCCTCACTAGTTTGGCTGCTACCATGCGCACTGGTAAAATCATCTCCCCCACCCTCACATGCCTGCCGCCTTGGTGCTGCCGACCGTCTGGACCTTGCAGATGTTAGCCCTTCCGCATACAACTCCTCCTCCTCTACTTCCTCCACCTCCTCTTGTGCCACCACCTGACTCCGAATTCTGTTTAACATGTGCTCCAGCATGTAAATCACCGGAAGAGTCATGCTGATAATGGCATCGTCAGCACTAAACATCTTCGTCGCCATTTCAAAACTGTGCAGAAGGGTGCATAGGTCCCTGATCTGAGACCACTCCTCCAGCGTGATTTGCCCCACCTCTGAATCTCGTTGGCCCAGGCTATACGTCAGAACGTATTGCACCAGGGCTTGTCGGTGCTGCCACAGTCGCTGCAACATGTGCAGAGTTGAATTCCACCGGGTAGGCACATCGCATTTTAGCCGGTGAAGTGGCAGGCCCAACGACTTCTGTAGAGATGTAAGTCGCTGAGCTGCGGGATGCGAACGGCGGAAGTGAGCACACAGCGACCGTGCCCTCTGCAGAAGGCCATCTAGTCTGGGATAGTGGGCTAAAAATTGCTGGACAACCAGGTTCAACACGTGAGCCATACAAGGCACGTGTGTGACATTGCCCCGGCGAAGGGCCGCACCCAGGTTTGCAGCATTGTCGCACACGGCCTTCCCTGGTTTCAGGTCCAGTGGAGACAACCATTCATGAAATTGGTTCTCCAGAGCTGACCACAACTCCTCAGCTGTGTGACTCACATTTTCCAGACATTTCAATGTAAAAACCGCCTGATGACGTTGAGCCCTACTGCCAGCATAGTAAGGAGGTGTGCAGGATCCCTTCTGCGCAGTTAGAAAGCTTGTGGCATGACCAGACAGGCTTTGGGTGCAGGTGGAAGACCGAGAGGAGGTTGAGGAGGCAGAAGCAGTGGAGGAACTTTGACATAAAGAGGATTGACGCACAACTCGTGGGGACGGCAAGACTTGGACAGCAGCCCCTTGTCCTGCTGTCACCATAGTTACCCAGTGCCCAGTCAGCGACATGTAACGCCCCTGTCCATGCCTACTCGTCCAAGTGTCTGTGGTGAAATGCACCCTGTCACACACAGAGTTTCTCAAAGAAGCGGTGATGTTGTGTGCGACATGCTGGTGGAGCGCAGGCACACCTTTCTTTGAGAAGTAGTGCCGACTGGGCATCTGGTACTGGGGCACTGCGACGGACATAAGGTCTCCAAAAATCCTCTGTGTCCACCAGGCGGAAAGGCAGCATTTCTGTAGCCAAGAGCTTGCAGATGGTGAAATTCAACCTCTTAGCTTTCTCATGGCTAGGAGGAAATGGTCTTTTACTTGTCCACATCTGAGGGACCGAGGGCTGGCTATTGTGCTTAGACGGGGTTGATAAGGGTGTCCCCGGCAAACTGCCGGTCTGTGAGGAAGATGCAGGTGGACATGTTAGGTTGCCTTGATCCAAAGGTGGTGCTATCGATGTCGGACAGCGCTCAAGACCAGCTGGTGTTACCACCTCCAAAGAAAATGATGACCTGCCAATCACGCTGGCTGTTGCGGGTAAAGAGGTGGCAGGTCTGCGCCCCAAAACAGGTGTGACTGCTGTCCCCCCAGTCACAGAGGATGAAGAGGCCGCGGATGCACAAGATATGGCAGACGGTGGTTGGCCCGGCCGGCTAGGCCGCATTGTAGCACACTGAGCTTCCCACTGCAACTTATGCTTCATGTCCATGTGCCGGTTCATGCATGAAGTACTCAAACTATGTATTTTTTGGCCTCTACTTAGCTTTTGCTGACAAATGTTACAGATAACACGAGTTGGGTCATCTTTATCGATCTGAAAAAATGCCCAGGCTATGCAAGGCTTAGCACCCATGCGACCTGAAGAGCCACCACGACTTGTGGTGAGAGGCAGAGTTGTGTTTGAGGATGCAGTTGTTGACGTGCTTCCAGTACTACGTCTCTGTCCAGGAAGGCGCAACCTGACCTCGTCGTCACTAGCATCTTCCTCCACCTCCTCTGCTGACCTCATCTCTTGGCTGACTGTGGGTTGACAGTAAGTGGGATCTCCGACCTCATCATCATCACCCTGTGCGTTATCACACCCGTCGTCCTCAGAGCCAACCTGTTCCTGCCCTGACAAAAAACTAAAGTTGTCGCTCCAATCAGGTATTTGAGTCTTATCATCGTCTTCCTCATTGTCTCCACCAACAGGAGTTACAGTTTGGGAATGAGGGTCTACATTATGGTCAGAACCTTCTGCGTCTGGTCCTGGATCCGACTCATAAAGATTCTGGGCATCAGTGCAGATCATTTCCTCGTCTGGATTCACAGAAGCGCTGGAGTCGACCTCTGATTCCCAGGCTATAGTATGAGTAAACAGCTCTGCAGACTCAACCATCTGTTCTACCTCATACTCAGACGGGCAGCTGGAGATTTGGGAGCTGTGAGGAAGCAAGTGCGATTTGGGTGACACCTTTGAGGACTGGAGTATTTGTGATGTTGAAGTTGATGTGGAGGAGAGCCCACTTAAAGGAGCACTTGATATCCGTTGAAGCACCTGCTGTTTTTGTGCCTCATCTGGAATTTGTAGCGATTGGCGTGGCCGTAAGAAAGGGATCTTATCACATTGTCCGCTAAAAGAAGTAGACATTTTAGTTTGGCTGGAAGATGGTCTTTCTTCTGCACCTACCCCACGGACACAACCTTTTTTCCCCTTCCCAACACGCCTATTCCCCTTTCCACCAGCAGCAGGCCTTTTTCCACTCATTTTGGTGGTTAACTAATTAACAACTCTGGAGTTGTTTGCACAAAAAAACAATGGATGGTAACCGAGCAGAGCTGAGTGGCCAAACTGTGGTATTAGGCCAAAACTATTGGCTGGGTTAGATGCAGAAAAAAATTATTTTTAATTTGCAACCTGATGGAGGTCAGTATAGATGGACTAATAGACCAAGTCCCACACACCGCTAGAAGCCCAAATATTTTTTCAGAGCTAGATGCAGAAAAAAATTATATTCAATTTGCAACCTGCTGGAGGTCAGTATAGAAGGACTAATAGAACAAGTCCCACACACTGCTAGAAGCCCAAATATTTTTTCAGAGCTAAATGAAGAAAAAAATTATTTTTAATTTGCAACCTGATGGAGGTCAGTATAGATGGACTAATAGACCAAGTCCCACACACTGCTAGAAGCCCAAATATTTTTTCAGAGCTAGATGCAGAAAAAAATTATTTTTAATTTGCAACCTGATGGAGGTCAGTATAGATGGACTAATAGACCAAGTCCCACACACTGCTAGAAGCCCAAATATTTTTTCAGAGCTAGATGCAGAAAAAAATTATATTCAATTTGCAACCTGCTGGAGGTCAGTATAGAAGGACTAATAGAACAAGTCCCACACACTGCTAGAAGCCCAAATATTTTTTCAGAGCTAAATGAAGAAAAAAAATATTTTTAATTTGCAACCTGATGGAGGTCAGTATAGATGGACTAATAGACCAAGTCCCACACACTGCTAGAAGCCCAAATATTTTTTCAGAGCTAGATGCAGAAATTTTTTTTATTCAATTTGCAACCTGATGGAGGTCAGTATAGATGGACTAATAGACCAAGTCCCACACACTGCTAGAAGCCCAAATATTTTTTCAGAGCTAGATGCAGAAAAAAATTATTTTTAATTTGCAACCTGATGGAGGTCAGTATAGATGGACTAATAGACCAAGTCCCACACACCGCTAGAAGCCCAAATATTTTTTCAGAGCTAGATGCAGAAATTTTTTTTATTCAATTTGCAACCTGATGGAGGTCAGTATAGATGGACTAATAGACCAAGTCCCACACACTGCTAGAAGCCCAAATATTTTTTCAGAGCTAGATGCAGAAAAAAATTATTTTTAATTTGCAACCTGATGGAGGTCAGTATAGATGGACTAATAGACCAAGTCCCACACACCGCTAGAAGCCCAAATATTTTTTCAGAGCTAGATGCAGAAAAAAATTATATTCAATTTGCAACCTGCTGGAGGTCAGTATAGAAGGACTAATAGAACAAGTCCCACACACTGCTAGAAGCCCAAATATTTTTTCAGAGCTAAATGAAGAAAAAAATTATTTTTAATTTGCAACCTGATGGAGGTCAGTATAGATGGACTAATAGAATGATGCTATGCCCAAAAGATTTTACTTCACTAGGTGCAGTAAAAAAATTGGTATTCTATACACAGGTGGTATATCTTGCAACACAGATAGGCTACTCCACTGACTAACACACTCTGCAATAGGCCAAAAAGGATTAGCTTTGCTAGATTCAGCCAAATGCTGTGAAAAAAACTTGCACAGCACTGGCACAGACCTGCCTGGCAAAAACTGATAGGAACTGATGTAACCTAGTCCTGAAAAGGACTCCAATTACAATTAGTCTTTACTCCCACAATCTATCTATTTAAGAGCACAGACCTGCTTGATAAAAGTCGTAGGAAATGCTGTAACCTAGTCCTTAAAAGGACTGCAATCACAACTATTCCCTACTCCCAAGCTATCTGTATATTTGTGCGAAAATTGGCTTGAAATTAACAAGGTATAGCGCACACAGCAACAGCGGTGCCGTCTAACACGCAGCTGCAGCAGTGAGAAAATGGTGGCGACGGGGAAAATGGCTTGGTCTTATAGGGCAAGGACATGTGACATACACTGCCAATCACACATGCCCTTGCTTGTGTGAAAAAAAGCACTTCGCTCCGTGTGTGCGCTGCTGATAGGCTGACAGATTGCACCTCCCCACTGCAAATGCGGGAAAGAGAAAAAAAAATGGAGATCTTCATTGTTCCTGCAGAAATCCATCCCCTGCCCCTCCCCCCGCCCCGCTGTACACTCAAACTGCGTATTAACATTAATTTTCATCATTACTGAGAAAAAATCCAGTTATGATTTTGGTGCACGAACAGTTATCGAACATAACCTCGAACAGCCGAATTTTTCTCAAATTGTTCGTGTTCGCCGACCGGCTCGAACACCGCCCAAAACAGCTCGAATTTGAGATTGGCGAACAGTTCGAGTAGAACAACGCTCATCTCTAGTGATCACGCTTCAAAAGTTTGGAAATTTCAAGACTGCTGCATCCCTCTGCAAGACATCAAACAATTTTGCACTTTTCAGAGCCCATCAAATCTCTCTTCTGACCCATTTTGCCAAAGGAAAGGAAGTTGCCTAATAATTATGCACTCCTTATATAGGGTGTTGATGTCAATAGTCAACACACCTCCTCATTACAGAGATGCACATCACCAGATTTACTTAATTGGTAGTTGGCTCTCAAGCCTATGCAGCTTGGAGTAGGACAACATGTGTAAAAAGTATCATGTGATCAAAATACTCATTTGCCTAATAATTCTGCACGCGGTGTAGATTATAGGAGGCTGAGAGTGCGGTAAATGTTATATATGAGGTTAGAGTGCGGGAGGGCCTACATGATGTATATAACGCACTCGGCCTCCTATATAAAGTATAGACTATAGGAGGCTGAGAGTGCGGTATACGTCATATATGAGGCCTAGAGTGCGGGCGACGGGTCTACATGATGTATACAATGCACTCAGCCTCCTATATAAAGTACAGAATATAGGAGGCTGAGAGTGCGGTATACGTCATATATGAGGCCTAGAGTGCGGGCGGCGGGTCTACATGATGTATACAACACCCTCAGCCTCCTATATAAAGTATAGACTATAGGAGGCTGAGAGTGCGGTATACGTCATATATGAGGCTTAGAGTGCGGACGGGCCTACATGATGTATACAACGCACTCGGCCTCCTATATAAAGTATATACTATAGGAGGCTGAGAGTGAGGTAAATGTTATATATGAGGCTTAGAGTGAGGACGGGCCTACATGATGTATATAACTCACTCGGCCTCCTATATAAAGTATAGACTATAGGAGGCTGAGAGTGCAGTATACGTCATATATGAGACCTAGAGTGTGGGCGGCGGGTCTATATGATGTATACAACACACTCAGCCTCCCATATAAAGTATATACTATAGGAGGCTGAGAGTGCGGTATTCGTCATATATGAGGCCTAGAGTGCGGGCGGTGGGTCTATATGATCTATACAAACACTCAGCCTCCTATATAAAGTATAGACTATAGGAGGCTGAGAGTGTGGTATACGTCATATATGAGGCCTAGAGTGCGGGCGGCGGGTCTATATGATGTATACAACACACTCAGCCTCCTATATAAAGTATAGACTATAGGAGGCTGAGAGTGCAGTATACATCATATATGAGGACTAGAGTGCGGGCAGCGGGTCTATATGATGTATACAACACACTCAGCCTCCCATATAAAGTATATACTATAGGAGGCTGAGAGTGCGGTATTCGTCATATATGAGGCCTAGAGTGCGGGCGGTGGGTCTATATGATCTATACAAACACTCAGCCTCCTATATAAAGTATAGACTATAGGAGGCTGAGAGTGTGGTATACGTCATATATGAGGCCTAGAGTGCGGGCGGCGGGTCTATATGATGTATACAACACACTCAGCCTCCTATATAAAGTATAGACTATAGGAGGCTGAGAGTGCAGTATACATCATATATGAGGACTAGAGTGCGGGCAGCGGGTCTATATGATGTATACAACACACTCAGCCTCCTATATAATGTATAGACTATAGGAGGCTGAGAGTGCAGTATACGTTATATATGAGGCCTAGAGTGCGGGCGGCGGGTCTACATGATGTATACAACACACTCAGCCTTCTATATAAAGTATAGACTATAGGAAGCTGAGAGTGCAGTATATGGTCATATATGAGGCTTAGAGTGCGGACGGGTCTACATGATGTATACAATGCACTCGGCCTCCTATATAAAGTATATACTATAGGAGGCTGAGAGTGAGGTAAATGTTATATATGAGGCTTAGAGTGAGGACGGGCCTACATGATGTATATAACTCACTCGGCCTCCTATATAAAGTATAGACTATAGGAGGCTGAGAGTGCGGTAAATGTTATATATGAGGCTTAGAGTGCGGACGGGCCTACATGTTGTATATAACACGCTTGACGCGCCCCCAGGGCCGTGGGGTGCTCGGCAGCCGGGCCTATGGATGCCGGTTTGGGGAACATCACGGTGGCTGGCCCGGTCCGTGACCCAGTGCAGTCAGTGAAAAGGGGTGTTTTAATTTATAGGGGATTTGTAAAGTTCGTGACGCCACCTGTGGATTGCGGCTAAAGGGAGCCGCCGCTGTGGAGCAGTCCTCTGGAGCTGGTGTTCGTCAGCAGGGATGGTGTGGCTCTCCACAGGTAGAGCTAGCTCCAGGGCAGTGTAGAAAGTGTAAGTTGCGCTGGGCGTTGTAGTGCCGGGACGGAGAGCTGGCGCAGATGAAAGAATTGACGGAGGCAGTACAGTGCAGTCATCCGAGTTTTTACTCACAGTTCTTATGACAGTTCCACTGGTGCACTGTACGGGTGCTAGCCTCCCACGTCGCGCTGTGTTCACCAGGAAGGGGTTCAGTTCTTCCTCAGCAGGTTAGGAGTACCTGACAGAACTCCACTTTCTCGTGTTTCTAGCTAGACCGTCTTCACGCTGGGTCTTTCTCCCTTCTGCCCTGCGCTTCCCCACTCCCAGACCTGCTTGACCCTCATGGGGATTAGAATGAGGCTTCGGCAACTGACTATACAAGCCAAAAGCCTCCGGTTTTCCTAGCCGAGACTTAGAGTAACACAGCTGGACCAGGGGCCGGTCCCCTTCTAGCGGCCTACGATCCCTCTGTCTTCTGACAGATTCGGGGCGTACGGGTGCCGTCCTGCACTCGAGATACCCCCTAGGATCCCTTCAACAGATTGGAGCCTACTCCCTGCTCCCCTCCTGGGCCTCTAGGACTAGGCCATACTTGTGGAGCAGAGCTCCTAAAGAGACTCTGCTCCCAGACTGTTCTTCTGAACTGTCCTCTCACTAACTGACCTGCCACCCTAAGATGGCTTCCCATTATATACCTACTTCTCCAAGTGCTCCCCCTAACTACTGTACTTACTCCACCCACACCCACTACTGGTTCCCCCTAACTTTGGGTTCCCCCCACTCCAGCCAGGGACAGAGCTCAGCAGAAAACACATTGCATCTTGCCCTTCCAGCCAGCCTGGAGCAGTGTAGTGTTGAATGTGGGTGCTGGGGTTCTGGGCAGCACTCCCTCCTTACCTGAGAGAAGGGAGACACCACACCTCTAGTTGAGGTGCAAGTACCTCTGTGGCGACTGAACCCTCAGGGGCGCCACACACTCATCCTCCTATATGAAGTATAGACTATAGGAGGCTGAGAGTGCGGTAAATGTTATATATGAGGCTTAGAGTGCGGACGGGCCTACATGATGTGTGTCACCCCAGGCCTGGATGCCACAAATATTAAAGGCTGTGTCTGAGAGCAGGAGGGAGGTTAACTGGTCAGGGAACATTAGCATGCAGCACCTCCTGTCCCAGGCCAGTAGGGGGAGCAGGCTGCCCCTATAAAAGCTGGAACTGAGGGCAGGGTTAGGGAGACCAGGACCCACTTCTGAAGCATCCAGAAGGGTTCCCAGAGAAAAGGGACAGGTCAGCAGCAGCTGAGGAGTCCGGGAGGCAGAGGAGGAACAGCAAGCCAGGGACAGAGGCGACGAGAGCCGGTCCTGGCTGAGAGAGAACTACACAACCGGACACTGGGGTCCGAGGCTGTCAGGGTTGCAAGCCCGGCAGCAGATAACCGACCTGAGAGGGATTTTAGGTCCCTTGGCCTGAGAAGCCTGGAGGCTCCGCCACACAGAGTTACCGGTACAGCACGGGGAAGCTACAGGTACCTAAGGCCCGAGTCGCAAGCCATACAGGTGAAGTACAAGGCCAGCTCAGGTACGTGGGCTATCACACCACGAAAAGGGGGATAGTCAGCAAGGGCAGACAGAGAACGGTAGGCCTACCCACTCACCATGATCAGTGGAGCTCCCCGAATGCTCTCAGACACCCAGGCCCATTCCTACCCTGTACTCCTGTTGGGTCATTAGTACTAACTACAATAAAGACCCTGGACTGAAGCGGACTCTGAACCCTTATTATTGCGGCCTGCACCATCACCCCCAGCATCCTATTACACTACCCTGAGGCTACACTCTTCCCGTGGGGAGTTATCCTATCCCTGTGCTGCATACCAACATCAGCCTCAGCGGTCTGCCATGCAGCGGCGGTCATCCCTGACCGCAATCCACGGGTGGCGTAGTCGGACATTCAAAACCCTACAAATAGACTGCCACAGCATTTGGTCTGACCACCCTGAGCCACAGGATCGGGTTGCCACTACTACCCCCAACATTGCACTGAAGCCCGGTTCCGGGTGCCCCACGGGCAGCTTTGGCGTAGTCGGCAGGATTGTGACCAACCCGCCACAAACGTGTATTGCGCGCCTGAAAAAGATTGTACACGTACCTCAAAAGGAAGTTTCCCGCCATTCGGAGCCGTTTCCCGCCATCTTCAGCCGTTTTCCCGCCATCGGACGCCATCTTCGGGACGCCGCGCGGGAAGGAGAGGGGCGTGGACGTCCAAACCGCGTGAGACCTGAAGCCCCGCCCTACTCACCGACGCTGCGCAAGGTCCTGGAAGGAGAGAGAGCGACGCTGACGTCACCAGGACGCGACGCAAGATCCTCGCCCGGAGCAGCACCAGCGGAGCCACGGCCTATGTAAGAGGATCAACGGAAGGTAGGCCACGGTTAACTAGGGGGGAGGAAGATGTCGGAAGCAGAGGCCCCCTCTACCACCAGCGTGGCTGCAGCCGTTCTCCATGCCCTACATCCCCGGAGCAGCCTGGCTGCCCCAAAACTCAGGGGAATCCCATACATTAACTGACTTTAAGGAAAGACTGCACAGTTTATTTAAAGTTTATCCCCTGACAGAAGAACAGAAAGTGAGCATTCTGACGGGGCAGTTAACCGGTACAGCCCAGCGGGAAGTGAAATCATGGTCAGATGAAGAGAAAAGGACAGTAAAGGGCATTCTGACCCGGCTGTGGAGTACCTTTGATACCCGTACCTCAGCAGAAATCAAAATGCGGTTCTATGGTTGTAAGCAGCGAGCCCAAGATAGTATCAGAGACTATGACTTGAACCTGCAAGAAGCTCTGGGAGCAACTAAACAAGCTGACCCTGGCAGCGTGCAGGACACCGATAAACTGTTGACTGACCAGTTCATAGAAGGTCTGCTGTCCAGCACCCACAGAACCCAGCTGCGCCTCATGGCTCTACCGAACCCCGATTTGACTTTTGCGCAGTTCAAAGATAGGGCCATCCGGGTGCTCCGAGAACCCGCACCAGGTGGCGCTGTAGTTTCTTGGCGCCCTGCCATCACTTACCACCAGGAGGCGGCGCCCTACCCCGCAGACCTTGTGGGGGCTGATGCGCAGGCCCTAAATCCATCCCAGCCAGCCAACCTGTACCATCAGGTCCAAGAATTAACCAAGAGTGTGGCTGCACATTGACCATGACCGTACAGTCGTTGCAGGTGGAATCATCAAGACCAATCAAGCTGGCTTCCAGTCCGGAGGATGTCCCGTGGCGTCGACAGAGGAGGATCCCGTCGTTCAGAGGGAGGCCCGCCGACCGTTACACTGAGGATGGACAGCCGTTTTGCCGCCGTTGCAGCCATCCAGGACACATAGCCAGGTACTGTACTTTAAATGGGTCCGACGTGGGGCAGAGGGCCAACCCCCAGGGATAAGGTCATCAGGCCCGTCAAATTGGCGCGATAAGTACGTGGGGGGACGCCCGGTCTTACCCGTAGTGCTGGACGGTATCCCCATGAGCGCCCTGCTGGACACCGGGTCTCAAGTGACTGCCATCCCCTACGTACTTTTCAAGCGGTACTGGAGTGACGCTGACATAACCCGCTATCCAGACAATGTCTTAAGCATCATCGCTAGCAATGGCCAACCCATGCCGCAGGTGGGGTTCAGAGAGATGACTATCAAGATTGGTAAGGTTGAACTGCCGGCACAGGGAGTGATCATTGTGGACATTGACCGTCGTGAAAGTCACCCTAAAATAACCTTGGGTACTAATGTGATTGAAAACTGTCTTTCAGAAGTAATTGTAATTTTGCAGCAGGTGGCGATGAATGCGAGCTCCAGCCAACAGAGGGTCCCCCAGAAAGAGATAAGAGCCCTGATGAGACGGCAACAGGTAGAACTGTCTGGTGGTGAGATTGGTAGCGTGAGGATGAGCGACCCGTTCCCCATTGCCATGCCTCCCAAAAGCGAAATGATGATCTGGTGTCGGACTGCAATCGGGTTAAGAGGGAGAGACTACCAAGGTAGAACCCCTGAATTCAGACAGCAGGCCCACCATTTTGACAGCCCGGGGGGTGGTTGATGTCCGCCATGGAAGGGTGCTCGTACGGATCTTAAACATCGGGGAAAGGGAAGTACACTTGCCCCGGTACGCTACACTAGCCAAATTGTTTGCCGTCGAGCACAATGCTATCAGGGTCGTGGAACCCTTGCCTCCATCCCCACCGGTGGAGAATAATGGCTCCCAGAAACACAAGGAGGACTGGTGCCAGAAACTCCACATGGGTGCTGACTCGACTCCCTCGCACCAAAAACAAGGAGTCTACCGGGTGGTTCAGGAGTACGAGAGAATCTTTGGTAAGCACCCGCTAGACTTCGGCAGAGTGAAAGGGGTAGAACACCACATCCACACGGGGAGCCACCCACCAGTAAAAGAGAGACACAGACCTGTACCCCCTTAACATTATCAGAACGCAAAGGGCATGCTGAGAGAAATGAAGGAAGCTGGGGTCATTAGAGATAGCTGTAGCCCCCGGGGCAGCTCCCTTAGTTTTGGTAAAAAAGAAAGACGGTACAATGAGAATGTGCGTGGACTATAGACAAATCAATCGTATCACCCATAAAGACCCATTACCTAGGATAGAGGAGTCTTTAGCCGCACTAAAATCAGCTAATTTCTTCTCTACTTTGGACCTTACTAGCGGGTACTGGCAGGTTCCTGTGGCAGAGGCTGACAAGGAGAAGACCACCTTCACCACCCCGATGGGATTGAGCGAATTCAACTGTATGCCATTCGGGCTCTGAAATGCACCCGGGACCTTCCAGAGGCTGATGGAATGCTGTCTAGGGCACCGAAACTTCGAGACTGTCCTACTTTACCTGGACGACGTGATCTATTCGAAGACCTCCGAGGACCATCTAAAACACCTGGCAGAGGTGTTCGAAGCCCTGGCAGGCTATGGCATGAAAGTGAAACCCTCCAAGTGCCATCTGTTAAAGCTGAAGGTACAGTACCTGGGGCACGTGGTGAGTGCAGAAGGAGTAGCCCCCGACCTCGACAAGGTCACAGTAATCAAGATCTGGCCAAGCCCCTCAAACATTAAAGAAGTGAGGCAGTTCCTCGGGTTGGTAGGCTACTACTGAAGGTTCATCCCCGGGTTCACAAAGATGGCAGCTCCAATGCAGGACCTCCTGATAGGTCAGTCTAAGACCAGAAGCCAAAAGCCACCCTTCAAGTGGGAAAAGTCGGAAGAGGAGTCCTTCTGCCAGTTGAAGTTGGCCCTCACGGGGGATGAGATCCTGGCCTACCCTGATTATGGCCAGCCTTTCATCCTCCACACAGACACCAGCAATGTGGGGCTGGGAGCCGTACTGTCACAGAACCAACAGGGCCGAGAAAGGGTGATCACGTAAGCCAGCCGGAAGCTGAGGCCCACTGAAAGAAACCCAGAGAATTACAACTCCTTCAATTCTTGGCAGTGGTGTGGGCCGTCACAGAACGGTTTAAGCATTACCTGGCCTCCGCAAAGTTCACTGTGTACACGGACAACAACCCGCTGACACACCTGGACAATGCAAGGCTAGGTGCCCTAGAACAGTGGTGGATGGCCCGGCTATCCAATTATGACTTCACAATCAAATACCGGGCAGGCAGGACCAACGCCAACGCAGACGCCCTGTCAAGGGTGCCTCACCTACCCGAGGGAGAAGAAGACTCGGAGGAGCTGGAGGAAGTAGAGCTCCCTGAGTTCCACCGGTATGAGGCCACTCAGTATTCTCACCGGGTAAGAGACAAAGACCTAACCACCGTCATGTTGAACCCCTTACTCCTCCACGGCTGGGCTGAAACGCAAGATAGTGACCCTGCAGTTCGCCTGGTGAAAGACCTGTTAACCAAGGCAGACGCTAGCCCTGGCCCGGATGCTCCAGAGGAAGCCAAGCAGTTATGGAAGGAGAAAAGCAGGCTATTCCTCTACGAGGGCAAGCTGTGCAGAAGGCTTGTCAACCACCGGACGCACGAGCTGACCTGGCAGGTAGTGGTCCCAAGACGAGATGCAGCAATGGTCCTGGAGGCCTACCATGACAGAGCGGGACACTTTGGGTGGATGAAACTGGAGTTCCTACTGAGAGAGCGATTCTACTGGGTCAGTATGAGAGGGGCCATAGAGAAGTGGAGCAGGGACTGCGGCCCATGTCACCTCAGAAGGAAGGACCGTAGCCAGAAGACACCCTTGAGGCCCATCGTCACCAGGCAGCCTCTTGAGCTGGTAGCTCTGGACCATGTGTAGTTGGCTCCAAGCCGGTCCGGCTACATCTATGCCCTCACGATTGTGGATCATTACTCCCGGTTCCTGGTGGTGGTTCCTGTTAAAGACCTGACAGCCCAAACAGCGGCCAGAGCCTTCCAGCAACACTTCTGCCATCCACACGGGTATCCGGAACAGGTCTTGACAGATCAAGGTCCAGCGTTTGAGGCTGAAGTCTTCCAGGAGTTCTGCAACCTCTACGGCTGTAGGAAGATTCGAACAACGCCTTACCACCCGCAAACCAACGGGCTGTGTGAGAAAATGAACAATATCGTCATTGATCTCCTCAAGACGTTGCCCCTGGAAGAACGCAGCCTGTGGCCGGAGAAAATGCCAGACCTGATTGACTTGTACAACCATATCCCGGTGAATGCTACAAATTGCACCCCGGCTTACCTGATGCGCGCAAGACCAGGTAAGCTGCCGATAGACCTGGAAATGGGAGTCCTGACACCCGAGGACACCACACCAGACGCGGACTGGGATACGGAACGGCGGCTACAATACAAGAAGGTACAGGAGAGTGTGGAGAGGAGTCAGGCTCAAGCGAGAGAAAAGCAAGAGAGGCTCTTCAACCAACACACCCCTGCTGGTCCCCTGGAACCTGGTGAGCAGGTCCTGAAGCGGAAGAGAAGGCTTCACAAGCTGGACGACCAGTGGGAGAGAGACCCGTACACAGTACTGCAGTCCAACCACAACAACCCGAAGGTATGTGTGATTACCAAGGATGGAGGAGAAACCACTAGCACCGTCTCCAGAGACCAACTAAAACGGTGCCCCGAGCAACTGCAGAGTCCAAGTGAAGATCAAGATGGCCTTGAACCCGCAGAGGACAAGGAAGAAATGGTCAGCACCGTTCTCGGAGAGTTCCCCCGGACCTGGACTCGGATAAATGATGCCATAGTGGTACCCGCCCTACACTTCCTTCAACCTACCCAGCAGGAGCCTGCAGAAGAACAAGAAGAACAAGCAGCCCCAGAGGCAGAGGAACCCATGCCAGCAGCCCAGGAGAGTCAACCCTCTGCTGACAGTGAGGCTGCCATGCCTGCGTTAAGCCAAATAATCCGCAGACAGCTGCCTGCCCTGCCTGTAAACCCAGCTAGCTTGTCAACCCGGAGCACTAGGGGTCAAATGCCAGCTTGCTGGAAGATCTAAATGTATAATGTATATATTTAATGTGTTATGTTTGTACCCTGGTTATTAATAATGTTTCTCCAGTTTTCTTAGATGCAATGGACTGACAAGTTATGGACAGTGAATAACCGGAACTACCATGTAGATAGTTGCACCTGGTGCCCTCTTTCCAAGTTGGCCACAGAAGAAAAACCTGTCCGGCGTGTCCTCCTTGTGGTCCAAAGTAGTTAGCTCAGCCTTGCCGCCACGCCCAAGGCCAGGAACTTGGGGTTTATAGGGACAGGTCCCCACATCGCTCAAAAACTTCGCCTTGTTGGGTGAAATGGACACCCGGACACGGATCATACTGTGACTCTCTTCTTTTGTTGGTGATATGGACACCCAGGCACAGACCACACTGTGACCTAAAGAACTCAATATGTGGTGTTGTTTGTTATTTCTTTCCCTGTTGTGTTTATGGTCATGCATTTATACCCTGTATTTGTGTTTATTGTTTAGTCCCGGAGTACTAAAATTTACTAGGGGGGAATGTGTCACCCCAGGCCTGGATGCCACAAATATTAAAGGCTGTGTCCATTAGCATGCAGCACCTCCTGTCCCAGGCCAGTAGGGGGAGCAGGCTGCCCCTATAAAAGCTGGAACTGAGGACAGGGTTAGGGACACCAGGACCCACTTCTGAAGCATCCAGAAGGGTTCCCAGAGGAAAGGGACAGGTCAGCAGCAGCTGAGGAGTCCGGGAGGCAGAGGAGGAACAGCAAGCCAGGGACAGAGGCGAAGAGAGCTGGTCCAGGCTGAGAGAGATCTACACAACAGGACACTGGGGTCCGAGGCTGTCAGGGTTGCAAGCCCAGCAGCAGATAACCGTCCTGCGAGGGATTTTAGGTCCCTTGGCCAGAGAAGCATGGAGGCTCCGCCACACAGATGGACCGGTACAGCACGGAGAAGCTACAGGTACCTAAAGCCCCAGTCGCAAGCCATACAGGCGAAGTACACGGCCAGCTCAGGGACGTGGGCTATCACACCACGAAAAGGGGGATAGTCAGCAAGGGAAGCGAGAGAACGGTAGGCCTACCCACTCACCCTGACCAGTGGGGCTCACCCGAATGCTCTCAGACACCCAGGCCCATTCCTACCCTGTACTCCTGTTGGGTCATTAGCACTAACTACAATAAAGACCCTGGACTGTTTGAAGCGGACTCTGAACCCTTATTATTGCGGCCTGCACCATCACCCCCAGCATCCTATTACACTGCCCTGAGGCTACACTCTTCCCGTAGGGAGTTATCCTATCCCTGTGCTGCATACCAACATCAGCCTCAGCGGTCTGCCCTGCAACGGCGGTCATCCCTGACCGCAATCCACGGGTGGCGTAGTCGGACATTCAAAACCCTACAAATAGACTGCCACAGCATTTGGTCTGACCACCCTGAGCCACAGGATCGGGTTGCCACTACTACCCCCAATATTGCACTGAAGCCCGGTTCCGGGTGCCCCACGGCCCAGGGGGCGAGTCAGATGTATATAACGCACTCGGCCTCCTATATAAAGTATAGACTATAGGAGGCTGAGAGTGCGGTATACGTCATATATGAGGCCTAGAGTGCGGGCGGCGGGTCTACATGATGTATACAACGCACTCGGCCTCCTATATAAAGAATAGACTATAGGAGGCTGAGAGTGCGGTATACGTCATATATGAATGGCCTAGAGTGCGGGCAGCGAGTCTACATGATGTATACAATACACTCAGCCTCCTATACAAAGTATAGACTATAGGAGGCTGCGAGTGCGGTATACGTCATATATGAGACCTAGAGTGCGGGCGGCGTGCCTATATGATATATACAACACACTGAGCCTCCTATATAAAGTATAGACTATAGGAGGCTGAGAGTGCGGTATATGTCATATATGAGGCCTAGAGTGCGGGCGGCGGGTCTACATGATGTATACAACACACTCAGCCTCCTATATAAAGTATAGACTATAGGAGGCTGAGAGTGCGGTATTCGTCATATATGAGGCATAGAGTGCGGGCAGCAGGTCTACCTGATGTATACAATATAGTCAGCCTCCTATATAAAGTATAGACTATAGGAGGCTGAGAGTGCGGTATATGTCATATATGAGGCCTAGAGTGCGGGCGGCGGGTCTACATGATGTATACAACACACTCAGCCTCGTATATAAAGTATAGACAATAGGAGGCTGAGAGTGCAGTATACGTCATATATGAGGCCTAGAGTGCGGGCGGCGGGTCTACATGATGTATACAACACACTCAGCCTTCTATATAAAGTATAGACTATAGGAAGCTGAGAGTGCAGTATACGTCATATATGAGGCTTAGAGTGCGGACGGGTCTACATGATGTATACAATGCACTATATACTATAGGAGGCTGAGAGTGCGGTAAATGTTATATATGAGGCTTAGAGTGTGGACGGGCCTACATGATGTACAGTATATAACGCACTTGGCCTCCTATATAAAGTATAGACTATAGGAGGCTGAGAGTGCGGTAAATGTTATATATGAGGCTTAGAGTGTGGACGGGCCTACATGTTGTATATAACACGCTTGACGCGCCCCCAGGGCCGTAGGGTGCTCGGCAGCCGGGCCTATGGATGCCGGTTTGGGGAATATCACGGTGGCTGGCCCGGTCCGTGACCCAGGGCAGTCAGTGAAAAGGGGGGTTTTAATTTATAGAGGATTTGTAAAGTTCGTGACGCCACCTGTGGATTGCGGCTAAAGGGAGCCGCCGCTGTCTAGCAGTCCTCTGGAGCTGGTGTTCGGCAGCAGGGATGGTGTGGCTCTCCACAAGTAGAGCTAGCTCCAGGGCAGTGTAGAAAGTGTAAGTTGCGCTGGGCGTTGTAGTCCCGGGAGGGAGAGCTGGCGCAGATGAAAGAATGGACGGAGGCAGTACAGTGCAGTCATCCGAGTTTTTACTCACAGTTCTTATGACAGTTCCACTGGTGCACTGTACGGGTGCTAGCCTCCCACATCGTGCTGCGTTCTCCAGGAAGGGGTTCAGTTCTTCCTCAGGCAGGTTAGGAGTACCTGACAGAACCCCACTTTCTTGTTTTCCTAGCTAGACCGTCTTCACGTTGGGTCTTTCTCCCTTCTGCCCTGCGCTTCCCCACTCCCGGACCTGCTTGACCCTCACAGGGATTAGAATGAGGCTTCAGCAACTGACTATACAAGCCAAAAGCCTCCGGTTTTCCCAGCCGAGACTTAGAGTAACACAGCTGGACCAGGGGCCGGTCCCCTTCTTGTGGCCTACGATCCCTCTGACTTCTGACAGATTCGGGGCGTACGGGTGCCGTCCTGCACTCGCCGTATCCCCTAGGATCCCTTCAACAGATTGGAGCCTACTCCCTGCTCCCCTCCTGGGCCTCTAGGACTAGGCCATACTGGTGGAGCAGAGCTCCTAAAGAGACTCTGCTCCCAGACTGTTCTTCTGAACTGTGCTCTCACTAACTGACCTGCCACCCTAAGATGGCTTCCCTTTATATACCTACTTCTCCCAGTGCTCCCCCTAACTACTGTACTTCCTCCACCC
Source organism: Phyllobates terribilis (assembly GCF_046119375.1). NCBI lineage: Eukaryota > Metazoa > Chordata > Amphibia > Anura > Dendrobatidae > Phyllobates > Phyllobates terribilis. Next base: position 1,847,355 of record NW_027362982.1, read on the forward strand.
ACACCCACTACTGGTTCCCCCTACCTTTGGGTTCGCCCCACTCCAGCCAGGGACAGAGCTCAGCAGAAAACACATTGCATCTTGCCCTTCCAGCCAGCCTGGAGCAGTGTAGTGTTGAATGTGGGTGCTGGGGTTCCAGGCAGCAATCCCTCCTTACCTGAGAGAAGGGAGACACCACACCTCTAGTTGAGATGCAAGTACCTCTGTGGCGACTGAACCCTCAGGGGCGCCACACACTCGTCCTCCTATATGAAGTATAGACTATAGGAGGCTGAGAGTGCGGTATAAGTCATATATGAGGCTTAGATTGCGGACGGGCCTACATGATGTATACAACGCACTCGGCCTTCTATATAAAGTATAGACTATAGGAGGCTGAGAGTGCGGTAAATGTTATATATGAGGCTTAGAGTGCGGACGGGCCTACATGATGTGTGTCGCCCCAGGACTGGATGCCACAAATATTAAAGGCTGTGTCTGAGAGCAGGAGGGAGGTTCCCTGGTCAGGGACCATTAGCATGCAGCACCTCCTGTCCCAGGCCAGTAAGGGGAGCAGGCTTCCCCTATAAAAGCTGGAACTGAGGGCAGGGTTAGGGAGACCAGGACCCACTTCTGAAGCATCCAGAAGGGTTCCCAGAGGAAAGGGGCAGGTCAGCAGCAGCTGAGGAGTCCGGGAGTCAGAGGAGGAACAGCAAGCCAGGAACAGAGGCGACGAGAGCCGGTCCTGGCTGATAGAGAACTACACAACCGGACACTGGGGTCTGAGGCTGTCAGGGTTGCAAGCCCGGCAGCAGATAACCGACCTGCGAGGGATTTTAGGTCCCTTGGCCTGAGAAGCCTGGAGGCTCCGCCACACAGAGGGACCGGTACGGCACGGAGAAGCTACAGGTACCTAAGGCCCGAGTCGCAAGCCATACAGGCGAAGTACACGGCCAGCTCAGGGACGTGGGCTATCACACCACGAAAAGGGGGATAGTCAGTAAGGGCAGACAGAGAGCGGTAGGCCTACCCACTCACCCTGACCAGTGGGGCTCACCCGAATGCTCTCAGACACCCAGGCCCATTCCTACCCTGTACTCCTGTTGGGTCATTAGTACTAACTACAATAAAGTCCCTGGACTGTTTGAAGCGGACTCTGAACCCTTATTATTGTGGCCTGCACCATCACCCCCAGCATCCTAATACACTGCCCTGAGGCTACACTCTTCCCATGGGGAGTTATCCTATCCCTGTGCTGCATACCAACATCAGCCTCAGCGGTCTGCCCTGCAGCGGCGGTCATCCCTGACCGCAATCCACGGGTGGCGTAGTCGGACATTCAAAACCCTACAAATAGACTGCCACAGCATTTGGTCTGACCACCCTGAGCCACGGGATCGGGTTGCCACTACTACCCCCAACATTGCACTGAAGCCCGGTTCCGGGTGCCCCACGGCCGAGTCAGATGGCGAGTCAGATGTATATAACGTACTCGGCCTCCTATATAAAGTATAGACTATAGGAGGCTGAGAGTGCGGTATACGTCATATATGAGGCCTAGAGTGCGGGCGGCGGGTCTACATGATGTATACAACGCACTCGGCCTCCTATATAAAGTATAGACTATAGGAGGCTGAGAGTGCGGTATATGTCATATATGAGGCCTAGAGTGCGGGCGGCGGGTCTATATGATCTATACTTTATATAGGAGGCTGAGTGTGTTGTATAGATCATATAGACCCGCCGCCCGCACTCTAGGCCTCATATATGAAATATACCGCACTCTCAGCCTCCTATAGTCTATACTTTATATAGGAGGCTGAGTGTGTTGTATACATCATATAGACCTGCCGCCCGCACTCTAGGCCTCATATATGAAATATACCGCACTCTCAGCCTCCTATAGTCTATACTTTATATAGGAGGCTGAGTGTGTTGTATACATCATATAGGCCCGCCGCCCGCACTCTAGGCCTCATATATGACGTATACTGCACTCTCAGCCTCCTATAGTCTATACTTTATATAGGAGGCTGAGTGTGTTGTATAGACTATAGGAGGCTGAGAGTGCAGTATACGTCATATATGAGGCCTAGAGTGCGGGCGGCGGGCCTATATGATGTATACAACACACTCAGCCTGCTATATAAAGTATAGACTATAGGAGGCTGAGAGTGCGGTATATTTCATATATGAGGCCTAGAGTGCGGGCGGCGGGTCTATATGATGTATACAACACACTCAGCCTCTTATATAAAGTATAGACTATAGGAGGCTGAGAGTGTGGTATACGTCATATATGAGGCCTAGAGTGCGGGCGGTGGGTCTATATGATGTATACAACACACTCAGCCTCTTATATAAAGTATAGACTATAGGAGGCTGAGAGTGTGGTATACGTCATATATGAGGCCTAGAGTGCGGGCGGTGGGTCTATATGATGTATACAACACACTCAGCCTCTTATATAAAGTATAGACTATAGGAGGCTGAGAGTGCGGTATACGTCATATATGAGGCCTAGAGTGCGGGCAGCGGGTCTATATGATGTATACAACACACTCAGCCTCCTATATAAAGTATAGACTATAGGAGGCTGAGAGTGCAGTATACGTAATATATGAGGCCTAGAGTACGGGCGGTGGGTCTATATGATGTATACAACGCACTCAGCCTCTTATATAAAGTATAAACTATAGAAGGCTGAGAGTGCAGTATACATCATATATGAGCCCTAGAGTGCGGGCAGCGGGTCTATATGATGTATGCAACACAATCAGCCTCCTATATAAAGTACAGAATATAGGAGGCTGAGAGTGCGGTATATGTCATATATGAGGCTTAGAGTAGGGACGGGCCTACATGATGTATACAACGCACTCAGCCTCCTATATAAAGTATACACTATAGGAGGCTGAGAGTGCGGTATACGTCATATATGGGGCCGCCGCCTATATGATATATAGATCGCACTCTCTACCTCCTATATGAAATATAGATCACACTCTTGGCCTCTTATACCACATATACAATCTATAAGGCCTCTTTCACACATCAGTGTTTCCAGTATGTGTTGTGACAGTTTCCACACGTATCAGAGACACTGACACACGTAGACATATTCAGATGAATGGGTCTGTGCACATGTCAGTGCGTTTCCACAGACCGTGTGTCCGTGGGAAAAACACGCTGATATGTTTGTTTTTTTACACCATGCACGGGTCGAAAAACGCCTGCACACGTACGCACTGATGACACACTGATGACACACAGATGATTTCCGTGTGACACGTAGCGGCGCCTGGGAATCAGTAGTACAGTTCGTGCTGTTCCCAGGCGCCGGTACGTGTCACAAAGATGCCACACAGACACGGATATCTCCGGTACTGTTTTTTCCAGTATGGGAAATATCCGGACATGTGAAAGAGCCCCATGTCATATAGGAGGCCGAGAGTCTGTATGTCATATAGGAGACCGAGAGTGCGGTATATGTAATATATGGGGCCTACTGTGTATAATGTATAGATCGCACTCTACCTCCTTTATGAAATATAGATCACACTCTTGGCCTCTTATATGACATATACAGAGTATATGTCATATAGGATGCTGAGAGTGCGGGTCTATATTACATATACAACACACTCAGCCTCCTATGTAAAGTATATATTATAGGAGAAGGAAAGTGCGGTCTATATCTCATATAGGAGGCCGAGAGAGTGGTGTATGTCATGTGTGGGGCCTATATGATGTATAGATCGCACTTTCTGCCTCATATATGACAAACAGACCGCACTCGCGGCCTCCTATATAAAGCATATATTATGGGAGACCGAGCATGCGGTCTGTATGTCATAGAGGAGGCAGAGAGTGCTGTACACGACCTATAAACTCGCACTCTCTGCCTCCTGTATGATGTATAGACCGCAGTCTCGTTGTTCCTTATGTAGTGTATACAGCATAATAAAGTGTATAGTATGGTGCTGTGTTTGTATAATATTATGTAGCGTTGTGTATATAATATATTTTTAGCGCCAACATATTCCGCAGCACTTTACATTACAGAGGGGACATGTACAGAAAATAAAGACAGTACAGGATAACACACAACTCAGATACCAAGAGGAGTGAGGGACCTGCTGCTCGCAAGCTACAATCTATGGAGAAATAGGGAGACACGAAAGGTAAATGATAAAATGTGCTGATATTGTGCGATACAACCATTATACACTAAATAGGGTCTGCACCAGCCAGCATGTGTACAGTACCAATACAGGGGACTATTAAGTGCATGGAGGGTGTGTACACAGATGCTACAAGGGTCTATATATGAATATAACAGGAGAAACAGAGTTTATATAGGCATAAAACCAGTATAGCTTTATTAGATACAAGATAGTAAAAAAGCCACAACAGTGGCGACACAAAGTAAATAACAGATTACAAAATACAGTACATGGTAACATATGTAGAGAGTATATGTGGCAAACCACCCCCCCCCCAAAAAAAGGGCTATAGAAGGGCAAGGGGTACTCCCCGCAATCAATTGTTATATTCAACAGCTTCCGCTGGGAAGAAAGACATGGGAAGGATCCGCTACATCTCCACCTTTAATCATGAGTGGGGGGAGATGCGGCGGATCCTCTCCAAGCATTGGGGTGTTCTTGGTGCGGAGCCCTCCCTACGAGAATATGTGGGGGACTATCCACTCATGACACCCAGGAAAGCCAATAACCTGGGTGACATGTTGACACGGAGTCATTATGTTCCCCCACTTACCAACCCTTTTGGGTCCTGAGGACCAAGGATTGGCTTTTTTCCTTGCGGCCACTGTCTGGCATGCGCCAATGCCGTGCGCTCTGTTTCCTTTTCCTCATCCGACGGCTCTCGTGAATACCAAATTTGTAATTATATATCCTGTGGTTTAACCCATGTGATTTATTACGCAACTTGTGCCTGTGATTTAATTTACATCAGTTTGACCACGAGAGAGCTAAGAGTGAGGATACGGGAACATGTGCGCGACATTGGCGCGGCCAGAACGGTGGCCGACCAACGGGAGCCAAAAACTATCCCACGTCACTTTCAATGCAAACATAACTGCGATCCAAAATCTTTGAAGGTGCGTGGAATTGATATTTCACACCTTGGCTCCCGTGGAGGTGACTGGACAAAGGCTCTTGGTCAAAAGGAAGTAAAATGGATCGTATGTCTGAATACCATGTCTCCTCGGGGCCTTAATGAGGCACTTAGCTTTGCCCCCTTCCTGTGACATGGGCCTCGCCTGTTATATCATTCTCCGCCTTAGATGTTATATAACCAATTTTGGCCCTTTTGGCTATTTTTGTTTTTAATATTTATCTGGTATTTTCAATATTTGCTTTTTACCTTTTAATCCCTATTTTTCTTTATTTTTCCTCTTGGCTCCTTTTTTCTTTGGTCCATATATAGCATGAGAACGGAACCACATCCTATTTTATGCGCTGATCAACATCACTGGATTTAATGAGACCGGCCCTGCATACTGTATACATGGACATCTCTACACATTTGATGTTATACTGTCGTGACTTGTATTATCGGCCATTATATATATAATGCATTGCAGGACTAATGATTGCTTGACCCTTTGTTATTTTTTTGGATGCCGGCCTCTGCTATTGGCCATTATGTTGCTAGGTGACACACGATGCGGTGCGCATGCGCTCTGGGCACGCTGCTCTCGGCCCGGGCATGGCCGTCTTTCTCCTGGCCGCGCACTTCCGGTGCACATACCATGTGTTTCCGGCGTGCGCGTTACCAGGTGACGGATTCTGCCCGCACCGACAGTTTCCGGCGCCTAGCGCATGCGCCGACGAGCATCGGTCACTTATTCACTTCCGGTCACGTGACTAGTATCGCGGTCACGTGACCGTGTGAAAAGACTTTAAAAAGGTCCCTGTCCTTTACAAGCTTATGCCTCTTGAGAAAGCCCATAGCATCGGGGCGAAACACGCGTCGAGCCTCCCTTTTGGTCTCTTGGTGCCTTGAGTTTATCCTGTTCCTGGTCTACCTGTCACCTTTCTTCTGCTGGCCCTCCCTTATTAGTGACTGGTAAGCGGTATTTGAATTCTCCTCGACATTTGATGCATACCTGCACACTTGTGCGGATACTCTTTACTTATGGTATATTCAATATGTTCTCTGCTTATCACTCCCCCTTTTTTTGGGGGGGGTTTTGCCACATATACTCTCTACATATGTTACCATGTACTGTATTTTGTAATCTGTTATTTACTTTGTGTCGCCACTGTTGTGGCTTTTTTACTATCTTGTATCTAATAAAGCTATACTGGTTTTATGCCTATATAAACTCTGTTTCTCCTGTTATATTCATATTTAATATTGAGTAGGCTTGTGGCCATTAGAAGCTATGTATTTTCTAGTTGTCTTCCCGCCACGACTCTAAAAGATGAAGGCCGTTCTGTGTATAAGGGTCTATATATGCTACTACAGTATACACAGTATATGGTGTACAGATGGTTAGATACTAAGGTACTGCGTATATAGTGTGGAATCCACACTATATACACTGCCATAGCTATACATTATATAGTATATACACTGCTCCACTCTATATTCCTGAACACAGTGTATACAGTGCTGGCCAAAAGTATTGGCACGTCTGCAATTCTGTCAGATAATACTCAGTTTCTTCCTGAAAATGATTGCAATCACAAATTCTTTGGTATTATTCTCTTCATTTAATTTGTCTTCAATGAAAAAAACACAAAAAGAATTGTCCTAAAGCCAAATTGGATATAATTCCACATCAAACCTAAAAAAGGGGGTGGACAAAAGTATTGGCACCCTTTGAAAAATCATGTGATGCTTCTCTTCTCTAATTCGTGTAATTAACAGCACCTGTAACTTACCTGTGGCACCTAACAGGTGTTGGCAATAACTAAATCACACCTGCAGCCAGTTAACATGGATTAAAGCTGACTCAACCTCTGTCCTGTGTCCTTGTGTGCACCACACTGAGCATGGAGAAAAGAAAGAAGACCAAAGAACTGTCTGAGGACTTGAGAAACCAAATTGTGAGGAAGCATGAGCAATCTCAAGGCTACAAGTCCATCTCCAAAGACCTGAATGTTCCTGTGTCTTCCGTGCGCAGTGTCATCAAGAAGTTTAAAGCCCATGGCACTGTGGCTAACCTCCCTAGATGTGGACTGAAAAGAAAAATTGACGAGAGATTTCAACGCAAGATTGTGCGGATGGTAGGATACCCAGGAAGACCCCACTTCTTACCCTGAGACATAAAAAAGCCAGGCTGGAGTTTTCCAAAAAACTTACCTGAGAAAGCCTAAAACGTTTTGGAAGAATTTTCTCTGGTCAGATGAGACAAAAGTAGAGCTTTTTGGGAAAAAGCATCAACATAGAGTGTACAGGAAAAAAAAAGAGGCATTCAAAGAAAAGAACACGGTCCCTACAGTCAAACATGGCGGAGGTTCCCTGATGTTTTGGGGTTGCTTTGCTGCCTCTGGCACTGGACTGCTTGACCGTGTGCATGGCATTATGAAGTCTGAAGACTACCAACAAATTTTGCAGCATAATGTAGGGCCCAGTGTGAGAAAGCTGGGTCTCCCTCAGAGGTCATGGGTCTTCCAGCAGGACAATGACCCAAAACACACTTCCAAAAGCACTATAAAATGGTTTTAGAGAAAGCACTGGAGACTTCTAAGGTGGCCAGCAATGAGTCCAGACCTGAATCCCATAGACAACCTGTGGAGAGATCTCAAAATGGCAGTTTGGAGAAGGCATCCTTCAAATATCAAGGACCTGGAGCAGTTTGCCAAAGAAGAATGGTCTACAATTCCAGCAGAGCATTGTAAGAAACTCATTGATGGTTACCGGAAGCGTTTTTTTGCAGTTATTTTGGCTAAAGGTTGTGCAACCAAGTATTAGGCTGAGGGTGCCAATACTTTTGTCTGGCCCTTTTTTGGAGTTTTGTGTGAAATGATCAATGATTTGATTTTTGCTTCATTCTCTTTTGTGTTTTTTCCTTGCAAGCAAATTAAATGAAGATAATAATACCAAAGAATTTGTGATTGCAATCATTTTCAGGAAGAAACTGAGTATTATCTGACAGAATTGCAGGGGTGCCAATACTTTTGGCCAGCACTGTATGTATTGTGGTGCAGCGGCATTGCTATAATGATCTAGTATGTCTGTTTAGGCTATTTCCTCCCCCTCAGCTGACTGGTCACATGACTGTGACATCACACAGGTCCTTTTGCTCACAGAAGGTATGGACACGTGACTGTGAGATAAGCACAGGTCCTGTGGCTGTGTCTACAGGATATATAAAAACCTGGTGAGTTGAGCAGAGTGCAGTGTACCTGTGAGAGAGGCATGAGGCCTGTTCCCCGGGTGGGTGGGACACTGTTTGTCTGAAGCCTAGTGAGGCCGGGTGAAGCCTGGATCCCGTGTGGATGTCAGTAAGCCTTTGGAGGGCCAGAGGCTAGAGACCCCATCTGGGAAACAAATGGACCAAAGCAGCTAAAGCCCGACGTAGGTAATACTATTTGTGTTATGGACATTTTCATGGACATTGTTTTATTATTACCTTGCGGGAGGCTGTAACTAGAGCCAAGTGGGCCGGTCTGCCACTTGGGCTCGTGGACTTTATATCTGTGTCGGTGGGCCACGGAGTTGGACCCGGAAATCAGCAGCTTATGGAGTTAATAAACTGCTGACTTGAGAAATACCGGAAAATATGGCAGGTGTGTTTTAAATTGACGCAGCGAAGCGAGTATCCCCCAGGATAATGACAAGCGCTGCCTTACATGTGGTTTGAGAGCGCGGGCAGCTGCAGTCTGGTTGCTGGGAGCATCTGCAGTCTGGTTGCTGGGAGCAACTGTGAAGGTCGTCGTCGCACTCAAACCTGGTTTGCTGTGGCTCGGCGGGGCTCACGAAGGTCAAAGCATCTGGCTACAACTCGGCGGGGTTGTGAAGGTCGTTGTCACACTCAAACCTGGTTTGCTGTGGCTCGGCGGGGCTCACGAAGTCAAAGCATCTTGCTGCAACTCGGCGGGGTTGCGAAGATTGACATCGCTCTCAAATCCTGTTTTGCGGTGGCTCGGCGGGGCCACGAAGATTTTTTCGGGGGGAGCGGTGAAGTTCAAGTGTGAACAGTGTACCGTGATGGCTGTGTGCAAAGCAACAGAGGTGTCTGGAGCTAATGAGCGTTTGAAGGGACGGTTGGGTCCGGAGCAGGTATTTGAGAAACTGTTACTGGACATGGTGCGGGAACCGCAGGAGCTGTGGGCACCATATAGAATGGTGGCCGTGGACCATTCTATGGACCCTCCGGGGGCGCCCGTGTTGTCCCAGAGTGCCCGGGGAGGTGGTAAGAGGTCTTGTGAACTGAGTCCTAAGACTGTCGCTGATGTTTTTTGTAAAAATTCCCTTACAGGTGTGGTTGTACAAAAGGGGGCGGAGTCTAAAAAGGGGTGGATTTTCACAAGAGCGTAGAGTGTGGAAAACTGGAAATTGTTGATGGTGGGTTGGTACCTCCTAGAAATGACAATTTGACCGTTGAGAACGGTGTGACTCCAGTGGAGGGGGTTGAAGTCAAAGTGGGAGGTGACCTGGTAGTCCACAACATCATGGGGAGTGACACAGACCTGATAGCTGACGGTGACACTACGGAAGTAGGAGAGGTCAGTCAGGAGGGACTAGACGAGGGGAGAGAGTCCACATCTCGACGTAGACGGCGCAAGGGCCACAGAAAGGTTGCTCCTGTAGTCTTGACTAAAAGTGAAAATAAAGAAAATGTAATGGTGTGTGCCGTTGTTACAAGGGTGGATCCTACTTCAGAGGCAGAAGAGGAGGTGACGGACCTGGAGAACGTGTCCTCAGACCAGCAGAGCCTGGAGTCTGAACGGCAGAGGGTATTCCAGGTTGTGAAGGACTTACGGCGAAGTCTAAAGGAAAGCAACGAGGAAGTTGTCCAGTGGAAGGAGATGTTCCACGCAATTAAGGAGGACCGCCGCAAAATTAAGGAGGAGGTTTCGCAGTTGAAACTTGAGAAGGAGACGCGGCAGGATGGAGTTTCTGGACGTCATCCGGAACTAGAACGACTGCGCGAACAGTTCAACCAGGAGCTGTGTGAATCTAAAAAGGAGTATGATGAACTCATGAGGGAGCTGCAGCAGTTCCAGGACCAAGTAAAGCCTCTAATGCAGGAGAAGGAGCGACTGGAGGACTCTGTACCAGCGAGACCAGGAGCTATCCGCCCTGAAAGAAGCAATAAAAGTTGAAGTGTCTGCTCACGACCATGAGGCAGAAAAGAGGCATGAAAGGTTCAGTGAGGAACTGCAACAGATTAGGAGAGATTATGAGGACCTCCTCAAGCTTAAAGGAAAACTAGAGGAGGGTAAGGCGGATGCAGAGCAAGAGCGCCAAGTGGTTGAGACCACTCTGCAAGATATCCGTGAGGAGAATGATGATCTCCGGGGAAAGACCCTAGATCTGGAAGCTCAGGTGAAGGAGCTACAGATGTCCTGTGATACCCTCCAGAAGGCGGAGACGTACCTTAAGGAAACAGTCAGCAAGATGGAAGCTGAGCGAGAGAAGATGGAGGAGTCCATCGGAAAAGCCACAGACCAGAGCCAGGAGTTGACCGCTGGTGATGGGAGGTATGAAGCAGATACCTCCTCGAGTGATGTGAGCTCTGATGATTCGGTGGATGTCGGAGCCGAGATCAAGCAGCTCAAGGAGTTGCTACAAGCCCAGTGGACGCAAGAGAAGCGTGAGAGACTGGCTATTGAGAGCCGAGTGGGCACATTGGAGACGGAGAGGTCTGAGAGAGCTCTCCTGCTGGAAGAGCAGTTGAAGCAGGAAGAGCTTCAGAGATGGACTGCTGAGAGGCGAGTAACTGAGCTAAAAGGAGAAGTTTTAGAGCTCTAAGGCCGCCTAGCAAAGTGTCACGCGGTGAACGAGGTCTCCTTGGAGAAGGGAAAAGGCAAACAAGTTGCACTTACTCCCTTAGACCATGAGAAGGTGGACCTGAGGAGAGCTAAGAGTATGGTGTTGAAAGATAATGGTGAAGTGGAGGTGGTCAAGATGAAAAGTTGAGAAGTTGTAGCTGTGAGTCCGCTCAGGGGAAGCATCCAGGGTGAAGAAGCTGGAAGTCAGTTGTCCCTGAAACCTGAGCTGGTTGATCATCTGGAAACCACTGGTGAGACCGAAACGTCTCGGTACAAGTGCCTCGTAGATGTACCCGAGGACCTGAGGGAAGAATGCACCCGTGAGTTCGTGCATGAGGAGTTTAAGAAGGCCGTGGGAGCCTGGAAGGTGTACTTGACCTCAGAGGCCAAACAGCTGGTGGTCCTGTCCACGACCTGAAGTCACAGTGAAGAGGGTGGCAATCCTGAGTGACATACATTGGCGATGTATTCGCACGAAGCGGTTTCTCCGGTTGAAGACTGAGCAAGCCGCTAGACAACTGGAGCTGATGAGAGAGGCTCACAGTCTGCTAGAAGAGGTCATCCGGGTGCCTCATGTTCTGGTGAGAGAGCTCATTGGGAGAAATGGCCGAGCCATGCAGATGATGGTGAAGAAGTCTGGTGTGGTGAGCAATCCACATGATCGTCAGGACTGGATACCGGATGAAGACGGCATGGTGTCATTCTACGCTATAGGAACGGAGAAAGTCTGGCATATATGAGCATGCTGGTGGAGTACCGAGTGACCTACCTGCGAGAGGTGGAACAATTGAGTCTCGCTAGACTGCGAGTAGATGGACAGCATCATCTGAGCAGTAGAGGATGGCAGCCGTCTGGAAATGGTGGGACCCGACAGAGAAGGGGGCCCCTAAATAACAGAACACCTGAAGTTAGGGACCCTTCAAGGTGTCCTGAGAGTAGTGGGCGTGGGTTTAGAGGTAGTGAGACCTCCAGTAACTCAGGTGTGGGTGGCCCATACAAACGACCCAATAGAGGACTGGACAATATGGAGTCGAACCAGACCTTAGGTACAAGGACATGTGAGTTGCACTGCCGTATTGACCGCTGGGAGCGGGGGAGACCTGACAGGGTTTCGACTGACCGCTGGGAGCGGGGGAGGCCTGACAAGGTTACGACCCGGAAAGGTGACCTGACGAAGTCAGTGACATTGACAGATGGGAGGTCCCTAAGGAATGGGCTAATGTCAATGAATAATGTTCCAGGGGCTGGACAACGTAAGGGTCAAGTGCATGGTCTCTGTGAACTGTGGGTTTTAAACTGTTGTGTATATTATGTGTTCAACCCCACAGGTTTGAACAGAGGGGGGGAATATGTGGTGCAGCGGCATTGCTATAATGATCTAGTATGTCTATTTAGGCTATTTCCTCCCCCTCAGCTGACTGGTCACATGACTGTGACATCACACAGGTCCTTTTGCTCACAGAAGGTATGGACACGTGACTGTGAGATAAGCACAGGTCCTGTGGCTGTGTCTACAGGATATATAAAAACCTGGTGAGTTAAGCAGTGTGCAGTGTACCTGTGAGAGAGGCATGAGGCCTGTTCCCCGGGTGGGTGGGACACTGTTTGTCTGAAGCCTAGTGAGGCCGGGTGAAGCCTGGATCCCGTGTGGATGTCAGTAAGCCTTGGAGGGCCAGAGGCTAGAGACCCCATCTGGGAAACAAATGGACCAAAGCAGCTAAAGCCCGACGTAGGTAATACTATTTGTGTTATGGACATTTTCATGGACATTATTTTATTATTACCTTGCGGGAGGCTGTAACTAGAGCCAAGTGGGCCGGTCTGCCACTTGGGCTCGTGGACTTTATATCTGTGTCGGTGGGCCACGGAGTTGGACCCGGAAATCAGCAGTTTATGGAGTTAATAAACTGCTGACTTGAGAAATACCGGAAAATATGGCAGGTGTGTTTTAAATTGACGCAGCGAAGCGAGTATCCCCCAGGATAATGACAAGCGCTGCCTTACAGTATATATAATGTGTGTGTATAAATATATATATATTTATATATATTGCAGAGTACCACTTCTGTCCTGTATACTGGGCATAATTCTCTATGTATTATCCTTTATATACACTGGATAGTACCAATTCTCCTGCACTGTATACTGGGTGTAATTCTCAGTATCTGTATATACACACTGCACTGCTAAAATAAAATGTATAATAATAATAATGTGAGTGGTTTCCCCTCTGAAACTTACCACTCCCAGCAGGCCCTGTCAGATTTAACCCTTCAGGGTTTACTGGGAGTTGTAGGTTTGTTACTGCACTGATGATGCGGGGACAGGTATTGCATCCGAGCCCACAGCACCAAGTCATTCACACTGTAAGGCTATTTTCACACTTGCGTTGTGAAATCCGTCCAACTCTTCTGCCTGGAAAGAGTCGGATAGATTTCACAAAATTCCAGCACTTTCCTGATACAGCCTGATGCTCCCTTTGACTATAAAGGGAGGCTGGTCGTGAGCCAGCAAAATAGGCAAGCGCGCTGCTACATTGACTGTGCTCTATACATGCCAGGTGCAGGCTGTATAATACAGCAGGCACCGAACTGCAAAGATCAGGGCTGGCGATGCCACCATACCCGGTTATTTAAACCCTCAGATGCCACGTTCAATAGCAATTGTAGAATCTGTGACGTAAAGCAGAGGGAGGCGACTCATATTGGAGCAGTGAAATCGCCTCTGCCTGGCACATTCCCATGGTAAGCTGTAACAGGTACCTGTGTATAATTTAAGGAAAAAATGCTGGGATGATCTTCATGATTTTTTACCATATTTTTGCATCCTGCTTTTATAAACAGAGGTTTCATACTTGCTCCCTACCGCTGAGGTCCTCCATGCCTCTTGCATGTCAATGCTCTGGGTCTCGCTGTGCTTATATCTGCCACAGCAATGGCCACATGCTCCACTGCAGTCAATGACTGGCTTCACATGTCACCACTGAAACCAGTTATTGGCTCCTGTGCCGGCTGTGATAGATGGAAACACTATGTGGACTGTTCCATGGACATGGAGAAGGTGATGTAGAAGACCGTAGCGGTGCATAGCGGGTAAGGACCTATTCACATTTCAATTTTTCACTGACATGTGTTGTCCACATTTCTCATTTGCAGCACGCATACACATTGATTTTAATGTGTGTTCACATATCAGTGTTGTTTTACGGACCATGGGTCAATGAAAAAAATTCATGAACACATGCACTATTTTTGGTCCGTGATGCGGACCAAACACACACACACTAAATTCTATGGGTCTGTGAAAATCACGGGAATGACATCCATGTTTGGTCCGTTTTTAACAGATAGATGCATTGGAAATTATTTTCTGAGCTGAGCAGTGTCCATGGAATACGGATGACCCATTGAGGGCACACAGACGTGAAACGGACCCTTCATGGATGAAACGTACACATTTTAGACACGGTGTGAACAGTGCCTAGGTACGAATCTTCTGTTTAGACAGGCATGCTGAGGGCACTTGCTAGAAAATAATTTTTCCAGAACATCCCCTTTACAGGTCAAAGTACGCTGCAAACAGTACAATTACAAAATAAGACAATATACAACCGTTTCCTCTTTACAATGAAAGAACTAATAGTATTACATGTTCTTTTATGTAGGACCAATGTGAATGCTGTGCATTGTGAACAAGCAAGAGCTGAGAATACTGCGTAGACCACCGGATCAGTTGGTAGCCAGTTATAAAGTGATACAGGGTAGGTGATACACGAAATCTAGTATTGATAGCTAGCTTTTTGTTTTACTGGTAGAACATTGACTCAGAAATACAATGAATACTAAATGGAATTTAGGCTAGTTTCACACAAGTGAATCTACTGTGTGAAACACGCTGCTGGTATATCCGCTCTGGAGGAAGATCGTGCCGGCATTACACTTACATATACTCATATACAATGCCCAGCGCTTCCTCCTGTTCTGTAATGTAGTGACAAGCTGCAAATTGCATCTCGTTAGATTACAGAGCTGTAGTGTGGGCGCCTAGAGTCAATTACCCTGGTGGGCCCTAGGCACCCCAGTCCGACCCTGGCAATATTATTATCCTTTTGTCATAATATCATCACATAATTGTGTTATCTTCATTGTGCTTTATACAGATAACACCATGCTGTTTTGCACCATCTTGTGGCCTTTTTTGAGTATTACGCTCCCACTATGCACAGTGTTGATTTCTCTCTATGAACTATGAATGCTACACTACTTTTGCAGATTGCCCCGGTGGCACGCATTCTCATCTGGTGCCCTGCCAGTTCTCTTCCTGTATCTTTTGTTCCCTTCGGCGTCACAATCCAGTTTGTGTCACGGTCGGTCATGTGATGTGGGTCGAGGCAAGCTCCCGGACTTCACCAGTTCACGCATGCGTCACTACACTCTGCGTCCCTCTCCTATTGGCTAGCGCAGCATTTTTATTCTCTCTCTTCCTGTGATGTGTCGGGGTGGGCACATTGTAAGGCAGCTCCTGCTGTGAACAAAGTATGCAGTAAACTCATTTTTTCTCATCCATCCTGAGTGTACGCTATTTGACCGTGCCATGTATGGGAATATATATATATACCTTTTACCCCAATCTTGTATACTTGACCATTATTTAGTCCCCATACCCCCGTATATTCTCATAGCATCATCAATAGTATACATGTATTTTTACACATATTTGCTTATATATATTTCAGATGATGGTTATATACAGTATACTGTATTTGTGATTTTATACTAAGCAGTGAGTCTCCTTTACATTTTACTATTTATATGTGTGATCTGCACCATCTTCCTGTTTTTGTATGTCCACTGCACCTTTTTACTTCATCAATAAAGTTAATCTTTTATGACATTTATTTATGAATCGCTATATTGACTTAATTATTATTTTTTTGTCCCTTCTATTAGTCTGTTGGCGCTAATGTCTGAGATATATGTACACACACTTATTATCCTCTAACATCAGAAGCACAGCGCACTTTATCCAGGACCAACAGGAATATACCTCGAGTGTCCTTATTGTTATATATATGACTCACCCCCAGGGCCATGGGGTACTCGACAGCCGAGCCTTATGGCTGCTTTTGGGGGAGATCACGGTGGCTGGCCCGGTCCGTAACCCAGGGCGGGTCAGTGTAAAAAGGGGGATAATTTGTAGGGGAATTTGCCGTGACGCCACCTGCGGTGTCTGGTGAGGATCACCAGCGCTGCAACAGTCCTCTGAGGCAAATGTTAGGACAGCTTGTGATGGATCGGCTCCCCACAGGTGGAGCAGGCCTCAGGGCAGTGTAGATAAATGGAGGAGGTGTGCTGGGCGTTATAGTGCAGGGAGGGAAATGGCACCGGCGAAATAAAGGAGCGGAGGCAGCTCAGTGCAGTCATCCAAGATTTACTCACAGTTCTTAGACAGTCCACAGGTGCACTGTACCGGCGCAAGCCTCCCGCGTCGCACTGCGTTCACCGGGCAAGGGTTCAGTCCTTCCTCAGGCAGCTCGGGTGTACCTGGCAGAACCCCACTTTCATATGTACCTTCCTAGACCGACTTCACGTTGGGTCTTTACTCCCTCCTGCCCTGCGCTTCCCACTATGAATCCTGTTCGGGTGCTGCGAGCCCCCCCTGTCCGTCGGAGTTGCACAGACCTGCTTGACCTTACTAGGATTGGGGTGGGGGGTTCGACTACTGGCTATAGAAGCCTCCGTTTTTTCCAGCCGAGGCTTGAAGCTGCACGACTGGGCCAGGGGCCGGTCCCCTTCTTGTGGCCTAGATCCTCCTGACACTTGGCAGGTTCGGGGTGTACGGGTGCCGCCTGCACTCGCCGTACCCCCTAGGATCCCTTCTGCAGGACGGAGCTTACTCCCTGCTCCCCTCCTGGGCCTCTGTCCTAGGCCCTTGTAGTGGAGCAGAGCTCCTACAGAGACTCTGCTCCCAGACTGTTCCTCTGAACTGTCCCTAGAACACTGATCTCTTCAGACTTGGGCCTCACTGGCTAGGCCCGCCTCTGGAGCAGAGCTCCTGTAGAGGCTCTGATCCTCTCACTCTCCTCCTCTGACTGAACACACTCTCTCTAAGATGGCTTCCCTATTTATACTCCTATCAAAGTGCTTTCTCTAACTACTTCCTCCACCCACACCCACTACTGGTTCCCCCCATCCAGCCAGGGACAAGGCTCAGCAGCTGCGCTCTGCATGTTGCCCCCCCAGCCGGCCTGGAGTAGGGTAGTGTTGGATGCAGGTGTTTGGGGTTCCGTGCAGCACTCCCACCTTACCTGAGAGAAGGGAGACACCACACCTCGGGGTGAGGTGCAGTACTTCTGTGGCGACTGAACCCTCAGGGGCGCCATATATATACCGTATATAATTAAAAATAAAAAAACAGAATATCCTCCCGCCATTTTTACTTTTTCAGTTCTTTTATTGTACTCTAATGAATTTACATTTTTTAACTACCTGATTCTTGTCATTCCCTTTCTCCTTTTACCCCAGCCCTGTTACAAGCGCAAGTCTGTATATATCAGATATATACCATTTTATCTACTTTACCCATTAGACGACTGTGGTAATCGTCCTTTCTTGCAGCAGGTTTCAAGGGCTCAACTGCAAGCACCACCATCCTTTTTATTACTTAATTTCTGAGTACAGATCACCATAAAAAACACGAATCTGTCAATGAGTTTATGGGAAAAAGCAAACAAGTTATGGACTGTGGAAGAGATATATGTGACCAAAATGAACACTCATTTCCAGCAGATGATACCTATGACCTATCCCTACACTAAATACAGCTAACAGCGGTATTAATAGGGAATAGAATAGATGTTACCTTGATATTTTTTTTAGGTTGCAGCAGCAAGGACTATAAGGCAATAATTCTTGACTAGATGCCTGTAATAGCTATCCCTACTGCGACAGCTCAAACTACATGAACTACAGATAAGAACGGTATTATTAGAGAATATAATCTATTTGAATTAGCCCTGAAAAAAGCTATTAGTTTAACGTAGCAGCACCAAGGACTGTTATTTCATCAACCCTGCTGGGGAATATAGTGGAGCATTTCGTATCTACTCAGCCTAATATGGAGGAGACCAGGATCTTCTATACTTACTGTACAAAGTCTCCTGTCCTGGCTGTGACATCCTGTATGCAGTGTGAGAACTCCCAATGTGACGACCACCTGACAGCCCACAACAAGGCACTGGATCATATACTAATAGAATCCGGCTCTTTTGGTTTCCAAAAATGCTCCCTCAACAAGAAGATGGAGCCTCAGAAAAGCATTTTTTACTATTAATAAGGAGTGGGTGTCCTAGACTGGTAATGCATGCGCTTTAAGGACTGCCAAAAATTAGAAGGAGGCACTCCAATACCTCTTTGAAGAGACGTAGTGGAGGGACTCAGAAAACCTTTTTTTCCCATTATTAATGAGTGGGTATCCTAGACTGATAATGCGCATGCACTAAGTGCATGGGCTGGAAAACATTTAGGCTATGTGCCCACGTTTCGGACCTGAAGCATATTTTTTACGCTTCTCCCTGGCGGGAAAATCGCATGCGGATATTACATGCGGTTTTCCCGCCAGGTAGAAGCGTTTGTGAGGCGTCTTTGCATGCATTTCCGCATGCGGGTTATCAAGCACTTCTCCAAGCATCACTTGGAAAAGTGCTTGACAACTTGTTCAGAATGGTAAAAAATAAACTTTATACTCACCTTCTGATGCATTCTCTGCCCCGTCCGGAGGCTTGAGCGGCTCACGCTGTTGTGTGCAGGACCTGCGGTGACGTCATTGTGTCATGTGGTGGGTCACATGACTCAATGACGTGGCAGGTCCTTCAGACAACAGCGCGACGGAGGGAAAACATCAGAAGATAAGTATAAACTTTATTTTATTCTTTTTTTTTACAGGTTCTTTGGTACCCAGGTCTGGATGAGAGTCTCCTCTCATCCAGACTTGGGTACCATCCGCACATTGATTCCGCTGCGCTTCCGCAAAATTAATGAACATGCTGCGGATTTTTGACCGCAGCATATACGCTGCGGAAAAATCCGCAGCATGGGCATTGACATTGCGGAATGCCATTGGGGACCATGGGGTGCGGATATACATGCGTTTTTCAAGCGTTTACGCTGCGGAAATTCCGCAGCATATACACTTGAAAAACGCTACGTGGGCACACAGCCTTACCCCCGGAGGGGGTATACATTTATATCAGAAAATGTTAGCGATAGGCCTCTCAAAATTCTCAATGCGGGTATTATAAACACCCTTAAAAGATTTATAGTAAGGGTAGCATGATCACCCTGTTGATATGGTGGTGGAGGAGAAGGAGGAGGAGGACATAAAAAGGTCAACCTGTCAGCATTTTCAGATGAGAGGCGGATGTGCCTATCAGTTATAATTTTCCCGGCGGCACTAAAAACCCGCTCTGACAAAACGCTAGCAGCAGGGCAGGTCAGGACATCCAAGGTGTAGAGAGACAGTACATGCCATGTGTCCAGCTTGGATACCCAATAGTTGTAAGGCACAGAGGAATCATGAAGGACGCTGGTACAGTCAGCAAGGTACTCAGCATCTTCCAAAACTTTTCCCTCCTTGTCAGAGTACACCAGACATCTGGGCCTGGGCGCTGGGAGGGTTTGAGAAAACTGTCCCAGACCTTTTTTAGTGTTCCCCTGCCTCTGCTCCATCTGGTGTGTGTCTCAATCGTCAGTACTCCTTTGTTGTCTAAGGAACTGTGACCTCTGCTGCCTGCGTTGTCAGATGGAATTTTTTTTTTAATAATTCCTCAACTAGGGCCTTCGAGTACTGCAACATTTTATTAGACCTCTCCGCCACGGGAAGGAGAGATGGAAAGTTCTCATTGTAGCGTAGGTCTAGAAGGGTGACCAACCAGTAATTAGTGTTGGCCAAAATGCATATAACGTGAGGGTCGCAGGAAATGCAGTGGAACATAAACTCAGCCATGTGTGTTAGACTGCCAACAGCCAAGACTTCTGTCCCCACCAAGAGGACACCTGTCCATCTTCTCCACCTCGTCCTTCCTCTACTCCTCCTCTTCAGGCCATCCTCACTGTACTGATTGGATGAAGGTGGTGTGGGTAGTACCGTCTGTAGCTCAGGCAACCAGTGTTATGATCAGCTACAGGGACTAAGGAAAGACAGGATATCTGTCCCTACAATAAAACTAAACTAGATCCCTACGATGTAACGGGGAACCTGATCCTGCGATCAGACCCGCTAAAGTCCTCGGCTAGTCTGTACGAAGACCTATAGATGTGAGGGAGGGATCCCTACAAGAACTAGGGACTGGGATAAGTTGGACACCTCCTAGCAGAAATAGTAGCAGTCAAAGACAAACCCACAACAAAAAGCATAGAGGTCAGAAGACCTAGCAAAACTAACAGAGAACGGCAACAGAGCACCAAGCTAGCTCAAGAGTAGTAAATACAATGAAGTCCAGCAAGGCCAGGAGGGCGGAGCCGGATAAAATAGGCAAAAATGGTCATGTGACCAGCAAACTAAAAAAAAACTAACAGGAGAGCTCTAACAACCAGCTCCTTAACTCCTCCTCCTCCTCATTATGTATATAGTTAGGTCCATATATATTTGGACAGAGACAACATTTTTCTAATTTTGGTTCTAGACATTACCACAATGAATTTTAAACAAAACAATTTAGATGCATTTGAAGTTCAGACTTTCAGCTTTCATTTGAGGGTATCCACATTAAAATTGGATGAAGGGTTTAGGAGTTTCAGCTCCTTAACATGTGCCACCCTGTTTTTAAAGGGACCAAAAGTAATTGGACAATTGACTCCAAGGTTATTTCATGGACAGGTGTGGGCAATCCTTTCGTTATGTCATTCTCAATTAAGCAGATAAAAGGCCTGGAGTTGATTTGAGGTGTGGTGCTTGCATTTGGAAGGTTTTTCTGTGAAGTAAACATGCGGTCAAAGGAGCTCTCCATGCAGGTGAAACAAGCCATCCTTAAGCTGCAAAAAACAGAAAAACCCATCCGAGAAATTGCTACAATATTAGGAGTGGCAAAATCTACAGTTTGGTACATCCTGAGAAAGAAAGAAAGCTCTGGTGAACTCATCAATGCAAAAAGACCTGGGCGCCCACGGAAGACAACAGTGGTGGATGATCGCAGAATAATCTCCATGGTGAAGAGAAACCCCTTCACAACAGCCAACCAAGTGAACAACACTCTCCAGGAGGTAGGCGTATCAATATCCAAATCTACCATAAAGAGAAGACTGCATGAAAGTAAATACAGAGGTTCACTGCACGGTACAAGCCACTCATAAGCATCAAGAATAAAAAGGCTAGACTGGACTTTGCTAAAAAAACATCTAAAAAAGCCAGCACCGTTCTGGAAGAACATTCTTTGGACAGATGAAACCAAGATCAACCTCTACCAGAATGATGGAAAGAGAAAAGTATGGCGAAGGCGTGGTACAGCTCATGATCCAAAGCATACCACATCATCTGTAAAACACGGCGGAGACAGTGTGATGGCTTGGGCATGCATGGCTGCTAGTGGCACTGGGTCACTAGTGTTTATTTATGATGCGACACAGGACAGAAGCAGCCGAATGAATTCTGAAGTATTCAGAGCCATACTGTGTGCTCAGATCCAGCCAAATGCAGCCAAACTGATTGGTCGTCGTTTCATACTACAGATGGACAATGACCCAAAGCAACCCAGGAGTTTATTAAAGCAAGGAAGTGGAATATTCTTGAATGGCCAAGTCAATCACCTGATCTCAACCCAATTGAGCATGCATTTCACTTGTTAAAGACTAAACTTCAGACAGAAAGGCCCACAAACAAACAGCAACTGAAAACCACCGCAGTGAAGGCCTGGTAGAGCATCAAAAAGGAGGAAACACAGCATCTGGTGATGTCCATGAGTTCAAGACTTCAGGCAGTCATTGCCAACAAAGGGTTTTCAACCAAGTACTAGAAATGAACATTTTATTTACAATTATTTCATCTGTCCAATTACTTTTGGTCCCTTTAAAAACAGGGTGGCACATGTTAAGGAGCTGAAACTCCTAAACCCTTCATCCAATTTTAATGTGGATACCCTCAAATGAAAGCTGACAGTCTGAACTTCAACTGCATCTGAATTGTTTTGTTTAAAATTCATTGTGGTAATGTCTAGAACCAAAATTAGAAAAATGTTGTCTCTGTCCAAATATATAACTGTATGTCCCTCAATTTTGTTATATGTCACCCATCCTGGTAAACAGTTGAAACCAGAAGTTTACATACACTAAGATTACTATGCCTTTAAACAATTCTGGACTGCCCATATGATGATGTCATGTGTTTGTAAGCTTCTATTTTTTTGGCAACATCTGAGTTAATTAGAGACACACCTGTGGATGTACTTTAATGCACACCTGAAACGCACTGCTTCTTTGTATAGCATCATGGAAATATCTAAAGAAATTAGCCAAGATATCAGGAAGAGAATTGTGGACTTGCACAAGTCTGGCTCATCCTTGAGTACAATTTCAAGATACCTGAAGGTGCCTCATTCATCTGTGCAAACAATTATATGCAAGTACAAACAAAATGGGAATGTCCAGCCATCATACCACTCAGGAAGGAAACGGTTCTGTGTCCCAGAGATGAACATGCTTTAGTCCAACATGTGCATATCAACCCAAGGACAAAAACAAAAGACCTTATGAAGATGATGGTGGAAGCTGGTAAGATTGTGTCAATATCCACAGTGAAACGAGTACTGTATCAATATGGGCTGAAAGGCCACTCTGCCAGGAAGAAGCCATTACTCCAAAAGAAACATAAAAAGCCAGATTAATGTTTGCAACGCACAGGAGCAAAGACCTTAATTTTTGGATACATGTCCTGTGGTCATAATGACCATCATTACGTTTGAAGGAAAAAGGGAGAAGCTTGGAAGCCTAAAAATACCATCCCAAATGTGAAACACATGGGTGGCAGCATCATGTTGTGCGGTTGTTTTGCTGCAGGAGGGACTGGTGCACTTCACAAAATAGATGGCATCATGAGAAAAGAAGATTATGTGGCAATACTGAAGCAACATCTTAAGACATCAGCCAGGAAGTTAAAGCTTTGGCATAAATTGGTCTTCCAATTGGACAATGACCCGACGCATACTGACAAAATGGTAACAAAGTGGCTTAAGGATATCAAAGTCAATGTTTTGGAGTGACCATTACAAAGCCCTGATCTCAATCCTATAGAAAATTTATGAGCAAAGCTGAAAACGAAGGTGCGAGCAAGGCGACCTACAAACCTGGATCAGTTACACAAGTTTTGTCAGGAGGAATGGGCCCAAATTCCGACCAACTATTGTGAGAAGCTTGTGAGAAACGATTGACCCAAGTCATTCAGTTTAAGGGCAATGGTACCAAATACTAATGAAATGTACAGTATGTAAACTTTTGACTTTGCAGTAAGTAATAAAAATGCTTTAAAACATTCTCTCTCTCATTATTCTGGCATTTGGCAAATATTAAAAATGATGGTAATCCTAATTGAACGTGAAAGGTTTATCCTGATGTCATGTTAGATATTGAGAAAAACATGTATATGTGTCTTTTTATATAATGCATGTAAACTTCTGGTTTCATCTGTATATGCCCTCCCATCCTGGTATATATATCCCCCCCATCCTGTTATATATGTTCCCCCTATACTTGTATATATGGCCCTCCCATCCTAGTATATATGGTCATCCAATCCTGGTATATATAGCCCTCTCATCCTGGTATATATGGCCCTCTCGTCCTGGTATTTATGGCCCTTCCATCCTGGTATATATGATCTAAAATACTGGTATATGTGGCCCTCCTTCCTGGTATATATGTCCTCCCCAACCTGGTATTTGGCCCTCCCATCCAGGTGTATATGGCACTCCCATTCTGGTATATATGATCTCCATCCTTGTATATGTGGCCCTCTATCTTTGTATATATGTCGCCATTTCTAGTATATATGATCCCCATCATGCCGCATACTTAAAAAAAATAAACCATTCTGCTCACCTTCCCTTTGCTCCTACACGGTGCGGCACCATCTTCTGAGGCTGGCAACTTACTTCAGTGTATAAACGGTGCAGCGGCCCTCACATGCCGACATCAGCTGCCAGAATATTCACTGCTCCCCACGCCTGGGATTATGGGGGGGGGCTCGCATAAATTGAAACTAGAATACATGGTGGAAGGTGTAAAAAGCAAACAGGACACAGTAAAGTAACATTGTGTAGATACACAGTAATACTCATCATACATGATTGTGTCAACAAAATGGAATTCTCTCACCCATTCTTTGTTTCTCCGGGATGAAAGTTGCTGTCTGGGGAGTTCCTTCTGGACCAAGTAGTTGTATAAGCTGGCCCTATTAGTCCCTTTAGGCTCAAGCTTAAACTATCCCCACAAAGCTCCCGCTCTGACAAGGGCAGACCACAGCCAGCCCTGTATGGAGGCCCTGCACTTTCCCTTTGACATTTTGTTGACACAATCATGTATGAATTATTATAAATATGTAGGATCTGCACTCAGACCTCATACTTGTGTTTTGAGAAATCTCTGTTTTTCATTTAAGTGTCTGGATTTCTGGAGATAGAAATAAATGCTTAATCCATGGAATAAAGGGAAGAACAGAGATTTTCCCCTAGTTTAATTGATGTATATCTGGATCTGTTAAAAATTGGTGTTTCAGGGGAGGGCGACTTACTGTGTCCCCCGTATACACCCTCTTCCCTCTACAGATTCTATCCAGAGCCTGGTCTTCACACCTGAAGATAGAGTACAAGCTCTTTATGTATTTTTACACATATTTAATATAGAGATGGTCCCCTGACTGTGTTAATGGTAATAATCATTCCAGCATTGAGATCCATCTCTCTTTTTATGGGTGGCATTATCTGTTTATTGTTCTTAACTATTAAATATTAAAAGTTATGTTTTAGATTCTCACTTTAATTGCTGTCTAGTATCTAATCTATAGTGAGAACATATCTCAATATTGGTTGGTGTTACTCTCACTGTTTTGCTTGTTGCTGAAAAGGTGAAAAACCAATTAAAAACAATTTCTGCTTTTGCCCCAAATTAATGGAACGTGTGTATCCATATCATGGATGCCGATACAGTTGAAAACAACAATAGGAAAGGGAGCCATCAGCTGTTGCTCCCTCTCCCATCATTCCCCCTCTCCATCTGAACTCTGTGATGTCTCAGTGTAGAAGGCGCGATGACATCACTACAGCACGCCCTCTGTGCTGAGCAGTGCAGGGGCTGGAGCTGCGAGGGATAAGGGAGAGGTGAGTATTTGTTTATTTATTTTATATGTATAGAGGACTACATGGGGCCCATAATACTGTATGGAGCACTATATGGTGCCCTTAATACTGTATGGAGCACTAAATGGTGCCCATTATACTGTATGAACCACTATATGGGGCCCATTATACTGTTCCAAGGATTATGTGGTGCCAATAATACTGTATGGAGGACTATATGGGGTCCATAATACTGTATGGAGGACTATGTGTTGCCCGTAATACTGTATGGAGCACTATATGGGGAACATTATACTGTATGGAGGACTATGTGGTACCCATAATACTGAATGCCCCCCCCCCAAAATACTCAGGAGCTCATGAATACACAGTGTTTAGAAAATAAATGTCAGACTAAGGGACCAGAAACCACCACATTCCGATATGAGAACTGCCAGTCTTGATGAATCAGGGCTAAATCTTTACTTGAAAGTTTCAAATGTAATAGAAATGTTCTGGCTGCAGTGAGGAGGTCATGTGATTGGCAGTTACTGGTCATTCCTGGCACCTGCAATGAGAGAGCGAGCACAGCGACTTGTCTACAAGGAGCATCCGGAGAGTTTTTAGCCATAAAGGCACAATGTTTTGTCATTTTTTCCTTTTCCTCCCATTTGTACCCTCCCCCATTTCCCCTTTTTTCATTTTTACAGGATTCCATCATCCTTTACTGGTCATCGTGTGGCAAGTATCATTCTCTGTAGCCCATATACAGTTCACAGAGCACAATACATTCACATTACACAATGTATACACAGAGGGAGGAATGGAGCTGTCCACATTATTTGATCGGGAAGGAGCTGTGTAACAGATTTATAGTTTTAGAGTCATAAAAGAAACATTAAAAGTGTGCATCATCCGTCAGAGGTATCGGTTTATCTTATATGTCCCAGCGTATACATTAAATGGATGCCTAAATGTGATATAAAAATAGTCTATCACTGGTCATAGAGAGAAAGGGGACAAGAGAGCAGGAGAACTATATATGTATATGACTCACCCCCTGGGCTGTGGGGCACCCGGAACCGGGCTTCTGTACGATGTTGGGGGTAATAGTGGCAACCCGATCCCGTGGCTCAGGGTGGTCAGACCAAATGTTGTGGCAGTCTATTTATAGATTTGTGAATGTCCGACTACGCCACCCGTGGATTGTGGTCAGGGTAACCGCCGCTGCAAGGCAGACAGCTGAGGCTGGTGTTGATGTGCAGCACATGGGTAGGATAACTCCCCACGGGAAGAGTGTAGCCTCAGGGCAGTGTAGGTGAATGCTGGGGGTGATAGTGCAGGCCGCAATAGTAAGAGTTCAGAGTCCGCTTCAAACAGTCCAGGGTCTTTATTGTAGGTGTTATTAATGACCCAACAGTAGTACAGGTTAGGAATGGGCCTGGGTGTCTGAGAGCATTCGGGCGAGCCCCACTGGTCAGGGCGAGTGTGTAGGCCTACCGTTCTCTCTATGCTCTTTCTGACTATCCCCCTCTTCGTGGTGTAATAGCCCACGTCCCTGAGCTGGCCGTGTACTTCTCGCCTGTATGGCTTGCGACTCGGGCCTTGGGTACCTTTTGCTTTCTCCTCGCTGTACTGGTCCCTCTGTGTGGCGGAGCCTCCAGGCTTCTTAGGCCAAGGGACCTGCAATCCCTTTCGAGTTGGTTCTCTGCTGCTGGGCTTACAACCCTGACAGCCTCGGACCCCAATGTCCGGTTGTGTGATTCTCTCAGCCAGGACCGACTCTCGTCGCCTCTGTCCCTGGCTTGCAGTTTCTCCTCTGCCTCACGGACTCCTCAGCTACAGCTGAACTGTCCCTCCTTCTCTGGGACTAGTCTCAGTCCTGAGCTAGGTCGTCCAGTTCTCTCTAACCCTGCCCCCAGTTCCAGCTTTTATAGGGGCAGCCAGCTCACCCTACTGGCCTGGGACAGGAGGTGCTGTATGCTAATTGTCCCTAACCAGGGAACCTCCCTCCTGCTCTTAGACACAGCCTTTAATATTTGTGGCATCCAGACCTGGGGTGACACATTCCCCCCTAGTAAAATTTAGTACTCCGGACTAAACAGGAAACACAAATACAGGGTATAAATGACAACATAACATATTTACAAGTACATTTTGTCCTTAAGGCCACGGCGCTTCCGTGACCGGGTGTCCATATCACCCAACAAGGTGAAGTTTTCCACAGTGTGGGGACCTGTCTCCATAAACCCCAAGTTCCTGGCCTTGGGCATGGCGGCAAGGTAAAAGCTAACTACTTTGGACCACAAGGAGGCCACGCCGGACAGGTTTTTCTTCTGTGGCAATCTTCACAAGAGGGCACCAGGTGCAACTATCTACGTGGTAGTTCCGGTTATTCACCGTCCATAACCTGTCAGTCCATTGTATCTAGGAAAACTGGGAAAACAGTATTAGTAACCAGGTAACAAGTATAACACATTAACTACATACTTTACATTTAGATCTTCCAGCGAGCTGGTATTTGACCCTTAGTAATCCGGGTTGACCTGCGTAACCCACTGTCTGGTGGTGGTCTAACCTGGCTTTCCCCACTAGCATTTAGGGTACAGCTACTAGCTGGGTTTACAGGCAGGGCAGGCAGCTGTCTGCAGGTCCTTTGGCTTACCGCAGGCATGGCAGGATCACTGTCAGCAGAGGGTTGACTCTCCTGGGCTGCTGGCATGGGTTCTTCTGCCTCCGGGGCTGCTTGTTCCTCTTGTTCTTCCTGCTCTGCTGTAGGCTCCTGCTGGGTTGGCTGAAGGAAGTGTAGGACGGGTACCACTATTGCATCGTTTATCAGAGTCCAGGATACTCTCCAAGAACTGTGTTGATCATTTCTTCTTTGTCCTCTGCGAGTTCAAGGTCATCTCGATCTTCTCCTGCACTCTGTAGTTGCTCGGGGCTCCGTTTTAGGTGGTCTCTGGAGACAGTGCTAGTGGTTTCTCCTCCATCCTTGGTAATTACACATACCTTCGAGTTGTCGTGGTTGGACGGCAGTACTGTTTACGGGTCTCTCTCCCACTGGTCATCCAGCTTGTGAAGCTTTCTCTTCCGCTTCAGGACCTGCTCGCCAGGTTTCAGGGGACCAGCAAGGGCTCTCTTGCTTTTCTCTCGCTTGAGCCAGATTCCTCTCCACACTCTCCTGTACCTTCTTGTACTGCAGCCGCCGTTCCGTATCCCAGTCCGCGTCTGGGGGAGGTGTCCTCGGGTGTCAGGACTCCCATCTCCAGGTCTATCGGCAGCTTACCTGGTCTTGTTCGCATCAGGTAAGCCGGGGTGCAATTGGTAGCATTCACCGGGATATGGTTGTATAAGTCTATCAGGTCCGGCAGTTTTTCCGGCCACAGGCTGCGTTCCTCTAGGGGCAACGTTTTGAGGAGATCAATGACAATATTATTAATTTTCTCACACAGCCCGTTTGTTTGCCGGTTACATAGTTAGTAAAGCCGAATAAAGACTTGCGCCCATCAAGTTCGACCTGTAAGTTCTGTAATTGCTAAAGTTGATCCAGAGGAGGGCAAAAACCCCAAATGATTTAGCCAATCTTCACGTGAGGAAAAATTCCCTCCTGACTCTGAAACCAGGCGTTGTCCGAATCTTCTTACAGTCGTAGAGGTTGCAGAACTCCTGGAAGATTTCCGCCTCGAACGCTGGACCTTGATCTGTCAAGACCTGTTCCGGATACCCGTGTGGACGGCAGAAGTGTTGTTGGAAGGCTCTGGCCGCTGTTTGGGCTGTCAAGTCTTTAACGGGAACCACCACCAGGAACCGGGAATAGTGGTCCACTATTGTCAGGGCATAGACGTAGCCCGACCGGCTTGGAGCCAATTTCACAGGGTCCAGAGCTACCAGCTCAAGAGGCTGCCTGGTGACAATGGGCCTCAAGGGTGTCTTCTGGCTGGTAAGTCCTTCCTTCTGAGGTTACATGGGCCGCAGTCCCTGCACCACTTCTCTATGGCCCCTCTCATACCGACCCAGTAGAACCGCTCTCTCAGTAGGAACTCCAGTTTCTTCCAACCCGAAGTGTCCTGCTCTGTTATGGTAGGCCTCCAGGACCATTGCTGCATCTAGTCTCGGGACCACTACCTGCCAGGTCAGCTCGTGCGTCCGGTGGTTGACAAGCCTTCTGCACAGTTTACCTTTGTAGAGGAATAGCCTGCTTTTTTTCTTCCATAACTGCTTGGCTTCCTCTAGAGCGTCCGGGCCAGGGCTAGCGCCTGCCTGGGTCAACAGGTCTTTCACCAGGCGAATTGCAGGGTCACTATCTTGCGTTTCAGCCCAGCCGTGGTGGGGTAAGGAGTTGAACATGACGGTGGTTAGGTCTTTGTCTCTTACCCGGTGAGAATACTGAGTGGCCCCATACCGGTGGAACGCAGGGAGCTCTACTTCCTCCAGCTCCTCCGAGTCTTCTTCCCCTTCGGGTAGGTGGGGCATTCTCGATAGGGCATCTGCGTTGGCGTTGGTCCTGCCTGCCCGGTATTTGATTGTGAAGTCATAGTTCGATAGCCGGGCCATCCACTGCTGTTCCAGGGCACCAAGTCTTGCATTGTCCAGGTGTGTCAACGGGTTGTTGTCCGTGTACACGGTGAACTTTGCGGAGGCCAGGTAATGTTTAAACCGTTCTGTGACGGCCCACACCACTGCCAAGAATTCTAGCTTGAAGGAGCTGTAATTCTCCGGGTTTCTTTCAGTGGGCCTCAGCTTCCGACTGGCGTACGCGATCACCCTTTCTCTGCCCTGTTGGTTCTGTGACAGTACGGCTCCCAGCCCCACATTACTGTCGTCTGTGTGGAGGATAAAAGGCTGGTCATAATCTGGGTAGGCCAGGATCTCATCCCCCGTGAGGGCCATCTTCAACTGGCGGAAGGACTCCTCTTCCGGCTTGTCCCACTTGAAGGGTGGCTTGTGACTTCTGGATTTAGACTGACCTATCAGGAGGTCCTGCATTGGAGCTGCCATCTTTGTGAACCCGGGGATGAACCTTCGGTAGTAGCCTACCAACCCGAGGAATTGCCTCACTTCTTTGATGTTAGAGGGGCTTGGCCAGCTCTGGATTACTGTAACCTTGTCAGGGTCGGCGGCTACTCCCTCTGCACTCACCACGTGTCCTAGGTACTGTACCTTCGGCTTTAACAGATGGCACTTGGAGGGTTTCACTTTCATGCCAAAGCCTGCCATGGCCTCAAACACCTCAGCCAGGTGCTTTAGATGGTCCTCGTAAGTCTTCGAATAGACAATCACGTCATCCAGGTAGAGTAGGACTGTCTCAAAGTTTTGGTGCCCTAGACAGCATTCCATCAGCCTCTGGAAGGTCCCGGGTGCATTGCAGAGCCTGAATGGCATACAGTTGAATTCACTTAATCCCATCGGGGTGGTGAAGGCGGCATTCTCCTTGTCAGCCTCTGCCACAGGAACCTGCCAGTACCCGCTAGTAAGGTCCTACGTAGAGAAGAAATTAGCTGATTATAGTGCGGCCAAAGACTCCTCTATTCTAGGCCTCGGGTATGCGTCTTTATGGGTGATACGATTGACTTGTCTATAGTCCACGCACATTCTCATGGTACCGTCTTTCTCTTTTTTACCAGAACCAAGTGGGCTGCCCAGGGGTTACAGCTGTCTCTAATGACCCCGGATTCTTTAATTTCTCTCAGCATGCCCTTTGCATTCTGATAGTGTGCGGGGGGTACAGGTCTGTATCTCTCTTTTATTGGTGGGTGGCTCCCCGTGGGGATGTGGTGTTCTACCCCTTTCACTCTGCCGAAGTCTAGCGGGTGCTTACTAAAGATTCTCTTGTACTCCTGAACCACCCGGTAGACTCCTTGTTTTTGGTGCAAGGGCTGTGGAGTCAGCACCCACGTGGAGTTTCTGGCACCAGTCCTCCTTGTGTTTCTGGGAGCCATTACCTTCCGCCTGGGGAGATGGAGGCAAGGGTTCCACGGCCCTGACAGCATTGTGTTCAACAGTATACAATTTGGCAAGTGTAGCGTACCGGGGCAAGTGTACTTCCCTTTCCCCGATGTTTAAGATCCGGACGGGCACCCTTCCATGGCGGACATCAACCACCCCCCAGGCTGTCAAAATGGTGGGCCTGCTGTCTGAGTACACTGGTTCTACCATGGCTTGGTAGTCTTTCCCTCTTAACCCGATTGCAGTCCGACACCAGATCATCATTTCACTTTTGGGAGGCATGGCAATGGGGAACGGGTCGCTCATCGTCACACTACCGATCTCACCACCAGACAGTTCTACCTGTTGCTGTCTCATCAGGGCTCTTATCTCCTTCTGGAGGACCCTCTGTTGGCTGGAGCTCACATTCATCGCCACCTGCTGCAAAATTACAATTACTTCTGAAAGAGACAATTTTCAATCACGTTAGTACCCAAGGTTATTTTAGGGTGACTTTCTCGATGATCAATGTCCACAATGATCACTCCCTGTGCCGGCAGTTCAACTTTACCAATCTTAACGGTCATCTCTCTGAACCCCACCTGCGGCACGGGCTGGCCATTGCTGGCGATGATGCTCAAGTCATTGTCTGGGTAGTGGGTTATGTCAGTGTCACTCCAATACTGCTTAAAAAGTACATAGGGGATGGTAGTTACTTGTGACCCGGTATCCAGCGGTACACTCATGGGGATACCGTCCAGCACTATGGGTAAAACTGTGCGTCCCCCCCATGTATTCATCACGCCAATTAGACGGGCCTAATGACCTTATGCCTGGGGGTTGGCCCTCTGCCCCAGGTCAGACCCATTTAAAGTACAGTACCTGGCTACGTGTCCCGGCTGGCTGCAACGGCGGCAAATCGGCTGTCCATCCTCAGTGTAACAGTCGGTGGGCCTCCCTCTGAACGACAGGATCCTCCTCTGTTGACGCCACTGGACATCCTCCGGACTTGAAGCCAGCTTGATTGGTCCTGACGAGTCCATCTGTAATGACTGTACGGTCCTGGTCAATGCAGCAACACTCTTTGTTAGTTCTTGGACCTGGTGGTGCAGGTTTGCTGGCGGGGATGGGTTTAGAGCCTGCACATCAGCCCCCACAAGGTCTGCGGGGTAGGGCGCCGCCCCCTGGTGGTAAGTGATGGCAGGGCGCCGGGAAACTACAGCGCCACCTGGTGCGGGTTCTCGGAGCACCCGGATGGCCCTATCTTTGAACTGTGCAAAAGTCAAATCGGGGTTCTGTAGGGCCATGAGGCGCAGCTGGGTTCTGTGGGCGCTGGACAGCAGACCTTCTATGAACTGCTCAGTCAATAATTTATCTGTATCCTGCATGCTGCCAGGGTCAGCTTGCTTGATTGCTCCCAAGGCTTCCTGTAAATTTAGGCCATAATCTCTGATGCTATCTTGAGCTCGCTGCTTACATCCATAGAACCACATTTTGATTTCTGCTGAGGTACGGGTATCAAAGGTGTCCCGTAGATGGGTCAGAACCCCCCTTACAGTCCTTTTCTCCTCAGCTGTGCAAGACTTTACCTCCCGCTGGGCCGCACCAGTTAACTGCCCTATCAGTATGCTTACTTTCTGTTCTTCTGTCAGGGGATAAACTTTAAACAGGCTATACAGTCTTTCTTTAAAGTCACCCAAGGTATGCGACTCGCCGGCATACTGTGGCAGCCAGGCTGCTCCGGGGATATAGGGCATGGAAAACGGCATCACAAGCTGCAGCAGCTACGCTGGTGGTAGAGGGTCCCTCCGCGTCCGACATCTTCCTCCCCCCTAGTTAACCGTGGCCTACCTTCCGGCGATCCTCTTCTGTACGCCGTGGCTCCGCTCGCGATGCTCTGGGCGAGGACCTTGCGTCGCACGGTGATGACGCCGGCGTCCGCTGGATCTCTTTCCAGGACCTTGCGCAGCGTCTCAGCGTAGGGCGGGGCTATAGGTCTTGCGCATTTTTGACGTCCATGCCCCTCTTCTTCCCGCGCGGCGTCCCGAAGATGGCGCCCGATGGCGGGAAACTGCAACGGATGGCGGGAAATGGCCCGAATGGCGGGAAACTTCACCCAGGTATGTATAAAGTCTTTTTCAGGCACACAATACCCGTTTGTGGCGGGTTGGTCACAATCCTGCCGACTACGCCAAAAAGCTGACTCACCCCCTGGGCTGTGGGATACCCGGAACCGGGCTTCTGTACGACGCTGGGGGTAGTAGTGGCAACCCGATTCCGTGGCTCAGGATGGTCAGACCAAATGTTGTGGCAGTCTATTTATAGATTTGTGAATGTCCGACTACACCACCCGTGGATTGCGGTCAGGGATAACCGCCGCTGCAAGGCAGACCGCTGAGGCTGGTGTTGGTGTGCAGCACAGGGGTAGGATAACTCCCCACGGGAAGAGTGTAGCCTCAGGGCAGTGTAGGTGAATGCTGGGGGTGATAGTGCAGGCCACAATAGTAAGAGTTCAGAGTCCGCTTCAAACAGTCCAGGGTCTTTATTGTAGGTGTTATTAATGACCCAACAGTAGTACAGGTTAGGAATGGGCCTGGGTGTCTGAGAGCATTCGGGCGAGCCCCACTGGTCAGGGTGAGTGTGTAGGCCTACCGTTCTCTCTATGCTCTTTCTGACTATCCCCCTCTTTGTGGTGTAATAGCCCACGTCCCTGAGCTGGCCGTGTACTTCTCGCCTGTATGGCTTGCGACTCTGGCCTTGGGTACCTTTTGCTTTCTCCTCGCTGTACTGGTCCCTCTGTGTGGCGGAGCCTCCAGGCTTCTTAGGCCAAGGGACCTGCAATCCCTTGCGAGTTGGTTCTCTGCTGCTGGGCTTACAACCCTGACAGCTTCGGACTCCAATGTCCGGTTGTGTGATTCTCTCAGCCAGGAGCGGCTCTCATCGCCTCTGTCCCTGGCTTGCAGTTTCTCCTCTGCCTCACGGACTCCTCAGCTACAGCTGAACTGTCCCTTCTTCTCTGGGACTAGTCTCAGTCCTGAGCTAGGTCGTCCAGTTCTCTCTAACCCTACCCCCAGTTCCAGCTTTTATAGGGGCAGCCAGCTCCCCCTACTGGCCTAGGACAGGAGGTGCTGTATGCTAATTGTCCCTAACCAGGGAACCTCCCTCCTGCTCTCAGACACAGCCTTTAATATTTGTGGCATCCAGACCTGGGGTGACACATATACACACAACAAGCTTTATAGGAAAGTAATGTATATAACTGAAATTACGTGTAGAAGTGGGATTCCACTGATTCTGATCAGAAGGATGAGTGCTTTAATGCGGAAAGAGAGGTTAATTCCCCCACTGACTCAGTAAAAGCACATCCCATACATCGCAGGCGGATCATAGATACCCCTGTAGGTGCACAACAGAGAGATGTGTTGGAGGATTATAGTCAGCAAGAACTTAATGATCTTCATGATTGTTTTTCTCAAAAAGCCAATGAATCATTGATTACTTGGGAGGTAAGACTGTGGGAGATAGGGGCCCATGGAGTACAAGTGGATACAGTAGATGGTCCCAAGTTTGTGCAACTAAGTCATGATCCTGTAGTGAAGGAAGCGTTCTGTACACTGCGGATTCGGTTGCAACATTCGACTTGCAGTATACTGGATGTTGTGGCTATGGCATTACAGCCTAAAAATCCATCTGAAGCAGATTGGCCCCCTAATAAGAAGCCATGGTTTACATTAAAAGATTGTTCCCATAGGTTGAAGGAAGAGGTCATGAAAAAATGCTATTTCTGTAAGGACCTATGATGACTACATGGCAGTCCTAGTTAGTGTGTCTGTCAGAAATCGCATAATCAGGGCTGCTCCCCAGCTTATAAACATATAATGATGACCCTAATGGTAAACCAGACTGGGAAGACCATCTCCAACACCCTAGAGGCAATTCGGCAATTGGGTAATTTGGGAGATTGGGGCCCCAGGACTAGTGGTAATTTTGTTTCCGGAGAGCAGCGTAGAGAATCTAAAAACAATAACAATGGCTCCCGCATATCGCGCAAGGATATGTTTATTGCCTTGTTGAAAGATGAGGTTCCCAAAGAGGAAATTGATGGGATTGGTACTGACTAGTGATGAGCGTGCATGCTCGCTACTGCTCGGTGCTCCCCCGAGCATTTCACTGCTCGAGATGTGTGGCGCCCCTGAGGGTTCAGTCGCCACAGGGGTACTGCACCTCAGCTCGAAGTGTGGTATCTCCTCTTCCAGGTAAGGATGGAGCATTTCTCAGGACCCCACTTTACCACTCAACACTAAACCACTCCTGTCCAGTAGGGGGTCTAAATGCACCAGGGTGCTGCCCCAGCCCGGGATAGAGGAGATGGGGGGGGGAACCAAAGATGGGGGGAACCATGTAGTGGGTGAGGGTGGAGAACATACTTTTAGGAAACACTT
This sequence comes from Phyllobates terribilis, assembly GCF_046119375.1. Lineage (NCBI taxonomy): Eukaryota > Metazoa > Chordata > Amphibia > Anura > Dendrobatidae > Phyllobates > Phyllobates terribilis. The sequence continues at coordinate 1,882,994 of NW_027362982.1, forward strand.
ATTCTTTCATATTTAATCTACGGCCATCTTAAGTTCAAGGTCTTTGATTGTGATATTCGTCTGTGATTGTGGTATTCGTCTGTGATTGTGGTCTTCTGCCAGAGTCCAGCAAAAGTCTGCAGCTGACTGAAGATACACGGTCCTCGTTCTCTGGCCTTGAGACGAGGAGCGGGTCTGAGTTAACCACTGTCTCTACCCGGTCAAGGTCCTGACCTAAGAAGGCCTGGAGGGGAGCAGGCAAAAGGATCCCAGGGGGGATACGGACGGAGCGGAGTGGCCACCTGTACTCTTTATTCTGGCCTAGTCAGAGGGATTCCTGCTGCAAGAGGGGTGACTGGCCCCCGATATCTGACTTTGTTACTTCACGTCTCAGTCAGAAAAGCCCGGAGGCTTAGTGGATCCCAGGGGGGATACGGACGGAGTGGCTTACGCCACCTGTATCTCTTACACTGCGTTTATCCAGTGGGACCCGGCCTTACACCTCGTTCTAACCACACACAGTCAGGAGAAGACTTAGTGGGAGAACTTACCAAGGAGAGGAACACACACCAGAGGGGTCTCGACAGGTGCTCCTGATCTACCTGGAAAGTGCTGGACCCACCATCCCGGTGGTCGCAGTACGCCGTGAGTAGCAGAGGGAAGCTTTTGCGGCTGAAGTTCATCTGAAAGTGAGTAAAAGCCCTGGATGACTTCACACACCGCCTCAGCCTGTTATTTCCTGCGCGGCACTGCACCCACCATTCCTTCTCACACTGCCCTGAGGCCTGCTCCGCCTGTGGGGAGCTGTCCCATCTTAGCAGCCCGTAACACCAGCCTCAGTGGACTGTAGCAGCGCTGGTGTCCATCACCGGAAACCGCAGGTGGCGTAGTCGAAATATCACTCTTACTTGAAAGGCCAATATTTTTATGTGACGGCCCTGGGCACGGAACGGTCCAGGCCACGACTGCCTCCCCCGCTACCCCTACACTGACCCGGCTCTGAGTAAACCCATATCCCAGGGAGGGCTGGAGCGTCGCAGATGCTCGGCGCTCGCCGAGTATTTCCGGGGGTTGCTTGGCGGGAACTCGGGTCTCCTCCCTGCATGTTTGGTGCTCTTTAGAGCGCCAAGCAACATGCAGGGATGGTCTGCCACACACTGTAATGCCGCAGCCATGTTGGTTGTGGCATTACAGTGATTGGCTGGCCGCACAGCGTCATCAGGTCTATATCAGACCTGGCGCCGCCATGCTCGTCACAGTCACTCCGGAATCAGACAGTGTAGGGAGAGCTGCTGCTAAGCTAGGGAGAGATTTGCTTGTTTCTAGTTAGTGTAGGTATGCCAGACTATATTAGAGACACATATTCATCTCAACTAACAGTCCTTCTGAGGACTAATCCAGCTGCAGAGATATCAGTGCTAGGCAGGCAGGCAGAGTATATAGCAGACTGCAGTGCACATAGCAAGAGGGTCCATTCCAGTTCTGTCTGCTGCTTTTCCAGATATTTCCAGAAAATAGCCCTAGGTATCGGGTCAGGAATATATATATTTTTATTTTAATCCTGATTATATACTTAAAAAGCAATCCAGAGAACACCATTTTTCATCGTCATTTGCTTGTTGGCACTGCAGAGTACAGCCAGGTCCTTTTCATATTACAGCGCTAAAAATGCAGCTATTTAAAACTGGTTTGTCCATCACACGGATCACATATAATTGCGCTCCAATTTGAGCCATTTGTAGTGAGCGTGGAAGATATTGTCGTCCATTTTAAATGGACAAGGCACGTGGCAAGAGACGGGGAACTGGACGTGATGGTGATGGTGCATGCAGAGGCCGAGGCCGTGGGCAAGCTGAAATTGTGCCACAACAAACACCCACTGCTTCTCGCTCGACCTTCCTGTCCCAATTAATAGGGGACCATAGAACACCACTATTGAACACAGAGCAGTGTGAAAAGGTTAGTGGTTGGATAGCAGATAATGCTTCCAGTCACTTAGCCACCACCACCACCACCACCCTGTCTTCCACACAGGTCAAGTCTCAGTAGCCGTGAGTCTGGACTGCATATTCCTCACCCTGATCCTCCCCTTCCTCCCACCATGCCGAGTGCCCAGAGACAACTGATCCCACACTTGGACACTCCGAAGAGCTGTTCACTTTTCCATTTATAGATTCGGGCCTCTTGCCTGGTCTACTTGAAGCGGGGCAAGAGAAGATCGCATTTAGCAATGCCCAAATATTTGAGCAGCCACGGTCATACGAAGGCGATGGTGGGAAAGTGTCACGAGAGGTGGACTATGAGACACAATTGCCAGAAAGTCAGGAGGAGGACCATTGTGCGGAGGTGGAAGACGAGGTGGTGGATGATATAGTAACTAACCCAACCTGGCAGGAGGACATGCAGAATGAGGACAGCAGCACACAGGGGGAGGAAGGAAGAGCACCCCAACAGGCATGAAGATGCACTGTGGTGGTCGCAAACAGAAGGCGAGAAAGAGTTCCCAGTAACACCAACTCGACGGACGTTGCCAGTGCAACTGTTAGGTCTTCTCGAGTCTAATTGATTTTTAAAGACTCTGCCGATAACCCCAAAAAGGCCATTTACACCACCTGCCAGGCCAGCATTAGGCCAGAATGATTAGGCACATGGCAGCAAAGCACCCGACTTTGTGGGCCGAACCCCAGGGTCCAGGAACAGTGTCTGCAGGTGACACCACTGCTTCTTCCGCTGTTTTGTGTGCAAGCCAATCCCCTGTCCATAGTGCATGCGAAGATGCCTCCTGCCCTGCACCTGTCGTTGCACAATCTCAAATAGCATCATCAGCAAGCACGTCCTTGTCCCAGCGCAGCATTCAGTTGTCCATACCCCAGTCCTTGGAACGCAAGCGCAAATACGCAGACAACGCCCCATAGGCCACACTACTAAATTTCCACATTTTGCGACTGCTTGCGCTCGAAATGTTGCCTTCTAGGCTCGTGGAGACGGAAGCTTTCCGCGACCTGATGGCAGCGACCATCCCTCGGTACTCGGTCCCCAGCCGCCACTATTTCTCCTGATGTGCCGTCCCTGCATTACACAACCACGTGTCCCACAACATTAGCCATGCCCTCAACAATGCAGTTACAGGGAAAGTCCACCTAACCAGGGACACGTGTACAAGTGTTTGTGGTTAGGGACGGTACATCTCGCTGACGGCACACTGGGTTAACATAGTGGAAGCCCAGTCGGACCTTGGGACGGAACACATCCTCCCGATGCCGAGGATTGCAGGCCCTAGGTCAATCAGGGTTGCCCCCCACAGTCTACAGCTCCTGCACCTCATCCTTCTCCTCCTTTTCAGCCTCAATCTCCGAAATGACCACATCAGTCACAAGCTGGAAGCACTGCCTCAGCCAAGCGGGCTGTGCTGAAGCTAATATGCTAAGGTGGCAAACCGCACAATGCTGAAAAGTTGTGGACAGCTCTGAAAAAGCAAGCAGATCTGTGTCTGACACTACTGAACCTACAGTCAGGCATGGTCATGTGTGACAATGGCCGGAACCTGGTGGCGGCTCTGAGGTGAGGCGAGCTCACACATGTACCATGCCTGGCCCATGTGTTTAACCTCGTGGTTCATCGGTTTCTCAAAACCTACCCAGAGCTGCCGGATCTGCTCATCAAAGTACGCCGCCTGTGTGCCCATTTTAGAAAGTAAGGTACAGCTTCCGCTGCCCTTACCGTGCTTCAGCAGCGTTTGCAGCTTCCGGCTCATCGACTGGTGTGTGATGTCTCCACGCGTTGGAACTCTACACTGCAGATGTTGGAAAGAATTTGTTAGCAGAAGAGGGCAGTTGTTCACTACCAGCATCAACAAGGCTGTATTCAGTTCAGACTCCACACAAGACCTCAGGGGTGGACATGGATAGCAGACATCTGTACCATCCTCCAAAATTTTGAGGATTCCACCAAGATGGTGAGCGGTGATGACGCCATAATTAGCGTCACCATCCCGCTTCTCTGTCTGCTGAAACGCTCTCTGCTCAGAAGCAAAGAGGATGAATTGCAGGCGGAGCACAATGAGATGGAGCAAGGAACCATACAGGATGATTACACACAGTCCAGCCTCATCTCATCCCAACGGGGATTGGGTGACAATGAGCAAGAGAAGGAGGAGGAAGAACAGGAGCTAGTTTCTTGCGCTATAGACGGTACTACCTGCACAACTGTCATACCGTCAGTTCAGCGTGGATGTCCTGAGGACAGGGAAGAGGAGGAGGAGAGCATGATCAGTCATCCTCTTGGTGAGGACACGGAAGTCTTGCCTGTTAGCAGTCTGGCACGCATGGCTGAGTTTGTGTTACGCTGCCTTTCCCGTGACCCTTGCGTTCTCCAAATTTTGGGTGACAGTCATTACTGGTTGATGACACTTCTAGACCCACGCTACAAGGAAAACATTATATCTCTTATTCCTGAGGCGGACAGGTCTACAAAAATGGGGCAGTACCAGAAGGCCCTTGTTGTGGAACTATTAAAAAAAATTCCCTTTTGAAAACGCTGGCAGCAGAGGTCACAGTTCATTGGACAACCAAGGAGTACAGCCGAGAGAGACACAACTCCAATCCAGCAGAGGCAGGGGAACACTGTCAAAGTTCTGGGAGAGTTTTCTCAGCCCCTCCCATTGCACAGGCCCTGAGGTGCGGGTTACTCTCACAAGGAGTGCAAAGTTTGGGAAGATGCTGAGGGAGTACCTTGCCGACTGTACCAATGTCCTCCATGATTCCTCTGTGCCTTATAATTATTGGATATCCAAGCTGGACACGTGGAATGAACTGACTCTCTACGCCTTGGAGGTCCTGGCCTGCCTGGCCGCTAGCATTTTATCAGAGAGGGTTTTTAGTGCCGCTGGTGAAATTACAACTGATAAGAGCATCCACCTGTCAACTGTAAAAGCTGACAGGCTGACTCTTATAAAAATGAACAAGGGCTGGATTGGGCCAGACTTCTTAACACCACCATGATAGCAGCGTAACATAAACTTAAATCCAGTGTCTTTTTTTGGGAGGTGTATTCCCATGCATCTTTTCACAGCCACACATGGGTATACGCTTCCTGATTTTGGATATTTGCTTCTGGTCTTCAATATGTTCATTTATACCCCCCAGGGGTAAATGTTTGTCAGCCCATACGCTTAGTGCATGGGCATTACAAGTATAGGAGACCCGCTCCTTTCTAATGGGAACATTTTTTTATGAGGCCCTCCTCCACATCTTTTCCAAGGTGCATTGGAGTGCCTCCAAATTTTTGGCGCCCTTGCATTCACTGCATAGGCCAACACAATGGGAGACCCACTTCCTATTAATAGGAACATTGTTTTCAGGAGGCCCTCTAACCTCCACGTCTCTTCCAAGGGACATTGGAGTGCCTCCCAATGTTTGGCAGCCCTTGCATTCACTGCATAGGCAAACAGCATGGGAGACCCACTTTCTAATAATGGGAACATTGTTTTCAGGAGGTCCTCCTCTAAGTCTCTTCAAAGGGGTACTGGGGTGCGTCCAAATTTTGTGCAGCCCTGCCACTCACTGCATACGCAATAATAGTATAGGAGACCCACTCTTTAGTAATGGGAACAACAAAGCACAGCCGGCTGATGGCTCTCTAAGAATGGTGAGGGCTGACTGCTGGCCCTTTAAGAATAGAAAAGGCCGCCTGATAACCCTATAAAAATAGGCTTTGTGACTTTCAGAGTGCCTCCTTCATAAATGAAACAGGATGTGTCTGATGTGTCACACACCACATGGCCAGATAAGGTTGTAAAATATTAAAATTACATCTCCCGGTGAATGCATTTGTCACGGTTGAATGCAAAAAGGCATCAAAAACGCTGGTGTGGAGGAGTATTTTTGGTTTTGGTTATTTATTTTGCCTTATATACAAGTCATTACCCTGTAAAGGATGTTCCTTAACATATTTCCCAGGAAAATCCATTTTGGTTTAGTTTTTGTATGTTTTATTGTGAGTTCGTAAAAGTGGCGTAATACCTCTGACAACGTTGTTCACAGCAGTGACCTGGGAGTCAGAAATGCTTTCAGGGGTCTTCCCCATGCTGTTCCCATGTCATTTGAGCACTGTTCCCATCGATTTGGGCAATTTTTAGGCCTCTGCAGACCTCCGGGGGGAGCCGCCTGAAAAATGTTCGAATTTTTCATAGACTTACATTGGGCTCATTGCTCGGGTCGAGCATTCCAATTTGCTCGACTCGAGCATTTTAGTGCTCGCCCATCACTAGTACTGATGAAATGTGGAAATTATACCAAAAGCGAGGGCTTCATAAGAAATCAGGAAGTTTACAAAATAAAAAGGTGACAGTGGAAGATTCTGGATCCCCACAGCGTGGGCGTAGTTGGACACGGAGAGAGCGGGAGGGCCCACTCCGACTTCGTCCCCAGTGAAACCCACAGCGCCGGGGTTTGAGGATCTTTACGCTGAAGTAAAATTGCTGTTGCAGGAGGTCAAAACACAGCGACAGGAGTTGACTTTTTCTCCCAGAGAGGTTTCCCAGTCAGAGGGAGACACAAGTGATTGACTTCTTGGCCGAGCCCTCCACATAGATAGACGCCCTCATGTAAATTTGGTCATTAATTGGCAAAATAAGAATAGGGGCTCACAACAATAAATGTTATTAATCTTAACCAATCACAGTATATAAACTAAAGGGAAGACATTTTAAAATTATATATTTATTAAGGTATAAAGTTAAAAACATACCAAACAATTGTGCAAAAAAACAAAACAACCCTGACTCACAGGCTAACAGACTAAACATTGTATACTAATTACCAATCAAACAGAAAAAAAACCCAACCAATAACCTAGGTTATAATCATGGTTCAGCTTCCCATCTACTGTTAGTAGTTATATTGTCCGAGGTCAGCCTATACTCTCCTAGGTATACCTAAACAAGTAGTATATTGGTTAGATGATTTCAGTATGACATATCTATAACCATCCACTCAAAGGAAGATGCCTAGTACCCAATTTCAACTATAACCATCCTTTCAGATGAAAAATGCTTAATGCCCGACGCGTTTCACCACCAACTGTCGTAGCGGCTCTTCAGGGGCAACACAAGTTAACAAGCCAATATATGGTTATGTATAACACATTACAGATAACAGTTTCTGTCTACTCCACTGAGAAATCAACAAATAAATCTTCTTCTAGTGTCTCTCTTGCTGTAGCTTTTATTTAGAGATTCATCTAGTATTCCCCATGACCTATAGAGGTTGCTATTCCATCATCATTTATAAACACTCATCAGATCAGAGCCAAATACTCCTTTTGATGATATAGACCTAAGTCTGTCCCACTCCATATGCTGGAAAATATACAGCAAAGATGTGTGGGGGAAAGAACTGTGGCAAGATGTTTGGGCAATTGTGCAAAGAATTAAAGTGACTGTATTTCACGTTGACGTCCATTGTGCTTCAGATAACCTGGAAAGACTCTTCAATTCAATAGCGGATGAACATTCCAAAATATCAGTTGCTGATGCCAGTGAGGAGCCTGACTCAGCTGAAAAGCAACTTGGATTGGCTCAATGGGCACATCAGAAATGTGGGCATCTTGTAGAAAAAGCTACTTATGAATGGGCACAAACCAGAGGAGTGCCCCTCAGGTTACATGTAATTAAGGAAACAATTATGAAATGGCCAGTGTGTCAACATTCACAACAGAGACCTATTCCCCATGTGGTTAGGGGCCATATAGCCCGAGGCAAATTGCCTGGACAAATTTGGCAGGTAGATTATATTGGTCCCCTTCCACAAGATGGAGGATGTGTGTATGTATGCACGGCTGTGGATACATACTCAGGGTACATGATGGCTTGTCCGTGTAAAGCGGCCAATGCCAACAGTACGATCAAAACAATGGAAACCATAGTATTATACTACGGAATTCCGTAACAAATTCAGAGTGACAATGGTAGTCACTTCAGGAACAAGAAGGTTGCAGAATTTTGCTCAGAACATAACATTGAGTGAATCTTTCATATCCCATATTATCCCCAAGCTGCAGGATTGGTAGAGCAGATGAATGGGTTATTCAAAGAACAATTAAAGAAATTGGGAGATGGAACTTACAAAGGGTGGAGAAAACATTTAAATGAAGCCCTTAACATTCTTAACAGGCCAATTGGAGAACAGGAAACACTATTAATGAGGATGATTACCCCCAATTTACAGATAATGCCCTTAAAAGCTTCTACCACAGAACAGACAGTTCTCTATTGGGAATTGGAGACGGGAGCACTAGGACCCTATAGGGCTACTCCACAAGCTGCAGGATTAGATCTACAATCCCATGAGGAAATCAGATTGGAACAGGAGTTATAAAGGCAATCAGAACTGCTATAGGATTACAAATGCCTCCTGAACATTTTGGTCTTATAGCTCCAAGGTCAGATTTAGCCTTAAAGGGAATTCAGGTGATGGGAGGAGTGATAGATCAGGACTATCAAAGTGAAATTAAGGTACTCCTGCTGAATAGTGGGGATAGTGACTGGTTGATTCAAAAAGGAGACAGGGTAGCTCAATTGTTGATTTTATCCATCCAGAAAATGAAGGTGATCAAGGGAACAGCCCCCACAGTAATAACTGTCAGAGGAGATAAAGATTTTGGTTCCAGTCATTCTTTAAATGATGGTGCAAAAACATGGGTAAAACAAGCTGGGGATAAAGGTCCCCCAGAGCCTGCAGAGGTGATTGCTAGAGGGGCAGGTAATGTGTTAATAGTGATGAAGCCAGGACAGGAAAAATGGGAACATATTCCAGCAGACAGGTGTTATCTCAGAGAATAATAAATCTGCTCTTTCTTTTTAGTGTCCAATTCAAATATGGAGATGGTGGCTGATCGGTGTTACAGGCATGGTCCTTTCGGTCTCTGTCTCTACCCAACCGTAGTATCAACAAAGAGAAGAAGTGCCAGTCAAAGAAAATGTGGCATTGTGTAAAATTAAACAGAACCTATGGAGTTACTTGGCACAATTGATGAACATGAGCCATTTTTGTATGACAAAAACTGCTACCGCTACCAATATACTGGAGAATTGTATGGTAGCTATACCAACTCCCTTACAACTGTGGACAAACTCAATAGGGGGGTTTGTCCAAGATGAGGAGATTGAAGGAGATGTGATCCAAAATGATACATATAACCTGTATTACGCTTGTATAAACTGTACTGGAGAGGACTTCCTTACTGAAGACATGATAACTATAAAGACTCAAAATAATGCATCTGCTGAGTTATGTTATCAAATGACTTGTAATCAAAATAAAATAGGTAAAAATAGAAGGTAACAAAAGGCACAATGAACATAATATCATGTGCGGTTCACGTTCAGATAAAAATTTCAAGAGAATGAGGTAGCGAAAAACATGAAGTGCAACAAAACAGTAATCTCTCTCTCACATATACAACATGTAAAATTGCCCAAGGGGTGGATGTTTTCTTGTGGGAATACAACTTTTAATTATATTTCAGCTAACATAATAGGTGGGCCATGTGTTATTTCTAGATTAGCCCTAATGATGTATCCTTTGTTTCCATCCCATAAAGCTAAACGTCCAAAGAGGGGATTTTCCTGTTTAGCTGAAGATTGTAAGTATAATGTAAAAATATTTAGATTTGAGAGTCCTCAATGGTTGATACCTTTTAATGGCTAACTGAAAAGATGGTAACAAATTGCAAGCTTTCGAGACTACTCAGGCCTCTTCATCAGGCATAGTATACCACAAAATCTGAAGAGTCACATATTTATACACAATAAGACATACAAAAAATGCAATAGGTAAGACAGGTGATGAAAAGCAGAGTTATTATGGAAGAGATAAACAGATCTGGCTATAAATATTTTAGCAGTTAATAGATAAAGAGTGTGAAGGTTTTATTGTCCTGTGATTAGGTCCAGTGTTATGATGGCCTCACAAGTCTGAGGAGTAAATTCCTTAGTTGATGTAGAATGACAAATCCATGCGACACATTCATTCCTGTTCTGAAAGTGTTAAAGGTCACCATCAGTTTATATTCATGAAGGAAGCAAACAGACAACTGATGGACACACGCTACTACAAAAAACTGGAGTCTGACCCTACACAGGACTATAAGGAACTAAACAAGTTGGTATCTTGTTTGCCTGACGAATGACCTGATACCAGAGAGTCCAAGAATAGGGACATTCTATATGCTCCCCAAAATCCACAAATTTGGAAATTCAGGAAGACCAGTTATTTCATGTGTGGGCACCCTTACTGAGCAAGTTTCTGGACTGGTAAAGAGTACACCCAGCTACATTCGGGACATGACAGACCTACTGAATAAACTAGCAGCAATAGGTCCTCTACCAGAAGGAACCATCCTGACCACCATGGATGTGGAATCTTTGTATTCTAATATCCCACACAAGGATGGATTAAATGCCTGCAAAATCTTCATAGAAAATACAGGAATTGTTGCTGATTCTGTGGTCAAACTTACAGAATTCATCCTCACCCACAATTACTTTGAATTTGATAACAACATATATCTACAGGAAATGAAAGGCTAAAGAACCAAATCAATAAACAGGGTTGAAGTACATAAAATCCATATGGACCCATGTTATTGCATGCAGGACTTTAAGTCAGAACGGACCATCATATAAATATACTAGGAGGTCCCTGCTGAGCAGAGAAAAAAAGATGGCCACTAGAGTTCGTACAAATTCATAAAAATATCTTTATTGAAAATATAAATACCACATCAAAACAATTTGTATGTATGCACAAACAGACCACATCATGTGGACACAATGCTGGAGACCAAAACTATTGGATTAAAAGTTACACCATAAAAACCATGTGACACAGCGGCCACAATTGGTGAGCCTACGTATAGTAGATGATTAAGGGGAGGTAATGAAAAAAATAAATGTTGCATGTAAATTTGTCAATAAAATATAGAGTATTTCATCCTCCCAATTTGTTTAAATCTAATTATGACATCCAGAATACTTATAAATTATGGTTATTAAAGAAAATACCCCATATTCAAATGAATGGCATTGCTCAAACATATACCTGGATAGTCACTTGGCCACCAAACGAACCGCTGTTGGCGTCACCCCGACGCACGTTTCGGTAAGAACCTTTTTCAAGGGGTATTCATGCATACTGATCACCCACCCTAATATACCCCGTGACAATTAGTGAAGTGTGCACATGCTATACCGCCATACCGGAAGTATCCAGCGGCGCGCACAGGCCAATCACCTGACTTCCTACAGACGCATCCCAGTCACCATGGAGAGGCGTCACATGATCCAGTCACACGATCGGAAGTACCGCCCCCGTCGTCAGGGACGCCATCCCCGCTACATGCCTGGCCATGGAGTGACGCGGCCCCACCGCCGCAACCGTGGCGCACAGCGGCGTCGGCATCAGCAAGATGTCGAAAGCCGATGAGCGCATCGGAGCAACGGATCGACCGCATACCGGCGAGGCAGCAGCAGTATGTATCAAGAGTGGTCCCAGAGATCATATACTCGGAAACCAAAGTCTGCAATATTTCACAACTAACAAAATGGCAGTAATGTATATTTATATCTATGTATATAGAGTACACTGAGGAGGTGTACCCACCTAAAACACATATGTACCAATTATATACCATCTCTCATCACATGATTTGACATAAGAAAAAAAGGGGGTACCCTATAACCACCATCGCCTCAGGACGAAGAAAATACCACATAGAGATACCACTAAGAAATATAGCATTATTCTGGACCCACCATTCAATAGCAAAAAATCCTCATTAAGATCACATCAATCCATAGCCATGTATAACAACATTTCCATATTTACACACATATGGATACATATACAAGAATATAATATTTCATATTTAAGTATTCTTACATATGTATTCTTACTCCGAGACCATCTGGTGCGGAGTCACTATGAGGGTGAACCTCGACAAACCTTCTTAGATGGAGTGGGTGGGGGACGGCGTGGCTGCAGTCCATATGGTCACTGTGTCGCCTGACCCAACATCGACCGTTGTACGGATTTTTGTGATTCGGACGGTACAAGATTTAAGATCAATAAATACATCACTTGTCAAACATGATATGTGATATACCATGCATCTTGTCCGTGTGGGCTTATCTACATAGGTATGACTACACACCAATTTAAAACACGGGTAAGAGAGCATGTGTTGGGGATTGAGGCGGCACTTGGCCATGTGGATGCATCCACGCTTAAAACCATCCCACGCCACTTTAAGTTATATCACAATTGTGATTCTACTGGATTGAGAATAAAAGGCGTTGATAGTATTTTGGTGGGTATTCGTGGTGGACCCGTTTCACAGAAACTGGCTCAATTGGAATCCAAATGGATTTGGGCGTTCAAAACCCTGCACCCCAAGGGGCTTAATGAGAACGTTAGTTTCGTCCCATTTTTGTAATCTCCATACTGTATGTGATGCCCAGGTATATCTTGACCAATATTAATAATATCAGTTTTATTTATTCTTTGTGTGATTATTTGTGTTTTAATTTCATGCATATTGACTTCCCATCAGATTGGTTGCGATACCTCTGATCCACTATCGGCCTGCAATATCTATGATGACAGTACTCATTTGGACTCACCAGTTCCAATTACTTCAACAACTATTACCAAGCAATGATCTGTATGGACCCTAGAGTTTTATAGGTGGAAGAATTGTAGGAGTGATCCGTAAAGAAATAAAGAAGAGTATAATATGTAAATAATATCTATCAAAAAAATATGTAAGAATACTTAAATATGAAATATTATATTCTTGTATATGTATCCATATGTGTGTAAATATGGAAATGTTGTTATACATTTCTATGGATTGATGTGATCTTAATGAGGATTTTTTGCTATTGAATGGTGGGTCCAGAATAATGCTATATTTCTTAGTGGTATCTCTATGTGGTATTTTCTTCGTCCTGAGGCGATGGTGGTTATAGGGTACCCCCTTTTTTTTTTATGTCAAATCATGTGATGAGAGATGGTATATAATTGGTACATATGTTTTATAGGTGGGTACACCTCCTCAGTGTACTCTATATACATAGATATAAATATACAGTACTGCCATTTTGTTAGTTGTGAAATATTGCAGACTTTGGTTTCCGAGTATATGATCTCTGGGACCACCCTTGATACATACCGCTGCTGCATCGCCGGTACGCGGTCGCTCTGTTGCGCTCATTGGCTTTCGACATCTTGCTGATGCCGACGCCGCTGTGCGCCACGGTTGCGGCGGTGGGGCCGCGTCACTCCATGAGCAGGTATGTAGCGGGGATGGCGTCCCTGACGACGAGGCGGTACTTCCGATCGCGTGACTGTGGATCATGTGACGCCTCTCCATGGTGACTGGGATGCGTCTGTAGGAAGTCAGGTGATTGGCCTGTGCGCGCCGCTGGATACTTCCGGTATGGCGGTATAGCATGTGCACACTTCACTAATTGTCACAGGGTATATTAGGGTGGGTGATCAGTATGCATGAATACCCCTTGAAAAAGGTTCTTACCGAAACGTGCGTCGGGGTGACGCCAACAGCGGTTCGTTTGGTGGCCAAGTGACTATCTAGGTATATGTTTGAGCAATGCCATTCATTTGAATATGGGGTATGTTCTTTAATAACCATAATTTATAAGTATTCTGGATGTCATAATTAGATTTAAACAAATTGGGAGGATGAAATACTCTATATTTTATTGACAAATTTACATGCAACATTTATATATTGGAGATAAAATGTATATATTTTTTTCATTACCTCCCCTTAATCATCTACTATACGTAGGCTCACCAATTGTGGCCGCTGTGTCACATGGTTTTTATGGTGTAACTTTTAATCCAATAGTTTTGGTCTCCAGCATTGTGTCCACATGATGTGGTCTGTTTGTGCATCGATACGAATTGTTTTGATGTGGTATTTATATTTTCAATAAAGATATTTTTATGAATTTGTACGAACTCTAGTGGCCATCTTTTTTTCTCTGCTTAGCAGGGACCTCCTAGTATATATCTACAGGAAACTGGTACAGCGATGGGAAGTAAAATGGCTCCACAGTACGCAAATCTTTTCATGGCCAAGCTTGAAAGTGACTTTTTGTCCTCATGTCCCATCAGGACTCTGGCCTACTATCGTTTCATTGACGATATTTTAATCATCTGGACGGGGTCTGAGCAACAACTGAAGACGTTCCATGAACACTTTAATTAATTTCATCCCACCATCAACCTAACACTCAACTACTCCTGTACTGAAATTAACTTTTTGGACACCACCATCAAGCTAGAGAACAATGAAATGGAGACATCCTTGAACCAATCGACCGTCCTACATACCTTAAATGGGACAGTTTCCATCCAAAACACATAAAAAACTCTATTGTTTACAGCCAAGCCATCAGATACAATCGGATATGTTCCAACCAGATGGATAGAGACAAACACCTTGATGGCCTCAGAAAGACCTTTTTGAAACAGGGCTACCATCAAAGAACAATTGAGAACCAGATTACAAGAGCCACCAGAATATCAAGGAATCATCTCCTACATTACCAAACCAAACAAGAAAGCAGCCGGTTGCCTCTAGTAATCACCTACAATCCAAATCTGGAGGCGCTAAGGAGAGCTGCACGGAAACTATAACCTTTACTACAAAAAGATGCCCGATTACAATCCATATTTCCAGACCCCCCACTTCTGTGTTTCAGGCAACCCCCCAAATCTAAGAAGCATCATTGTCAGAAGCTCCCTGTCATCTCCTCCAGCTACAGGTACCTTTCCTTGCAACCAGAAAAAATATAAAACCTGTCCGTTTATAACGACCACAGACAAGATAAAGATTCCCAATTCACATCAGGACTATAAGATCCCAGGCACGTTCAGCTGTATCACATCTAATGTAGTGTACTTAATTATATGTACCAATTGTCCAGCTGGGGGTCTGAAGAATTTCAGAATATAAACTGATGGTGACCTTTAACACTTTCATAGCAGGAATGAATGTGTCGCATGGATTTATGTCATTCTACATCAACTAAGGAATTTACTCCTCAGACTTGTGAGGCCATCATAACATTGGACCTAATAGCAGGACAATAAAACCTTCACACTCTTTATCTATTAACTGCTAAAATATTTATAGCCAGATCTGTTTATCTCTTCCATAATAACTCTGCTTTTCCTCACCTGTCTTACCTATTGCATTTTTTGTATGTCTTATTGTGTATAAATATGTGACTCTTCAGATTTTGTGGTATACTATGCCTGATGAAGAGACCTGAGTAGTCTCGAAAGCTTGCAATTTGTTACCATCTTTTCAGTTAGCCATTAAAAGGTATCAACCATTGAGGACTCTCAAATCTAAATATTTTTTTTATCTACTGGCTAACACGGTACAAGAATATATATTTTCCCTATAAGTATAATGTAAACCTTTTAACTGAATCAGAAATTATAGGGTTATCCCTTACGATTGTAGGATCTCCTGCCATAGTCCCATATGCGGCTATGACTGTAGGGAGATTATCTTGTCTTGTAGCTAGATCAATAAATGCTACCAGTAGAGCCTTAGAAGATATATTATTAGATTTACAAATTTACCAGAAAAGCTGTCTTACAGAATAGAGCGACTATAGATTATTTGTTATTAATTCACCACCATGGATGTGAAGAGTTTGAAGGTATGTGTTGTTTTAACTTGTCAGACCATAGTCAGGATTTGCAATTTCAGATAGATCAGTTACATGATGACATTGATCACATCACACAGCGTAATGGTAAATGGTGGGATTGGTTATTTTATTGGTTGCCTGATTTTGGTTATTTACGCTATATTTTAGGAATAATTTTTGCTATAATCTGTGCTTGTATCGCCTTATGCTGTTGTATACAATGTATTCCTTCTTTTATAGCAATGTGTCGTTCATCTGCTGAAGATATTCCCTTGGGATATGGTATTGTATGTAAATGATATATCGCTTCCAGATGACCAAGGGTGGTTTATAGTGCTAAGGTTTTTAATGTCCATCAGGAATCCATATTGGTAGCCTGTCTTTAAAGAACCCTTTAACAGTTCAGCTTATGTTAGCCTTGCAATTTTCCCAACACCTGGACCTCATAGCTCTATTATCAATGTTTAGTTTATAGTATCAAGCAGTCTTTTATTAATGTTTAGTGAGAACGATGCATGTTTATATTCATTAGCAATATTTGGTAAGAATATGCTGTGTTTATAGAATGGTAAAACATCTGGTACCAGGAGCCTTTGGCATGTTTCATCTCCGGTGATATACAGTTATATGAAAAAGTTTGGGCACCCCTATTAACCTTAAGCTTAATGTTTTATAAAAATTGGTGTTTTTGCAACAGCTATTTCAGTTTGATATATGTAATAACTGTTGGACACAGTAATGTTTCTGCCTTAAAATGAGGTTTATTGTACTAACAGAAAATGTACAATCTGCATTCAAACAAAATTTGACAGGTGCATAGGTATGGGCACCCTTATCATTTTCTTGTTTTAAATACTCCTACCTACTTTTTACTGACTTACTAAAGCACTTTTTTTGGTTTTGTAACCTCATTGAGCTTTGAACTTCATAGCCAGGTGTATGCAATCATGAGAAAAGCTACTTAAAGTGGCCACTTGCAAGTTGTTCTCCTGTTTGAATCTCCTCTGAAGAGTGGCATCATGGGCTCCTCAAAACAACTGGCAAATGATCTGAAAACAAAGATTATTCAACATAGTTGTTCAGGGGAAGGATACAAAAAGCTGTCTCAGAGATTTAACCTGTCAGTTTCCACTGTGAGGAACATAGTAAGGAAATGGAAGAACACAGGGACAGTTCTTGTTAAGGCCAGAAGTGGCAGGCCAAGAAAAACATCAGAAAGGCAGAGAAGAAGAATGGTGAGATCAGTCAAGGACAATCCTCAGACCACCTCCAGAGAGCTGCAGCATCAACTTGCTGCAGATGGTGTCACTGTGCATCGGTCAACTATACAACGCACTTTGCACAAGGAGAAGCTGTATGGGAGAGTGATGCGAAAGAAGCCGTTTCTGCAAGCAAGCCACAAACAGAGTCGGCTGAGGTATGCAAAAGCACATTTGGGGAAGCCAATTTATTTTTGGAAGAAGGTCCTGTGGACTGATGAAACCAAGATTGGGTTGTTTGGTCATACAAAAAGGCGTTATGCATGGCGGCAAAAAAACACAGCATTCCAAGAAAAACACTTGCTACCCACAGTAAAATTTGGTGGAGGTTCCATCATGCTTTGGGGCTGTGTGGCCAATGCCGGCACCGGGAATCTTGTTAAAGTTGAGGGACGCATGGATTCCACTCAGTATCAGCAGATTCTTGACAATAATGTTCAAGAATCAGTGATAAAGTTGAAGTTACGCAGGGGATGGATCTTTCACCAATACAATGATCCAAAACACCGCTCCAAATCTACTCAGGCATTCATGCAGAGGAACAATTACAATGTTCCGGAATGGCCATCCCAGTCCCCAGACCTGAATATCATTGAACATCTGTGGGATCATTTGAAGAGGGCGGTCCATGCTCGGCGACCATCAAACTTAACTGAACTGGAATTGTTTTGTAAAGAGGAATGGTCAAAAATACCTTCATCCAGGATCCAGGAACTCATTAAAAGCTACAGGAGGCGACTAGAGGCTGTTATTTTTGCAAAAGGAGGATCTACTAAATATTAATGTCACTTTTCTGGTGAGGTGCACATACTTATACACCTGTCAAATTTTGTTTGAATGCAGATTTCACATTTTCTGTTAATATAATAAACCTCATTTCAAGGCAGAAACATTACTGTGTCCAACAGTTATTACAGATATCAAACTGAAATAGCTGTTGCAAAAACACCAATTTTTATAAAACATTAAGCTTAAGATTAATAGGGGTGCCCAAACTTTTTCATATAACTATATTTGATCGGTGTTAAGTGACATCTGAAGAGCTGGTCACTCAGAAGAAAGATACTATATTGAACAAAAAGACTCTTGTCAGAATTTGTGTAACATTTGGTTACGCAAACATTTGTTTTCAAACAAGATATAAGCTAGTGAAGTTTTCAGCTAAGACAGAAGCCTGTTGACCTGTGGACTAAAAGGGGATGCCCCGACGACGCAGTGTGGATTCATCCCAGGACTTTTCTCGGTCTTCGCTATTTTTCTTCTCACGGCTGATGTCTCCCAGACAGATGATGTATGTTTCTCCTGGTGAAGTTTTTCCTGTATAGTGTGCGCTGTAAGTACTTTACCTTTGTGATTTATATTATGCAAAGGTGTACGCAATATCACACTATTTCCTATGTTCTGTAATCATTTAATTATAATAAAAATTAATCGCCTTCTTTAAAGCCGCATCCGAGCCCTTTAAATACTTGGCAAAACATAACCCTAACACAACCCTATCCCTAGCACAACCCTAACCCTAGCAAAGACCTAACCCTAGCACAACCTTAATCCCAGCACAATCTTAACCCTAGAGTTTATTTTTTACGGCTTTCCTCGTGCGGTATAAGTGATTAGATGACTTTATTCTTCAGGTCGGTGCGATTCAAGCGATACCAGATTCATATCGGGTTTTTATGATTGACAGCTGTCACACACTAAAAAATTCTTTTTTTTTGCATCGCCATATTTAGAGAGCTATAATTTTTCCATTGGTACCATTTTCGGGCACGTGACATTTTTTGATCGCTTTCTATGCCGATTTTTGGGAGGCAGAATAAACAGAAACCAACAATTCAGGAATTTTTTTTATGCCATTCTGCGTGTGGTAAAATTGATAAGGTAGCTTTATTCTTCGGGTCAGTACGTTTACAGCGGTACCACATTGATATCTTCTTTTTATGTTTTGGCGCTTTTACACAATAGAAAAAATATTTTTTTTTGCATTGCTTTATTCTGAGAGATATAACTTTTTTATTTTTCGGCTGATGAAGCAGTATGGCGGCTTTTTTTTTGGGGGGTGGGGAACAAGATGACCTTTTCAAAGCCACCATATTTATTTACAGTTGTCTTTTTAATCGCATTTTATTCCATTTTTTATTTGGCAGTATGATGATAAAGCATCGTTTTTTGCTTTATTTTTTTTTTTTACCGTGTTAACTAAAGAGATTAACTAGTGGGACAGTTTTATAGGTCAGGTCGTTCCAGATGCGGCAATACCAAATATTGCTGCTGGAGACCCTTAGGACGTCGGCAATGGATCACCCCCCTGGCTGGCTGGATGAGCAAGTGGCCCGGATCGCCGACTGTGGAGCCCGGACGGCACCAGGAGCATCTTCCCTGCAAGAACGGAGCCCAACAAATTTAGGTTAATTCATCATGTCTCTTATCCAAAGGGTAGGTCGGTGAATGATGGAATTGCAACAGAATTATGCTCCGTTGTTTATACCTCTTTTGACGAGGCGGTGGGATGGGTCAGAAAATAAGGAAAAACGTTAGACTGCTGGGTTGTTTCTGGGACGGAGCATATTTCATAGATCGTTGCCTGCCAATAAGCTGTTCCATTTCTTGCTCCTTGTTTGAGGCATTCAGTTGCTTCCTGGAATGGGTTGTCCGAGACGTGTCTGGGGGGGGGGCACCAATCATTCATAATCTGGACGATTTTTTGTGTTTCGGCTTGAAGGATTCACCGCTGTGTGAATCCACATTGCATGCCATGGAATGGATTGCCGAGCTGTTTGGAGTCCGCCTGGCTTCTGAAAAAACCGAGTGCCTGGCGTCTTGTATTTGTTTTCTGGGGATCATTATTGATGCAGAGAAGTGGAAACTCCGATTACAAGAGGAGAAAGTGGTGGCGTTAAGGGCTGAAGTGGCAAGGGCTAGGTGGCTGAAAAAGATTACATTGAGGGAGACACAGTCGCTGCTAGACAAGCAGAATTTTGCACGTAGGGTAATGCCCATGGGGAGGGTCTTCTCCAGAAGCTGGTAAATGCAACGGCGGGGGTAAAGGCTCTTCATCATTAAATTAGATTGTCAAATGAGCATAAGGAAGATTTGTCGGTGTGGGACACTTTCCTCGAAGTGTATAATGGGCGTTTTGATAATGGAAGAGGTAACAGACAAAGTGGACTTAGAGCTGTTCATGGATGCTGCAGAAAGCACAGGTTTTGGCGCTTATTTCAAGGGCCAGTGGTGTGCAGGGGAGTGGCCCCAGAGTTGGAGAGTGGAAGGGCTGTTAAAAAACGTAGCGTTGCTGGAAGTTTTCCCAATAATGTTTGTGGTGACACTGTGGGGTCATCAATTTCAAAACAAATGGATTAGTTTCCGCTGTGATAACATGGGAGTAGTGTTGGCGATCAACAATATTACGGCATCTTCTCCACCAGTAATCAGGGTGTTACGGTAACTGGCATTGGAATGTTTAATAATGTATAACAGCTTCTCACATTCCAGGTGAAAGGAATTCAATTGCTGACGCCCTTTCTCGTTTCCAGTGGGATCGCTTTCGGTTGCTGGCCCCAGATGCAGAGGAGAGGGGGCTCGAGTGCCCGCATCACTTATGGAACTTGGTATTTGTGCAGCCCAACCATTAATTAAATCATCCATATCCCTTAGCACATGGAAGGCCTATCAAGCTGCTTGGGGGCTGTGGGAGGGTCGGCTGAGGGGTATCAAAAATACCTTGTCTGAAGAAGATCAGGTAGGCTTGCTGCACCTACGGTTAGGGGAGGGGGCTCTAGGTTAATCGGTTGATCGCAGGTTTGGCATTCGGCTTTAGGATCAAGGGTGGTAGGGATCTGACAAAGAATTTCCTAGTGAAGCAAGCAGTTAAGGGTATTCGTAGGGGGCGGGCACAGAGGGATGATCAGCACCCAGTTTCGTTTAAGCTCCTGAAATATTTGAGAAAGGAACTGGGAGGTATTTGTAGCTCAGAGTATGAGGTAAGGCTTTTCCTGTTAGTGCCCCAAAAAATGCCCAGGAAAAACCTAAGGGTTAGCGAGCTAGTAGCTCCATCTAAGAAGAAAGGCGGGGGGTACTAGCAGGAGATGTGTTCGCAACAAAACAAGGTGTTGAATTTTGGTTGAGGCTTTCAAAAACAGACCAGTTAGGAAGGGGAAAAAAGGTATGGTTAGGAGAGGTGCAAGGGTCAGGGATGTGTCCTTTAAAAACTTTTGAGTCCTCCAGGGGACTGGGGCAGAATTCGGACGTACCATTGTTGTGTCACGAAGACGGAACATTATTGCAGTATCAATTCACCGTCATTTTTAGGATGTGCTTGAACAAGTTGGGGTTGGATCCGTGTAATTTTGCCCCTCATTCTTTTCGGATAGGGGCCGCTATGGAGGCGGTGGCTTGCGTCCTGAATTCGAATATTGTAAAACGGATAGGGAGATGGGAATCGAGGCGGATTTTGTCTTGCGTGAGACCGGAGTCGACAGTTAACTTGTGAAAAAAATGTGTATTGTTGTGTTCTGATCACATGTTGTTTTCTGGATAGGTTTCCCTCTGTTGATTTGGATAATGGGCCACACCTATGTCCACTGGGCGCGGTGTGGGCAGACATACGACGAGATGGAAAGCAACTCAGTGCTTCAAGGGACAAAGCTGTTACTTGCTGGCTTGGGTTTAGGGGTATAGGGTGGAACAGGTTGTTGCGGGAGGTGAATAATTTTGTCCATTTAGATCACCCCCCCAGATATACTGTTATTACACGTAGGGGGTAATGACTTAGGGGTTTGGCCGTGTAGGGATCTAATCAGAGACGTGATTTATTACGGCTTTGGGCATCTTTTCCGGGGATGATAACGATCTGCTCCGAGATTGTTCCCCGAAAGAGATGGCAAAATGCCTGGTCCATAAAGAGTTTGAATAGAGCACAGAAGAAGGTGAACAGAGCGTTTTCCAATTTTGTTTCCAGAAATGGGGGGGCGTCAATTCGGCATTTTGATTTGGAGAATTGCTCGGAAGATTTTTGGTTGGCTGACGGAGTTCATTTGAATGACTTCGGAATTGATTTATGGTCATTAGCTTTACAAGGGGGCATCGAGCAGGCGATGTTTATGAAAGGAAAGGGGGTCTCGAGTACTTAAGGTTGTCAATTACTCTTGTGGTGGCGTGCTTTAGGGTCCTTGAAGTTGGTTATAAATTGGTATGGGAGTGTCAACAGGACATGGATCCCTCAGTTATAAGTGGTATTTGGGTCTGGTGATTTATGGGACTTATGACAAAGGAATATCGAGTCCCGGGTGTGGCGGTTTTAACCGTTTCTGAACCCCCTTTCGAGGGGGTTCTTGGAGCTCCTGAGCTTGAGGTTCGCAGCTGGGAGTAAGTGGGGTTTGTGTCATTGGGGTCACCAGACTCTTCTTGGCTTCAAGGACCCTAAGACAATTTGTTTATATAACACGGTTTTAATTGCTACTGCTATAATAAAGGGCGACTGTGGCCAATTGTATCCAAGCCACAATGTCTGTCGTTCTTGGGGTTAGAAGTAAGATGGGGGTGAGGGCCAACTCACCAAGGATTGGCAATACCAACGTTGACTGTTCCTCAGGGACCACCCACTGGGTGGAGGTGCCTTAAGTACCCAGTGCCTCACAGCAATAGGCTGGGGATGCATTAGGAATATTCCTTTAAGAATTAGGAAGTGATGCCGCCGCTCTAGGCATTCTACCAGGAAACATCCACACAGCAAGAAGAGGAACACAGTGCGCAGCCTGGATGGCAGCCTTGCATGGTGAGTGATAGGAAGCCATGGCGACACGCCGCCAGGGATGTTACAAAAAGTCTCATGTTTTTATCATACTCACTTCAGAGTGATGGATTTTTCTTATTACTTTTTATGAATTCTCAATATATATGAAAGTCCCATGATCAAAGATAGACAAAGATATTTATTTATCTATTAACATTTTTTATTATTTATAACAAATATTATATTAAATTAAATAAATTCAATCAATAATAACAGAAAAACTGCACAGGAAATTTTATACATAACAGTAAACAAATAAGGGCTATGTAATGATTGTATTTGCCCTGTCTTTGGTATAAGCAAAGTAAACACCACAAGATATAAATAAATGAACATAAATTAACTATTTGAGCTATTGAAAAGATAACAAGTGGGATTTTTCTTATTACTTTTTATGAATTCTGAATATATCAGAACGTCCCATGATCAAAGATATTTATCTATTATATTTTGTATTATTTCTAACAAATATTATATTAAATTAAATAAATTCAATCAATAATAACAGAAAAACTGCACAGTAAACAAATAAGGGCTATGTAATGATTGTATTTGCCCTGTCTTTGGGAGAAATGTGTTTCAGGCTGCCCTACTGTAAGTGGAAAATTACATATACAGTATATCTATACTTATGTAGTCGGAAAAACTGAATTTCCCCATGCATAATTCAATCGCTCATTCCTAAACGGATGTCCACTGATTCATTCATAAAAAAAATCTTGAATGGCTTTGGTTTGCACTGTACCCTGCAACCGACACTTTAGTTATATTTTATACATAATTTTAAGCAGTCCAAAAAGGAATGATGCTGTTCCTTGCTGAATGAAGAATTCCCATGCAGCCTACATACAGTCCTAGCTAGGTTCTTTCACTTTTATTTGATTAGATGTTTTGAGTCCTTGTCATTGCAATAGCTTGTTTCCTCTGCAGTACATTCCCATTAGAGCAGGGGTGGGGAACCTCGGGCCTGCGATTAACTTTTCTGTGGCCCCCCAGGCAGATTACTGGGGACCACAGTACTCGGGTCGGCACTTATGAGGAAATGACGTCAGAGTATTTTGGCGGATGTCTGTTTGCTGAGGCGGCCGCCCCTCCAGCTGTAAGTTGCCTTAATTAATGAATTATGTGTATATACAGTGTATATATACTGTATATATATATATATATATACACGCTCTTTCCTTACTGTGTCTACCCCTGATGAAGCCGCACTGATAGCGGCGATTCGTGTGGGGGACCAACCTTCCTGGTCTTATCCTGTACTGAGTACCTCAGAGTAGTATCCTTCTTAAACAGACACACTTTAAATTGGTGGTTCTGGTACTGGATTACTCCTTTGTACCTATAGTGAGCTCATGCTAATTTACTCTATACTAAACATTCCTCATAAGTGCTGAATACCAAAACTGCAGATTAATATTAGTAATACTGCGGATTGATATAGGTGTCATTCATTTATTTGCTGCTGTGTATACATAAAGCATATTAGCTTCACATTGAACTGTATATTAATGCTATGACTTTTCTATATTCTTGTGTATATTAAATTTATCACGTATATGAGCCCTAACTACTGTGTATGTAATCATATTTTTTGTATAATTATTAAGCCAATTATGTTATGCATAGTTTAAGGTCTAAGGGCACTCCAGGTTGGGTGGACCTAAGTCCTACAGAGACTGGGTCTGTTTTTGTCTCAGCCATTTTGTTTTTTTAAATGTTTTTAATTTGTTTTTGCCCTGTTTTTCATTGTCAATTGTAATAAACTATTTTTGAAGGTGATCACCATTGTATACATTCCTCTTTTTTCTTGCTTTGTTGCATATACTCGATATGTAGAAGTTGTTCCCTTCTTTATATATGGATGCCACGGACTCTATTTGGATGACAAAGCTACGTTTTATTTTACCACATCTTGCTATATCATATTCTCTATTTAGTGGTTCTACCTATTTGACCCATTACTTACTTATCAGAGTAAAGTACTGCAGTGCGCACGTGATGGGAAAGTTCAAAGAGCTCTGGCGCATGTGCACTGCAGTACTTTAGTGTGCCCTCAACAGGGCAGAGATGTACGCCTGTGCAATAGCGCAATGTAAGGGACCCTGTATGGATGACGTAGGGATGTATCATCCACATGAAACACAGAAGAAGGACAGCATTGAAAGTAGGGAGGCGCCGGTCCAGGACCAGCGAAGCCCTCGGACCCGACCGCCCCGCAGATGAGTATAATAAAAGGTGTTTTTCTTTTGTTGGAGTCCTGATCGGGGGCATATACACGGCATATTAGTATGCTGCATATGAGGCCTGAAAGGTTGTGGCTGTATCTCATATGGGGCAAAGCTGGTGACAGGTTCCCTTTAATGCCTATATTTTTCTCCCTTCACTTCACCAACTCATACTACAGTGGTTACGGAAAGTATTCAGACCCCTTTAAATTTTCCACTCTTTGTTTCATTGCAGCCATTTGGTAAATTCTAAAAAGTTCATTTTTTTTCTCATTAAAGTACACTCTGCACCACATCTTGACTGAAAAAAAACAGAAATGTAGAAATATTTGCAAATTTATTAAAAAAGAAAAACTGAAATATCACATGGTCATAAGTATACAGACCCTTTCCTCAGACACTCATATTTAAGTCACATGCTGTCCATCTCCTTGTGATCCTCCTTCAGATGGTTCTACTCCTTCATTGGAGCCCAGCTGTGTTTAATTAAACTCATAGGACTTAATTTGGAAAGGCACACACCTGTCTATATAAGACCTCACATCTCACAGTGCATGTCAGACCAAATGAGAATCATGAGCTCAAAGGAACTGCCCAAGGAGACAGAATTGTGGCAAGGCATAGATCTGGCCAAGGTTACAAAATAATTTCTGCATTACTCAAGGTTCCTAAGAGTACAGTGGCCTCCATAATTCTTAAATGGAAGACGTTTGGGACCACCAGAAGTCTTCCTAGACCTGGCTGTCCAGCCAAACTGAGCAATCGTGGGAGAAGAGCCTTGGTGAGAGAGGTAAAGAAGAACCACAAGATCACTGTGGCTGAGCTTCAGAGATGCAGTAGGGAGATGGGAGAAAGATCCACAATGTCAACTATCACTGAAGCCCTCCACCAGTCGGACATTTATGGCAGAGTGGCCCGACGGAAGCCTCTACTCAGTGCAAGACATATGAAAGCCCGCATACAGTTTGCTCAAAAACACATGAAGGACTCCCAGACTATGAGAAATAAGATTCTCTGGTCTGATGAGACGAAGATAGACCTTTTGGGTGATAATTCTATGCGGTATGTGTGGAGAAAACCAGGCACTGCTCATCACCTGCCCAATAAAATCCCAACAGTGAAACGTGGTGGTAGCATCATGTTATGGGGGTGTTTTTCAGCTGCAGGGACAGGACGACTGCGTGCAGTTGAAGGAAACATGAATGCGGCCGCCAAGTACAGAGATATCCGGGATGAAAACCTCTTCCAGAGTGCTCTGGACCTCAGACTTGGCCAAAGGTGCACCTTCCAACAAGACAATGACCCTAAGCATACAGCCAACAAAGGAGTGGCTTCAGAACAACTCTGTGACCATTCTTGACTGGCAGAGCCAGAGCCCTGACCTAAACCCAATTGAGCATCTCTGGAGAGACCTGAAAATGGCTGTCCACCAAAGTTCACCATCCAACCTGACGAAACTTGAGAAGATCTTCAAGGAAAGATGGCAGAGGATCCACAAATCCAAGTGTGAAAAACTTGTTGCACCATTCCCAAGAAGACTCATGGCTGTACTAGCTCAAAAGGGTGCTTCTACTCAATACTGAGCAAAGGGTCTGAATACTTATGACCATGTGATATTTCAGTTTTTCTTTTTTAATAAATTTGCAAAAATTTCTACATTTCTGTTTTTTTTCGGTCAAGATGGGGTCCAGAGTGTACTTTAATGAGAAAAAAAATGAACTTTTTAGAATTTACCAAATGGCTGCAATGAAACAAAGAGTGAAAAATTTAAAGGGGTCTGACTACTTTCTGTACCCACTGTATTTAGTGCTGTTGCATTACACACAAATAGAATTACAAAAATATTTAAACACAGGTTGTAATGTAACAAAATAGGTAAAAATATTTTGCAAGCCACTGTATATGTCTCCCAGCGTTTCCCAGTGATATCTATGTCCCCCAGTCCTCTATTTGCTTCCAGGCTCCCCAGTGGTGTATATGACCCCCAGCCCTCTCCAGTGATATATATGCCCCCCAGTCCTCCCCAGTGATATATAAGGCCCCCAGCTCTCCTAAATCATGTACATGCCTTGCCAGTGATGTATATGACCCCCAGCTCTAACCAGTGATGTCTATGCTTCTAAGTCCTACCCCGTTATATCGTTGTCCCCTTGGTCACCCCAGTGATGTACAGTGGTTTGCAAAAGCATTCACCCATCTTGTTTTTTTACCTATTATTGTAAGTCGATTTGTGTGTGAAGGATCAGCACTAAATAATCTAATTGGTGAAGGGAAGTGAGAAACATACAGGCATAAATTAAATTTATGGGATCAAATGACTAAAAATTTGCATGTGCAAATGTAGACACCCCTTTTGCGATGAAGCCCCTAAAATTTTTTGTCAGTAAAAAGAAGTAATTCCAGCGTCCTGAGCTTCTTAAAAACACTTTTAATGAAAATGCATTAAAAAAATTAAAGTATACAAAAGGTTTTAAGTCACTATGGAAGAGGGGTGTTTACCAGCAAACGTGTTTCGGAAACAGTTCCTTAATCATTGCCTGAATTGAACACTACATGTGTTCAATGCAGGCAATGATTAAGGAACTTGTTTAGCGTATTAAGTCATATACTGGCTAAACACGTGATCAAGCATCACCAATCCTGAGCAGGAATTTTTTTTTAAAAGAAACACTTTTGTTAGCAATAAAAATAATGGTGAAACAAAGTACAATAAAAAAAATATTCGTAATAGTAGATCAAGTTCATACCCAGAGGAAACCTAGTATTTAGTTCATAGATCCACCAGGATTCTCAGGATAAAAAATGCCCATGGTGATCCTGCCCTGGGTTTTTAACCCGTTTAATCCCTGTAACCACAGAACAGGAAATAATCCCATTATGTTCGGTGGAAAATGTTTAGTTTAGCAGGATCAGAGCCCAAACAAATTAGACACAAACTTCAAATAGTTGAAAAATCTCCTTGTTAAAGAATTAAAGTTATGATGGGACAGTACAACCTTAGGTTCATATCTTGAGAAACATATGATCCCAAAAGGACTCGTATAAAAAAAAGTACCTACTACACAGTGTTCAGATGAATTCAACAAAAAATGGTATAGTATCTTGGATCAGTGTTCTAATCAGCTGAAGCAGCTAACAGTTTCATATGAAGGACAATCATTGACTGCGGTGCAGGCAGATATCCAGCAAGTTAAAACAACTATTTTTCCTCATACTGATTCCAAGGAATTTAAAGAGTGGGACTCTGCTCTAAAAACTAAAAATCTATTGTCTTGGAGAACATATAATGGCTACAAAAGAAATAATGGCAAGTGGCAAAACTTTAAACCTATACTCAGAAGGATTTTTTTTTAAAAAAAGTTAGTTTTTCAGACACAGATATCTTTTGAAACCTCAGTTGGCATGACTTCAAACGATGTTTCCGACACATTTTCGGACAACCAATTTATTAGCACCACTAGGAGGAATACGGTCTATAACAAAGGTTTGATCAAAACTAGTTTTGAAAATATGGACCATTCAAAAAATATAAAAGGTGGAGCAGGAGTGGCAGGAAACACAAGAACCATGAACCAGTTCACAGCACGTCAACGGACTTTTTATTGCAATCAGTGGATCAACCTATCAAGTTATATCCTCAGTGAACCGCAGCTATCTTTATTATCTAAAGACTTATCGTTTTCACCAATGAATTAATTTGATTTATATAGAACAATCCTAGATGTTCATAAATTCGCAAGAATGATAACATTACGGTGTCACTTTGAGGATAAGGTTGAACAGCAATATGACCAGAATTTTATTCATCAACCCACTACCTCGCACTTACTAGTACTCACAGATGTGGGAACCTTTCAGGAATCTTGTTCCCTCCTTGATTTAAAAACCTTGGAAAGTGAAGGATCACATGAAACTATAAATTTAAATTCTTTGTTCGCCACAAAGAACCCCCTTTTTTACCCTATTCAATCTCATCCATCTATCCTTGATACCTTCACACATGATGACGGGATTAGATACACCGGTTTAAGGAGTATCGCACATGATGGTATTAGATACACCGGTCTAAGGAGTATCGCATATGATGACGGGATTAGATACACTGGTCTAAGGCGTAATACACCAGTCTGGGGAGTATCGCACATGACAGGGTTAAATACACCGGTCTGGGGAGTAGCGCACATGACGGGAATAGATAAACCAATCTAAGGAGTACCGCACATGATGACAGGATTAGATACACCAGTCTGGGGAGTATCGCACATGTCGGGATTAGATACACCGGTCTAAAGAGTATCGCACATGATGACAGGATTGGATACACCAGTCTAAAGAGTAATACACCTTTCTGTGGAGTATCGCACATGACGAGATTCGATACATCGGTCTAAGGAGTATCGCACATGATGATAGGATTAGATACACCGATCTAAGGAGTATCACACATGATGGGATTAAATATACCGGTCTGGGGAGAAGCGCACATGATGGGATTAGATAAACCAGTCTAAAGGACAGCACATGATGACTGGATTGGATACACCAATCTGAGGAGTATCGCACATAATGACTTTATTAGATACACCAGTATGGAGAGAATTGCACATGATGACGGGATTAGATACACCGGTCTAAGGCGTAATACATCAGTCTTGGGAGTATCATACTTAACGAGATTAGATACACTGGTCTAAGGAGTGTCACACATGATGGGATTAGATACACCAGTCTAAGGAGTATTGTACATGATGACCGGATTAGATACACCGGTGAAGGTCATAATACAAAAGTCTGGGGAGTATCGCATATGACGGGATTAGATACACCAGCATAAGGAGTATCGCATATGATGACAGGATTAGATACACCAGTCTGAGGAGTATCGCACATGATGACTTTATTAGATACACCAGTCTGGGGAGAATTGCACATGATGACGGGATTAGATACACCGGTCTAAGGCGTAATACATCAGTCTTGGGAGTATCACACTTAACAAGATTAGATACACTGGTGCAAGGAGTGTCACACATGACGGGATTAGATACACCTGTATAAGGAGTATCGCATATGATTAAGGGATTAGATACACCGGTCTAAGGATTATCGCATATGATAACGGGATTAGATACATCGGTCTGTGGAGTATCGGACATGATGATGGAATAAGATACACCATTCTGCGGAGTATAGCATATGACAGGATTAGATACACCCGTCTAAGGAGTATCGCACCTTATGACGGGATTAGGATTAGATACATCGGTGAAAGGCGTAATACACCAGTCTAGAGGTATCGCACAAGACGGGATTAGATACACCAGAATTAGGAGTATCGCACATGATGACGGAATTAGATACACCGGTGTAAGGAGTATTGCATATAATGACGTGATTAGATTCATCGGTCTGGGGAGCATCGCACAAAATGGGATTAGATACACCAGTCTGGGGAGTATCGCACATAATGTGATTAGATACACCAGTCTAAGGAGTATTGCACATGATGGGATCAGATACACTGGTCTGGGGAGTATCTCACATGATAATGGGATTAGATACACCAGTCTTGGGAGTATCAAACATAACTGAATTGATACAGCAGTCTGGGGAGTACTGCACATGATGACGGAATTAGATACATCGGTCTAGGGTGTATCGCAAATGATGATGGGATTACATACACCAGTCTGGGGACTATCGCACAGGATGACTGGATTAGATACACCAGTCTGGGGAGTATCACACATGATGGGATTAGAAACATCAGTCTAAGGTGTAATACACCAGTCTTGGGAGTATCACACTTGACGAGGTTAGATGCACCAGCCTAAGGAGTATCGCACATGATTACGGGATTAGATACATCAGTCTGGGGCGTATCACACATGATAACTGAATTAGGTACACCAGTCTGGGGAGTATTGCACATGATGACGGGATTAGATACATCGGTCTAGGGTGTATCGCAAATGATGATGGGATTAAATACACCAGTCTGGGGAGTATCGCAAATGATGATGGTATTAAATACATCAGTCTGGGGAGTATCGCACAGGATGACGGGATTAGATACACCAGTTTGGGGAGTATCGCACATGATGGGATTAGATACATCAGTCTAAGGAGTATCGCACATGATGACGGGATTACATACACAAATCTGGGGAGTATCGCACATGATGATGGGATTAGAAACACCAGTCTGGGGAGTATTGCACATAATGATGGGATTAGATACACCAGTCTAAGGAGTATCGCATATGATGACAGAATTAGATACACCAGTGAAAGGTGTAATACACCAGTCTGGGGGGTATCGCACATAATGTGATTAGATACACCAGACTAAGGAGTATCGCACATGATGGGATCAGATACACTGGTCTGGGGAGTATCTCACATGATAATGGGATTAGATATACCAGTCTTGGGAGTATCACACATAACTGAATTGATACAGCAGTCTGGGGAGTATTGCACATGATGACGGGATTAGATACATCGGTCTAGGGTGTATCGCAAATGATGATGGGATTACATACACCAGTCTGGGGACTATCGCACAGGATGACTGGATTAGATACACCAGTCTGGGGAGTATCACACATGATGGGATTAGAAACATCAGTCTAAGGTGTAATACACCAGTCTTGGGAGTATCACACTTGACGAGGTTAGATGCACCAGCCTAAGGAGTATCGCACATGATTACGGGATTAGATACATCAGTCTGGGGCGTATCACACATGATAACTGAATTAGGTACACCAGTCTGGGGAGTATTGCACATGATGACGGGATTAGATACATCGGTCTAGGGTGTATCGCAAATGATGATGGGATTAAATACACCAGTCTGGGGAGTATCGCAAATGATGATGGTATTAAATACATCAGTCTGGGGAGTATCGCACAGGATGACGGGATTAGATACACCAGTTTGGGGAGTATCGCACATGATGGGATTAGATACATCAGTCTAAGGAGTATCGCACAGGATGACAGGATTAGATACACCAGTCTGGGGAGTAGCGCACATGACAGGATTAGATACACCAGTCTAAGGAGTATCACACATGATGGGATTAGATACACCAGTCTAAGGAGTATCAGACATGATGATGGAATAAGATACACCAGTCTGGGGAGTATCGCACATGACTGGATTAGGTACACCGGTCTAAGGAGTATTGCACATGATGACAGGATTGGATATACCAGTCTAAAGCATAATACACCATTCTGTGGAGTATCGCATATGACGGGATTAGATACACTGGTATAAGGAGTATCGCACATGAAGACGGGATTTGATACACCCGTCTGGGGAGTATCGCACATAATGATGGCAATAAATACATTGGTCTAAGGAGTAATACACCAGTCTGGGAAGTATAGCACGATTGGATTAGATACAACGGTCTAAGGAATATCGCACATGATGACGGGATTAGATACACCAGTCTGGGGAGTATTGCACATAATGATGGGATTAGATACACCAGTCTAAGGAGTATCGCATATGATGACGGAATTAGATACACCAGTGAAAGGCGTAATACACCAGTCTGGGGGGTATCGCATATGACGGCATTAGATACACCGGTGTAAGGAGTATCGCACATAATGACGGGATTTGATACACCCGTCTGGGGAGTATCGCACATGATGACGGGATTACATACACAAATCTGGGGAGTATCGCACATGATGATGGGATTAGAAACACCAGTCTGGGGAGTATTGCACATAATGATGGGATTAGATACACCAGTCTAAGGAGTATCGCATATGATGACAGAATTAGATACACCAGTGAAAGGTGTAATACACCAGTCTGGGGGGTATCGCACATAATGTGATTAGATACACCAGACTAAGGAGTATCGCACATGATGGGATCAGATACACTGGTCTGGGGAGTATCTCACATGATAATGGGATTAGATATACCAGTCTTGGGAGTATCACACATAACTGAATTGATACAGCAGTCTGGGGAGTATTGCACATGATGACGGGATTAGATACATCGGTCTAGGGTGTATCGCAAATGATGATGGGATTACATACACCAGTCTGGGGACTATCGCACAGGATGACTGGATTAGATACACCAGTCTGGGGAGTATCACACATGATGGGATTAGAAACATCAGTCTAAGGTGTAATACACCAGTCTTGGGAGTATCACACTTGACGAGGTTAGATGCACCAGCCTAAGGAGTATCGCACATGATTACGGGATTAGATACATCAGTCTGGGGCGTATCACACATGATAACTGAATTAGGTACACCAGTCTGGGGAGTATTGCACATGATGACGGGATTAGATACATCGGTCTAGGGTGTATCGCAAATGATGATGGGATTAAATACACCAGTCTGGGGAGTATCGCAAATGATGATGGTATTAAATACATCAGTCTGGGGAGTATCGCACAGGATGACGGGATTAGATACACCAGTTTGGGGAGTATCGCACATGATGGGATTAGATGCATCAGTCTAAGGAGTATCGCACAGGATGACAGGATTAGATACACCAGTCTGGGGAGTAGCGCACATGACAGGATTAGATACACCAGTCTAAGGAGTATCACACACGATGGGATTAGATACACCAGTCTAAGGAGTATCGGACATGATGATGGAATAAGATACACCAGTCTGGGGAGTATCGCACATGACTGGATTAGGTACACCGGTCTAAGGAGTATTGCACATGATGACAGGATTGGATATACCAGTCTAAAGCATAATACACCATTCTGTGGAGTATTGCATATGACGGGATTAGATACACTGGTATAAGGAGTATCGCACATGACGGGATTTGATACACCCGTCTGGGGAGTATCACACATGATGATGGCAATAAATAGACTGGTCTAAGGAGTAATACACCAGTCTGGGAAGTATAGCACGATTGGATTACATACAACGGTCTAAGGAATATCACACATGATGACGGGATTAGATACACCAGTCTGGGGAGTATTGCACATAATGATGGGATTACATACACCAGTCTAAGGAGTATCGCATATGATGACGGAATTAGATACACCAGTGAAAGGCGTAATACACCAGTCTGGGGGGTATCGCATATGACGGCATTGGATACACCGGTGTAAGGAGTATCGCACATAATCACGGGATTTGATACACCCGTCTGGGGAGTATCGCACATGATGACGGGATTACATACACAAGTCTGGGGAGTGTCGCACATGATGATAGGATTAGAAACACCAGTCTGGGGAGTATTACACATAATGATGGGATTAGATACACCAGTCTAAGGAGTATCGCATATGATGACAGAATTAGATACACCAGTGAAAGGTGTAATACACCAGTCTGGGGGGTATCGCATATGACTGGATTAGATACACCGGTCTAAGGCGTAATACACCAGTCTTGGGAGTATCACACTTGACGAGGTTAGATGCACCAGCCTAAGGAGCATCGCCCATGATTACAGGATTAGATACATCAGTCTGGGGAGTATCACACATGATAACTGAATTAGGTACACCAGTCTGGGGAGTATTGCACATGATGATGGGATTAGATACATCGGTCTAGGGTGTATCGCAAATGATGATGGGATTAAATACACCAGTCTGGGGAGTATCGCAAATGATGATGGTATTAAATACATCAATCTGGGGAGTAATGCACAGGATGACGGGATTAGATACACCAGTTTGGGGAGTATCGCACATGATGGGATTAGATACATCAGTCTAAGGAGTATCGCACAGGATGACAGGATTAGATACACCAGTCTGGGGAGTAGCGCACATGACAGGATTAGATACACCAGTCTAAGGAGTATCACACATGATGGGATTAGATACACCAGTCTAAGGAGTATCGGACATGATGATGGAATACGTTACACCAGTCTGGGGAGTATCGCACATGACTGGATTAGGTACACCGGTCTAAGGAGTATTGCACATGATGACAGGATTGGATATGCCAGTCTAAAGCATAATACACCATTCTGTGGAGTATCGCATATGACGGGATTAGATACACTGGTATAAGGAGTATCGCACATGATGACGGGATTTGATACACTCG
The DNA here is from genome assembly GCF_046119375.1 of Phyllobates terribilis. NCBI lineage: Eukaryota > Metazoa > Chordata > Amphibia > Anura > Dendrobatidae > Phyllobates > Phyllobates terribilis. The sequence goes on from NW_027362982.1 coordinate 1,918,102, forward strand.
TCTGGGGAGTATCGCACATGATGATGGCAATAAATACACTGGTCTAAGGAGTAATACACCAGTCTGGGAAGTATAGCACGATTGGATTAGATACAACGGTCTAAGGAATATCGCACATGATGACGGGATTAGATACACCAGTCTGGGGAGTACTGCACATAATGATGGGCTTCGATACACCAGTCTAAGGAGTATCGCATATGATGACGGAATTAGATACACCAGTGAAAGGCGTAATACACCAGTCTGGGGGGTATCGCATATGACGGCATTAGATACACCGGTGTAAGGAGTATCGCACATAATGACGGGATTTGATACACCCGTCTGGGGAGTATCGCACATGATGACGGGATTACATACACAAGTCTGGGGAGTATCGCACATGATGATGGGATTAGAAACACCAGTCTGGGGAGTATTGCACATAATGATGGGATTAGATACACCAGTCTAAGGAGTATCGCATATGATGACAGAATTAGAACACCAGTGAAAGGTGTAATACACCAGTCTGGGGGGTATCGCACATAATGTGATTAGATATACCAGTCTTGGGAGTATCACACATAACTGAATTGATACAGCAGTCTGGGGAGTATTGCACATGATGACGGGATTAGATACATCGGTCTAGGGTGTATCGCAAATGATGATGGGATTACATACACCAGTCTGGGGACTATCGCACAGGATGACTGGATTAGATACACCAGTCTGGGGAGTATCACACATGATGATAGGATTAGATACACCAGTCTGGGGAGTATTGCACATAATGATGGGATTAGATACATCAGTGAAAGGTGTAATACACCACTCTGGGGGGTATAGCATATGACGGGATTAGAAACACTGGTCTAAAAAGTGTCACACATGATGGGATTAGATACACCAGTCTAAGGAGTATCGCACATGATGACGGAATTAGATACACCAGTGAAAGGTGTAATACACCAGTCTGGGGGGTATAGCATATGACGGGATTAGAAACACCGGTCTAAAAAGTGTCACACATGATGGGATTAGATACACCAGTCTAAGGAGTATCGCACATGATGACGGAATTAGATACACCAGTGAAAGGCGTAATACACCAGTCTGGGGGGTATCGCATATGACGGCATTAGATACACCGGTGTAAGGAGTATCGCACATAATCACGGGATTTGATACACCCATCTGGGGAGTATCGCACATGATGACGGGATTACATACACAAGTCTGGGGAGTATAGCACATGATGATGGGATTATAAACACCAGTCTGGGGAGTATTGCACATAATGATGGGATTAGATACACCAGTCTAAGGAGTATCGCACATGATGACCGGAGTAGATACACCAGTGAAAGGCGTAACACACCAGTCTGGGGAATATCGTTTATGACGGAATTAGATACACCAGTATAAGGAGTATGGTACATGATGACGGGATTTGATACACTGGTCTGGGGAGTATCGCACATAATGATGGGATTAGATACACCAGTCTAAGGAGTATCGCATATGATGACAGAATTAGACACACCAGTGAAAGGTGTAATACACCGTTCTGTGGGGTATCGCATATGACGGGATTAGATACACCGGTCTAAGGCGTAATACACCAGTCTTGGGAGTATCACACTTGACGACATTAGATACACTGGTCTAAGGAGTGTCACACATGATCGGATTAGATACACCAGTCTAAGGAGTATCATACATGATGACCGGATTAGATACACCAGTGAAAGGCGTAACACCAGTCTGGGGAATATCGCTTATGACGGAATTAGATACACCAGTATAAGGAGTATGGCACATGATGACGAGATTTCATACACCGGTCTGGGGAGTATGGCACATGATGACGGGGTTACATACACCAGTCTGGGGAGTATCGCACATGATGACGGGAATACATACACCAGTCTGGGGAGTATCACACAAGATGATGGGATTAGATACATCAGTCTGGGGAGTATCGCACATGATGGGATTAGATACATCAGTCTAAGGAGTATCGCACATGATGACGGGATTAGATACATCAGTCTGGGAAGTATCACACATGATGGAATTAGATACACCGGTCTAAGGAGTATCGCACAGGATGACAGGATTAGATACACCAGTCTGGGGAGTAGCGCACATGACAGGATTAGATACACCAGTCTAAGGAGTATCACACATGATGGGATTAGATACACCAGTCTAAGGAGTATCGGACATGATGATGGAATAAGATACACCAGTCTGGGGAGTATCGCACATGACTGGATTAGGTACACCGATCTAAGGAGTATTGCACATGATGACAGGATTGGATATACCAGTCTAAAGCATAATACACCATTCTGTGGAGTATCGCATATGACGTGATTAGATACACTGGTATAAGGAGTATCGCACATGATGACCGGATTTGATATACCCGTCTGGGGAGTATCGCACATGATGATGGCAATAAATACACTGGTCTAAGGAGTAATACACCAGTCTGGGAAGTATAGCACAATTGGATTAGATACAACGGTCTAAGGAGTATCGCACATAATGACAGGATTACATACACAAGTCTGGGGAGTATTGCACATGATGATGGGATTAGAAACACCAGTCTGGGGAGTATTGCACATAATGATGGGATTAGATACACCAGTCTAAGGAGTATCGCATATGATGACAGAATTAGATACACCAGTGAAAGGTGTAATACACCAGTCTGGGGGGTATCACATATGACGGAATTAGGTACACCGGTCTAAGACGTAATACACCAGTCTTGGGAGAATCACACTTGACAAGATTAGATACACCGGTCTAAGGAGTGTTACACATGATGGGATTAGATACACCAGTCTAAGGAGTATCGCACATGATGACCGGATTAGATACAGCAGTGAAAGGCGTAACACACCAGTCTGGGGAATATCGTTTATGACGGAATTAGATACACCAGTATAAGGAGTATGGTACATGATGACGGGATTTGATACACTGGTCTGGGGAGTATGGCACATGATGACGGGGTTACATACACTAGTCTGGGGAGTATCGCACATGAAGACGGGATTACATACACCAGTCTGGGGAGTATCACACATGATGACGGGATTTGATACATCGGTCTGGGGAGTATCGCACATAATGATGGGATTAGATACACCAGTCGAAGGAGTATCGCATATGATGACAGAATTAGATACACCAGAGAAAGGTGTAATACACCAGTCTGGGGGTATAGCATATGACGGGATTAGATACACCGGTCTAAGGCATAATACACCAGTCTTGGGAGTATCACACTTGACGAGATTAGATACACCGGTCTAAGGAGTGTCACACATGATGGGATTAGATACACCAGTCTAAGGAGTATCGCACATGATGACCGGATTAGATACACCAGTGAAAGGCGTAACACACCAGTCTGGGGAATATCGCTTATGACGGAATTAGATACACCAGTATAAGGAGTATGGCACATGATGACGGGATTTCATACACCGGTCTGGGGAGTATGGCACATGATGACGGGGTTACATACACCAGTCTGGGGAGTATTACACATGACGACGGGATTTGATACATCGGTCTGGGGAGTATCGCACAAGATGATGGGATTAGATACACCAGTCTGGGGAGTATCGCAAATGATGGGATTAGATACACCAGTCTAAGGAGTATCGCACATGATGATGGGATTAGATACACCAGTCTGGGAAGTATCACACATGATGGAATTAGATACACCGGTCTAAGGAGTATCGCACAGGATGACAGGATTAGATACACCAGTCTGGGGAGTAGCGCACATGACAGGATTAGAAACACCAGTCTAAGGAGTATCACACATGATGGGATTAGATACACCAGTCTAAGGAGTATCGGACATGATGATGGAATAAGATACACCAGTCTGGGGAGTATCGCACATGATGGGATTAGATACATCAGTCTAAGGAGTATCGCACAGGATGACAGGATTAGATACACCAGTCTGGGGAGTAGCGCACATGACAGGATTAGATACACCAGTCTAAGGAGTATCACACATGATGGGATTAGATACACCAGTCTAAGGAGTATCGGACATGATGATGGAATACGTTACACCAGTCTGGGGAGTATCGCACATGACTGGATTAGGTACACCGGTCTAAGGAGTATTGCACATGATGACAGGATTGGATATGCCAGTCTAAAGCATAATACACCATTCTGTGGAGTATCGCATATGACGGGATTAGATACACTGGTATAAGGAGTATCGCACATGATGACGGGATTTGATACACTCGTCTGGGGAGTATCGCACATGATGATGGCAATAAATACACTGGTCTAAGGAGTAATACACCAGTCTGGGAAGTATAGCACGATTGGATTAGATACAACGGTCTAAGGAATATCGCACATGATGACGGGATTAGATACACCAGTCTGGGGAGTACTGCACATAATGATGGGCTTCGATACACCAGTCTAAGGAGTATCGCATATGATGACGGAATTAGATACACCAGTGAAAGGCGTAATACACCAGTCTGGGGGGTATCGCATATGACGGCATTAGATACACCGGTGTAAGGAGTATCGCACATAATGACGGGATTTGATACACCCGTCTGGGGAGTATCGCACATGATGACGGGATTACATACACAAGTCTGGGGAGTATCGCACATGATGATGGGATTAGAAACACCAGTCTGGGGAGTATTGCACATAATGATGGGATTAGATACACCAGTCTAAGGAGTATCGCATATGATGACAGAATTAGATACACCAGTGAAAGGTGTAATACACCAGTCTGGGGGGTATCGCACATAATGTGATTAGATATACCAGTCTTGGGAGTATCACACATAACTGAATTGATACAGCAGTCTGGGGAGTATTGCACATGATGACGGGATTAGATACATCGGTCTAGGGTGTATCGCAAATGATGATGGGATTACATACACCAGTCTGGGGACTATCGCACAGGATGACTGGATTAGATACACCAGTCTGGGGAGTATCACACATGATGATAGGATTAGATACACCAGTCTGGGGAGTATTGCACATAATGATGGGATTAGATACATCAGTGAAAGGTGTAATACACCACTCTGGGGGGTATAGCATATGACGGGATTAGAAACACTGGTCTAAAAAGTGTCACACATGATGGGATTAGATACACCAGTCTAAGGAGTATCGCACATGATGACGGAATTAGATACACCAGTGAAAGGTGTAATACACCAGTCTGGGGGGTATAGCATATGACGGGATTAGAAACACCGGTCTAAAAAGTGTCACACATGATGGGATTAGATACACCAGTCTAAGGAGTATCGCACATGATGACGGAATTAGATACACCAGTGAAAGGCGTAATACACCAGTCTGGGGGGTATCGCATATGACGGCATTAGATACACCGGTGTAAGGAGTATCGCACATAATCACGGGATTTGATACACCCATCTGGGGAGTATCGCACATGATGACGGGATTACATACACAAGTCTGGGGAGTATAGCACATGATGATGGGATTATAAACACCAGTCTGGGGAGTATTGCACATAATGATGGGATTAGATACACCAGTCTAAGGAGTATCGCACATGATGACCGGAGTAGATACACCAGTGAAAGGCGTAACACACCAGTCTGGGGAATATCGTTTATGACGGAATTAGATACACCAGTATAAGGAGTATGGTACATGATGACGGGATTTGATACACTGGTCTGGGGAGTATCGCACATAATGATGGGATTAGATACACCAGTCTAAGGAGTATCGCATATGATGACAGAATTAGACACACCAGTGAAAGGTGTAATACACCGTTCTGTGGGGTATCGCATATGACGGGATTAGATACACCGGTCTAAGGCGTAATACACCAGTCTTGGGAGTATCACACTTGACGACATTAGATACACTGGTCTAAGGAGTGTCACACATGATCGGATTAGATACACCAGTCTAAGGAGTATCATACATGATGACCGGATTAGATACACCAGTGAAAGGCGTAACACCAGTCTGGGGAATATCGCTTATGACGGAATTAGATACACCAGTATAAGGAGTATGGCACATGATGACGAGATTTCATACACCGGTCTGGGGAGTATGGCACATGATGACGGGGTTACATACACCAGTCTGGGGAGTATCGCACATGATGACGGGAATACATACACCAGTCTGGGGAGTATCACACAAGATGATGGGATTAGATACATCAGTCTGGGGAGTATCGCACATGATGGGATTAGATACATCAGTCTAAGGAGTATCGCACATGATGACGGGATTAGATACATCAGTCTGGGAAGTATCACACATGATGGAATTAGATACACCGGTCTAAGGAGTATCGCACAGGATGACAGGATTAGATACACCAGTCTGGGGAGTAGCGCACATGACAGGATTAGATACACCAGTCTAAGGAGTATCACACATGATGGGATTAGATACACCAGTCTAAGGAGTATCGGACATGATGATGGAATAAGATACACCAGTCTGGGGAGTATCGCACATGACTGGATTAGGTACACCGATCTAAGGAGTATTGCACATGATGACAGGATTGGATATACCAGTCTAAAGCATAATACACCATTCTGTGGAGTATCGCATATGACGTGATTAGATACACTGGTATAAGGAGTATCGCACATGATGACCGGATTTGATATACCCGTCTGGGGAGTATCGCACATGATGATGGCAATAAATACACTGGTCTAAGGAGTAATACACCAGTCTGGGAAGTATAGCACAATTGGATTAGATACAACGGTCTAAGGAGTATCGCACATAATGACAGGATTACATACACAAGTCTGGGGAGTATTGCACATGATGATGGGATTAGAAACACCAGTCTGGGGAGTATTGCACATAATGATGGGATTAGATACACCAGTCTAAGGAGTATCGCATATGATGACAGAATTAGATACACCAGTGAAAGGTGTAATACACCAGTCTGGGGGGTATCGCATATGACGGAATTAGGTACACCGGTCTAAGACGTAATACACCAGTCTTGGGAGAATCACACTTGACAAGATTAGATACACCGGTCTAAGGAGTGTTACACATGATGGGATTAGATACACCAGTCTAAGGAGTATCGCACATGATGACCGGATTAGATACAGCAGTGAAAGGCGTAACACACCAGTCTGGGGAATATCGTTTATGACGGAATTAGATACACCAGTATAAGGAGTATGGTACATGATGACGGGATTTGATACACTGGTCTGGGGAGTATGGCACATGATGACGGGGTTACATACACTAGTCTGGGGAGTATCGCACATGAAGACGGGATTACATACACCAGTCTGGGGAGTATCACACATGATGACGGGATTTGATACATCGGTCTGGGGAGTATCGCACATAATGATGGGATTAGATACACCAGTCGAAGGAGTATCGCATATGATGACAGAATTAGATACACCAGAGAAAGGTGTAATACACCAGTCTGGGGGTATAGCATATGACGGGATTAGATACACCGGTCTAAGGCATAATACACCAGTCTTGGGAGTATCACACTTGACGAGATTAGATACACCGGTCTAAGGAGTGTCACACATGATGGGATTAGATACACCAGTCTAAGGAGTATCGCACATGATGACCGGATTAGATACACCAGTGAAAGGCGTAACACACCAGTCTGGGGAATATCGCTTATGACGGAATTAGATACACCAGTATAAGGAGTATGGCACATGATGACGGGATTTCATACACCGGTCTGGGGAGTATGGCACATGATGACGGGGTTACATACACCAGTCTGGGGAGTATTACACATGACGACGGGATTTGATACATCGGTCTGGGGAGTATCGCACAAGATGATGGGATTAGATACACCAGTCTGGGGAGTATCGCAAATGATGGGATTAGATACACCAGTCTAAGGAGTATCGCACATGATGATGGGATTAGATACACCAGTCTGGGAAGTATCACACATGATGGAATTAGATACACCGGTCTAAGGAGTATCGCACAGGATGACAGGATTAGATACACCAGTCTGGGGAGTAGCGCACATGACAGGATTAGAAACACCAGTCTAAGGAGTATCACACATGATGGGATTAGATACACCAGTCTAAGGAGTATCGGACATGATGATGGAATAAGATACACCAGTCTGGGGAGTATCGCACATGACTGGATTAGGTACACCGATCTAAGGAGTATTGCACATGATGACAGGATTGGATATACCAGTCTAAAGCATAATACACCATTCTGTGGAGTATCGCATATGACGTGATTAGATACACTGGTATAAGGAGTATCGCACATGATGACGGGATTTGATACACCCATCTGGGGAGTATCGCACATGATGATGGCAATAAAAACACTGGTCTAAGGAGTAATACACCAGTCTGGGAAGTATAGCACAATTGGATTAGATACAACGGTCTAAGGAATATCGCACATGATGACGGGATTAGATACACCAGTCTGGGGAGTAATGCACATAATGATGGGATTAGATACACCAGTCTAAGAAGTATCGCATATGATGACGGAATTAGATACACTAGTGAAAGGCGCAATACACCAGTCTGGGGGGTATCGCATATGACGGGATTAGATACACCGGTGTAAGGAGTATCGCACATAACGACGGGATTACATACACAAGTCTGGAGAGTATCGCACATGATGATGGGATTAAATACACCAGTCTGGGGAGTATCACACAGGATGACGGGATTAGATGCACCGGCCTGGGGAGTATCGCACATGATGGGATTATATACACCAGTCTGGGGAGTATCGCACATGATGGGATTAGATACACCGGTCTAAGGAGTGTCACACATGATGACCGGATTAGATACACCAGTGAAAGGCGTAACACACCAGTCTGGGGAGTATCGCATATCATGGAATTAGATACACCAGTATAAGGAGTATCACACATGATGATAGGATTAGATACACCAGTCTGGGGAGTATTGAACATAATGATGGGATTAGATACACCAGTGAAAGGTGTAATACACCACTCTGGGGGGTATAGCATATGACGGGATTAGAAACACCGGTCTAAAAAGTGTCACACATGATGGGATTAGATACACCAGTCTAAGGAGTATCGCACATGATGACGGAATTAGATACACCAGTGAAAGGTGTAATACACCAGTCTGGGGGGTATAGCATATGACGGGATTAGAAACACCGGTCTAAAAAGTGTCACACATGATGGGATTAGATACACCAGTCTAAGGAGTATCGCACATGATGACGGAATTAGATACACCAGTGAAAGGCGTAATACACCAGTCTGGGGGGTATCGCATATGATGGCATTAGATACACCGGTGTAAGGAGTATCACACATAATCACGGGATTTGATACACCCGTCTGGGGAGTATCGCACATGATGACGGGATTACATACACAAGTCTGGGGAGTATAGCACATGATGATGGGATTAGAAACACCAGTCTGGGGAGTATTGCACATAATGATAGGATTAGATACACCAGTCTAAGGAGTATCGCACATGATGACCGGAGTAGATACACCAGTGAAAGGCGTAACACACCAGTCTGGGGAATATCGTTTATGACGGAATTAGATACACCAGTATAAGGAGTATGGTACATGATGACGGGATTTGATACACTGGTCTGGGGAGTATCGCACATAATGATGGGATTAGATACACCAGTCTAAGGAGTATCGCATATGATGACAGAATTAGACACACCAGTGAAAGGTGTAATACACCAGTCTGTGGGGTATCGCATATGACGGGATTAGATACACCGGTCTAAGGCGTAATACACCAGTCTTGGGAGTATCACACTTGACGAGATTAGATACACTGGTCTAAGGAGTGTCACACATGATGGGATTAGATACACCAGTCTAAGGAGTATCATACATGATGACCGGATTAGATACACCAGTGAAAGGCGTAACACCAGTCTGGGGAATATCGCTTATGACGGAATTAGATACACCAGTATAAGGAGTATGGCACATGATGACGAGATTTCATACACCGGTCTGGGGAGTATGGCACATGATGACGGGGTTACATACACCAGTCTGGGGAGTATCGCACATGATGACGGGAATACATACACCAGTCTGGGGAGTATCACACAAGATGATGGGATTAGATACATCAGTCTGGGAAGAATCGCACATGATGGGATTAGATACATCAGTCTAAGGAGTATCGCACATGATGACGGGATTAGATACATCAGTCTGGGAAGTATCACACATGATGGAATTAGATACACCGGTCTAAGGAGTATCGCACAGGATGACAGGATTAGATACACCAGTCTGGGGAGTAGCGCACATGACAGGATTAGATACACCAGTCTAAGGAGTATCACACATGATGGGATTAGATACACCAGTCTAAGGAGTATCGGACATGATGATGGAATAAGATACACCAGTCTGGGGAGTATCGCACATGACTGGATTAGGTACACCGATCTAAGGAGTATTGCACATGATGACAGGATTGGATATACCAGTCTAAAGCATAATACACCATTCTGTGGAGTATCGCATATGACGTGATTAGATACACTGGTATAAGGAGTATCGCACATGATGACCGGATTTGATATACCCGTCTGGGGAGTATCGCACATGATGATGGCAATAAATACACTGGTCTAAGGAGTAATACACCAGTCTGGGAAGTATAGCACGATTGGATTAGATACAACGGTCTAAGGAGTATCGCACATAATGACGGGATTACATACACAAGTCTGGGGAGTATTGCACATGATGATGGGATTAGAAACACCAGTCTGGGGAGTATTCCACATAATGATGGGATTAGATACACCAGTCTAAGGAGTATCGCATATGATGACAGAATTAGATACACCAGTGAAAGGTGTAATACACCAGTCTGGGGGGTATCGCATATGACGGGATTAGAAACACCGGTCTAAGGCGTAATACACCAGTCTTGGGAGTATCACACTTGACAAGATTAGATACACCGGTCTAAGGAGTGTCACACATGATGGGATTAGATACACCAGTCTAAGGAGTATCGCATATGATGACCGGATTAGATACACCAGTGAAAGGCGTAACACACCAGTCTGGGGAGTATCGCTTATGACGGAATTAGATACACCAGTATAAGGAGTATGGCACATGATGACGGGATTTGATACACCGGTCTGGGGAGTATGGCACATGATGACGGGGTTACATACACCAGTCTGGGGAGTATCGCACATGATGACGGGATTACATACACCAGTCTGGGGAGTATCACACATGATGACGGGATTTGATACATCGGTCTGGGGAGTATCGCACAAGATGATGGGATTAGATACACCAGTCAGGGGAGTATCGCACATGATGACCGGATTAGATACACCAGTGAAAGGCGTAACACACCAGTCTGGGGAGTATCGCATATGATGGAATTAGATACACCAGTATAAGGAGTATGGCACATGATGATAGGATTAGATACACCAGTCTAAGGAGTATCACACATGATGACCGGATTAGATACACCAGTGAAAGGCGTAACACACCAGTCTGGGGAGTATCGCATATCATGGAATTAGATACACCAGTATAAGGAGTATCACACATGATGATAGGATTAGATACACCAGTCTGGGAAGTATTGCACATAATGATGGGATTAGATACACCAGTGAAAGGTGTAATACACCACTCTGGGGGGTATAGCATATGACGGGATTAGAAACACCGGTCTAAAAAGTGTCACACATGATGGGATTAGATACACCAGTCTAAGGAGTATCGCACATGATGACGGAATTAGATACACCAGTGAAAGGTGTAATACACCAGTCTGGGGGGTATAGCAAATGACGGGATTAGAAACACCGGTCTAAAAAGTGTCACACATGATGGGATTAGATACACCAGTCTAAGGAGTATCGCACATGATGACGGAATTAGATACACCAGTGAAAGGCGTAATACACCAGTCTGGGGGGTATCGCATATGACGGCATTAGATACACCGGTGTAAGGAGTATCGCACATAATCACGGGATTTGATACACCCATCTGGGGAGTATCGCACATGATGACGGGATTACATACACAAGTCTGGGGAGTATAGCACATGATGATGGGATTAGAAACACCAGTCTGGGGAGTATTGCACATAATGATGGGATTAGATACACCAGTCTAAGGAGTATCTCACATGATGACCGGAGTAGATACACCAGTGAAAGGCGTAACACACCAGTCTGGGGAATATCGTTTATGACGGAATTAGATACACCAGTATAAGGAGTATGGTACATGATGACGGGATTTGATACACTGGTCTGGGGAGTATCGCACATAATGATGGGATTAGATACACCAGTCTAAGGAGTATCGCATATGATGACAGAATTAGACACACCAGTGAAAGGTGTAATACACCAGTCTGTGGGGTATCGCATATGACGGGATTAGATACACCGGTCTAAGGCGTAATACACCAGTCTTGGGAGTATCACACTTGACGAGATTAGATACACTGGTCTAAGGAGTGTCACACATGATGGGATTAGATACACCAGTCTAAGGAGTATCATACATGATGACCGGATTAGATACACCAGTGAAAGGCGTAACACCAGTCTGGGGAATATCGCTTATGACGGAATTAGATACACCAGTATAAGGAGTATGGCACATGATGACGAGATTTCATACACCGGTCTGGGGAGTATGGCACATGATGACGGGGTTACATACACCAGTCTGGGGAGTATCGCACATGATGACGGGAATACATACACCAGTCTGGGGAGTATCACACAAGATGATGGGATTAGATACATCAGTCTGGGGAGTATCGCACATGATGGGATTAGATACATCAGTCTAAGGAGTATCGCACATGATGACGGGATTAGATACATCAGTCTGGGAAGTATCACACATGATGGAATTAGATACACCGGTCTAAGGAGTATCGCACAGGATGACAGGATTAGATACACCAGTCTGGGGAGTAGCGCACATGACAGGATTAGATACACCAGTCTAAGGAGTATCACACATGATGGGATTAGATACACCAGTCTAAGGAGTATCGGACATGATGATGGAATAAGATACACCAGTCTGGGGAGTATCGCACATGACTGGATTAGGTACACCGATCTAAGGAGTATTGCACATGATGACAGGATTGGATATACCAGTCTAAAGCATAATACACCATTCTGTGGAGTATCGCATATGACGTGATTAGATACACTGGTATAAGGAGTATCGCACATGATGACCGGATTTGATATACCCGTCTGGGGAGTATCGCACATGATGATGGCAATAAATACACTGGTCTAAGGAGTAATACACCAGTCTGGGAAGTATAGCACGATTGGATTAGATACAACGGTCTAAGGAGTATCGCACATAATGACGGGATTACATACACAAGTCTGGGGAGTATTGCACATGATGATGGGATTAGAAACACCAGTCTGGGGAGTATTGCACATAATGATGGGATTAGATACACCAGTCTAAGGAGTATCGCATATGATGACAGAATTAGATACACCAGTGAAAGGTGTAATACACCAGTCTGGGGGGTATCGCATATGACGGAATTAGGTACACCGGTCTAAGACGTAATACACCAGTCTTGGGAGAATCACACTTGACAAGATTAGATACACCGGTCTAAGGAGTGTTACACATGATGGGATTAGATACACCAGTCTAAGGAGTATCGCACATGATGACCGGATTAGATACAGCAGTGAAAGGCGTAACACACCAGTCTGGGGAATATCGTTTATGACGGAATTAGATACACCAGTATAAGGAGTATGGTACATGATGACGGGATTTGATACACTGGTCTGGGGAGTATGGCACATGATGACGGGGTTACATACACTAGTCTGGGGAGTATCGCACATGAAGACGGGATTACATACACCAGTCTGGGGAGTATCACACATGATGACGGGATTTGATACATCGGTCTGGGGAGTATCGCACATAATGATGGGATTAGATACACCAGTCGAAGGAGTATCGCATATGATGACAGAATTAGATACACCAGAGAAAGGTGTAATACACCAGTCTGGGGGTATAGCATATGACGGGATTAGATACACCGGTCTAAGGCATAATACACCAGTCTTGGGAGTATCACACTTGACGAGATTAGATACACCGGTCTAAGGAGTGTCACACATGATGGGATTAGATACACCAGTCTAAGGAGTATCGCACATGATGACCGGATTAGATACACCAGTGAAAGGCGTAACACACCAGTCTGGGGAATATCGCTTATGACGGAATTAGATACACCAGTATAAGGAGTATGGCACATGATGACGGGATTTCATACACCGGTCTGGGGAGTATGGCACATGATGACGGGGTTACATACACCAGTCTGGGGAGTATCGCACATGATGACGGGATTACATACACCAGTCTGGGGAGTATTACACATGACGACGGGATTTGATACATCGGTCTGGGGAGTATCGCACAAGATGATGGGATTAGATACACCAGTCTGGGGAGTATCGCAAATGATGGGATTAGATACACCAGTCTAAGGAGTATCGCACAGGATGACAGGATTAGATACACCAGTCTGGGGAGTAGCGCACATGACAGGATTAGATACACCAGTCTAAGGAGTATCACACATGATGGGATTAGATACACCAGTCTAAGGAGTATCGGACATGATGATGGAATAAGATACACCAGTCTGGGGAGTATCGCACATGACTGGATTAGGTACACAGATCTAAGGAGTATTGCACATGATGACAGGATTGGATATACCAGTCTAAAGCATAATACACCATTCTGTGGAGTATCGCATATGACGGGATTAGATACACTGGTATAAGGAGTATCGCACATGATGACGGGATTTGATACACCCGTCTGGGGAGTATCGCACATGATGATGGCAATAAAAACACTGGTCTAAGGAGTAATACACCAGTCTGGGAAGTATAGCACAATTGGATTAGATACAACGGTCTAAGGAATATCGCACATGATGACGGGATTAGATACACCAGTCTGGGGAGTAATGCACATAATGATGGGATTAGATACACCAGTCTAAGAAGTATCGCATATGATGACGGAATTAGATACACCAGTGAAAGGCGCAATACACCAGTCTGGGGGGTATCGCATATGACGGGATTAGATACACCGGTGTAAGGAGGATCGCACATAACGACGGGATTACATACACAAGTCTGGAGAGTATCGCACATGATGATGGGATTAAATACACCAGTCTGGGGAGTATCACACAGGATGACGGGATTAGATACACCGGCCTGGGGAGTATCGCACATGATGGGATTAGATACACCAGTCTGGGGAGTATCGCACATGATGGGATTAGATACACCGGTCTAAGGAGTGTCACACATGATGATCGGATTAGATACACCAGTGAAAGGCGTAACACACCAGTCTGGGGAGTATCGCATATCATGGAATTAGATACACCAGTATAAGGAGTATCACACATGATGATAGGATTAGATACACCAGTCTGGGGAGTATTGAACATAATGATGGGATTAGATACACCAGTGAAAGGTGTAATACACCACTCTGGGGGGTATAGCATATGATGGGATTAGAAACACCGGTCTAAAAAGTGTCACACATGATGGGATTAGATACACCAGTCTAAGGAGTATCGCACATGATGACGGAATTAGATACACCAGTGAAAGGTGTAATACACCAGTCTGGGGGGTATAGCATATGACGGGATTAGAAACACCGGTCTAAAAAGTGTCACACATGATGGGATTAGATACACCAGTCTAAGGAGTATCGCACATGATGACGGAATTAGATACACCAGTGAAAGGCGTAATACACCAGTCTGGGGGGTATCGCATATGACGGCATTAGATACACCGGTGTAAGGAGTATCACACATAATCACGGGATTTGATACACCCGTCTGGGGAGTATCGCACATGATGACGGGATTACATACACAAGTCTGGGGAGTATAGCACATGATGATGGGATTAGAAACACCAGTCTGGGGAGTATTGCACATAATGATGGGATTAGATACACCAGTCTAAGGAGTATCGCACATGATGACCGGAGTAGATACACCAGTGAAAGGCGTAACACACCAGTCTGGGGAATATCGTTTATGACGGAATTAGATACACCAGTATAAGGAGTATGGTACATGATGACGGGATTTGATACACTGGTCTGGGGAGTATCGCACATAATGATGGGATTAGATACACCAGTCTAAGGAGTATCGCATATGATGACAGAATTAGACACACCAGTGAAAGGTGTAATACACCAGTCTGTGGGGTATCGCATATGACGGGATTAGATACACCGGTCTAAGGCGTAATACACCAGTCTTGGGAGTATCACACTTGACGAGATTAGATACACTGGTCTAAGGAGTGTCACACATGATGGGATTAGATACACCAGTCTAAGGAGTATCATACATGATGACCGGATTAGATACACCAGTGAAAGGCGTACCACCAGTCTGGGGAATATCGCTTATGACGGAATTAGATACACCAGTATAAGGAGTATGGCACATGATGACGAGATTTCATACACCGGTCTGGGGAGTATGGCACATGATGATGGGGTTACATACACCAGTCTGGGGAGTATCGCACATGATGACGGGAATACATACACCAGTCTGGAGAGTATCACACAAGATGATGGGATTAGATACATCAGTCTGGGGAGAATCGCACATGATGGGATTAGATACATCAGTCTAAAGAGTATCGCACATGATGACGGGATTAGATACATCAGTCTGGGAAGTATCACACATGATGGAATTAGATACACCGGTCTAAGGAGTATCGCACAGGATGACAGGATTAGATACACCAGTCTGGGGAGTAGCGCACATGACAGGATTAGATACACCAGTCTAAGGAGTATCACACATGATGGGATTAGATACACCAGTCTAAGGAGTATCGGACATGATGATGGAATAAGATACACCAGTCTGGGGAGTATCGCACATGACTGGATTAGGTACACCGATCTAAGGAGTATTGCACATGATGACAGGATTGGATATACCAGTCTAAAGCATAATACACCATTCTGTGGAGTATCGCATATGACGTGATTAGATACACTGGTATAAGGAGTATCGCACATGATGACCGGATTTGATATACCCGTCTGGGGAGTATCGCACATGATGATGGCAATAAATACACTGGTCTAAGGAGTAATACACCAGTCTGGGAAGTATAGCACGATTGGATTAGATACAACGGTCTAAGGAGTATCGCACATAATGACGGGATTACATACACAAGTCTGGGGAGTATTGCACATGATGATGGGATTAGAAACACCAGTCTGGGGAGTATTGCACATAATGATGGGATTAGATACACCAGTCTAAGGAGTATCGCATATGATGACAGAATTAGATACACCAGTGAAAGGTGTAATACACCAGTCTGGGGGGTATCGCATATGACGGGATTAGAAACACCGGTCTAAGGCGTAATACACCAGTCTTGGGAGTATCACACTTGACAAGATTAGATACACCGGTCTAAGGAGTGTCACACATGATGGGATTAGATACACCAGTCTAAGGAGTATCGCACATGATGACCGGATTAGATACACCAGTGAAAGGCGTAACACACCAGTCTGGGGAGTATCGCTTATGACGGAATTAGATACACCAGTATAAGGAGTATGGCACATGATGACGGGATTTGATACACCGGTCTGGGGAGTATGGCACATGATGACGGGGTTACATACACCAGTCTGGGGAGTATCGCACATGATGACGGGATTACATACACCAGTCTGGGGAGTATCACACATGATGACGGGATTTGATACATCGGTCTGGGGAGTATCGCACAAGATGATGGGATTAGATACACCAGTCAGGGGAGTATCGCACATGATGACCGGATTAGATACACCAGTGAAAGGCGTAACACACCAGTCTGGGGAGTATCTCATATGATGGAATTAGATACACCAGTATAAGGAGTATGGCACATGATGATAGGATTAGATACACCAGTCTAAGGAGTATCACACATGATGACCGGATTAGATACACCAGTGAAAGGCGTAACACACCAGTCTGGGGAGTATCGCATATCATGGAATTAGATACACCAGTATAAGGAGTATCACACATGATGATAGGATTAGATACACCAGTCTGGGGAGTATTGCACATAATGATGGGATTAGATACACCAGTGAAAGGTGTAATACACCACTCTGGGGGGTATAGCATATGACGGGATTAGAAACACCGGTCTAAAAAGTGTCACACATGATGGGATTAGATACACCAGTCTAAGGAGTATCGCACATGATGACGGAATTAGATGCACCAGTGAAAGGTGTAATACACCAGTCTGGGGGGTATAGCATATGACGGGATTAGAAACACCGGTCTAAAAAGTGTCACACATGATGGGATTAGATACACCAGTCTAAGGAGTATCGCACATGATGACGGAATTAGATACACCAGTGAAAGGCGTAATACACCAGTCTGGGGGGTATCGCATATGACGGCATTAGATACACCGGTGTAAGGAGTATCGCACATAATCACGGGATTTGATACACCCATCTGGGGAGTATCGCAAATGATGACGGGATTACATACACAAGTCTGGGGAGTATAGCACATGATGATGGGATTAGAAACACCAGTCTGAGGAGTATTGCACATAATGATGGGATTAGATACACCAGTCTAAGGAGTATCTCACATGATGACCGGAGTAGATACACCAGTGAAAGGCGTAACACACCAGTCTGGGGAATATCGTTTATGACGGAATTAGATACACCAGTATAAGGAGTATGGTACATGATGACGGGATTTGATACACTGGTCTGGGGAGTATCGCACATAATGATGGGATTAGATACACCAGTCTAAGGAGTATCGCATATGATGACAGAATTAGACACACCAGTGAAAGGTGTAATACACCAGTCTGTGGGGTATCGCATATGACGGGATTAGATACACCGGTCTAAGGCATAATACACCAGTCTTGGGAGTATCACACTTGACGAGATTAGATACACTGGTCTAAGGAGTGTCACACATGATGGGATTAGATACACCAGTCTAAGGAGTATCATACATGATGACCGGATTAGATACACCAGTGAAAGGCGTAACACCAGTCTGGGGAATATCGCTTATGACGGAATTAGATACACCAGTATAAGGAGTATGGCACATGATGACGAGATTTCATACACCGGTCTGGGGAGTATGGCACATGATGACGGGGTTACATACACCAGTCTGGGGAGTATTGCACATGATGACGGGAATACATACACCAGTCTGGGGAGTATCACACAAGATGATGGGATTAGATACATCAGTCTGGGGAGTATCGCACATGATGGGATTAGATACATCAGTCTAAGGAGTATCGCACATGATGACGGGATTAGATACATCAGTCTGGGAAGTATCACACATGATGGAATTAGATACACCGGTCTAAGGAGTATCGCACAGGATGACAGGATTAGATACACCAGTCTGGGGAGTAGCGCACATGACAGGATTAGATACACCAGTCTAAGGAGTATCACACATGATGGGATTAGATACACCAGTCTAAGGAGTATCGGACATGATGATGGAATAAGATACACCAGTCTGGGGAGTATCGCACATGACTGGATTAGGTACACCGATCTAAGGAGTATTGCACATGATGACAGGATTGGATATACCAGTCTAAAGCATAATACACCATTCTGTGGAGTATCGCATATGACGTGATTAGATACACTGGTATAAGGAGTATCGCACATGATGACCGGATTTGATATACCCGTCTGGGGAGTATCGCACATGATGATGGCAATAAATACACTGGTCTAAGGAGTAATACACCAGTCTGGGAAGTATAGCACGATTGGATTAGATACAACGGTCTAAGGAGTATCGCACATAATGACGGGATTACATACACAAGTCTGGGGAGTATTGCACATGATGATGGGATTAGAAACACCAGTCTGGGGAGTATTGCACATAATGATGGGATTAGATACACCAGTCTAAGGAGTATCGCATATGATGACAGAATTAGATACACCAGTGAAAGGTGTAATACACCAGTCTGGGGGGTATCGCATATGACGGAATTAGGTACACCGGTCTAAGACGTAATACACCAGTCTTGGGAGAATCACACTTGACAAGATTAGATACACCGGTCTAAGGAGTGTTACACATGATGGGATTAGATACACCAGTCTAAGGAGTATCGCACATGATGACCGGATTAGATACAGCAGTGAAAGGCGTAACACACCAGTCTGGGGAATATCGTTTATGACGGAATTAGATACACCAGTATAAGGAGTATGGTACATGATGACGGGATTTGATACACTGGTCTGGGGAGTATGGCACATGATGACGGGGTTACATACACTAGTCTGGGGAGTATCGCACATGAAGACGGGATTACATACACCAGTCTGGGGAGTATCACACATGATGACGGGATTTGATACATCGGTCTGGGGAGTATCGCACATAATGATGGGATTAGATACACCAGTCGAAGGAGTATCGCATATGATGACAGAATTAGATACACCAGAGAAAGGTGTAATACACCAGTCTGGGGGTATAGCATATGACGGGATTAGATACACCGGTCTAAGGCATAATACACCAGTCTTGGGAGTATCACACTTGACGAGATTAGATACACCGGTCTAAGGAGTGTCACACATGATGGGATTAGATACACCAGTCTAAGGAGTATCATACATGATGACCGGATTAGATACACCAGTGAAAGGCGTAACACCAGTCTGGGGAATATCGCTTATGACGGAATTAGATACACCAGTATAAGGAGTATGGCACATGATGACGAGATTTCATACACCGGTCTGGGGAGTATGGCACATGATGACGGGATTAGATACATCAGTCTGGGAAGTATCACACATGATGGAATTAGATACACCGGTCTAAGGAGTATCGCACAGGATGACAGGATTAGATACACCAGTCTGGGGAGTAGCGCACATGACAGGATTAGATACACCAGTCTAAGGAGTATCACACATGATGGGATTAGATACACCAGTCTAAGGAGTATCGGACATGATGATGGAATAAGATACACCAGTCTGGGGAGTATCGCACATGACTGGATTAGGTACACCGATCTAAGGAGTATTGCACATGATGACAGGATTGGATATATCAGTCTAAAGCATAATACACCATTCTGTGGAGTATCGCATATGACGTGATTAGCTACACTGGTATAAGGAGTATCGCACATGATGACGGGATTTGATACACCCGTCTGGGGAGTATCGCACATGATGATGGCAATAAAAACACTGGTCTAAGGAGTAATACACCAGTCTGGGAAGTATAGCACAATTGGATTAGATACAACGGTCTAAGGAATATCGCACATGATGACGGGATTAGATACACCAGTCTGGGGAGTAATGCACATAATGATGGGATTAGATACACCAGTCTAAGAAGTATCGCATATGATGACGGAATTAGATACACCAGTGAAAGGCGCAATACACCAGTCTGGGGGGTCTCGCATATGACGGGATTAGATACACCGGTGTAAGGAGTATCGCACATAACGACGGGATTACATACACATATAGTTACATAGTTACATAGTTTATAAGGCCGAAAAAAGACAAGCGTCCATCCAGTTCAGCCTATTTCTTGTGCACTGCAGCTATTCCGCAGCGTTGATCCAGGGGAACGCAAAAAAAAACAAAACAAAACAAAACAAAAAAAACATGCGGTATAGGCCAATTGACATCATTGAGGAAAAAATTCACTTCCCGACACCAATCTGGATTAATTAACTATCACTAAGCATAAGATGTAATTTTATTGTTCTCAAGAAAGGCGTCCAGGCCTCTCTTGAACTCATTAAGTGAGTTGGACATCAACTCACAAGTCTGGAGAGTATCGCACATGATGATGGGATTAAATACACCAGTCTGGGGAGTATCACACAGGATGACGGGATTAGATACACCGGCCTGGGGAGTATCGCACATGATGGGATTAGATACACCAGTCTGGGGAGTATCGCACATGATGGGATTAGATACACCGGTCTAAGGAGTGTCACACATGATGACCGGATTAGATACACCAGTGAAAGGCGTAACACACCAGTCTGGGGAGTATCGCATATGATGGAATTAGATACACCAGTATAAGGAGTATCACACATGATGATAGGATTAGATACACCAGTCTGGGGAGTATTGCACATAATGATGGGATTAGATACACCAGTGAAAGGTGTAATACACCACTCTGGGGGGTATAGCATATGACGGGATTAGAAACACCGGTCTAAAAAGTGTCACACATGATGGGATTAGATACACCAGTCTAAGGAGTATCGCACATGATGACGGAATTAGATACACCAGTGAAAGGTGTAATACACCAGTCTGGGGGGTATAGCATATGACGGGATTAGAAACACCGGTCTAAAAAGTGTCACACATGATGGGATTAGATACACCAGTCTAAGGAGTATCGCACATGATGACGGAATTAGATACACCAGTGAAAGGCGTAATACACCAGTCTGGGGGGTATCGCATATGACGGCATTAGATACACCGGTGTAAGGAGTATCACACATAATCACGGGATTTGATACACCCGTCTGGGGAGTATCGCACATGATGATGGCAATAAAAACACTGGTCTAAGGAGTAATACACCAGTCTGGGAAGTATAGCACAATTGGATTAGATACAACGGTCTAAGGAATATCGCACATGATGACGGGATTAGATACACCAGTCTGGGGAGTAATGCACATAATGATGGGATTAGATACACCAGTCTAAGGAGTATCGCACATGATGACCGGAGTAGATACACCAGTGAAAGGCGTAACACACCAGTCTGGGGAATATCGTTTATGACGGAATTAGATACACCAGTATAAGGAGTATGGTACATGATGACGGGATTTGATACACTGGTCTGGGGAGTATCGCACATAATGATGGGATTAGATACACCAGTCTAAGGAGTATCGCATATGATGACAGAATTAGACACACCAGTGAAAGGTGTAATACACCAGTCTGTGGGGTATCGCATATGACGGGATTAGATACACCGGTCTAAGGCGTAATACACCAGTCTTGGGAGTATCACACTTGACGAGATTAGATACACTGGTCTAAGGAGTGTCACACATGATGGGATTAGATACACCAGTCTAAGGAGTATCATACATGATGACCGGATTAGATACACCAGTGAAAGGCGTAACACCAGTCTGGGGAATATCGCTTATGACGGAATTAGATACACCAGTATAAGGAGTATGGCACATGATGACGAGATTTCATACACCGGTCTGGGGAGTATGGCACATGATGACGGGGTTACATACACCAGTCTGGGGAGTATCGCACATGATGACGGGAATACATACACCAGTCTGGGGAGTATCACACAAGATGATGGGATTAGATACATCAGTCTGGGGAAAATCGCACATGATGGGATTAGATACATCAGTCTAAGGAGTATCGCACATGATGACGGGATTAGATACATCAGTCTGGGAAGTATCACACATGATGGAATTAGATACACCGGTCTAAGGAGTATCGCACAGGATGACAGGATTAGATACACCAGTCTGGGGAGTAGCGCACATGACAGGATTAGATACACCAGTCTAAGGAGTATCACACATGATGGGATTAGATACACCAGTCTAAGGAGTATCGGACATGATGATGGAATAAGATACACCAGTCTGGGGAGTATCGCACATGACTGGATTAGGTACACCGATCTAAGGAGTATTGCACATGATGACAGGATTGGATATACCAGTCTAAAGCATAATACACCATTCTGTGGAGTATCGCATATGACGTGATTAGATATACTGGTATAAGGAGTATCGCACATGATGACCGGATTTGATATACCCGTCTGGGGAGTATCGCACATGATGATGGCAATAAATACACTGGTCTAAGGAGTAATACACCAGTCTGGGAAGTATAGCACGATTGGATTAGATACAACGGTCTAAGAAGTATCGCACATAATGACGGGATTACATACACAAGTCTGGGGAGTATTGCACATGATGATGGGATTAGAAACACCAGTCTGGGGAGTATTGCACATAATGATGGGATTAGATACACCAGTCTAAGGAGTATCGCATATGATGACAGAATTAGATACACCAGTGAAAGGTGTAATACACCAGTCTGGGGGGTATCGCATATGACGGGATTAGAAACACCGGTCTAAGGCGTAATACACCAGTCTTGGGAGTATCACACTTGACAAGATTAGATACACCGGTCTAAGGAGTGTCACACATGATGGGATTAGATACACCAGTCTAAGGAGTATCGCACATGATGACCGGATTAGTTACACCAGTGAAAGGCGTAACACACCAGTCTGGGGAGTATCGCTTATGACGGAATTAGAAACACCAGTATAAGGAGTATGGCACATGATGACGGGATTTGATACACCGGTCTGGGGAGTATGGCACATGATGACGGGGTTACATACACCAGTCTGGGGAGTATCGCACATGATGACGGGATTACATACACCAGTCTGGGGAGTATCACACATGATGACGGGATTTGATACATCGGTCTGGGGAGTATCGCACAAGATGATGGGATTAGATACACCAGTCAGGGGAGTATCGCACATGATGACCGGATTAGATACACCAGTGAAAGGCGTAACACACCAATCTGGGGAGTATCGCATATGATGGAATTAGATACACCAGTATAAGGAGTATGGCACATGATGATAGGATTAGATACACCAGTCTAAGGAGTATCGCATATGATGACGGAATTAGATACACCAGTGAAAGGTGTAATACACCAGTCTGGGGGGTATAGCATATGACGGGATTAGAAACACCGGTCTAAGGAGTGTCACATATGATGGGATTAGATACACCAGTCTAAGGAGTATCACACATGATGACCGGATTAGATACACCAGTGAAAGGCGTAACACACCAGTCTGGGGAGTATCGCTTATGACGGAATTAGATACACCAGTATAAGGAGTATGGCACATGATGACGGGATTTGATAAACCGATCTGGGGAGTATGGCACATGATGACGGGGTTACATACACCAGTCTGGGGATTATCGCACATGATGACGGGATTACATACACCAGTCTGGGGAGTATCACACATGATGATGGGATTTGATACATCGGTCTGGAGAGTATCGCACAAGATGATGGGATTAGATACACCAGTCTCGGGAGTATCGCACATGATGGGATTAGATACACCAGTCTAAGGAGTATCGCACATGATGACGGGAATAGATACATCGGTCTGGGGAGTATCGCACATAATGGGATTAGATACACCAGTCTGGGGAATATCGTACATGATAACTGAATTAGATACACCAGTCTAAGGAGTATCGCACATGATGACGGTATTGGATACACCAGTCTGGGGAGAATTGCACATGATGACGGGATTAGATACACCGGTCTAAGGCATAATACACCAGTCTTGGGAGTATCACACTTGGCGAGATTAGATACACCGGTCTAAGGAGTGTCACACATGATGGGATTAGATACACCAGTCTAAGGAGTATCGCACATGATGACCGGATTAGATACACCAGTGAAAGGCGTAACACACCAGTCTGGGGAGTATTGCATATGATGGAATTAGATACACCAGTATAAGGAGTATCGCACATGATGGCCGGATTTGATACACCGGTCTGGGGAGTATCGCACATGATGACGGGATTACATACACCAGTCTGGGGAGTATCGCACATGATGATGGTATTAGATACACCAGTCTGGGGAGTATTGCACATAATGATGGGATTAGATACACCAGTCTAAGGAGTATCGCATATGATGACGGAATTATATACACCAGCGAAAGGTGTAATACACCAGTCTGGGGGGTATCGCATATGACGGGATTAGATACACTGGTGTAAGGAGTATCGCACATAATGACGGGATTTGATACACCCGTCTGGGGAGTATCGCACATGATGATGGAAATAAATACACTGGTCTAAGGAGTAATACACCAGTCTGGAAAGTATAGCACGATTGGATTAGATACAACGGTCTAAGGAATATCACACATGATGACGGGATTAGATACACCAGTCTGGGGAGTATCGCACATGATGACGGAATTAGATACATCGGTCTGGGGAGTATCGCACAAGATGATGGGACTAGATACACCAGTCTAAGGAGTATCGCACATGATGACAAGATTAGATACATCGGTCTGGGGAGTATCGTACATGATAATGGGATTAGATACACCAGTCTGGGAAGTATCACACATGATAACTGAAATAGATACACCATTCTGGGGAGTATTGCACATGATGACGGGATTAGATACATCGGTCTAGGGTGTATCACAAATGATGTTGAGATTAAATACAACAGTATGGGGAGTATAACAAAGGATGACGGGATTAGATACACCTGTCTCGGGAGTATCGCACATTATGGGATTAGATACACCAGTCTAAGGAGTATCGCACATGATGACGGTATTTCTATACACCAGTCTGGGGAGAATTGCACATGATGAAGGGATTAGATACACCGGTCTAAGGCGTAATACACCAGTCTTGGGAGTATCACACTTGACGAGATTAGATACACCGGTCTAAGGAGTGTCACACATGATGGGATTAGATACACCAGTCTAAGGAGTATCGCACATGATGACCGGATTAGATACATCAGTGAAAGGCGTAAGACACCAGTCTGGGGAGTATCGAATATAAAAAATTAGATACACCAGTATAAGGAGTATCGCACATGATGACTGGATTTGATACACCGGTCTGGAGAATATTGCACATGATGATGGGAATAAATACACTGGTCTAAGGAGTAATACACCAGTCTGGGAAGTATAGCACGATTGGATTAGATACAACGGTCTAAGGAATATCGCACATGATGACAAGATTAGATACACTGGTCTGGGGTGTAATACACCAGTCTGGGGAGTATTGCACATGATGACGGAATTAGATACATCGGTCTGGGGAGTATCGCAGAAGATAGGATTAGATACACCAGTATGGGGAGTATCACACATAATGGGAATAGATACACCAGTCTAAGGAGTATCGCACATGATAATGGGATTAGATATCCCAGTCTAAGGCGTAATACACCAGTTTTGGGAGTATCACATTTGACAAGATTAGATACACCGGCCTAAGGAGTATCGCACATGATGATAGGATTAGATACACCGGTCTTTGGAGTATCGCACATGATTACAGGATTAGATACATCAGTCTGGGAAGCATTGCATATGATGACGGGATTAGATACACCGGTTTAAGGCATAATACACCACTCTGGGGAGTATCACACATGATGGGATTAGATACACCAGTCTAAGGTTTATCGCATATGATGACGGGATTAGATACACCAGTCTGAGGAGTATCGCACATGATGACTTTATTAGATACATCAGTCTGGGGAGAATTGCACATGATGACGGGATTAGATACACCGGTCTAAGGCGTAATACACCAGTCTTGGGAGTATCACACTTGATGAGATAAGATACACCAGTCTAAGGAGTATCGCACATGATGACCGGATTAGATACACCAGTGAAAGGCGTAACACACCAGTCTGGGGAGTATTGCATATGACGGAATTAGATACACCAGTATAAGTAGTATCGCACATGATGACGGGATTTGATACAACGGTCTGGGGAGTATCGCACATGATGACGGGATTACATACACCAGTCTGGGGAGTATCGCACATGATGGGATTAGATACACCAGTCTGGGGAGTATTGCACATAATGATGGGATTAGATACACCAGTCTAAGGAGTATCGCATATGATGACGGAATTAGATACACCAGGGAAAGGTGTAATACACCAGTCTGGGGAGTATTGCATATGACGGGATTAGATACACCGGTCTAAGGCGTAATACACCAGTCCTGGGAGTATCACACTTGACAAGATTAGATACACCGGTCTAAGGAGTGTCACACATGATGGGATTAGATACACCAGTCTAAGGAGTATCGCACATGATGACGGGATTAGATACACCAGTGAAAGGCGTAACACACCAGTCTGGGGAGTATTGCATATGACGGAATTAGATACACAAGTATAAGGAGTATCACACATGATGATGGGATTTGATACACCGGTCTGGGGAGTATCGCACATGATGACGGAATTAGATACATTGGTCTGGGGAGTATCGCACAAGATGATGGGATTAGATACACCAGTCTGGGGAGTATCGCCCATGATGGGATTAGATACACTAGTCTGGGGAATATTGCACATGATAACTGAATTAGATACACCAGTCTGGGGAGTATGGCACATGACAGGTTTAGATACATCAGTCTAGGGTGTATCGCAAATGATGATGGGATTAAATACACTAGTCTGGGGAGTATCGCACATGATGGGATTAGATACACCAGTATGGGGAGTATCGCACATGATGGGATTAGATACACCAGTCTAAGGAGTATCGTACATGATGACATTATTAGATACACCGGTCTAAGGCGTAATACACCAGTCTTGGGAGTATCACACTTGACGAGATTAGATACACCGGTCTAAGGAGTGTCACACATGATGGGATTAGATACACCAGTCTAAGGAGTATCGCACATGATGACCGGATTAGATACACCAGTGAAAGGAGTAACACACCAGTCTGGGGAGTATCGCATATGATGGAATTAGATACACCAGTATAAGGAGTATCGCACATGATGGCCGGATTTGATACACCCGTCTGGGGAGTATCGCACATGATGACGGGATTACATACACCAGTCTGGGGAGTATCACACATGATGATGGGATTAGATACACCAGTCTAAGCAGTATCTCATATGATGACGGAATTAGATACACCAGTGAAAGGCGTAATACACCAGTCTGGGGGGTATCGCATATGACGGGATTAGATACACCGGTCTAAGGAGTATCGCACATAATGACGGGATTTGATACACCCGTCTGGGGAGTATCGCACATGATGATGGAAATAAATACACTGGTCAAAGGAGTAATACACCAGTCTGGGAAGTATAGCACGATTGGATTAGATACAACGGTCTAAGGAGTATCGCACATAATGACGGGATTTGATACACCCGTCTGGGGAGTATCGCACATGATGACGGAATTAGATACATCGGTCTGGGGAGTATCGCACAAGATGATGGGATTAGATACACCAGTCTAAGGAGTATCGCACATGATGACAGGATTAGATACATCGGTCTGGGGAGTATCGTACATGATAATGGGATTAGATACACCAGTCTGGGGAGTATCACACATGATAACAATTAGATACACCAGTCTGGGGAGTATTGCACATGATGACGGGATTAGATACATCGGTCTAGGGTGTATCGCAAATGATGTTGAGATTAAATACACCAGTATGGGGAGTATCACACAGGATGACGGGATTAGATACACCTGTCTGGGGAGAATTGCACATGATGAAGGGATTAGATACACCGGTCTAAGGCGTAATACACCAGTCTTGGGAGTATCACACTTGACGAGATTAGATACACCGGTCTAAGGAGTGTCACACATGATGGGATTAGATACACCAGTCTAAGGAGTATCGCACATGATGACCGGATTAGATACATCAGTGAAAGGCGTAACACACCAGTCTGGGGAGTATCAAATATAACGGAATTAGATACACCAGTATAAGGAGTATCGCACATGATGACTGGATTTGATACACCGGTCTGGGGAATATCGCACATGATGATGGGAATAAATACACTGGTCTAAGGAGTAATACACCAGTCTGGGAAGTATAGCACGATTGGATTAGATACAATGGTCTAAGGAATATCGCAGATGATGACAAGATTAGATACACTGGTCTGGGGTGTAATACACCAGTCTGGGGAGTATTGCACATGATGACGGAATTAGATACATCAGTCTGGGGAGTATCGCAGAAGATGATAGGATTAGATACACCAGTATGAGGAGTAGCACACATAATGGGAATAGATACACCAGTCTAAGGAGTATCGCACATGATAATGGGATTAGATACCCCAGTCTAAGGTGTAATACACCAGTTTTGGGAGTATCACATTTGACAAGATTAGATACACCGGCCTAAGGAGTATCGCACATGATAGGATTAGATACACCGGTCTGGGGAGTATCGCACATGATTACGGGATTAGGTACATCAGTCTGGGGAGTATTGCACATGATGGGATTTCATACACCGGTTTAAGGCGTAATACACCAGTCTGGGGAGTATCACACATGATGGGATTAGATAAACCGGTCTAAGGAGTATCGCACAGGATGACAAGATTAGATACACTGGTCTGGGGAGTAGCGCACGTGACAGGATTAGATACACCAGTCTAAGGAGTATCTCACATGATGGGATTAGATACACCATTCTAAGGAGTATCGCATATGATGACGGAATTAGATACATCAGTCTTGGGAGTATCGGACATGACGATGGAATAAGATACACCAGTCTGGGGAGTATCGCACATGACGGGATTAAGTACACCGGTCTAAGGAGTATTGCACATGACGACGGGATTAGATACACCAGTGAAAGGCGTAATACACCAGTCTGGGGGGTATCGCATATGACGGGATTAGATACACCGGTATAAGGAGCATCGCACATGATCACGGAATTAGATACACCGTTTTAAGGTGTATCGCACATGATGACAGGATTGGATACACCAGTCTAAAGCGTAATACACCATTCTGTGCAGTATGACACATGACGGGATTATTTACACTGGTATAAGGAGTTTCGCACATGATGATGGGATTAGATACACCAGTCTGGGGAGTATTGCACATGACGGGATTAGATACACCGGTCTAAGGCGTAATATACCAGTCTTGGGAGTATCACACTTGACGAGATTCGATACACCAGCCTAAGGTGTATCACACATGATGATGGGATTAGATACACCGGTCTGGGGAGTATCGCACATGATTATGGGATTAGATACACCAGTCTGTGGAGTATTGCACATGATGATGGGATTAGATACACCAGTTTAAGGCGTAATACATCAGTCTGGGGAGTATCACACATGATGAGATTAGATACACCGGTCTAAGGAGCATCACACATGATGATGGGATTAGATACACCGGTCTGGGGAGTATCGAACATCATGACGGAATATTTGATCATGTTTAAGACATGTGATTGCCAATATGCGGGTTGTACCTCCAACTCCTTGAAAGTTAGAATTAGATGCTAAATGTTCTGCGGCAACTAATCATTTTTCCACCGAACATAATGGGATTATTTCCTCTTGTGTGGTTACAGGGATAGTATTTCTTAAAAAGTCTCTTAGGGGCCAGAATCACCATAGGAAATTATTACACAGAGAATCCTGGTGGATCTATGAACTAAATACTAGGTTTCCTCTGGGTATGAACTTGAGACATGATCTTATCTAGCATTACGAATATTTTTTTTTTCTTTTATTGTATTTTGCTTCACCATTGTTTTTATTGCTAACACAAGTGTTTCTTTTAAAAAAAAAATCCTGTTCAGGATTGGTGATGCTTGATCACGTATTTAGTCAGTATATGACTTAATACGCCGAACAACACGTTTTCAATGCATTTTCATTAAAAGTGTTTTTAAGAAGCAGGAATTACTTCTTTCTACTGGTATTTCTCCCTGTGACACTGCTTTTTTATGGGCGTGGAACTTCTGAGATGGGTGAGCTGACTTTTTCTATATATTTTTCCTAAAAATTTGGGGTGCAGGCAATTATCTTCTTAAGTCACATGCTAAGTGAAAGGAAGTCCACCTGTGTGCAATCTAAGTGTCATATTGTCTGTCAGTATATACACACCTTTTCTGAAAGGCCACAGAGGCTCCAACAACATCAAGCAAGAAGCATCACTAACCAAACAACACTATGAAGACTATGGAGCTCACACAGAGGCAAAGTTGTTGAGAAGTACAAGTCAGGGTTGAGTTATAAAAGAAATATCCCAATCTCTGATGACCTCTGGAGCACTATCAAATATAGTATCTTCAAAGCGCATGATACAAGATCCTGCCAAGAGGGGGCCGCCCAGCAAAACTCTCAATCCGGGCAAGGAGGGCATTAATCAGAGAGGCAGCACAGAGACCAAAAGTAACTCTGAAGGAGCTGCTGAGTTCCCAAGCAGAGTATCTGCCCATACGACCACTATAAGCTGTATGTGAGGAGCTAGCCTTGTTCTAAAGACTATTAAACCAATGCACATGGAGCAATGTCCACGGCTCTGAGACGTAGACTTTTTCCAGCACGGAGCACCGGTTATGTCGATCTTATTATTGTCTTTTATTAGAGATTTCCTGGCTGTGTTCTATTAATGTTCTGCTTGCTCGTCAGTTTATGCGCACTAATTTCACTTATAAAGTGTCCAACATTCCTTTAATCTCGTTAGTATCTCAGGGGACCTTAAAGGGGTTGTCCACTACTTTATATCGCTCCCACCATGTATCCCCCCGGCGCCCCTAAGACTTATTGTAAATACCTTCTGTTGCTGATAATGCCTGTGAGCGACACTATCACTGGCCGCTCACAGGCTTCACGTGACCCATCTGCTGATATCGCGACAAGTGCTGGCAGCAGCCGGGGGTCTTGAGGCTGAGTTTTGCCTCACTTGTTGTGACGTCAGAGCGGGGTCAAGTGATGCCTGTGAGCGGCCGATAGCGCCGCTCACAGGCATTATCAGCAACAGAAGGTACTTACAACAAGTCTTAGGTGGCCTGGGGGGATACATTGGGGGGGGGATAAAGTACTGGACATCTTCTTTAAGCCATTGTTCTCTCAGCCACTAGGCCCATTGTGTGCATGGGGATAGTAGTCTCAGAGGAGCAGTCATCGCAGGGGGTCTCACATGTAGTCACCAGTGATGGGCTTCTGGAAGATTTTTCATTCTTGCAGCTAAAAAGCAAATGTCTGAAGGGAAGAGGTGGAACACTTCTGCCCATTCAGGGGGCTGATCCCAGGGAGGTAAAAAAGAGAAGCCACATGTTTTAGTCAGAGAGTTGGTAGAATGACATCGAAGGGAGCGGATCTAGGCTAAGATCCTGTATTGAAGGTCTATGGAGTTTTGGAGATCAGTTACCTACTGGACTGCATAAACATGTTACAGTTGTGGGATCTGTCATTTGGATTTAAACTCTTTTAAAGGACTGTTGCCACTGGATACCTGTGCTTCCATCGTTTTATCGGTCTTCTAGAGGATCGTGGAATGTGAATACAGACCATACTGGCTGGGAATACGAAATCTCTGGGACAACCAAAAGTTGGGAGAAAGTGAGTATCGCCTGGAACAAAGGCAATGGAATTACCGTCCCAGTGAGGGGATCTTGTTGACAGAGACATTTGTATTTTGGCCATTTACCTGGAGGAGTTGTAAAACCTTGATGTAAGGAATAAAATAATGTTGCATTGTTAACCTGCCTAGGTGATTATTTACAATCCACAACTTCAGATCTTCACACTGTAAGCTCCATAGACGTGGCGATTATGGAAAAGTGGCCAGAAAAAAAAAGCATTTACTTGCAAACAAAAACTGTAAGGCTCATTTTGAGTTTGACAAAAGACATGTGGAAGAATCCTCAAATGTATGGAGGAAGGTGCTGGTTTAGATGAGACCAAAACTGAACTTTTTGGCCCACAATGTAAATGCTATGTCTAGGGCCAAACCAACACAGCTCATCACCCCTAGAACACCATCCCCACAGTGAAGCATGGTGGTGGCAGCATTATGCTGTGGGGATGTTTTTACGCAGCAGAGAAAGGGCAAATGGTCCGAGTTGAGAAGATGGATGGTGTGAAATATTCTTGAGCAAAAACTGTTTAATTCTGTCAGTGATTTGAGGTTCACAGACAATGACAAGGCAATGGTCCAAAGCTTACTGCTCAAGTAACACTTGAGTGGATTAAGGGAAAATGTGTATGTGTTTTGGGGTGGCCTATTCAAAGCCCACACCTTAATTCAATTGAGAATCTGTAGTCGGACTTGAAGATTCCTGTTCACCAGAGGAAACTATCTATCTAACTTGAAGGAGCTAAAGCAGTTTTTCCTTGAGGAATGTGCAAAAATCCAAGTGGCCAGTTGTGGAAAGCTCATATAGTCTTATCCAAAGCGATTTGCAGCTGTGATTGCCACAAAAGGAGGCTCTACAAAGTACTTTCTTTAGGGAAGTGAATAGTTATGCATATTAAAATTTTTAGTTACTTTGTCCTATTTGTTGTTTGCTTGACAAAACAAAAATCAAATGTTCAGTTGTAGACATATTCCTTAAATGAACTGATGCAAGCCCTCAATAAAGATAAACTGTGAAATTCAAGTTTGTGAAGTAGCAAAACACACGGAAAATGCCAAGAGGGTACTTTTGCAAGCCACTGTATATGCCTCCCAACCTTCCCCAGTGATGTCTATGCCCCTAAGCTTTACTTAGTGATGTATATGTCCCCCAACCCTCCTAGTGATGGTCTATGACCCCTAGCCCTCCCAAGTGATATATATGCCTCCCATCTTTACCCAGTGATGTCTATGCCCACCAGCTCATTCCAGTGATGTATATGCCACCAGCCCTCCTCAGTGATGTACAGTGGATTGCAAATGTATTCAACCCCCTTTGCATTTTTCGTGCTTTGCTACCTCACAGCATGGAATTTCTCTGTTTTTTGAGGGTTTGCATCAGTTCATGTAAAGAACATGCTTACAACTGTGAACATTTATTTTTCTTTTTATTGTGAAGCAAACAACAAATAGGACAAACTTTTTGAAAAACTTCAGTATGCATAACTATTCACCCCCCTAAAGTCAGTACTTTGTAAAGCTACATTTTGCAGCAATTACAGCTGCATGCCACTTTGGATAAGTGCCTATGAGCTTTCCACATCTTGCCACTAGAATTTTTGCCCATTCCTCAAGCATAACTACTTCAGATCCTTCAAGTTAGATAGATTTTCCTTGTGAACAGCAATCTTCAAGGTAGACTACAGATTCTCAATTGGATTAAGATCAAAAACATTTACACATTTTCCCTTAAACCACTCAAATGTTGCTTTAGAAGTATGCTTTGGGTCATTGCCTTGTTCGAAGGGGAACCTCCGTCCCAGTCTCAAATCAGTGACATACAAACAGGTTTTGCTTAAGAATATCTATGTATTTTGCACCATCCATCTTCCCCTTGACTCGGACCATTTTCCCTCTCCCTGCTGCTGAAAAACATCCCCACATCATGCTGCTGCCACCAGCATGTTTCACTGTGGGGGTGATGTTCTTGGGGTGATGAGCTGTGTTAGTTTGGCACCAGACCTAGCGTTTACCTTGTTGGCTACAAAGTTCAATTTTGGCCTCCTCTGACCAAAATACCTCCTTGTATACATTTGGGGAATCTACCACGTCTTTTGGAAAGCTTAAAATGAGTCTGCCCATTGTTCCATAAATGCAAGGCTCATTGTGGTCATATGGCCAGATAGGAAAGGGATATTCAGCAAAATGATCTCCAATAAAAAAACCATATTTATTGCAATGACTAAGGATTAATATCCAAAACGCGTCTGCTACTGAACTGTTCTCCCATGCTTGAGATGGCTGCGACCTAAAACTGCATCTTGGCGATATGGAATATTTTAAATGAATTAATAAATATGGTTTTTATTGGAGATCGTTTTGCTGGATATCCCTTTCCTGCTGATCATTCCTCTACGTGACTCAGTGGATCCGTGCATATGGTCTAATAGAGGATGAGCTGACTTCTTTTTTCTACCTCCTTTCATATGGCCAGATACTCCATTCTCTGTTTGGGAACTCTGCAGCTCCTTCAGGATTGCCTTTGCCCTCTGTGCTGCCTCTCTGATTAATGCCCTCTCCGTCCAGGCTGAGAGTTTTGTCAGGCAGACCTCTCTTGGCAGGTTTGTTCTGATACAAATTTCTTTCCACTTGATGGTAATGGATTTGATGGTGCTCCGGGGTCATCAGAGATAGTGACATATTTTTTTTTTTTTTATAACCCAACCATGACATGTACTTCTCAACAACTTTGTCCCTGACTTACTTGGATATCTATTAGGAGTTTTTCATGGTGTTGTTTGGTTAGTGGTGCCTTTTGCTTAATGGTGTTGCAGCTTCTGTGGCCTTTCAGAAAAGGTGTGCATATATACTGACAGATCATGTGACCCTTAGGCTATGTGCCCACGATGCAGAAATGCTCAGGATTTTTCCTGCCAGGGACATGCGGATGTGAAGCGTTTTCACATGCATTTCTAAATGCGGGTTGACAAGCGCTTTCCAAGCGTTTTTAGCATCACTTGGAAAGTGCTTGTCAACTTGGTCACACTATATAAATCCATGCAAACGGCATGGATTTATATAGTGTGACCGTAAGAATGTTAAAAAATAAATCTATACTTAACTTCTGATGGCCCCCGCAGTCTTGCTTCGCTAAGTCTTGGTTGCGGGCAGATCGCGGTACACTGCACTAGGACCTGCCGTCACATGACTATGACGTCAGCGTAGGTCCTTCAGTCCATCGCGAGCTGCCGGCAAAGGAGGACAAGCACTGCAGGGGCCGTCAGAAGGTAAATAGAATATGTATTTTTTATTTTATTCTTTTTTTTACAGGTACAATGGTACCCAGGTCTGGAGCAGAATCTCCTCTCCTCCAGACCTTGGTACCATCCGCACATTGAACCGCGTGATATCCGCTTGTGCAGATGCAGTGATGCGGATGTCACGCGGTCCAATGCAAGTCAATGTCGGTGATTACGCTGCGTGTCCGCAAAATTAATGGACATGCTGCGGACTTTTGAGCGCAGCACAAACGCTGCGTAAAAATCCGCAGCATGGGCATTGACATTGCGGCTTGTCATTGGGGACCATGGGGGGCGGATTACCAAGCGTTTAAGCTACGTAAATTCCACAGCATAAACGCTTGAAAAACGCATAGTGGGCAAGCAGCCTTAGATTGCTCACTTCCTTTCACTAAGCATGTGACTTATGAAGTTAAAGGGAACCTGTCACTAGTTTTGTCCTATATGAATCTTAAACTATCCCTTTATGCAGCACTTCATAAATGCTTATACAAGCCGCTGACTCCCCCTGTAGACCCGCCAAAACCCTTTTTAAATTCTACTGCGCTGCATGGTAATCCTTTTGGTCGGGTCCGATGGGCGATTTTTTGGGCCTCTCCATCCCTCCTCCCGGCTGCTGCTCGCCATCCTCCTTCTTTAATCGATGTGGACGACGCCTCACGTCATCCATACTGCTGGAAGAAATCTTGCGCCTGCAAATAGAAATCGCGGTTCGCGCCTGCGCAGTATGCTTTGCCCTACTGCGGTCGCATGTGCACTTATGCGTTCAGCTGTGACCACAGTAGGATAAAGCATTGAGCACAGGCGCGAACCACGATTTCTGTGAGTGCAGGCATATACATGAATGTGGAGGCATAGACATCACTGAGGGGCATAGCCATCACTGGTGGGTGCTGGGGGCCTAGACTTCATTGGGGGGCAGAGACATCAATGAGGGGGGGGCTGGGAGTCATATGAATCACTGGGGTATATGTATATGCACACCAGCCCTCCCTAATGATGTCTATGCTCTCCAGGCCCCCTCCCCCCAGTGATGTATTTGCCCCCAGTGATGTATATGCTTCCCAGCCCTCCCCAGTGATTTATATGCCTCCCAGCCCTTAACAGTGATGCCAATGGAGAGGAGATTCTACGGTAATGCAGCACTTTGTCTTGCAACTTTCAAAGTCTCTCTCTACTCCCTCGTGGCTTTTTATTTTTGTAAAACACTTTCTCAACTAGTCTCTTACTTTATTTTCTATAAACCATGCAGGGCCATGTGTGAGTGAAGGAAATATCATACACTTTATTAAGAATCAGATTCTTAATTTTTCACAGTCAAGTTGTAACAGTTGTTCAAACTGCACCCAGTTCCCACGGTCAAATGGTGTACAGGCAATTTAATTTAGTTGCCACAATCAGGTAGTATATAACTAATCGGCAGATAAAAGTTTCGGCAATGGATTTCTTGACACAAGCAGATGTAAGAACTCACAACAACTCATTAAATAACAGTGGATGAACATACTAGTTGCTGTATAAAGTATGTAGACTGCATGGGAATCATTAAAGGGAACCTGTTAACTAATTTGTGCTGTCTAAATCATGGGCAGCATGAATCAGAGCCTGGCAGCACGATAAAAACCACGTGTTTATCTATGGAACTTTGGTGACTCTCCCCGCCGACTTATCACAATGATGCTCCAAGGAATTGAGAGGACTCTTCCTATGTACACACAGGAGAGACCTGCCAATCAGGAAGGTTGCAGGGAACAGTGAAAATAAGAGCCAATCGAGATTTTCTTTATGAGTGAATCAGTGAAAATATATATATATACACACACACACAGACACACACTACTGCTACAGACATTATATAAGACATATTATATATATTACACACACTCACACACATATATATATAAAAGAGAATATACACGTATTCTATTTTCCCACTTACAGTAGGGCAGTAGGGCAGCCTGATGACCAGTCTTGAATTAAAAATCATGCACACTCTTGAAAAAAAAAATGTTTTTTACAGGACCTGTTGACAGAAAAAGAAAGATGTTTCAATCAATAAATACTCTTGGCTCTTGCAATCAAGTCACGTCTGGTAATTTACACAGATAAAAAAATATAATATTAAGAGAATTAAGTCAGTCTAAAAAGCTTTTCTCACCAATTGCTAATGACGCTAAGAGGTTAAATAGACAGCTTGGTGAACATCAACGACAGGTAAACTCAATGGAACATGGTAAAAAAGGATCCAGCACTTTACACAAGCCCATTCCTTCTGAAATGATGCTCTCTCTACCTGTCTATAATCAGCAATGACATTCCAAACTCAGGCATGTGCCTGATGTACGCCAACACAGTGGGGTGGGGGTGAGGTATTGCTTTACATTTTTTATGTATCATCCTAACAACCCTTTGAACATGTGTAATAAAGGAGAGGACTGGAAATAACATTTTCATAAAAGAGAAGGA
Source organism: Phyllobates terribilis (assembly GCF_046119375.1). NCBI lineage: Eukaryota > Metazoa > Chordata > Amphibia > Anura > Dendrobatidae > Phyllobates > Phyllobates terribilis. Next base: position 1,957,459 of record NW_027362982.1, read on the forward strand.
ATTTGAAATTTCCAATTAATCAAGAGATTTCAAACCAGGACTTAAATTGTAAAAGTCAACTTCTAGATCATTATTACGATAAGAATATATATATATATATATATATTCTTATTGTAGTAATGATCTATACATACATACACAGTGGCTACGGAAAGTATTCAGACCCCTTTACATTTTTCACTCTTTGTTTCATTGCAGCCATTTGGTAAATTCTAAAAAGTTCATTTTTTTCTCATTAAAGTACACTCAGCACCCCATCTTGACTGAATATAAACCAGAAATGTAGAAATTTCTGAAATATCTGAAATATCACATGGTCATAATTATTCAGACCCTTTGCTCAGTATTGAGTAGAAGCACCCTTTTGAGCTAGTAAAGCCAAAATGCCTTTTTGGCAATGATGCAACAAGTTTTTCACACCTGTATTTGGGGATCTTCTGCCATTCTTCCTTGCAGATCCTCTCCAGTTCCGTCAGGTTGGATGGTGAACTTTGGTGGACAGCCATTTTCAGGTCTCTCCAGAGATGCTCAATTGGGTTTAGGTCAGGGCTCTGAGTAAACACCATTTGAAAAGTAAGAATTTCATCAATGTCATATTGAATACAAGAGCAATTTCCAAAATGTTGACAAGACTGTGTTTCACAGAACATTTTTTAACCGAAAACAAGAAACTAAGGTTAGTAATATAAGTTTCATTACAAAATCTTTAGTTGTACTCAAATTAGTTCATGCAAAAATGAATGCACTCCACATTAAAACTACTACATATATTATTTTATATGACTTTTGTGATTTCTACAGAAAGCACCAAATTTTCTAGGAGTGGAATGAACAAGTGGTCGACATATTGCAAAGGGACTGTCAGGAAAGTTAAAACTAATCACTACAAGACAGTGTTAAGAATCATGGCATGTTAAAGTGCAGTACTTACCTAACCTAAAGTATCAGGTGCATCGCCCTCAGATTTGTCATGTACAGTGGCTTCAAAAGTATTTACCCCCCCTTGACTTTTTATCTATTTTGTTACATTACAATCTATGTTTAAATATTTATGTAATTCAATTTGTGTGCGATGCATCAGCACTAAATAGTCTAAATTGGTGAAGTTAAGTGAGAAAAATAAAAAATAAATACATTTATGGGATTAAATAACTAAAATTGGCATGTGCATATGTACTCACCCTTTTTGCTATAAAGCCCCTAAAAATTTTGGTGCAAGCAATTACCTTCATAAATCACATTCTTAGTGAAAGGAAGTCCACCTGTATGCAATCTTAAGTGTTCCATGATCTGTCAGAATATACACATCTTTTCTGAAAGGCCACAGAGGCTGAAACACCATTAACCGAACAACACCATGAAGACCAAGGAGATCTCTGTTAAAGAAGTCGAAACCGGTTGTATTTTAGTTTGAAATAAAAATGATCTTTGAATCCGAATATCGAGTTCCATCATCATCCTTCAGGAAGGCATATTGATGGGAAAAATATTTACAAAGTGGTATCGCCCATGAAAGCACTGTCCAGTGCTCTCATTAGCTCCCAGATTTCTGCAGCAAACTGAATGGAAAGAGGAATGTAGTAATCCACTGATTGGATTTACATGCAGTACCTCAAGACATCAAATAGGTGAGTGGATTTATACTGAGTATACACCCTTGGAATCCAACTTCTGCACTGAGAAGCCTGCACTTCCTATTTTCTCTCCCAATAAACCCCTCTTGTTTACTAAAACTTTTGGTGCAAGCAATTAACTTCATAAATCACATTCTTAGTGAAAGGAAGTCCACCTGTATGCAATCTAAGTGTCACATGATCTGTCAGTATATACACATCTTTTCTGAAAGGCCACATAGGCTGAAACACCATTAACCGAACAACACCATGAAGACCAAGGAGATCTCCAAACAAGTCAGGGACAAAGTTGTTAAGAAGTTCAAGCCAGAGTTGGATTATAAAAAAAATATCCTACCCACTGATGATCCCCCCGAGCATCATGAAATCCATTACCATCAAATGGAAAGAACATGGTACCACAACAAACTTGCCAAGAGAGGGCCTCCTACCAAAACTCTCAGCCATGGCAAGGAGGGCATTAATCAGAAAGGCAGAACAGAGACTAAAGGTAACCCTGAAGGAGCTGCAGAGTTTCCAAGCAGAGACTGGAGTATCTGTCCATATGACCACAATAAGTCGAAAACTGAACAGAGGTGGCCTTTATGGAGGAGTGGCCAGGAAAAAAGTCTGTACTTATATAATGGTATTATTAAATGGTTAAACATCTATTTTTGATTACCATTTGCAATCTTTTTTGACTTCATGGTACATTTTACATAGAAAGTCTGTGGCTATGCACTATGTCACTTTATATGTCTCTTATCTTTTGCACAATATTGGATGTATTGAGTATTTTTTAATAATTGTTAAAATAAAAATAATTTTTTATTGTTTATATATAAAACTGCCATCTTCTCTTGTTTTTCATAGCAATAAATCGAGTAAGATTATGGGTTCTCTGGGGGTGAATCTTTGACTGCCCTATTATGTGTGTTTTGAAAGATCTGGGATTACATTCATTAATGTATAATTTTCCGTAGCTGTATGTGTGACACCCCAGGGGTCTGGTTGCCACAGTAACGTAATGTTATGTCTGAGAGCAGGTGGGAGGTCCTTTGGTCAGGGATCCTGTGCATGCCACACCTCCTGCCCAGCCTTGGGAGGGGAAGAACTTCCCCTGTATAAACCCGGGGCTGAGGCAGGGTGAGTGAGTCCAGGAAGAGTAGAGACAAGAGCAGCATAGGAAGCAGCAGAGTCACAAGGAGTCAGGGGCTGGCAGCTAAAGAGCTCGCCCTGACTAAGAAGATCCTTTACCGGACCCGGAGTCCGAGGCTGTGGGGACTAACTTCTACCCAGCAGCAGAATCCGTCAGGCAGGGGATTTCAGGTCCCCTGGCCCAGAAGCCCGAAGGCCCGGTCACACGTGTGGGACCAGCACCGCCATCGTGGAGCGGAAGCCATTAGAAGGCCCCGAGTCACCGGCCATACGGGTGAGCACCACACGGTACACTCAGGGACGTGGGCTACTTACATCAGCTTCTAGCAAGGTAGCCAGAAGAGTACAGTCAGCTTGGGAGGCCTACAACTACGCCTGGCCAGGGGAGATCCCATCTGCTCAAGGACTGACCAGGCCCCGTTCGCTAGCAAGTACTCCGGGAGGGTCTATCGTTGTTACCAGTAAAGACCCTGAACTCTACCATACCGTCTCTGAGTGGTTCCTGCTACCCCCATCATCCACGTCGGCTGCCCTGAGGCCATACCCCTCCCGTTGGGGGTTATACTATCACGCTGCACCATCCTTCCACCGGCCTCAGCGGTCTGCCCTGCAGCAGCAGCCCCCTGGCTGCACTCAACGGGTGGCGTAGTCATCAACCATTTTCTACCAATAGACTGCCGTCCAGTTTGACTCCCTGGGCACGGACCGGGTCACCGCCACGAGACTACAACCCTCAACAGATCCGGCTCCGGGTAAGCTCTCGCCTGCGCAGCGCGACACAGGCCCAGGGGCGCGTCAACTTTGGCGTAGTCGGCAGGATAACGTGCCCGCAACCACCGGGTACTGCGTGCCTGAAAAGCAAAGACTGTTCAAACTTACCAGTGGTGAAGATTCCCGCCATCGGTGAAGATTCCCGCCATCCGGCGCCATCTTCAGCCTTCTTCCCGCCATCCGTGGAGTTTTCCCGCCATTGGACGCCATCTTGAGGACGCCGCGCGGGAAGAAGAGGGGCGTGGACTCCGAAAGCGCGCGAGAACTGAAGCCCCGCCTCACGTCCGGACGTTGCGTAAGGTCCTGGAAGGAGCCCAGCAGACGCCGACGTCACAGGAGCGCGACGGAAGGTCCTCAACCCTGACGATCCACTGCGGAGCCGCGGCCTACGGAACAGGATCATCGCAAGGTAGGCCACGGTCCACTAGGGGGGAGGAAGATGTCGGATACGGAGGAGAGCTCCACTGCCTCAACCCCCGCCAGCGCTACCGCTGTTGCAGTTATGCCCTTCACCATGCCCTATATCCCGGGAGCAGCTTGGCTACCCCAGTACTCAGGGCAGTCACATACCCTGCATGACTTTAGAGAAAAGCTGGATAGCCTCTTCCAGGTGTACCCCCTCACAGAAGAGCAAAAAGTGAGCATCCTGGTGGCCCAACTAACCGGGGCAGCCAAAAGGGAGGTAAAGTCCTGGCCACCTGGGAGGAAGACTGTCGCAGAGATACTAACCCGGCTGAAGGACACCTTTGATACCCGCACCTCAGCCGAGATTAAACTTAGATTCTACGGGTGCAAGCAGCGAGCGCATGAGAGTATAAGGGACTATGCACTAAACCTACAAGAGGCCCTGAGGGCCATTAAGCAGACCGACCCTAATGGAGTGGGAAACGAGGACAGGCTGTTGACCGAACAATTTATAGAGGGTTTATATTGCAATGCCCACCGCACCCAGTTGCGGGCAATGGCCTTACAGGACCCTCATCTAGAATTTGCACAGTTCAAGGACAGAGCCATCCGGGTGCTCCGAGAACCGGCACCAGGTGGCGTTGTGACCCACAGACGCCCCACTACCACTTACTACCAGGAGGCGGCGCCCTTGTCAGCAGGGCCTGTGGGAGCTGATGCGCAGGCTTTGGACAATGACCCGGCTCCAGACCTACACCATCAGGTCCAAGAGCTAGCTAAAAGCGTTGCTGCGCTAACCCGAACTGTGCAGTCTTTACAGGTTTCCACTCCAGGGAAGATCCAGCTGGCATCCGGACCGGAGGACATCCCGTGGCGTCGACCAAGGAGGACCCCACCGGCCAGAGGAAGACCCAGTGACCGATACAGCGAGGACGGACGACCCATCTGCCGCCGCTGCAATCAACCCGGACATATGGAAAGGTACTGTTCTTTAAACGGGCACAACCAGGGGTAGAGGGCCAACCCCCAGGAAAAAGATCACCAGGCCCATCGAACTGGCGCGACAGATATGTGGGAGGACGTCCAGTCTTGCCTGTGGTACTGGATGGCATTCCCATGAGTGCCCTACTGGACACCGGGTCACAGGTCACCACCATCCCGTACGTGCTCTTCAAGCAGTACTGGAATGACTTGGATATTACCCGCTACCCTGACGACGACTTGAGTATCATCGCCAGCAATGGTCAGCCCGTGCCACAGATCGGATTTAAAGAGGTGACCATCAAAATTGGTAGAGTCGAACTGGCCGCACAGGGACTGATCATTGTAGATATTGACAAACATGAGAGTCACCCAAAAATAACTCTAGGAACTAATGTAATTGAAAATTGTCTTGCAGAGGTGATTTTCCTTTTACAGCAGGTTGCCAAGAATGCCAGCTCCGGCGAGCAGCGGGTGCTCCAGAAAGAAATCCGGGCACTGATGCAACGGCAACAAGTGGAACTCTCCGGCGGTGAGATTGGTAGCGTAAGAATGTGTGACCCTTTTCCTATTGCCATGCCCCCAAAAAGTGAAATGATGATTTGGTGCCGGGCAGCTATTGGTCTGAGAGGTAGGGATTACCAGGCAATGGTAGAACCAGTTTACTCAGACAGTAGGCCCACCATTTTGACAGCACGGGGGGTGGTCAATGTTCGCCATGGGAGGGTGCCCGTTCGCATAATAAATATCGGGGAGAGGGAAGTGTACCTGCCCCGGTATGCCACGCTAGCCAAATTATATACCACTAATCAAAATTCTATACAATCTGTGGAACCCTTGCCTCCATCTCACCCGGAGGAAGGTAACGGCTCTAAGAAAGACATGGAGGACTGGTGTCAGCAACTACATTTGGGTACTGACTCCACTCCTTCACACCAGAAACAAGGAGTCTATCGGGTAGTTCAGGAGTATGAGAGAGTGTTTAGTAAACACCCGTTAGACTTCGGGCGAGTCAAGGGGGTAGAACACCGCATCCCCACGGGAAATCATCCTCCCATAAAAGAGAGGTATCGACCCGTACCCCCTGCACATTACCAACACGCCAAGGGGATGCTTAGAGACATGAAGGAGGCTGGGGTAATTCGGGATAGCTGTAGCCCCTGGGCAGCCCCGCTAGTTTTAGTCAAAAAGAAAGACAACACCATGAGGATGTGTGTAGATTACCGGAAAATCAACCGTATCACACACAAGGATGCGTACCCCTTACCAAGGATAGAGGAGTCATTGGCTGCTTTAAGATCTGCTAACTTCTTCTCTACCCTGGATCTCACTAGCGGGTACTGGCAGGTTCCTGTAGCAGAGGCGGACCGGGAGAAGACCGCATTCACCACCCCGATGGGACTTAGTGAGTTCACCTGCATGCCGTTCGGACTCTGCAACGCCCCAGGGACCTTCCAACGATTAATGGAGTGCTGTCTGGGCCACAGAAACTTCGAGACGGTCCTGTTGTACCTGGACGATGTCATCGTATACTCCAAAACTTATGAGGACCACCTGAAACACCTGGCGGAGGTGTTCGAAGCTCTGGCGAGTTACGGCCTAAAGGTGAAACCCTCCAAGTGTCACCTCCTGAAACCAAAGGTGCAATACCTGGGACACGTGGTGAGCGCTGACGGAGTGGCTCCCGACCCCGATAAGATCACCGCAATCAAAGGATGGCCAAGCCCTTCCAGCGTAAAAGAAGTGCGGCAGTTCCTAGGGTTGGTAGGCTACTACCGAAGGTTTATTCCCGGTTTCACCAAAAAGGCGGCGCCTATGCAGGACCTCCTGATAGGCCAGTCCCGGAAGGCCAAGAACCAGAAGCCGCCCTTCAAATGGGAAGAGCTAGAGGAAGAGTCCTTCCGCCAGCTGAAGATGGCCCTCACGGGGGATGAAATCTTGGCGTATCCGGACTATAGCCAGCCCTTCATCCTCTACACCGACGCCAGTAACGTCGGGCTAGGAGCCGTACTGTCCCAGATTCAGCAGGGGAAAGAACGAGTAATCGCCTATGCCAGCCGAAAACTGCGACCCACCGAAAGGAATCCCGAGAATTATAGCTCATTTAAGCTAGAGTTCCTGGCCGTGGTATGGGCAGTCACCGAGCGCTTTAAGCATTACCTCGCTTCTTCCCGGTTCACCGTATACACGGATAACAACCCGCTGACACACCTGGACACGGCAAGACTCGGTGCCCTGGAGCAGAGGTGGATGGCCCGTCTGTCTAACTACGAGTTCACAATCAAATACCGGGCAGGGCGCTCCAATACCAACGCGGACGCCCTGTCCAGGATGCCCAACCTGCCGGACGGAGGAGAAGATCCGGAGGGACTGGAAGAAGTTGAACTCCCTGCGTTCCACCGTCATGGGACTATCCAGTATTCCCACCGGGTAAGGAGTAAGCAGGCTGCTACGTTGAACCCCTTACCTCACTACAACTGGGCGGAAACGCAAGACAGCGACCCTGCCGTCCGACTGGTGAAGGAGATGCTGACTCGCCCGGAGGCTAGCCTGGAATCAGACGCTCCAGAGGAAGCCAAACAACTATGGGCAGAGAAGAGTCGACTGTTCCTTTACAAGGGGAAGTTGTGCCGCAGAATGGTTAACTCCAGGACGCATGAACTACTCTGGCAAGTAGTGGTGCCACGAAGAGACGCAGCCATGGTGATGGAGGCATACCACGACGGAGCTGGACACTTCGGGTGGAAAAAGCTGGAGTTCCTGCTGCGCGAGCGGTTCCACTGGGTAGGCATGAGGGGAACCATCGAGAAGTGGTGCAGAGACTGTGGCCCGTGCAATCTGAGAAGGAAGGACAGGGCCAGCCAGAAGACTCCCCTGCAGTCCATCGTCACCCGGCAACCGTTGGAACTGGTAGCCTTGGATCATGTAAAACTGACCCCCAGCAGAAGTGGCTACGTCTACGCGTTAACCATCGTGGATCATTACTCCCGGTTTCTGGTTGTCGTCCCCGTCAAGGACTTAACGGCTCAAACAGCAGCTAGAGCCTTCCAGCAGCACTTTTGCCGTCCACACGGGTACCCGGACCAAGTGCTGACGGACCAGGGACCTGCCTTTGAAGCGGAGGTCTTCCAGGAATTCTGCAATCTGTATGGCTGCCGGAAGATAAGGACGACACCCTACCATCCGCAAACTAATGGACTTTGTGAAAAAATGAACCAGGTGGTAATGGATCTTCTAAAAACGTTGCCCCTAGAAGAACGCAGTCTGTGGCCTGAAAAGTTGCCCGATCTGGTGGACCTATACAACCACATCCCGGTAGGTTCCACCAACTGTACCCCGGCTTACCTAATGAGGGCAAGACCTGGTAAGTTACCTGTTGACCTGGAAATGGGAGTCCTGACACCCGAGGACACTTCACCAGAAACAGACTGGGACACAGAGAGGCAGCAGCAGTACCGGAAAGTACAGGAGAGCGTGGAGCGAAGTCTCTGTCAGGCTAGGGAAAGACAAGAGAAGACTTACAACCAGTATGCTCCCGCTGTTCCCCTGGTACCCGGAGAGCAGGTCTTGAAGAGGAAGAGACGGCTCCACAAGTTGGACGACCAGTGGGAGAAGGACCCGTACACCGTACTGCCCTCAAGCCACGAGAACCCGAAGGTCTGTACCATCAGTAAAGACGGAGGGGAAACCACAGCCATTGTATCCCGGGACCACCTGAAGAAGTGTCCCGAACAACTGAGGAACCCTGAGGAGGAACAGGAAGACCATCGACCCGTGGAAGAAAGGGAAGATATGGTTAGTACCGTGCTCGGGGACTTCCCTCGGTCTTGGACTCAAGTCAATGGTGCAGTTGTGGTACCCGTACTCACCTTCCTCCAACCATCATCCCAAGAACCTACGGAGCAACGGGTAGAGCTGGAAGAGCAGCCGGTCCAGGAGGCAGAAGACTCCACCCAAGCGGAACAGGAGAATCAACCCTCTGCTTATAGTGAGCCTGCCGTACCCCTAGTGAGACAAAGAGCCGGTAGACAGCTGCCCAGTTTACCCTTGACAGCTCCTACACCCTGTAGTTCAGGGCCAGACAGTCAGCTCCGTAGGTCCACTAGGGCCACTAGAGGCCAGTTACCCGCACGTTGGAGGATCTAAATGTTTAAGTTGTTTTATAATGTTTACCTGTTTATTGTTGCTTGTGTGTAATTTTGTGTTTCTAGTTGTTTTTAGGAGTCTTCGGTGGATTTACCGGGAATCCTTTGTATATAGTTGGAGCGTAACCCAGGATGGACTAGAGACTGTCAAGGACTCGGGGTAGAACAGACCCCTACCTGGTTACGTCTCCCTGTGTTGGTGAAATGGACACCTTTACTTTTCTTCAAAGACTGCACCCGGTTGCGGACACGCCGTAACCATCTTATGTGCTTTTCCTTATTGTATTTTATTGTTATTGTTATATTTTTCTAAAAAAAAAAAATGTTTAGTCCCGGAGTACTAAATTTCACTAGGGGGGAATGTGACACCCCAGGGGTCTGGTTGCCACAGTAATGTAATGTTATGTCTGAGAGCAGGTGGGAGGTCCTTTGGTCAGGGATCCTGTGCATGCCACACCTCCTGCCCAGCCTTGGGAGGGGAAGAACTTCCCCTGTATAAACCCGGGGCTGAGGCAGGGTGAGTGAGTCCAGGAAGAGTAGAGACAAGAGCAGCATAGGAAGCAGCAGAGTCACAAGGAGTCAGGGGCTGGCAGCTAAAGAGCTCGCCCTGACTAAGAAGATCCTTTACCGGACCCGGAGTCCGAGGCTGTGGGGACTAACTTCTACCCAGCAGCAGAATCCGTCAGGCAGGGGATTTCAGGTCCCCTGGCCCAGAAGCCCGAAGGCCCGGTCACACGTGTGGGACCAGCACCGCCATCGTGGAGCGGAAGCCATTAGAAGGCCCCGAGTCACCGGCCATACGGGTGAGCACCACACGGTACACTCAGGGACGTGGGCTACTTACATCAGCTTCTAGCAAGGTAGCCAGAAGAGTACAGTCAGCTTGGGAGGCCTACAACTACGCCTGGCCAGGGGAGATCCCATCTGCTCAAGGACTGACCAGGCCCCGTTCGCTAGCAAGTACTCCGGGAGGGTCTATCGTTGTTACCAGTAAAGACCCTGAACTCTACCATACCGTCTCTGAGTGGTTCCTGCTACCCCCATCATCCACGTCGGCTGCCCTGAGGCCATACCCCTCCCGTTGGGGGTTATACTATCACGCTGCACCATCCTTCCACCGGCCTCAGCGGTCTGCCCTGCAGCAGCAGCCCCCTGGCTGCACTCAACGGGTGGCGTAGTCATCAACCATTTTCTACCAATAGACTGCCGTCCAGTTTGACTCCCTGGGCACGGACCGGGTCACCGCCACGAGACTACAACCCTCAACAGATCCGGCTCCGGGTAAGCTCTCGCCTGCGCAGCGCGACACAGGCCCAGGGGCGCGTCATATGCCCCTCCAGTGAGTGGTAATGCAAAAGTACCAGATAACAGACTGCAGTTATGTCATACGTGGTCTCTAAAGAAAGGTAAATTCATAATGGAAAATATGGTATCACTTTCAGGCTTCTGCGATCAACCAGTGATAAGTTATTCCAGAAGTTAGAGATTCTAATAAAAATATGAAGGCTGGAGCCCAGCACACATAATGTCAGCACAAGGGGCGTTTGGGCAGGTCCCCCCCTTCGGCATAAAAGACACAGCTGAAGGTGGGTTAGTATTCATTGCCGGAGGGTATAGACTCTATAAGCAAAGGATCCCATTCGATAACGGTCAAATCAAATTAAAGCGCCTCCCCTCCAGCTATACTGAATCGTCCCTGCGATCTTAATAGTAAGTCTTCTTTAATCCCTGTTTATTAGTGTTGAGCGAGCACTAAAATGCTCGGGTGCTCGATGCTCGGGCCGAGCTCACTGTGATACTCGGGTGCCCAATGTTAGTCTATGGGAGACCCGAGCATTTTTGCGGCGGCACCCCTGGCAGTTTGTAGAAAGCCTAAAAAGTGCCCAAAACGATAGTGACAGTGCTCAAATGACATGGGGACAGCATGGGGATAGCCCCAGGAAGCATTTATGACCCCCAGGTCACTGCTGTCAACAACGTGGTCAGAGGTATTAAGGCACTTTTACGGGCTCACAATAAAAAGTTCAAAAACGAAACTGAAACGGTTTTCCTGTTAAGGAACTTCCTTTCCAGGGTAAAGACTTGTGTATAAGGTAAAATAAATAACCAAAAACAAAAATACTCCTCCACACCTTGGGCTATGTTCACAAGTAGCATTTTTTATGCGTTTTTGCCCTTTTGTATTGCTTTCAACCGTGACAATTGCATTCACCGCAAAATGTCATTTTAACATTTTACAATCTTATCTGGCCATGTGCTGTGTGACACATGCATACAGTGCTGAAAAGACATGGGAACAGCATGGGGGAGACCCCTGGAAGCATCTCTGACACCCAGGTCACTGCCTAAAAGTGTGCCCATCAGAAGTGATCCTTGCCGCATCAGAAGCTGCAGACTTGCAACTATCCCCGTGCAAGTCCTTGTCCCAGGGCAGTGTTCAATTGTACCTCCCCCATTCCTTGCAATGCAAGCGCAAGTATGCAGCCTGCCACCCACCCACCCCCAGGCTGCAATACCATACTGCAACACGTCCTCCAGACATAGAGGATTGCGGGTCCTGGGTCAATCAGGCTTCAACACAAAGTTCAGAAGGTAGACAGCAGCAGTGGTCGGCCTCCTACACAACGAGTAAATTATTTATGATCATGATGAGGCCATCCATCTCCTTAGCTTTCTGTTCCTTGGAATGCAAGCGCATGTATGTAGTAGCGGCTAGGCCTGAGGCGGTCAGCGTTTTGGCGCATATCTTACCTCCTCCGAGGATTGCTGGATGTTTTCCTGCTACTATCCCAGTTCTATGACTCCGGTAAAACAAAGCTTCAGGTGATGAATGGTGGATGAGGTGGTGGCAAAGGAGAAAGAGCAGGAGGAACAGGGACCATTCACATTAATATCAGGCCAGTCAACCACACATGTCTTGTAGAATATGTTTCTGTACCAAAATGAGCGGTTCGGTTACACGGTTATAGGGCATACAGTAAGTGCAATGCCTACCAAAAATTTCGAGGCACTCCAATGACCCTTGGAAGTGACATTGAGGTCAGAGGGCCTTAACTAAATCGTTTTTTCCATTTATAGCAACTGGGTCTCCTGTACACTGTTGGCATAAGCAGTGAATGGAAGGCTTTCCAAAAATTATGAGGAACTGCAATGCCCCTTGAAAGAGACGTAGATTACAGCGTACTAAAAACCTTCTACCTATTATTGGGGAGTGGGTCTCCTTGAGTTTTCGCCTATGCATTGAAAATCAAAAGCTGACTAAAATTAGGAGGAAATGCAATGCTCGTTGGAAAAGTCGTGGAGGTTAGAGGTAATTAAAAATAACATTTCAATGCCCCATTGGAAGAGCTGTGGAGTTCAGAGTAGTTAAACAAGACCGTTTTAATGCCCGTTGGTAGAGTGGTGGAGGTCACAGCTGATTAAAAAGACAATATCAGTGCCCCTTGGAAGAGCTGTGGAGCTCAGAGTGGTTTAACAAGATGGTTTTAATGCCCCTTGGAAGAGCTGTGGAGTTCTGAGTGGTTTAACCAGATGGTTTTAATGCCCCTTGGAAGAGTGGTGGAGGTCACAGATGATTAAAAAGACCATATCAATGCCCCTTGGAAGAGCTGTGGAGTTCAGAGTGGTTTAACAAGACGGTTTTAATGCCCCTTGGAAGAGTGGTGGAGGTCGCATCTGATTAAAAAGACAATATCAATGCCCCTTGGAAGAGCTGTGGAGTTCAGAGTGGTTTAACAACACGGTTTTAATGCCCCTTGGGAGAGCTGTGGAGTTCCGAGTGGTTTAACCAGACGGTTTTAATGACCCTTGGAAGAGTGGTGGAGGTCGCAGATGATTAAAAAGACAATATCAATGCTCCTTGGAAGAGCTGTGGAGTTCAGAGTGGTTTAACAAGACGGTTTTAATGCCCCTTGGAAGAGCTGTGGAGTTCAGAGTGGTTTAACCAGACCGTTTTAATGCCCCTTGGAAGAGTGGTGGAGGTCGCAGCTGATTAAAAAGACAATATCAATGCCCCTTGGAAGAGCTGTGGAGTTCAAAGTGGTTTAACAAGACGGTTTTAATGCCCCTTGGAAGAGCTGTGGAGTTTTGAGTGGTTTAACCAGACGGTTTTAATGCCCCTTGGAAGAATGGTGGACGTCGCAGCTGATTAAAAAGACAATATCAATGCCCCTTGGAAGAGCTGTGGAGTTGAGAGTGGTTTAAGATGACGGTTTTAATGCCCCTTGGAAGAGCTGTGGAGTTCCGAGTGGTTTAACCAGACGGTTTTAATGCCCCTTGGTAGAGAGGTGGAGGTCGCAGCTGATTAAAAAGACAATATCAATGCCCCTTGGAAGAGCTGTGGAGTTCAGAGTGGTTTAACCAGACGGTTTTAATGCCCCTTGGAAGAGTGGTGGAGGTCGCAGTGGAATAAAAAGACAATATCAATGCGCCGTGGATGAGACGAGGAGGTCACAGTAGCTTAACAAGATGGTTTTAATGCCCCTTACAAGAGCCATGCAGTACAGCATCTTAAAAACATTATTCCCATTATTGGGGAGTGGGTCTCCCATAGTCTTTGCCTATGCCTTCCAAGCAAAAGCTGCCAAAAATTAGGATGGAGGAACTTGCAATGCTGGCAAACAAGAGCCATGCAGTACAGCATCTTAAAAACATTATTCCCATTATTGGGGAGTGGGTCTCCCATAGTCTTTGCCTATGCCTTCCAAGCAAAAGCTGCCAAAAATTAGGACGGAGGAACTTGCAATGCTGGCAAACAAGAGCCATGCAGTACAGCATTTTAAAAACATTATTTGCATTATTGGGGAGTGCGTCTCCCATAGTCTTTGCCTATACCTTCCAAGCAAAAGCTGCCAAAAATTAGGACGGAGGAACTTGCAATGCTGGCAAACAAGAGCCATGCAGTACAGCATCTTAAAAACATTATTCCCATTATTGGGGAGTGGGTCTCCCATAGTCTTTGCCTATGCCTTCCAAGCAAAAGCTGCCAAAAATTAGGACGGAGGAACTTGCAATGCTGGCAAACAAGAGCCATGCAGTACAGCATCTTAAAAACATTATTCCCATTATTGGGGAGTGGGTCTCCCATAGTCTTTGCCTATACCTTCCAAGCAAAAGCTGCCAAAAATTAGAACGGAGGAACTTGCAATGCTGGCAACACGGACCAAGGTCACCCTGGTGGTATAGTGGTGGTGGAGGCTGAGGATAAGGAGAAGAGCAAAATACAGCCGAAATGAGGAAGCGTATACCCAGGTGTGGGTGTGAAGCGGTGCATGGGAATACACCTCCCGAAATAACACAGTGGATTTGACTTTAAGTTACTCTGCTGTCATTTGGTGGTGATGAGAAGTCTGGCCCAATCCAGCCCTTGTTCATTTTGATAAGGGTCAGCTTGTCAGCATTGTCAATTGATAGGCGAGTGCGCTTATCAGTTATAATTCCCCCAGCGGCACTAAAAACACGCTCCGATAACACGCTAGCGGCAGCGCAGGTAAGGACCTCCAAGGCGTACAGAGTGAGTTCATTCCAAGTGTCCAGCTTGGATACCCAAAAATTAAAAGGCACAGAGGAATCACGGAGGACGCTGGTAGGGTCGGCAAGGTACTCCCTCACCATATTTTGAAACTTTCCACTCCTTGTGAGAGTACCCCGCGCCTCAGGGCCTGTAAGCTGGGCGAGTCTCAGAAAACTGTCCCAGAACGTTGACAGTGTTCCCCTGCCTCTGCTGGATTGGAGTTGCGTCTCTCTCGCCTGTACGCCTTGGTTGGGCAACGAACTGTGATCTCTGCCGCTAGCGTGTTCAAATGGGAATTTTTTTTTAACAGTTCTGCAGCAAGGGCTTTCTGGTACTGCCCCATTTTTGTAGACCTCTCCACCTCAGGAATAAGAGAGTGAAAGTTCTCCTTGTAGCGGGGGTCTAAAAGTGTCACCAACCAGTAATGACTGTCACCCAACATTTTGACAACGCAAAGGGTCACGGTTAAGGCAGCGTAACATAAAGTCAGCCATGCGTGCCAGACTGGTAACGGGCAAGACTTCCGTGTCCTCATCAAGATGACGACTGACTATGCACTCCTCCTCCTCCCCCTGTCCTCAGGCCACCCACGCTGAACCGACGGTATGACAGTTGTACAGGTACTATCGTCTACAGAGCATGATGCCAGCTCCTGTTCTTCCTCTTCCTCCTCTCCCTCATTTTCCCCCAATGCACGTTGGGATGAGATGAGACTGGGCTGTGTGTAAACGCCCGCTACGGCTTCTTGATCCATCTCATCATACTCTGGCTGCAATGCCTCCTCTTTAATTCTCTGCAGACAGTGTTGCAAAAGACAGACAAGTGGGATGCTGACACTAATGATTGCGTCATCGCCACTCACCATCTTGGTGGACTACTCAAAGTTTGTCAAGATGGTACATATGTAAGACATCTAGGTCCACTCCTGAGGTCGTATGTGTGGAGTCTGACCTGAATATCGACGGCCTTGTAGCAGCTGGTACTCCACAACTGCTTCTCTTCTGCTCACAAATCCTTTGCAACATGTGGAGGGTAGAGTTCCAAAGTGTGGGGACATCACACACCAGTCGGTGTGCCGGAAGCTGCAAACGCTGCTGCAACACAGCAAGGGCGGCGGAAGCTGTAGCCGACTTGTGAAAATGAGCTGACAGGCGGCGTACTTTGACGAGCAGATCTGGCAACTCGGGGTACGATTTAAGAAACAGCTGAACCACGAGGTTAAGCACACGAGCCAGGCATGGTACGTGTGTGATCTCGCCTCAGAGCTGCCACCAGGTTACGGCCATTGTCACACATGACCATGCCTGGATGTAGGTTCAGCGGTCTCAGCCACAGATCTGCCTGCTGTTTCACAGCTGTCCACAACTCACAAGCAGTGTGAGGTTTATCACCTAAGCTTATGAGTTTCAGCACAGCCTGTTGCTGCTTGGCGGAGGCAGTACTGCAGTGCTTCCAGCTTGTAAATGATGTGGTGATAGCTGAGATGGAGGCTGAGGAGGATGATGTGCAAGAGCTGTACACTGTGGGGGCAACTCTGACTGACATAGGGCCCGCAATCCTCGGTGTGGGGAGGATGTGTTCCGTCCCAAGGTCCGACTGGGTCCCGGCTTCCACTATGTTTACCCAGTGTGCCGTCAGGGAGCTGTACCGTCCCTGGCCACAAGCACTTGTCCACGTGTCCGTTGTCAGGTGGACTCTCCCAGAAACTGCGCTGTTGAGGGCACAGCAGATGTTTTGGGACACGTGCTTGTTCAGTGCGGGGATGGCACACCGGGCAAAATAGTGTCGGCTGGGGACCGAGTACCGAGGGATGGCCACCGTCATAAGGTTGCGGAAGGATTCCATCTCCACCAGTCTAAAAGGCAGCTTTTCCAACGCAAGCAGTAGGGAAATGTGCGAATATAGGACTGTTGCCTGTGGGGTGTTGGCTGCGAATTTGGGCTTTCGTGCAAAGGTCTGGGATATGGACAATTAAACGCTGCGTTGGGACATGGACGTTGATGCTGTTTCTTGAGAAACTACCATAACAAGTGAAGACTGAGAGGAGGGGGCATCTTTGCATGCAGTATTGACAGGGGATTGCCTTCCGCGCACAGCAGGGGGTTCTCTTACACGCACAACAGCGGAAGAAGCAGTGGTGACACCCGCTGACACTGATCGTGGACCCTGCGGTTCGCCCGACAAAGTCGGGTGCTTTGCTGACATGTGCCTGATCATGCTGGTGATGGTCAAGCTGGTAGTTTTGTCACCCCTGCTGATGCTGGCATGGAAGGTGGTACAAATGGCCTTTTTGGGGTAATCAGCAGAGTCTTTAAAAAAATTCCAGACTCTGAAAGACCTACCGGTTGTACTGGCAACGTCCCTCGTGTTGGTGTTACGGGGAACGGTTGCCTGCCTTCTGTCTGCAGCCACCACACTGCTTCTTCCTGCCTGTTGGGGTACTTGGCCTCCCTCTCCCTGTGTGCTGCTGGCCTCGCTCTGCGTGTCCTCCTGCCATGTTGGGTCAGTTACTAGATCATCCACCACCTCCTCCTCTTCCGCACCACGATCTTCTTCCTCACTTCGTGGCAACTGTGTTTCATCATCGTCCACCTCTTGTGACAAATTGCCAGTGTCACCTTCCTGTGGCCATGGCTGTTCAAATATTTGGGCATCGCTACATGGGATCTCCTCTTCCACCACTTCAAGACGAGCAGGAGAGTGAAACCAATATGGAAATGGACCAGTGAACAGCTCTTCAGAGTGTCCAACTGTGGGATCAGTTGTTGTCTGACAACACTCGGCATGATGGGAGGAAGGAGCACTCGGCATGATGGGAGGAAGGAGCATCAGGGTGAGGAGGAGTATGCGGTCGAGACTCACGGCTACTAAAACTTGACCGTGTGGAAGACAGACCGGAGGTGGTGGTGCCCAGGTAACTGGAAGTATTATCTGCTATCCAATTAATAACCTGTTCACACTGATCAGTTCGCAATACTGGTGTTGTTGTGTGCTTCACTAGTAATTCGGTCAAGAAGTGGGAACGAGAAGATGTGGCGGTTGGTTGTGGCACATTTTCACCTTGGCCACGGCCCCGTCCTCTGCACGCACCATCACCAGAACGTCCAGTTCCACGTCCCTAGCCACGCGCCTTGCCCATTGTAAATGAAGTAAAATAGCTTACACTCGCACTATCAATGGAAAAGGGTAATAAAAAGGAAATTAGAACTGTGGAAGAGGAAAACCACAGTTCTATTTCTCTGGCCTACACCAGAATCTTTCAAACAGATATATTTGTGTCTGAACAATCACGGAGACATTATTACTGTTTTTCTTTATGGAAAAAATACCAAAAGCTGGATAATACAGAGATTTGAACCGTGGAACTGCAAAACCACAGTTCTAATTTACTGGCGTATACCAGACTTTTTAAAATAGATATATTTGTGGCTGTACAGTGAGCGACACACTCAAACTGTTTTTTTTTATGTAAAAAAGACCCAAAAGTGGATAATACAGAGATTTGAATTGTGGAACTGCAAAACCACAGTTATAGTTATGTGGGGTACACCAGAATCTTTCAAACAGATATATGTGTGTCTGAAAAATCAGGGAGACACTATTACTGTTTTTCTTTACGGAAAAAATACCAAAAGCTGGATAATATAGAGATTTGAACCGTGGAACTGCAAAACCACAGTTGTAATTTACTGGCGTATACCAGATTTTTTAAAATAGATATATTTGTGGCTGTACACTCACAGACGCACTTTTTTTTTTTGGTGGGGGGCACCAAAAGGTTAATAAGACGGGTATTTGTACAGTCTGATGGAGGAAAAAAAAAGAAAGAGGATTTAGATTAAAAAAAAAGGATTTTTCCTGGCCCCCGAGACCTGGAGCTAAGTCTAGCAATTTGAGCAGCAGGAGCACACAGGACTGTAATGCAGCGTTTGCTGGTATAGCCACTGCGTCTTCTATACAGCCTGCCTGCCTGATATCTGGGATAGATATTAGTCCTGAGAAGAACTGTTTTTTTGACTTGGCAGGCTTTAGAGACCCTACACTAACTATTTTGCAGTATATATCTCTCCCTAAATCAGCAGCAGTGACTCTACACTGTCTGATCCCGGCCGTCTGTGTCCAAGATGGCGGCGCCCGGTTTTAAATACTCAAGGTGATGCTGTGCGGCCAGCCAATCAATGTAATGCCCATAACCAACATGGCTGCGGCATTACAGTGACTGGCTGGCAATCCCTGCATGTTCACTGGCTCTATAAAGAGTGTCAAACATGCAGGGCGGAGACCCGAACTCCCGCCCGAGTAACCGGGAAATGCTCGGTGCTCGCCGAACATCCCGAGTAGCGTGATGCTCGGGCGAGTACCGAGCAGTGTCGAGCATCGCTCAACACTACTGTTTATTTTATTTGTGTAACTGTATATTCTGTACTGTAAATGTATCCTTTTGTAAAACCTTTTGTATATTTTTTAAAACATTGCCTACCTTTTGGTTTAAATATATAATTTAATAGTTCTGTTTCTTTTGTTCTGTAATTCTTCCCTTTCCCCAAAGCCATACGCTACCAGAAAGCAGGTGTCCGATCAGGCCTGTATTATATTTCAAAAGCTGGTCGGTGGTGGCAGCGAATAATCATAAGTGGGCTATCGTGAAGTTGGCAGTGACCGTACTGGGGTGTATACACATATTCCATATGTTGGAATCCGGAGGTGTATATGCCATACGTTCACTGTGCGCTTGCCGATACCTACATAGTGAGTAATTAAAATCGTGTGCACGCGAATCCCTGCTCAATAATGACAGAGTGACTGTAGCGGTGAAATATTGTGTGATCTCCCCGATGTCGTTCCTGACAAATTGGTAGCAAGTGGTGGGATATTACAGAACATCAGTGGCTGGATTGAGCAATCACTCCTGTCACTGAAAACTGGCATGGTTCTTGCGAGAATTCTGTGCAGAGTTTTAAGAAATCAAACTCAGTGTTTTATTTTTTTTTTAATTGGGACATTACTGTACGTGTAGAAGTTGCATCCCCTTCCTTCTCTAGTTTTTCTGTCCTTTTATTTGGCAATGATGGCTACATGTGGAGAGCCCTGGTACCACCAGCAGGTCAAAGGCCACTATCACTGTCCTCTGAGGCAGATTGACCCCACGGGCAAAACCAAGGCCCAAATGATTGCTGAACTGTAGCAAGGTGCCACAGAGCCAGTCCGACAGCAGAGCCCTGATAATGGGGAGGCCAGCCGAGGCCCGGATGGCGCTGCTGCAGGGGTCCCACCTGTGATTGCCTGCCATACCCGTAGCCAGGGTAGTGTGGACCCCCCCGGATTCAGAAGGAGCCATTCATCCTGCAGATCCGTGAGTCCAACAATGCCCTGTTCGTAGCATTTTCCTGTAATGGAAAAGGATGGGGACTTGGACACATTTCTGTGAGGATTTGAAAAGATCTACAGACCTGGTACGTGGTAGGTGCCCCATATCTAGCACAGCTCCAGGGATAATGAAAAAGGATGGGGAGAAACACAGGGATCATAGGGAAAACGGTCCCGTGCCGCCGACCGGTGTCACGACTGAATGTGACATGGCCAGTCGTACCTGCCCCATAACTAGCATGGCTCCCCAGGTAACCATGAGGGGTGAATAGGTAGGCCCCACAACCGGGCAAGGTAAAAGAAATGTGTGTCCCACTGTCTGTCAGGAGTATGGGAGGAAGGTACCCATAGCCTGTCACAGTTGTGTGGGAAAAATGTATCCCGAACTGGTCACGGTGATCGGAAAGCAGGATCCCCTGTCGGTCAGAGTGGTGGGCAAGTTGGGTCTACGGCTTGTTGGATCAGCAGGAAGGGTGGGCTGTGAGGTAGGCTTAAAGGGCGATCAGTAAATCGGCCCCTACGCTACCTCAAAGAGGGGCAGAAGTCATAGAAAATATTAATAAATTATTAAGGATTTCTCTCTCTCCCCTGAAATTCCTCCTCGCCTATGCTATTTGTCAAAGGACCAAAAGCTGACACTCTACAGAGCTGTCTGTATGCAAATTAGCACACACATGAGAAATGGCTAAGAGGCAGATGCCAGTACAAATAGAGGTGGCAAATTCAATTAACATGCGAGTGTGTTTTCCAGTGGAACCGACCTGCGATAAATCTACATCTAGGTGATGAGGTTGTATTTCCAGAACTTCAGAAGAATTCAACAGAAATCTTCAGTCTGGCCGTCACCGGTGCAAAATATGGAATATCTGAGATTCTATACATCCGATAATCATGGAACCCATATTTTTAGTGGCACGGTCAGCTAAGGAACAAGATGTATAATTTTCCATAGCTGTATGCCCCTCCAGTGAGCAAAAGTACCAGATAACAGACCACAGCTATGTCATGCGTGACAAAAAGAAAGGTAAATTTGCAATGGAAAATATGGTATCACTTTCGGGCTTCTGCGATCAACCAGCGATAAGTTATCCCAGAAGTTAGAGATTGTAATAAAAATGTGAAGGCTTGAGCCCAGCCCACATGATGTCACCACAAGGGGGCAGGTCTCCATCTTCGGTATAAAAGACACAGCCGAAGGTGGGTCAGTATTCATTGCCGGGGACTATAGATTCTATAAGCAAATGATCACATTCGGTAATGGTCAAATCAAACTGGAATGCCTCCCCTTCAGCTATACTGAATCATCACTGCTATCTTTATAGTAAGTCTTCTTTAATCCCTGTTTATTTTATTTGTGTAACTGTATATTCTGTACTGCAAATGTCTCCTTTTGTATATTTTTTATAAACACTGCCTCCCTTTTAGATTAAATATAAAATTTAATTGTTGTTTCTTTTGTTCTGTAATTGTTCCCTCCCCCAAAGAAATACGCTACCAGAAAGCAGGCGTCCGATCAGGCCTGTATTATATTTCAAAAGCTGGTCGGTGGTGGCAGAGAGTAATCATAAGTAGGCTATCGTAAAGCTGGCAGTGACTGTACTGGTGTGTATACGCATATTCCATACGTTGGAATCCGGAGGTGTGTATTCCATACGCTCACTGTGCCCTTGCTGATACCAACGTAGTGAGTAATCGGAATTGTGTGCGCACAAATCCCTGCTCAATCCTGACCGAGTGACGGTAGCAGTGAGATATTGTGTGATCTAGCCCGTGTCGTCTATGTCATTCCTGACAATCCCCGTCAGAAACGGCCCATCTCACGCATACTTCCTGGTAGCCGTGAATCTCCGATCTGACACCTCCGAAGCTTCTGTGATGTTCTGTCACTGGCGCACACGTCTGAGAACCGTACCGCCGCAACCTGTTCCCGTTCTGTCGAACAACGTCACCTGGGTGATGAACCTTGACTGACGTCGCTCGTGGCTTCAAGGCTTGGCCGTCGACGTCTGGGCTGGCCAGATACACGGCACCTTTCATCATGATTGGAGCTCCGGACGCTGTTGTTGCTCCTCTTGTCTCGCTCTTTGGCGGCAGAATCACCTCAGAACTTGCACATGTGCTGTTTTTCTCCTCAGCTCATTTCCCTGACAACGCTGTCCACAGAAGCCTAATCAAATGCCTCACCTCTGCCATGCCTCCATGCTGTTCTGGTTCCACAGTGTCTTGTCTCCTTACACTCCTCCCTTCTTTTATCTCGCCAGTCCCTGGGCAAGGGAAGTTTACAAATGTGTGTTGCTTCTTTAAGGGTAGTCCAACTTCTGCCAAGAACTGCACACATTCCTGAGCTTTCTGTTGGATTTGCGTCCAGATTAAGTCATCTTTTACGTACCGACTAGGAGGAATGCCTGCATTGGCTCGTTCTGTCCTGCTCGATTCTCGAAATAGAGATTATTCTGAGAGATCGAAGGTTCTAGTCGGTTCACTGGGCGTCGGTCCCGGTAGTTCCGTCGGTACATTGATCCACCCTTCATCAACAGTAACTGTTTCTAGAGGGGTCTTCAGGCGGAGCACCTTTTCCCGTTTTTCCGCCTCAGAAAGGCATGGGCAGATCATATTTCTGTGCAACACTCGCGTCGGGGGAACTCTCTTCACCTTCCGGTCAAATAGGGCTATTTGGGTGGACTCTCCTCACAATTCGATAGGGCACTTCTTCCCACTGGTAATCTAACTTAGGCTATGTGCCCACGATGCAGAAATGCTCAGGATTTTTTCCTGAGAGTTTCTGCATCTCCCTGGCAGAAAAAAACGCATGCGGATTGTACATGCGTTTTCCTGCCAGGGACATGTGGAAGTGAAGCGTTCTTCACTTGCATTTCCGCATGCGGGTTGACAAGCGCTTTCCAAGCGATTTTAGCATCACTTGGAAAGTGCTTTGTCAACTTGGTCACACTATATAAATCCACGCAAACGGCATGGATTTATATACTGTGACCCGAGAGAATGTCAAAAAATAAAAAAATTATGTATACTTCCGATGGCCCCCAGTGTCCTGCTTCCCTCCGTCCCGGCTGCCGGCAGCGGTACACTGAAGGACCTGCCGACGTCAGAGTCGCGTGACCTGTCACGTGACTATGACGTCAGCGCAGGTCCTTCATTCCATCGCGAATTGCTGTCAAGAAAGGAGGAGCGCATCGGGGGCCGCCAGAAGGTAAGTATGTATTTATTTTTTATTTTATTCTTTTTTTACAGTTCTCAATGGTACCCAGGTCCGGAGGAGAGTCTCCTCTTCTCTAGACCTGGGTACCATCCGCACATTAGAACGCATGGAATGAGCATCTACTTATACAGTGATGCGTAATCCATGCGGTCTAATGCAAGTCAATGGCGGCGAAAACGCAGCACTTCCGCAAAATAATTGGTAGTGCTGCGTTTTTTTCCGCAATGATAATCCGCAGCGGAAATTTCCGCAGCATGTGCACAGCACATGCGGATTATCATTGGGGAACATGGCAGGCCTTCTACCATGCAGTTTTTAAGCATTTTTGCAGCGTTTTTGCCGCTGCGGAAACGCTTAAAAACGCATCGTGGGCACACAGCCTTATTCTTGGGTCGCTTGGCTCGTATTAACACCTGCTCTCCTGCCCGAAGGGGTTCTTCCTGTGTTGGACTTTTAACGTGGTATACTATCTCCTTAAGTCTCTTTTCCACCAAGCGTCTCATCATTTGAAGTCAATGAGGATGTCCCTGAACCCAGGTAGTTGGGTGACTTCCCGGATATTCATCTCTAGTCCTAATTCGGTAATTTTTCAACCACCTTGCCCAAACAGTATTGTGTAAGGTGTGTATCCAGTGGTCGCATGAACTTGATTGTTATACACCCACCAGCTCGGAGACAGTCAGGCCACGTCATTTTCTGATCTTCCAGTGTTTATCACACTTGTAACAGAGTTCTATTGAAGCATTCGCAAGCTCCATTTCCCTGTCGGTGGTATGGTGTGGTCCGGTATTTGTCTATACCAAAGAGACGGTGCACTTCCTCCATTGTTTTCCCTTGGAAGCAGACTCCTTGATTTGAATGAATTCTCACCCATACACACGGATGAAATCTCGGTAAATTGCTTTGGCCGCTGTTTCTGCTGTCTGATCTTGAGTCCGAGTGACCACAGCGAACTTTGCGAAGTGGTCGGTCGTTACCAAACAATGCTCATAACCGTTGTAGGATGTTTAGATTATCAAGTAATCCACCATCAATACTTCCAATGGGGCAGACGTCTTTATAGTTTGGACTGGGGCTCTTTGTTCTGGAGACTTGGTTAACTCACACTGACGGCACCTTTGACAGGCTTCTTCCACTGTCTGTCGCAGCCGAGGCCAGTACACTAATCGCTGCAGCCATCGAAAAGTCTTTTCAGTGCTCAAATGGGGCCCCTGTTCATGAGTTTCCTTTGCCAGACTCATCGCCATTTCTTCAGAGATCACCACTTGCCAGGTGATGTCTATCTACCGAGGCAGCTGAATCCTTCGACACAGCAGACCATTCTTCATGACAAGTCGTTCCCATTGGCCTAAGATCTGCAACATACTAGCTGATAGAAACGTTCTTAACTTCCGATCAGGTTTCTGCCCAAAGGTAACCCACTTCCTCAGCTCCGCAAGTTCAGGATTGGACTGCTAGAGATAAATCCACTCATCCCTTGGGCATCCCAGGACCTGGGCGGGTTTACGCCAGGGCTGTGGAGTCGGAGTTAGTTTTGGTTGGAGTCGGAGTCGGTAGAAATGTACCGACTCTGACTCCAGCTTTAAAAAAAATGTATTAATATTTCAGAATTGAACTTTCATATGAATTTTATAAATGTTACTCAAATATATATGTTCTATCAAACTATGAACAACAGTGATAAGCAGTTCTGCTGGAGATAGAGACATTTCTTACTTCTTGTGTGTCACTGTTCTCCACTGCCCTTATCTAATCTTATACTTGGTTAACCTCATGCTGCCCCAACCCCCCTACTTACAGTGTATGAAACTGAAAGTGAAAATGTGTTGCAAATTCTTAGTAGTAAAGCTCCTCCTCTAGACTAGATGTTTACTAGGTGTGCGTCTTCCAAGCATCTCACAGCTGCTACTCAGAAGAGGAAGACTGTAAGAAGTATTATCCTTTCAACAAACTTTGCATCAGTTAACTGTGAGTACATGAGGAATAACAGTATTACTGACCACTATATCAGTTGTATGACCTGGCAATAATTTTGTACAATTGTTTTTAGGAAAAACAATTGTCGTTTGGATTGTGAATGCAGAATTAAAAACCTGAGAATGTCAAAGAAGCGTCACATTAAATCAGCTGTATTTGAACATTTCACCATCACTCAAGATAGAAAACATTATGTCTGTCAGTGTATGACAAATGATCCAGACGAAAACAAATGCTGTGAAGCCAAGATCAGTGCATATTCAGGCAAAGATAAAAATGCTCCTACCAGAGCTTCTAATCTAAAGAGACATTTACAGCGCTTTCATCCAAAAGTACTGAAAGCAGTGGATGAGAAAGACTGCATCCAAACCAATGAACCAGTGCCCAGCTCTTCCAGCCAAACAAAGGAGCAGAGAACTTTGCAGCCATCAGTTGCAAGATATTTTGTCAGTGACAAAGTTACTGTGACAATGACAGTAGATACATTTAAAAAACAGATCATAGAGTTTGTTGTAAAGGATAGTGTGCCTATTTCATTATTTTCATGACCAGCTTTTATGTGTCTGAATGGGGAAATGGCCCGCAAGCTTGGTGTTTCTCTGGAGAGAGTGAGTATTAGAAAATTAGTAATCAAAGAAGCTTTTAAACAAAAGGAAGAACTTAAAAAAACTCTCAAGGGACCCTTTCTGTTTCTTAAAATGGATGCCTGCACACGTCACAGAGTGAACTATTTTGCCATCAATGTCCGATTTGTTTGTGACAAAAATGAAATAGTTACCAAGACATTGGCAGTAAAAGACACCAAAGCTCATCACACCAGTGAGTTTCTCCAGGTCTTGGTGGAAAAGGTTCTGCAAGACTATGAACTTAAACATGAGCAAGTTCTTTCTGTCGTAACTGACAATGCTTCAAATATGATAAGTACTATTAAGCTAATGAATGAGAGTAATGATGGTGACCAGCAGCTAGAAGAACATTCTGGGTCCACAGACACAGAAATGTTTGAAATAGAGGAAAACAGTATTGTAACTGAGGAGCAAACTGAAGTTGCTTCAAATGAACAGCAACATGATAGTTTAGATGATCTTGTTGAAACTGTGTCAATACGTTCTTTCATTCATCACATGCGCTGTGTTGTGCATACGCTACAGCTGGCTATAAGAGACAGTCTGCAAGAAGGACATGCTGCTGCACTGATTGGCAAGGTGAGAAAATTGGCTACTGTTGCCAGAACCCCTAAAGTTGACTCAATTTTGAAGAGACGTGCTGGAAGAGGGGCAATTATTGATTAAGCCACATGATGGGGCAGTACTTACTTAATGATTCAGCGCTTGGTTGAACTGAAAACCTTTCTTGTAGACATGGCTAACCCTCAACTGACGCTAAATGAAAGTCAGTGGAATCAGGTGACTGAGCTGGAAAAATTGCTAGTGCACCCATTTACAGTGACTAAAAAATTACAAGCAGAGGACTTAACTCCAGGTATTTTCTTAAAGGAGTGGAAGAATCTGATGTTTCGCCTGTCCCAAAGAGGAGGGTTAATTGCAAGTGGCACTGCTACATCAATGAAACAGAGAGAGGAGCTACTATTACAAAATAACATTCTTTTGGCAGCTGTTTATGTAGACCCAATGCATCGGATTTTTCTAGATGATCAACAGCTAACTAAAGGAAAAGAAGCTCTTTTTAAAATAGCAGGATGAAAGGGTTGCAGGACAGTCAGGAGGAACAAGAAGAATTTGGTCGTCCTGCCACATCTTCACCCTCATCATCAACTGATGAAGAATTTAATTTCGAAAAATATTTGGATCACAAGGAGCGTGCAAAGCGTTCCAGCATAGAAGAAGAGTCATCCCCATCAAAGAACACAGCCAGTACATTTCAGCAGAATTTTTCACGTGCACTAAAAGAAATTGAGAAATTTGACCGTTCATCAAAAATAACAGTGCAACAAGCGATTCCTCTGTATCCTGACCTTGTCAGAGACGTTGCCCGAGTGGTTACTGCTTTGCCACCAACCCAAGTTAGTGTAGAGAGGTTGTTCTCTGCTCTCAAAATAATTAGATCAGATTTGAGGTCATCCATGAAGGAGGATCTGACAGAGGCAATACTTTTTCTGAGGACAAATTTATAGATTTCTTCTTATTAACTGCATAACAGTGTTTATTGCATATTTACTTACAAGAGTTTAGAAAAGTTTATAAAAGTTATTTGCTATATTCTAATTGTATTCTAATAAATATAGTTTTTGCTCTAAGTGGTCTGATTACTTATATGATGGTGAGAAACAGATTAAGCACGATGTTAATATTTTACAACAGTAAATTTATTGTTATGAATTGGCCATTTATGAAGGAGTCGGAGTCGGAGCCGGAGTCGGAGTCGGAACCTGATAAAATCCAGGAGTCGGAGTCGCAACTGTGGCTTACCGACTCCACAGCCCTGGTTTATGCTCCCCTTCTTTTTCTTGAGCAGCCATCACGTCGGCTGCGAAATGAGTGAAATCCGTGTTCTCGTCGCCTTCTAGATCTTCATCTGTGTCTCCCTTTGGACTTATTGAAGTGACTTGAGACAAATATCGGCATGGGTATTCTGAGCTTTTGACCAATACGCGATTCTGCACTGGTACTTGGATATTCTGGCAACCCACCTTTGTTCCAGTGCTCCTAACTTTGCATTTTTGCGATGAGCAAGGGGATTGTTATCGGTTCTCACCTGAACCTCTGACCCTGAGAAATCGTTAACAACCTTTTCAGCTCTAACTTGAATAAACTGTAGTTATCAGGGTTCCTTTCAGTTTCTCTCAGTGACCAACTAGCATATACAGTCACCCGTTCTTTGCCTTCTTGAATTTGCACTAATACTGCTCCTAAGCAGTACAGACTTCCATTGTGTATAGTAAGAAGGGTTGGGAGAAGTCACCATAGGCCGATATGGGAGCATTGGTTAATGCTATATTCAGGGCACAAAAGGCTTCTTGCTGTCGGCGCCCTCACTGAATTGCCCGTTGTCTATGTTCCCCAGCTGATCCTCTCAGAAGCTTGTGGTGAGGGGTCGCTATTTTGGCAAAATCTTTGATGAATCTTCGATAGTAGCCAGCCAGGCCCAGGAACGCTCTTAGCTCTCTTATATTAGTCGGAATTGGCCAGTTCTGTACAGCTATCCAATTAATAACCTGTTCACACTGATCAGTTCGCAATACTGGTGTTGTTGTGTGCTTCACTAGTAATTCGGTCAAGAAGTGGGAACGAGAAGATGTGGCGGTTGGTTGTGGCACATTTTCACCTTGGCCACGGCCCCGTCCTCTGCACGCACCATCACCAGAACGTCCAGTTCCACGTCCCTAGCCACGCGCCTTGCCCATTGTAAATGAAGTAAAATAGCTTACACTCGCACTATCAATGGAAAAGGGTAATAAAAAGGAAATTAGAACTGTGGAAGAGGAAAACCACAGTTCTATTTCTCTGGCCTACACCAGAATCTTTCAAACAGATATATTTGTGTCTGAACAATCACGGAGACATTATTACTGTTTTTCTTTATGGAAAAAATACCAAAAGCTGGATAATACAGAGATTTGAACCGTGGAACTGCAAAACCACAGTTCTAATTTACTGGCGTATACCAGACTTTTTAAAATAGATATATTTGTGGCTGTACAGTGAGCGACACACTCAAACTGTTTTTTTTTATGTAAAAAAGACCCAAAAGTGGATAATACAGAGATTTGAATTGTGGAACTGCAAAACCACAGTTATAGTTATGTGGGGTACACCAGAATCTTTCAAACAGATATATGTGTGTCTGAAAAATCAGGGAGACACTATTACTGTTTTTCTTTACGGAAAAAATACCAAAAGCTGGATAATATAGAGATTTGAACCGTGGAACTGCAAAACCACAGTTGTAATTTACTGGCGTATACCAGATTTTTTAAAATAGATATATTTGTGGCTGTACACTCACAGACGCACTTTTTTTTTTTGGTGGGGGGCACCAAAAGGTTAATAAGACGGGTATTTGTACAGTCTGATGGAGGAAAAAAAAAGAAAGAGGATTTAGATTAAAAAAAAAGGATTTTTCCTGGCCCCCGAGACCTGGAGCTAAGTCTAGCAATTTGAGCAGCAGGAGCACACAGGACTGTAATGCAGCGTTTGCTGGTATAGCCACTGCGTCTTCTATACAGCCTGCCTGCCTGATATCTGGGATAGATATTAGTCCTGAGAAGAACTGTTTTTTTGACTTGGCAGGCTTTAGAGACCCTACACTAACTATTTTGCAGTATATATCTCTCCCTAAATCAGCAGCAGTGACTCTACACTGTCTGATCCCGGCCGTCTGTGTCCAAGATGGCGGCGCCCGGTTTTAAATACTCAAGGTGATGCTGTGCGGCCAGCCAATCAATGTAATGCCCATAACCAACATGGCTGCGGCATTACAGTGACTGGCTGGCAATCCCTGCATGTTCACTGGCTCTATAAAGAGTGTCAAACATGCAGGGCGGAGACCCGAACTCCCGCCCGAGTAACCGGGAAATGCTCGGTGCTCGCCGAACATCCCGAGTAGCGTGATGCTCGGGCGAGTACCGAGCAGTGTCGAGCATCGCTCAACACTACTGTTTATTTTATTTGTGTAACTGTATATTCTGTACTGTAAATGTATCCTTTTGTAAAACCTTTTGTATATTTTTTAAAACATTGCCTACCTTTTGGTTTAAATATATAATTTAATAGTTCTGTTTCTTTTGTTCTGTAATTCTTCCCTTTCCCCAAAGCCATACGCTACCAGAAAGCAGGTGTCCGATCAGGCCTGTATTATATTTCAAAAGCTGGTCGGTGGTGGCAGCGAATAATCATAAGTGGGCTATCGTGAAGTTGGCAGTGACCGTACTGGGGTGTATACACATATTCCATATGTTGGAATCCGGAGGTGTATATGCCATACGTTCACTGTGCGCTTGCCGATACCTACATAGTGAGTAATTAAAATCGTGTGCACGCGAATCCCTGCTCAATAATGACAGAGTGACTGTAGCGGTGAAATATTGTGTGATCTCCCCGATGTCGTTCCTGACAAATTGGTAGCAAGTGGTGGGATATTACAGAACATCAGTGGCTGGATTGAGCAATCACTCCTGTCACTGAAAACTGGCATGGTTCTTGCGAGAATTCTGTGCAGAGTTTTAAGAAATCAAACTCAGTGTTTTATTTTTTTTTTAATTGGGACATTACTGTACGTGTAGAAGTTGCATCCCCTTCCTTCTCTAGTTTTTCTGTCCTTTTATTTGGCAATGATGGCTACATGTGGAGAGCCCTGGTACCACCAGCAGGTCAAAGGCCACTATCACTGTCCTCTGAGGCAGATTGACCCCACGGGCAAAACCAAGGCCCAAATGATTGCTGAACTGTAGCAAGGTGCCACAGAGCCAGTCCGACAGCAGAGCCCTGATAATGGGGAGGCCAGCCGAGGCCCGGATGGCGCTGCTGCAGGGGTCCCACCTGTGATTGCCTGCCATACCCGTAGCCAGGGTAGTGTGGACCCCCCCGGATTCAGAAGGAGCCATTCATCCTGCAGATCCGTGAGTCCAACAATGCCCTGTTCGTAGCATTTTCCTGTAATGGAAAAGGATGGGGACTTGGACACATTTCTGTGAGGATTTGAAAAGATCTACAGACCTGGTACGTGGTAGGTGCCCCATATCTAGCACAGCTCCAGGGATAATGAAAAAGGATGGGGAGAAACACAGGGATCATAGGGAAAACGGTCCCGTGCCGCCGACCGGTGTCACGACTGAATGTGACATGGCCAGTCGTACCTGCCCCATAACTAGCATGGCTCCCCAGGTAACCATGAGGGGTGAATAGGTAGGCCCCACAACCGGGCAAGGTAAAAGAAATGTGTGTCCCACTGTCTGTCAGGAGTATGGGAGGAAGGTACCCATAGCCTGTCACAGTTGTGTGGGAAAAATGTATCCCGAACTGGTCACGGTGATCGGAAAGCAGGATCCCCTGTCGGTCAGAGTGGTGGGCAAGTTGGGTCTACGGCTTGTTGGATCAGCAGGAAGGGTGGGCTGTGAGGTAGGCTTAAAGGGCGATCAGTAAATCGGCCCCTACGCTACCTCAAAGAGGGGCAGAAGTCATAGAAAATATTAATAAATTATTAAGGATTTCTCTCTCTCCCCTGAAATTCCTCCTCGCCTATGCTATTTGTCAAAGGACCAAAAGCTGACACTCTACAGAGCTGTCTGTATGCAAATTAGCACACACATGAGAAATGGCTAAGAGGCAGATGCCAGTACAAATAGAGGTGGCAAATTCAATTAACATGCGAGTGTGTTTTCCAGTGGAACCGACCTGCGATAAATCTACATCTAGGTGATGAGGTTGTATTTCCAGAACTTCAGAAGAATTCAACAGAAATCTTCAGTCTGGCCGTCACCGGTGCAAAATATGGAATATCTGAGATTCTATACATCCGATAATCATGGAACCCATATTTTTAGTGGCACGGTCAGCTAAGGAACAAGATGTATAATTTTCCATAGCTGTATGCCCCTCCAGTGAGCAAAAGTACCAGATAACAGACCACAGCTATGTCATGCGTGACAAAAAGAAAGGTAAATTTGCAATGGAAAATATGGTATCACTTTCGGGCTTCTGCGATCAACCAGCGATAAGTTATCCCAGAAGTTAGAGATTGTAATAAAAATGTGAAGGCTTGAGCCCAGCCCACATGATGTCACCACAAGGGGGCAGGTCTCCATCTTCGGTATAAAAGACACAGCCGAAGGTGGGTCAGTATTCATTGCCGGGGACTATAGATTCTATAAGCAAATGATCACATTCGGTAATGGTCAAATCAAACTGGAATGCCTCCCCTTCAGCTATACTGAATCATCACTGCTATCTTTATAGTAAGTCTTCTTTAATCCCTGTTTATTTTATTTGTGTAACTGTATATTCTGTACTGCAAATGTCTCCTTTTGTATATTTTTTATAAACACTGCCTCCCTTTTAGATTAAATATAAAATTTAATTGTTGTTTCTTTTGTTCTGTAATTGTTCCCTCCCCCAAAGAAATACGCTACCAGAAAGCAGGCGTCCGATCAGGCCTGTATTATATTTCAAAAGCTGGTCGGTGGTGGCAGAGAGTAATCATAAGTAGGCTATCGTAAAGCTGGCAGTGACTGTACTGGTGTGTATACGCATATTCCATACGTTGGAATCCGGAGGTGTGTATTCCATACGCTCACTGTGCCCTTGCTGATACCAACGTAGTGAGTAATCGGAATTGTGTGCGCACAAATCCCTGCTCAATCCTGACCGAGTGACGGTAGCAGTGAGATATTGTGTGATCTAGCCCGTGTCGTCTATGTCATTCCTGACAATCCCCGTCAGAAACGGCCCATCTCACGCATACTTCCTGGTAGCCGTGAATCTCCGATCTGACACCTCCGAAGCTTCTGTGATGTTCTGTCACTGGCGCACACGTCTGAGAACCGTACCGCCGCAACCTGTTCCCGTTCTGTCGAACAACGTCACCTGGGTGATGAACCTTGACTGACGTCGCTCGTGGCTTCAAGGCTTGGCCGTCGACGTCTGGGCTGGCCAGATACACGGCACCTTTCATCATGATTGGAGCTCCGGACGCTGTTGTTGCTCCTCTTGTCTCGCTCTTTGGCGGCAGAATCACCTCAGAACTTGCACATGTGCTGTTTTTCTCCTCAGCTCATTTCCCTGACAACGCTGTCCACAGAAGCCTAATCAAATGCCTCACCTCTGCCATGCCTCCATGCTGTTCTGGTTCCACAGTGTCTTGTCTCCTTACACTCCTCCCTTCTTTTATCTCGCCAGTCCCTGGGCAAGGGAAGTTTACAAATGTGTGTTGCTTCTTTAAGGGTAGTCCAACTTCTGCCAAGAACTGCACACATTCCTGAGCTTTCTGTTGGATTTGCGTCCAGATTAAGTCATCTTTTACGTACCGACTAGGAGGAATGCCTGCATTGGCTCGTTCTGTCCTGCTCGATTCTCGAAATAGAGATTATTCTGAGAGATCGAAGGTTCTAGTCGGTTCACTGGGCGTCGGTCCCGGTAGTTCCGTCGGTACATTGATCCACCCTTCATCAACAGTAACTGTTTCTAGAGGGGTCTTCAGGCGGAGCACCTTTTCCCGTTTTTCCGCCTCAGAAAGGCATGGGCAGATCATATTTCTGTGCAACACTCGCGTCGGGGGAACTCTCTTCACCTTCCGGTCAAATAGGGCTATTTGGGTGGACTCTCCTCACAATTCGATAGGGCACTTCTTCCCACTGGTAATCTAACTTAGGCTATGTGCCCACGATGCAGAAATGCTCAGGATTTTTTCCTGAGAGTTTCTGCATCTCCCTGGCAGAAAAAAACGCATGCGGATTGTACATGCGTTTTCCTGCCAGGGACATGTGGAAGTGAAGCGTTCTTCACTTGCATTTCCGCATGCGGGTTGACAAGCGCTTTCCAAGCGATTTTAGCATCACTTGGAAAGTGCTTTGTCAACTTGGTCACACTATATAAATCCACGCAAACGGCATGGATTTATATACTGTGACCCGAGAGAATGTCAAAAAATAAAAAAATTATGTATACTTCCGATGGCCCCCAGTGTCCTGCTTCCCTCCGTCCCGGCTGCCGGCAGCGGTACACTGAAGGACCTGCCGACGTCAGAGTCGCGTGACCTGTCACGTGACTATGACGTCAGCGCAGGTCCTTCATTCCATCGCGAATTGCTGTCAAGAAAGGAGGAGCGCATCGGGGGCCGCCAGAAGGTAAGTATGTATTTATTTTTTATTTTATTCTTTTTTTACAGTTCTCAATGGTACCCAGGTCCGGAGGAGAGTCTCCTCTTCTCTAGACCTGGGTACCATCCGCACATTAGAACGCATGGAATGAGCATCTACTTATACAGTGATGCGTAATCCATGCGGTCTAATGCAAGTCAATGGCGGCGAAAACGCAGCACTTCCGCAAAATAATTGGTAGTGCTGCGTTTTTTTCCGCAATGATAATCCGCAGCGGAAATTTCCGCAGCATGTGCACAGCACATGCGGATTATCATTGGGGAACATGGCAGGCCTTCTACCATGCAGTTTTTAAGCATTTTTGCAGCGTTTTTGCCGCTGCGGAAACGCTTAAAAACGCATCGTGGGCACACAGCCTTATTCTTGGGTCGCTTGGCTCGTATTAACACCTGCTCTCCTGCCCGAAGGGGTTCTTCCTGTGTTGGACTTTTAACGTGGTATACTATCTCCTTAAGTCTCTTTTCCACCAAGCGTCTCATCATTTGAAGTCAATGAGGATGTCCCTGAACCCAGGTAGTTGGGTGACTTCCCGGATATTCATCTCTAGTCCTAATTCGGTAATTTTTCAACCACCTTGCCCAAACAGTATTGTGTAAGGTGTGTATCCAGTGGTCGCATGAACTTGATTGTTATACACCCACCAGCTCGGAGACAGTCAGGCCACGTCATTTTCTGATCTTCCAGTGTTTATCACACTTGTAACAGAGTTCTATTGAAGCATTCGCAAGCTCCATTTCCCTGTCGGTGGTATGGTGTGGTCCGGTATTTGTCTATACCAAAGAGACGGTGCACTTCCTCCATTGTTTTCCCTTGGAAGCAGACTCCTTGATTTGAATGAATTCTCACCCATACACACGGATGAAATCTCGGTAAATTGCTTTGGCCGCTGTTTCTGCTGTCTGATCTTGAGTCCGAGTGACCACAGCGAACTTTGCGAAGTGGTCGGTCGTTACCAAACAATGCTCATAACCGTTGTAGGATGTTTAGATTATCAAGTAATCCACCATCAATACTTCCAATGGGGCAGACGTCTTTATAGTTTGGACTGGGGCTCTTTGTTCTGGAGACTTGGTTAACTCACACTGACGGCACCTTTGACAGGCTTCTTCCACTGTCTGTCGCAGCCGAGGCCAGTACACTAATCGCTGCAGCCATCGAAAAGTCTTTTCAGTGCTCAAATGGGGCCCCTGTTCATGAGTTTCCTTTGCCAGACTCATCGCCATTTCTTCAGAGATCACCACTTGCCAGGTGATGTCTATCTACCGAGGCAGCTGAATCCTTCGACACAGCAGACCATTCTTCATGACAAGTCGTTCCCATTGGCCTAAGATCTGCAACATACTAGCTGATAGAAACGTTCTTAACTTCCGATCAGGTTTCTGCCCAAAGGTAACCCACTTCCTCAGCTCCGCAAGTTCAGGATTGGACTGCTAGAGATAAATCCACTCATCCCTTGGGCATCCCAGGACCTGGGCGGGTTTACGCCAGGGCTGTGGAGTCGGAGTTAGTTTTGGTTGGAGTCGGAGTCGGTAGAAATGTACCGACTCTGACTCCAGCTTTAAAAAAAATGTATTAATATTTCAGAATTGAACTTTCATATGAATTTTATAAATGTTACTCAAATATATATGTTCTATCAAACTATGAACAACAGTGATAAGCAGTTCTGCTGGAGATAGAGACATTTCTTACTTCTTGTGTGTCACTGTTCTCCACTGCCCTTATCTAATCTTATACTTGGTTAACCTCATGCTGCCCCAACCCCCCTACTTACAGTGTATGAAACTGAAAGTGAAAATGTGTTGCAAATTCTTAGTAGTAAAGCTCCTCCTCTAGACTAGATGTTTACTAGGTGTGCGTCTTCCAAGCATCTCACAGCTGCTACTCAGAAGAGGAAGACTGTAAGAAGTATTATCCTTTCAACAAACTTTGCATCAGTTAACTGTGAGTACATGAGGAATAACAGTATTACTGACCACTATATCAGTTGTATGACCTGGCAATAATTTTGTACAATTGTTTTTAGGAAAAACAATTGTCGTTTGGATTGTGAATGCAGAATTAAAAACCTGAGAATGTCAAAGAAGCGTCACATTAAATCAGCTGTATTTGAACATTTCACCATCACTCAAGATAGAAAACATTATGTCTGTCAGTGTATGACAAATGATCCAGACGAAAACAAATGCTGTGAAGCCAAGATCAGTGCATATTCAGGCAAAGATAAAAATGCTCCTACCAGAGCTTCTAATCTAAAGAGACATTTACAGCGCTTTCATCCAAAAGTACTGAAAGCAGTGGATGAGAAAGACTGCATCCAAACCAATGAACCAGTGCCCAGCTCTTCCAGCCAAACAAAGGAGCAGAGAACTTTGCAGCCATCAGTTGCAAGATATTTTGTCAGTGACAAAGTTACTGTGACAATGACAGTAGATACATTTAAAAAACAGATCATAGAGTTTGTTGTAAAGGATAGTGTGCCTATTTCATTATTTTCATGACCAGCTTTTATGTGTCTGAATGGGGAAATGGCCCGCAAGCTTGGTGTTTCTCTGGAGAGAGTGAGTATTAGAAAATTAGTAATCAAAGAAGCTTTTAAACAAAAGGAAGAACTTAAAAAAACTCTCAAGGGACCCTTTCTGTTTCTTAAAATGGATGCCTGCACACGTCACAGAGTGAACTATTTTGCCATCAATGTCCGATTTGTTTGTGACAAAAATGAAATAGTTACCAAGACATTGGCAGTAAAAGACACCAAAGCTCATCACACCAGTGAGTTTCTCCAGGTCTTGGTGGAAAAGGTTCTGCAAGACTATGAACTTAAACATGAGCAAGTTCTTTCTGTCGTAACTGACAATGCTTCAAATATGATAAGTACTATTAAGCTAATGAATGAGAGTAATGATGGTGACCAGCAGCTAGAAGAACATTCTGGGTCCACAGACACAGAAATGTTTGAAATAGAGGAAAACAGTATTGTAACTGAGGAGCAAACTGAAGTTGCTTCAAATGAACAGCAACATGATAGTTTAGATGATCTTGTTGAAACTGTGTCAATACGTTCTTTCATTCATCACATGCGCTGTGTTGTGCATACGCTACAGCTGGCTATAAGAGACAGTCTGCAAGAAGGACATGCTGCTGCACTGATTGGCAAGGTGAGAAAATTGGCTACTGTTGCCAGAACCCCTAAAGTTGACTCAATTTTGAAGAGACGTGCTGGAAGAGGGGCAATTATTGATTAAGCCACATGATGGGGCAGTACTTACTTAATGATTCAGCGCTTGGTTGAACTGAAAACCTTTCTTGTAGACATGGCTAACCCTCAACTGACGCTAAATGAAAGTCAGTGGAATCAGGTGACTGAGCTGGAAAAATTGCTAGTGCACCCATTTACAGTGACTAAAAAATTACAAGCAGAGGACTTAACTCCAGGTATTTTCTTAAAGGAGTGGAAGAATCTGATGTTTCGCCTGTCCCAAAGAGGAGGGTTAATTGCAAGTGGCACTGCTACATCAATGAAACAGAGAGAGGAGCTACTATTACAAAATAACATTCTTTTGGCAGCTGTTTATGTAGACCCAATGCATCGGATTTTTCTAGATGATCAACAGCTAACTAAAGGAAAAGAAGCTCTTTTTAAAATAGCAGGATGAAAGGGTTGCAGGACAGTCAGGAGGAACAAGAAGAATTTGGTCGTCCTGCCACATCTTCACCCTCATCATCAACTGATGAAGAATTTAATTTCGAAAAATATTTGGATCACAAGGAGCGTGCAAAGCGTTCCAGCATAGAAGAAGAGTCATCCCCATCAAAGAACACAGCCAGTACATTTCAGCAGAATTTTTCACGTGCACTAAAAGAAATTGAGAAATTTGACCGTTCATCAAAAATAACAGTGCAACAAGCGATTCCTCTGTATCCTGACCTTGTCAGAGACGTTGCCCGAGTGGTTACTGCTTTGCCACCAACCCAAGTTAGTGTAGAGAGGTTGTTCTCTGCTCTCAAAATAATTAGATCAGATTTGAGGTCATCCATGAAGGAGGATCTGACAGAGGCAATACTTTTTCTGAGGACAAATTTATAGATTTCTTCTTATTAACTGCATAACAGTGTTTATTGCATATTTACTTACAAGAGTTTAGAAAAGTTTATAAAAGTTATTTGCTATATTCTAATTGTATTCTAATAAATATAGTTTTTGCTCTAAGTGGTCTGATTACTTATATGATGGTGAGAAACAGATTAAGCACGATGTTAATATTTTACAACAGTAAATTTATTGTTATGAATTGGCCATTTATGAAGGAGTCGGAGTCGGAGCCGGAGTCGGAGTCGGAACCTGATAAAATCCAGGAGTCGGAGTCGCAACTGTGGCTTACCGACTCCACAGCCCTGGTTTATGCTCCCCTTCTTTTTCTTGAGCAGCCATCACGTCGGCTGCGAAATGAGTGAAATCCGTGTTCTCGTCGCCTTCTAGATCTTCATCTGTGTCTCCCTTTGGACTTATTGAAGTGACTTGAGACAAATATCGGCATGGGTATTCTGAGCTTTTGACCAATACGCGATTCTGCACTGGTACTTGGATATTCTGGCAACCCACCTTTGTTCCAGTGCTCCTAACTTTGCATTTTTGCGATGAGCAAGGGGATTGTTATCGGTTCTCACCTGAACCTCTGACCCTGAGAAATCGTTAACAACCTTTTCAGCTCTAACTTGAATAAACTGTAGTTATCAGGGTTCCTTTCAGTTTCTCTCAGTGACCAACTAGCATATACAGTCACCCGTTCTTTGCCTTCTTGAATTTGCACTAATACTGCTCCTAAGCAGTACAGACTTCCATTGTGTATAGTAAGAAGGGTTGGGAGAAGTCACCATAGGCCGATATGGGAGCATTGGTTAATGCTATATTCAGGGCACAAAAGGCTTCTTGCTGTCGGCGCCCTCACTGAATTGCCCGTTGTCTATGTTCCCCAGCTGATCCTCTCAGAAGCTTGTGGTGAGGGGTCGCTATTTTGGCAAAATCTTTGATGAATCTTCGATAGTAGCCAGCCAGGCCCAGGAACGCTCTTAGCTCTCTTATATTAGTCGGAATTGGCCAGTTCTGTACAGCCAACACTTTTTCTTGGGTG
This sequence comes from Phyllobates terribilis, assembly GCF_046119375.1. Classification (NCBI taxonomy): domain Eukaryota; kingdom Metazoa; phylum Chordata; class Amphibia; order Anura; family Dendrobatidae; genus Phyllobates; species Phyllobates terribilis. The sequence goes on from NW_027362982.1 coordinate 1,996,570, forward strand.
GGGTAGACCCCAGCACAGAAGACTGTGCCCCAGATACTCAATCTCCCTCTGGAACAAGTGAAATTTCAAAGTATTAATCTTCAGCCCAAGCTTTTGAATCCTCTCTAACACTTGTTCTAACCGACGGAGATGTTCCTCGAAGGTGAAAAATAATACAATGTCATCCAGATAGATTAAGGTCACTTTTAAATTGATCTCTCCATCAACCATTGAAAAGTTCCAGGTGTGTTAGTTAGGCCAAAGGGCATCTGGTTGAACTCATATAGACCCATGGGGAGGATGAAGGTAGTCTTCAACCGACCCTTATCGGCTGTCACGGCACAGCTGCCGAGTGCACAGGGTTCAGGGGCTCCTACCCTGACCCTAACACTAGGGGGCGCCCTAGCTTGCCCTATTCCACAGGATACCTCTGAAGATGAGAATGCCGTGGCATCCACCCTCTCCCTAACTCTTGAGTTAGCCCTCCGATTGATCTCCTCCCCCACCTGGGGAAGAGGGGCGCTTCTGTGCACCGAAGTACACCCACCAGACAAACAGGGCAACACAGAAAGGGGTAAACAGAAAACTCCAGGCACACAAAATATTCTCTCACATATAACAGAGGGAATCAGCGGGGTGTGAAGGTAGGGTGAATGAACCAAAATGGAAAAGGAATAACCACACATACGAACCAAACACCAGTCACAAGTAGTTCCTCCAAAACTCCTTTTCATAAACTCCACTCTCCACTAGCCATGCAGCAAGATGCTAGCTCTGACAAAGAACAGAGTCAGAGTCCAGATTATAAAGGGAGAGTGAGTGATTAACCGAGCTCAGCTGTGAACAGGGAAATCCAAGATGGCCGCTTAACCCCTGTTCTGCCAAAAGAAAGCAACACATTTAAAATGAAGGAGAAGTGCTTCTTCTCAAAGCAGCAGTAGGAGCCATCTGACTCTGAGGTCTTCTGGATCCAAACTGTCATGGTAACCCCGTGACATCGGCCATAGGAACTTGCCAGTAGCCGCTGGCCAGATTGAGGGAGGAGAAATATTAAACCTTTTCCTAAATCAGACAGGGACTCTTCAATCCGTGTCAGGGGATAGGAATCCCACATCGTACAAGCGTTCAACCGTCCCATTCTTCTTCCGAACTAGTACAATGGGTGCAGCCCAAGGGCTCTGACTTTCTCAAATTACTCCATTTCGTAACATATGGGACAAGAGGTCTTTCACTTATTGATACATTCGTGGCGGAATCTGACGGTATCTCTCTCTAATGAGAGCAGTGTCCCCCATAGGTATCTCATGCTGGATAGCCTCAGTGCACCCGAAATAGTCTTCACGACGAGCGAACACCCCGTGATAACGCTGCAGTAGGCCCTCGATTTGTTCTGCTTGCTCTGGGGAAAATTCTGTAAGGTCAGCCTTCATCTGTTCTAGGAGAGAGCAACCAACCCATGCTCCCCTTTCTTTTATTCCCTTAGTGAGAGACACTGATAGGGATCTCCTTCCAGGGGTGTTAAGTCAATAGAGTCTAGTTTGGGAAGATCCTCTGGCATTAAGTTCACCTGGGCGATTTCTTTCTGAGGGTTCAACTATAAATTTATTTCGCTCAAGTTAACGCAGCATACTGGCACATGCCTGTGCCGCACTGGGGTGAGAGTTCAGGTGACCAAGAGCCCAGGTTTTGTCACCTTCTATGGGCTCAATTTGCAACTTCACCCCCTCGATAGGTACACAAGCCCTTACAGGGAGGGTGAGTGTAGTTTGTCCAATGGGTAGAGTCATGTCAGCCTCTGGAGGCATAATCACTTTGCCAAGAAGCTGAGAGGTGTCTGGTAAGTTCTGGACCTGACTCCCTTGGATGAGTTATTGAAAAACACTTTGTCTAACGTGACGCCTGGTTACGCGATTCCAGTTGCCTCTTTATGACTCACCAATCAGGAACTCCCCTACTTCCTTTAGGCTATTCATTTTCAATGTCACTATGGGCCCGGGGATTATTCGGCCTTTCACCAACACAATCCTTTTCTTTCCTAATTTTCATCCACACATACAGACAGTCATCCACATCACCCCAGCCACTGGAATGGGGAGCTGGTTGGCAGCTACTAGTCTAATATTCATCCCCTTATTGGACCAGCTGACTGCAGGGAAGTGAGCGTGGAAGTATTCTTCAGCCACAGTGGTCACCCCATGTCCATTAAACATTGAATGCGTTTCCCATCAAATCCGGCCCAAATCATGGGCCTTTCAGAGACAATGTTTTCGGAGCCTTCCTCCCCTTCTCCTGGGACATGGTACCCCACGGTGTGCTCCTCAACTGTGGGGCTCCTTAGTTTAAAGGATGCCCCCTTCTTCCTTGGCTCCGGCTTGGGCACTCTCAGGATATATGTCCTCAGCCACCACAGTTCCAACATTCAACTCTTTGCTCTTCCTTCCGGTGACGGGTCTAAGACAAGGAATGTGCGGGTATAGCATCCTCTCCTTGGTCCTTCTTTTATATATCTGAGGGGCCATCCCTTGGCAAGTTACTAGAGGCTCCTTTGAGATTGTGTAACTCTCCTCGAATATTTCTAATATCCTGACGAAATTCTCGTGCCCAGTCAGGTTCCCTGTTAGCCTCCGAGGCGGTAGCTACCTGGTGACTCTAGACCATACCCATCAAGGCGGGTGCCTCTTTTTCTCGAACTTGTGCCTCAGCCCCGTTTCCAAGAAAGTCATGTCCGGATTAGTCAGTTACTGCTCCTTCAGAGCCTGTCGCAGGTAGGGTTCCCTTAGTCCGGCAACAAATTGATCCCACAGTACTTCGTCTAAGGATCCCAGCCCTTGAAATTCCTCTTCTTGGCGATATGGGCCGTCACCTCCCGCAGAGCAATTGCCTCACTTTCCCCTTGAATTTATTTAAATAAGCGCATGGGTAAGTTACCAAGGTCAGTAGTGTCACTGTGCATAAGGGCTAGCTCTGCCTGCGTGGCTGGAGTCATAGGGTACATGCTGATCATCATCTGCAGTCTCTCCACCCAATCCCTCAACTCTATATTATTCCCCGCGAATTTTGGGAAGTTACTGAGCAGGGCCCCTAGGGCAATACTTCTCCTGACATGTCCCCCATCACCCTGTCCCGCCATTTCCGCACTGGAATGTTGCATCCTGCCGAATACGCCAAATATAGTGCAGTCAAACAACTAATATAAACTGTAAAATGTTTTATATGGTAACAATTTCTTTACAACATTTGACAGTAAAATTAGCAGCCAATCACATAACAGAATAAATTATCAGAGTACACTAGAATTCAGGGGTTGGTAGTTTCAAATGATCTACTGGAGGAAAGGGGAACTATATTAACTATAGTGGGCAAGAGGCAGTCTTTTAAAGCTTTGGCAATACTCTGTTCCTATCACAACTCGTTGTCCCTTTGCCCCGTAACTTCCTATCCACTTTTGCAATGCCGCTCTGGCGTCTGCTGGTCCTCGAATGACTGTCTTTCCCTCTATCTGTGACTGGTACCATATGTCCCTGTAAGCGGTAATGGCCTGTTTTGTGTATCCTTCTTGGTCGTCGACCTGACCATGAATCTCCAATCTGACAACTCCGAAGCTTTTGCGACGTCTTGTCACTGCCGCACACGTCTGAGAACTGTGCTACCACAACCTGTTCCCGTTCTGTTGACAGACGTCACCCGTATGAAGAATCTTGACTGGCATCGCTCGAGTCTTCACCGTCGACTTCTCGGCTGGGAACCTTTACTGGCATCACTTGGGTCTTCGAGGCTTGAACGTCGACGTCTGTCCTGGGCGGATACGTGGCACCTTTCTTCCTGACAGGAGCTCCGGACGCTACTGTTGCTCCTCCCGTCTCTCTCTTCAGTGTCATAATCACCTCAAAACTTGTACACGTGCTGTTTTTCTCTTCAGCTCATTTTCCTGACAATGCTGTCCCCAGAGACCTGATCAAACTCCTCCCCTCTGCCAAACCTCCATGCTGTTCTGGTACCAGTGTCTTGTCTCTTCACACACAAAAAAAAATTGCATATCATGTGGGAGACTCCTCAAATGTATGGAAGAAGGTGCAGTGGTCAGATGAGACCAAAATAGAACTTTTTGGCCACCAAGGTAAATGCTATGTCTGGCACCAAACCAACACAGCTCATCAACCCAAGAACACCGCACTGAAGAATAGTGGTCGCAACATCATGCTGTGGGGATGTTTTTCAGCAGCAGAGACATTGAAAATGGTCCGAGTCTGGGGTAAGGTGGATAGCGCTAAATACAGGAATATTCTTCAGCAAAACCTGTTTCAGTCTGTCAGTGATTTGAGACTGGGAAGGAGGTTAGCCTTCCAAAAAGACAATGACCCAAAGCATACTGCTAAAGCAACACTCAAGTGGTTTAAGGGGAAATGTGTAAATGTTTTGCAGTGGCCTAGTGAAAGCTCAGACCTTAATCCAATTGAGAATCTGTAGTCAGACTTGAAGATTAGTGTTCATCATAGGAAACCACCTGACTTGAAGGAACTGGAGCACTTTTGCCTTGAGTAATGGGCAAAATTCCCAGTGACAAGATAAAGAAAGCTCAGAGACTTATCCAAAGTGACTTTCAGCTGTAATTGCAGCAAAAGGAGGCTCTACAAAGTAGTCACTTTAGGGGGGTGAATAGTTATGCACACTGAAGTTTTCAGGTATTTTGTCCTATATGTTGTTTTCTTCACAATAAAAAGAAAACCAAATGTTCACATTTGTAGGCATGTTATTTATATAAACTTATGCAAACCCTTAAAAAAAAATCTGTGAAATTCCATGTTAGGTAGCAAAACACGAAGGGGGGTGAATACTTCCAAAAGCCACTGTATATAGTTTTTTTTATGTTTGGCTGCTGTCATGCTGTCACACACTAAAAGACGCATCGTTTTGCAAAATAAAGTTTTTGCATCGCCATATTTTGAGAGCTATCATTTTCACGCCGACAGAGTCATGTGAGGGCTCTATTTTTGCGGGACAAGTTGATGTTTTTATTGGTACCATTTTTTAGCTTATAACATTTTTTGATCGCTTTCTATTATGATTTTTGGGAGGCAGAATTAACAAAAAAGAGTAATTCAGAAATTGTTTTTTGGGCGGTTTTATTTAATGGCGTTCACAGTGTGGTAAAAGTGATAACATTTCTTTATTCTTCTCTTCGGGTCAGTACGATTACAGCGATACCACATTTATATAATTTTTTATGTTTTGTCACTTCTTCACAATAAAAACTATTTTATAGAAAAAATATTGTTTTTGCATCGCTTTATTCTGAGAGCTATAACTTTTTTATTTTTTTCACTGATGAGGCTGTATGTTGGCTTGTTTTTTGAAGGGCAAGGTTGTATTTTCAGCGATACTCTTTTTAGTAACATTGGTCTTTTTGACTGTGTTTTATTCCACTTTTTTTCCACCGGTATGATGAAAAACCATAGTTTTTTGCCACTTTTTTTTTTACAGTGTTCACTGAAAAGGTTAACTAGTGAGACAGTTTTGTAGATCAAATCGTTCCAGACGTGGCAATACTAAATGTGCTTATTTTTTTGTTTTTGCATCATGCATTGCAATGTATGAGACCTGTGTGATTACACAGGCAGAACCACTGTTATAACCAGTCTATGGCTGGGTGTAACAGGCCACTGTACATGGCACACCAGGCGGTTATTGTTTGACATCTGGGTGCCGTGACAACCATCGACTCCCCTTGATTTTGTCACGGGGGTGCCAATGGGATTTAGAGAGGGAGCCGCTTCCCTCTCACAACCTTTCAAATGTTGCGATCGCTCTCAATCGTGGCATCTGGAGGGATAATGAGCCTAGGTCTGTGCTGGCACCGTCCCTGGCTCTCATTGCAGGAGCTCGGTTGTTAGCTGCGTCAAGCTCCTGCGGGGATCATGTGGGAGGTGCTGATATTTTAATACTTCCTGCATGATCATATTGTGATAGGTCAGTCACATTGACTGACCAAACACAGCGCTCTGAGCATGGGGACCACCGGCATAGGTCCCCGCACCTCTTCCCGTGCTGCTCAGCTGTTAGCATGTTACTGTCACAGCATGTTTACACGCATTGACAGTTTTAAATCACAATGGACATAGCACGTCACGATGTGGAAACTGCTCATGACATGCTATGTCTGCCATTGGTCGTAAAGGGGTTAAACAAACCGCCAATACTGTGTTTTGTTGCTCTGGTCCCTGTTGTGTGGATTCAGCAGTGACGCTACGTCGACAGCCCTGCAGCTAATCACTCCGCTCAGCAGGTCTGCGAATGTAAATGGCAGAAGCTGCGGAGTTTAGTATTGTTTGGGTGCAGCGCTGTTGACATTATGCCGATGCTGCAGCTAAACAGAGAGAGGGGTAGTGGGGAAGACTCAGTATATAACCCAGTAAGAGCAAGCAAAGCTAGCGTGCAAAAGATTGCTGAAAGAGGACAATCCCTTCAACCCCTTCATCCCAGGGTGATTTTCCGTTTTCACCTCCACCTTTTCCAAGAGCCATAACTCCTTTCTATTCCAACAAAATAGAAGTATGATGGCTTGTTTTTTGTTTGGTGAGTTGTACTTTTAAATTACATCATTCATTTTATCATGTGATGCACTGGAAAGCAGAGAAAAAAAATGAAAGTGTGCTGAGTTGCAAAAAAATTGCAATACCAAAATTGTTTTTTGGGTTTACCATGTACACTAAAGTATGTAGTAAAACGGACCAGGCAGTATGATTCTCCAAGTCAGTCGGAGTATGCAGATACCACATACAGTGGTGGCCAAAAGTATTGGCACCCCTGCAATTCTGTCAGATAATACTCCGTTTCTTCCTGAAAATGATTGCAATCACAAATTCTTTGGTATTATTATCTTCATTTAATTTGCCTAAAATGAAAAAAACACAAAAAGAATTGTCCTAAAGCCAAATTGGATACAATTCCACACCAAACCTAAAAAAGGGGGTGGACAAAAGTATTGGCACTGTTTGAAAAATCATGAGATGCTTCTCTAATTCGTGTAATTAACAGCACCTGTAACTTACCTGTGGCACCTAACAGGTGTTGGCAATAACTAAATCACACTTGCAGCCAGTTAACATGGATTAAAGTTGACTCAACCTCTGTCCTGTGTCCTTGTGTGTACCACATTGAGCATGGAGAAAAGAAAGAAGACCAAAGAACTGTCTGAGGACTTGAGAAACCAAATTGTGAGGAAGCATGAGCAATCTCAAGGCTACAAGTCCATCTCCAAAGACCTGAATGTTCCTGTGTCTTCCGTGCGCAGTGTCATCAAGAAGTGTAAAGCCCATGGGACTGTGGCTAACCTCCCTAGATGTGGACGGAAAAGAAAAATTGACGAGAGATTTCAACGCAAGATTGTGCGGATGGTGGATAAAGAACCTCGACTAACATCCAAACAAGTTCAAGCTGCCCTGCAGTCCGAGGGTACAACAGTGTCAACCCGTACTATCCGTCGGCGTCTGAATGAAAAGGGACTGTATGGTAGGATACCCAGGAAGACCCCACTTCTTACCCCGAGACATAAAAAAGCCGGGCTGGAGTTTGCCAAAACTTACCTGAGAAAGCCTAAAACGTTTTGGAAGAATGTTCTCTGGTCAGATGAGACAAAAGTAGAGCTTTTTGGGAAAAAGCATCAACATAGAGTATACAGGAAAAAAAAAGAGCCATTCAAAGAAAAGAACACGGTCTCTACAGTCAAACATGGCAGAGGTTCCCTGATGTTTTGGGGTTGCTTTGCTGCCTCTGGCACTGGACTGCTTGACCGTGTGCATGGCATTATGCAGTCTGAAGACTACCAACAAATTTTGCAGCATAATGTAGGGCCCAGTGTGAGAAAGCTGGGTCTCCCTCAGAGGTCATGGGTCTTACAGCAGGACAATGACCCAAAACACACTTCCAAAAGCACTATAAAATGGTTTGAGAGAAAGCACTGGAGACTTCTAAGGTAGCCAGCAATCAGTCCAGACCTGAATCCCATAGAACACCTGTGGAGAGATCTCAAAATGGCAGTTTGGAGAAGGCACCCTTCAAATATCAGGGACCTGGAGCAGTTTGCCAAAGAAGAATGGTCTGCAATTCCAGCAGAGCATTGTAAGAAACTCATTGATGGTTACCGGAAGCGGTTGTTCACAGTTATTTTGGCTAAAGGTTGTGCAACCAAGTATTAGGCTGAGGGTGCCAATACTTTTGTCTGGCCCATTTTTGGAGTTTTGTGTGAAATGATCAATGATTTGATTTTTGCTTCATTTTCTATTGTGTTTTTTCCTTGCAAGCAAATTAAATGAAGATAATAATACCAAAGAATTTGTGATTGCAATCATTTTCAGGAAGAAACTGAGTATTATCTGACAGAATTGCAGGGGTGCCAATACTTTTGGCCACCACTGTATGCGGGGCTGGTGCCACCATCCGGCGAACCCAGGAAATGCTGGGGTAATTGGACAAACGGGGAGGCCAACTCGCTGTCGGCATGGAGAATAACTACCGCAGTAGCAGTTGTGATTGCCTGGGCCCAGCTGGTGAGGAGCCCGCCAACATCAGCAAATATTTTAGCTAGATGTGCATCCTTGGACGCACATTCAACTGAAGTGTAGTGTAGCGAACAGACCCATTGGGTCCGTGCGCAGCAAAACACACTGCCAGCCAATCAGAGGTAAGCAGCTGACGTTGGCGTGCACGTGACCGGGGTCGCATGGGGTCAACTTTTATATATTTTCTTAATATTTTTAAAAACTTTTTTTTACACTTTGTTCATGCTTCAATAGTCTTCTGGGGAGACTAGAATCATCACTTGTCAGATCTCCTCTGCTACACATAGGCGATGAGCAGATTTGCTCACTTGCTATGAGCGCCGACCATTGGGAGAGATTGACAGCGGCATTTAACTGGTTAACAGCTGCGGGTGGATCGTGATTTCACCCGTGGCTGTTGTGGGCACATGTCAGTTGTATAGATCAGCTGACATGTGCCTGGAAAAGTGCGGGCTCAGTGTTGGAGCCCGCGCTGAGCAGGGGTTATGATATCAGGCGTACTATTATGTCTGACGTCATAAAGTGGTTAATATATGGAACACTATAGGCTGTTCATTATACTGTATGGGTGACTATGGGTTGCGCATTATACTACATTGATAAAAAAAAATATGAAAATGGGCTGTGAAAATGGGCTGTGCATTATACTATATGGATTACTATTGGTTTCGCATTATACAACAAGGAAGACTATAGGATGAGCATTATACTCCATGGATAACTATGGGATGAGCATTATACTCCATGGTTGACTATGGGATGAGCATTATACTCCATGAATGACTATTGGCTGTGTATTATACTACATACATGGATGACTATGGGCTGTGCATTGCACTGCTATATTGATGACATTTTTTTATTTAAATGGTGAAAAAAAATATGAAATTTTTAAGACAAAATTTTGCTTTTGTCGCCATTTTCCCAAGACCTATAGCATTTTTATTTTTTGTGATATGGAGCTATATGAGGGGCTATCATTTGTGCCTTGAGCTGACATTATATTGATACTATTTTGGGATAGATACAATGTTTTGATCGTTCTTTACAGCATTTTATTGCAATGTTGTGGCGGCCCAAAAAAAAGTAATTCTGGACTTTCAACTTTTTTCTCGTTACGCTATTTACAAATCTGATTAGCTTACTTTATATTTTTTATTTGTTTTATTTTGAATGGAGCAAAAGGGGGTGTTTTGAACTTTTGGTTTTCATTTTTTTATTACTTTTTAAAACAGTTTTTTTTTTTTACTTTTTACTGGCTTCAATAGTCCCCTTAGGAGACTTTGAAGCTGTGATCATCCGATCGCCTGTGCTACACATAGAAGGGCTTTAGCCCTGCTAAGTGTAGTTGAAATCACCATCTCTTATGAATGCCGAATCTTCGGCAGACCCCTGGCTCTCATGACAACCCATCGGCGCCCCGTGATCACGTGACAGGAGTGTTGATGGGTGGGTCTTGTGACACACTTCTAGACATTGTGTGTTAAATGCTGCTGTCAGTGATTAACAGCCGCATGTGGATGTCGCATGAGCAGGGAAAGATGCGGGCTCAGCATCGGAGCCCGTATCAAAGGAAGGGACACGACTTTGGAAGTACCAATATTTCCAAGGTTGTGAGGGGGTTATACCTTCTACTAAATTTAGGTCATTATAATTTAGGACTAATTATGAATATATCTGAAATTTGATGAAAATTTGAAAAAATTGAATTTGTATACCTTTAAAACAGTCAGTTCACATAAAATAGTTAATAGATAACTTTTACAGAATTAAACCTACAGTACATTTAAGACCATGTCCAGCATTTAGTCAGTATTTTACATCAGTAAGCCAAAATCAGGAACGGAACAATAAGGCCACGTGTATTTTTTTTGTGTGCGTTATTTAACATGCGCTTTTGACACTGTCTCTGTGTCTTTAAATTATTCATATACTTAGGTGCGGATTACATGTGTTTTTGATGCGTTTCCGCTCTGTAAATGCACTAAAAACACATGTGCATTTTTTACCTGCGGATTTTCCGAATCTAGCGTTAAGTTTATGAGGAAAATCTGCACAGAAACCTCAGCGTACCCTCAAGAGAAATTGACATGTTGCGCATTTGAAAAATGGACCGCAGGTCAGTTTACACAACGTAAAGAAGAAGCACAGTGGGCGTGTGATTTCTAGAAATCCCATCCACTTTGCTGGAACTGTAAGATGTTGCGTTTAAGATGCAGGGAAAATGCGCAGTGTCAAAAACGCAATAAAAGCTCATCGTGGGAACGTAGCCCGATAGAAACACGCAACACTTCTGCATTTTTCACCCACTCCTGATTTTGGCTTACCAATACTGATGTAAAATACTGAACATGTGAACGTAGCCTAAATCTCCACACACACTACAACAAGACCCCTGTGAGATGAACTAAACACAAAACAAACCAAATGGGACAAGAACCAGTTAAGGCTATTTGCACAAGCGTCTTTTTCAGCTACATTCTGCCCAGAATCCGCTTGAAAAAGTGCCACATAGGCATCCCATAAAATGAGCATTGTGCACAGTAATGTATTGTGATTGCTGGCCACGTTATGCCTTATTTCACTTCTTTTAACTGTTTCAGGGTTCGTAAACCCTGAAGCGGTTAGAAAAAGTAACATGTTCAATCTTTGGGCGGCTTCTTTTGGGAAGCTGCCATGCTCTATATTCAGAGTACAAATTGAAAACCGCCAGTGAAACTGCTTTAGGAAAACAATTGCAGGCGTTATCATGAAGTGGCTTCAATTGGGAATATGTGGCAGCTGCGATGCTGTGTGCACATACCCTAATACTGGATTTGTCAAATAAAAAAAAAAGATTGTAATAATAATATAAGAGGCCAAACTAAAAAGATAAGCATCAGGGGGAAGTTCTGAAAATATGGTAGCAAACAAAGGGGAACAAAAGTCTCCCTGATACAAGAGGCATCCCCCCCCTCCACATTTTGTAGCCATCGGTTTACAATAGTAATGTGGCACTAGCAACACTAGGAAATTAATTAGCATATATTATCAATATAATTGTACATGTCATAAGAAATACTGAAAGTCACACAGTGTAATAATGTTAGATATAACTAAGATAATACCACAATCATGAAACCAAGAGCTCAGAGATGATCCCAGAAATAAAGGACCTTTATATAGATACAATATATTACTTGACAGTTAAACAGCGTAAAGAGCAACAAGCCTACTGTGAGACAGTGAGTGGAATTATATGCGAGGACTGGTATGTATCCCCCAGGATGTGCTTAAAAGCATATTGAATCGCTGGAGAGCATAGTAATCACAGTTACTATACAAAATAAAAGTGTGGACTGGGTCAAGTTATTTGACCAAGTCAGTTTAGGAAAACCTGTATTGGGCTTTTATTTTTGGAGAGATCTGTAGGATGGTAGTGGGACGGATCTCTCCCTCCATTCTGGACCGTACAAATGGCCCATGGTCATGTTTTTTATTTAAACCTGCAGTTAAGTTTTGGATTTCACATGAAGCAGAACTGAAGGCACTGTGGATGTATGACTGGATATGTGAAGCTAGCACAGACCAGAGCCAGCAACGTGGGCATCAATGATGGCACCCGAGAACCTTACGGGGATGCAAGTGCTAGCAGCACTGGGCTTTATTGAAGTGTTCCCAGCTGCTAATCGGACGTGAGCAATTTCATGTGTGCAGTATTTGGACAATAAAGGACATTTTACTTAACTTGCCTAGGTCACTGTCTCACTAAATTTTCTGGTGGAAACACTGCTGCCTTACATATGGTGGAGAATGCGAGCAGTGTGAATTGAGACATACCCCGAAGAAAACTGCGTGTCGGTAATCAAGGCTGCAAAATTACAAATCAGGCCCGTGGAAAATATGTAGGAACTACTAAAGAACTTGGTCCTCCCCCAGCAGCAGCAGCTGCAGTTTAAGTGGCAACAACAGGAGCAGCACCAACAGCAACAGCTGTACCAGTAGAACCAGACGAACAATCTGATTCTGCAACAGACTGTGGCCCTGCGAGAGACTGCCAACCCTGGTTCGTCTTGAGGCCTGGGACATCGTCAGGTCGACACTGAGGAAGATGAGTCCAGAGGACGACATAGAAGCTTTCCTCACCATGTTTGAATGCTCAGCGAAGTGGGAGAGCTTGCCAATTTTCCAGTGGGCTGAAGTGGTGACTCCGTTCCTGATGCGAGACTCCCAGCCAGGAACGGAGGTACTTTAACCTCCGCCAGGAGGATGGCCAGAACTATGGGAAACTCAAAGGTGAGATCCTTGCCCGTATGGAAGTTAATACATATGTATGGGAACACCTTGAGTACCAGTGGTCATTTGTGGAAACCAGCCCAGCTTGGCGTTTGATTTGTTACAGTTACAGTAAAAAATGGCTCCAGCCTGAGACCTTGAGCCCAGCCTAGATGGTAGAGAGGGTAGTAGTCGACCAGTTGGTGCGACCTTCGCCAGTAGCCATACAGCGCTTGGCGTGACAAGGGGACCCATGAAGTCTATATCAGGTGGCCTGATCTAGGGTAAGGTGGCCACACACGACTTTGTACGAGATTCTGCCCCACTGCAAATATCATGCCGGGCCCTACGAGCCCAGAAACATGTGAAAGGGATACGATTCTCTGCTGCGGTTAGTCTGGACCATGCCACAATTGAGGGGGAAGAGTCCAGTATACCCTAAACCGATCTCGCTGACCAGAAGTCCCACTGCTATCAGGTGCTGGCTGTGCCAAGGGCCAGGACATGTGGTGGCTGCCAACTTCTCCCTGACTGCAGAGCCCAATGACTGCGGGTTTACTCAACAGTTATCTATATATGCCTAGACAAGCAATGAGGGGAATGCTGGGGTCATCAGATGGTCTCTGTCCTTGAAAAAATTTAGTTTTTCAGTGGAACATCGAGCTAGGAAGTCACAAAGCAATGTGGATGCCCTGTCACGGGCACCCTGCTCACAGGTGTTCAACCCCACAAGTTACAACAGAGGGGTGGGTGGTAGGATAATGAGGGGAAGCAAATGCGAGGGCCATTATGTATTCACCAAAATGTGCTAAAAAGCATACTGAACCGCTGGAGTACATACTAATCACAGCCACGGCTGTTGTTATCATGCAAAGTAAAAGTAAGTGTGGACTGGGTGAAGTTATTTGACCAAGTCAGTTTAGGAAAACCAGTATTAAAAATACAGTTTAGTCCAATTCCATTCAGCTAAAATATTACTTCAGACACAAATTTTACCCTGCACAATTTATTATGCAATTTATCCTGTAAGCAGCATTGCAAAAATAATAGCAGTCCAATACGACTAACCAGATTAATCACTGTTTTTGGCATAAATTATATTACCACATGTCAAACAATTTACCAGTTGCTGCAGTAGATTCTAAGAAAACCAACAGACTCAGCCTTCATGATCTGCATGTTTTGGAGTCTGTGTATTTGAATAATTAATTGTAGGGGTGTGTGTTCAAAATAATAGCAGATCAATTAGTGAGGTCAATTAGTGAGGTCAATCATTCTGTGAAGAAACAGGTGTGAATCAGATGGCCCTTATTTAAGGGTGAAGCCAGCACATGTTGTACATGCATTTCTCCTTGAAAGTCTGAGAAATATGATTCGTTTAAAGCATTGTTCAGAAGAACAGTGTACTTTGATTAAAAAGTTGATTGGAGAGGGTAAAACTTATAAAGAAGTGCAGACAATGATAAGCTGTTCAGCTAAAATGCTCTCCAATGCTTTAAAATGGAAAGCAAAAACAGAGAGATGTGGAAGAAAGTAGAAGACAACCATTTGCAAGGATCTAAGAATAGCCAGAATGGCAAAGGCACAACCAGTGATCAGCCCCAGGATGATCAAAGACAGTCTCCAGTTAACTGTGAATACTGTGACAGAAGATGCATGTGTGAAACTAATCTCTTAGCAAGAAGTCCTCGAATGTCCCACTGTTAAAAAAAAGACGTACTGAAGAGGATACAATTTGCCAAAGAACTCATCAACTGGCCTAAAGAGAAATGGAGAAACATTTTGTGGACTGATGAAAGTAAAATTGTTCTTTTTGGGTCCAAGGGCAGCAGACAGTTCACTTCAGATAGTGAAGCATGGTGGTGCAAACATCATGATATGGGCATGTCTCTCTTACTATGGTGCTGGACCTATTTACCGCATACCAGGGATCATGGACCAGTTTGTAAATATTAAAATACTTGAAGAGGTCATGCTGCCTTACGCTGAAGAGGATATGCCCTTGAAATGGGTGTTTCAACAAGACAACAACCCTCAATACACCAGTAAACAAGCAAAATCTTGGTTCCAGTCCAACAAATTGGAGGTTATGGAGTGGCCAGCCCAATCCCCGGACCTTAATCCGATAGAATACTTGTGGGGTGACATAAAAAATGCAGTTTCTGAGGCAAAGCCAACAAATGCCAAAAAATTGTGGGATGTAGTCAAAGCATCCTGGGCTGGAATAACAGTTGACAGGTCCCAGAAGTTCGTTGACTCTATGCAACATAGATATGAAGCAGTTCCAAAAAAACTGTGGGTATACAACTAAATTTTAGGTCAGTGATCCACAGGAATGCTAAATCTTCAAAAAAGAGTACATATTGTGAGTTTGTAAAGACAAATGTAGACACTGCTATTATTTTGAACAGCCCAATGTTCATTTTTTTTGTTATTTTCTGTAAAGTAGTTAAAAGTTATATACATTTCTCTTCATGTTTTGAATTAGAAAACAGTGTGCAATGTTTCCAATGAATCGAAATAAAAACTAGTATGAAGTTTTTGTGCTTAACTCATGTTTTTGAACTCTGCTATTATTTTGAACACTACTGTATAGGTCATTAAGGGTATACAATTAACTTTCAAAGTTTCATATTTTTCAAAATTTTCTGAAACTTTGAAATATTTTCATGAATAACAACAAAACATACTGATCTAAATTTACCAGTACCAGGTACAATGTGTTACAAAAACAGGATTTTTGGTTACTGACCGTAAAATCTGTTTCTCAGAGCCTTCATTGGGGGACACAGGAAACCATGGGTGTATGTTGCTGCCACTAGAAGGCTGACACTATGCTGGGGAGGAGCTATTTTTTTGTGCATTGTACACCCCACCAACTGCCATTAAGTTAATCAGTTTGTATACAAGCAGTAGGAGAAGCAACATTAAACAGAGAGGAATACAAGAAAAAAATAAACTGTAACATAACAATAAAAGTTAGTAAAGCTGTCAAAATGGGGGGGTGCTATGTCCCCCAATGAAGACTCTGAGAAACAGATTTTACGGTGAGTAACCAAAAATCCTGCTTTCTCTATTGATTCATTGGGGGACACAGGAAACCATGGGATGTCCCAAACCGGTCCCTGGCGAGGGAAACAACAGAAAGAAACTCCATTCAGGTTGGAGAACTAACCACTGTCACCTGCAGGATTCTCCTACCTAGGGTGGCATCTGCTGAAGAATAGGTATGAAACCTGTAAAACTTGGTGAACGTGTGGATGGAGGACCAGGTTGCCGCTTTGCAAAGCTGTTGTCACAGCTGTGTCAGGTTTGACAGACAGTCATTCTGGATCCAGCTATAGAAAGTCTCTGTACTTGCCCTTGCAGACATCTTCTTGATCCTTCCATCATCGGAGGACCCAGCGGTGATCTCCACCTTCTGCTGCTAATTGACACACCTTTGCTGGATCTTTAACCCCTTTCCGACGTGGTCAGTAATAGCACGCACCACATCGGAAAGGCCGGTTCAGCGGGGGCTCCGGCGCTGAGCCCACGCTGAACCGGGCACATGTCAGCTGATTTATACAGCTGACATGTGCCCACAACAGCCGCGGGTGGAATCGCGATCCACCCGCGGCTGTTAACCAGTTAAATGCCGCTGTCAATCTCTGACAGCGGGATTTAACTTGCACTTACAGGAAGCATGTCCTAAGCCCCGCCCATCGGTGACCCCGTCACGTAACCGTGGGTCACCGATGGATTGGCATGTCTCAATTGCTTTGAGCGCCACCCAGTGGTTGGCACTCATAGCAAGTGAGCATTTCTGCTACATAGAGGCGATCTGCTCATGCCAAATTCTTCTGGAAGAGGATAGTAAGTGCAGAGACTTGGCCCTTCAAGGAGCTGACAGCAAGTCGTGCGTCAAGCCCAGCCTGAAGGAAGGCCAAAATTGCCAGAAGGGCGAATGTCATAGGTGCGTTGTGATTAATCTCACAATGGAAAAAGGCCGTCTGATAGTATACTCGAGACGATGATGGCTTCCATACCCAGATCATCGTCTGAACAACTCGTTCTGAAAATCCAGATGCTCTTAGGACCAGGGTTTCAACAGCCAAGCCGTCAAATCGAGCAACCGAGAATTTCCGGTGGGAGATGGGGCCCTAGGAAAGCAGAGGTGATCTGTCCTGGAGCTTCCAAGGGGCATCTGCGAGAAGACTGACGACCTCTACATACAAGGACCTCGTGGGCCAATCCGGAGCGATCATGATGACCGACACCCCTTCTTCTTTGATCTTCAACAGTCTGGGAAGAAGGGAAAGAGGCGGGAACAGATAAGGAAGTGCAAATTGCAACCAGGGTTTCGACAGCACATCGACTCCCACCATGAGGGGGTCGTGGGACCTGGAGATGAACTGCGGCACCTTCGTGTTAAACCAGGACACCATGAGATCTACAACCGAAGTGCCCCTCCTCAGGCAAATCTCAAGGAAGACGTCCTGATGTAGAGACCATACCATCGCGACTGAGAAAATCGGCGGACCAGTTCTCGACGCCGGGGATATGCACTGCGGATATTGCCGGCACCCTGCTATCAGCACAGAGAAGGATCTTGGAGACTTCGGATAATGCCAAAGGACTCAGAGTCTCTCCCTGGTGGTTGACATATGCCACCACCGTGGCATTGTCTGTCTGAACTCGGACTGGTAGGCCTCCGAGAAGGTCCTGCAGTGACGAAGGAACAATGGAATGGCTCTGATCTCTAGAATATTGATCGGCAGAGTGGACTCCTCCTGCGACCAATGTCCCTGGACAGCAATGATGTGGAGTACCGCTCCCCAGTCAAGGAGGCTGGCATCTGTAGTCACCACTTGCCAGTGAACGGGGAGAAAGAATCGACCCTGATTAATAAGAGGGGAACACAGTCACCAGTTCAGAGACATCCTGACCCGGGACGAGATCCGAACTGGACGGTCAAGGGAGAGAAATGATCTGTTCCATTAGGAAAGGATGGCGTGCGGAAGTGGTCTGTTGCGGAACTGCTCAAAAGGAATCGCTACCAACACCTCCACCATCCTCCCCAGGACCGCCATAGCCGAGCAGAGCGATAAAGGTTGAGGGGTCTGAAGAGAGCTACCAATCGGCTGGTGCGCGGTGAATAGGATGCCGAGGAAGATCAGGCGCTGGGTAGGAACAAGACAAGATTTTTTCCTGTTTACAAGTCACCCGAGTCGAGACAGTGTATTAAGAGCAATGGAAAGACTCTCCTGGGCGAGGGAGAAGGATGGAACCTTGACGAGAATGTCTCAAGGTAAGGAATGATCACTAGGCCCCTGACCTGAAGGACCATTACCACTGCCATTATCTTTGTGAAAAGTGTGAGCTGTAGAAAGGCCGAATGGCAGGGTGACGAACTGGAAGTGGTCCTGAAGTACCGCAAAGCGCAGGAATCTCTGATCCACTGGGAAGATAGGGACATGGAGGTAGGTGTCTTGGATGTCTATAGAGCACAGGAACTCTTGCAACTCCATGGAAGCTATTACTGAACGAATGGTGAAGACAAACCCTTCTGTTCAGTAATTTTAAATCCAGGATGGGACAAACTGACCAGTCCTTCTTTGGAACCACAAAGAGTCTCGAATAAAAGCCTGTGAAACGTTC